>NC_080107.1:14970833-16196666 GCF_950005125.1 Chionomys nivalis | reverse complement strand
ATTCTGTGATTCTGAACCAAAATGTAAGTAGGAGCTAGATGCTTGCCATGTGTTGGGGCTTTCCAGTTATGTAGGTCAATGTGTACTTTTACTACAGATAAGGGAACCCAGAGACATCAGTTGTTTTGTCTGAAACTGCAGCATGGAGAGACCCGCCGGGCCGGAACGTGGGCCTGTTTGCCTCTGTGGCTTTTCTCCTCACTGTCCTGCTTTCCAAGTCTGTAGGTAGCAGGGCTGGTGTTTACAGATGCTACCCGAAAGCCCAGGCATGGCAAAGTTGTCTTTGAGTAATTTATATCCTAAATAATTCCTTCATCGCGCAATTTCAGAGCAGTTTTCTAAGAATTTCATCTGATTTAAAGAATCCATTTGTAAATAGTGGCTCTTTTCAGAAATGCAGAGCTCACTGGAGAGAACTCTGAGAATTTCCCTCAGATGATACCATGCGTAGCCAGAGTTATTTCCTTCTATCTTTATTTTTGGTAGGTGCCTGTCTATTACATGGAAAGGAGAGGGTGATTTAGAACTCTGGAAGCCATTGGAGAAGAGAAAGTGAATTATTTATGCTTCTTGGCAAAGACGGGATTCCAACTGACTTATAATTCTGTCCGTTTTTGATGTATTTTGATTTTTTAAAATTACATAAAATTCAACATGTTAAACAAACGAGGGAGTTTCCCCTCTGTTTTTAATTTTCCCTCCTCCTACCCTTTGTTAGTGTTTGATATGTTCCTCTTTAAGCCTTACGTGCTATCTTGGTTTTCCTTCAGAGTTGCAGTGTTTCTAGGGAATGACTCCATTTTTATATCCATAGAACCTCCGATATTAGGGTACCACCAATCCTCATTTAACTATTTCCATGTGGAAGGCCATTTGAATTTATTTTCAATTTTTCGTCATTATACATAGTGTTGCAATAATCACCTATGTAGCTACAAGGGACTATGTCCCTAGAAATTTCTGGCCAAAAGGCCTGTGCATTGAACAGCTGTGGCAGACAATGTCACGTTAGTGAACAAAAGCTGTCTCTTCAAAGATGTCATCAGACAAGAGACTGTTTATATAACATTGCCTCCCCTACCTGCCCAGTCCTGAATATTCTGCAGTCGTAATATCTGCCAGTCCACTGTATTTTTTCCCCATTGGTATGTCATGAGCATATTATGTCAGAAGCAGATGGATATGTTTATATCTTTCCGCAGTGTCAGAGTTTGTTGATTAATAATAAATTCGTAAGTCACAGTGGCTTCAGTGGCAGCCACCGGCCAGATGCTCACAGTTTTCATGATAATCCCAGCAGAAATTCTTTTATTCCACTCTTTATGATAATATTATAATAGTAACTCTTGTATCACACATTACACATCACCATGCGCCCCTATCTATGTGTATGTATATATGTAGGTTTGCAGAATGAATTGAAAGAGTTATGAGGCCATAGCAGGATTTAAGATAGCAATAGTTCTGGGAAGCAGAGAAACAGAGATGTAAATAGAGTCTGAACTGGCTAACAACAGAGTAAGTGGAAGAGAGAAAAGACGCTGGAGAAGGCACGCCAGCTGTGAGTCAGGCCGTGCTGGTCACAGGAGAGAGAGCGAAGCTGCAGAGGTGAGCTCATTGTCAAGGGAGAAAGAGTATGGCCCATTTTGCTGTGGTAAGCGCCACAGGGAAAGCAATTCGAGGAGGCAAGGGTTTCTTTTGGCTTATAGCTATCATATCTTAAAAAAGCCATGGAGAAATGTCGCATACTGTCACAGTGCAGTTTGCTGTCATATACATCCTAGAGCTACCTGCCCAGGGATGGTACTGTCCAGTGTGCTGGACCCATCCATATCAATCATGGACCAAGAAAACACCCTATAGTTCTGATTAGAAGCCCATCAGATGAGGGACATGTTTCTCAGCTGAGGTCCCCTCTTCTCGGGTCACCCTACACTGTATAGGTGACAAACAAACAAACCAAACAACAACTAACCAACACAGAGCAGGATGAACTAGGTGCCAACGAGCATGCGTGGGAGGACATATGACTGGTCCCGATGGACCAACTGAAGGATAGTAGGGACTGAGCGGAGCTGAAGCTCTTGGGACAGTTAGGACTTCTCATCCTCGGTGCGCATTCCAGGCTGTCAGAGGACAGGACAGTGAAGCCATTGCCTCCACATGGTTAGGTGCCCAACCCTTTCCGGGGTTCAGGTGAGGGAGTTACCCTCTTCCCTTTGTCTGGTGCCTCCAATAGTTCTTGAGCTTAATTTCCCCAACATGATTTTAACACATTCATGTCTCCCTACAGTCCCAATTCCACATAATAAATTTACAGGGTGCCACTCTTTCTGCTCCCAGGATAAGCCACTTAACTGCCTGTGCTGCCTGGGTGGTGACAGGAAGATGGTGCTGATTGGGTGTGTGTCAACCCAGGTCATCCTCCGCCTTCATGGTGGAGTCCAAAGCTACAGGTAAGATGGAGTCACTCATGGCCAGGTGCGGTCTGAAAAATCAATCTTTTACACAATAAGGAGCGGTTTAGAGCAGAGCAAAGCCTCATTCCTATCGTATCTTTTAATTTCAATTTATATTTCTTTATTATAAAAAGAGTTGCCATCTCATATGGGTATTGGCAATCTGGAGTCCTTTTTAAAGCTGCCACATAGAATTCAAAAGATTCCCAATTTCTCCTTGTTGGCTTCACTGAAACGCTCCAGCCTGTATCTTCATTACTCAGAGAACGTTGTATGTGTTGGTCACTGTAATCCGAATGGGAAGTGTTTCTTTTGCGAGTATTGTTTCCTTGACTGTAAAAAGTGAGAGGTGTTAATTGCAAGGGAAAGATGATTTCAATGTGCAGAAGCCAATAAGGAAGACTGTTAAGAGCACAGGTAAAAAAGATGCTTGCTTGCCCTCAAGCCCGAGAACCTGAGTTCGATCCTACTGACTCACATGGTGGAGAGAGGTAACCAACTCCAGCAAGCAGTCCCTGCAGCCACATTGGTACAGTAATATGTGCAAGCCTACACATGTGCAAAAATAAAACAATTTATAAACATTTAATGGTGCATACGGATAACACCGAGATAACTGCCTGGGCTCCCTGCTGAGTCCGTCCCCTTACTTGAGTGTGCCTTACTTTCTTCCGTTCTTTGGGGAACAGCGTACGCACATGGCACTGTGTCTTTTCACTGGGTGCCACATTCCGTTCCTTAACCCTCATGCTTAAACCTACATCAAAATGTCTCTAATAAAATCTCCAGCTTTGTTCCGTCATAAAACAGTTGGTCCTCAAATTCCTTTTTGCATTGAAGATACGAATACTGGTTTGGCCTATGTCCTGGTCCCCCACACTGTAGGGGGACCTTAGGCTGCTGTGCCTAGCAGCATGGAGCATTGCCGTTGCCCCTGGCATCTTATAGCTAGATTAATGCAAGAAATAATGTCATTTCCACAGTCCTGTCAAGAGATACATAGCTATAAATAAGGATGAGCACGAAACACACCAGGGTCATCCTGATTAAATTTTTTTTTAAATATTTATTTATTTATTATGTATACAATATTCTGTCTGTATTCCTGAAGGCCAGAAGAGGGCGCCAGACCTCTTTACAGATGGTTGTGAGCCACCATGTGGTTGCTGGGAATTGAACTCAGGACCTTTGGAAGAGCAGGCAATGCTCTTAACCACTGAGCCATCTCTCCAGCCCCTGATTAATTTTTTAAAAAAGATTTATTTATTTATTATGTAGACAGTGTTCTGTCTGCATATATACACCTACATACTAGAAGAGAATTCAAGATCTCATTAAAGACGGCTGTGAGCCACCATGTGGGTGCTGGGAATTGAACTCAGGACCTCTGGAAGAACAGCCAGTGCTCTCAACCACTGAGCCATCTCTCCAGCCCCTTGATTAATTTTTTAAGTGACATAAAAGGACAGTATTTAATCTTAGATACTGTGGTCTTTCTGTCAACTCTGTTGCGGACTGGATGGTGTTGGAATGAAGGGGTTAGTCTGAATTGTGTCAAAAATGAACACAATCCATATTCATTGAGTCTTCAGAACTGTTCTGTTAGGGATTTCTATTCTGAGCTGCTCAGAAAGGGAATTAACATTTTAAAAGACTCATTATCTTACTATCGGCTCCAGCTACCACTCTCTCATTGTTTTCCTAGTGTAATTTTTCTTTTTTAAGTAAAGAGAATGATAGCCCACAAGAACCTGCTTTTGAATTCCTGTCCTGAAGGCTTTAAATCTGACTATTTCATCTACTTATGACTGAATTTTCCCTGGAAACCCTGAAGGCGGGATTCAAGGGGGCGGCTCATCTTGTGAACCTGACTTTATTTCTAATCTACACGGAGACGGTATAGGTAGGACATCTAAACCTCAGAGTTCCATGAAATCTGGTACATACTGGAATGCTTCATTTTTTTCTTTCTAGTATGAAAATTTGCTTGCTTCTCTGAGATTCACAACTGAAACCTATTTATCATGAGAATGTGCAAGTAACGTGTTCCAATTCAAAGAGACCGCTTTGAAAGTTCAGCTCTATAGTCAGAGAACTCGGCTCCCTCCTCAGTGAAAATGTAAGATTTTTGTTATTATTTCAGTTGACTTAAGAAATATATCCCAGGTGTAACCTGACCCTGGTTTTAACCGAAATGTAACAATTCTCAATTGCACATGACAGTTGGGGTTTCCCCGAGCTGCAAGGGTTTCTTTTATCTTCGTCCATTTATATCTTCACAGAACTGCTGAGACACACTTCTCACTCAAACTGGGAGAGCTGAGGAGGTCAGAAATACAGCACAATTCAGCATGACAGAAAGCTAGAGGACCCCCTCCCCTTTTTCTTATTCTATTTTTCCTTTTTCTTTTTGCCATCAAAGCCCCAGCAAGTCCACCCAGGTTCTAGAATAAAATGAAGATTCATTGTCGGGCGTCTGAAGGGGCTTCCATGTGGTACTGATGCTGTGCCCTTTCACATTTCTATTGATGTCTAGAGATAATTCTCAGAGTGACCTTGGAGATGTGGAGGGAGAGAAAAGCACTCAAGGCCCCTAGTTCTCCTCTTGTCTGCCTCTGCTCACTAAAGAACCTTAGCATTTCAGTACAGGAAGCTTAAAAAAAATCATCAATTAAATGGCCATTGTATGTGTGGGACCTTGGGTCTTCTGAAATTTGTCTGGAAGGCCCTGTCTTCGGCAGGGATTTAGGATGAAGGGAAACGATAAACATTCTTCCAAGATCTGGTTTGCTCACTGATAATGACAGAGGGTGAAGGGCGAGGACGTTAAGAGAAATTCTCACATTTTAAGTATGGCATCGCGTGCAAAAGACAAGAAAAAAAGGAAAGGAAGAAAGAAGGGGACAAGAAGCAGATGCTGAAAGAAAGCAAGGAAAATAGTACTTTATAGAATTTTATAATAAATAAAACCCTGGTTTAGAGAGAATTCAATTTCCCAGTGAGTCTGTGGATGAATTATGATGTGGTCCTGCGGGAGACGGAAAAATCACGGGGAACAGAGTGGACAATTTATTTTGAATAGACTGGGAATTGTATTAACGGCTCAATTAAGTGCCAATGGTTTAGAATTAGCTGAGTCATTGTCTTCCTGGGACAAATAAATTCTAGCTGCTGGAATTTGCTTTATGTTTCACATAACTGTGGACTAAAATGTGTTTACATTGTTCGCGCTGACAACAGAGCAAACCCAGACCGCCTTCGTTTGAGAGTAGAAAGGAAGAGCCAGTCATTCATTTTTCTCCTGCCTCTTAGAACACTGTCAAGGCACAGATTCTCGTGCGTTTCTATTTTTAGGCGGATGGAGATAGTTTTTCACACGGGATCAATTTGGCCCGGTCTGTGCTGAATGGTGCCCATCTTTCTGCCCTACTTTCTGCCCCCGCTTTTTGCACATGTTCCCTGACCTTCCCAGAAGGAGGCCACCACACTACTGCTTAGGTAGGAAATGCTTCCCGAGCCTACCAAGAGCAGCCACTTAATAGGAAAAGGGAGGTCGGCTTTTCCTTCAGCAGAATTGAATTCTTTGCTTCATTGTTTAATCTCCATCTCCACCTCCCCTCCACTTTCACATCTGAAGCCAATTCTCTCACACCCACCATTTCCCCACGATAGTCTGGACACCTATTCCCGCCCATTGCTAGACTCTTGTTCTTTGAATTCAAATCTGCCTCGGCCTGTAGTTTCATTCCAAACTCCTTCCACATGTGTTGAAGATAGGTTCCTGCCTGCTAAATGCCCTCCTCACTGCCTCTCTCCCAGCCCTAAGCTACACATTCTGTTACACATTTTCTCCACCCTGATATAAACTCTATAAAAGAACGTTGAAAGTGAAATCCTTAAAAGTCCCCACTAAGAGAATACTTATTTCCATGGGGTCTTATCTAGTTCCCTAAATTTTTTTCAGTTTTCCCTGGATGCTCAAGTGGGCACTGAGACCTCCGCCTTTCTATCTGCTGCAGTTCCCCCCTCCCCTTGACTCTTGGTGCTAAACAACAAGCAGAGGTGGAGGAATTTCCTCTCAAAACCTCTCCCGTGTGTCCTCTGTGTATCCAGTAGCAGCAGGAGGCAGCCTCAAGCCCCCTGCCGATCTTGATAATAGCTCTTCCTTTCTAATTCTAGCTGTTCATTGCTAAAATAGACAGCCAGGAACAGAACAAGGGTGCATTCCCTGGGGAATCTAAGCGGTAGCACTTCATAACAAAGTAAAAGAACATTCCCTTGCACGTTGATTTGCAGACTGTGCAGCCTGACCAGGAAGTGCTGGATTACCGCCCTGCCTCTGGCAGCAGGAAGGGTCCAATGGGCTATTCCAAAGAGAAGAGCTAAAAACTTCCTGCAAATATAGACTACGGGGTCAACTTGCTGTCAGATGAGTCAGATCGCTAGGAAAGGAACAAGCACAACAGCGACAAACACGCCAAGAGCATTTTTTTATTAATTAATTTATTTAATTATTAAAGATTTCTGCCTCTTCCCCGCCACCATCTCCTATTCCCGCCAAGAGCATTTTTAAAGTAGCTGAGGAAATAGAGAGTTTCAATAAATATGGAAAGGGTGTAAGATGTTTCTAAGAATCCTAGCCTATCAATTATAGGGCATGATGCAATCTGAGGCCCCCATCTTGCTGCTCCGAAAAGACTTTATGAAGAGCCCTGTTCCCTAAACATGGAGAGCTGACCAGCCACCTTCAGACAGAAAATCCACGGCCACTTCTCTTTCCTTACAGCTTTCATGCAGAAGCATGTTGAGCAGAGGGGCTCCCATGTACATATGGTTTAAAAAGAAAGACAGAGCTATTCATCTTTTTTTTTTTTTTTTGCAAAAATAGGTAAATCATTTATTGCAATTTGACTAGTATAAGTTTACCCTATACTAAAATAGCTTCATTCAAAGCTTACTTACTCTCTGGTGTTCTTAACCCTACAGTGTCCAAAGCCCCACAGCAATCTCACTCAGTAATCTGAAGAGAAACTGGCCTTCCCTTCTAGCACAAAGCTCCTCCTCAGTCCACAAGGTAAGGCAAGCTTTGTGTTGGCAGGAGAAGTCAGTGATTGTCAGCTGTGAACTTGTAGAGCAAAGGAAAGCTAAGTTTTTAAGGTTTCATTATGAACTCAGAGATCAGCAGTCACCCTATATTCACTTTGATCTCCACTACCCTGAAAGGCAGCAAGTATCGCTATCTGCTCTCCAGTACCTGGCAGAGCCACTATTCTGGAGACTTTAGATCCAGCTCCTGTCTTGCTCTTACATCTGGTCTTCGTGAATTCCCGCTAATGCGGTGCCCCCGACGATGGTCCTTCCCGTGGGAGTTTTGTTCTCTCTCGCTTTCTTCTTGTGCACACAGCTTCCATTTCTTTCCACACCATTACTGTAGCTCTGCCGTAATCTCACTCTCAAGCAGCCTATTCCTTCCCAGCGACTCCTTGCTTTGCTAGCGCCCTGTTATAACTATCCAGTTCATGTTATTCTTCAGGCCCATCGGGTGCGTGCATTGATCCCAAGACCTTTCTGCTCATACCTTTCCTTAGGGTCTGTGGTCCATCATCTCAAGGAACATCCTTCAAATCACTGAATTCTCTTTGCTCCTTTCTCTTGTTTATAATGCCTGCACAGCATGACTCCACTCCTGCCAGTCATGCCCTCTGCACATTGTCCACTTATTTTCTTATGACAAGACAACAGTGCGGAAAGGGACACAGCTTTGCTGATCCATTTCCGTTCAAGTTAAAAACCAAAATTTCAGCCAACCCTGGGTTGCGACCATGAACTTTGTTAACTAGATCGTCTCAGTTCCTCCCCATTCAAAGGCTTTTCCAGGACCTGTTCCAGCATGCTCCTCTTATATACGAGCTTATAATATGAGAAAAATAGAAGCAAGATAGAACCTTGTTGCCCTGCACCTCCAGCCTCAACTTTCCTCTTCCCATTATGAATTTACGTCATTCCCTCCGACGCTGCTTGTTAGGCATGCGTAGTAGGTCTCGTTCCTTTTCATCTCCGCAAAGACTCCGCTCTTCAAATTCTCCCCTCTCCTGAGTCATCAGGCTTTTCTTTGTCATATTACTTCTGCCAGCATATAAGTATGCTGTTTTTCTCTTAAACATGACAAGTCTTGCCCCCTCCCATCTACACTTCCCCATGTACCGTCTGTCCACAGCTCCATTTTGATTTGCTTGGCAAGGCCGCTAGAAAGGAGCTTTTTCTGTTTCCCTTCCACTTCATCAAAGCTGCTTGCCGAGGTCACAGTGCCCTCTGTGATTTTAGAGTTAATTGTAAATTCCGTCTTTTCCTCACTTGACCCATAGTAGCTTCTGAGATTGCTCCTGACCCCTTCATACACAATGGTCATGCTTTTTTCTTTCTTCCTCAAAAAAATCTATTTTTCTGTGAGCCAACAACCTCTCCTGGTCTTCCTCCTTTCAGATTTTCTGTCTCTTCTCATTTTTCTCTGCTGCTGCTTCAATGGGGTGCATGGGCCTCAGCCCTCCGATGATTTCTCCTACATTATGAGCTTGAAGCCACTTTGTTCTACATGACACTTAAAAAAAAAAGATTTTGTGATAGCAAGCTGAATCCTGTAGTCTAGAAACTTTAAATATGGTCCCTTCATGGAAAACGTTTAATCTTTGTTTAATCCTGGCATGAACCCTATGCCATGCATATAGTGAGTCGAATACAATTCCCCATTTGATGCCTTCAGTTGAGTACATCATAGATGAATGAACTCATTGTGCTCTAACCTGGATCCTTCATCTTACCTACTGCTCAGAAAGCCTTGGCAGCTTTTTCTAGCACCGAATGCTAATCACCCTACCCTGTATGTCCACAAATGGACTAGACCTTGGGTCTCAAGTGTCTACATCTCTCTTCCTGCTCACTTAACACTCCTCAAATGGGTTTGACTTTATTTCTTCAGTTTTGGGACAAACTATTTGTTTGGCCATAGTGAGATCCACGCCACCACTATCTTTATCTGAATGATTATAATTGCCTCCCGACACTTCTGGCTTCTCTACTTGCTCCTCCTGTGTGTCTGGAACAACAATGGCGGTCTTTAGCCCCATTCAGATCGTTTACTGCTCTCTCCAGTGGCTGCTTCACTCATCTAAGGTCCTTCAGGTTCCAGCAGCCTCTGCCGTGCCTGTCCCTGCCCACAGCTGCTCACCTCACCTCTCTTCACTCACTAGCTCTTCCTCACCATTCTGTCCTCTTCATTCCTTGAGATACCTCATGCCTCTGCACTTACTGTCCCTTCCTTCTGAAATACTCCTCACTCCAGCTACTCTTGTGACCTACTTCTTAATGGCCATCAGGGCATTGATCAATATCTCTACCCATGATCGTGCTGTTTCAAATTTGCTGGGTGTTTCTTGTGGCTCCGTGCTCCATTCCAAATCTCTGGGCACCACCTCCAGTCCCCATGCACTTTCTCCTAAGCAACAGACTTCAAATAATAGTCAACAGGTTTTAGGACCTATTTGTTTACTCTATTCATTCCTTCTGCTACTTCTGTTGGAATGCACACTCCTTGGAAATATGCAAAACAAATTCTGTGCACAAAGAGTGCCTAATACACACATATGTATGTGTACATATATGTATTGAATTCATTTTTAATAAATGAATTAATATTTAAGAAAGCAATGAATGAATAATTTAATAAATGAATGGCAATTCCTTTTCACACATAGGGAAGGAGATTACAAAGCATATGGTCCAAATCATGCATCAATAAGCTGTACTCTGGGATGATAAATGGGCAGCGTTACTTCTGTACACCCTGTTCAGCCCCTTCTCTCCCAAGCCCTCATGGTTTGCCAAGTATCTTCACCCATTCATGCTTGTCAGTTAGTGGTCCAGGAGCTGCAGCATAAATGACTCAACTTACCTAGCACTCTTACTGATGGCAAAATTCTAGTGGTTTTCAAAGAGCAAAGGGTTATTTTTTCCAACGCAACTGGGAAACAATGAGCTCTTCTCATTTCATAAAATCAGAGGGAGATTCCCCCCCCCCACCAGATGTTGGAAGGAAGGGGCCACTTGTTCTTCCTGACCACCCGACTAGCTACACCAGAAGTAATCACACAGGAACTGTATTATTTGAATCACTGCTTGGCCCATTAGCTCTAGCATCTTATTGGCTAACTCTTACATATGAATTTAACCCATTTCTATTAATCTATTGCCACATGGCAGTGGCTTACTGGCAAAGTTTTGGCATTTCTGACTCTAGTGGCTCCATGGCATCTCTCTGACTCCGCCCTTCTTTCTCCCAGCATTCAGTCCAGTCCTCCCTGCCTACCTAAATTCTGCCCTATCAACAGGCCAGGGCAGTTTCTTTATTCATTAATGGTAGCACACAGACGGAACTCCCACATCACTGAAATAGGGTTTTTCTGGAATTAGCTCTTATAGACCAGGCTGGCCTTGAACTCACCGAGCTCCACCTGCCTCTGCCTCCTGAGTGCTGGGATTAAAGGTGTGCACCACCGCTGACTGAGGGAGATTCTTAATAGAGGGCTAGACATTAGTCCGACAAAGGAGATTGCCTTTTTATGTAGTTGGAATAGCATGTGTGGTACCATGGAAGTCTACTATTGCCTCTTTAGTTCTCTATCACTTGGGAATAGGTTCTACAATGGTAAGACCGAGGCCAGAAATGGAGGCAGTATCGTAGAGGGCTGTATGACCATGCTAATTACTCAAAGAAGGTTTTCTCTTGTTGAGATTAGTTTTAGATCTTATCTCCACACACTGTGGATGTTGATCAAGGACTCAACCAGGGCCCTGATCTAGTTAAGCAAAGCAGGCTAGACTAGGGATTCTGTGAGACATGTGTAAGTGAGAAACATGTGTAGGAAAAGTGATGATGGACAGTAAATAAGTCTAACTAGAGCCGCTGGACAATGCTGGGAGTGGCTACCAGTATCTTAGGATCAGGATGGGGTGCTACACCCAGGCATCTGATAGGAATGACTTCAGGTCACTGTTTTGAACGCTGACTTTGAGATGCCCTAGGGAAACCCAAGTTGGTAAGAAGTCTGCGAATCTAAAGAGCAGCAGAAAGGAATACTCCTGGAATAGGAAGGAATGAGTCCAGACTCACCAAAGCAACCAAGAATGAAAAGCTAGAAAAATAGAAGACAACTAAGGGAATTTAATTGAATGAGGGACGGGAATGAAATATCAAGACAAGGTCTTCAGAAACAATAGAAAGACACAGTATATACTCTGGAAACGTCAGAGTCAAAGGGATTGTGTTGGAGTCATTGTGTAATGAATAAGATTCAGGAAGTCACAAGTCTCAGTAGCGTGGGATGTGCAGAGCGATGCTGAGATAGCCACGTGAAGAGAGCTTTGTTTCTTCTTCCAAACAAGATGAGCAGATCTGATGTGGATGCACTGAGACTGTCCCCTGGCTGCTCCCAGTGACCGGATTCCTAAAAGCTCAGTTGCATTGGCCACTTTTTCTGTTCTTAGTAATTAGCATCCACTTCCTGGTCAGTGTTCAGTCATTGTTAAATGTCACTGCGTACCTTGGCTAGCAAAGAACAGTAGAAAACCTAGGGAAACATGGCAACCTTTTAAAGCAAGGATTAGCAGCTCTGGTGAGTGGCCCAAATATGTCCTCGCTTTTGTATGTTTAGTCAAAATGAAATGGTTTTTAAAACAAAACAGAGGACATTTCATGACAAATGAAATTTTAATGAAATCCGAATATTTTTTTTTTTTTTTTTTTTTTTGGTTTTTTTTGAGACAGGGTTTCTCTGTGGTTTTGGAGCCTGTCCTGGAACTAGCTCTTGTAGACCAGGCTGGTCTCGAACTCACAAAGATCCGCCTGCCTCTGCCTCCCAAGTGCTGGGATTAAAGGCGTGCGCCACCACCGCCCGGCTGAAATCCGAATATTATTGTGTTTACATGAAAGTTTACTAGAAGCTGGTCGCATCCATTTATGTACATAATTTGCATATTTGTATGTTTGTTTGCGTACACCTTCTTTGACATTACCCCAGAATTAGGTGGTCACAACAACTTCTGTATGCCTTTTAAAAGCCTAAACTATTGCCTATCTGTCTTATTACAGAAAGACCTGGGTGACCTCTAATTTATAATACAACCCTTGCGAAAGGAGAGGGAGGGGTGGTTCCAGAAAACGGACAGAGGTGGTACCAAAGGTGTGCAAGGGAAGCTTAGATGTGATTGCGGAGGATGCTTCAGCTTAGGAAGCCAGAGGAAAGGCTGATGAGATTGTATGAACACAGGCAGGTTTGTAAGTGCTGGAGGAGAAGGAAGAGGAGGACCCCTCCTCCACTTCCCACCCAAGTTAAGGTGTTGAGCTGTTGTTGATCTTGTCCTTCTAGAGGATAAAAACTCTCCTGTTCTTCCCTGCCTTCCCACAGCCTTCAACACACGGACTTCCTTTCAGCCACTCTCGCTAAATATTTAATTGAATCCCAGGTGAAGCTCTATTATAAGCACATTCCTAGAAACCTCTGCCCTTAGGGCCTTGTATTGAATTCTCTTATTAGCTAGGTTCACATTTATTAAAGTTTGATGTTATGTTTAGAGGAGTAAAGAAAATGGAAGCTGACTTCTTATTTAGCTAAGTTTCGTTTCACTAAATGGAGTCAATATAGTCAGAGAGAGTTAATATTCTTATTAAAATTGGCCATTTTTTTCAGTATGAATGGTTTTGTAAGTTATCAAGAGTTTAGGAAGAAAGGTGATATCAAAATAGAAAGCATTAGTGCAGATTCTCTTTAAAGATCACTGACAATGTAAATAAATCAGCACAAGGAGAGTTGCAAGCTTAAGAGGGGAGCAAAAAAAAAAAAACTGGTACAGAGCAGGAGGGACAAGAAAAACTCTTTCTTTGGGCCACATAGAATTCACTCTCTAGGTGTTAATTGTAAAACCTCTGGGATTGCATTTGCTCATTCACTGAAGCACTAATTAGTGCCTTACTCTCCCACGTAAATCTGTTGTCAGTTTGGATCTTAAAAGTAGCTATTGCCTTATGTAAAAGTGTGACAGGGACTCCGAATGACCTGCTTGAGACTCACCTTGGGTCTCTGCGCACAGCTTCTCAAAAGTCTTTACACAGCCGTCGAACCATTTCTTCTGCCTCCAGGAAGGATTATGTCTTCAAATACCCGTTTAGAAATGGATGCTCACAGTAGACACTATCCAGTAAAGAAACCAATCATTTCGTCGTTTAACAAAGGGGAAGTGTCCACATGAAATGATTGAGTTTGTAAGATACAAGCACTAAATTACATGGATATGGATATGTTCACCCCAATTTCCTGACAACCACAATTCTTAGTTCCCTGAAACGAAAGCATTTTGTATTCACCTGAAGGTGCCAGTGATTTAAGTATTGCTCAGTCTATGGTGAATTTGCTAATTAATTTCACACTCCTTTATTTGATGTCCATCATTCTCCCCAGTAAATCTTTTTATCTCCGAGGGAGTTGTCCCTGGATGACCTATAATGATATTCATCTTAGCACACCTATCTTCAATGTTAATCTGCTTGTAGACATAGACTGCCAAAAGGGAGCCTCTAAGCAGTGATTCTCAACCTGTGGGTCAAGACCCTTTGGCAAACAAAACTTTGTCTTCAAAAGTGTTTGCATTGTTATGATTCATAACAGTAACAAAATTACAGTTATGAAGTAGCAACGGAAATAATTTTATGGTTGGGGGGGTCCCCACAACATGAGGAGCTGTATTAAAGGGTCACATCATTTGAATGGTTGAGAACCACTGGTCTGAAGTCACTGATTAAAATAGAGGTTCAGTTCCTTGTGGCAGATAATGTGTCTATATAGTATATAATAGTAACCCAGCATACTACATAATAGTAACCAGGCACATTTCCACACCTCCATGGCTTAGTCTGTAATCCATAGGTTAAGTTTGTAATCCACAAACTCCTCTGTCTCTTCTATAGTACAACAAGATCTTACAGTAAAGAGATGTGTTAGAGATGGCAGGGGAGAAGGGGGGAAGGATGGGAAGGAGAGAGAGCGATAATAATTATAACTAAAAATTTATATAATCTAAACTGAAAGATCTGTGACAAAGAACAAATAAAAATTGTATTAATTCTTTACTTATATCCTCTTTATGGTCTGCTTGTTGCATCGTGTGGCAAAAACTGTAGTAATATTTAAAATGGACAGTTTACTTTTTAAAACCAACCCAAGGTCAAAGGCCCAGATGAGTTTCTATTACTTGTCTTCAGAATCTCATAAACTCTTTTATTATTTTACCCATAAATTTTCCTCAACTCCACAGTGCAGTAATGGATCTTTCTCCTTAAACTACTCCGAAGTGGAACGATAGATGTAAATGGGTTATTGCAAGGTTTACTCCAGCAGAAAAGAAAATTGCACACTCTTGTCTCTAAAGCAATATTAAACCGGCCTGCTGCTGGCCTCTGTAATGTAGGATGGAACAATTGTTTCTTCCTGGCAGAATTCAAGTCAACCACTGTGTTCTGAACACCAAGGGCTACTTCTCTGTCCATCACCTTTCCTGTGCTTTGTCCTGTAACGTTCTGTAGCTTAGCCAAGCTGTACGCCATTCTCTGTCTGCCTGGAAGCCACTTGGCTCATCCTGAGGCTTCTGTCTCTTTCCATCCCAGATGGCATCCACCAAGACTACGGAAAGCACAACTGCAATTATGTAGCATTTGGTACCCAGCAGAGCTTTCTATTTCAAATCCTTGTGACTTTCATTGAGAAAGAAAGAAACACAGAAGTAGGTATGTCAGAAAGTGCATCAAATATCTTTGTATAACATCATAAGTTACTCCATCCCATAGTTGATCAGTCTTTTTTTTTCTCCTTCTGTACTTGGCTAAGCAGTTACTTCTTTAATCATTTGTCATTACTCTTTCAAAAAAATAAATTTGTTTTATTTTTATGTGTTTGGATGCTTTGCCTACATGTATGTATTTGAGCCATGTACATGCCTGGTGTCCATAAGGTCAGAAGAAGGTGTTAGATCTCCTGGAACTGAAGTTTTCAGATGGTTGTGAACTGACATGTGGGTGCTGGGAATCAAACCCTGGTCCTCGGCAGTAGCAACAAGTGCTCTTAACTGCCAAGCCAACTGTCCAGTCCCATTGTTTTTCATCTTTGGGCTGTTTATTTCAGTAGTATTCACGAGGAGCCATTAGAGAGGCCATGGTGCTTTCGTTCTTTTCTTTAGCGTTGTCGTCCAGTTGCACGTACTATATTTAGGGACAGGAAACATGCCTTTAAGTACTGTATACGTATCTCTCATAAAGCGAGTACTGTAATTCCTTGTCCTGGTGAGGATTTCTATCTGTCAGATTCTGTATTTAAAGAAACTTTGTTTCCTGTAGTTGTTAAGAAGAAAGTCTACCCAGATGAAAAGAGCATTAGTTGCATGAGGGAAGTGGTCACTTGTAATCCCCGTGGCTCACTTCTAGCTGTGAAAGCCCAATACACACTTACAAGTGGCTCTTCTACCCTGCAGGACTACTTAAGGACAGCGTCAATGTTTAAATCTCGAGAAAGTGGGGATCCATTGAAGGACGGGGCAGTTCGTGTCAGGAAGCACACGCCCTGTAAAACACTGTGTGAAACGGGACTCATAGAGACCATGGTGGGCAACTCTTTTTTTTTTTTCTTTCTAAATCCTCTCCAGGAATGACTTTTACTTCTCCAACTCTGTAACCATTTTTTTTTATGTTCTAGATATTCTTCAAAATGTCATTTCAACTTTAGCTGTTGGTTCACTGTGTCCAAAATAGACTGTTCATTTAGATTTCACTCTCCTTGCAGATACCTTCAAATCATATTTACTCCTACACATTATCTTCTATGAGCGCAAGGCCAGTGTTTACAAAATTATTGTAATTCATTCCACAGTGGAATGTCTGTTGTTCAAGACAATTTTCCCTAGCGCTGAATGTCTTAATATAGTCTATAGTACACCCTGTCCTTTGCTTCCGGAGAAAAGAATCAACAGCATGAATTAAATAAAAAAAAAAAAAAAACAAAAAAACTTCTATTTTATAAAGTCCTTTCCTCTCCTGGTTTTCTGTTCCATCTTTTGCATATTTGCCTGAGGAGGGGATTCTCATTGTTAAACAATGTCTCGGTGATATTAAGTACCACTAAACTCCATGGAAACTGATTCCAAGTGGATCTGAAATATTACTCTTCTCTGCGTAGGAGTCACCAACGGTTTTATTTAACGCCTGCCATAAACTTAAAGGACACCTCCATTGACAGAACTACTAATGTTCTTTGAGTAACTTGGGTATTGGCAGGTGTGTAGCTCTACAGTGTGGGAAGGCTTGTTAGAAAAACCGGAACACCCCACGATGTGTGCGGAACTCCACTCAATACCCAGTGACTCCAAAGAGCTTGTTAGGGAGTGATGCACGCGAAGTCACAGGGACTGCTCACGGAATTGAGAGCAGGTTGAAACATATCTTTTCCTTATTTGGAAAAGAAAAAGAAAAAAAGGAAGGGGAAAAATGTTGACAGTAAGATTGGTGGTGATGACTGGTGCCCGAGAAAAGGGCCCAAGAAATGTTGTCAGTAGGATAATTTTTTTTTGCTGAAAAATTTTAAGCTGAAAATGTGTTACCAGCTACAGAGTGGCTGTAGGAAGAAAAAAAACTGCAAGCCATCTTTCCCAATGCAATTCTTGTAACCCTGTCCTTGGGAAGAAACAAGGGCTTGCAATGTTTCCAGCATTTCGTCTGTTTTATTTAGACAAGTTTGGGATACACAAACAGGGAGTCAGTGTGAAACAGTTCTGTCCTCTTAACAACCTGAAGCTTTTTGCCAGCAATATCTAATATCCTAAAGACATCTGTCTCCATGTTTGTGTGCCTTTTGTTTCAAAATAAGCTCTCAAGAACTTATTCCTTAGTTTTCAGTACCTTTAACCGGCAAGTCTCAAAATGGGTTCTGTGTCTGCGAATACATAGTCAGGCAGGTCCCTTGACATAGACACCCCTGTTTCTGAGTGTTTCTAGAAATATGAAATCATTTGCATATTGTGCAAAGGAAGAGTTCAACCAACAAAAAAGAAATCATGAGAAATAGGACCAGGAATTGCAGGAAATGAGATGATCAGACATCTTACAATACTGTTACCACTGTACTGCCCCCAGACATGGCACTTCTAGGGGTCTCCCTCTTAGTTATACCGAAGATTGATTGAGCAATGCTCATTTAAAAATGTCCCTCAAGCTGTTGCCTGGGAAACAGCCCCCAACTACGCAGCAACGATTGGTTCTTTTTTCAGTATCAATTAGTAATCGTAACAGAACTCACCACTCATCACGTTCAGCTTCAGAAACCTTCAGCATCAGATCTCCCTGGGATAGAGAGAAAGGAAGAGCTGACCTGAGGAACCTCTGCCTCCAGGGCACTCTCCAAGCACAAAGGAGCCTTGGCACGAAGACACTAATTTTTTTTCCCCAATTAGGCACTTTTACCCTGGTTCTTTTTTTTTTTTTTTCTTCCTTCCAGCTGTTAAATTTTAACTGGAACTGCAAAATATCCAGCTAAAGATCATCTAAATTATCCAATTAATTTTCTACATTCTCAAGCTCTCCTTCTCACTTAAATAAATATCATACACCCCCAGGTACCCTGACCATTTCCCCCAACATTTTTTTTTGGCGAGTTCGACCTTTCTCTTTCTTACTCAGGCAGATAAACTGCCTTATTATCATATTGTGGCCCCACAGCCATCAGGAGTGCCACTCACTGAGTTTTTTGTAGGCCATATGCCATCACCCTTTTCATCCCTTGCAACTCTGGGAAGGAGGAGTGGGCACAAACCTGCTCTGCAGCCCCTGTGAGGGGACCTTAGTGAGACACCCTGGTGTTTGGTTCCTTGTGGAAAATGCCGAAGAGGAGTACTCATCAATCAAAAGCAATCTGGTCCTTAGGGAGCCTAGTAGACAGCTATAGTAAGCTTCAGGTCTAGCCCAAGGATAGAGTGTTGGTGTCATGGATTAATTCCTTTCATTTCTAAAAGCTTAAATTCATAGCCATTGAAAATATTTAAAGGGACATTCTGATTTTTAAATGCTTCTCTTGCTAAGATAATTTTAGTATAACTAACTTCAACACAATAACAATTTGAATAAAGTTTCATTTTATATTGCATCACTAGCAATAAAACTAGGAAAGTATAGAAAAGGTACAGGTAGGAAATACCAAAACCATCCATCGCCTCATTCCAAGTGATTGCTGTTGTTTTAAAAAAAATTATTTTATTGGATTTTTTAAAATTTAGTTTATGCTTATATATTTAAAACACAGCAGTCCCTTGGTGTTAATGGAATGAAGATTCTGGGACCACACTTGGGACAGCAGGATGTGGGATGCGGTAGAACCTTGCCACTAATAAAATGGTGCTGTATTTGCACAGAGCTGCCCTCCTATAATATACTCGATCATTTCTAGATTTCTTATAATACCCAACACAATTTAATGCTATGCAGATAGTATTTAGGGAGCAATTATGAGAAAAAGATTCTGTCCAAGTTTACTACAAATGAGTTGTTTCCTAAGTGTTTCTGTGTTTGGTAGGCGTCTGTAATTGGGAACCAGTGGATACAGAGAGCCAATTGTACTATGACCACAGTGTGTATATTGTTTTATTCTCATTCATAATCACTAATTCTTTTATGTTTCTCTCCAGTTTTCTTTTATGCACACTAGTTACAATTACATCTACTGTATTTATGACAATTTTGACATTAATTTTATTCTATAAACATTTTTATTATATTTGCATCCTCATGACTGTAGTTTTAATGACTATCTGATAATCTACAGTATGGGGAATATATTTTAAGTATATTTGCATGCTTCCAACTTTTAGCTATTATAAATGTGATGTATTCAAATATGTTTGTATTCAAAACTACATTCTTCTTGTCCATTAAATCTTGTTGTCCCAGGATTCCAGATTTCTAAACTATCAATACTGGACTGATATATGTAAGCATAAGCTCCCACAGGTTAAATACATATGTATGAATATAACAAATTTGTTAAACAGTGAGTGGCCATGAACAGTAGCAATTATTAAACCTAATATTATCTTACCCATTTTTATTACATGTTCCGGAGATAGCCATCAGGAATTAAAGAGGTAAAGAAGGCCAACAAACAATGGTCAGCCGGGCGGTGGTGGCGCACGCCTTTAATCCCAGCACTTGGGAGGCAGAGGCAGGCGGATCTCTGTGAGTTCGAGGCCAGCCTGGTCTACAAGAGCTAGTTCCAGGACAGGCTCCAGAACCACAGAGAAACCCTGTCTCGAAAAAGACCAAAAACAAACAAACAAACAAAAAAAAAACAATGGTCAGCTAAATTTACTGAGGTCATAATATCTAGTACAACATAGTCCTCTAGGAAGTTTCTCTTCTGCTTTCATTGTCTATACATGTGTCTCTATATTTCCATATAAAATCTAGGAGCCACACATGAATGAAGACATGGGATAATTGTCTCTCTAGGGCTGGCTCAGTTTAGTTACTATGATTATCTCGAGTGGCTTCTGTTTTCCAACAGCCAATATAATTTTGTCTTTATGGCAAAAATAATTTGTATATCTAGCACATTTGTTTTCTAATCATTCCTCTTGGACCCCCTAGGCTGTTCCCATGACTCAGCTTCTGTGAATAGTGCTGTAATAATAGCATTGGTGTCAAGGATTTCTGTGATATACTGATGTGGAATTTTTCAGGTAAATATTCAGGAGTGGTAGAGGCATGTCATACAGTAGATCTTTTTTTTTTTTTTTTTTTTTTTTTTTTGCATTTCTGAGGGCCCTCTATACTGAGTACCCAAAGAGCTGGACTGGTTTGCATTTCCTTAGTAATATATGAGGGTTCCCTCTTGCCAACATCTTCACCAGTATTTATTGTTAAAATGAACACATTTTATCAGTTTGTTTATAAGGTTATTGGTTTTCTTCAATGTCTTGCTAGTTCTTCAAATTAATACAAGTGAAAAAAGAAGTCTGTGGTTCAGACAGATTTCCTAAATTAAACACAGCACGATTCAACCTAAGGAGCAGACATCCTCCTTTGCCCATATGTAGCATATTTGTGACTCTAACAGACACACCCCAGTATCAGAAGGAGGCATAGTTTCTTCCCCCCATAAATAAAACCAAGAGCCAAATATGCTTGGATTGTGGTTTCATGTAAAGGTTCTCTCTGATAAAAATAGACATGAATAATGAATCCTAAATAGGAACCTGACTATATGAAGAAGAAAGAAAGAGCATGCTTCATACCAAGCAGCCTGCCACTAGCATTAGCAGCCATGAAGGCAAGCTCATTAGTACGTTTGCCTAAAGGAGAAATCTAATTTACTTCTTGCTTTTATTCAGCTTGTATGTTAACGTAAAGCATGGAGGTGGATTTCTTGATCGGGAGTATGGTTTTAATCTGCCTGAGCTACTTTTATATAGTGGTGCCTTATATACTCATCACCGTTGCATTTATTTGATGACATTCTAGATGTGAAGTGTTATGGAAAAGGCAGTCTTGCTTTGTTCATTGTTTAATCTTTAATAAAGTCACTAAGAGAAAGTCTATATTCTTAAAAGTTAGCTGTGACGGAGCCACTTGGTATCTAAGTATAGATTTTGTCTGCAAGCTTCTCCTGCCGTGCCTGTGCACTGAGAGATGAAGATGGCGTCTTCTATTCCTGATAAGCCTGTCCTTGCCTGGTGCATGAAAATGACTAAGTATAGCATTGAATAGCTCTCCATCTAAGTTTCTGGTATTTTTAGCTTTGTTTCATGTTATCATCTTTCTTTTCCCTAAATTAAAAACCCTGTTCATTGAGTTTTCTTTTTTTCCTCCCCAGTTTGAGTGTCTGCCAAGTTCATTGCCCAGTCTTCTTCTCTACCCCGAGACTACCACCCTATTTATTCATAGTTTTATATCTTTTTTTCTGAAATAATTTAACAATCTCTCAGGTTCTTTCTACAATTCATTCTTTGAAGAGTTTCCAGAGCCTTGTAAAAACAGATATAACCACGCCCCCTTCGCTATCTTGTATGGTGCAGATCTATGCGAAGAGAGGCTCAAGAATCCCGATGGCAAAGGCTTGGTCCCACAAGATCGACCATCCTTGGACTGCCTTCCCCAGTGTTCTCCACAGGTGTATCAGTCATTCCTCACGATTTTGTTACGTCTTCTGCAAAGCCTATCATCACGACAGGGTACCATGCCCCGAGCCAGGCTAGACTGAAACTTAAGTCAGACTTCCTGGACTGACTGAGCTACTTACCTGGCCTGAGACCCAGTTATGTCATCTATAAAAAAGAGAGCTTAAGAAAACCCCATCATAGACTTGTTTCAATGATTTATGTGAATTAATTATTATAAAACAGTCAGCATTTGATAACTATGCAAATTTGGTGAATTTGGATACTGTTGTCCACTCATGTCTTTTATGTTCTTACGCATTCTTCAGTTATAAAATGTCTTCATCGTCCTTCTACTGAGCCTTCATATCTTGTTCTGTACATAGATGGAAAAATCACTTAGGTCACTGGCTACACTGTTTATCTCTCTCAGCATGTCAGAAAATAAAACTCGTTCCAAACATTGATAGTCAGTGAATATAAAATAGATGCTGCCATCAAATCTACATCTGCTTACGTACTTGCATTAATGATTCCATATAAATAATAATCCAAGGCTATTTCTGTATGTACCCATTTTATATACAAAAACAATTTATTTGATTGGTCAAGTATTTGTGGGTTTGTGTTAATGAAAAACAAAATAACAACAACAACAAAAACCATCTTTTTCTTAGTCTTGTCTCCAAAGCAGTCTTGTGGTATGTTTAGTTATGGAATATAATAACCTCATCGACTTGAAAAATTCATCCATTCTATTCCATTCTTTTTGTTTTCTTTGCGCTGTTCAGTTCGTGGTTGATTTTAGGTTGTCCCCTTTAATTCCATATTTTGTTTTGTCCCAAGTTAGATATGTAAATCAGCCTGAGAAGAGATTGCTATTACCCTTGCTGATGCCACTATGACACAAGTGTATCCTTTGTGTTCCTGGGAGGTTTGCTTAATTTGGTCTTTTCTCTTAACAAATGTTGTTTTCTAATGCCTTTGTGAGAGTAGAAGGAAGGGTCAAAGCAAATCTGGACACTTCATTCTTTGGGCCACTTTGCATACGGATTTCCTTGCAGCCAGGTTCGGATGATTTATGTTCCTATTGTAGCTGCTGTAGTTGGAGCTACAGAGCAATTCCAGCCATTTAACCTGTGCCCTTCAGAGCGTCCATTCACTGACTGCTAAATTCAGCATCTGCTGCTTTCATAGTCTAATGTCCAAACAGAAGGCAAAGCTACAAGGATGAAACTCTACATTCCTTTGTTTTGACAGGTAGCAGTGGGTGGGGTGTGTGTTAGCCGGTATTTCTGAGAGTATATTAACTCTAACGCTTTATTATCAACAGTGTATTTTTCTTTTCTGCCTAGCCAGAATGTATTCTTTTCCCTCCCTTAGCCTCTCACTGGGTGATAGAATCAGACATAAAAAAATAACGTAAATACTATTCTGTGCGGTTTTTATTCAAAGAAGGTTGTTTTGGCCTCCCAAACACAGTGATATTTGACATTAAATGTTTTCAGATTGCCGGGCGGTGGTGGTGCACGCCTTTAATCCCAGCACTTGGGAGGCAGAGGCAGGCGGATCTCTGTGAGTTCGAGACCAGCCTGGTCTACAAGAGCTAGTTCCAGGACAGGCTCCAAAGCCACAGAGAAACCCTGTCTCGAAAAACCAAAAAAAAAAAATGTTTTCAGATTATTTGAAAGTTGACCCTCTGAGGACAGTACAACCCAAAATATGTGCAAAATTACCGAACATGGTAAGTTAGCTTAATTAATGTTCTCTAGTCTGGTTAGCCTTTGGAGCCATCAGTGAGGTGGAGGCCAGTTTATCTCACCAGGTTTAAGATCTCACTGTGCTAGACTCTTGCCTCAGTTGTCACCCTTAGTTCAAGCTCACTGTTTCTGTCCAACACTTGGTTGCTGGCCCATTACTGCATGGAGCTACCCAATGGCAAGCCGTCTTCCTTGTCGTTCTGACCTTACCTCTCTTTCCTCTGCTCACCTCACAGCAGCATGTACACACCGCATATACTCTCCTCTCGAGCTTCATGCTGCTCAGAGGGGCCACCCCTTTGCTTCTTTGGTTTTAACTTTTTTTTTTTTTTTTTTCTGGTTTTTTGAGACAGGGTTTCTCTGTGGTTTTGGAGCCTGTCCTGGAACTAGCTCTTGTAGACCAGGCTGGTCTCGAACTCACAGAGATCCGCCTGCCTCTGCCTCCCAAGTGCTGGGATTAAAGGCGTGCGCCACCACCGCCCAGCTTAACTTTTGAACACGTGCCTGCATCTCTTATCTCACCAAGTCAACTCCAATTTCCTCTTATTGTAGTTTATAAAGCTGTGCCCTTGTCTCTGTGTATTCCCCAAGGTGACATTTATGTTGTAATTCCTTTTCCCCTAGAGGGCCTCTGGGTGGCTTCCCAATCATCCTAATGGTAGACTTGGGGTAAGCAATCCCCTTACAGGGTAGCTCAGAGAACTTGGGAGTAAGTGTTTCCAATTGAAGCCAGGGTTTTTGAAGATCTGTCCTTACAATGTTCAGACTGCTGGAAAAGAGTTCAGTAGAGGCAGCCACAAGGGAAGGGGAGGGAGTTAAGCTGTACTTATTCACTAAAGAATAGCAAAAAATTTGCAACCATCATACACACAATTTTATTGTGAAAGATTTGCTTTCTCTCTTAGGTTATGATATCCAAAAGGGAAATTTTCAATAGATTATTCAATTAATTATTTTATATTGCATCAATGTTTTTCTGAGTTTAATAGGAGTATCTACATACATAAATTATACTGATTAGACACAAAGTACATATTGAATTGATAAGATGTTTGGAATTGAAACAGTGTTCTCGTGTCTCAACCTTTCATATTCTCTACAGCAATTTTCTTATTGACTTTTTTTTTTTTAAAGATAGAAAGACTCTGATCTTCTGGAAAACAATTAATAGTTCATTTTCATATCCCTGGCAACTGTCTCAGAGTGTGAGACATAGTGCCTTCCAATAAATGTTTGTCAAATTGGACTCACTTATTCCTGGATTTTTAAGTTGATATGCTGAACTTACTGACTTCCCAGACAGACTGGGAGGAGACGCAGGGCAACCTCATCAAGGGAGAAATCAACAGGAGGTGTTGGGGTAGATGCCGGGTAATGCAGCCTAGAAACCCAGACACTTGGGGAGATAACCTCCTTCTTAGTGGATGATCCCTTTAGCATAAGTCAACGCCTGTGTTACTTTGGAAGCCAGAAAACAAGCGTCTTAGATTTCCATTGATAACCTTTGCCGATTTTGAAGGAAAAAGTATGAAACCAACTGATTCTATGATGTCTATTTGCCCTCAGAGGAAAATGAACCTAGTAACAATTAATAGCAAGAATGAATTAAGACACCCCTTTAATCTTGGATGCAATGTACTGTTTTAAGCTGTGAGTTTGTGTTTCTCTGTCAATTTCAAATCTGAAGAATTCTTGGCTGGTGGAAGTGTTACATAAGCAGAAGCGCCGTTGTTGATTTTGTGACGTGAGAATCTCTGCTGCACGTCTCTTGCCATGCCGCAGACAGAGAATTCCAGAGTTTTGATTGTAATGATATGCCTGGTTTGTGACTTGTTTTAATCATGAGGCAAGTTCCTGAGGTTCCAAATTACTTCTTAAATGTCTTTCTTCTTTTTTTTATACATTAGACAAAGGATGATCTCTTCTTCCAAAAGTCCCATTTGTACTTGATGTAAAAATAATTTATTGTAATTGTTGCAATCAGTTATTAAAATTTTATGACCTATGTTTTCTTATTATTAATATTTAACCAGTGCTTGCTTAAATCCAACTTAGAGAGTTGAAACATAGAAGTATTACTGTATATTTCAAAACTCGCTCACCAAAAAGGTGCTTTTTCCTGCTTTCCAGACTTGGAAATTGGGTCCAAGTGCTAGAGTAACTTACCAAGGCCATTTAAGACAATAGCAACCTGGGTTATTACTATTGTGTGATTTAGTCTTCCTCTTTCTAGGTCTCCATAGCTCCATCTACCTTTAATTTTCTTTTTCACATAAATGATTTTTTTTTTTAAAGATTTATTTATTATGTATATAGTGTTCTGCCTGTGTGCATACCTGCACCCCAGAAGAGGGCACCAGATCTCATTACAGATGGTTGTGAGCCACCACGTGGTTGCTGGGAATTGAACTCAGGACCTCCGGAAGAACAGTCCATGTTCTTAACCGCTGAGCCATCTCTCCAGCCCCCTCACATAAATGATTTTATGTGTATTTTACATTTAACATATTGTGTTGATATTCTTCCTCCCAGCGAGTCTTCATTTTTCACTGGACATTTATTTGTAGCTATTTTTATATTGATTTCTCTTATCTTTAGTTCTCACATTAAATTATTTCTTTTCATACCTGTACACTAAATTCACACACAGACAGATTTTTTCCCTCCTCCCTCTCACCCTCTGACCCCCCCCCCCCCCCGCAGAACCACCAAAGGAACTCTGAAGTAAGTTGATTTTTTTAAAATGGGTTCTCTCATTGCACTTAGCACCCATTTTATCTCACTGTTTTGAAGTGACGCAGTAAATGAAGAAATGGCTGCCTTTTGTTTATTTCCTTGTATGTCCACGTGATGACACCATTAAAGGTGTTCATATGATGCAACAGGAGCCCCTTTTTTTTTTTGGCATTTTTGCTTATGACCCGGGTTCTGTATGTTTAGTGTCGCTCTTGTTGTAGACAGGAAGATGAACATGGGTGGTCTGGGACAAATACTTGAAAATGGTGGCACTTCAGTGTTTCTTTCATGCTAAGAGCAACCTATTACTTAAGCCATGAGACATTCCAGATCAGTAATCACCCTTCAAATAATATTTTTAAAAAATGTTAAAAATTGTTTTAGTTAAGTACTTATTTTTAACCACACTGACTTAATCTGCATTGTTTTTTAAAATTAGCTGACAAAAATGTTCATGTTGCAATGTTCTTCTCTTAGGAACTAAGAGTCTATTGATTGAAGTTGATGAGAATGTGTGTATATTGATAAACATATGAATGTATGCATGCGTACCTTCATTCTTTTTAAGATTCAAGGCTGACATTTTTATTAGGGCCATGACAATGCCCTGTATATTCATATACTGGTGCAGGAAATTTTTTATGATTATTTTATGGTGCTTCTGGCATTTCTTTCTGTGATCTTAATTGAATTTTCATGTATTTGTCATAAGATAATCACTGACATTTGTGCCTGAAAAGCTTTCAAATATCAATTCAGGTTAGACAGACTACCAATAAACTATCTCATAAATGTGTGGAATGTTTAATCAAATTCCGTCAACTAAGCAGGCTTTTGTTTGTTTGTTTGAAGATCCGTAATTGATTTTCAAGTTTTGAGAATTTATTTTTGGGAAGATAGTGTGATTGTGTGCAGACATACACAGTATACATGCATTAAAACAGCATCTAAGCCGCTAAAGGTTCCTGTAAATGTTGAGCCATCCTTTCCAGAAGTACTTGTTAGCACTAAAATCAGATAAGGTAAACCATATGCTTTATTGAGGTAAGCTGTCTAAAATAAGTTACTGCGATCTTAAGAATTAGTATGAACCATCTGTTCTTTGACTTGAGATCTTCATTGTTCATTATAGTCAGCTGTTCTAGGGATGTGTCATCTTTTGAGAAGATAAATTAATTGCCTACCTCATTTATATCCTTCAATAAAAATGCCCTAAGCCTCTCATCTTCCTTATCAAAAAGAATTTATTCACATATAATATCCTTTAGAGATGGGGATTTTACTGGAGGAAATTCTCAGGGAACCAGAGTCCGGCCTTTTAGTGGGGGTTGTGGGACCAAGAAAAGAAATGGTTGCTATTAAAGGGTTAAAATGTACTGTAAGTTGGTTCTTTAGAACAGGACTCTTCAATAATATTAATGCAACAGTATTTTCAGAAACGGAAGGTAGGAAAAGGCTTGAGCGAGTTTGCTTCCCATAAACTCTTACTCAACCTCCAATTAGCATAAAATCTAGCTCCCCCTTTTTTAATGGCTGGAGAATCATTTTCAATACTAATAAAATGTCTTGTAAGGATTTCCCCAAATTGTGCTGCATAAATGTCCTAGGGCAGTTCCCTAATCTGTTATTTCTTCCTCCTAGTCGAGTCAGCTGATAAAAATATCCATAGGCACAGTGAAGTCAGTGGCAAGCCTGGCTTTCTCAGGCAGAAAGAACTCCATGTGATCACATCTAGGCAGCCTCACGGAGGCTGAGGCCGTGCATGCAGCAGGAGGTAATGGGTCTTTGTGCGAGCAAAGCTCTTGTCTCGGAACAATAAAGCATATGCTACCGGCAATAAAACACGGGGCTGGGAAATGTAAGAAGATTCCACTGAACCAGGAAGAGCGATGCCTTCCGTGATGCTGACACATACTATAAAATGGTAATCGATTTATTTTGGATTCTAATGAATAGAGAGTGCCAGGACTCTACTGCGGCTATTTGAACAGGTCGGTGACTTTTATAAATCCCCTCCCCCCCCCCCCCCCCCCCCCGTCTGTGATTGCATTTAAATTAGATTGGGCTAATGTGTGTTCTGCCTTAAACAACAACTTTACAAGGTATTTGCAATGTGTAATAGGAGGGACGCACTTGAACTGATCCAGCAAGATTGAATTTTTGATGAAGTCAAATATAACAGAAATGCTGATATTATTATATTGAACTGAATTGTTATTCTATTTAAAGATGGATAGGTTAGAAAATTTTCATTTAATAATTTTTAATACTTTAGGGATGCATAAATACATAAAACAGATTGGCTAATATATAGCTGCTATAAAAAAGCTTCACTTTTTCATGTTAAAAAGTCTTTATAGCCGTAGTTTATATTTATTATAGAAGATGAATCGTTCAGAATTTGCTAGTGTTTTTCAATATACTGTATGCTATTTATATAAAATGTGTAATTTTTTAAATAAAAATTTTAAAAGAAAATTCCAAATGTTATTTAAAGATATATTTATACTTTAGTAATATATCCATGCTAATATTTATTTGCTTTTTCTAAAACCTTTTGTATATTAAAAAATCTTTTATATAATAGATGTTAGTTATAAATATGTGAAGAAAAGAAAATTAACTTAATTTTAAAAACAGGATTGAATTAATCATTTGATTATCAGTATTTCCACTGGTTCACCATTTCAGAAAAGGAAATCTCTGCCTTTGTGGGTTTTTATAAAATATCTACACACATAATATTTATCTGGAGAATAACTAGATCTTGGGTTTATGAGTAATTGAGAAGTTTGTATTTCAAATAGACAGATTGCTCTGTGTACGAATTCGAGGCCAGGAGTAAACTCTAGCAGATAACAGCTCACCACTCAAAATCATTGGAAAAGACCAGTCGTACCTTGAGGTGACTCTTCCAGCTGAAATATGCAGTTTAACTTTGTTGTACGTTTTTACCGCTGTGTCGTTTAAAGGCATCCTGGGACCTAAGTTCCTTACAATTAATATTTGGGTTCCATTTAGGCTGATGATCTCTAACGAACTCGGGCACATTTAACATTTTTCCGAATTACTAAAGTGACTGCGTCTATGTGTATAGTGCCTAATGTAAATTGATGTCTGTAAATGTTATTTAAACCACCACCACAACAACAACAACAAAAAAAACCCGCCCCATATGCCGGATTATGCATGCGATACATATTACACTTTAAAAAAAAAAAAAAGAGCCATGTCTCCAAAACAAGCGAAGTTAATGGCAATTTAAAATTGGCCCACTACACGTATTTAAATGAAGTATTTGACTATTTGGGTTTCCTTGGTTACCAGAGTCGCTGCAGACAGCTTATGGTGGGGAGACGGTAAACAAGTAGCATAAGACTGAAACAACCACTAAAATCTTTCATCCATTAATGGACCTAGGGGGTGTGATGTTGACAGCCCGGTGAAGCATGTCCACTCCCAATTGCGGGTCCGGGTGCTCGGGGATGCAGGTACCCTGGCTGAACCGCAGCTCCACAATTCCTTACCCAGCATTCCGCTCTGGCTGCTGGAGCATTGCCGGAGCCTTATGCAAATGAGACCAGCGCAGGCTTTGACTGCAGAAGAGGAGGGGGCAGAAGGGAGTTCAAAGGTCACGGGGCTGGCTGAAAGCTGGATCAGTTGCCTGAAAAAAAATGTATCCTGGGCTTCTGCAGCCGTGTTTTGCAGCTGTTAGAGGAAGTGCGCTTTATTTGTGAAGATTTTACAGCGTGTGCCGTAGGCATTTAAAGTCCATGCAGGTACGGTGACATTTCGTGATGCGCTGATTTTATTTCTTTTAAAGACACTGATGGTGATTGGTTATTTAAATTTTCTGTGGCAGTTGGCAGGATGTTGCTGGTTTTCAGGCACCCTTGCTAGTTCCTTCTTATTATCGTTATTGTTTTTTTTTTCCTCCTAGTATTTCCCTATTTGGGGTTTTTTGTTCTGATAGACTATTTCATGAGAGAAACAGGCTTGGGTTTCTAAATAATTCTGCCTTTTGGGTATGTGTTAATTTTGGAGAGCTAGCTGGTTGAAATATCTAGATAAATATTAACACTTAAAACTTTCAGTGGATTTTTTTTTAATTTTAAGGAAATATATTTTAAATAAGAACTGAGCTCCAGCCTAAGATTTTTGTGAGGTATGTAGAATTAAATAATGGAGTTCTTTTGTTCATAGCTGCAAAACACCATAAGGATAATTTAAGAAGTTATGTTTTAATTTTAATACAGGGTTTGGTTTTGAGAATCTCCACTCTGTTGCATTGTTAAAAATATTACTAGAGAAGTGATTACTTATTTTTGGTTTGAGTTCCCGTGATCCTTTTTCATGTTTTAATTGTTGTTAGATTTCTTTGGACTTTTCAGACAACGTTGCTTACATTTAACACATTCCACTGCCTATGACTTTGCCTTTTAGTTAAATCAGGATCCTAAGGGGATCCTCATGAATGTCATAGCAGGATGAAGCCCGCCCCCCCTCCACTAATATCACACTTTGTAGAATGTGTGATTACATCATAGTAAATCTGCCCCACACCAAACAAGTGTGTAGTCACATTCCTTGTTCACACTGCTCTTTAATTTTCACACCATATTTTAAGTAAACTTAAAACAGCACAATCCAACTATGCTCATCCACTTCCTTAAAAAAAATACATGTATCGATTCAATAGTTGCAATGTTGATGAGGAAAGTATATTATTTTCATTTGTGTTGACTGCACGTCTGTCTCAATTAGAGGTCTATTTATTACATTGTGTGTGTGTACGCGTGTGCATGCATTGTGCATGCTGGATACATGAAGGTACAAAATAGGCATTTAGCCATGAAACTACTGCTTTACACATCCACATTTATGTAAGAAGTTTTAAAGTGAAATTTATACTGCTTACCTCTAAGGAACTAGTACATATTTAGAAAGACGATTATTTTCTTTGTACCTAGAACAGGGAGTTAATTTTATTGTAAAGGTTGAAATGGGGTCGCTTGATAACAGTACCTTCCGCCTAAAATGAAGAGAGGTTGAATGGAGCACACCAACAGGAATGTATGGACATTTAATCAGTGGAGGACAGTTATTTCAAATATTTATGAAATTCACAGTGTAGTGATTATTCATTGCCGGATCCTCACCCTTTATCACTCACTGGGGACAGTGTGACATTTGTCCAGGACACTTAGTCAAGTTGATGAAATGGGATTCACGCTGTCATTTTTAAAAGTGCAAAAATTGCGGGTTCTTTTTTTCTTCTGAATACTTCTTATTGTGAAACTTCTCAGTAGCTTAAGCTACAGGAAATACATTTTCAGTAAATTACTTCCTCTTTTCCATTGACCAGAATATGCTGACCTCTGATCTCAACATCATTTGCGGATATTTATGAAAATTACTAAACACTGCATGTGTACATGTATGGATTCTATGTACTATAGTGCACAATATATATCTATTATTTATATCATTGTATATATGTTATCTAATGAAGAAGCTAAACAGAATCTTTCAGACTTTAGGCATACTTGACTGACAATTTAAAAAAAAAATTCTGTTAATTTAGATAGTGCCAGTAGTTTGGTGCCTACACACCCTGTGTGTGTTAGAGGCAGAGAAAAGAAAGAAAGAAATGAGGTTAATATTAATATAGGCAGTGAAGTGCTTTTAACTTTGGGCCTGTAGCAGTTACCAGTGAGCATATTTTGAATATAGAAATAAAAATGCAGTGTGGGTAAAGAAACAGAGCCCATGAAGCGGCTTAGAGGAAACGTGATAATAGATATATGAGGAATAAAGAGAACTGTTGTGCTTCTGTGAGCCACGAGAGAGCTATGTATGTCCTGCAGCTAATTTATGGCTTTGAATATCCTGGGTAATTTATGTCTCGATGCAAATTCGCTCCAAACTTTGAAGTCTTTTTGCATTGGCTAATCCATCCTACTTCCATACAGATCCCAGCAGCTTGCATGTAGTGTGCTCATGGTCTGGCCTTCTAAATGTATATAAAAAATGTATTTATGTAAATACAATTCAGATTAAACTTGAGAAGTAGAAGAGTAAAGAGAGGAGTCTAAACACAAACCCTTGGGGGTAGATAGGTATTGTGCGTGACGAAGCAATGTCATCTCCAACTTCAAAGTAATCTTTAAAGATTTTTTTTTCCAAAACCAAATATCCTGATTTCTGATCCCAAGTCTGTCTTTGTCATCGTTTGAAACTAGAGACCGTATTGTAAAAGGTTTTAGGGCAAACCATGTGCTCGGTATAGGAGCATGGAACAGAGCCTAAAAATCTACAAATAGCTATTGTCTCTCAAAATCGGGTGTGTAGGTGTTCAGTTTTATGATCCCCGTGTTTGTCCAGTCCTTGAACTTCTGCCGTCTTTGAAATGGAAAGAGAACAAAGTGACTTTTAGCACCAGTAGGGAAGTATTCAACATCATTACTGAGTGTTCAAAGCAACCACATTATTTTAACATGGCAGTTCTTAAGAAGCAATCATAACAAGAGATTGCCTTTTGATTGCCTCTTTTAGAATTTAAATAAAATTGAATCATTTTGTTGAAAAATATAAGCTCAATGCAATTATATAAGGATTTTAAGAGTCTTATAAGAACTATAGCAATATTACAGAGACATCTTATGTAGATGGAAATGAGACTATTTTCAGAATAGCAGGAGTTCATAACTCTCAGGGTCAGTTTTTTTTTCTTTCCAGCGCTAATAACTTTCATGGAAACAAACACAATACACATCATTCTGCTTGTTGAACAAAGTAGAAATAAGTCTGAACTTTTCCTCCTGATAACAGGACAATTAATTCATAGCCTTTATTCACCTGCTCCGAAACACAGAGCTGCAGCCTGATTGTCCTCCAGCACCAAGTGCTTCTTAGTAGTATACTCTTATTATATCATATTTTTATACTCTGTGAATTGTATTGTCCCTTTACAGGGTTAATTTTTATTTTAAGCATAATAAGTATTCCACAAGGCAACCATTCAAAAATGAGCTCTGTGGTGAATTTCTTTGTGGTTTTACACTAAGTTCTCAAGCATAAAGACTTTGTTGAGCAAGGAAAGGAAATTAACATGTCACCATACTCCCATGTCCCATGTTAATATTCCTACACACACACACACACACACTCACACAAATGTACATACACACTTACATGCACACACACAGTATGATATGCACAGACTATAGAGAATAAGCAAATTTGTTTTTATTTTGTCCTCAGGGTAATTTTTAAATAAATGAGAAACTACTCCTGTTGTTATAAGAAGACTGTCATATTAGACTATTGACAATAACTTGATAGTATTTTATATCTAATAGGGAATGTTTACTCTTAAGTACATAATAAAAACATAAAGACCAATTTTTATTGCCATTAACTAATTATTAGAGCCAGATGTACCTCTGTTACCATTTTAGGAGTTGCGTTTTTCAAGCCTGGTGACGTATTCACGGAAATCTCACCAAAGGGATGGAGGAGGTTGCTTGGTGGCTTCCGGGCAAGCTTAGGAATCTGTCCACGCATTGAGTTGCCCTTGAATCTGTTGAAGCTCACGTTGTTCTAGTCTGGAGGAACTCGTGATAGCACGCCATTTGAAAGTTGCTACAGATGAGCCAGAAAATGGGTTATGTCATTCACTACTGTTTTTGTAGATATGTAAATGCACTGTCCAGAAATGTGTGATTTTGAAGGAACATGGATGCTGTGAGCTTACTGTGGAAACAAATATTTGAGAATGAAAACAGGCTGGACAGTTACAGCACACACCCTAATCCTAGCACAGCTGAGTCAGGCCAGTCACTGAGTTCAAGGCCAGCTTGGTCTTTGAGTGAATTCCAGGGCAGCCAGGAGTACACAGAAAAACCCTGTCTCAAAACAAACAAACAACAAAACAAAATAAAAAATCAAACAGCTTAGTATGAGAACAAGTTCAAAGTATCTGGGAATAGCCCCATATGCCATACATTGGCCTTTTGTTTTCCTTCTTCTTATTTTATTATTTTTTGATTTTGGTTTTTAAGTAAACAGTGTACCCCAGTCTGCCCCAACTCACTCTGCAGCCCAGGTTGGCCTGAAACGTTTGACCATCCTTCTATCTCAGTCTTCCAATGCTCGGATTATAGGTATATACCATCACTCCTAGCTTCTGATCTTTTTAACACCAACACTTTAAGGAACTGAGAAATCTTACTTTCAAATCTGGGTTGTTTGTTTAAAACAAGAACACGTGTAAACTTAAGAAAATCCAACAACAGTTCAAAAAATATAGTATATAATATTGTGTACTGTATGTGTACTAGGTAAGTGCTTGTGTTATATAGTTTGTTCTGTAGATTGTTATATCGTTGGCTGTTACATAGCTGGCTGTTACATAGTTGCTATATATTGACGTGTGATTTCAGTCCTATGGGATGTGCAGAGGCTGAATAAGGGCGTGGCTAAGAGTTTAGATTCAAGTCCCAATCTTGATGTCATTTCCAAGATGTGCTCTGTAACTATGACACATCTTTTCCCAAAGCAAAAAGTGTACCAGATCTCACTGAAAGCCATGCTTAGGTGGCACTGAGAGCTAATGCCTTGAGTTGTAATGGGGCAGTGGTAGGGGCAGTCATCTTGATCATTGAGGTTCAAACGATGCGTGAATTTGTGGATGCCTTGACTCTCCAAACTTCTGCAGATGTGATGGAGCCATGTGTAGAGTTATTTTGTAGCCTGTCCTGGTTTTCACATTTCTGCTTTTGCTGAACCATTTTTCCTTGCTTCATGTGGTAAACATGTTAGTTCTTCACCTTGGATGCATTCATCTGAGGATTCTGAAATCTGTCTATCTGTCTGTCATCTATCTATCTATCTATCTATCTATCTATCTATCTATCTATCTATCTATCTATCTCTTATTTATCTGTCTATCTATCTGTCTAATATCTATCTTCTATCATCTATATATCTGTCAATTATCTATCGTCTGTCTATCTCTTTTTTATCTGTCTAGTATCTTTATCTATCAATCTGTCTATTATCTATCTATTTATCATCTATCTATCTATCATCTATTTATCTATCATCTATATCAATTTTTATCACAGCAAGAGGTTGGCACATCTTAGTTTCTACCTGATGATGTAGAAGTACTAATTTGTTTGCTCATGAAATGACCTTTATGCCAAAGATTTATTGCTATTTTAAATTTCTCACAAATTACAATGTTGCTCAAGTAACATTGCTTGAATTGATTTAGTCAAAGAGGTTCTCAAATTAAATTTAGAAAATCAACCTAAGTTATTTTATTAAAAATAATTTTAGTAGCATGGCTGGAAAGGCCTTTTCTGATTCATATCATGACGCTGCTTCTTTAGAACTTGCTTCAAGAGGAAAACTCCTAAGCCATGGTTTCCACCTCTGCAAATACAGGATGGCCTTGGTGAAACTTTCTTTTGTGAACAAGTTTTAATTTATGCTGATTGAACATTTGCTGAAAATATGAAAGCCCAGGTATTCAATCTGGCTACACAGATTACTTCTGCTAATTGCTGTGTAATGCAATGTCCGATGCAGGTTGAATGCCAATTGTTCTTGGTAGAGAGTAAAGATCCCTATCTCACCTGAGGTGGTGAGTCATTTTAAAGACTGGCCAGAGTCCTTTCTCTTATCTGGATGTTTGAAATTCCCTTTCTTTTCTGTGGAGAGTCTTGCTGATCGATTACCAGGGCACGGACAGGTGTGACTCTGAAGCCTGGCCTTGTGTGTTTCTCAGACCTGTTTTAGAATGCTTTCTGAGGAAGAGGGTGTTGTTTTTAAATTCTGTTCATTCATACTAGTCTGATAATCCTTCTGAAGGAAATGCTTTCAGAGCTCTTCAGTGCTTTCTATCTACACGGGTTAGTCATTTTATTATTCTGTTAGGAACTTTCTAAAAACTGAGAAAATTTTAAATGCTAAGTAGGAAAAGTAGAGCTGGATTTCAGTGCCAAGATAATAATAACTCTAAGTTTCTCCATGCCTGTGTGGTAATTTATTTTTCCTTCTTAATGTTCTTAGTCTTCACAGTTGCTCGAGACATTAGGCTAAGTACTGTTCCTTGGTCCTAATAGCAAGCATCGAAAATAAATTTTTCATTGACTTCACTCGATACGTTTGCTGTTAGAATGGAAAAATTAGCTGACAACAGGCAGATGAACATTTTTCAACAGTTCTAAAAGCCTCTCATTTTCTTAGTTGGTCCTGTCTGCCCTCGCTATAACTAAAACGTCAAACACTTATTAAAAAGTTGACTTTGGAGAAAGAGTTTTGACTCTTAGACCAGCATCTAATCAACTAAACTAATTTCCCAAAGAACAGATGGTCAAATCTTGAGGTAAAAACCTTGAAAAAGCGTGGTCTGGAAGACCAACAACCTCAGTGGCACACAAAGGCAGGTAACATGGGAGCTTCTTTGATGAGCGTTCCTGGCACAGTCGTACAAAACCCTTTGTCGTTCAATGAAGCAAGTCAATTTAGCCATTTGGTCTGCTCATTGAAAAGGACGACAATGTGAAGAGTTAGACACCAGCTCTTCCTTGAAGGCCACAGCCTTTGTCATTTAGCCCCAAGCCGGGAAAGTGACTGTCTCAGAACCGCTTCCTAGTCCCTCCGTGCCCTTTATTTTGATCGAACTGTTAACTACACTTGACAAGTAACACTCAAAATTATGCCACTTGTTACCAGTTGACCCAGATGTGATAGTACACATGCTGAGAGCACCGGAGTATGTAGTAGTCCGCAGCGGCTTGTAATTCAGATGGGATCTGGTGTCAGGTGAGCAGCAGTTCTAACAGTGTTCTTCCTGCTCAGGTCCTGGCAGCACAGAGCAGTCCCTTCAACTCAGTTTGCTACTGACTAAGGAATGTTTTTTTTTCTGGGAACAACAGACTCTGTTTTAAAATTTTGAGTGAATGATCTATAGAGATGTCTGAAAACTTGGTGTTTGAGGGAAGGCTATGGAAGAGGCATACAAATAGCCCGTTTGGTTTGTAGTAGATGTGCAAGGAATTCTGACTGGAATTATTTTATGTGGAACGAGGCAACATAACCATAACCATCTTTTAGGAAAGGCAGATGTTTGGGGAATTATACTCCAATCTAGAACATTCTTATCCCTAAACCAAAAATTTAGAGACTCATAAATGTATAAACACCAGTCTGGGGTGTGTTTGGTTAAGAATGCTGTGGGCTGATGACACAATAATGAAATCCAAGGAATATTCTGGGAGATATAGCAGGCTCTTTCCACGCGTGCTGGGAACTACGATATGAGGCTGTAGAGCTAGGGTATGGTCCAGTGGTAGAACACTTGCTTAGTTCACATGAAACACCGGCTTTGATCCCCAGCTCCTCCTCCAAAGCACAGCAACTTGAGGGAGATGCACAGAGCTTGTCCCACAGATTGAATAACTCACTCATCTGGCAAAGCAAATGGGGACAAAGGATTCTCAAACTTCTTTTGACTCTGTGAGCCAATGCATTCACATGAATCATTTCTCCAAGTTCATTATTCATCAAAGTAGAGGGAAAGAGGGTTAATAACCATAGCACAGCTTGCTAACCTGGGAACCCATGAATAGATGTCATACATGTTTGTGCTTCTATGCATTTTTCCTCCGGAAGTAGGGCCCATTGCTTCCCTCACATTCTTTAACTTCGAATCATCAGATGGCAAGAATGTTGATGTAAAGATGCTGATCAGCATAAGAACTAAAATCTTTAACTCAAAATCACAGACAACTCTCGCTCGGGGGTTCCTACATAACTGGGGAACCCCACAATCATTTCTCTAGCAAAAATATTTATTAGGCAGGAGTGTTGCCAGGGTTCTTGGCTTACACAGACACCTGGGCAAGAGAGGTGTTGGCTGACTTGTGTTGCTCACGCTGGCAACTCACCAGCAGCGTTTTTCACATTGGTACTGCCCCCACAGAACACCTACAGGGTTTTACCTTAGCAAAGCGCTGCCAAGGCCTGCTCCTCTTGGCAACACGTAAGCTATTTTCTTGCCAAATGGGCTTTGACAGAAATGGCCCTAGGATCAGAGCGGAAGATAATTTTACTTTCTTAGGAAGGCACAGATATTTTCTCCAAATGTATAGAGTGATACGTGTCCAAGGCATCTTCATGCTCTTATAGTTACCACTGACAGAGTAGCCTAGAATGACAATGCATGAAACCTAAGAAGCATCCGCTGTGCACACACATGTGCTTTCTTTCTTTTAATAAAAGCTGATGCACTGTAGTCAACACACGGATGTTTGGACAAGCAAGAAAGAACATGGTGCATACATACACTGAGTTCTAATCCCAGATGCTTGAGCATCCTCAAAAAGTAGCTAATTTGGGGTCTCATGGCACAGTCAAGAAATTCAAATTGTCTTCATCTTTCCCTATTCCTTCATGCAACTGTTGTGCCTTACGTTTTCCCCTAACTTACAAGTTTTGTACTTCTAAAAGAAAACCATAAATATGACGGAAAGAAATATCGCTAAACAGTAGACACAAAAATAAATAAAGCCAGCACCTCTGCCAACACTTCTCCACTGGGTTTAAACAATGCCTTCAGCCACAGTGTAGAAACATCTGTAGAGGAAGCATTGAGGCTAGGAAATGGTACACATGAGAAGTGTTAAGTTGGGAGCCTAGGCCCCAGTCCTTCACATCTATCCCAGGCCTGGTCTGGACTTCAAATCCCATATAAATGTTAGGTTGGGAGCCTAGGCCCCAGTCCCTGGCATCTATCTCAGCCCCCAGGCCTGGTCTGGACTTCAAATCCCAGCAGGCCAGGTCCTGACCCCACCCCCAGGGAGGGGTCAGGACCACTCCTCAGGGTACATAAGTGATCCCCCAAAAGAAAAACACATGGTCTCCCTTTCTTCCTCCCAGGGGTTGCTTTTCTGTGGCTTCCCGTTTCCCCCTCGGGGCAACCCGAGAGCGCAGATCTCCCATTAAACCTGGATATTTCCTAATTCGGCTTGTTTTGATTTGGCTTGATTGGGAATTTTTGCGTCGTCAGAGAGCTCGGTTAGGAAATATTCCTAACAAGAAGGTCTTCAAATACTCGGCATTTGAGTGATGGTGATGTCAGAGAAGGGTGACGTCACCAAATTCTTGGTACTGAAGCAGTGGATTTTGCTTTGTACTGATCTCAGCTCTGCGGACCACTAATACAAGACCGTGAAAATCCAGTGAATAAGGAAAAGAAAAAGATGAGAAAAATTAATTTTAATATCCAAGAAAATATTTTAGAACCAAATGAAAGACTTCGAAAAAGGAGAAAAGAAAACATTTCCAGCTATTATGATTTCTGACAAAAAATAATTTCTTTTTAGAAAGACAAGTGATTAAATAATGATGATCTTTTTTTGCAGAAACTGAGGACTTTAGTTATTCGATTAATATGATCACATAAGGGGAGAACATCAGAAATTAATTATAGTTTTAAAAAATTAGGTGTGAGCCGGGCGATGGTGGCGCACGCCTTTAATCCCAGCACTCGGGAGGCAGAGGCAGGCGGATCTCTGTGAGTTCGAGACCAGCCTGGTCTACAGAGCTAGTTCCAGGACAGGCTCCAAAGCCACAGAGAAACCCAGTCTCGAAAAACCAAAAAAAAAAAAAAAAAAAAAAATTAGGTGTGAGAAGGATTTGGCCTGGCTGCTCGTGTGTCCTGGTGGCTCACTGCTTGTTTACTTCTTACTCAGTTTGTCCCTCTTTCTGTGTCAAAGGAGCCTCTCCGCCGTGTGAACATCACTCACCGTGTTTGCAGTGGCTTTCACCCCATCCTTCGAACTGGCTGAGGCAACCAGAAGAAACATTAACATCACTACCATCTTGGGTCATGTTAGAGAACAGACTTTTCTGGACCCTAAGGAAACTAGAGCCAGTACCCTCTCCTGATCAAGTTCATTGAACTAGAACTTGGTTGTAGTTCTAAGCATTTTGTATTTGTCAAAGAATTTGTTAAAAGAATGCAACGAAAAAAATTTGATTTGTTCTTTGACTAGTTCTGACCCCCAAAATAAAATAAAGCCCCCATTTACAAACTGCAGTGCAGGTCCTCTGGCTCTGTCAGTGCTGCTGCAGAAGAAAGGAAATGGATTTTCGTTATTAGTCTTTGTGATTAAAGGTTACTTTCTCCTTTCAATTGTTTGCAAAATTAGCAGTGCAGAGATTCCCACGCTCCCCCAGGTAAACATGAACAAAAGGGTTTCTAAATGACTGACGTTGTTCCTGGTAAAGTGTTCCCTACATATTAACCATGTACTTAACCCTTTCATAGAACAAAGACTGACTAGATCAAATGAATCTGTTCCTCCTTGTCCTGCCCCTCCGTCCTTCAGGGTAGGGGAGAGACCGCTCAGTCTTCTCAACAGCTGCAGCTTTTAACCTGCGGGGTCGAACCAATCTTTCACAAGGTTTCCCTATCAGCTATCCTTACATACAATTCATGACAGTAGCAAAATTACAGTCATGAAGTAGCAGCGGATTAATTTTAGGGGTGGGTCACCACAGCACCAGGAAGGATATAAAAGAGTGGTATCCTCAGGAAGGTTGAGGACCGAGGTGATAAAAAAAAACAGGCCAGGCTGCTGTTACGTCACAGTTCATTTGTTCCTGCTTCAATGACAGGCAGGCCTGCCCTTCCCTGAGGACCAACATTCTCCTTGTCACTTCCCCAATTGTTTATAGATTGGTGATTTACCCTACTGCCTTTCTTTTCTTTCCTGATGGATTCTTTCCTGTTTTGTGGAAGACAGGAGGACAGTGTTGCTGTACAGGGTTCCATGCCTCAGCTCGTGTTTCCTACATAGATATTTTTGGTTGGTTACACATTAAGTTTGCTTCCTTACCAGGAACAATTAGGATTGTCAGATTAAAATGCAGAAGGTTCAGTTAAGATGAATTTTAAATGAACAAAAATAATTTAGGCAAAAGTGTGTTTGAAATGCCATCCGTTTTTCCTTTTTTGGAATTCAAGTAAAACTGGGTGTATTACATTTTCGCTTATTAAATCTGGCAATTTTTTTTTTTTTTTTTTGGTTTTTTGAGACAGGGTTTCTCTGTGGTTTTGGAGCCTGTCCTGGAACTAGCTCTTGTAGACCTGGGTGGTCTCGAACTCACAGAGATCCGCCTGCCTCTGCCTCCCAAGTGCTGGGATTAAAGGCGTGCGCTACCACCGCCCGGCATAAATCTGGCAATTTTAAATTCTAGAGTGCCACATTTGCAGATTAGATAGCCTGGTCCTCATTAGAATGGGGTTTATTTATTTATTGTTAAGGTATATTTCTGTTTTTTTCCCCTCGGATCTCCCCACGCTCTTTCTTATGTAAGTAAGTTAGGAATATGTTAAGGGGAATAACGTTTATTTTTTCTTCATTATTATTTCAGAGTGCATTTTCATCAATGTGTTCATAGAAGTCTAAACAGTGCTTATATCGAATACAATGTGAAATAAATAGCTTATGTAACTTAAGAACAGTATACTAGTAAACATGTTTGTTAATGTTTTAACATAAAGCAGTTCTTAATTAGATTTGGGAGCAAAATAAGGGGTTGTCGCTGGATGTGATTGCATGAGACTTTAACCCACAGCACTTGGGAGGCAGAAGCAGGTGGATCTGTTGAGTTCCAAGCTAGCTGGGTAAAAGAGTTCCAGGTCAGCCAGGGCTATAGAGTGAGACCGTGTGTCAAAGACAAGAAGTTTTACAAACAGAGAATGGAGATCTAGGTTAAGCATCTAGTCAACTAAATCCCAGGCTTATGATGATAAATGAAAAGAAGTATCAGGTAGCAGGACACTGGCTTTCAATCGGAGTTGCCTTCCACAGTGAGAGCCCCTAGATTACTATCTATCCCCTTTCTGCCAGCTGATCAAGAAATTGTCTGATTAGAGGGCAGCATCCCTAATCCAGGAGATCCCAAAAATAAATCAATTTTTGGAACATTGAATTCAAGCTACGAGACCTGCAGACAAGTTACTGGACCCTAGTCATGGTGACCACAAACCTGAGTCAAGATATCAAAGACTTTCTGCAGCCCCGACTCTGGTTATGCTCTGATCACAGGGTTCCTTTTTCCCCATCTCATCTTGCATTGGGTGAACCGCTCTGGGAGTTTTGAAAGTACCTTTTGGGTATGTCCTGCTTATAATTGGCTTCATAAGTGGGGGAACATTTTGATGTTGGTTTCATCTCATTTGGATGCACATTTAATCAAATATTCCAGCTGTGCTGTTACAGGACGTGGAGCCATGAATTGGGTGAATACCTGTTTTCCCTTCCTGGAGTTTTCAGTCTAGAAGGGCAAACAGACATGACATAGTAATTAAGGCTTAGAAGTGAGGGATTTCATTCAGAATGTGAACATGCATCCACTGTGCACCCGTCACCTAGAAGGTGCTCTTCTAACCATGGAAGCCAAGGATCTGCCCCTTCTCTCTGTTATCAGAGGCTACGATGCTAACATATGTGGAGACACATAGATACCACTTAGAGATTTGGGAAGTAGTAAATGCTGCAGAAAAAGACAAAAATGTAGTTAAGAGGACAATTATCCAAAGTAACTTAGAAGACAGAGAAGTACAAGGTTTAAGGTGCTGAAACATACTTAGAACTGAAATATCAGTGAAGCAGAGGCCCCCAAATCACTGACAAAGCTGGTCAAGCTAGAAGGTTGAGGGTTTTTGTTTTGTTTTGTTTTGGTTTTGGTTTTTTTTTTTTTTTTTTTGGTTTTTCGAGACAGGGTTTCTCTGTGGTTTTGGAGCCTGTCCTGGAACTAGCTCTTGTAGACCAAGCTGGTCTCGAACTCACAGAGATCTGCCTGCCTCTGCCTCCCGAGTGCTGGGATTAAAGGCATGCGCCACCACCGCCAGGCGAAGGTTGGGTTTTTAAAGGCACTGGGGGATTTGAACTTATTAAGATGACCTGAAGGCATTTTGAAGTTTTAAGCGTCGGACTGGTATGATGATGGTTTTTGTATTTTAAATTTCTCATTCTGCCTGTAACTAGGAAAGTATCTCAAATGCAAAGAAAACTCTCAAAGGAGAGGAGGATGATGGACATTTTCCCTAGTCCAAGTGTGGCGATAGTGCCGGGGACTGGCACGTCTCCTAACTGGACAGAGATAGCTGGGAAAGATGGCTACTCTATCTTCCCACTGTCTTACATTCAGGATCAATCAGTGCCTGCCCAACTGTTCTTTGGCCTTTCCTTCTGTGTAAAACCTACTTGAAATGCCCGTCCCTTCCTGTTTTGTTAACCATCCGGTTTGTGTCTCATCTTTGAGGGAGCGATGATAGGGCTAGGATGAACATCCATCGTCTTCACCTGCATCTGTGCCTGTGCAGCCACGTGGTCCTGAGATGGGTCACCTGGGAGATAGCAAGTTGGCAGATAACACATGCTAACAATATCACCTCCCTAAATCCATATCCTCTCCCTTCTAGTAAGATCAGAGAGATGAAAAAGGAGGTGACTGCATCTCCCTTTTCCACTCTATTAAATATGTCAGAGCTTATACTCCAGAAAGGAGTGGACCATTCCTGTCCTTCCCATCTCATTCCATAGTCTGATATGCCCATATAGTGAGAGAAGACAGATGTCCATCCCACTTCATTGTTGCGCAGGGGAGCTGGGCCCTCAACCAGCTTCACAGGAGATGCTGCACGAACTAACAAAGAAGGGCAAATTTGTCAGTCTTCATCTTATCAACAATTCCTGCTGGAGGGACTGAGATAGGAGAGAGGAGCGCCCAGGGCCAACCTAGGTGATGCTTGGGCCTGGCTCCCTGTTGAGAGAGAGATTTCCTGTTCCTCGACTTTGGGGAATCCGTCCTGCTTAAGGACATGGGGGTGAAGGGAGTAACACTCCGCCGTGATGCCGTAATGGCTTCCATTGCTGTATCTTGTTACAGAAATGTGTGTCTTGACCGTAGCTTTCCATCTCGTATTATTTTGTGTCTTGGAGTCTCTCCCTCATGAATTGCTTTGCATCCTGCTTGAAGTGAAATCATTTTAAAATTTATATCCTGTCCTACTTTTATTTCAAGACTCCACTTAAAATATCCTTTTTTCCCCCTCTTCGCTGGCTCAGATATGCATGAGCATTTTATGCTTTTCACACCCTTTGAGATGAAGAAAATGATAGGCTAATCTGAATAGTGGTAAAATGAGAGAAGAATAGAGATTTTATTCTCAGGAGAATGGACAGAGATATATTTTCCTGTGGCTATCAGCTATCTCCATAGCTAATTCAATCAGGCAGAAGCTGAACATTTAATAAAGCTGTTAACTAATTTTGAGGTGTTTTGCTGTTCGAGGGAGTCCATCAGAGTGGTCCCTTGCTCCGACAGCAGGTAGCTTGCTTTTACCTTTTGAGAAAAAAAAAATTTCTCCACTCAATGAGTTAAACATAAATATATCAGCTACTCGGCACTTTCCTAGAAGGATTAAATTGAAATTAAGAAAAAAGACATGATGCATCTAACGTCAATGTTTGATTTTCTTAAAAGTCACACCAGAGGTGGCCAGAGAATTGACCTGAAATTGGGCACCGAGTTGTGTCCAACACATTCATGGAGAGTAAAATCCAAGAAAGAAGGTGCTGGAACACAAAGTGAACATTTGGCAAGGGTTTCTCAGATGTCTTAGAGATGCCCGCCTGTTGCTTCCCAAAAGACTATAATGTCTGCATCTTTCCGAGTTGGTAGAGCTGGCTCAGACATCAAAAGATGCATTGCTAAGCGTCTCTTTCCCAGGTCTCACTGCTGCTACTGATTCAGCTAGTGCACTTTGAGAACTCAGATCAGACTGAGAGCCGGGTCAGCCCAGGGGATTTGAGCAGGCGCTTATGCTGTGATCTGCACAGGCGAAGGGTGGTTTTCCGAGATTTCTGAGAGCAGTTCTGAGATCACGTAAATGAGTGGTTTTTAAATAATTTTAAGGGACTCGTTCCCTCTTGATCTACCAGACTGACTGACGGCTGTGTGTGACAGGGAGAACTTACACGAGAGTTCAAATGTCTCGAATCAACTTGCAATATTTTGGGCTAAGTTAACTTTTAATTTCTCAAAGGGAGATCGTACTGAAATACCTGAGCTAATATATTTACTAAACTATCACTATACTGAGAAGAAAGTTGGTATCCTTTAACTGGTTGTCAAGGTAAAAGAGGAACGATGAGGGCTAAGCAGGCACCCGGGGAAGAGAAAATTCATTCATGCAAAGCAAATGATTTAGAAGGAGACATGTCACTCTTTGGCTCCACTCAGTTAGTTCAATCGCCAGCCTCAGAACCTCAGGAAATTTCTGGAAAGGTAGCAGCAGCTTCAACAATCAGGTAGCATGGGGACAAAGTTCATCTTGCAGCAGCGTTAAAATGGAAACCACCTAAAATTCAGAATTGATTTCATATGCTTCATTATGCTCTGCTAACTAGGCTCCTTGAATTTGAAATTTTCTAAATATAAAAAATTTGCATCCTACTTTCAGTGTTTCTCCTAGATGAATTTTGCACAGTGTGGTAATCACTTCTGACTTTGGGGGCATTGCCATTTTATATTTTTTAAACAGAATTCCATGAACTTAAGTGGATTTTCTTATTTTGCCAACAAAAAGACTAACGGTACTGCATTAAGCTGAACTCTTTCTTTCTTTCTTTCTTTTTTATATTTATTTATTTATTATGTATACAATGTTCTGTCTGTGTGTATGCCTGAAGGCCAGAAGAGGGCACCAGACCTCATTACAGATGGTTGTGAGCCACCATGTGGTTGCTGGGAATTGAACTCAGGACCTTTGGAAGAGCAGGCAATGCTCTTAACCACTGAGCCATCTCTCCAGCCCCTCTTTCTTTCTTTCTTGTTTGTTTTTTGTTTTTTTTTTTTAATTTATTTATTTATTATGTATACAACATTCCTTCCATGTATGCTTGCATGCCAGAAGAGGACACCAGATCTCATTATAGATGGCTGTGAGCCACCATGTGGTTGCTGAGAATTGAACTCAGGACCTCTGAAAGAGCAGTCAGTGCTCTTAACCTCCGAGCCATCTCTCCAGCCCCTGTTTTTGTTTTTCAAGACAGGGTTTCTCCGTAGCTTTGGAGCTTGTTCTGGAGCAAGCTCTTGTAGACCAGGCTGGCCTCGAACTCACACAGATCCGCCTGCCCCTGCCTCTCAAGTGTTGAGATTAAAGGCATAGGCCACCGCTGCCTGCCTGAACTATTTCTTAAAGACATTAGAAAACCATTGAAATGTTGGACTAACTGAAGTGTCAAGGACTCCAATTAATTTTCACCCTGTATTTTGTTAACTTGAAATATAAAAAGAAATCTGCTTCTTGATACTTTCATGGGACAGCTACAGCTCAGCCCATGTATCCAAGTCACATGAGAAACTGATGGGAAACGTTGGCCCCACAGTCCGCAGTCACATTTCAACGTTTGGCTCCTCCTCCTCCAGGTACATGTGACAACGCTGCAGCTATGAGTGGAATCTTAAAGAGGAAGTTTGAAGATGTGGACGCCTCCTCGCCCTGCTCCTCTGCCCGGGAATCAGATGACGAAGTCTCCAGCAGTGAGAGCGCTGACAGCGGGGACAGTGTCAACCCGTCCACCTCTAATCACTTCACCCGTGAGTACCCGTGTACCGGAACCGCTTCCGGAGCCGCTATCAGGTTCTGCCGAGGGGGCGGGGCACGGGGGGCGGGGAGGAAATCTTGTGTAGTATTGGTCATTTTTATCTTTACCTTTATGGCTAGACGTGTGTTTTTAAATTTCAGTAATCAGTGAAATAGAAAAATCAAATAAAAACGAGATAGTTTTGAGACACCTCAGTGGATTCCATTATGTAAGCAGAGTTAGCAGTGTTTTATTCGGTCCTATTAACCCACTGAGTTGGCAAAAGTAGGCGTTCTTTTCCTCCTGCTCTTCAAAAAAGCATGTAGTACACAGGGCACAGATGGGAAATATGGAGTAAGGCGTGAACTGACGGTAGGGAAGCAGGCATATCCCCGTAGCCGAAATGATCCGGGAGGAAATGAAAGGTCGCATTTTGCGTTTGCTAGTGGAAAGTGTTGGCAGAAACAGTTTGCTCGGCCACACACTGAAGCGTGAGAGGCTCCACGTTCTCCCCAGCTGCAGCCCCTTCCCAGGTACTTCTTTTGCCACCCAGTGCATTACAAAGTCCACCGAGGTGAAAATAAGAATGTGTGCTGTGTCTTCCATTCCTTTCTCTGCAATGCTGTCGCCTCAGTAATGTGAGCTTTAAAGAAGGGCTGTGAAAAATTCGGAAGCTCTTGCAACCTAAGCACAAGAAACTGACATGGACTAGTTACATAAGCAAGGGACTTATGTTTTTAAAACAAAGAGATTTTACTGTGAGTCGGGCAGTGGTGGCTCATGCCTGCCTTTAATCCTAGCTCTTGGGAGGCAGAGGCAGGCGGATCTCTGTGAGTTCAAGGCCAGCCTGGTCTACAGAGCTAGTTCCAGGACAGGCTCCAAAACTACAGAGAAACCCTGTCTCAAAAAACCAAAACCAAGCCGGGCGGTGGTGGCGCACGCCTTTAATCCCAGCACTCGGGAGGCAGAGGCAGGTGAATCTCTGTGAGTTCGAGACCAGCCTGGTCTACAAGAGCTAGTTCCAGGACAGGCTCCAAAACCACAGAGAAACCCTGTCTCGAAAAACCAAAAAAAAAAAAAAAAAAAACCAAAACAAAACAACAACAACAAAACAATATCATGATAGACAGCTGGGCTTTTGAGATTACACTATAGTGATTGCATCATTCCCTTCTTCCCTTTCCTCCCTCCAAACCCGCCCATGAACTCCTCCTTGTTCTCCTTCAAATCCATGGCATTTTGTCTTTTGTTTTGTTAAGCTGAATTCTTTGGTTATTATATGTATGTATTACTGGCTCTGTGTACAGTGAGGGCGGGCAGTGTGTGCATGAAGCCGTGCACAGGTGGAGGGCAGAGAACAATTTGTGGGAATTGATTCTCATTTTCCACCCTGTGGATTTCAGGGCTCAAATTCAGGTTCCCATGCTCGACGCTTTGCACCTTTACCCACTAAGTCATCTTGCCAGCCTTGTTTGTTTTATTAGCTGATATTATTAATATGTGAATCTCAAACATCTCCTTGCTTTTGGAATGGTGACAGCCTCCGTTAGGAAAAGAAACCCAATGATTCAAGCTTTTAAAAAGAGACCGTAAAGAGCTCCTTAAACATTGAGCCTGAGGTGTACGTGCTCTAATCGGCAATATTCCTCCGAGCAATCTGAAATGAATGGAAAGTAAGAAAAGATGTTACAGCTATTAAAACAGAAAAGTAACAAACCGTGGGGACAGCGCACATGGTTTGTACATATCATGAGGTTACGAGGTGAGCTTGTGCTTCTGATGTGAAAGAGGTATGTGGACCTCTGGCTTTGATATCAGTGATGAAGGCAACATCAGCTTCATCAAACATGGCAGGTGAGGTGTTCATACCATGCACATGCTACGCCATGGATTCTGATATTACCCAATCTTTGCTGGAGACCTGGTCATGGTACTGGTGATGGAGCGAAGAGTGTCCATAACTTGAGCTTAGCTGTTTGCGCATGTCTCACGGCATAGTTTTTATCTTTCCCGTTATCTCTCTCAGCTCCTTCACTATACAATAATACAAATGTCATCTTTAAAAATAGTATTGATTGTGTATTACAAAAGATTTAATCAAGATGCATATTATATCTTTGTATATAAAGATATATATGCCCTCTGGATTGGTTTATGATAACAGAGGTCAAGTCCCGATTAACCATCAAGTAGGTTGTTTTAAGAGGTGAAATGAGCCAGGCAGTGGTGGCGCACATCTTTAACCCAGCACTGAGGCGGGGGCAAGTGGGCCTCTGAGTTTGAGGCCAGCCTGGTCTACAGAGTGAATTTCAGGACAGCCAGGAAATTACTGAGAAACCCTGTTTCAAAAAGAAAACAAAAAAGATATATTGAGAAATAAGTTAATTATAAGAGGATATTTTTAAAAAGAAGGCGTAGCCCAGGATTGACAGTATGACAGAAACCAGAGGCCTCAAACCAGACCAATGACTCATTGTAATGAACACAAGTAAAGAGAAGACCTAAGGTTGAAAACCCATTCCAGATATCAAATTATCACTCACAGCAATAGAGCTGGGTTTTTTCCTATGATGCTTTACCTAGCAAAGTATAGAGAATTCTGGCTTTGTATATGCAAGAAATTAATATGAAGAAAATAACTGATATCAAATGCTAAGGAGAAGGATTTTAATAAATATTCATACAATTAACAATTTTTAAAATGAAGCAATATAAACTCTCTTCTCATACTATTACAAAGTGTGCTCCATATTGACTAAATAAAAAATTGAAAGATAATGAATCATGAATTTGCATCTATAAGACCTTTGGTAGGATTGCTGTGTGTTTTCAAGGAATAGGAAGAATTCACATTGGTACATATTAACATATTTAATGATATTAAAATATCAAGCATATTTGCTATAAAATATCAAAGTAAAAAAAAACCAGCTTATATTAGAAATGTGTATTTAATAATGTATACAATTATTCTCTAGTGTATAAAAACACATGTATAAATAATTTTTGGGGGGACAGTTTCTAATGTATTCAAAGCTGGCCCCCAATTTGCCATGTAGCAGAAGAAAATAGTCTTCTTGAAATTCAACTTCTCCTCTGCCTTTACTTTAAAATGCCATAATTATAGGCCTGTGTCTCCTTGCCCTGTCTACGTTATGGTAGGGATTGAACCCAGAGCTTTGTGTATGCTAGGCAAGCCCTTTACCAACGGCGACACACCCCTGCCCTCACAAGAGCCACCAACTAAGGCATACCTCAGAGGTAATCCACAGTAGAAAATACAGTCACCTCGTACAGTAAAGCATTTAACAATCATAGTAATAAAACGTAGATTAAAAAAGTATATATTTTATTAATATGAAATCATAAAGACTTCTCCGCTATGAAGCTAGTATTCCTCCCTGTAATAGAAAATGCTAATACCAAAATGCTGGCAGAAGCCGTGGTATACATTGTAGGTGTACATGTTGCTGTTAATGACTGTGAAATTCAGAAAGTGCTGTCTCAGTAGATCCATTCAGATATTCCTGACTCTGTATTCAGAGAATACATGTGAAGGTGGAAACCTCAAAAGCAACAGAAAATTCTGTAAGTGAAAATGTTGGTAGCAAGAGAACACGGGGTGGGGAAGGATTGCAGCGTGTTCGAGAGTGGAAAAATGATTCATTATGTTACAGGAACCCATTAATGAATTTATTTTCATGGTAGTTATGAAAATCACACAATATGTGAAATGTTTATGAGATAACGTGAAGAAAGGCAGGAGGGAGAATCTCCTTTATATCCGCAGGGAAAAGCTGTGTGTGCTCAAAAGCAGAGACTGGTTCCATGACCTGAAAATTGGAAACGATTTGATTTGTTGAAAGATTAGATTGATGGATGGGTTTTTATACCCAGTAATTTTTAATTCTGTTAGTGTTATATTGCAATCCCAAGTGAGATGTTTCAAAGTTGCACTGCAAAAAAACAATCGATCATTGTTTCTCACCTTTCATTGACTTATGCAGGACAGAAGGAAGAAATAGCATGAAGAACTATATGTGTGTGTATGTGCATGCCTCTGTGTGTGTGCATGTGCGTGTGTGTATGTGTACACACGTGTGTGTTGACTTTTTTCCTAGTTCTTACATCTTACTCAGGGTCTCATTCCTGTACAGCAAGCATATTAGCTACTGATTCAGCCCCTCGTTTTCCATCAGAACATACTCTATAATGTCTAAGAAGTCCCTGAAGTGTTTGGGATCAGTGTTTACTATTGGCTCTTAGGGAGAAAGGAGTGTCCTAGGTTTATCAAAGTGTCATTGTAACCAGGTGCTAAGAAGAATCTAGCAGCTTCTGATTTTGTTGTTAAGATTTATTTTCTGGGGCTGGAGAGATGGCTCAGCGGTTAAGAGCATTGCCTGCTCTTCCAAAGGTCCTGAGTTCAGTTCCCGGCAACCACATGGTGGCGCACAACCATCTGTAATGAGGTCTGGTGCCCTCTTCTGCCCTGCAAACGTACACACAGACAGAATATTGTGTACATAATAAATAAATAAATAAATAAATAAATAAATAAATAAGTAAAAAAAGATTTATTTTCTGTGTGAGTGTGTGTGTGCGCATGCGTGTGTGTTCATGCCATTCATGTTCAGGTGCCTGGGGAGACCAAATAAGGTCTCTGATCATCTGAAGCTGTAGTAGAAGGTGGTTGTGAGCTGCCCCAAGTGGGTGCTGGTAACCATTAATGGATCCTCTAGAAGAGCTGCAGATTCTCCTAACTGCTGAGCCATTATTCCAGCCTTACAGATTCTAATTCTTAAAGGCAGTGCAGTTATTAATTTGTTGACAGCATCCTTTCCAGATAGTAGTCTGTTTTGCTTCCTGCCTTCATATTATGGGGGGTGGGAGATGAGCTGGTAGAAATAGCATAGAATCAAATGGCAGACTTCTACCCAAAATATGTAGGCTAAGAGCTTTTCAGCCAGTGTGAGAACAGCAGGGAAAGTTTTTGTTTGTTTCTTTTTAAATGGATTTTGGTGCTGGTTTAGTAACACACTTTTCATCCAAGTCCTTGGGACGCATAGGCAGTTGGATCCTGATGAGTTTTAAGCCAGATTGGTCTCTATAACCAGTTCTAGGCCAGCCGGGGCTACATAGGGAGGCTTTGACTCAAAGAAAAATTAATAATGGTTACAATTATTTGTGACTCCAGGAAATCAATTTGTAACATTTTAGAAAATATTTTCTTTACTATTTCAACTATATTAGACAAAAGTGTATTAGCAGTATCTTCTTGATGGGAATCTATGATTGTAACCCTTTGGAGTCTTATTCCCCTACCTTGCATTTCTACCATCAAAAATTCAAAAATGAAGACGGCATCTTGTCTTGAATTAAGGAAGGATTATTTTGCTCTGTTTTGTTTGGTTTTTGTTTGTTTTTCGAGACAGGGTTTCTCTGTAGCTTTGGAGCCTGTCCTGAAACTAGCTCTTGTAGACCAGAGCTGGCCTCGAACTCACAGAGATCCACCTGCCTCTGCTTCCTGAGGTAGTGATTAAAGGCGTGCGCCACTCCTGCCTGGCTAGGAAAATTTAAGACTATTAAGCCTGTGCAGCAATATGAAACATTTGGATTCACACTGAAATTGTGGAAATGTGGTTACCTTTCTTTAAATTTCAGGCATCATGGCTTCCTCCTTCCAGTAGAAACGAGCAGTGTGCTCTGCAATGCATGCTCACCAGCACACGGAACACTACAGCGTTTTGTTTTCGCAAATTCAGAAACTAAAATAGGATTGGTCGGTTCATGTCAGTCCCCGAGGTAGCGCAAAGTGCCACCCTATTCTCAGCCTCCTGTAAAAGCGTTCAATTTGTAGCATACCGCATTATGATAATGACAGCTTCAAAATGCAAATTAGGGAGAATGCGTTGGCTTTTTCCTTGAACTTCTAAATTTTGCTAGGCAACTAGCACACTTAGCAGTGATCAACCAAGGTCGTAGTTTGTACTCTCCTCAGAACAGAAGCAGCAGACTTCATAGGCCCAAGGAACCCTTTGTTTCGCCAAATCCCGGTGACTCTTTCGCCAGGGAAAAGAAAGGAACGGCTTTTTTTTTTTCATGCCCTCTCCAGGTTCTTGGTACTTTGCATAAGCAATGAGAAGCTGTGTGATGAAACATGGTCCCTAAAGGAACGTATCATTTCTCCTGCAGCCGTGTTCCAACAAATAAATGTGTACCGTACAGGACACAAATTGTGACGAGGTCAAGGGCTGGCCGTCCTAAACTGCACACAGAAGCAGGGAGTGGCTGTCTTTCAGTGGGAGTGCTGATGTTTTCCAAGTCACACAAGGCTTCCACACTGTTCTTTTCACATTCAACAACTGGTGTGCAATTAAGAGTTATTATAGCCATAGCGAGTGGAAATTAATTATCACGATGTGTGTATGCTTTTCCCAAGAGCCGAGAAGGTTGTCTTTCTTCCTCCTTCCCTCCCTCGTCCCACGGCACACCTTTTCCTCCGAATCCGCCATGCATAAACACGTGAGTCAGAGCTTTCATCCAGTTCTCCTCTCCCTCGTTCCCCGTTTCACAATAGGGTTTAATACGGAGAATCAGTAGAAAGTGGACTTCAATGCCAGGCTTTCCTGGAAGTACAGCTGGGACACGTCTGCCGTTTAATCTTTATTAAGCAGTTAAAGAACACTAAAGACTTGGATTTCACTTCAAAGAATGTAATAGAATTCATGTCACAGGCTCTGTGTCGCAGCCACATGTGAGTGATGACTCCAAAGAGTGACTGTTCCTGCAGTCAGTAGCACAGATGTCATTACCACCTTACGATAATATTTGGAAGGCTCGTTTTGCAAAGGTAGTTGCAGCAGTCTATCCCTTGATTTCCTGATACACACACACACACACACACACATGCAACTGGAGGAGCATTTAGGCAGAAGCTCACTATGGGTGTCTGGAAGTTTGAGCAGGAGGTGAGACTCAGTGATACTAAAAATATCCTTCCTACTCTGTGATACTGACCCTAAAAACAAGATTCTAAGCTAGTCCTACATTTAATAAAATAGCAAAATATAAGCAGTTATAAAGTCGCTCCTGAAATGTTACTGTTATATTAAGAGGTTCCCCCCTTATTTTGGGAAAATAACCAGTTAATTTGAGCTTATGAGAACAGACCGGAAGCCAGCTGCAGGCCACTTCTGGCATCATGAAGATCACCACCAGGTCACGTACACATACGGGTGTGTGATAGATCAGCCAAGTCCTTCCATGTTTGGTTTAGTTGTCAGAAATGAGAGGGTTAAAGTGCAGGGATAGAGATGAGAGGAGGAAGAGAATATGAACGAGCGGTTATTTAGAAAATGTTAACTTGAGTATTCTGTAAGGCTTATTGATTGATGCGGGGTGAGCTGATATTACATGCCTGAGAGAGGCTGTGAAAATCAATAGTGTGTTAGATATAGCTGCTAACCACACTATGTCCTCTGGCAACTTATCGAGGCTGAAATGTGTGTCCTGTTGCCTTCCACGCTGAAATTATTCAAGTTCTCTATTTGCTAAAAGGCTCACATAAAATATTTCCCCACCAAGACTCACCCTAGTCTTCCTTTTTGCCACTAACTTGGACCATAGGGGCGTTCCACTAACATTTAAAAGCGTTAGCAATGGGACTGTCTCTTCGTCCACGTTTTGTACACTAGCAGGCAGCCATGATGTCTGCAATGTGCAGTGGTTCACTGATGGTTTGCAGTCTTCCGTCGTGACCCCTTTACTTCTGCTGCTTTCCTGACCTCCACCAGCACTCCATTTAGCACCTGGGGAGCTCCTCTGGAAACCTCTGGAATATAAAATTCCTGTACTCCAAATTTAGACTGTAGCCCCCTTTCCTCAGCTTGCCCCTGTATTACCTCAGTCTCTTGGTTTCCCATAGAGCATTGCGCCCATCACTTGGCTCTTTCCTTTTCAGTTCTAGTGGTTAAACCAACGTCTCACACCTTCTAGGAAGCAAGTAAGCCACCAAGCTGTACCCAGGCCCCTGGCGTTCAGTAATCCTTCCATACTCTGTCCCTGGCTCCATTTCGTCCGTCTATTTCATTAGCGCTCAGTAGATGGTCCTGATCCCATACCAGTTTTTTATTTGGAACACCTGAAATCTTTCACTATTTTTGAGAAAATTAAATAAATGACATTTTCCAAAGCAGTTTCTCATTAGTGCATTATAACCATCTTTCTAGGTGTCTAGAGTCAATTTTCTTTCTTAAATCTGTGTTTATGGTTCTCCCATCTCCTCCTCCCTCCACTTTCCCGTCATACATAGCATCTCTCCTTGCCTCCTCATCTTCCTGCAACCGTCCTCCACATCTGTCTTCCACTGTGTGTCCTTCTATTAGTAAGCAGGGTACCTCTCACGAAGTTTTAAGAAATGCGTGCATGCTCAGGCAAAGAAGGAGCAAGGTCCTGTGTGACCAGCAGCTGGTGAACACTTAAATATTTGTATGGTTTGGTGAGTATATGGACAACTGACTGGGCATTACCTCTCTGATGTTCACTTCTGTACTAGGAGGAGGTAGAAATAGAAAAGCAAGCAGGACATAATCTGCTCTGCGGAGGAATTCACAGTCCAATGTCACTTTAGCATCTTTTCAACACAATGTATTCTGTTTTTTACATCATTGCTATTGGTGCAAATGCCTCATCTTTTTTAGATATTTAAAGAACTTTACTGTTTATTTTTGCTGTTTTTATTGGTTCTGATTCAATTCTTGATAAATATCATTCTATTTTATATCAGTTTTTTTTTTTTTTTTTTTTTTTTTTTTTTTTTTGGTTTTTCGAGACAGGGTTTCTCTGTAGCTTTGGAGCCTGTCCGGGAACTCCCTTTGTAGACCAGGCTGGCCTCGAACTCACAGAGATCCACCTGCCTCTGCCTCATAGCGCTAAATGATAAAAGAATGATGCATTAATTTAGGACCTAATAGTGGCATGGATATTGGTGAAAATGCATATGAATTCACATGTTATTAGTAATTTATGATTTAATGGGTGTTGTTGCAAAGTATCAAGATCCTGGTTTATCGGTTACCATATTCAAATATGCACGTAGTACTGAGCTGTGCTTTAAAAAGGATTCCGCGATAATTATGTATTCACAGCATGCACCTTCCCGGTTTCGTTTGCTTAGATATAGCTTTCCCGAGCAGAAGCGTCTCTGCTTAATTGGCGGCTGAGCAGCTGTTTATGCAGTAGCAGTGCAACACACAGGAGGGAATGCACGTTGCTTTCACTTCCACCAGCTTTTCAATCAGCTGGGGGAAAGGCATTACAAAGTCAGATCACTAGCATCCTATAAATACAGTTAATTTAGTTTTTATTCCATTCGTTTGAAATTCAGGATGGGGAGCAAACATGTAGCCTCAATAAATAGTGACATTAGATTTAGCTTTTTATCTCAGGCTGCTAAGATTTATTTGGGGAGAGAGAGAGACAGAGAGAGAGACAGACAGAGAGAGAGACAGAGAGAGAGAGAACATTATTTTTTGTCCTGGATAGTTGTTTCTCTTCCACAGTCATATTCTATACTAATGTACTTCAGCTCCTCCCATTTATATCCCTTGTTGTCCCACTACCAAATTCCACATAGTTGTCATCTCCTCTGTGTCCTCCTATACAACCCTTCCGGATTCTCTCACCTCCCCGATTGTGCAGGCCTCCAGTCTTCCCTGAATACCAGTCATTCAAACTCTGCAGGCTCCGTGGCTCTCAAAAGCGCCCTTCGATCACATCTTCACTCTTGCCTCCCTGTCATCCTCTAACTCCAGCCACAGTGATCTTCAATCACTTCTTTAAACAAAAAAGAAGCCTTATTATTTTGCACTCTGATCTTTTAAAAAAGTACATTTTATTGATTTTATTTTAGTTTGTTTTGTGAAATTAGTAAATTTTTAAGCTTTTAATCTATATTTTTATTTGTATTTTTTAAAATTTTTATATGATCTTTTATTTTATATTTGAGCTTCCGGGTCAGCCCATCTGAAGGCTACAAACCCACAGTCCTCATCTCTTGCAAGCATGGTTAAAAAGAGATGATTATCTTGGAAATTCTTTCAAGTCGCCCAGCAAAAAGAAAAAAAAAGAAATGATACTGAAAAATCGAAGCATGAGACTGTATGTATTATACTGTTCTCTGCATTTTGCATGACTTTACATTCTATAACACATAAAATACATATGTGGACACATCTAGTTATAAAATTCCTACACAATAAAAAGGACAATTTTTAAAAGGAGTGAAAGGAAGGGCTCTACGTTTCATAGCTTAGCTTGACTATTAAAATCCAAAGATGGTTTAAAATGCTGGATTAGCTCAAGTCTGTACATGGAACAAATGGAGAGCTTAGAGACAACCCCACATTTAAATGACAGCTTCGTATGTGACTGGAGAAAGACTGGATGAATTGGGAAAGAAGTGGCTACAACAATACATGGCTTTTTTTTTTTTTTTAAAGATTTTATTGATTTATTATGTATGCAGGGTTCTGCCTACATGCCAGAAGAGGGCACTAGATCTCATTGTAGATGGTTGTGAGTCACCATGTGGTTGCTGGGAATTAAACTCAGGACCTCTGGAAGAACAACCAGTGTTCTTTAACCTCTGAGCCACCTCTCCAGCCCACATGGCAATTTTAATAAAAAGATAACATTAGATCCTCACCTCATTTCCACATAGGAAAATAAGTTATCAGTGCAGTGAAGAACTAAATGTATAAATTGAAAAACTTTAAGATTTGAAAAAAAGAATGTCTTTTATAGTAGACTAAAAGGGGAAAAGTATGAAAGAATGTTTTCTATATGAGTACATCAAAACACAGTTATATAATTCAATCTACCTTCAAGAAAGCCAAGAGAATAGCTGCGTATTAGAAGGAGATATTTGCAAGTTACTAACTGGTGAAGAATTGGTATTTGGATGACAGAAAGACATCTTCAAAACCAAGGAAAAACTAATGTTATGGTTATGGAATATTTGTATAACACACATAAATGCTAATTCAATTTTAGCAAGTATTTTAGGAAATTAGTGAAATTAAAATTGAACATAATGCCATTTTTCATATATGACACTGTCACTTTAGCAGACTGTAAAGATTGCCGATACACTGTACTTACAAGAAGGCTAGAGACATGGGTTGCTAATGACCTGTGTGTGTAGGTTAAGCACTGAGAGGAACACTGGCCTTCACAGAGTTAAAACCGTGCTTGAGACCAGAGAATGGCAAACTGTGGACACCAAAGAAGAGAAGGCTGGGCTATGGGTCTGGTTGTGCTTTCCCACTTCCGTTCCTTAAGTAAAATTCTCTTTCATTTTAAATGAAGCGACTTGAAGTAAGGAGGGCAAGCATTAACATCCATAAAATGCGGTTATTAAGTGAATTTTATTTTATGTACAACTTAGCAAATTTGTGGGTTTCAAATATAAAGTTTGATCCTATTATATAATTTAAAAAGACTTTCTGTATCTTTTGCAAAGATTTCTTGCATTTCTTGGAGGGGATGTCCAAAGATTAGCCCACCGCTCTTGGTTTCTGTTATTTTCTCTTTCAGTAACTTTCCCGTTGTTTCTTCACAGTGTATAGTTTGATATTTTATACTGTATTGGTTACTTTCAAGCTGTGTCTTGTTTATACTTTTATGGCCATTGTAGGAAGGTAGAGGGACCTATACCCAATGATACAATCCTCTATTGCCATTATAGGAAGGTGAGGGACCTATACCCAGTGATACAGTTCTCTAAGTCAGAATTAACCTGTCACACGTTTACTCCCAGTGATATTGTCAGATGTTCCCTAACTCTAGAGATCCTAAACATGTTACAGTGTTAGACCTTTGTCCTCACAGCCATTTGTAAAAGTCCCAGGTGGGCATTGCTACCGTGCTTCTGAAATACACCACACACTACCGTATTGTATCTACAGTACATACATGCAATCTGGTCTCCCCTCACCACCTTCGGTGATTAAAACAGAATATTGCTTCCTTGGAGCCTTTCTGAAAACTAGCAGTCTCTTGTCTGAGAACCATGACGTAGCTTTCCTGCATGGTTGTGTCCCCAGGATGTCAGCTGAACTTGAGAGAATGACATTCTGCTGTATATTCATTTCATTTGACATAATTGAAAAAATCCACAACTGAAGACTGTAGTTTTTGCTCTGTGGCTAGAGTTAAAATTTGAGCTTTCGTTTTGTTAAGATTAATCTTGATAGTGATTAAACTGTTTCACATATTTCGGTTATAAGATGTAAGACTAGGTTGATCTTGAAGTTAGTATAGGAGCCCACTAATGCCCTTGCCCGCCAACTATAGTGCACTGTTCATTTCTCATATCTGAATTATTTGTAGTACGATATTTGAGGAAAAATGTATGTGTTCAGTGTTTATTTCTCTGTGCCTGTGGGTATTATTTGCATGTATTGAAGTTCTAGTGATCATTTTCTTTTGCTTTCAGCTTGTAGACTCCACTAAAAGTAAGAATCCTATAAATATTGTAGTAAGAATTCTATAAATATTGTAGTAAGAATCATATAAATATTGTAGTGGATTTTGTTTTGAGCTGTCTTAATAGAAACAGCCGTGGACTTCAAGTGTGGTGCATTAGAACAGAGCAGAAGAGTTTAATACAAATCTGAACCAAATTAAGGGGAGTTGGTTGGAACAAGGAGCTGGAACTGTTTGTTAGACCACTGCTAACTGAATGGAATAGTCAGCACGTTCTCAATGATTTCTCAGCTGTCTTCAAGGCTGCCTGAAATCATGATGGGGCATTATCTGACAACAAAGTAATATGTTAATTAAAATTCCCTAGGGGAAGTCACAAAAGAATGAAGAACTAGAAGAAATGAAACATCACTTGGAAAATCAAATGGATGTTTGTGGTCTAGGTCAGAGGTGCTTGCCTGCCAAGTGCAAGGCCCTGGGTCTGTACCTAAACCTAAGTGGGCATGTCCCATGGAAACAGTTGTGTTGTTTATGTGCTAACTGTGTCTGAATATTTCTCAATTAAATGTGTCAGTCCAACATATAGGCATTTAGGCAGCATAGTTTTCAGAATTTTAAGGGTCATAAAGTACCCTCGGTCACATGACTGAGAATCTTAAAATTAATATAACCCATATGGGATGACCCTGCTGTATGATGAGTGTTAAAACTCACACATAAAGTATCCTGTCGTTCAAAATGTCGTGGCATGTTGCACAAATTCTAATAAAAGATTATCTACTTAGACACAAGAATTATAACACCTATGGCCCTGGGTTTGCTTATCTGTAAATACTAATAAGGACTGGTGCTTTTGTCATAAGCTAAAATGATTAAGGTAAAATGGCTTAAACGGTACCTGTATTCAGTAACACCCCAAAAAGGTTGCTATGGTGATAACAACAGTGGTGATGGTGATAATGTCTATGCGAAGGGCAACAAGAATTTTGTTAGTAGCTAATATGAAAGACTAACTTAAGAGAGAGTAAATATTTAGATAAGACACGTGGTTGGTCTTTTTCTGCCTGTTTATTTTGACTTTTTGTGTAGTGAGAGAGAAGCCTGGAAAAGACCTGGGTCAGGAGCTCAATGCAAATACCCCTGAGTACAAGCAGGTCCTGTTAGTATAAAAGAGTCAGATGGGACAAGATGGAATAAACCACAGCAGCGGCAGAAATATCTATCTCCAGAGTTTGCTCTTTCCATTTTTGCTGGCTTTAGTCTTTTAAAATTAATATTTGTACAATAATCACAGTAGTAAAAACTGGTGTATACAGAGCCTTTAAAGATCGTTCACTGGGAGGTTCTGTGCAGACATCTTATACGCATCATTTTAGCACTTCTGTGGGACATATTAAGACAGTTAAGCATCTTCACAGAGTTCCAACAACAGTGAGCAACTTGTCTGGCTCTTGGTCTTGCACGCATCTGACTGAATCCCGGTTTAATATTCTTACATCAGTTCCTACAGTGATGACTGGAAATAACTGTATTGCTCATTCTTCGTCTAGCATTATATTTCATCTCGTGGTGTTTTAGCCCCAGTTCCCAAAATATAGTATAGTCTACTATTAATAAAGCGGCCCACAGATTCCATTCTCAATGAGACATCCAACAAGTATTCCACGAACTGCATTCAAATGGAATGTTTTGTATTTGCTCATTGGCTGTTGGTATCAGACTCCTGAATGTCTGTATTCCTGGACTGTGTCTCGTAGAACTCAGATGAGTTTTGACTTTTTGGGTAGTCCTGAAGCTGAAACTTTTTTTGTTTTTAAAGCAGTATTTTCACCTCCTTAGAGTAAAAGGGATAAAGGAAAGGTTGCGGATATTGTTGTGAGTGACTGAGCAGGGAAGCCTGGGCTCTGTGAAACCCTGAGCTGGCCCTGTCTCCTTGTTAGAAGTACTCCAGGGATGCTGAAGCAAGGGTGTTTTGGCAACTGCCTCCCTCTTGATTGACTGCATCAGGCTTTGAAGATACCTATGTGTTTATTAGCACCAGACACTCTCTGAGTGCTTGTGTAGGCCTTCTTAATGGGCACCTGGGAGGGCTTGATGAGCGCTCTCCATGGCATGGTTTATGGGTGACAGTCACAGCAAGTATTTGCTTGGTGTCATTTAGACTCGGTCCCCTGAATTCTCGACACATCTGGGTATCAATAAAATGTGACTTTTCAGAAGATACCAGGACAGAGAAGTAAGTGGTAGCCCAGGTTATTTATTTCTTTTTTTCCCGTAACACTTATCCAGTGTGGTTTGCTAGAAGAAATCGATGCCTGGAAAATCAAAGATGAAAGGAGGGAGAGAGAAGCAATGATACAGTTGCTCGGACAAAAAAAAAAAAGTGTACTTAAAATACTCAAAAATAGGAGACTGGGAAAGGATAAGGGATGAGAAGACAAGGGAGGGAGTCCTGCTTGGCTCCAGCACAGCACACACACGGTTCAGGAGGAGGGGGTGATGCCTGAGGAATGGAGTGCTAAAGCCAGCTGCTGCTGTTACAATAGCATCTCCCAAGTTCCAGCATGAAGACAGGATCTCTTCAATTCAACTCACAAGCAGGATGGCCTTTTATCTTATAATCATATAAGAAATATGTATAGCTTATCTTTTACATGCCTTGATATGTTTAATTACTACTCCAGCACTATAACATGGGCACTGATTTTTCAGATGGTAAAACTGGGATTTCAAGAAGTTCGGTTGTTGGTGCTTTCTCTGCGCCCTTCTATTGGTGAACTGTAGAGCCAGGTTGATGTCCTACCCGTCTTCACTTAGCATTTGCACTATTCTTCTTCAAAATAGTTGGTCAGTTGGACTTATCAGTTGTTTACTGATAAGTGATTTCTAATCAAGGTACTATTTTAACGGTTGCAGAATTCTATGTAGGCATGATTTAATTTTTAAATATAAAATAAAATAATTATTGAATCACATAAATCAAGAGAGTTGCTATTGCACAGATTTTATGTTGCCAGAAAATAGAAACACATACTTTTCAACACATTAGCTCTTACTCAATTTGTTTTAAAGGCTTACTTTTCAGCTGGGCTGTGGTGGAGCATGCCTTTAATCCCAGCTCTTTGAGAGGCAGAGGCAGGTAGACGTCAGTGAGTTCAAGGCCAGTCTAGTCTACATAGCACCGTGAGTGTCAGCATCCTTAGGCATTTGACTTAAGAAAAAAGCTGTTTTCAGAACAGTAGCTGAAGAAGCTAGAGGGAGTGAGCCAGTGAGCAGCATTCCTCCACGCGATCAGCTCCAGTCTCTTGCCTTGTGTTCAGTCAGGCTTTGGCTTTCCTCTATGCCAGACTGGAAAGTAGAAGATGAAGTAAACCCCTTCTACTGCAAGTTGGTTTTGGTCATTGTTTTGTCACAGCGACAACAGAGAAAACCAGAATATTAGAATATTACTTATCAGAAATAAGAATAAATTTATCAAACCCAATAACATACACATTCGCTGTCACTGGAATCTCATATATACTCTAACACTCAGCTGAATTTTTAATAATCAACAGTATGTAAGTTTTTGGTCTAAGAATTTTTATAAGGTTAATACGATAAAAAAGATTCCTTTAAAATGTCATCACACTATTTGTTAAATATCACAAAATCACCTCTTTTGATAGATTATAGCTGATTTTTCCATTTTAGTCTACAATGCAAAGCCATAGAGGGCAGGATTACAATACCCAACCTATGCACTGTCACAAAGTGCCAGGGTGATGTTCAGGCCCAGACTGCAGCTGATGGCCACGTCTGGGTTCATGACCCCACCACAGCCAGGGTCTGTGTTGATGCCAGTGGCTCCTGATACTATCAAATGCCATGCTGATGCCAGGGTCTGGGCCACCACCTGGGGCCATGGTGACATCCAAGCCCAAGCTGCTACCAAGGACCATATCTGAGTCCATGTTCCTACCACAGCCAGGTTCTGTGTTGATGTCCATACCCACGGTACCACTGTAGGCCACATGGATGCCAGAGGTCCATACCACCACCAGGCCATGATGATCTGGTTGGCCTGTGCTGCCACATGAGGTCATGGTGTTATCCAGGCCAAGGCTGCTGCCATGGGACATGATGTTCCTATTGCCACAGGTTACTGGGCAGTTGCCCAGAGTCTGGACAACCACCTGAGACCACGTTGGTGTCCCAGGGCCTTGCTTCACTGGGGCCATACCGATCTGCGTGGTTTATGTTGCCATCTGGGCCTTGGTGACATCCAGCTGGCCTCAATATCGTGGACCTTGGAGAGCTGTCCCCGGGGCCCAGATCGACCAGCTAAGCTACCACCCAGTCCCACATTCTGGGCATTGAGTTGGTCCACCCTAAAATCTATCCCTTCTCCTAGTAGCTAGATTTCATGAAGGGACTGGTTCTGCCAACAGTGACAGCAGGATCTCCATGAGGCATTTAGGTGAGGGCCCCATGGTGATGGTGTGCCAGAAGTCTTGAACCAGACCAATGATTCATTGCCATGAACACTGTGCAGGTAGGGCTGATTGGACAAAAGGGTGCACTGCGTGACACACCACAGCTTCTGATGCCACTAGGATGAAGGAAGAGGTGTTGGAAAGTTGGAGGAGTGATGTGACTTTTTGTTTGTCTGTTTGATTTTTAGTTAATTTTGGGGTGGTTCTTTCAGGGATCATAAAGTGAGAGGCAGATGTAAAAGGGCTGGGAGGTGAGTGGGATTGAGGAGCATGGTGTGAAATTCCCAAACCATCAATAAAGAATGATGTTTAAATAATCAGAAGCATTATAGGAAGGAAAAAAGAACAAATGAACTAATCCATCAATCAAAATAGTGGACCATGCAAACCATACTCTTAATAATTAAATCAGCTTGTTTTCCTCTTAGACTCCGTGTAGGGCCCTGGAATATTCTCACTCTTATGGCCCACTGTCCATCTTGGCAATGTCTCCCTCTATACCCTGTGCTATTGCTCTGCTCTGAAGAAGGTTTTTTTTTTTTTTTTGCTTCTGTGAAAAAAAAAAAAAGCAGTCCTATAGTGCAGGACTAATACCGTACACCGCTATTGGTAACGTGTCTCCTTATGCAACAGATTTTCATATATTTTGCTATCCAACCTCAAATCAAAACTTTACCTTGGATGTGTAACTAGTTGTCCATCAGACATCTTTCTAGTCTGCTTCTCACTTCTTCCCAGTGTCTTCGTTGTAAAAGAGCACGAGATGATCCCGCTGTGGTGTGGCTTAAGCTAGACGTGGGACACAATCTACAGCAGGGAGGGTAAGCACTCCCGCATCATCGCAGTCTGGGCACCGCCGTGTTGCGGTTTCTCACAGCTGTCCTTGGCAGGTTTTCCTGCAGGCATCCTCCCAAGATATTGTTTGCATTCTGCTTTCTGCCTCGGTCTTTCTCTTCTTTAAAGCCATTGCTGCCGATTCCTCTTTTCTTCTCATTCTTCTCCCAGCAGGGACAATTTTCTTTATATATTTTTCTATTTGGTAAGCGAAGGTGGGAGCTCAAGGAAATAAAGCAGCCTGGCCCTCAAGGAACTCCAGTTTTATTGAATGGAAATAGAGACAAAAATCGGCTTTCTAACATAGCATTAAAATAAGTCAGTAGACAAAGAAAAATGCGCGAAAGAGCAATCAGGCTGTTTAGGGGGTGTGGACTTACAGATGGGGGTGTGGCGTGCTTTTGCTCTTGTTCAATCTCAAAAATGATGTGTTTTTAAAAATGGAAATACTAATAGAGAGACATTTATGTTATAACTAAATTGCATGAAAGAATTTAGTTCAGGTTCTCGTTGCCTTGTTGTCTTATGATTCTTGATAAATTTATCCTAGAGAAAAACACAGTGGATTTTAAATAGTCTTATATTTTAATCTATGCCAATATTTATGTGCACACCTGTGCATATACAAGCACATAGACACACACACACACACACACAGAGACACACTCACACACACACCTCCCCAGCATTCAGGCATTCCTAGTTCTCCCTGCCTGCCTGAGCCTTGCGTCCTGCCTCCTGTTTCGATTCTCACTTGATCTCTCTCCCTGTGTGTGCGCTCTTCAGTGTTTCTAAGAGGAGAATGTTTGCTTTGCTCTTAGCTTTCTCCCTTGGAGAATCCTCTACAGGTCATTTAACTGATGCTTCTCCTCTCGCCACTTGAAAGGCAGACAGGCCTTTCTCTTTGTGCTCGTCTGCCTTGAGATGTTTCCTTTCCACTACACATGGTTATGCATATTTTCTCTACTTTTAAGACACCGTGATTTCTGAGTTATTAAGTCAATTTTAAAAAGTATCCCTCAACTGAAATTAAAATCTTCTGCCTTATACACAAATATTTTTAATTTTAGTTGCTTATATTTCTTTTTGGTAAATATTATATTACCAAGTTGTCCCATCATATGTGCCTGGACCTGTTGTATGAGTGAGTTTTTTTTTTTTTTTTTGCTGAGACAAAATACACAGAGTAAACAACTGGTGGAAAGATGTGTTTTGGCTCACAAGGTTCGAGATTCAGATTCTGGTCAGCTGGCTCTGATGTTTCTCGTTGTGGAGTGAGGCAGGGCATCATGGCATGGAACACATGACAGAGGGGATCTGTTTATCTCATGGTAACCAAAAAGCAGAGAGAAAGAAAGAGACAGAGATAGAGAGACAGAGACAGACAGACAGGCACACACATGGGGATGTGGGCAGGGGGATGTACATTCTCCAAGTTTATCCCATTCTTTACTCCTGCCATCTAGACCCTGACCACTCAATGTTCTATCGTTTGCACAGTGCCATCAACACATGAGCTACTGTGAGGCATTTAAGATCCAAGCCGCAACACTCCCTAATTCTCATTTGTCTTTTGGTGTGTTGATTCTAGGCACATACATTTTGATGAGTCAGATTATCCATGTTGATAGGGAGATAGGTTAGGGAGGGACTAGAGAGAGTTGAGGTAAATCAAAACTATTTACATTACATGAATGGATGAACGTTTCAAGAACTACATAAAAGTATTAAAAAGGTGCTACAGAGATGGCTCAGCAAGGAAGAGTACCTACTGTTCTTCAAAGGACCAGAGTTCAGTTCCCGGAATAGTGCGGGACTCCAATTTTGGGAGCTCTGATGCCTTCTGGTTTCTGAGGGCACTAGACATTCAGACAGTGCACATACATCCAGGAGGATTTGCATATACTCACAAAATAAAATAAGCAAACAAGAGTTGAAGGAAGGAGATGTGGGCAAGGGTGAACGAAGGAAAAGGGAAGGGGAAAAGTGATGCCTATAATTTAATTAAAATGTGTAAAAATGCAGGCAATATTCATAATAAAGATAAGCATACATTTTCATAGAATTTTCCTTTGTTATTGTGCAACAGTTTGGGTGTAATAGCAGAACAGTGGTTGTTTTAACTATATTATGGGATGTATGTTTGTGTGAGTGGACTATGCATGTAGAGGTGGAGGTGACTTAAGCCAAGCTGCAGTTTACATCTCTAGATGTAGAAGGCCGGTCATAAGCAGTCTTCTTTTGGGAACCTCCATCACTCTTCTCCCCATCTTCCTCCTGGACCGTGGCTAAGTGAGCTCCTCTCACGTTCCCATCTCTGGGGCAGGTGGGTAAGATGGAGGAAATGAAGAGAAACGTGACTTTCTAAACAAGCCCCGGATGTGGCAATGTGATTTTTTTAATTGACATCCACTGGGCAGGAGATGGTCACATGATCTTTCTTCCCTGCAAAGGAATATGAGGGGCTAGCAGATTATTACATAGCCACAAACTAAGTGAGAGTCTGGGGATCGGAATGCTGTGACCCTGAACCCTTGAATGTGCTGTGCTTTTCTGCCAACTCCCAACCAGGCATCCTCCTTTCAGGGCTTTTAGCCTTTGTGAAGAGATTATTCACTCAGGCTTTTGAAATAGCTAGCGAAGTATAATAAATACATTTACATAATGATTTTTAAATTGAAAATAGTTTGTTTTTTTTTTCCCAGACAATATATTCTGACCACAGTTCCTCCTCCCCAACTTCCTCCCCCTCCTGGCCCACCCAAATTCTCACCCTTTCTTTCTCTGTTTCTTTAGAAAACAAACAAGCGACTAAACAAACAAACCAGAATAAGACAAAACAAATAGTAAAGAGGCACAGAGAAGGCACAAGAAATGTAGATAGATACACACACACACACACATACACACACAAACTGTAATCCAATAAAAACATAAAATCAGAAATCATAACATAATAAGGAAAAGACCTGTAAGACAAGAAAGGGCCTGGACAAGGCTTTATGAGACAAATAAAACCAAAAACAAACAAACAAAAAAAAAAAAAAAAAAAAAAAAACCTTCCAAAAGGACCATTGAGTTCATTTCATGCCTATTGCTCCCTTAAGTGTGGTTTGTATACCCAGTGAGGCTTCTTTGGGAAAAAAAAATAACTTGTCCTTTGTGAGTGGTTGTCAGTTGGAGATAGCCTCTGGGTTAGCAAGGGCTTGTGCCTGCTTCTCTTCACTGTGCTGGAACCCCATCTGCTTAGACCTCACGCGAGGGCCTGTGTATGCTGCCACAATCTTGAAGTTCATATGTGCCTCTGTCCTGTCCTGTTGTATCTAAAAAGCCTTGCTTCCTTGGTGCTTTCCATCCTCCCTGGCTCTTACACTCTTTCTGCCTACTCATCTGCAAAGTTCCCTGAGCCCTAATGGGAGGGATCTGATGGAGACATCATCGTCTACTTGTACGTCTCTGTATTTGTTCCCATTTATAGCAGGGGGAAGCTTCTCCAATAATGACAGAGCAAAACACTGATCTCTGAGTATAGCAGAAACGTTAAAGGATATTGTATTGCTATGTTACTTTAGAAGAACGGTAGCATTTCATTTTCTCCTAGGTTCATAGCCTATCTAGTCTTAGGTTCTTGTCCACCTAAGTAGTGTAAGCCATGGTTTCCAACTCATAAGAGTGGGCCTTAAATTCAAGCAGATAGTGGTTGGTTCTTCCCACAACGTTTGTGCCACTGTTGGACCAGTATAGTGTGAAGATAGGTCACCATTGTAGATCAAAGAGTTTGTAGCTAGTTTGGTGTTTACCTTTCTCCTCTCGTAGCATGCAGAGTACCGTCAGGTACTAGTCAGTAGGAGTTAAGGCTCTAGGTAGGTACCAGCTTGACTTCTCCTTGTTCAATAAGTTATAAAGGTGTTGGCGTCAGCAACAGGGCCTTACCATCAATTTATTGAGAGCAGCCTTAGCAATAGTTTGGGTTGTTTAGGGGTTTTCTTTCTTTCTTTTTTTTTTTTTTATAAATTTTAAGATTTATTTATTTAATTAATATACAGTGTTCTTGTCTGCATGTGTGCCTGCAGGCCAGAAGAGGACACCAGATCTCATTACAGGTGGTTGTGAGCCACCATGTGGTTGCTGGGAATTGAACTCAGGACGTTTGGAAGAGCAGCCAGTGCTCTTAACCTCTGAGCCACCTCTCCAGCCCCTTTTTTTTTTTAATATTTTTTTTTATTTATTATGTATACAGTTAGCCAGAAGAGGGTACCAGACTTCATTACAGATGGTTGTAGGCCACCATGTGGTTGCTGGGAATTGAACTCAGGACCTTTGGAAGAGCAGGCAATGCTCTTAACTGCTGAGCCATCTCTCCAGCCCCCTGTTTAGGGGTTTTCAATGGACACTGTTTGGCCAACAATTCAGTTAAATGTAACCCATTTCTGACACTGGAGTTTTCATCTGGTGGCAAGAGATGTCTAGTTGAGACTATTATTTAGTGATTCCGTTTTGATTTCTGTCATATATGTATATATTTTAAGAATCTTCCACTATAGTATGACCCCTAAAATATCCCTCTGCTTTAGACGACCCTCGCTTACCACCACCACTACCCCTGTCTTCCCAGCCCTTCTCCATTTAATCCTGTTCAGTCATCCACCCCTGTTCATCCATAACTATGTATTTTATTTCCCTTTTCTGAGAAGATTCTTTCCTTTCCAGCCCTCACTCCCTATGGTTCTATGGAGTATAGACTTCTTATCAAAGACTTAAAAGCTAACATCCACATATAAGCAGATATATTCTATATTTGCCTTTTTGAGTCTAGGTTACCTCACTTGGGATGATTTTTTTTTCTAGCTCCATTTATTTATCTGTGAATTTCGTGGTTTCATTTTTTTAACAGTTGAGTAGTGTTCCATTGTGTTAATGTGTCACCTTTACTTTATCCACTCTATCCACGGATAGAGTTTAGGCATTTTCCAACTTTTGACTCGTATGAACAGTGGTGCAATAAAAATGGATGAGCAAATGTCTCTCTAGTAGGATGTAGAGTCCTTTGGTTATATGCCCAAGAGTGCTGTAGTTGGCTTTCTGAGGAACTACGACACGGATTTCTATAGAAGTTGTACTAGTTTGCATTCCAACCAGCGATGGAAGAGTGTGCTCCTTACCAGATATCCTAAGTAGCATGAGTTGTCACTTGTGTTAATGACCCTGGCCATTCTGACAGATGTAAGAGGAAATTTCAAAGCAGTTCTGAAGTTCTCTGAAGACTAAGGCTGTTGAACATTTCTTTGAATGTTTCTTAGCCATTTGTGTTTCATCTTTTGAGAATGCTCTGTGTATATTTGATTGTTTTGTTTTGGTGTGGTCTTTGATGTTTGGTTTTTCGAGCCAGGGTTTCTCTATCTAACAGTTCTAGCTGTCCAGGAACTAGCACTTGGAGACCAGGCTGGCCTCGAATTTATTGTTTGTTTTGAATGTCTCTTTGAAGTGAAGTTTTTCACCATAAGATGTTTTGATGGTACATAGTAATGATCTTTATCTCCCTTCAGGACTGCCCACTGCAGAGACATGGGTTCCATAAAGGTGGCTGTTTGGGGCTCTTTGTTTCCCAGCATTCCCTTTTCTGACTCACTTCTCTTCCCCTTTCCTTCCTGCTCCCTTTCTCGAGAAAGCCTACTGTCTGCTCACTGGCCCCACAGCTGCATTCCTTTAGTTTCTGCAGTGCTTTCCCTTAATGCTTCCCACTCAAACAAGCTGGGGATGCAGGGTCCCAGCTTCCGTGAGCTGTTGTTATTCCAGCCCAGCTATTTTGTTTCTTCTTTGGCTTGGTCCCAAAAGAAGGTCTTGGTGAAGCATGCAAGAATCCATTGGATTTCTAGCCATGGATAGGGGGCCACTGAGTCTATAATTTATGGTCCTAAATAAGCTAAACAAGAGGGTAACCCAAGGAAAAACATAGTTATCCTCCTGGCTATGGGAAATAGACAAGATTGCCAGGCAAAAAATTGGAATCTTGGGGGTGGGGGGGGATGGGGGTAAGGGGAGATGGAGAGAGAAAAGTGTGAAGGAGAGGATGAGGGGAACTTGGGGAAACGGGATGATTGGGGATTATAGGAAGGTTGGATAGGGGAGCAGGGAAACTCATATCTTAGTTAAGGGAGCCACCTAAGGGTTGGCAAGAGACTTGAACTTGGAGTGGCTACCAGATGCCCAGGGCAGTGTCCCCACTTAGTTCCTTGGGCACCTGAGGATAGGGAACCTGAAATGAACCTATCCTATAGCCATACTGATGAATATCTTGCATATCACCATAGAACCTTCATCTAGCGATGGATGGAGATAGAGACAGAGACCCACACTGGAGCACTGGACTGAGCTCCCAAGGTCCTAATGAGGAGCAGAAGGAGGGAGAACATGAACAAAGAAGTCAGGACCACGAGGGGTGCACCCACCCACTGAGACAGTGGGGCCGATCTATTGGGAGCTCACCAAGGCCAGCTGGTCTGTGACTGAAAAAGCATGGGATAAAACCGGACTCTCTGAACATGGCGGACAATGAGAGCTGACGAGAGGCCAAGGACAATGGCACGGGGTTTTGATCCTACTTCATGTTCTGGCTTTGTGGGAGCCTAGACAGTTTGGATGTTCTCCTTCCTAGACCTGGATGGAGGGGGGAGGACCTTGGACTTTCCACAGGGCAGAGAACCTTGATTGCTCCTGGGACTGGAGAGGGAGGAGAAGAGGAGTGGGGGGGGAGGGGGGGGAGGAGAGGGAGGGAAATAGGAGGCGGGGAGGAGGCGGAAATTTTTTTTTTTTTCAATAAAAAAAAATTTTAAAAAAATAAAAAAAAAAGCAAAAAAAAAAAAAAAAAAGAATCCATTGGAGCCGGGTGGTGGTGGCGCATGCCTTTAATCCCAGCACTCGGGAGGCAGAGGCAAGCGGGGCAAGCGGATCTCTGTGAGTTCGAGGCCAGCCTGGTCTACAAGAGCTAGTTCCAGTACAGGAACCAAAAGCTACAGAGAAACCCTGTCTTGAAAAAACCCAAAAAAAAAAAAAAAAAAAAAAAAAAAATCCATTGGAACAGAAAGCATTTGTAATTTGGTAGTTTTATTTAGTAAATATTATTAAATATTTTATTGATTTTTTTTTTTAAAAAACTTTTTCTTATAGCCAGGAGCTAATGGTAAAATAATCCTTATTGTATGACAGCCACAGACTTTAGGTTCTGAGTATGTGTCCCTACCATGGCTTCACAGGGTTACTAAAAGGGACTGGACGATGGCTTCTGTTTCTGGTCAGTCCTTCTTCCTCTTTCTCCAAAGTTTATGCTTTATTTCCTTTGATGTAGGCTCTCAATCTCCTCACTCTTCGGTATTTAAACCACTACATCAAAACACACACCTCATAAATGTTCCTTGATGAGTCCTCCTTACACACAAAAGCTGGCTGTCGCCCCCACCCCCACTCCTAACTAAGAAAAATGTGTTTCTTATACAGTCTACAAGGAGCGCAAAACCCAGAGAAGTTGTCAGCTTTCCTTCCGGGCACTCCCCTCCTTCCTCCTTCCTGTCACCTCATTCCTTTGTTCCTTCTACCCAGGCAGTCTCTCCGCCATTCACGAGGGTTCTCCTAGGTGTGGAAGTTGTCCTGGTTAGCCTGTGAGGCAGTCATTCTCATTTCACAAAGATGGAACGGTATAAAGAGGCTGTGAAGGCTGCGGAAGGAGGGGCTCTAAAAAGTCGCCGAGCCAAGACTGAAATCCCAGCCTGACTCTCTGAAGCCAACATCATGTCACCCTGCTCTTCAGACATTCTTGTCACACACTGTGCCTGTAGAGAAGTGACAGAAAGCAGCTGAAACACTGGGGCAGCCTTAAAGATCCAAATCTATGTCTTGATCCATCATCTGAGTTGTGTCCTGGGCAAGTCACTCAAGTCTGAAATCGTTCCTTCATCTGTCAGTGTTGCCAGCCCAGTACATATGGGGCCAGATGGAGTTGCCAAGTCCCTTCTGTGGGTCAGGGACAGTCACAGACACAGGGCTTATGACAAGGGATAAAGCAAAGCATCCCTGTTTTCAAGGAGCCACCATTTTATTGGAGGACGGGACATAAATACTTAAGTCGTGGTCTTCCAGGTGCTGTGAAGAAAATAAAAGTATGAGGAGAGAAGGGAGGAAAGGAGGGATTGAAACTGTTTGTCCAACATTGAGAAACATAAGTAGGGCAGGCTGAGTAAAGGAACCACCGTGTAGACAGCGGGGATAGGAATATTCCAGGCGATAGGAAGGGTGCTGAGGCCTCGTGTATTTGATAGTAACCAATTCAAAGCCTATAAACAGTCATGTTACTACTTAGCATGGTTACTAAACAAGGTATTGCAGTAGGCAAGCATCTTTCCCCATCAAAACACTGTTCACACTCAGTCTTTCTTTCTCCCAAAGCATAGGTGTCTTAGAGTTTCTGTTGCTGTGAAGAGACCATGACCGTGACACCTCTTATAAAGGAAATCATTTTACTGGGTGACTTATAGCTCAGAGGTTTAGTCATTGTCATCATGGTGGGACATGGAAGTGCGTAGGCAGACGTGGTGCTGGTGAAGGAGCTGAGAGTTTGACATCTGGACCTGCAGGCAACAGGAAGTGAACCGAGACACTGGGTGTTGCTTGAGCATATATGAGGCCTCAAAGCCCGCCTCCATAGTGACATGCTTCCTTCAACAAAGCCACACCTACACCAGGAAAGCCATACATCCTAATAGTACCATTCTGTAAGAGCTTATGGGGCCAGTTAAGTTCAAACTACCCCAGTAGGGTAAGCATGCAAAGGACTAAGCACATCTAAACATTCCACATCAATGCATTGTTACCATGGGAATTTCATTTGCTGTCCTGTAAGCAAGTCAGCCCAGATTGTCAGTTGCCATATCCCACTTCTCTGTCCTTTGGACCCAGTGGTCACATGGTCTTAAATGTTCCATGCTTTCTGCCTGGGATTATTTATGTTCTCTCTGAATTAGGGAGGATCTACATGTTGACCTCTATTTTCCACACCTTCCCATGTATCCCAATTATCTCCAGACACAGTGAACTTCTTCCTCTCTCTAGTGTGTCCCTCCTCATCGTGGCATGTGTGCTGCTCTGTCCCTTCTATTCTGTGACTCAGCGTGTGGCGTGTACGCTCTTTTCATGTTTTATTTCTCATAGAAAGTCATTTCCTTTTTTTATGAAACTCCTTCAGACTCCTGCTGACTGGTTTCCTTTAGACTCTGCTATTGATCTTTTTAAATTCAATATTTTAATTTTAAATTTAATACTTGCGTGTATGTCTGTGGGTATATACCACGTGTGTACAAGGGTCGATGGAGACCAGACAATAGCATCAGATCCCTGGGTGCAAGAATGATAGACAGGTTGTTGTGAATCACCTGTCATGAGTCCTGGAAATGGCATTCACGTGCTCTGCAGTACCGGAAGCTCTCTTAATGGCTGAGTCATCTCTCCAGGATAGCAATTTACCTTGAATATTCTTATCAATGAATCATTTTTTTGCCCGATATTCAACTGTTTAGTGAACATGTGTGCATGTATGTAGCATAGCTGTTGCATCTCCTCTCTATTTGCCACATCCTCCTTCAGCCTGAGAAGACTTGTATGTGTCAAGTATATCCTCCCGTCTCCTTTCTTGAGCAGGTTGAATGTCTTTCTGTCTTCGAATGCCTGCACTGTCCATGCTGGCTGGTTTATTTTCATTCCGTTGTCTTCCCATTATCTGAAGTTCTTTCACGGTGTCTTCTGGGAGGACTTTCATATTCACTGCTTTCTGTTAGAGCCATGGTGTCTCAGTCGGGGTCACTATTGCTGCAATGAAACACCATGACCACAAACTGGGGAGAAAGGTGTTTATTTGGCCTAGTACTTCCATATCACTGTTCATCCTTGGAGGAAATCAGGACAGTAACTCAAACAAGGGAGAACCTGAAGATAGGAGCTGATGCAGAGGTCATGGAAGGGTGCTGTTTTGCTGGCTTTCTCCCCATGGCTGGCTCATCCTGATTTCTGTAGAACCCAGGACAACCTGCCCAAGGGTGGTTTCACCCATAAGAGTCAGGGTTAAGGCCCTCCAGGCCTGCCTATAGCCTAATCTTATGGAGGCATTGTCTCAGTTGAGACTCCCTCCCCTCCAGTGATGATAGCTGGTGTTAAACTGATGTGAAACTACCTAGCACACATGGGTTGAATGCCTGTGATTGTGTCTCCCACTCTAGGCCTTTCCCTGAGAAATCATGTGTCACAGCAGTCCTCTAGGAATAGAAATCATGTGTGACAAGCAGTCCTCAAGGAATAGCCATTCCTTCACCCTTTACATTGCCCCCATTTTGCTTTCCTCTTATATGACTGATAATCCCTTTCCAGCTAAAAGTCTCTGCCCAGTGATGAACAATTTCTGCTTCTGCTACATGATCTCTCTTTTCACACAAGTCTCCTGTGCCCATTAGTAGCTGTGCTCACACTGATGTCCTTCCTTTTTCCTTGTCACAGAGGGACACAGTCAGGAGGCACCATTTTCTCATTCAAGAACCAAGGGCTGCACCTTGAAGAGTTCACAGGTCACACTCTCTCCCACAGCTCCATTATGAATGAAGAGCTACTGCAAGGCCCTGTCTTCAAGACTACGAGGCCACCCTCTTACATCAGCCCGATTCATTCTAGGCCATGAGTATTTCCAAGAGTTCAAAAGGCAAATAAAAACGGTCCCTGAATACTATTAACGTATTTTGGAAACAAATGGGCAGGTTTTAACCTCTCCTTGCTTGACAGAATTACTATGAAGTTACCTAATTAATTATGTTACCTTTTTTTTTTTTTGTTTTTTTGTTTTTTTGTTTTGTTTTGTTTTGTTTTTCGAGACAGGGTTTCTCTGTGGCTTTGGAGCCTGTCCTGGAACTAGCTCTTGTAGACCAGGCTGGTCTCGAACTCACAGAGATTCACCTGCCTCTTGTTACCATTTTTTTTTAACCAAACCAAAATCAAGCCTATCCTTGATTTCTTATACTTGTTTTGGGTGTTGTCACTTCGATTGAATGTGCCTGGTTGGGAGGGAGTTATCCAGAGACCACTGCCTCACAGCACTAACGTTCTTCCTTCAGGTTATTGTCCTGATAGCCTTGTATGCACACACACACACACTACATTCTTTACCCTCCTAATTGATCACAGTGCCACCGCTTTTCAATTTCTTTCTGCCTCACTATCTCTAGAGTTTCTCCTCGTAGACTATGGTTCTCAGAATGTGTTCCCTGAAATAGATCCATCAGCCATGTGAGAACTACCAATCAGAAAGCTGGGGATGGCGCCCAAAAATCTGTGCCCTTAACACGTCTCCAGGTGGTATTATATTGGAACCAGCTGGTCCCAGGCTCCTTATATCTTCCTCAAATCTGCATTCAGCGATTCTATGTTGGTAGCTTAAAATTGGTCGAATTGGGAATATTTACACCACAGAAATTGGCAAACACGACGAACCAGAACTTTCTGTTCTGAGAGACGTTCTCTAGCCCAGGACCGCTGCCAGTTGACTCTGATAGAAAGTTTGAGAACATTTTCATAAGTCATTTCTAGTACCCCACCTGTTCTAGTGAAATAGTCTATGTTCCAGTTCCTCGGGCTTCTGCCACACTGCCTCAGTATCCTTCCCTCCTTCACACTTCAGACTGTGCAGACAGAGAAGAGTGTGCACTCATGGCTTTCCTGCTCTCTTTAGTGTGTAGCAATAGTGCATGACAGCTCTGGAGCCCGCAGACCTCCATTTCCCTAGCAGTGCTCACGCTCTCCTGTATCCTTGGGGCATATCACGCACAGGGCAAGAATCCACCATCTTCCCTCGAGTGCTAAGGGCTCTGGAGCACACCTAGGGTTGACCTTCCTGTTCTGTAAAGCCACTGATGCACTCTGGGTGTGTAACTAGTCCAGGGTCACTAGTTTCCATTTCAAGAGAGAGTAAGCCCGTTCATCCAGCATGTTCTATGAGACAGGCTACCAAGTGAGCAGTGAAGGTACCCAGGCATGTTTCCTGCAGAAATCACGTTAGTAAATTTTAAGATCCAGGGCCACTGACTACCTAAAATAACACCCCGACATTAATTCCTTCTTCCTAATCCTGCCTTTCTCCCCATTTGAAAACTTCATCTTTATCTTCCTTTTGCATGTTCCCTTCCATTGACTCTCTTTTATTTCTGGCCACCCTGCCTGTGGAATTCAGCAAGCCATGCCTTCCCTCAGATCTAGAAGACCCCAAGCTGACTTCCTGTGGTTCGGCTCTGACCACTTGAAAGAAAGGTTGCAGCTTTTCCTTTTGTGCTTGGTGAATCTGATTGTTTAAAACAAGCTCCCTTTCAAAGACTCAAGAAATCCTACAAAAGCTTCATCATTGTGTCTCTATATAGACTAAAATAAGGCCTAGGCACCATCTTAGGGTGTCAGTTCTTTGATTTTCGAAGAAATAGAAATCTTCTTTGTTGCCTCTTTTTTGCTCTGAAAAATTAAACTCTAGTGTTCTTGGTGAACAATGCATTAATCCTGAAGCCGTGTGTGCCTTTGGAATCGGTCTTTTCGTTTTTTACAAAGGTGGCCTTTAGAATTGCGTTCTTTTTTTTTTTCTTCTATGCCTAAATCTGATTCTTTTTCTTCCAAGTTTTTATTTATTCCCAGTACTTTATTGCCCCTCTTTACGTTTTGGGACTCTCTATTTGTAGCGCTTTCTCTTTGATCACTTTGAAATATACTCTGTATTTCCTGTTTGTTGCCCCCGGTTCCCTGTGGCATTAGCTGCAGTCAGTGGTAGACATATTGACACCCATTAGAACTGTGCTGGATTTCAGTGGCTGTAGCTAGCCAGTAATGACCCAGAGCCCGGGTCCATAGGAGCCTCTCCAGTCCACTCTGCTGTGTTTTCTGTCCTTCTTTTTCAAATGAAAGGCTCACACAGCTCTTGCTCAAAGTGAATTTAAGTGCTGTTTTAATAAACATTGCCCTTCTATAGCTATCAATTAGTAGAAATTTTTATCAGAAATTCTTCCATTTCTCATATCACGATGTTGATGATGTTCAATGGTTTTGAAGTCAGCCTTTGATTCTTCAGGGCCAGTAGAGCAAAAGCCTATTGCCTTTACATATCCAACAAATGTTGACTGGAAGACTACCAAGAGACACACAGAAAGGATATGAATGCCCTGGGGAGGCTAATTATTTGCTCAACGTTTTCTTATTGGGGCCATGGTTTTCAATTATATGTATACCTGTTTCATTATGTTCAAAGTGAGAGATGTATTACCTGCATGAAACATTATAGGACATTAAAACTTGATCATAATTGCCTTGCTATGACACTTTCTGAAGCAGATAACTTCCGAGGCAACGTATCAGAGGGTTTTACATTGAAGTGATAAAATCAATCCGTCGTCCCTGATGAACAATTGTTCCTCCATGCTTTCTGCAGCATCAGTGTTTTCTGCTCCCATTGACTGCAGTTTCAAGCAGTTCGCTGGGGACTGGGAGTAGTGTATGTGTAAGACTAAATTGGCTCTGCCTGTACACTGAAAAGGGCAGCCTGGTGTATCCACAGCTAGCCTCGTCAGCACGGGTGAGAGTTGACTGGAAAGGCTTTTTATATTTTAACCCAAGGGAGCTGCTGCCTTTGGTTAAAACAAGACCAGTTTACAGCGTGCCTGTCTTCTATAGAAATCCAACTTCATTGACACATATATTCGATTGGTTGCATTGATATTCTGTAATTCCTTATGCATGGCCTCATGGAAAGCAGCCCTTGGCCGTTACTCAGTTTGTCTACCCATAAGTATTAGGAAAATTAAGAAAAAGACACGAGGGACTGGCTAGAAATGGGGCTCAGTGATATAATGTGTGTGAGGTGCTGAGTTTAGTCCCCAAAACACCCTCTCCAAGAGAAGGAAAGCTTAACTATAAATATCAGGAGACTTAAATCTAGCAGAAGAGGCAGGAGCAGAAAGAGATAAGTCATGTGAACCAATAACTAGACAATCAAAATATGTCAGTATGATTCAATTATATTTGCATAACTATTATCCAGTCTATAAATCATAGTTTATCAAACTATATAGTCTGTGGTAAGCCAAACCCTTTCTATCGTTAGTTTTTTATAAGTAAAATTTTATTGATTCTCAATCAGTCTTATTCATTCACATATTGTCTGGGACTGTTTTTGCTCTACAGTGACAGCCCACAAAGGCAAAATGCTTTATATCTGGCCTATTAAAAACTAAAAAGACTAAGTGGTTGTACGTTAAAATATGTACTAACCTGCCTTAATAGATGACTTAAAATATGATTGCCACCTAAAGCATCAAGTTTACACTTAGGCCTGGTGTCTTCATGATTTCAGTGCAGCATGGCCAGACCACAAATGACATCAGGATATGATCACCAGCACAAGAGCACAGATCCACTGCGTGTTTTGTATCATAGAATTTATACAGCCAAGATGTTAAACCTGAATTTGAAGAGAAAAACTAATTTAAAATTTTCTTCTGTGCCATACAGTTGCCTTCTTATTAAGAAACCAAATCAAGGGGGCTGGTGAGATAGATGATGGCTCAGTGGTTAGAGCCTTGCTGCTTGTCCAGAGGTCCTGGGTTTGATTCTCAGCACCCACATGGCAGCTCACAATTGCCTCATCCTCTCTTTTGGCCCCTGTGGGTACCAGGCACACACACGATGCATAGACATACATACAGATGTAACACCCATGCACTTAAAATAGAAATAAATGTCTTTTTAAAAAGAAAGAAAAGAAAGTAACAACAAAAATTAATCTACCTACTTGATCACACATCTTGAAAGTGAACTTTAGACTTACATCCAAAGCAGAACCAAAATAGAAATCAACATTTTATCATTTGTGCTGAAGTACATTCTCCATCAGAATTCTTTACTTGGGTTCATAAAAACAGATTAAATGAATGTTTTTCCACAGCATGTCTCCACTAAGTATGCCCTGCCCCTTGACTCACCCCTGTGGTCATTGTACTACTTTGTTTGAAATCATAACTCTGCATGATAAAGTTTAGCTAATATAACATGTACTACACCTTCTCAGACTTTGCGTTTTTCATCTGCAGAGGAGAAACCCCTTATAACGTTTTTAAGGAATGAAATAATATAACCTGAAAAATACTTAGTACTAGGGTAGATGTGAAAAGTATCTCTTTTCCTTTGTGGTATTTAAACATTTTTTTTTCCATTTTACACTTGATGCATGTATTTCTGTCTCTATAAACACGACAGAAACAAAAAAGAAGCAAGCAAGAAAACAAACAAACAAACAAAACCCCTCAGCAGAGTGCAGCAGCAGTGGTTAGGCAGTCAAGGCTTGTTGAACAGCTCTTAGAGGATTCACCCCGGTATTAGGGACAATACCAACTCAAGTGACCGACTGTACAGCCTGTTCAAATGGGACTTGATAATGTAATCATCCTGGTGTCTAAGAAGACAGCCAAGACCAGCGCTGGGGTTTCTTTTTCTGTCTTCACTGGGAACGAGGTTGGGTCATGGCTCATCAGCCTCTTGGAATCATCAAGTCTGAGGTCTCCATCATTAAAAAAAAAAAGTAATGTGATGGCCTATTGTGAAGCCAGACATGGTCATTAGTGATATTTTTATCTGTTATATTTCGTTAGGATTTGTTAAAAAGCCTATAGCAAAAATATTTAGGTACTTCTTAATTACAAAAAGAAAGAGGTCTCTTTTAAGCCTCCCCACTGAGAACAGAATAAAATCAGAGCCTCTTGATACCAGCGTTTAAGCTTGAATCCAGGTTGATACCAGCGTTTAAGCTTGAATCCAGGCTAACTTGTTACTTGTTCAATACCACAACTGTGTCTTATTTTGTTGTTCATTTCCCGGTACAGAGTACGTGCCTGGCCAATGTTACCAGTAACTAGTAACTTAAGTGTAGGAAGAATGCCCTCAGCCCCTATTGCGTGCTGCTCTCTTAGTGTGTTCTGTTATTCACAGCCTCTGGGAGTTTTCCAGAGCTGTCAGAATCTTCCCTATACTCACAAGACCACACTGTATAAAACCTCTCCCAGTCCTTCCGTAGCTATGGTTAACTTCTTTACAAGAATTCATAGCATTACCTGAATCGGTTACACTATTTGACCAACCTATTAATTTTTATTAAATATTATCTGAGTGAATACGTGGGTCATCTATTTCTTTCTTCAGCGTATGGATTTTAGCGCTTAGGTTATAACGATAAGCCAGAATGCCTGATAACACAGATCACTGTCTAACATGACATGAGACTGTACTCTCCAAAATGTAAGTGAAGGAAAAGAACGAGAAAATGGACAGTGGATGGTTGTCCAGTGGCGACAGAGATGTTAGGGGAGGCCTCTCAGGGTAAAAGGTCCTGATTTACAGGAGGACATTGTCTAGACCCTGTGTTATGCATACAAACACAGAAAGATAGGAAGCACATTCCTTACTCGCAACCTACGTGAAGGCGCCAGCAGTTGCACTCAACGGCAAGCTCTGGAAAAACCCGCAGATGGAAGACATTTAGCATCGGTCTGGTTGCCGTGCAAGTTTTCTTCTGCTTCTGTGTTCCTTGCACCATTGTGACCGTATGCTCTGTTCATGCGGGCACTTCCAGAGTGTCTAACAGTCCCCAAGCACAGAAGGCTCAGCAGGCTGCTGAATTCAACCAGCATCCTCCCGAGAGTCCTCCCAGACTTACTCTGCAGCTGGGAGAACAGCCGCCCTGCAGCTCCTGTCTTGAAGCCCTCAGCTGAGCTAGCTGATTGCCCTCCCCCTGTGAATTGCTGTACATACTGAGCAGCCCCGCAGCATCCTATCTGAGTGGGAGAGCTGCCAAAGCCTAGTAGCCAGGCTGGGCCCCTGGGATGCCTGTGCAGTTGTATCTTCCGATCTGTTGAAATGGTTGCTGCCATCCTCCCAGAGATGACGGTGCAATCTGGACTGACTCATTCTTTCCCCTCTGTGTCTTTTAAAAACTGTACCAAACACTGTCCAGAACAATTTGAGTCTAGCCGTACTAAAGACAACTGCCTGCTTCTGTTTTCCTCCCCCGAAAAGAAAGCATTTTAAATTTAAGTGGCCTGCCTTTGCAGCATCCTCAGAAGCACACCTCAGACCGAGATGGTCAAGCGCTGTCTCAGAAAGCCTGGCATCAGGAAATAGCAAGGGGGAGTAACAGTCAACATGATTTTATTCAGGTAGGAGCAGTGCAGACTCTGTGAACACAGAGCTGATGCCGATTGAGAAAGCTAAGACAGAAGCTCTGTGCTCCAGTCACGGTGGTCATTGCATGCTAAATGGACAGCCTCCCTGCCTCTGTTCATCTGCTCACTCTATTCCTTTGTTTCTCTCCCTCCTGAAATTCTCTCATTGTTGCCAACCCATCCCACTCCATTATGCAAAGTCCTACAGGTCATAAGCTTCGATAGCTAAATATAGGGTGGTGATTTGTTGACCAAGAGTAAAGAAGACTATTCAGTTTTGCAAACCAATTTTCCAGACTTACACAAATATATATATATATATATATATATATATATATATGCTCCAAAAGTCTTCTTATCAACATAAAGAGAAACAAAAGACTGACATGAACATCCTTGCTCTTACAAGCTGTGGCCAATGGCAGACTCCTTTGTAAACAGATTGGCAACTTCTGCAGACACTTCTTGGAAATTGCCTGAGGGGGCTGGAGACAGCACGCTGCACTCCTGGCAGATCTGGGCTCTGTCCCTAGTACCTGCACATGCTGCACATAACTGCCTGTAATTCCATCTCCGGGGGTGGGGGGAACTCAACACCTTCTGGCCTCTCAACTGCATTAATAGTGCGTATACCTGTCTCTTTCCACCGTAGACACACATGTATACACATAGTTCAAAATCAAACTAGATCATAAAAAAACCAGAATGCTTGAATCAAAGGTACTTACTATACTCTCTTCGTGAACAAATGAATGTGAACCAATGTATGCTAAATTGGATGCAGGAGTGAATGGGTGGATTAGTGGTGGATAGGTGAGGAACTGTTGGGAGTTTGTAACCCAGGATGGCTGTCAGTGTTTTTAGATTCCACACATGAGAATAGCTCGTCATTGATAAGGCATACAGGTTGGGATGCTTTTCTGGTAATACGAATGTTTCATGTTATTCTGATCCATCTTTTCTCAGTTCTCAAAACCAACCGCATCAACATGAGAAATGCATTCTCACATATAACTTTGGCTTTATTAGAACCGAATTATAAAATTAACCCCGTATTTATCATCCACAGATGGAAACTGTAAATATGATAATATTTATGCATGTGATATAGTTGCATGCATACTTTAACTCAGAAGAAAAAAATACTTTCCACCAATTGCAAAATTTCATCTTGCTGCATTTGTTTTGCTTTCTAAGTAGATTGTTAAATATTCATCGATTCATTAGACGAAAGACTTCTGAGTCTTTCTCAGTGTTGGAGCATGCCACAGTTTGGGATTATGACCGCAGGCTTGAGGCTGCAGTTGTAGAAGAAACCTAGCAGAACTGTTCACGGGAACAGCACTGTGGACTCAACCTCGAGCCAGGCCAGGTTCCCCTTGTTGCCGCTTTCTATTTTGTTTTTATTTTTTAAGTATTTGCTAAGTATGGCAGAAAGTATTGCTAGACTAGGTCAGCATCTCAGAGAGCTGTGATTATGGGTTGGCCCAATGAGGCCATGCTAGGGATACATTAAAAAAAAGTATTAGAATGTAAAGAAGCAAATCTAAATCTTGAATAACAGGAATGAGCTTTAGAAGACTAGGGTTCTGATGATGAGAACTTGGCATCTCAGAAAGAAACAAAATGTAAATCTTGGACTCTAGTTGGGGCCCTGAACTGCTGGTCCTCACAGAGCCAGGTTAAGGAAATACTTTGGTCCCGTGGGTGTGAGCACAGCCCTGGTGGGAAGGAGCAGGCCACTGTTCGCCTGGCCGCTGCCAACAGACTTGAGCTGGTGCTCATTCTTCTCCAGGCTCATTCTTCTTGGCTCAGAATTAGGGGAGATTAGTGCTCACGATTGGCTGTGATTGGGACAGGAAGAGAATGGCACGTTCATAACTATTATTAAGTGGTTTCTGTTCTTGAGACTAGCTGATGGATTCCATGAGTAAGTGCTGGTGCTTACGCTTAATGGGATTTTGAAAACGTAAAGCATATGGTCATGAGTGTCTGGGTATCAGATGACTCATTTGTCGTCCTGCCATTTCATGAGTGCACGAAACTGTATTGTTCGCAATCCCCAAAACTACGGAAGTCTTTCTTAACATACAAACTAGAGAAAATGAAGTCTTGGTAAATTTGCATTTTTTGATATTCACTGCTTAAGAGTTGGAAAGTTGGTACGATACAATGGAACAGACTGTTTTGAAAGTATGACTGTATCACTCCAAGACAAGCAACATTAAAATTTATTGTCTTTGAATTTTAAAATATGCATTATTATATAATTGTTATGTATTATTCAACACTTTTTCTCATTTGCCTTTTGTTTTGACTGAACGCAAGAGAAGATTCTTTTAATATGGTTATAACATCTGTAAAGTCTTATTGGTTTTATAGGCTGCAAAAAAAAATCTCCATGTGTTAAGGAGATACACATATCCACACACATATTTCTGTAGCAGTGATTATTTAGATGGTTTTTAAATTGCCCTTATTGGGCACAGACAAATAATGAACATATTTACATATAAACTTTACATTTTTTTCTGAATGTATTCTTAATATTGATTCTTAAATTTAGAACTATTTCTTCAAAACAGATGAAAAATTGCTAAGGTTAATGGTACAGACAGAAATATTTCTTATAGTAACAATAATTAATATACCAATTAGTAATGCAGCAACAGACTCCTATGTTCATGCCACAAGTGGTGATAAATGCATTTTTATTATTTATATTTATTATTTTTATTAATTTATTCTTATTATTTTCTAGCTATATGGGAGAAAGTTCTCTTTTGTCATTATTTTGATTATTTTATAATTCTCTTGTCTCCACCTCTCACGTACTGAAATTACACGTGTGAGTCACCACACTTGATTTCTTAATAACGTTCATTTCTCATGAAGTTCAGCAATTCCTTGTAAGCATCTAACACCTCTGTATACTTCTAATCAGCTTTCTATTCATGAACTTGGCTCATCCGTACCCTCTAGCAAAAATATCTGATGTTCAGGGGGGAAAATTACTGTCAGTGTATTAGTTACTTTTCGGTTGTTGTGACAACCGTAACCAAGGTGACTTAGGAAAGAGTTATTTTGGCTTATGGTTCCTTTGGGATAAAAGTCCATTCTGGGTTGGAAGCATGACAGCAGGAGGGAGGGATGGTGGCAGGGGAAGAAGCTGAGAGCTCACATCTGAACACGGGCATGAAACATAGGAAGTGAAGTGAAAACGTCTTGAGACTTTGCTCTCAGAGTACACCTCCTTTGCCATCCTTTCCGCAACAAGTCCATGCCTCTTAAACCTCCTTAAACAGTGCCACCAACTGGGCACCAAGTGCTCAAATACTGGAGCCTGTGAGGGACATTTCTCATTCAAACCACCACAATCGCCATTCTTTCTTGGTTGCCACGTTCTGTAAATACTTAGCAAATAATGAATTATCAAATAACTAGCTATTTTTTCCTATGTAATCTAAGAATTCAGGTCCTGTGAGCCTCTGGTCCTAAGACTTTCATCTGTCAGTCATTTTGCTTCTTTGCCTTGTTCAAATATCTGGTGTCTACCAGTGAACACTGAAATGAACGGCAACAATACTGAAACATGCCTGCATATTCGTTATCTAAACAGATATCTAAACACATCCCTCTGCTTTTAAGAATAAAGTGAGGTTAACACTGTATTTGGGGATATTTAATTTTTTATTTTTAGATAGCACAGTTACCAACAAAAAAATCACAAAGATGGTTCATCTGGAAAGATGTTTCAGCCGTTAAATATAATGTCGCTCTCGCAGAGGACCCAGGTTTGGTTCCCAGCTCCCACATGGAGGCTCACATTTATAACTCCAGTTCTGGGGGATCTGATGCTGTCACCTGACGGATGAGTGCAACAAGCATACATCTGCACAAACACATGCAGGCAAAACATCATTCACACACATCAAATAAAAGTAAGGGATCTCTGCTGGGCATGGTGTGCACCTTTAATCCCAGCACTTAGCAGGCAGATCTCTGTGAGTTTTAGGTCAGTGTATTATGTAGTGTGTTCCAGGCCAAGCAGAGCTACACAGTATCTCAGACAAACAAATGAAAGGCACAAGATTCAAGGAGTGTGGCACTAAGAACGGACAGGATTCACAGTAGGTATGTACCAGGGTTTTTCTTTTAGGACACCAACCAGCTTCCAAACACTGACATGGAGGCTTATTATTAGTTTTGAATGCTTAACCGATCTTAGGTTTATTTCTGGCTAGCTCTTTCAACTTAAATTAACCTGTTTCTCTTTTTCTACCCTTTGCCTCGGAGCCTTTTGCGTTTCTTTCCTTCTGTATGTCTTACTGTCACTTCTTTTTATGTCTGGCTGGCTGGCGGCCGCCTGGCTTCAGACCCTGGGCATCTCCCTCATTCTCTCCTCCTCCTTCTCTTCTCATTTCTCCGCTGGAGCCTAGATATCTCCTCCCATTTGTCCTTTCTCACTGCCTATCCTTTTCTTGACTACCTATTGGCCATTCAGCTTTTTATTAGATCAATGATGTTCCTTAGGCAGGCAAGATGAAACAGATGCAACACACCTTTACATAATTAAAGGAATGCAGCATAAACAGAAGTCACACACCTTTTTACAGAGTAATATTCCGCAGCATAAACAAATGTAACACGTCTTTGCCTAGTTAAAGTAATAATCCACACATGGGAAAACTGGAATGTGTGCATCTATGAGAGGGGAATTTGCTATCTTCATAGATGCGTGATGTGGCCCCATAATGAATGGTGAGGTACACAGGTGAGAAAAGACACAGAAGGAGGGAGGGAGGGAGGAATGGATGCATAGATAGGTGGATGGATGGATGGATGGATGGATGGATGGATGGCTGAATAGGTGGATAGATGGGTGGGTGGATAGGTGGATGGGTAGGTGGGCAGTTAGATTGTCGGATGAATGTAAGTCTAGTCATTTTAAAAGGATAAATCAAAATAAAAGTCCCATAAGTCCTATAGTTCTAAATTATTAAGCAAGAGTCACTACAGCCTGCAGCAATGAAAGCACAAATCCGAGAATGCTGACGTCCTGACTGGCACCTAAGAAGCAGCAGTCGACAGGGAGATGGGAGGGCATGGCTGTGAAGCTGGATGATGCTGAACCCATCTTACTAGCCTGGTGTGTGACTTTAGACAAGACCCGCTCTAGCTCCATTTCCTCCCCCACAAAGACATTGCTTTCATTGTCAAATGTCTCTTTTGTCTACTATTTATAGATAGTAGTCTGAGAACATGGCTTGGTTCTTACATATGTTTGTCAATTATAGTAGCATCTCTTCTCTCCCTTCCCCCCCCTCACTTCTTCTCTTGTAACACTTTGAAGTGTATCAGCTCATACTTAAAAACAAATTCAAATCCTCAAATAGATGGCAAGTTAAGAGGCCATCTGGGATGACACAGATCTCCTCAGACACCGTCACAGGGATTTAGGTGCCTTTTTCCTCCCTTAGGAGGTGGATGACGGCACAGTGAGTTGCCTATCTTAAAATATGGACAGTTCAGCAAACAAATGTACCTTTGTAAACCGTCACTAAAATCAGTTACGAACACCACTCTGAAAGACTCTACACACCCTTTTTGTATAATTCTTATTAATTCTCTTCCTTAATGATTTTACATAGTGGTAAATCATTTATCCATGATTTGACCTTTGCAGTTTCAGTTACCTGAGTTCAAGAAAGATCCAAGAAATACTAAAATGCAAAATTCCAAAATTGAGCTTCCTAAGTTTTAAACCGTACATCATTCTGCGAAGCGTGATAGAGCCTGTCACCATCCTGCTGGCTTGCCTGGGGCATTAATTATCCAGTTTTTCCAGTGTGTCCCTGCTGTATATGCACCTGCTAGTCAGGCACTTAGTAACCATCTTGGTCATCGGTTTTTCTGTCATGTATTGCAGTGTGTTTGTTCATCTAGCCCCTAGAGGAATGAAGCAGGAGAGATACAGCGACATAACACATCGGAGGGCAGATTAATTTTGTTACCATGTGGCAAGGCTAAAAGGCACCTAGAAAGTTTGGTGCTGAAGCCATGGCTTGCCTTCGCTGTCAGCTTGACTGACTTTTCGTCATCTGTGAAACACGTAAGCAGATGTGTCTTTGAGGTTGTTTCCAGTAAGGCTTAAATGAGGAGGAGTGACCTGACCTGAATATAGGCAGCTCCGTCAATGACTGGGGTCTCAGACTGAATCAAAAAGTACAGCCGCTGAGTTCCTGCTTCCCTGCTCTCTTCTCCTTTACAGCCTCAGTGTTAGGGTTCCAGCCAGGTGGATGCTTCTACCTCCACAACTGCTTGAACTTCTCTGGCATGATGGAGGGAAGCCTCTTGTATGCAGCTTCCCTTAAACTGCTCTTGTTGGGTGTTTGGCCACAGCAATCCATACGGGTAGGTTCAGGCATCTGATGAGTATCTTAAAATTCATCCTCATACAGAGGTGCTGCTGTACTTGTCCGCACATCTGTTACTTAGTCTCCATTATGTCTTCTTGTATAAGGGCAATAGTGGCCTATGCCTTTAATCCCAGTACTCGGGAGGCCGAAGCAGGCGTATCAATGTGAGTTCGAGTCCAGCCTGGTCTACAGAACTCGTTCCAGGACTGCTAGGGCTGTTACACAGAGAAAACCTGTCTCAAAAAACCAGAAAGCAAACAAAAAAACAAGACCAAATAAAAGAACTAAAAGAGGGGCTGGAGAAATGGCTCAGCAGTTAAGAGCACTGACTGCTCTTCCAGAGGACTCTGTTTCAATTGCTAGCACCCACATGGCAGCTCACAACTGTCTGTCACTCCAGTTCCAAGGGATCAGAAAGTCTCACACAGAAATACACATAGGCAAAACTCCAACGTCACACAACAAAAAATTAATATATCACTAAAAAAAGAATTAAAAGAATATTTTTTAAAAAATTCCAGAATATTACATGTTTTAAAAGTACCAAATACAGGATATGGTCCAACACCACATCATGGAAGCAGGGGAGGGACTCATGGGCCCCACCCCTCCATGTATATGTCACCAAGGGTTGACAAAGAAAGCTGAGGCATTTTCTGTAGTAGCATAGGCATTGGTAAAGTGCCCACACTCGCGTAAACAAACTCTTCCCATGCTATTGTAGCAACCCTAGGGAAATTCATTGGTTAAAAGAAGAAAAAAGAAAAGAAAATAGGAGGAGAGAGGCAGCCGAGGAGAAGAAGGGATTGGCAGGAGCGGGGGTGGGGAGAGAAAACAAAGGTAATACTTATTACAATGTGCTTATGGACATGTGTGGAAACATCATAATGAAATCCATTAATATATGCTACGAAAAAATGTCAAAAATAAAACCACTAAATAAAGCATTTTAATTGCGAAGTCATTGTCCTGCGAAGCTAGTTACTACCAATACATAATTAACATATTGACGGTTTAGAGTCAGGAATGCTACGGCGTTAAATTACATAAACAGTTTATTGATTTCTTTGTTTTTATTTAACAGATACTTACACAGCACTTACTATGTGTCAAACGTGGTCCAATGCTTTACAGATATGAGTTTCTTCCTTATAACTGCATTATATGGTATTATAAAAGCTATGAATGAATTAAGCAGTGTGTTCGACACCATTTAGTAAGTAAATACTATATTCAGGATATGAGCTAAATGATTTGGTTCTAGAGTTCACATCTATCACCATTCCATCCTCTTAAAAGGACCAGCAGAGTTCACAAAAGGACTAGGCCTGAAGGAACTGAGCTAAGGTCACAGCGAACCTGTTTCTGATTAGAGTCTGGGTCATTTGGCTTTATAGCTCAAGCCTCCAGGAGTCTGATAACTCAGCAGAAGCTCCCAATGGCTTTCTACTGACACCTCTAAGAATCAAGCAGCTTGCTTTGTCTATTGTTTTCTTAATTATTTAGCATGATGATCATTCCATAGTTCCGGAATGTGGGTGTAGGAAGGGGGCTCTCACATTCATGAGGTACAAGCAAGAGGAAGGAACATTAGATCATCCCAGAACCAAGCACAGAGAGTCAACATTCATGACTTCAGCAAAGGACTAGTGTGGTCTGTGCTTAAACAAGGAGGCTGTGGTGCCGATTTGGTAATTTGACTTCACCTTACTGAACCTTAGTTTCCTTTATAAAGTTGTTATCACCATCCTGTCCTTCCTGTTTAAACGATGATCACATTGCCTAGAATTCAATGAGTTCGTTCTTATGAAGTGCAGAGTCGACTAGGGCCTGTGGCAAGTACCCAAAGAAATGATTGCTGAGACAACACTTTTAAACCCATGCCAACTTTACTTTCCCCCATTGTTACCTCCACTGTACTCCACATTCCTGCTGCAGCATGCCTCCATCATTAAAGTGCCTGGCCATCACACAGTGTCTTGATGTGATGTATACGGTATAAAAAAAGTATTCCCGAGGAGCTGCACAAGGGTATAAGCCATATCACACGACATCGACACTGTGAGTTCCCGAGTATCTGTGAGTTGTCCTGGGTACCCTGGATTGTCATCACTCAGACTTTCCCTCCTCTGAGAAGAGTTCTTGAACTCCAAGGATCTGACAGCCACCCTCAATTCCAGCATCTTACTAAACACCAAGAGGAACCCATTCCATTTGAGTGATGTAATGAAATGCATCATCTCTAGAAACAGTCATGATCCTTTCATTTCCCCAGGATTACTCACATATTAAATATTTTTTTAAAAATGAACGTTGTTTTTACTGAGAATCAAAGGCCAGTAGCCTTGGCAGGACCAAGGCAGGTCAGCCTACATTCATTTCACTTCTCCCGTTTTTCTTTTGCCCAAGTCTTGAGTCCAAGTGGCCTTTGGTTAGTGAGTGGGTCTCAGGCAAGAACTCTAGAAGAAAGTGCTGCTCCTATAGTCACTGCTGATGTTCCCTAGACCATGCTCCTAAGAGGAACATGGAGGAACTGGTAACCAGACTGCTGAAAACCAATGTGGAAGTTCGGCTGTGTCAAATGATTAAAGGAGAAAGGAAAGTGTTTGGAACTGATGTTATTTAAGGATGCAAAGGTTGAATCATGCTTTATGAAATGTGGCTGTCGTTATCTGCCCGTTTTCTTACTTCTGTTCCAAGGAACATAAACTCTTAACATGTAGAAGGAAAGAAAACATCTTTCAACTCCACTGTTCTTTCTTTCTTTCTTTCTTTCTTTCTTTCTTTCTTTCTTTCTTTCTTTCTTTCTTTCTTTCTTCCCTTCCTTCTTTCCTTTCTTTTTTTCGTTATTTCTTTCTTTCTTTTTAGACAGTCAAAGCTTGAAGTTAGATTTAGCTTTGAAAAAAAAAATGTGTTCTTCTCATTGATACTCCATATGAAATGACAATAGCATAGACAGCCATCCTAGAGCCTCTGAGATGGCTTCTATGCATCAAGTGGTATTTGATAAATGGCCTATGACACCTTAGATGTAAGAGCAGAGCTGTGGGTAATTCAGCTCTGTGGAGCTACAAAAGTCATTGCAGAGGTCTCTGGGACTGATCCCCTTGGAATTGGTGTTACAGTTGCTCTCTGCCATGTGGGTGGAGTTAGCGTTGTAAATTTGGGCTGGGAATCAAACTCAGATGTTCTGCAGGAGCAGCTCGTGTTCCTCTGACCAGCGAGCCTCTGTTTTTTTGCACTTTTATATGTCTTTCTGAAGATAAAATGAATATACTTTCCTGACCTCCTTGAATTTTCCGTGTCATGATTGTTCTAAACAACCCTGAGGTCTGAGGTCCTGCCTTCCATTAAGACAGAACAGGCTTGCTTACTGCTTGTTATACCAGCTACCAAACTTGCTGTACCTGTGGTTCACTTCAAACCTGCTGTCTATCTAGAATCTATTTGGCCCCTGCCAAGTAGAACTTCTGGTGCTGGGGTGGGAGAAACAAAGATACCAAGGTGCTCCTGTAATGTGGCCCTTTGTTCTTGAACCAGGAATCTTGATTTTTGATCCCTATCCTTTAAATATTAATAGGATAGTTATGATGATGCTAGGCATTGAACCCCGGGCCACAGGAATGCTAGGAGAGCCCTCTTCCCCTATACTATTTCAGTCTCAGACAATGTTTTAGTTGTAGAATAAAGTTAGTCCCAGAAAAAAAAATTAAAACAAACCAAAAAACCACCTACCCTCAACTTCCATTCTCGACTGCACTGCTTCATTGGACGACGCTCTCAAACCACTCCTCATTTCTTATTTGTCTGCTCTGTCTCAAGTTCTAGATCTCATGATTGTCTCATAAACAAGAAAACATATGTCTTAGAACAAGTCTGCATCTCCTAAAATTTCATAGAGCATTAGCATATTTTTAAGCAACATGTTTTTTTGTTAGTATGGCAGTCTTTGCTCTAAGACACAGATGACAATTTAAGTAGCAAGAGGCAAAAATCATTTAAAAAAAAAAACCCATGGCTAATGGACTGCTAAAGACAGGAACGTCAGTCATGTTTTTGTTGGAGGTCAATACCAATTAGTGATATGTTATCTGCAGGGTTTTACTTTCAAAATCATTTCCATTCAAGTAACTCTCCATGCTACCAGCTCTTTGCTTCAGAGAGATGAACTTGCAAGCTCATTACTGATGGATTGTTTAGAGCCGGGTTGGTTTTGTTATGTTTGATCTTCTGATATGTAAAATATAGCATTTTTCAAATGGGTTGTTAATGTAAAGTTATGTGTGCCCTGGAGCCATGAGGACAACACGTCCTCTCTTCAATACATGCTTTTTCCCTTTGACAAATTACTCTGGAAATTAGGTAAGCTGACTGGGAATTAATGAGGGAGGAAGACGTTGGCCATGAGGACCCTAGTCATAGCTGGTGGATCTCATTTTTGTCTAAAAGTAAGGCGAAGTGGTTTAGGGGATTCAGACGCTGGTGATTTTGTTCATTATGCTGCATCTGTTCCTGTAGTGTAGTTTAAAAGTTGTACTCGAAGCCCTCTGCTGTTTCCAGAGGTCCCCCACTGAGTGAGGTCCCACACTGCCCTATATTCTTGTCGATAATGGCCGAAGGAGGGGCACATGCCTGGTGTTTTGCTGCTTTTTTGAGGCATTTTTTGTTTGTTTGTTTGTTTGTTTTGTGCCTATTGAATGGTCAAATTCTGTGTTAGACCCCATGCTCAATAAATTCTTTCACTCCTGGTTTTAAAGGGTGAGTCTTTGTCCTTGCTGCAACAAAACATTGTGATTTGGGTTGCAGAAATTTATTCCTCCCAGGTCTAGGAACTGAGAAGGTGACATGCTATCAGCAGATATGGTGTCCCGTGAGGGTTTCATAGTTGCCTCCTTCTTGCTATGAAGATACTGTGCAAGGGGCAAGGGGCTCGCGTGGGTCTTTTCTAGAAGAGCATAATCTTGCCAGTTAAGGAGACACCCCCACCGGCTGACCTTGCAAAGGTGACCATCTCACCCTTCTTCACACACACACACACACACACACACACACACACACACACACACACACACACTTTGCTTTTTGCTGAGAAAATGCCTAGTGATAGCAACTCAGGAGGAGGGTATTATAACTCGCAGTAGAGAGTGCAGTTCGTCACAGAGGCTAAGGGATGGTGGCAGGGACTCCATGGTGACATGACTGTGAAGCTGAGTCTCCTCACTTCCTCACATCTTGATGGAACAACAAGCAGAGGGCAGCAGGAACTGGGCCCTGGTTCTCAAACCCCAAAGCCTACCCAGAGTGCCTGACACCAACCAGTAAGACCCCGCCCCCTAAAGATTCCACAGTACCCATCTTTCAAACCAGCATTTTCAGGTGGGGATAGGTGTCCCAACAGTTGAGCCCCTGGGACATCTCTCATTCACATCACAGAATACTGTAACATGAGATGTTGGGTTTCAAGAAAACTCTTGAACAGCGTAAACATTCAACCATAATAGGTATGCGGAATTATGAAAACTGGAACCACAAGCACGCGCGCGCGCGCGCACACACACACACACACACACACACACACACACACTTATAGAAAAGTCATAGCTCAATGTTATTGTTTTGGATGTTTGAAACCCAGCCCTTATCACTCGCTGCCAACCAGGGAGCAGAAGGTAGGCCATCCGCCCCAGCTGTCCCCCCAGCTGCCCTTGTACTCCGTGCTTTAAGTCTTCAGCTTCTCAACTTCCTTCAGAATTTCGTGACATATGTAGCCAGCAGAATCCCACTGATTAGTACCCTTCTATTATGCTCTTGAAAGTGATTTCCATTTTAATTTGGAGGACACGTAGCAAGGGCTCTTTTAGGTCAGAGGAGATTTTTTTTTTTTAATCATGTTTTCATTTTTCATCATTCCTGACAAAGTTCAAAGCTCAGGGGCCTGGTCTTTGGCTCAGTCTGGCACTCCAGAATAAATTCAAGTGATCTCAGAAGAATTTTCTTTCTTTTATTGCAGTGGAGATTTGTAGTGCTGTGTTCCGTTGTTTTTAAGCACTGTTAGGACCTGGATTATTATGATGTATAGGGCTTGACAGGGCTATATTGTTGGAGCAGATGAGAAACTGCTCAGGAAGTCATTGAGCAGGTGGAAAATGCTGTTTAATCCTTCTAACCGGAGCGGCTTATGGTGGTATTGAAAAAAATGTAGAACACGATATAACAGGTTAGCAGAGCTGCAGAATAGCAAATGTCTCCTCCGTTCATTGTGGGAGAATGCCTCGTCCACTCATTTTTACACTGAGATAGTCCATGTCCCCCAAATATTTCTGCAGTAGTGGTAATGAATTGCATTGCCCTCTTGGTTGTAAGAGCGCCGGTGTTCTGCTGAGGAGACATATGGTTTCCATTTATTTTAATGTGTCTTTGACATCAGGAGAATTGCTGAGACAGCAGAGGAAAGTACTTGCACCTTGGACTGCAGCCAGAACTGTGATTATTTATGTGCAGCAAGGCCTACCTTTTCCCAGTAAGACGTGATGTGATCTCGAGGTTATGCGTGTTGAGGTTCTAATGAAGCTAGAGCCAGAGGTTTATATGTTTTGAAAAAAAAAAAAATCACTGTTCCTTTAGTGGCAGCAAAATGTGTTTCCTGGGCACGAAGTTTTAATGCTTAATTGCACGTGTGAGAGATTAAGGAAACCAGCTGGGGAAGAGGTGGTGCTTGCCTCCTTTGTCCCTGATAATAAAGAAGAGCATCACTGAGATAGTGCTGGGCAGATGCAATATTTTCCATCTGTGATTCGGGTTTCTCACGGAAGTAATTATGTCTCATAATAGTCCTGTGAGGTAGATGAATGTAATGCTGAGAGTATTAATGAAGGAACTGAAGAATGCTGGTACCCATTAATACAATTCATGCAGTACGTCATCGCAGCTAGTATAATTCAGATTTCATCTCATTGACTGAATCGTTTGACCATGTATGAGTTTGCAGAAATTAGGAAAGGAATGCCTCTTCACATTTATTTCTGGTGCGGCTTGCTTACAATAAGGAAGCCTCCTTTACAAACAGAAGGCAAATAGATCCATCGATTGCATGTGTTCCATGTGTGATTGTGAGTATTGCTGTCATCTCAATAAATAAAGATAGTAGAAAAAACTAATAGCAGTGACTAAGATTCTGTAAAAATGATTCTCAATGGAAATAATGTCATGTGACTAGTTGAATACATGAAACAGGAAAAAATAACAATAAATTCGCAACCTCTGGTCAGCTTCAGGCAATTCTGAGCAGAATGGCATGCCCGGACTTTGCTAGTGACTTTAATAGTATATTGGGCTTCAACTATTTTGCTCAAGTATTTTAATATATAAACTTCACTTAAGTGATTTATGGTACAAACATAAAACTGGAGCAGAAGTAGGAGAATTGGAGTGTCAAAATTCCTGGTGCATTGGACTAGAAACTAGGTAAATGAGTTGATGCAAAAGGAAAAGCATGTCTCTAGCTGAGAACAAGAGGCTTTACACCACCATTGGTGGCACAATTGAAACTTGCTTTATGTTATTAATTTGATTCTCCAATATTAATAACATTTTAATGGTAGGGCATTCAGCACCCATATAATGGTAGGGCATTTAGCACTCCTACCACACCCATGGTGAAATCGAATCTATATTAAGGAGTTTCTCCATTTTGGCCTAATTATATTTAAAGATGAGATAAAAGGGAGAAATTTGGATTTTTTTAAAAACCTTTTGCTCTTTTAATCTCCACTTCATAAGCTTAAAGTGCGTATGTTGCTTTTGTCCCAGCAAGGATGATCAAAATATGCCCCACTTTTATGAATATTCGTAAGGATTATGAAGCACGGAAGTGGTATCTTTAATAAAAGAAGTGCGTGGATGAAAATAGCCGCTGAAATGTCACCGCCTCTTGTGGGTTAATCGTTTTAATTATGTGCAACATGGAGGCTGGAAGGTCAACTTGACATTTGCCTGTTACCTGCAGTGTTTGGGGTTTCCATCAGAATCCCGGGCAGGAACGCTGTCTTTGGTACCAAGCTGAGAATATCAATAGATGACAGCTCCGTCACACCGAGCATAAAGGAAAACGCGGTTTACAGAATGCCGAACACCCTGGGCTCTGCCTGTCCAGAGAGACGGAGGCGAGCTGGTCCCTGCATGCAGATCTCCTGCCAGCTCGTGCGGATGGAGCTGACAGGGTGAATGGATGAGGACGTGACGTGCATGTTCATGATCTTAAACAAAGCTTCTGTCAGGCAGCCTCAAGGGTCAGCTTTCCATATAATTTCTGTTCCTGCCACTTTGTTGTTTTTTGTTTTTTTTTTATATGTATATGCAGTGCCTTTGCCCGCCTTAAAGGGCGCTTGTCTTTTTCATACGGTCTTATATAAGCAGGTTGTTTTTATCCTTCAGGTAAACCGGTCAAACAAGAGTCTCCTCTTGAATGGTTTGACTTAGAAGCTACAATTCAGCAGCTTCTTATCTTGCAAGCATTAGGGTTAAACCAAATGTGAATATTTTTAACTTAGTATTTAGAATGGGGCGGGAGGCAAACCGACCTTATGGCCAAGAGTCGTACCTAGTCCCATGTTTAAACTCTAAACCTTGTCCTGCAATGAACTGACATCAAAGTGCTAAAGGCTTTATGGGTGTGTTTTTATATTGGTACGTGGTCTCATCTGCTCGCTGACTCACTGGTTCCTAAGCTGGTAGGTTGTCTTGAGATGTGGGCGAATGGCACTTTTGGGATAGAAAGAGAGGTGCGCTATGCTTTTTAAAAAAATCAGGCGGAGGGTGTAGCTCACTGGTAAAGCACTTGTCTAGGTTGTGTGAAGTCCTAGGTTCAATCCCCAGTACTGCAGAGAGAGAAAGAGGGATATAGAGAAACCAGGATACCAGTGAGGAACAGACATGCACATAAGATTATTTTTGAAGATGACCTTCGTAATAGTAAGGGCAACACCTTAAGGAGCAAGGCCATAGCTTGTCTTGACTCTGATGACTCTGATGCTTTCTCACTGGTTTGGCCATAGGTAGGTTAATGGTCGATGTACATCACATAATTTAAGTGATTTGAACTTCACTGATGATTCTAGAGAAAATATTCTTAATTAGTCTTTGCTTTCACATTACCTTTCGTGCAGCCAAGCTTCTTGGTGCTTCCTCAGTAGTACCGGCCCTTTGAAGTTTCCCTCACCATAAAGGAATTGCCCTGAGTACTTGAGCTAAATAAATCTGAAAATATGACTGGGGCCCGTATTTTAGGGAAGCTTCAAATGGGACCCAGGGGAGTAAAGGGGGCACTTAGAAAAAGGCAACATTGCTTTTTAATACTAAATGTGTAAACGGAGACTCTGCTTAGACCTGAATAAATCACACAGAAACTATATTAGTTGCAACATTGTTTGGCCAATAGCTTAGGCATATTTCTAACTAGCTCTTACATCTTCCATTAACCCATTTCTATTAATCTGTGTATCACCACAAGGCTGTGGTTTAGTGGTATAATTCTGGCATCTTTCTTCTTCAGCAGGTACATGGCTTCTGCCTGACTCTGCCTTCTTTCTCCTTACATTTAGTTTAGTTTTCCTGCCTACCTATATTCTGCCGTGCCATAGGCCAAAGCAGTTTCTTTATTAACCAATGGTGGAAAAAAACCACAAAAAGCCATCCAGCATATTCACAGCATACAGAGGGGCATCCCACATCATAATTGGGCCTCACTTTCAGGGGAATAAGTCTGTCTTGGTTACTGACATTTCTCACTTGTGGTTAAGACTGAGGCCATGTATGAACATCCTGACCAGGAGCTCAGTTCTGATAATCATTCTAGGATGGAGAGAAAGAATATATGATCACAGGGAGTCTGCAGGTGGTGTTCATAAAGACCAAGTTAATCTGAACTTTACTGAACATTTATCCGTTACCTAATCTGTTAATTTCTACATAAAATTGTTTCTGGTGAAATTGGATTCTCTGTAAGCTAAGCTTCCCAGCTAGATATTAAGACTTCTCTTCAAAAAGTAAGAGCCAGTTTTTACACATTAGAATCCCACACTAATTTTACCTGTGTGTTTTAAACACACATACACAAACACACATTTTATTCGAAGAACAACACACACATTTTATCCTAACAACAACAATAACAAACAAACCAGGTGATTTTTTTTTTAATTTCTGCTAGATTTGTCCAAAATCCAAAATTAAACTTAACATGTGGACTTAGCAAATTCACTGGCATGTTTCTTCTGAATATCCAGCATAGGAGATAAAAATGTATTGTTGACGCTGTACCTAAAAGATATAATTAAACTTGCCCTTTGTTTAACGTAAGAATGGATTGCAAGCTTTCAACCTCCATGTGCCAAATTTAATGTCAAACTACACAGCTCCACTTCCTGTTTCCGTCTCCAACAAGACCTCGTTGATGGTTGTTGACACCAGAAGGAGAGTCTGACGATAGTGCCACCTTACTTTAAGAGCATTTGCTTCGTATAGCTGTCTGTAGTGGACTCCATAGTCCGGAAGTTTGTGCAGAAATCACCAGTGGAATGATACATGTTAATGGTGTTGACAAATTGATTTATTATAAATCAAATTAATCAGAAAAAAATAAACTAAGTCAGGTAAAAACTCTTACAGTCTTGAGGATGTATTGCAGTATTAAGGACGAGTGGTTTTGACTTTTTGAAAGTAATGTTTTGAAGAATTTCTTTGAGAATTTCATATAGGGATCATATTATCATTCTTCCCAACTCCTTGCAAATCCTCCCTCTGGTCCCCCACCCACCCAACTATGTGGTCTGCCCTCACACAACTCATGGAATTGAACAAAATCTGTTGAAATTTCTTAGAGCCTAATTTGATTCAACTTTCATTGATTGATTTACTAACTTTTATACATTGATTAGCTCATCTTCTAACAAAATTATGTATTTCTAGTGTGACTGTAGACAATTTCCCTTCCTTTTTTCCTTCCTTCCTTCCTTTTTCTTTCTTTCTTTCCTTCTTTCTTTCTTTCCTCCCCATCCTCCCTTCCTATTCCTCCTCTCTCCCTATCCCCCTTCCCCCTTTCTTCCCTTCCTTTTCACATGGCCCTGGTCATTTTTCCTTGAGGCAGGATCTCATTCTGGCCTGGAACTTACTATGTAAAACAGGGTAGCCTTGAACTTCTGCCTCTACCTCTTAAGTGGTGGGACTACCGGTATGTGCCACAGTGCCTAGTTTTCATTTGTTTGTTTGCTTTAACTCATACTTTTTATGCGGTCAAAAAATGCAGAGTATTTGTCAGGGCAAATATTTGCTTCTTTTAAACACGGTCAATTGTGATCTAATTCTTAGGTTTGGGTTTACATTTTCAATTCACTGCATTTATGAATTCTTCCTTTATATAGCATATTGTAGATTCTGTTATTTATCTGTATTCTTACCTTGATGTTGTGAGTTCAACCATTTTCCAACCTTTGGGGTTTCATTGTTTTGGTTTTGAGAGTTCTCACTCTGTCACACAGGCCCTGGTGCTCCCAAGATCTGTCTCCTGGGAGGTAGATGTGGCCTCATTGTGCTTTGATGCTTTTGTGTTGGGGTAGCAATTGAGGTTGGATAAAAGGAAAGAAACGGAAAGATGCTTCAAATTGGTGTGGAATATGAAAACTACCGTTTTTGAAAGCAGTATTAAAAGCCACATTCTCATCTTCCTTTTTCTTGCTCTTGACCTCACGGCAGTAAAGCTTACATGACCACGGTAGACACACACAGTGGTGTTCATTCATTCTGTAAAGGGCACAAATGAGCATATAGGTCTATCAGGGATGTGCAGAGTCCCTAAGGGAGGTGTGCTGAGTGAGTCTAGTCTTTTTTCCAGGCTTGAAGAACACAGATACTTTCTTTTTTAATGATTCCACCTTGTGACTTGTCACAGTGAAGGCTGGAGGCAAGGGATGACTCCTGATGGCCTATGCTGGGGCTCTGATTTAATCATCAGGAGAGGGTCCTGGATGTCTCCTAACATTCGAGAAACCCACGGAAATCTCCATTAGACCGAATTCTGAGTGTTTCAAAGCCTTTGATAGCCTCAGCTTTTCGATCGTTGTCTTTACAGTGCTGTTTATAATATTAAAGCAACCAACAGCAAGGTGTGTGTTGTCACCCCTTGTGTGCTGGGGGCAGCACCGGTTCTACTGCACATTTTTATGGTGTTAGTCCTACCCAGGTCACAGCTGGAGAGTGTCTGCCCTCTCCCACATTGCCAGTCTCACAGCCATCTCCAAACAGGGTTGTTAATTTAGCTTTGGGGAAAGGGTAACAAAATAGGTTCATCCAAATGGGTTAAGAACGCCGTGCTAAAAAACAATTTGTCTAAAGAGCCACTGGTTTTCTAAACACATAAGCCACAAATTGTCAGAAGTATTTATGGTAATAACCCCAATGAGTACATTAAACACTTCCCCTGGCCGCTACAATTATGGCTCCTAAGGATAATGTCTTAAGGGTATTGTTTTAATGATAACTCCAGGGGGTCCTGCTTCACCTGCTGTCAGTCAGTGACAGATGAGGGCTTCTGATCTGGAGACAGTATTTTGCTTTATATGGGGATCTCTTATATCTCGACAGTCTTCTCTGTTTTGAGATGATTTAAGCTTAGAGTTATGAAGCAGAGCAACATCTTTCAATCAAAGTTCCAAACTGTCTCCACTGCCAAGAATACAAGGAAGTTGCAGTAAATAATTTGCAAGGATATACAAATAAGTATTTAAGTTCCATACACATGTGAAGAAGGCAGGAGCCCGAGAAGTTTGCCACCAGCCTGGCAAAAGCCTGTTGGCCGTCCACCCCACAAAATTAATAAAATGTGGTTTTTGTTGTTGTTGTTGTTTTAAAGAATAAGAGAGTGGGTAGGAAAGTTGAATTTTCACAGCAAAACCATTCACTTACTGTCTAAACTTTGAGTCTCTTTGTTGCCTCGTGGTCCAGGTTTGTCCACAGGTGTATCTATCCTATCGAGAAAGTGCTGGCACATTGTGGGCCCTCTGTCCGCATTCATTATGGAAATAAACCTAGACGATGAGAAGCATTATACCAGGCTTCCTGTAAATGTGCACCGGTGTAAGCTTGCTGCCTGAGGCCTTCTCACTCACCATCTGCTATTCTTCATGAGCACCCGTGCTTTCCCACAGCTTTCATAAAAATGCCCCATGAAGAGGGTGACCGAGAACCACGATTCTGGAGGTCAGATTGCTGGCTGGGTGGCAGTCCCTCTGAAACTCACAAGCAAGAGTTCTTCCTTGCATATTCCTACTTCTGGTGGCATTTTTGACTGTTGGAGGTGTAACTCAGTGTCTGTGTCCACCTTCCTTTCTGTGTCTCTTTATTGTCTCCCTTCTTTCTAAATCTGTATCCTGATTTCACCTTTTGGTAAGGCCACTTCTCCTACTGGGTTAGGGGGGCTAATGATTTCATTTTCATCTGGCTGTATCTGTAAGGATCCTGTTTCCAAAAGGATTACATTTTAAGGGACTTCAACACATCTGAGTGGGAAGGGCACAGGTGTCAGACCTGGAACAGAATGAACGTGTGATGTTCTTCCCTTCCAGATCATAAGCCAGTTTATCATATGACATAGAATTTGGGGTTTTTAGGTTTAAGTTTACTTTGTACATTAATTACATTCAACAGAGTCACTTGGACTCCCTAAGTTTGGCTTTTCTCCCATGGAATAAAAGAATTTAGGCAGATAGTCTATCCTGCCGTCCAGCAGTGGGAGGTTTTAAAGATGGTCTCAGTGTGTGCACAAATTTTCCTCATGGTTCAGTCCATTCCTCTGTCTCCACAGCTAATAATAGGGTTTCTAATCATCAACACATAAAAATAGGTAAGAATATGTATACATTAATTATTTTGATCCGGCAATTCCGTGGTATAACATCCTTGTTGTATATGAAAGCATGCAGATTTTGTTAAATAAAAAATAATACGAAGAGAATGTGGTCCTGACATATTCTATGGGATTTTTAGTTATCTCAGTATTTGAATTTTAATACAATTTAAAGGGGAATACTACTTTACCTATGAAAGCTATGTTAGATTTAAGTTGTTAAAATCTATACAGTGTCAAAGCTCTTTTTCATGGATTTTTGATTACTTTGGGTTAGTTTATCTTTTCGGTGTTATGAGCAATGTATTTCTATTGGCATGTGACAATTGTGCATACCCACAGTGCACAGCCAGCTCTTTCAATACATATATCTATATAGGATGCAATTATCCATTGACTATAAATAGCATTTCCATAAGTATTTGTCATTTCTTTGTCTTGGAACCCTTTAGTGCCTTTATTCTTTATAAAATATTAACTAAGTTTTCGTGCCCTTTAACCACCTTTATTTTCTGCACAATAAGTGCTCTTTTCATTTATTTGATAGTTGATTTTTTTTTTTAAATTAAGACATACTCTTTAAAATGAAACCCAAGGTATGGAGGGTTACATGTTCGGACTTTTCTGATCATAATATAACAGTACCTGTGTGAAATGCAGGAAACCAAAGCTCAAGGAATTCAAGGAAATGAGGAATTAAATTCTGCTGCTAATTCCAAAAATAACTGGCAACTCTCCAGAAGTTTGCTTCAACAGCCATTACAGAAACATTTAAAATCTACTCTACTGCTCCTAGAAAAAAAAAATGAGTGTAAGAAAGGAAATTAAAAGGCCCTTTTGCCAACTCTGGGATTTAGTATTTTTTGAGCCGGCAAGGCTCCAAACATTGATGTCCTCAACAGACTCAGGATCCAGGATGTTTTGTTGGTTTCATAGGGGCGTTGCTGCCCTGGGCTTCACTGACCCGCTTCTTTCTCTTCCAGCTTCCTCCATCCTCAAAAGAGAGAAACGGCTGAGGACGAAGAATGTGCACTTCAGCTGTGTCACCGTGTACTACTTCACCAGGAGACAGGGCTTCACCAGCGTGCCCAGCCAGGGGGGCAGCACTCTGGGCATGTCCAGTCGTCACAACAGCGTGCGCCAGTACACCCTGGGCGAGTTTGCAAGGGAGCAGGAACGGCTGCACCGGGAGATGCTGAGAGAACACCTCAGAGAGGAGAAGCTCAACTCTCTAAAGCTAAAGGTGAAACTTTAGTTCTTTTTTTTTTTTTGCAAAAATCTTTTATTCTCATATCATCTGAGCTAACCATTTTTATTCACAGGCCAAACTGTGTTTTGCATGCTGGACATTTTGTCCACAGGGTCTTTTCCTTCTGTTTCCATTCTTTTCTTTCTTTTTATAAAGCAGTAAGTATACTGTATTCATGGGGTGCTTATCTGACATTATTCATCCATTCTACAAATACTTACTATTGGCTATTGCTACATCATACACATCTTTGTAAGAGTGTGCTTGGACTGGGGCCAGCAGGAAACTAAACACAGTTATGGTTTCCTGTCTATAGGAACTTGCATTTCAGTAGGAGAGAAAAATATCAATCAAGTGGTCAAAGGAAATTGAATCGAAATTTCATTCAGGGCTATGCAAGAAAGTTAAAAGCTGTTATGGAAGTCTTTGACGGGAAACAGATGTGGACAGGAAGTCAAGAAATGTGCCTGAGAGAAGGGACAGGAAGATCTGAGACAGTGGCTAAGCACAGAAGATGGCATGGGGTTGTCTGCTGGACCTGAGGCAGGGGAGTTACATGAAGGAGGCTCAGGTGCCACGTTAAAGTGTTTGTCTCTCTTCATCCTCAGGGACTCAGAAGTTATCCTAAGTCTTAAGCACAGGTTGGAACTGTTATGACAGTCATGTAATTATGTGATAAGAGTTTGAGGGTGTAGAAAGCCATGGTAAGAGAGAAGTGGTGTCCTGTCAGACCAGGAAAGGGGCTCTTAGAGCTGGCCCGGAGAGAGGCGAGTATAGGGTAAATTGGACTGAACATAAGGAGAGGAAAAGAAATGTTCAAGAGGAGACAGGAACTTAGGAAAGAAGAAGGGCAGTGCTGGGTAGGGAGCTGAATTTACAAGGACAGAGGGATAGTTGGAAACCATGGGGATCTGGCTGTAGGACGAATGGCTGGAGGTGGTATACTATTGCTTGCCTGCTGTGACATGACCAAAAATCGTAGGGAAAGCTACCTGTTGTGGTGAGGGTAGACTTTCAGTATGGGAGTTGGAGGACTTTTTATGTGGTCAAGAGGTGTGGGGACAGCATCTAAGTTGGAGAAAAACAAAATGCAGAAAATGCCTTGATCTATCATTGAGTTATGTCATGTGAAGACAGTAAGTTAAACTGAGCTGGACATAACTCAGTCCCCATGAAGTTTCACATTCCTTTTGTCAATATCTTTGGGAAGTTTCACTGAAAATTTTTTCTCATGCTTGTTTTTGTCTTTCTGACTGATTTTTGTGTACTTAATTCAACAATAATTATTAACTTTGCTTCTGAACTCCAGCCTTTCTCTGAAAACTAACTCCCTTTCCTCTCCAGAGATGACATCATTCTCCAAGTTCAAATATTAGTAAGTCAGTGGTAATGGCTGTCAATCACTAGGTGATTTTTTTTTTTTGCTAAGCATTTTATATGTATGATCGAATGAATTCTCACAAAGACTCAATGGGATAAAGTCATCAGAACATAGCTGAGATTAAAAAAAAAAAGTCCACAGGCAGCAAAAAACACTCACCAAGTAGAAAACTAGTTGATATTATTTTTGTCCTTCTTATTATTAAATTAATTGATTACCAAGTATAGAACCAGAGAAGACACCCTGATCTTTTTTCAGGACTTGGTGGTATGTGCAATAGATTCTAACAGCTAAGCAACTGTAAACCATCTGAGAGCCAGAAGACTTGCAATGATGGCCGTGCATGCGTTTCTTTGAAGGAACCACAAGCCGCAGCAGCCTTCCCTTCGTGAGGCGGAGAGCTACTCTCATGCTAAATTCTTCCACCTCTTTCTGTAGATGAACACGATAAAGTGGTCCCACATTAGCTCAGAATGGAGTGTAATAAAGGCTTCTTTATTTAGGGGTAGACTCACAGATCACAGTCCTCTGCAGGAGCAGGAAACAGAAACCAGGTCCAACAGGACGGGGGGGTGGGAAGCGGGGAGGTATAGGGAGAGGGAGAGGGGAGAGAGATTTTCACACTACTTTCTGGCAAGCAGAACAAGAAAAATAGAAATGAAAAAAGCACCATTGGTGACTTGCAAGTAAAACTGTGCTTAGGGGAAGGTGTGGACAAGCCAGCGGGTGTCATCCTTAGGGTTTCATTCTCCTGTGAAAATGTGTGGCCTTTCCTTTGGTTGTAAACGTATGGCATTTGGTTATCATCCCCTCTTCCAAATGAAGGTGAAGCTAACAGGGAATTCTACAGTGGGCTTAGTACATATGTACTCAGAAACACATGTTACGTGAAGCTAAAACCTGACAGCATATATATCATTAGAGATATATTATAAAATATATGAGAGGGAAAGTTTTCCCTGAAGTTTTTCACTGAAGTTCTTCTAGCATTAATTTTTATGATTAAAAAAGTCATAAATTATACTTTGTCTAAGGTTTAATTGTCCCCAAACTTGAATTAACTAGCCCAAAATGATAGCTGTGCCAAAAATTTCACTGATACTAGGAATCTTTCTTTTAAACACATTTGTTTCCAAGGATAAATTCCCTTGTGGGGGAAATGTGGCAAAATTGTCTCGGTGGCTTTGGGTGGGAGCATCAGAGACACCTTGCTGCAGAAGGGCGGTCCAAACAGGAGAGAAAGGATTGTTAATGATAAGCTTTGCTGCTGGGCTCAGTGACACACACCCGTGTGCCTAGCACTCCAGAGGCAGAAGCAGGCTTGTCGGCTCCAAGTGGAGTAGAGCTATTAATAAAGCCTTGATGAGACAGGAGTGGGGGAGGGAGAGGAGGAGAGAGAGAGATGAGTCCAAATGGATTCCCCCCCCCCCCCCAGATGGTTTTCTGGGAGTGTCAGTAAACTCCCTGCAGAGTAGCGACAGACAATGTCTGGCACTGTGAACCTTCCCCAAACCCTCATGTTGGAGTCACAGTAACACACTGGGCTTTCACTCTCCTTATTTGAAAAGTCAGTGACCTTATGCGGCGTTGATAAAGTCCTCATACACAATGCCTCTGAATTTCCCAGGGTATCTGCTGAGTTCTAGTTATACATGCTTCTAGAAGTTTCCTTAAAATAACAAATTGGAAATAATCAAGAATGGAACTTTAGGTTTTGACTATAAAATTGCTTTTAATTTGGTCATTCATTTTCTGTGTTATGAGTTACATAGATGTCAATAAATTATATAGATATAGACACAGACTTGTAGGACAAATCTAATTTATTGAGGAGTTTCAAGTATGTCTTTCTTGTTGGCACCATGGATATTTCACACATCGACTATAAATAAGTAATGGAGAAGACTAATTGAATAAAATGTGTGTTTCTAGGAGAAATAACAGAGAACAGTTTTCCCTTTCCTGTCAAGCCCATTCAGATGTCACACACTTCATGGTAATCAATACAGTCATTGTAATACTATGCTCCTTTGCAAATTAAGTGCTTAGATTTAGTAATGTGCAGCACACGGTAGAACAATTGCATTGGCCTTTCTTCGCATCTCTCTTGCTTCTGGGAAACGCATTCAGCGGCTGTTTGCGGGTTGTCGTCCTAGCTGCCTCTGTTTTCATCCTAGACGACTCAACCGCATTATTCTGAGAAACCAAGTGCAGCTTGTGCATATGTGACCTTCCTCTCCTTGCCAGTGTTTCTACAATCAAACCGTTCTTCCTTTACTTCCTGGGGTCAAAGCTCTGTCCAGTCTTCCACTTTTGGTTACCATCTCTAGCTGCTCTCCTGAATTATATACCCATCTCAGTTTCTTCTGTGTCTTCATGGGTCGTGCTTGGTTACTGGCTCCTCTTTCCAAACTTGAAGCAAAGAGAGTAGCTAGCTTTTAATTATGAAGCCCCTAAAAAAAATGTCTACAGCAATCTTATTCACTCAAGATCTCTGAGTGCTGAGTACTCCGGTCATTCAGTGACTTACCCGTGCAACCTTCCCCATCACCTCCAGGTCAGCTCTCTACATCTTTTCAACAGTCTTGGGATTAATGATCCAGGGAAAGAATTTAGATGTTCTTAGAAATACATGAAATACATCCACTTGGAAGGGATGGGTGAAATATCTCTCAAACCCCATAATTTCAACATTTTTAGCTTTGGTTTTAATTTTCTTCCTTATGCTGCAGCTTGTCTTTAGATATAGTTTATTGTGTTGATCGTGGTGCTGCTGAGAGCTAATTACTGTACAGAACCTCCCTGTTAAGCTCTGCAGAGATTGCTTCAGAACATACTAAGTAGGAAAGCTCTTATAATGCATCTTAAACAGAGGCAAGTTTCAGCACCAAATGGAAAACATTGCTGTGCCAAGTACCTGCTCTGTCTTGTGCACATATACACAGCCTATTTTGACAAGGACAGAGAAAATTTACCTAAGCAAAGTGATAGAGACTGACAGGGTGGGTTTCTACCCTGTGTGTATGTAATGTATTTAAGAATATGTTCTTTCAAAATATTTCAGTATTTTAGCTGACAGGGAACAATTAAGCATATGTAATCAAATCTTTAGGGTCTTCCTGTGCAAGAAATATTACTTTTTGGATCTAGGAAAAATACTGTATTTTATGTGGGGTGCACCCAGTGATGTTGCTCACTAGAACGAATTCTATTTTTATTCTTCCCCGCTGTATCTCAAAATTAGCTAGGAAGGGAATAGTGGAAGCCCCAGAACTTGTTAACCACGAGCAATGATAACTATGTCTTGACAGTGTCAAATGCTTAAGTATTTACCAGCATGCTACTGGATGCATCTTGGCTTATGATTTGCCACTGGAAGAGACAATATTGACCTAAGCCAGAAGGAAGGATGCATTTTAGGAAAGATATGTTTTGTATGTTGACACTCTTCTTTCTAGTGACTTTCATGGTAATGTGGATTCCAAAGACGTCTTATGATTTTAGATGATGTATTTATTGACCAGGAAGGCTTTATTATGTTGCATAAGCACTCACTGAAGTGATTAAATTGGTTTTAATTTGCAACCTGAAGGTCATAGTAAATAAATTGAAGAACTATACATAAATATATATAAATATAAAATTGACTCAGTATCAAAGTGCTATGAATGTTTTTCTTCAATTTGCCAAATACCTTATGAACTGGGTCATCCTTCTTAATTCAGACCACACAACTAGGAATTCTTTCATCAATGCATGTCTTGTACATGCCAAATTAAATTACCTATCTCTGGTTACCCAGAGTACATCACTTCGTTAAAATAGTGTCTTCCATCTTTACAACTTTAAGGGGGAGCTCTTCCTTCCACAGAGAAACCTACTACCCTATCCCATACCTTCCACCCCACATCTGCACTGTAGAACACAAGATGTATTTATTTTCTGAACTCCTAATGTATAAAAACAGTGCTTGTAGACATGCACATACTGAACATAGTTTATGGCATCTATGTATTTCTGTTCTGTAGTGTTCAACGTTCCCAGTTCTTCCCACCAAGGGTTGTGGAGCAGCGACGTTGTTGCCTGGATTCCCCACCCCATACAGTTCTGCTTATGAGTACCCATGCTGCCTTATCCACTCTCAACTCCCATATGTCCTTTCCACAGATGCGCATGAAGATGGCAATAGCTTTGGGGAATCTTGATTGGTCTGTTCATATTAAGTAAGTAGAACAAAGAAGACAGTAAAAGGAGAGATAAACAAGCAAACAACTCTTTCAAATCAAACATGCATCATGATATAAACAAAAAAAAATACAAGGTTTTAGTATCTCCAGGTATAGAGTGCTCTTTAATGCCAGACATAAAGGGATTGGCAGGGTTTGGTTGTATTTTAACATTCATTCCTGCCCTTATCTGGGTCTTGATTTGAAAACTGTGTTTTGCAAGGCTGAGCTCAGTTTGGGAAATCCTGTCAGAGCAGTGATCCTTAGGAGGACTGGGGGAATGGCTCCGGCATCGCCCCACTGTGCCCACTGTTCCCACCAGTAATCCTTGCCAGGAAGAGCCACTGTCACTGATGGGCGTAAACGATGCCAGACTCGTCTCTGGACGCACTGAAGGTGCAACAGAAGCGGGGTCGCCATTTGCAGAGCTGCGTTCACACTCCGACCACACTCACTAAAGAGATAGCGTTGTTTCCTGTGAAGAGTGTGTGTGGAACCTTCTCAGAGCCCCCAGAGGAGTTCTTAGGACTACACAAGAACAATGAATTCCCAAGACAGTAGTGCTGGGCTTCCCAGCTGTGCTGTGTGGGTTGCGGGAACAGGGGCCAGCAGAGCGGGGGACCAAGGCCTTGGTGCACCTCGCTCTTTAGCTTTCCTACAGTGTAGTTTCGCATAGAGCTCATTTGAAACATGAACTCTATGTTGGTTTTCTCTCTCAGGAACCCTGTCAGTAGTTTATATTCAACGCTCTCATTTATCCCCTCTACTGAGACCATCTGTTTAAATCATCCTTTTTAGAATATTGTTTTCCAGAATTAGCATTTTTTAAAAAAAACAATTCATTCCCATTTTGATCATCATTTAATTTCTTCCCCCATGAGTCCTCACAGATGTTAGAATGAGCAATCATAACTTAGACTTTTTCATTACCGTGAGGCATAAATTGTCTGGGCCTGGGGATTGGCACACGAAGCCCCTGAGCGCTCTTCCACGGTGCCGCTCCCTCCTATTTGTGCAGATTCTTCCTGGCAGGCTGCTCTCCCATCCTTGGCTTGAGCATCACTCTCTGCTAGGGCATTATGAATTCAGGAACACAAGTAAATAATTCTGCTTTATATCTCACCTGCCTTTCATCCTGTCCTTCTGTCTCCCTTTTACTTCGACAGTGTGCATGTATGTTTTAGTGTATATATTATGCTGTATCATGTTTATTACATTTTTTTCTCCCAGCTGACTTGAAGGTTTTAGATGAAAAAACTTCTGTCCATTCTAACGCCGCCACATCGACTGTAGGAACTGGTAGCAATAGCATAGCGATTAAAAAAAAAATCTATTCCTTTATTAAAACAAGTTTATTAACCAATTATATGAGACGATGCATTATCAAGGTGCCAGGAGTAGAGGAGATGAAGACAGAGGCTTTGCTCACTATGTATACATAGTATGATAGGAGAAACATATATGACATCAATCAGCAAAACTAATGTAGTATGACTGAATTAGGGAACAGGCTGCATTGGTTAGAGGCAACCCAGAATAAATGACGAAGCTGAGAAAATCAGGACTGACCACGTTAGGTCACGCACCTTTGACCAGTTTCTACTAATAGGGCCCACCTCACATGCAAAATATACAGACCCTCCCTCTCCCCCCTCCCCAGGCTCTGTTTTCTTCTGCATTCTTTGTTCTCTCTGTCTGGTTCATATCCTGTTTTTCTGAAGGAGCTAATCTGAAGGAAGCATGGACCATGTTTTGTCTCCTGCTTCACTTTTGTCCTGAGGTCAACTCTTTGATCATAGCTGTTAGCCAGTGATCTCATGCCTGCTTGGTTTTGTTGTTGTTGTTGTTGTTAGTTAGTTAGTTAGTTAGTTAGTTAGTTAGTTTGATTAGTTTGTTTTTAAACTCTTCTGTAAACATTTTCTAACATCACTCTAAAAGATTTTCTCTCTAAACTAGTCTTGACGATCTGGAAAGATTTGGGGGTCGAATAAACCCCCAGGTTGATTGTGAACAACATCAGTCACTCAGCTAGACTTGGACAAACCACCTTTTACAAGCACCAATTGTCCCAACTATAAAATAATTACTTTCGTTGTCCATGAATTGAGATAATTATGGAATTCCATATTTGATGCTGAACATGCAGCAGCTCAGCTCACTCTCATGAGCAGCATCCTTAATGTGCTGGACGGACGGCAGTTAGTGCTTTAGAGTAGAAGGGGTTTTCAGTCCTGTTCCCACTGTAATCTTCATGTGTTAATGATTTTCTTTCTTTTTTCTTTTTTAATTTTCGAGACAGGGTTTCTCCGTAGCTTTTTGGTTCCTTTCCTGGAACTAGCTCTTGTAGACCAGGCTGGCCTCGAACTCACAGAGATCCGCCTGCCTCTGCCTCCCGAGTGCTGGGATTAAAGGCGTGCGCCACCACCGCCCGGCGTGTTAGTGATTTTCTAAGGATGAGAACATTCTATTGCTAGACGAACCATTTAGGTGCTTTATTGAAGTGATCTTATTTTTCGGGGTTTTTTTTAACATTTGAATTCATCCATATTTTCATTATTTCTTCTCATCATACCCATTTTGCATTGAATTGGATGTTTGGTGTGCTCACTGACACCAATAATTTTAGCCGTACATTTCCTAGAGCACAGTGCATTCATTAGCCTACATATTGTCCAGCTTATTGGAATCATGGACTCAACCCATGTCTTGGTTATAAACAATGAAATTGAATGGAAATAAATGGCAATTAAAGGTGAAGATTTCCCTACTGCCTTAGACGTGATGAGTAATTGTCCTGTAATTTGATATGATGATTTTTCTCTTACATTATATATTTTTTATTTTGTATGTATTTATCTGCATCATACTGCCTGGACCATAAAATGCATTGACAGTAGACTAAATCTGCTTTTGGAATGAGGTAAAATAAAGTTGAGAGGCTGCTGATGATTGTACACCCATGCATGTACATGCAGAAGTGAATGGGCTTAGTGGCTTTAAGAGAAAAAGGCAGAAGGATTACATCAAGTTGGAAAGGGAAAGGTCTCGAGATAGAGAAGGAATTGGTGGGGCAAGGATGGTGATGGATATGTTCAAAACCTATTATATACATGGAAATATCAATAATTTCAAATCATCAATATGAAACTCTCAATAATAAAAACAAAGTAGGCTGTGGGGAAACAAAAATTTAAATCAACAATTAAGATGGAAGAAAAAAAGAAATTGAATATTATTTTTTTTTTTGAGCACCCTGAATTTGACTCAAAGATTATAAAACCACCCTCTGATTCTCACGCTACTGTGTCATGTGTCTCTAGTGTGTCTCGATGTGCAAAATGACCTCCTGAAATGACTTACTAATACCAATCAGTGGGTCCACATTTGTAAAATTGAAATGCTTGGGTTCTATTATTCTAAGTCAGGGTGTAGTGCTTTTATTCCCACAGTGAGTGTGAACACATTTACACAGTTGCTCAAGAGGAAAGTCCCATGCTCACAGTTGTCAGTGACAGAACTCAGGGCCACATTTTACAGTACAAGCAGTATGAACTTTGCAGTTTATCTTGGGGTATACTTATTTTTTTTAGTGTTGCTCTGCAGTACAGAGTTGGGCAATGCAAGTCTGCTGTCCAATAATAACTATTTCTCCTTCTGTAAAGATGAGAGCAAAATGCTCATGTCTCTAGAGTATTTTCACTGTCTAATGGATGAGTTGTCAAGTCATCAGGCATAGTAATAGCCATAATTAATAAAATTTGGAAGGCAATAAATTAGTTAAAAATACCGTCCATATTTAGAACTCGCATGGTTTATTTCTTATGAAGTTTCTGCTTTTGTTACTGGGCTGCCCCCCACACACACACACACACCCAATATCTTGCTCATGATTGAGGAAAACTTCTAAATGTTTTGTATAAACACTCGGTGTTTTTTATAATAATAGCAAATGAAATATATACCCAGGGCTTACTGGTGGATGAGATTAATATAGAAAAGAAATGTAAATAGGCACAGCCTTCATGAGTAGCCAAGGAAAGAGTGTGCACAAGAGCTGATGCGCGGATTGCAAACCTTTGGTCTGGGGTTTACACGCACTCCTCTGAGAACCCAGTTTATTGTCTCAGTGGCGGACTGATGAGTCCTTGCCAGCACTAATCTATGTCCTTGTTCTATTGAGAGCAGGCTGACCTGGCTCATTACGTCTATCAAGCGTCTCTTCTTGGAGTGTTCTGGGTAATAACCGGTGTTTGTGACCCTGGCACAGTGCAACCCTTGGTCCTGAATGTGCACTTTGCTGGGGCCTGGAAGACAGACATCTTATTCCAAGGACATGATGTTTGCTGAGTAAGGTAGTCATGGCTCCCACTGAGATGCTGTCAGCTCCGATCCAGGGCACATTTCCTCTGACATCAGAGATGTCACCCTGAGCTGAGTGTAAAAACATTTTTCCGGCAGCGCTGTCTTGTAACCTCTGCTCGGTTCACACTCTGGCCTCTCAAGCTGTAACTGCAGTCACTGACATAAGGAGGTGAAGAGTTGCATTCAGTCATTGTCTGTGAGCAGAGCTTTTTAAAAAGCCAACTGTTGGGCTGGAGAGATGGCTCAGTGGTTAAGAGGACTGGCTGTTCTTCCACGGGTCGTGAGTTCAATTCCCAGCAACCACATGATGGGTCACAACCATCTGTAGTGAGATCTGGCGCCCTCTTCTGGTATGTCAGCATACATGGAGGAGAATGTTGTATACATAATAAATATTTTCAAAAAAAAAAAGCCAACTGTTTTGACATCGCTGTTCCCTTTCCTCTGACTTCTGTGGTTGCAGACTCTGCGCGCGACAGCTCAGCTCTTCCTCACCCACACTGAAGTGGGGATTTTGGCCTCTGCCCAAATGACATCCTTGTTTACTTCCTTCTGCCTCCAGATGACTAAGAATGGCACAGTGGAGTCTGAAGAAGCGAGCACTCTGACAGTCGATGACATTTCCGACGACGACATTGATTTGGACAACACAGAAGTAGACGAGTACTTCTTCCTACAGCCCCTGCCCACAAAGAAACGGAGAGCCCTGCTGCGTGCCTCTGGAGTGAAAAAGATCGACGTGGAAGAGAAACATGAGCTGCGAGCCATCCGCCTGTCTCGGGAAGACTGTGGCTGCGACTGCAGAGTGTTCTGTGATCCAGAAACATGTACCTGCAGCCTGGCAGGCATCAAGTGTCAGGTAAGGATTGGCATTTCAGAGCATCTGAAGAAGCGATGTCCCATGTTGGGTATATTAAGCTTTTCTTTTTCTTTAACCTGGAGAAGAATTCGGCTGGGGAGGAAAGACACATAATTCAAGGGCATTCATAAAACGCTCATGCATACTGTGTATAGTGTAAATGGAAACTCAAAGTGCAGCTGAGTTTCTTGAGGCATTTCCTCCCAGATTCTGTTGTTACATCAGTTTATTTTAGCTTTTTTCTTACATGGGAGAGGACACCATCTTCTCCACTTGAATGCGTACTTTCTGGTCCATACACGGGCTATAAAGTAGTAATTCATCACCAGTGATATGGACTACTGGAGAAGTCCCTGGTCAGACAGACCTTAACAGACTAAACTGCATTCTTACCTTGTCTGGAGTAGGGTTTCCAAGGGAACCCTAAGCTCAATGTCATTTCTACATTGAACAAGTTGAGATGCTGTCAAACTCACAGTGGAATCTCACCAGACACACTTTTGTAAACAAGGTGTATTGGGGCCCAGCCCCTGTGTTTATCCATTACTTGTGATCAGTTTCATTCTTCAAAGTACTGAGACGACATAACTGCAAAACCCCAAAAGGTCTCATGCGTATTCAATGAAAAATAAAGCAAAGCTACCATGTACAGCATTGACTCAGGACCATTAAGGTTTCCTTAACAAGAACAGGTGTCTGTCTTATTGCGGCACTAAGATTGGCTTGAGGAATGTGAGGAACAAGTGAGTAAGAGAGGACTTTTGTTCTCTGGGAATATCCTCCTGAACAGTGAAAAGTCTGTCTCGTTCCACAGAGCCTCAGACTTGACTTTTATGTGAACAACAGTGGGAAACAGCCTCACGAGCCTCACCTGCTGATTTCACTATTTAAAACCTCAAAGTTAAGCCTGATGAAAAAGAAAAGCAATAGCTTACCAATTCCTGGTCAAGGTGATTCTCTGCTCCTGTCCACCCACATTTCAGAGGAGCCCTGTGATTGGGTACTTACTTGCTCTTACTTAATGCAGGAATAGCTTTATTCATTTATGTAAGCAGCTGAGAGCAAAAGACCGTTCTCTTCCACTCAGCTGATGAAGACACATTTGCCTTTTCCATTCCGTCGCTCGGTTTCCTCTCTCTGTTGAGTATGGTGCCTCGCAGACACAACCGGCGAGTGCTCTACCCCCACTAAGCATATATTTGAAAACTATATTCTTGCAAGAAAGGGTTTTACTAAGTTGCCTGGGCTGCTCTTCAGCTTACAGGCTTTCTGATTCCCTGCTATTGCATTTGTTGGCACAAGGTAAATCCATCTGAGTTGGGCTTCTATTCTTAAGTGAGAAGCAGGTCAAGGGACGTGCATCCATGTGTACTCTGACTTTTCTTTGGGCATCCAGCTCACAGATAACATCATGGAGATTTATTATTCATTATGAAATCTTGGCCTTAGCTTTAGCTTCGTCTAACTAGCGCTTATAACTTAACTAACCCATATTTTTAAATCTACATTCTGCCCTGTGGTCCAGTTACCACTCTTCAGGACAGCACGTCCAACTTGCTCCAAGTTTGCTGGCAAGTCCCGCACACATAGATTCTTCCTCCTCTTCCTCTCTCTCCTTGGCAGTCCTGCCCATCCTCTCCTGCCTAGCTATTGACCATTTGGCTTTTTATTACACCATTCAGAGCAGCACATCTTCACACAGTGTACAAATATTCTGCAACACAAGGACCCGTTGTTGAGAAGACAAAGCAGTGAGACTATAGCAGGGTGGCATTGTGTGGCCCCGGGTAGTATCATCCCAGATACCTGGAGTAGTAAAGGTCATCTCGTTAGATGCAAAGGAACGAACATAGTGGCTTAGCTGTCCTGTCATGGATGTTAAATTAAACTAGCAGCCTAAAGAAGAACAGTCTATGTGTTACTTAAAAGTGGGTAGACACGTTGGAATGCAACGGAAGCGAACCAGGGCTGTGAAATGGGAACAAAATGAAATGGAAAAAGAGAAGGAAAAGTAGAGAGTGGAAAATAAGAAAGCCCTGGAGGACGCAATGAAATTTAAATTCTCACTTATACCCTCAGCCCACCGCTCTTTTAAACATGCATTTAAGACCCGCTCATTGAAAAGTCTTCACTCTCCCTGCTTATTTTTTGTTTGCAGCTTATTCATCATCGGCTGTGGCACAAGCAGAGCTCGAGTGCATTACCTAATTCAGAGGAGTTGTTAGAAAGCCCTTGATTTTATTTGGTCTGTAATAATTCCATGGCGCTAATCCCTGTTCTTCCTCCCAAGGTGGATCGTATGTCTTTCCCATGCGGCTGCACTAAAGAAGGCTGTAGCAACACAGCAGGTAGAATTGAATTTAATCCTATCCGTGTCCGGACTCATTTTTTGCACACAATCATGAAACTTGAACTCGAGAAAAATCGCGAGCAGCAAATCCCCACGCTGAACGGCTGCCACGGTGAGATAAGCCCCCACGGTACTTCCATGGGCCCCGTCGCGCACTCGGTAGAATACTCCATCGCAGACAATTTTGAGATCGAAACGGAACCCCAGGCTGCCGTGCTGCACCTGCAGGAGGAGCTGGATTGCCACGGAGAGGAGGAGGAAGAGGAGGAGGATGGAAGCAGCTTCTGCAGCGGAGTCACCGACTCCAGCACACAAAGCCTGGCCCCCAGTGAATCGGATGAGGAGGAAGAGGAGGAGGAGGAGGAAGAGGAGGAGGAGGAAGAAGATGACGATGAGGACAAGGGAGACAGCTTTGTAGAAGGGCTCGGAGCCCATGCCGAAGTCGTCCCTCTTCCTTCTGTTCTCTGTTACTCGGATGGCACCGCAGTTCATGAAAGCCACACAAAGAACGCTTCGTTCTACGCTAGCTCTTCAACCCTGTACTACCAAATAGATAGCCACATCCCAGGAACTCCTAGCCAGATCTCTGACAGCTATTCGGAAAGAGATACTGTCAAAAACGGTGCCCTGTCGCTGGTGCCTTATGCCATGACCCCAGAGCGATTCGTTGACTATGCCAGACAAGCGGAAGAGGCCTACGGGGCCTCCCACTACCCAGCTGCCAACCCTTCTGTCATTGTTTGCTGCCCCACTTCTGAAAATGATAGTGGGGTGCCCTGTAACACCTTATACCCCGAACACAGGCCCAATCTTCCCCAAGTCGAATTTCACTCATACTTGAAAGGCCCTTCCCAGGAAGGGTTTGTCTCGGCGTTGAACGGCGGGGACGGCCACATTTCCGAGCATCCAGTGGAGAATTCTCTGAGCCTTGCCGAAAAGAGCCGCTTGCACGAGGAGTGCATTAAGTCCCCCGTGGTGGAGACGGTCCCCGTTTAGTTGCTTAGATTATTCTATTAGAGCACCGAGTCTTCTATTTAAGGCACTGTATTGCATTTGCTGGGCTCATTTGTTTAACCGGAAGACCAAGAAAATGTGGGCTGTGATGACTTCCAGACAGGATTTCTTTTTCTCCTTTCTAGTTTCCCAACTCTGGCGTGACACAAATAAAACACAGTCGCTATGGGGATTTTAAACGATTTTGAACTGTTTTTGATAGAAAAATGCTAAATTTAAAAAAAAAAATGCTTATCTCACAGTTGCCTGCCTGTCAAACTGGGCGAAACCTGCCGAGCTGTGCAGACCATAGCTCCACGTCTTAGATTGTCGGGCCTGTGCAAGATTGTTAACTAAGACTAGAAAAATAATCAGATTTAGAGACCTAATTTTCGATATATCTGAAGATGGTGGTGACTTTTTAATGTAAAAGTAATGATTGTCAGAAAAAAAAGATTGAATCGTTTTTTGTGTATTTTCTTTCCGGTAGTTTAGAAGTCATGCTTTGAAGAAAATGAACAGCGCGCTCACTGAAGCTGCCGTTGCGTTAGCTAGCACCACAGAGCATGCCCACGAGGATTGCACCTGGAATCCGCCCACGTTTTTATGATCCTGACTAAGCAGATTTGCAGATACTTTCTTAAGGATGACATAGGCCTATTTTTGCTATGTGGGACAAATGAGTCTATATATATGCGCAGGTCCTTACGCAGTTCTCTCTAAAGTTCAGAGTCAGGACAATCCTCTGGTGAGGGTCCAGTTCGCTGCCCTCCCCTCGGCCGAGAGAGATGGAATTGCCTTTCTTTTTTAAACAGTGTCATCTTGTTTATTAGCTTTGACTGCACCTTTAAACTCCACCCCCTCCATCAAAATGCACTTTAGTGCCCCTTCCCGGTACCTCGCGTGGGGTGGGGTCTCAGAACGCTTTGAAATCAAAACTTTTTACTTATAAAAAAGTCGACTATTGTGAGGTTCATACAATAGAGGTAGAGGATCCTTCCAGTGGCGTGAAGGAAAATGGCCCGTTTTTCTTCACCGCTCCGAGGACCTAACTACGTAACACAGAGGAGGCTGGGGGGTAAAAAACCAGACGAGCACAGCCTCAGAAACCAATCTATTCTACACCGTGATCAATCCATCTCTACAAAAGCAAAACCATGTCATGAGACTTCCACATAGCCGCTAGCTGATTGAAGGCAGGCCTGCACTCACGCACTCATGAGGCCTGACTTTCCTGAAGCGTTTTTATTGGTGTCGCCGAGGACAGTTAGTCCCACAGTCCATAATGCATTGCAAAGGCAGCAACCTCGCGTTCTCTTGCTTAGTAAAGAGAAAGCATAGAAAAGAAACATACACTCACGTTCTCCTGCTTAGTAAAGACAAAGGACACATGCCCCGCCTTCCGCTGGATTGCCTGCTTGGTGCCCGGGAGGACTCTGAGCAACCTCTTTTCCTGTAAGCTTACATAACTATAGCACACGCACTAGCGTTCCCCCAACGCAATGATTATGCTGAGTCCATTTCCCAGCTTTGACATCCTATTGCTACATCATTTTACGTGTTTTACGACTAAATAAGACGGAGACATGCCCTGCTATGTACTATTTAAGATGGAGACACGCCCTGCTATGTAGTAGCTGCATCACTAATGTTTTTCTATGCCTCCTAGACTTGGGCATTTTAATATCTTACAGATTTCAGTTCCTCACAACTTATTTCATTTGACCAAACATCAATGGGCTTCGGAGTCCTCCCGTGAGAAGTCTTTCTTTAAACTCGATATGGCGAAAGGGTGTTTGCTTATGGAGTTGGTTCCTGCTCACCTCTCCAACAGCCCAAGGCCAAACCAACACTAATTATTACTAACATTAGAAAGGCGTAGTGGGGGCAGGCGGCTTCTTGTGTTGGATTGGTGGGGCTGCTGTGATGGACGCATGCTCTGACTGTGCTAGTATGACCAGAGTTACCTGTAGTGTTGCCTTTTGTAGTGTTTGATCTCCAGCCTCCCTGACCCCCACCTACGCAATCTAAAGAGCAGGTACTCGGAGGAAATGACAATAGGCTATTGTTCGTTCAAGCAAAGGAAGGAATCCCATGTTCCATGTGTGCTTGACCGTTCCAGCCTCTGGAAGTATTGACTGGTGAGGCACTCTGGGGCTGTTCTTAGGACAGAGAGTGGGGAGGCACAGGGCAACCCTGACTAGGGTGGAGTTGAAGGGGGTCATGGCAGTCCAATCCCTGAACCCTTAGATATACTTATTTCAGTCCAGCTTCGTTTTTACAAGACTTGGGTCCTGCCTTTGTGTGTTTGGCTGGGTTTCTCTTCTGCAGCTTTATTTTCCCTCAAAGGACACTTCAAACACAGAGCTTTCTTCCTCTCTCTATTCAATGGGGATAGAAAGTCTCACTCTGCTAAGGATAGTTACCTTTCTAAGCACGAAAGCCGCCATTCCAGTATTTCACACACCTAAGTCATCCACAGACATCTCTTGCAAATCATAATAGGTACAGGCTACCTATTTTAACAGCAACCAAAACCCTACATACTTTATCTGTGCTGCACACACACAAACACAGAATACACATGTCTCATACCCTAGAGGGGGACAGATTTTAACCAGTAGCTAGTAAGGAGTACTGGATAGTTTGTTCCTACAGTATATCAGGTTGCGGTTGATATAAAAATACAGAAGAAAAATTTCAATGCAATTGACAGAAAATACTGGGTTAAAGTTACAAATAATACTAGTGAGGAATTATCTCCTGTGTCTTCCCTTCCCAGTAAAAATTGAGAATACAATGATTCTTCTGGATCATTCCTATTAATAGACCTTCTATTTGATAAAAACTGCCCCCGTGTGAGGCCAGTGCTACAGTTCTTTCTGTTTCCCAAGGGGAGGATGTAGTTGGATGCAGCTGGGTCGAGCCTCTTTAAGTCTTTGCGCCAAGGCACAATGATAAGACCTACAGCTGTTGCATTGCATAGTATATCTAACCAATCAGAGTCTTTGTGTGCACGGCTCCCAAGCCATGCACTATCAATGGCAAAGCCCAATGCTCCAGATCCTATTGTTTTCAAGATTTGATTCCCAGCTGTACTCCCAACCAAATTGATTTGTGAGTCAAGTGGCCTAATCAGTCTCATCCCCTTTATCTTTTTTTTTAATTTTCATTGATTAAAAAATAATCAAAGGCCATTCTAAGTCCCCCCCATCAATTATTTAAAATACAATTGTCGCTTTTCTTTTAGTAGATTGAAGAATAGACTTTTTTGAAAACCAGTCTTTGTGAGGGAATCACGTTTTTCTCATCATGTCATGCCAAGCACATATACAATATCCAACATTTTTTCAAGGGATGAAATCCGTGTAATCATATGAGCCAGCAGTACCATCTCCTCTGGCATGCTCCTACACAACAGCACCAGCTATAGAAGCGTGCCACAATTCTCAGCATGCAGAGCTTATACTGATTACCTTTTGGGCAAAATTTTGATTAAGATTTCATTAAAGAAGAATATGTACCATAATTTATTTCCTAATCGATACCTCACTTTTTAATTGTTACCTTGTACAAGTTCTTAAGGACTTAGTGTTGATCCTCAGAATGTGTTAAATATCTGGGTTTTTTTTCTTTTAACAGTTTTTTTATTGAATACCTCCGATGTTGTAACAGCTGACTTGGCAGCAAAAACAGCAGGGGAACTGGCTATTTGGAAGGGTGAGGACAACGGAGGGTGGCATGAGGTAGTCAAGCCTGGCCAGATATTTGACATGGAATCCTCCAGTGCCCCTTGGGAAACATCGTCACCAGCTCTTCTCATTCATCCCAAACGGCTTCTAAAAGGAGCTGCTTTTCCCTATAGTCATGGCGCTTACTACATCCCCCTGAAACTTAGGAAGTAAATTTGGATTCAGGGAAAAAGATATTCAGAGAGTTGTTTCTTGGATGCCGAGCTATCTAAGGAAATGTCAGCTGTACGCCAATGAAGTCTCAGCAGATTTGATTCCTACAGAATCCAGAGAACTTTAGAAGCAGTGTGGCACGGGACCTCTTATTCATTTTATAAAGAACCCTGTGCCAAAAGCATTGCCTAGAAGCAGACAGAAAATGAGGGAGGTCAGCTGTGGCTACAATCCCGTGCAGTTTACAGTCATTGTCGTCGACATATAAGACGGCAAGTGTAAGTGGGCACACCTTTATGCTTTCACGGTCAGAACGACGGTAATGTGAAATTCTAACTATTTGTTGTATTGTGGCCATGGCCAATACCCAAAGTGCAAGACTGGCTTCCTTTTTCACTCCTAATGTGAACCTGAATTTTCTTGTATCCTTTCCCAAGAACCATGAGCTGTGCTGGAAGCACCCAGCTGTCGCGGCTTTGCACCAGCTCCTCAGCTCATCAGCCATGCTCTGTGGCATGACGGAATTGAACGGACTGAGAACCACGGTTTGAAGGCTCACTACAGTTTTGAAAGGGCAGGATAGGGGTTCCGGTGGAATGTGAGTTTGGAACCGACAGTGTCTGCTAAGAACTGTCAATACGTAAGTCTCCGGAGAGTTGGGCCGGGGGTTAGTGAACTCGAGAGTCATAAGTAGCAGGCCCTCCAAAACCAGGAAGGTCACTGATGTGTAAAAGCCCAGTTGGTAGTCCCATTCGCTGGCCAGCATCCAAAGTCATGGTTCGTCCTCTAAAACATAAGAACACCGACCTCTAGCAATCCGAAGAAAGTCTCTAAACACACATGCACACACACTAAATGTTAAACGATTAAACAGCTAACGTTATTGACAAAAGTGAGGTTTATTTGGAAGGAGAATTCTTCCGTAGCAAATGTGGCTCGGAATCAGTCTTTCGTAAGCTTTGCCAGTTCCTTCTGTGCCAGTACTCCTCAAGCCAGACTAGGAGACCCAATGTCTTCTAAGCAGCATGGGTGTGTCTCTTTCTTTTGTTGCTCGCCAGAAACTTAAACCTGAAAGCTTGGTACTGCCTGGGTGTTCTGGTAGTCCGTAGTAGGGCAAGTCTGACTGTATGCTCTCTTGCCTGCCATGGGGTCATAGAAAGTCAGATAGAGTGGAGGACCCTGAGGAGAGAGTAGCAATGAGCTCCTGAGCCCAAAACCGGGATCCTTGTCAGCACTGTGTTTATGGGATTTTTTTAAAAATTTCTCTTTAGGAGCTGGAACGTTAGTGCATGCAGAAATTTGTTACATATGGGAATAGAAATCACCCCAAAGGTTTATGTCCTGCCGGTTGCTGTTTTCTTTCCTTACCACTGGCCTTCGCTATGCAGGACTACTGCTTGGCATCTGACCCTTCATGCTTGCTTACATTTTAAGAAAAGACAGTTTTATTGTTATTTTATTCCATCTTTCACAGAAGCTGGCAGGACCAACCTTGTCAAGGAGGATGACCGATGTCATTTTAAGCAGCCTTCCTGCTCAGCAGGCTTGCTGCAGTTCCCCCAGACTCTCTCATTAGCATACTGATAGCTAAGTCAGTTCAAACTGAAATTTTCTTCACATGTGCAAGGTCGTCTATGTATTTTTAAGGATAATGTATATTGATTAGAAAGGTCTATGAGGAGATAAATTGGGTAGAAATCAGCCTTGCTTTTGTCAAAATTGATTTACACGACTATTGATTTTTAGTTGGAGCATTAAATTAGCTTCACAGTTAAATGTCTTATTTCTTTTTAACTCTTTTTCCAATTTTTTTTTTTGGGTCTGGCTTGGAATGAACCTGAAAGTTATATATTAATGAGTTCTTGGAAGAAAACCTAACTTTTAAGGTGTCTCTTTAAAGATTATCTAGAAAATTCTATCTATGCCAAGCCTTACTGAGTAGGAAATGAGACTCCTTACCTTCCTGTCTGAGTCATGTGCCCCTAAAGAGTTTGATTGTTACCACTCTGCTGGAGAGATATCAAGCGGGAATTTGGAGCACATTTTATCTGGTATTGCTTTGCTCTTTTTCATGTTAAACTCCCTTTCCTTAGAAATGCTATCAGTGTTGAAAACAAATTCAAAGACCTATGTAAATTATGAAAGTATTTAAATATGAAGAAGAGAAAATGTTCAATTTTAAATCTGAATTGCCCTAAAGAGGAAAAAATATCTAAAACTTGGGAATAAATTGTTGCCCTTAAAAAAAAAAAATAGTGTTTGTACTTGAGTACTGAAATGGTACCCAAGTGATATCTGGGCTTGATAGATTTTAAATTTTAATAGCTAGAAAAGTCATCTTAGTTTTCTTTCTCCCCCCCCCCCTTTTTGGCACCATTAATCACAGTCTACTGCCAGGGTGTACTATCTGAACCCTGATTTGTTGGGCTCTACTCACGCCTAACAGGCAACTTAGGACAGCTTAATCTTCTTAAAGATATTCACAGAGGCCAACTAAGCATGAGTAATGGGAGATTTGAGATTCTTCTATGTTATTCAGATTGTATAGGCTTGAACCCAAGAGAGCTCGCCAGAGGTCACATGACTCCATCTACCTCTGGGGAGAACTGGCACTCAGGCATATCCAACAGCACAGATACCCATTTCTACTTGACGGTTTCCTAGGCAACACAATCCAACTCTTTCAGGTTTTCCCATGATAAGAACATATCTTGGTTCGTCTTTGTGGATGAGGTATCTGGCAACAGTTGTGGCAATTGTACCGAAAGACTGGAGAAGTTGGGTTCTCTGTTTATTTGATGATCAGTATGTAAGGCAATTCTCATCAAATGTCTTCAGAAATCAAATTCTAAAAGAAAACAACGGTACTCAAACACTTAGTCATGTAGCCTGCTTTTGGAAAGGCTTTTATTCATTCCTATTTACTTTCTAAAAATCACTGTCATGTCCATGCAAGTGACTGGTTTAGGTCCCAGCAGCGAGCATCAGAACTAAACTCAAGTGATTTGACTTTTATACTGTTCAGTTCTCTGAAGAAAAAAAAAGTGGGGGGCATTTTTCTATGTGCTTGCTTGTGAACAAGTACCTTCTTGTTACCTGTTCCTTAGCATAAGTAACAAATAAGACTCTAGACTTTTTCTTCTCCTTCTGGAGAACACGTGACTGTCTTGAAGAATCTGATCTGGAATAAAATGTCTCCAAAGACTCTCTCAGCCGCCATTTGATCCCAGCCGGTGTCCATGAGGATGCTGTGTAAACAATGGGCGCTTGCATTCTCAGGAATCAGGAAAGTGATTTTAAAGATTGTCTTCTTGAAAAGGCTTGTAAACTAAATGAGGCATTCTGGAAAAGGGTGATGTTTGGTTTTGTTTCTGGTTTGTTTTTTGTTTTTTCTCTTTTTTTCCTTTTTCCCGATGACATCACTTGTCCCAGACACTCCTTGCAGCTTTCAGAGCGTATCTGTTTGCCTGCAACTCAGAGAGAGCACCAACAGGAAGCTGAGGACCACCCTGGACATCAGGGTTGCCTTCTTCCGTGGATCTTGTCCAATCTCAATATGGCTGCTTTTCCTCACCTGGGTGCTTGTGTGAAATGGCAGTCACATCAATGTACTTGGTCCCCATGAGTAACACTATGGGGAAGTGACCTAGTGACACTCTTAGTTTCCAAGAAAAAAAGAAAAAAGAAAAAAAAAAAGAAGTTTCTGTAGAATGCTAATGTAATGAATGGTGAATAAAATTTGGCCGATGTTGGAATTGACTCTAGGCACCTCAACAGAAAGAAGTCTGAGGTGTCGTTTGTGAAACATGTTTCCAAGGTGTTTGATGCTGTATGATAAATACTAGACACGTACAGTACAGAAATAGTAAAAGAAAATCCTGAGCCTGTAGATTACATCTCTGTTCCTAAGAACTCAGCCTTTGTTGTGTCTTAGTAATGTCTCTCTGCTTTTCCTTTAGTTTATTGCATTTTGGTATAATCGCCTAAGGTAGAGCTATTAACGCCTATGTACTGATTACTGCCTGGTAATGCAGAAAAGGCACTTTGTTATTTCAATGTGTTTCAGCGTCACAGGGTATATGAATTTGATAGGGAAGGTCATTTGGCATTGGTCAGCAAAACGTTTTCCACATCTAAAACCCATGTACACAATTGCTTGTCACCCTTTGCAGTGTCTTTGTCTAGACCATAGTCTTAGACATCAACCGTGTTTCCGCTTGCAAGCTGCCGTAGGAACTTGGTCCATTGAAAACCCTGGTAAGATGTAGTGAACTGAACGTGTTAGTAGATCCTGAGATCCCGAGGACTCATGTATCCTCCCGTGTTGAACCACCCATGCATAGGAACAGTCCTTAGACAAAGGCAGTCTATTGAGGGTGTTTGTTTCGGGTGTGTGGTTTTTTGGCCTGTTGGAAGCTAGCAGGGGGGACATGCATCACTGAAAACTCAGAAAAACCACAGGTCTATAAAGTACATTTTGACATTGGTTGATTGAATTTTCTCTTTCAACTGACTTGTATCATTGCTTTTACCCAGTAGATCTTCACTAGCGACTTCATTGCTGTGATGTGCATTCTGATGACTTGTAAGGTTGAATGGGAAGAAAATCAGATTGCCATCCATACGGTCATTTTACAGTACGATGTCATGCCGTGTGTCACAGTTTCTAAACTGATTTTTCTTGTGTACAAGTTATGACATCAAAGATGCCAAAGGGGATATAAGATAAGCTACAATGTTATTCAACAGAATTTATCCTGGATCTTATGTTGTAATAATTTATTCATATTAGCTGTAGTCCTCTGTATTTATATTTTCAGTATTTATTAGGAATGACATGGAAATTCCTGTATTTATTGTGGCTTTTTGTTGCAGCGTGTATGTGTATATATATACATATATATATTACAAATAAGCATTTTTAAGTCTGATCTTTAAGTTTCGTTTATTAGTGGCACTTGTATTGTGCTGTACTTTTTATTATATATTGTACAATAGCTTGTCCATTTGTTTGCAACAGAGTAAAACTGGTTTCTAAGTTGTAGCTCCTGTTGGGTTTTTATTGTTGTTTGTGTAAAATGGATGCTCTTGTGTCCTCAGCGCCAGTGTCTTCCGCCTTCCTTCACACTCCTGTGCCTACCAGAACACACACTGGGCACTGAGCAGATAGCTTCGGTGGTAAAGTGCAAGCAAAAGGACCCGAGTTTGATCCTCAGAACCCACATAAAAGAGCAAGGAGTGGTCGCCACAGTGGTCAACTCAGCCCTGCAAAGTTGTCACTGTCAGCCTGCCTGACATCTCACTGCTGTGGGCCAGTAAGAGATCTTTTCATTAGAAAATGGATAAGCATAAATGAAGAATGACAGTGAAGGTTTTCTTCTGAGACACACACACACACGTGAAAGTGCGCACACACAAACACCTCCCTCCATGTCACAGATAACATTCCTAAAAAGCTGTTTGAGAAGGCAGTTTCTACAAAATGGCTCATTACGTTATCATTTCAAAGATGTGTTAACTTTATTATGATTGATCCCAGAGTGTAGATGCTTACCACACTTTTCCTTCTCAGCTTCTCAACCCATTCATCAAGTAATGATGTGTAAACAAACATGAACACCAAAGGGAGCTCAACGTAAGTGAAATATCAGAGGATGTTGTTACAAAAACAAGTGCACTGTCTTGGAACTAAGTGTCTTTTAATTCAACTGGATAGGATTTTTTCTTTAATTTTTATTTTTTGCTTTGCTTAAAGCCAAAGTGGTGTGATATGATGTTGAGAGCATGCACACACAAAGATTCTTATATATGCCTATCTGCTTAGAGGTGTTAGCTCAAGCAAGATAATCAAAGCAGTTTTATTAGGATCAGAACAAAGAAAGACCTCATTCTTTAAACTCCTGTCAAAGGCAGGGCATTTGCTTATATCTGGATTATACTAGATCTATAGTCTTGAGAGTTTAATTACATGAAGTTGTTTGAAAATTCTCTAACTCCAGTTTGATCATATTGTGTAAATATCTCCCATCCTTACTGACAATAGAATGAAATCTACCTTCTTTAAAATGCCTTACAAGGTGTCCTGAGACCCGGACACAACCAACTCTTACCAACCTTTATCTCTTCATCAGACTCTTTTTGCCTCTCCTGAGCCCCCTGACCCACAAAATAGATTGCTTAGCTATCACATGTAACCCAGCTTCCCACACTAATCATGGCAGCCAGCACAATTCAAATGGGAGGGAGGGAAAGAAGGAGAGAGGGCAGGAGAGAGGAGAGAGTTAAACTTCAGGAAGAAAGATTTTTCTTCTGTGTATGTCTCTTCAGTGTAAGGCAGCAGACTCTGTTAGGAACAGATCATTACAGGTCCGGCATGTTGGCTCAGTGGCTAAATTCTTGTCCCACAAGTGTGAGAAGATGCATGCGATCCCCAGAATTTGTATAAAGCCAGGATCAGTAGCATATGTCTGCAATCCCAGTGCTCCCACAGTGAGATAAAAGGCAGAGACAAGAGAATCACCCGAAGCCTCTAGGCCACCTGCCCTGGTGTATTCAAGAGCAGAAAGAGAAAGACCCTGCCTGTCTCAAACAAGGTAGAAGCAAGAGGGGGAGGGAGAGAGAAAGAGGATCAAAGGGGAGGAAGCCCTTCAGAAAAGAGGGACATGTCAGCTTTCAATACGAGTTCTAGCCAAGTGCGTGAGTGCGTGTGTGTTTCTGTGTGTGTATGTAGAGCGTTAGGGGAAAAATTGGTCCGTGGAGTCATCCCTTGATAATTGCAATGGCTAGGCCTCTCAAGCCACCTCATAACTGTTCATTGAATGTCACACTACAGTAAGAAAGGGGTCTTGGGTGACATGGCACTCTGCTGCAGAGGACAAGTCTGTGACAAGCAGAAAGCTGAGGAGTTTGTGGGCAGCAGTCTCAGAAGCTAGGGCAGGTCCATCCTAGTAGGGGTGCCTAGGACTGTACCCCAGCTTTGTGTCTTTCCATCTATTCCCCAGATCTTAAATTTCAAGGAACAACACCCCCATGACTCTGTAAGTCTCTCTTCCTGGGAGATACTTAGAAGAACATAGGAGGCATAAACTACAGCCCTGGCTGCTCTGCCTGTTTCTAGACCCACATCTGACATTCATTCACATCTTTCTTTAATGGTTAGTTCCCATTCTCTCTCGTCTTCAGCTAACACATCTTGCAGCCCTAATGACCTAACTGGTGACATGATCTATACCCAAGAGGCATCTACGTGAACTGCTTTCCTGCTCCCACATTGTGGGGATCCCAAGATCCCCACGTATTTAAAACCAATATGATACATGTCTTACATGTAATGGAGGTACGATATTGCATACCACCTATGTGCATTTTTTCATATATCATACAGCATCCCCAGATTACTTCTAATATATAACACAATGTAAATATTGTATAAATAGTAGCATGCTATATTGCTTAAGAAACAGTGACTAAAAAAAATCTCTATTTAGGTAACAGGTATTTTTGACAGATATTTTTCATCCATAATTAGTTGAATGCGTGAATGTAACTGAGCAGATATGGAAAGCTGGCTGCATTATTTTACAAAGGTTCTTGACCCAATCCACAAACTGCACCCAGAGAATGAATAGTGCTTCGTTCTTACAGAGTGTTGTCCTGAATTTGCACCTCAACTGCACTATAACTACGAGTTATAGATTCAGTTGCTTTGAAGCCTGTTTATGACTGATGGCTTGCATGATAGTATATTCTGTTCACATCTCCTTTTCCTTGAGTTAGTTCTGTTCTGATGTGAGACTCTGTGGACTCCCATATCAGAAGATCAAATCAGAACAAGCTTCTGAGTTCTTACAGGTAAGAATGACAAATTTCTGCTTTGAATATCTTTCTATTATTTAGAAATAGACTCCAAATAGTCCTGATCCTTCTAGGATATAAAGGGTCAGTGTGATCCACTGCCCACCTTGTATCTCACTAGACTTCAGAAAAATAACAGCATCTCAGGGCTGTGTCTGGAAATCTGAAGAGTCGGCAGCAGCTGGAGTTTTATCCTCCCTGGTGAGAGGTAGGTCATAGTCACAGGCCAGCTTGTGTCTTCATGTTTCCCTGACACCCAATCCCTGAGCCTGCTATAGCAATGCTGGAAAAGCCCAGGATCGGGGCCAGCTGCTGTCAGCTAGCCAAGATAGTCCGCCCTATCAGTACTACCGAAAACAGATGTAATATGAGCTACAAGGAATCTGCACACCATTGTAAATTTTCTTGTAGACACATTTTAAAAGGAAATCAGCATTGATAATATCTAAACAAATGTCTGTTTTCAATGTCTGATCAACATACGATTACTGGGAATGTTTTATCCATGTGTTACTGTTTGGAATCCAGTGTGCATTTGATGCTTTGATATATTTCAGCTTGGAGTCATCACGTGTGGGTAGCTAGCGGATGCTCTGTTGGATGTCACAGACTCAGAATGTGATTCCTCTCCTGCAGAGTGTACCGTCTTGTTGTAGTTGACATATGATGCAGATGCATTTACCCCATGGCCACTCTCACCTGGAAGACCCCCGTCTTCCACACAAACTCTGTTCAAGCCAGGTGGTGGTGGCGCACGCCTTTAATGCCAGCACTCGGGAGGCAGAGGCAGGCAGATCTCTGTGAGTTCGAGGCCAGCCTGGTCTAGAAGAGCTAGTTCCAGGACAGGAACCAAAAGCTACGGAGAAACCCTGTCTCAAAAATCAAAAAAAAGTAAAAACAAACTCAGTGTTCAAGTGCTCCACCAAAGCTGTGGGCTGGAGGTTTTCCTTGCCATTGTTTTTCTATACTATTCCTGGATAAGGCTAGAATGTAACTTCTACACATTTTTGGGGGGGTGCATGTGGGGCACCCGCATAAGAACGCTTTGTAAGCCAGTCCCTCAGTGAGGCACAGTCAAATGTTTCTCCTTCTCCGTCAATTGGCCATTCAAGACTGTCTGTATGGGATGAGGCACATGCAGAGGAAGAGGAGCCGGCACAAAGTGGTGAAGGCATAGAACATACACCCACTGATTGACTGACCGTGTGCCTCACAGCTTAGTTCATGCTGGAACCTTGTGTCTGGCTTGTAGGATGCATCGTGGATGGAGAACAGTAAGGTCTGCATTTTCTTTATGTGATGGAACGGTTTGTTTATTGCATGGAGGTGTATGTTTATTGTATGTATGTCTGTGGATGTGCACATGCCATCACTGGTGTGGAGATCAGAGGACAACGTGAGGAGATTGTTTCTCTTTCCACCATGTGAGTTTCAGGGATTGAACTCGGGTCGTTGGGCTTGGCGGCAGGTGCCTTTACCTGCTGCGCCATCTAGCCAGCTCTGTGTCTTCTTTTGACTCTGTAGCAATACATGGTTCCAGAGGCACAGTCACACATTTAGCCTCCACGATGCCCTGGTGACTTGCTGCGGGCTGTTTTTCAAAAGATCAGTATGTCACTCGTGTAAGTGACTTTTCCCATTGCTGTGACAAAAATATTTGGCAAAAGAAAACCATAGAAAGAAGGTAATAAGAAAAACAAAATCATAATCATTTTATTCTCTTTAGCATCTCTTTTCTACAGATAGTGAAAGTGACTTGGTTGGGATGGCTATTTCTGTAAATTTTACATCCTTAAGGATATTCCCTCAATCGCTTTAGGATGCAAACTTGAGTTGTACTTAAAAACCTGCCTGGGGGGTGATGGATAGGAACAACTTCCATTTGTCTTTTTCCTCATTATGATCGATCTTTATCTCATAAATAAAATATCCAGTGTGGGTCAAAAGATACATGAAATATTCTAACCTCAAACACGTAGCGAAGGAAATGTCCACTGCAGAGGTCTGAAGACCCAACAGACTTGCTGTAAACTAGACCTTGACCAAGACTCAGTTTATCACCTGGTTCTCACATGACCCATTATCGATGGCAAGACCCCAGTGATGATTCAAGTTCTTTAGCCAGTGTCAACGTTGGTCAAGTGTCTATCAGCTTTTAAAATATTTGAGTGTTCCTCTTTTCTCTCCCTCATTGTCAACCAAGAAAACAGTTGTGGGTTCCTTTTAGAAAGGATTGAAGTAACCATCACAATGTACACTCACGGGCTAGATGTGAGATGGTCTTTTTTCCTAGGAAATTAGCCTCTCCTTTGGCCAGTGAGTTCTGGGTATAAAAACTAAATCATATCTGGAAAGGTGGAAAAGTTTACAACACCTTATTGGGGTGGTTACCTGTGTTAATAAATAGCTCTTGGTTATTTATGCTAATTTCTGTTGGATTTAACTGAGAAATATCCTTTTTTAAAATTATTGCACAAAATAACAAATTTCATTAAGATATTTTCATACATATATAGTCATTGTGCCCTCCTCACCTTTCCCTCTCGTAACTCTAAGTTGGTCACTCCCCTACTGGTATAACCTTATACACACACATGCATACACATACATATATATAACCAAACATGTACCGTGTGTTTGCATGTTGGTACAGTCTCTAAAGATGCCCGATTCTATTAACCACCTTCAAAACTCTCTGTGTCTCAGCACCACTTTTTGGGCACTCTGGTTCACTACCATGGTGGCCTCCACCCAGCTTTAGCTGTTCTCTGTTGATTGACATTCCTGCCATACTCATCTGGAGCATTGGTGCATTGCATACGATTGCAATGAGGTCCCCATTTTTAGCCAAGGAGCAAATGATGCTTCCTTTCTAACTGTGTTTAAGAACCATTTCTGTCAGTACATGTTTTGTGGCAATGCCTGGAGACTCAGACGTGGAGTTTGACACCCAAGGTATTTATTTGATTCTAGCGCCTGTACAAAGGGTGCCAGGGACATCGGGTCTGCTCTTGAAGTTCTTAATCTCCACTGAAGAACAGACTCACACAGAAGCTCAAGAACAATGCTATTAGAGGTTTAAAGAAAAACCCAAGGGCAGGCAAGCTGCTATCCTTGGCAGCTTCCTGGGGAAGGAGAAAGAGAAGAGAAGGTGAAAACCCATGTCAGGTCAGTTAAGCCAGCATAAAGGTCAACCACGTGACAGCAAGCAAGAAAACAGCAGGGGCTGGAGCTTTAGAAAAAGAGGAAGGAGTGCCAAAGTACTAGAGAAAGCAGGCTTAGGCTGCCGTGTGACCAGCGCGTGAGACAGTTAAAAAAAAAAAAGTAAGAGGAAAAGTAACTACAAACCCAGTAGAACTTAATGGTGGTTATAGGGGCTTCAGGAATGGGTAGGATCCTGGGAAGAAAAAGTAACTTATCTCATTGGAGAGGTAATCGTCCCTCCCATCTCTTTACCATGGCTCAGGATAATCCTGCCTTCCTGAGGTCTGGTTCCTTGTCTAGGTGATTGACCTGCCAATTGGCATGCTCTATCTCTACCAAGGCGAGGGATTTCTTTCTCTTGGCCAGAAGGAACGAGTTCCCCGAACAGCGGCCTTCACTGCTGCTGTGACACAGATTGTAGAGGCAGAAAAGTTGCACCATGACCGAGGAATCCCAGATGTTCAGCGGAATGCCGGGCACCGGTGGGAGCGGTTCCTCCGCAAGCCAAGGCTGTATCATCACAGAGCTCTGCTCCTATACACCAATGCACATGGGAGGCCAAAGGAAGGTTTATCCGTGAGCAGGACATTTCTCTACAGCTGAGACCATTTCTGAGGGTTAACATGTCAATCCTAGAAGGAATATTCCTGGCATATCTCTCTGTGATACAGCCTGATTGTCACTGGAAAGAAGAAACAAAGATGTGATTTTTTTTTTTTTTAATCTAGGAAAATCCACTGTAAAAGTGAAGAAGCAAGGAGAACCTTGAACTTGGATTTGGAAAACTGAATGGATGTATTTACTGGTGGGGGTTGGCCCTTCATGATGCTCAGACCCACATCGAATAGGGGGTTAAATTCTGATTGGTGCGATTTAAGAGGGATTCACCTACTAGACTGTGTTCTGAAGAGAGTGATAAAAACAGGAAAGGAACTGAAAGCCACGGTAAAAGAGGACTAGATCAAAGAACCAACTTTTAGCACTGGGCAGTAGGTACCTAAAGGCTCACGAAATTATCCCCTGTGGAATTAAGGGATGAAATCCCCGGAATACAATAATTGCTATAATGTCAGGGAACTGTTTTATTTTATTTTTTTAAATTATTTATTTATTATGTATACAGCGTTCTGTCTGCATGTATGCCTGCAGGCCAGAAGAGGGCGCCAGATCTCATTACAGGTGGTGGTGAGTCATCATGTGGTTTCTGGGAACTGAACTCAGAACCTCTGGAAGAGCAGTCAGTACTCTTAACCATTGAGCCATCTCTCCAGCCCCCAGGGAACAGTTTTAATACTTAAAAACAAATAAAGCAATGCAGATATAAGGCTGGGTAAAAGGCAGAAGGGGCCTTCTGTGATCAAAGCACCTATTACAGGCAACCCTGGAAATGTCCAATTAATTAGATGTAAGACCCTAAGAGAGTGACAAGAAAAAGACCGAGTATGAAGCCAGCGTCGGCTCAACTCAAGTCCTTCAAAGCCATACTTAGGGCGAAGCGGTGAGCCGCTTGGTGTTTTCAGGGGTGAAGCTGCAGAAGTTGAAAGTGGTTTGGGGGTTGGATTTAAGAAGTAGCAATTGTGAGTGGCCAGGGCTGTCCGTCTGACTCACCTTCATTTGCAGTCCCTGTCTTTGCACCTGCATCGGGTTGCCCCAAGGCCAAATCAACTGGGTGAAAGTCGGCTAAAGCACCGATGGTTATCTCAACAATGGCCTTTGGACTACAGCGGGACCAACGCGCTCCAAAGATAAAGGTTCGATTGAAGGAAGGAGTCAAAGATGACAGATGGATTGACCCCATTTGTCCCCGGCGGTATGCTTGCTGCTGACCGGAAACATTAAAGGAGGAGGGACTAGTGGCTGGGGTGGGGGAAAGGACAGCAAGAGACGATGAATTTAAAAGCCCCACTAATTACTGTCCTCAACCAGGCGCTGTCTGTGGAAATTTCAATACAAAGTCTCCACACACGTGCTTTTCCCGTGCAAGCGTTCCGGGGTTACCATTACCCTGCTCGGGCGCGCGCGCGGAACTGCTTCTGTTTCTTTGTCAAGTTCTCTCCGAGAAAGCAAAGCAGTAAGCCAATTACCGAGATCATTCAGATGAAAATTTTACTTTTGCCTGAATTAGCCAGAGAACTGAAGCATAAATGGACCTTTTCACTTGACTGATTGAGATAATTGCTTCGTTTTGCTAGGGGAGACCTATCCTTGGAAGTCCGTGTTTGGCCACCACAACATGTTTGTAATATCCATTATCGACGTTTCTTGAAACAACCATGTGTGGCTAGTTGCCACCCTCAAATGCCCGTCTGCAGCTTTTTAGGTCGCTGGAACCGTGCGGGAAACAATGGCACCTCTGAGAAGCTCGGTTGCTTGAATTATTTTATTTTGGGCTATCTCTAAAACGTGTCTGCTCAGTCCTGTAGAAAGTACCAAACAGCAGCTAGGGAAGTCGGGGGAGGTGACTGGGTAGGGCAGGGCAGTTCAGTGGAAACACACACACACACACACACACACACACACACACACTGAGAATGACTTCCAGGTGCAAGGGAACAAATGGCTGAATGGCTGTTCCTGAAAGCCTGGGTAGGCGGACTGGAAAGAAACATGTAATTTACATTTAATATCGGAGGAGTGAGAGGAGTTAATAAAGAAACCTGAGCAGCGGGACTGGCAGTGGAGCCTTTGGCCAGCGTCCTGGGGAATAGATGCTTTTGCTTAGCAGCGTGCAGCACTGGGAAAAAAGGAATCTAAAAGCTCAGTCTTGAGCTCTGCGGCAGCTTTTCCTACGGTGGCTGTGATGGGAGCCTGGAGGGTACATCGCGGTCGGCAATGGCCTAGAAATCCCACTGAACAAGATGGACATTAGAAAGGCCTCGCAAGCGGCAGGTCTCTGTAATCACTTTGTGATGGCGCCCCCTACTGATCAACAGGCAGAACACCCGAGTTCCAGATCCTGAATGGAAATGGAAGGCATTCAAAGGTTGTTTCTAAGTTCCTGTGTTTAAAACAACAACAACAACAACAACAACAACAACTTACTAGAGGAGACTTTATTATTTTCTGAATAATAAAAGTAAAGAAAGCGTCAGCTGTGGCTTTTATAGAACCCATCAGTTTTATTCTTTGATTTGTGTATGTAAAGTTTTATTCGTTGATTTGTGTATGTAAAGAGTTAAATGCTAGGTTTTAGGATTATAGAATAATTGCTTTATACTGTTTAATGTTACATCGCACAGATTTTCAAAGCCATCTGAGGTGGTGAATGAGACACATATACACCACAGAACTGATTAATCCTCTCTCTTTTCTCTTCTTCCCCTTGCTTCCCCCTCTTCTCCCCTCCCCTCTTCTCCTTTCTGAAAGGAGTCTGGAATAAGGAAGTTGACATTGTTTAAAATAACCACTTTCTTTTTTGGTAGCTATTGATTTATTGTTTGAAATATTGCTTTAATTATGACAAATATCAATGCTCCCAAAATGTACCTGACATTTTGTAACCATCACAAGTCACTGAAAATCTACTATATTGAAGCACAGATGAACTGAGAAAATCAAGCCGTTGTATCTAAAGTAATAAAAATTGGATGTTTTGCCTTCACATTGTTCTGAAGGTCATTAAAATATCAAATAATCCATCAAGTGTATCTCACTTATTTTGTCCCCAATCAAGTTATACATGTGGTCAATGACTAAAAATAAAACCTGGGATATTTGCCTCTATAAATTTATTATTGTTGTACTGGCAATATCTGACATTTTGTGTGTATTTTGTTATCAAGAAGTCTTTGGAGATCAAGTGAGCAATACTTTCTTTTAATAGAAATCAACACTAAGCCATCTCACTGTGCAGAACTAATAGTATCAGCATGAGAAATGTTTTCATTATTATGAGATTTCTTTTTAATTTCAAGAGATTCTGCATTACGTCGACACTCTTAAAATAGTTTGTTTCAAGTTTTTCATTTTTGTATACTGTTTTACTTTATATTTTTAGTCTCAAGATCCTAGATTATTTTGTGGAAACAGGAACTTCCACCACCTCCAGTGTACCAGATCTGGTCTCATTCCTCTCCGACGCTGGGGTTCCGAGGCTTTACCTCTGCCACCCCTCTCCCCCCACCCACACATGGACATTGGGAGGGGCGGACATTCACGAGTTATTCCCTCAAGGTTTCTAGTTGGGAGTGACACGTGTCCCTTCCGTTCAAACACTGCAGTGTGCAAAGTCAGCCGCATGTACCCAGAACTGGGTTTTAATTTCTGTTATTTTAGGTGATTTCCTACAAATACACTTTAATCTGTCACAAAAAGCAAAAGCGAGAGGTAACCCTACCCATACCATGCGTTTGGAAAGAGGACAATGACCGGGAACAGCACCAGTCACTCCCACAGGAATCGAGTACAATGACGGGAATACAGTGCAATTTATGTTTTGATTTTTTTTTTAAACAGAAAGAGGCCTAACAATTTATTTGCTGGTTAGATTTAATGTCTGAACTTCTTTCCAGGTCTTACTTTTTACTGAAATAAATCGCGCTTAAATTGAGCTCGTGGGAGATTTCACGGTGATTGACTGATTAGATTGTTAGGGCTACTCACGATAGATGTGAGGCACCGGGGCAATGGCATGGGAGCAGCTGCTTTCAGGTGTCTGGCCTCAGCTTGAGTGTTGTCATGGTGACAACTGCCAGCAGGAACCTACTGGGAGCTCAGCGGATGCCTTGGCTGCCAGAGCTGTGTATCATCAGACAATGCGCCATTCCCAGCCTCCCAGAAATAAGCGGCGTGAACTCTTTAGCTGGGGTGCTCCGTGCTCGCTACCGAAGGAAAGATTTATTCTTTCTTGAACTACCAGTTGCCCCCTGTCAGTTCAGACAAAACAACTCTGTTTCCTCATTTGGCCTGTATGCTTCCTCTCCGCTGATTTTTCCATACTATGCCGCCCTGTTTCCACTTTTCAAGACATACAACTGATGCAGTTAGTAGAGCAACCTGAACCCGTGATTTTAGGTGTATCAGAAAAATCACAGCATAAACGAGTCCTCTAGCATTGCACTGCCTATCAGACCACCCTTTACATATCAGACTATCTTATACTTGCAGACCATGGCCATGTAAGTCAGTGTCTGAACCCATGACACTCAACACACTTGCCGGCAACTCCGGGGTCACTGTTGGTATATTGGTATCTGTCCAATATAACCAGTAACTGTATTTCCTATCTGATTTCTCTTCTTTCTTTCTTTCTTTCTTTCTTTCTTTCTTTCTTTCTTTCTTTCTTTCTTTCTTTCTTTCTTTCTTCCTCTCTCTCTCTCTCTCTCTCTCTCTCTCTTTCTCTTCCTTCCTTTCTTTTTCTTTATTTTCATGTAAGTAGCTACATGTAGCCAGGGATATTGTATGGAAAGCTTAGTTTCAGAATTACACTCAGATTCAACTACCTAGCCGTTGAGGAAGCCGAATCACCAGTATCTCACTCAAAATTGCGCACTTACTGCCTTCTCTAAGGCATACGGAGAAGTGTACCATAGTATTCTCTAACTGGTCCTTGTAAATTTCACCTCTGACTCTTAATTACATAGCTAAAAGGGAGTAGCAGGAGGGAGGATGGCCTGAGTAGTGATGGGTCATAACCCTTCAGAAGCAAGCTTTAAATGGGAAAGACGCTGCTGCCTCTAAATAATTTATTAGCCGCACTATTGTGATTCTGCAGGGACGCCAGATCCCAGTTATACGATGACAGCTCTATGTCCATGTTTTGCTAGTCAACTGTTCTATTAGGGAGGATGCTCAGAAGGACAAGTCGTTTTGTTTTGGTTTCTGTTTGTTATTGTTGCTGGTGCTCATTTTGTGGCTTTGCCGAAAATTCCGTTTCTGTATTTAAAAGGATATAATAATGAGTGTACTTACAATATGCTCATGCCTTACATAAATCTCATATGTGATTTTTTTTTTAAAACAACCCCTAAATTAAGGGTTGTTTTGCACATGACAAAATTAAACGGAAGCTTAGAAAAGTTTAATAGCTGAGAGTTCCCGGCTAATAACTGAAAGAATCCACATCCGTTCAAAGGGTCTCCAGAGCGCAAGTTCTTAGGAAATCACATTCCAGCAGCTCTACTATCTCTTCCAACTTTTAATTACCATTTAAATGAGTGCCGTGCATTTAAACAGGTTGGAAATTCCTAACTACTCTCCATTTAAAAGTGTGAAAACAACTCTAACTATTAGCCATGTCCTAACCTGTACCCACATAAGATGCTCCAATTCAGCCAGTGGCTTTTTATCTTTGCTTTGAATTAGAGTAACTTTGGATGTTCAGAAAGCACAGATGCCAGGGACTTTCACATGTGGGTGAAATTGGAATCCTCTGGGATTGGGCCAAGGGAACCATTTTGGTTGCCCTGGGCAGGTTAAAGTGAGAATAGCTCTAAGAATGGGGGGCTGCAGAAAGTTCCTGCCTCAAGCCACCTGTTGTAAATTCAGGAATCCTCGGCCAGGATAAAGGCTTTAGATGTGGGTTGATTCATTCTGTGCTGTTGATTCGTCCTAGACCACTACCACAATGGCATAAGAATTTCTTATTAGCCTCCACATCTCCTATTAACAGGTCAACCTTCAGGAAAAGCCTTGGTAACTCATGGACCTATAGGTGCCATTCTGTGTCCAAGCTAGAGCAAATATTTGTCTTCATTATTAACTGATGAAGTTTCTTTGATTGATTTGAAGAAGATGATAATATCTGTACCTCAATAGAATAATACAGCCCTTTAAAGTATATTTTTTTTACTGACATTTAACAAGCACGCTGTAAAGACATCATGTTGAAGTGAGTTATTTAATAGGTCTGGTATATTCACAGTGTGTGTAATCATTAGTATGCCTCTATTTTCAAATGCTTTCGCTATTCCAAAAAAAATTGTCATTTTTTCCATTTACCCTTGCCCAAGCAACTAGCAATTGCTAATCTAATATCTCATCTCATAGACTTGTTTGATTCTGGACATTTTATTCAAACTAAATCATTGACAAAAAAGAATATTTGTGGCTTGCTTCTCTCCCTTATCTAACTGCTCCCAAAGCTCATTTGGGTTGCAACATGCAATAGCAACATTGTGACTAGATAATATTCTGTGGTCTGGGTGTACATTTTGTACATTCACCCCTTGCAAAACCCTTGAATAAGTCCCATCTTCCACCTAATATGTATATAACATTGCTAAAAGAATTTCTGAAATCATTTTTATTGTGGGGGATACATTAGTATGTTTTCGCTTTTATTGGATATACACTTAAGAGTCTAATTGTTGGGTCAAATGGTAATCTCCGTGTTAAAATTTCTCCATTCCCTTCTCATGAAGGCTATTATAGCCATACTACTGGGTTATCTATCTTATTGTATGTTTGCTTACATTTCTGTAATCAATAATCATATTGGACATCTTTTTTTATTGTTTGTTTGTTTGTTTTTTTGTTTTTTTTTTCGAGACAGGGTTTCTCTGTGGCTTTGGAGCTTGTCCTGGAACTAGCTCTTGTAGACCAGGCTGGTCTCGAACTCACAGAGATCCGCCTGCCTCTGCCTCCCAAGTGCTGGGATTAAAGGCGTGCGCCACCACCGCCCAGCCATATCGGACATCTTTTCACATACAATATTGATTACTTATAGGTCTGTTTAAGAGAGAGATCTCTTTGGATTTTTAATCACTTTTGAGGTTGCAGAGAATTTTGGACTAAATAACAGTCTAGAAACTGGGTATACCTAAAAGCACTAGGCAGAGCCTTGCCTCATTTTTTTTATATATACTAACTTATTTCTGATCATCAAGCCTTCTAGGGCATCTCTTGACTCACAGCAGTCAAATTTAGGACTTGAACAGGAACTGCACGGTGAGATCACGCTCTGTCCCTGAGTGCTTCTGAGGGGCAGCATGCTGAAATGACTGCTCCTGTTCACTCAGATCTCACAGTCAGTGATTGACATAAAATCTGTGGCATCCATTTACTTTCTGCTGTATTACTATTGTACTATTGCATAGTTTGTAATTATTATCTGACACATTTCATTTGCATGTTAATTATGATTTCTTTTGGAAATACAAAGTCTACAAAGCAAAGCCATTGCCAATTATCACTGTATGATAAGTGTTAGCATGGTGCCTGCCATGTGCTAGACTGGACATGAGTTTCAGGCACACAGAATTTGTTCCTTGGAATGCAGAATGGTCAAAGAAATGTGTGACATAGGGAAGAATAATCTAAAAGACTGGTAGATTTTTCCAGTGTCAAAAAGCACTAAGGGGCAAAAAAGGAGGAGATAAAAGGATCTGCCACAAGGGAAATACCATTGTGGTTTTCAATGCTGTTTCTACATTCTCTTTCCCGTGTCTCTAGCATATTCTCACTTCGGTATCACTTGAAGCTCAGACGAACCCCCAATAAAGCACTCCTTCACTTAGGAAATAAACCAGCCATTTCTCCAACACTGCAAAAGCGAGCTCAGCTTAGGGGAAAAGGCTTGTTCTCCTTGCTACCTTGTTATAGTCTAATGAAGCCTACCTTGTTTAATATAAGCTATTATCTAGCATTAGATGGTTGATAGATAAATGATAGATAAACACATAAATACATACATACATGGACATATATGTACATATATACATAGATATATAGATGGACAGATCACTGATAGACATACACATAGACAGATTACATAGATAGATATCGCACCATCAAAGATAAACACTACCTTAGTGTGAGAGAATGATCAAAGGTTTTTCACACAAATTGAACCAGGAAAGAAGCAGTAATCACTATTTTAATCTCTGGAAAAATAAATGTCAACCAAGACCAGTAAGAAGAAATAAAGAAGGTAACTTTATAATGATTAAGGGAATAATTTATCAAGAGAAATTTAATTTTAAACATTCACATACTAAATATAGATATACCTGATTTTATCAAACAAATATTACTATATATAAAGTCATATATTAACCCCAACATAGTCATGGAAGGTGGCAGAAAAATGAATACAGAAACATTGGAGTTAAATGACATCATAGATCCAAAGGATTTAATGGACATCTACAGTTCACTCAAATGCTACAAGATGCATATTCTTCTCAGCAACCCAGGGACTCACTCTAGAATAGTTCACATACTGGGGCACAAAGCTGGTTTCCACAAGGACAGGAAAATGGAAGTAATTTTCTGTATTCTATCTGACTACAATGAAATCAAGCTAGAAATCACTAAAAGAGAAACGAGAGAAGATATATAGACTCACGGTGACTAGCCATTACCTTTGACTAAGGATCACCGAAGAAATCAAGAAGGAAAGCTGCAAGTTCCTAGAATCAAACGACAATGCAAATGCCACATATCAAAACCCACGATCAACACTGAAAGCAATTCTAAGAGGAAATTTTAAGTTCCTAAATGCCCACATTACAAAAATTAGATAGATCTCAAATTAATAAATTAAAGATACATGTTAAGACCTTTGAAAACCAATAAAAAATGAAATCCAAAACTAAGAGACAGAATATTGTAATACCAGGACAGATATAAATGAAATAGAGCTGGGTGGTGTTGGTGCACACCTTTAGTCCCAGCACCCTGGAGCTAGAGAGAGGCAGATCTCTGAGTTCTAGTCAGTCTGGTCTACAGAAAGAGTTCTAGAACAGTCAGAGCTACACAAAGAAACCCTGTCTCAAAAAAACAAACAAACAAACAAACAAAAAAAAAAACAAAAACCCAACAAAGAAACAAACAAAACTACCATCAGTGGAAAAATGAAATAGAACTTTAATAAAAAGAAAAGAATTGATTAACATAGAGTTGGTTCTTTGGAAAAAAAAAAAAAGAAAAGATTGGCAAACTCTTAGCCAAATTAGCTGCCCAAGCCCTTGGTATCCTAGAACATGGTGAATCTCAGATATCAGATATCAAGCCACAGAAGTCTGTATTGCTGGACTCTGGTTTCATTTTACTGTGGTTGTGTTTACGACCTGGATCCTCTTTTTTGGAATGTAAGCATCTAACTTTTTATAAGGTTTTATTTTTCAGGAACACACAGTTAAGAGACCATGAATCCTTTAAAGAGACCGAACTCTTATGTGGTAGTTCTGTTTGTTTGGGTTGTGGTGTTGGGAATCGAACCCACAGCCTTGTGCATGCTGAGAGATCCCTAGCACTGAGTAACATCTCTAGCCACACCTTGAATGTGTGGAGTGTTTGCATCTTTTTAAAAGACTATGGGACTTTTAAAAATGGGGCTATGTTTCATATTGTTATATTAACATGAGATTTTGGCAACAAGACGTGAGAAGGTTATGGATTGTATTTGTGTGTCAAGCAGACAAGGAGTCAGCTTCGCTGCTTAATGTTTGTCAGTTCAACACAACCTGAGACAAGCAAATATCAGCTGAGGAACTGTCTTAATCAGCTGAGCTGGCAGTCGTATCTATAGAAGCATTTTTTTGATTGAAGATTGATGTGGGAAGGCCCAGTCAAATGTGGGCCTTATGGATGCCCACCCAGCACAGGGGATCCTGGGTTATATAAGAAAGCAAGCTGAACAAGCAATGGACAGAAAACCAGTAAGCAGTGTTTCTCCTTGGCCTTTTCTTCAGTTCCTGCCTCCAAGTTTCTTCCTTTGTTCCTGCACTGGCTTGCCTACATGATGGACTGTAATCTATAAGCATCCCTTCTTCCCCAGATTGGTTTTGGTCAGTGTTTTACCACAGCAACCTAAACCTAACTAGAACAGCACCTATAGCTGGAGCACAAAAAGTTTCATTCTGGCATTTGCATGCATATGATGCACCCGAGTTCTCTTAACCGCCTCTCTCCCTCTTTCTTCCACCTCTTCTCCTTGCCCTCTCTTCTCTTTCTCTTCCACTTCTCCAATGACACCCTTTGTACTTTCAAGTCTTGTTTCTCCCTATGTATCTATGAGAGAAAAACTTCTCTGTGGAGTTATTTTATTGCACATCTTCCTGCACAGGACATAATTGCAGTCTTCTTTAAGGCTGAGTAAAACTCCTTGGTGTGCTTATAACACGTTCTCTTGATTCACTCAGAATTCCTGGGCTTCTATACTGATTCCATAATTTGGCTATTGTGAATAGTGCAGAGATAAATGTGGGTGTGTGGTATCACTATGGGAACCCGATTTGATTCTTGGAGTATATACACAGAAATGGTGTGTCTGTATGTATGTTCTATTTTCAGTTTTTTTTTTGAGCAGCCCCATACTGACTTCCCTAGCAACTATAACAATTTATATTGCCAATAGCAAAGAATAAGGTTCCTATTTTCTTCACATCTTCACCAACATTTATTGTCCTTTTGTCAATGGTAGACATTCTGGGGTGGGGTAACCTTCTAATGTAGTGGTTATTTGCACTTGATGGCTAAGAGTGTTGACTATTTTTTTCATGCCTTTATTAGCTGTTTACAATTCATCATTTAACAAGTCTCTGTTCAGTTAAATTGCTCAGTTATTGATAGGAAATCTTATTCTTTTACTGTGTCATGTTATAGCATTAAGAGATGGGGCCACTGGGAGGTGATTAGGGTGGAAAAGTGAAATCCTCATGAGTGAAACCATTGCCTTTATAAAAAGGACTCTAGGGAGTTCTCTTGACCTTTTAGACCGCATAAAAAAACAGGGGGAAGGTAGAAGTTAGCAACACAGGAAACAGCCATTGCCAGAACCCGACCATGTTTGCACTCTGGTCTTAAAATTCCAGCTTCTTGAGCTGTGAAAGATGAATTCCTTTTATCCACAAACACCTCAAGTCAATAAGTTATTATCACAGAATTAACTCAGATTCCCACGCTATTCCATTTTTACACTTTTTCTCTCTCTCAAACCTTGTCTCCACTTGACTCAGTGGAATATAAGTAGAAACATGATGTCCATTCCTCACTAAATCCTTCACTCCTGATTCAATCCATTCTGCTACCCAGGTGAGCCTTAAACCTCTGCAAAAAATGGAGAATGGTATGATAAACTAATGTCAACTGTCAACTTGACATAAGTTAGAATGGCAAGGGAGGTGAGCCTCTGGGCATGTCTGTGGGAGTTTATCTTGACTACACTAATTGAAATGAGAAGACCCATCCACTGTGGGTGGCACCATCCCCTAGGCTGCAGATTCTGTGTTGTAATAAGAGCGGCGGGGCTGCGTCCCTGGCACCCAGCCGCCCACATGGCTAGCTTATGTCCCGAAATAATTACACGGAAACTGTATTCTTTTAATCACTGCCTGGCCCATTAGTTCCAGCCTCTTATTGGCTAGCTCTTACATATTGATCTAACCCATTTTTAATATTTTGTGTAGTACCACGAGCTGGCTTACCAGGAAAGATCTTAACCTGTGTCTGCCTGGAGTGGGAGAATCATGGCGACTCACTCATTTGGCTTCTTTCTCCCAGCATTTTGTTTTGTCTACTCTACCTTCCTAAGGGTTGGCCTATCAAATGGGCCTAAGCAGTTTCTTTATTAATTAACCAATGAAAGCAACAGATTATAAAGAAATAACTCCCACATCAATTCTGGACTGGGTAAGAGCGGAGGCAGTGAGCTAGCTGCACGCTAGAATCTATCATCTATATATGCATTCCTTGCCCTCTGCTTCTTAACTGGGCATGCAATGTGACTTGCTGCCTCATGCTCCTGCCGTGACTTCTGCATGCAAAGACAGCCTGAGAGCCTTAACAGAGAGCTGAAACAAATCCTTTTTCTCTTACGTTGCTTTCATCCGAGCCTTGTATTGCAGCAACAGGAAAAGAAACACAAGTGAATACTCATAAACTCCTTGAGCTTTTAAATTAACATCGGATTCAGGTTTCAACTGGTTAGAACATCTTTTCAAGACTTTGAAACAGTTTTTGGACTCACCTTAAAAAAAAAATGGCAGAAAAATAAGCAATAACAATTGTTAACCCCATCAGGTGTTTCTTTTTCCCCTGACACTTTTCGACATTTGAAGCTGCTCCACTATGAAAAAAAAATGTATTTTCTCTCATCTTAGTTGCTGACCTAATTCAGCAGAGCATACCCTATTAAATATTTATTAAACATCAGTTCATGGAAGCACTATATCGAATGAGTCCACAAGGTAATGCACAGTGGGCAGGTTTCCCGTTCCTAAAGACGTATGGCTTTGAGTCCGGAGGGAAGCTGATGCTCAGAAAGGGGTAAATACAGCATGAACTCGACTATTTGGAAAAGAAGCATTAGCGCCATTGCCTCTACAACAGCACCGTAGTATAGAGGGATAGATTAACATGCGAAGTCAGAGAGGCAGTGTGCACAGGATCGAACAAGCGAACAAGCGCCTTCCCCTTGTCACTTGGCCTTGCAGCTGCGCCTTCCTTTCATTAGGAAAGTGCAGCTCTGAGGGTGGGAGCTGCCGCTGGTCTCCTCTGAGAGCGTCTCAACAAGGAAGTAAAACAAACTGAGGAATGCAAAATAAAGAAGACTGAAGCCTTATGTATGATGAATACTTACATCGAAATGAGTCTTGATTGCTAAAAATAAAGCACGGAATCAACAAAGTGAGGTTTCTTCCGTGTAGCTGGCAAGCCAGGGCTGCGTCTTTCTCTGCAGTTGAACAAATCTGAATCATTTAAAATAGAGCACAGAAAAATAATTCCACCCTATGTCTAGGTTATTAACTAATATTTATATCAACAATCTGATTCTTTTTTTTTTTTTTTTTTTGTAGGGCTAATTTTAAGCAATTGCTTTAAACGTCCCCCTTTAGCGGCTACCTAGATCCTGGCACACTGTAGGAGGAAATTCCCAATTGCCTTCTCAGAGAGCTAATCACAGATCATTCCAAAGATGAATCCTGCTCTAGAGATGAGCCAGAGGACCCGGGGACACGGGGGAGAGACAACAGAAATGAATGAGAACAGCGGCACAATAGAAGAGAAAAGCAGAAGTGAGCTGTTGGACTGACCCTGCTGAACGTTGGCCTGTGTGTTTTGGTAACTTGCTCTCTTCTCCCACCAAGTATGAAATAAATCTGAATGCCAAGAGGCAGCCCCACTTCCACCGTTGAAGAAACGGATCTAAAAATAAGCGGCAAGCCGATGAGAAGGACCAGCGTGAGGCGATCCGCTTTTAGGTTGACTGGAAAGAGGCAAGCACAGATGGCGGATGTTAGTTTATCTTTGCTTCAAAAACAGAGACCAGAAAATATAAATGTCATCAACGGTTGACTATTCTCAAACCAAAATTTCTGGTTTCATATTTAAGACCGTGCCCATTTAGAACAAAACACATTCATTTGGGTTTCGTGGTTTGGAAAAAGGATGGCCGGGAGGAGGTGGAAGCCACGGTGGAGAATTCCTGGGCAATGTGTTTCAGGCCTCCGGAGATCACCATGTAGGCAGCTCTTGCACCATCGTAGTGAAAATTGCAACACGACCACAAACAATTCAAAGCCGGAAGCATTTCCCCCACCAGTTCAAACTGGTTCTCTCTGATTCTCTCAGACGGACCAGGCAGCTCTGCCATCCCCTCCCCTCTTCAGAGTTTGCCTTTGCTGAAGCAGTGGCAGTTGCCTTTGCTCTCTGTCTGATAGAAACACACAGTTCCCAGGGTTCCCCTCGGGCTCCAGTAAATGGCCCCCCAGCTCAAACACAATGCAGGTCCTTCTGGGCTGTTTGTTTGATGTTCACTTTCATATCCAGTGGGCTTTCCTAACTCAATGTAAATTCCACATCTAACTCAAAGGCCTGTTGTTACTTAGCAAAAATTCCTATCCTAATAGACAATGGTTTGTCGGTGATACGCTAAGATGGGTTCGAGACTTCCGGTCGCTTCAGAGAAAGTGAGAACCAAGTGATGGCGAATGTTGTACCCTCTTTGTACACAATGCCTGCCGGCTTTTCCTCCTTGTCATCTCTCGGACGTTTCAGCCACACCCGGGACCAGCCTCAGCAGTCCAGATAACCCTTATTCCTCTTACAGGAAATGTCCTGTCTCCTCCATCTGCTTTTTCACGTCTAACCACGGCGTGTTTTGTGTATAGGGGAGGCAGCATCCTTCACTTTAAGCAATAAAAAACAATATACCCGTGTGCATCCACTTTGAGAACTAGAACCAAGGGCTAAAGAGATAGTTTGGCAGTTGGGCCTGGGCTAGCACCTACCAGGTGGCTCACAAATGCCTGTGACTACCTGCAAGGGTCTGATGCTCCAACCTCCTCAAGGGCGTGCGCAAACACACACACACACACGCACGCACGCACGCACAATTAAAAACAAATCTTAGAAGAATCCACAATTATTTAAAGAGACAGAATTACAGTCTGTTCCCAATCCCATGCCCACTTTTCCACATTCCCAGCTACAGCTACTTCTGGGTTACGCGCTCACCTCAACTGTGGCCGCTGGAAGCTTCCCTACCCTTGCTTTACCTTAACATGATTTTGTTTTTACCACTCAGTACAACCACAAGCCAGGTGGAGGAAAAGTCCATTCTTCCCGGTGAGAGGAGACAAGGCCTCAGAGGAAATGAGCTGAGCAAGGTGCTTGGGCTTGGGAGGGCTTCATAGACCCGGGCAATTTACTTGGTCGGGAAGGGAGGCAAAGACAGAAGGAGGTGTGACCAGGCTAACTAGAGCATGGGGCGGGGCTGGAGCTGGAGGCCAGGTGGCTGCAAGGTGAGGATTGCAGTTCTCTTTCTGAATGAGAACAGGCACAAGATCACCCTATTAACCTGGGAGACGCTAAAGCCTTAGATAACAGCTGGGGACCTGAAGGGCAGTCGAGCGGGCTGACCCCACCATGCTCTTCAAAACGGAATCCAGCGGGTGTCGTCTTCCACAACAGAGATGCTAGGCCCCAGGGTCAACTTTTCCCATGCTTTGCACTCTGTGCTTACCCCTCATCCCTCCTGCCCCAGCTAGATAGTCTCTTCCTTGTTAAACTGGGTGTTTCCCGAGGGACTGGATTATCTTATTCATTATTAATAGGTCAGCTGATGTTTGTTTGAGTACATAAATTTGTACAAACCCTAGTCTCTTGAAATGTAAAATCGGAAGAATTATGAGGTGAAATTTGTGTTCCTGGTTCACTGACTTTATTAGGAAGGGAACATTCTGAGTCTCCCCTGGGTCAAGTTGGTTCTCCAAGTTCTCTGGCATCCTCTGTGCTTTTTTGGCCTGGCACACCTCACCACAGTTCAGGTTCTGGGTCATTCCACAAGTTGGGAGACCTTCACAACAACAGGGCAGAGAAAAGAAGTGGTGTGCGAAATGAAATTTTCACTTATTAATTTGCGTATATTGTAGGCAACCAATTGCGTTTTAATAATTTTCTTTATGATAAAACCCATAGGAAGTGAGCAGCCACAGAATTAAGACCAGAAAAAGCTGCAATCATTTAAACTTTTTCAGCCTTAGCTTTCTTCAAAAAAATACCTTTGTTCCTTTAAGTTACCCTTAAAGTAAAAGGTTATAGAAGTGCATGAAAATGTCAGGCATTGCCCCATTCAGATGGATGCTACTGCTTTGTCAATATTTTCTCTCGCTGATGAGTGGAGTCATTATAGAGGGGATGGATTTGAGTTTGAGCTTTGGACCTGAGACTTGCACTCCAGATCTTGGCCATAAGTATGTACTCCACGGCTGAGCAACGATCCTACCTGGATTTTGCTTCTTTTTGTCTATTCATATATTTATGTGTATGGATGTTTTGACTTCATCTATGTCTGTACATTACTGTGTGCCTGGTGCCTGCAGAGGCCAGGAAGAGGGTATGGCTGCTCTGGAACTGGAGTTCCCGATGGTTGTGATCCACTATGTGGGTGCTGAGAATGAAACCTGGGTCCTCTGTAAGAGTAGCCAGCGTTCCTAGCCAGTGAGACCCTTCTCTACCTGCCATATTACTTCTTAACAAGATGTTTTTACACGGTATTTCCTGAGGATCTTCCTATTTCAGTAAGCTTTTAAATCTCTGCAGTTTTACCTGTACTTATATAGTAAAACTAAAATATAAAAACAAAGAAAAAACACCCACCAAATTTTTAAAAAGTAGGTTTTTATGGGAGAGAATTAGGTTTGCTGAGTATAGCCTCATTTTCTAAAACATTACTTCCCCATATATACATTTCATACACAAAATTTCCTGTGAATATTATTTTTATAATATATGAACATATGTCAAAACAATTCCATTCCAACAAGCATTTCGGTTATTGCAAATTTTAGCTAAAAGACCCAACATATATTTTCTGATTTTTAGGGCAGGTCACAGTGGTCCACGTATTTCACCCCAGCATTTGGCTGTCAGGGTTGAGTGGATCTCTGTGAGTTTGAGGTCAGCCTGGATGACATAATGAGACTCTGTCTCAAAGATATAAGATATATGGTTTATGCATATGGATGTTTTGCTGCGAGTATGTGCACCACACGTATGCGATGCCCATGAAGGGTGGAGGAGGGTGTTGGATCTTCTCTAACTGGAGTTACAGATGGTTGTGAGCTGCTCTGCAGATGCTGGGAACTGAACCTGTGTCCTCTGAAAGGGCAGCAAGTGCTCTTAACTGCTGAGCCGCTTCTCCAGTCCCCATCACAAATGTTTTATGTGTTCTGTTATCTTCTGTGTGGACATGGTGGGGGAGTGGGACTTGGCCACTCTACCACAGTGCAACATCTACTTCCGTCTTCTTTTTATCTAGGAGAAACTCCTAGGCATAGACTTAACGAGACAAATGGTTTGTACAATTTTGAGGCCATTAAATACGTACTGCTAAATAGCAGTCCAAAAACGGAGTATCCTTTCCTGGTTCCACCAGCACTATATGTGCCTTTTGCTCTCATGGTGGAAAAAAGTGCCTGCCAATTTGATTAGGAGATACTTATCTCCTGTGTTTTCTCTAGTTTGAATATTTAATTGGTCAACTGAGTGGTCTTCAAAATGCTTTTGAGCCATTATCTGCTTTCCCTTTATTTTATTTTCATTTAGGCATTATTTATTTCCCTTCCATTTTTATGTCTTTGCTGACTCTTCTGATAGAGGCCTTGCAATGCCATTCTCTGTCTCACGAGAAGAGGAATCACTGCGTAGCCAGATGTCTGCTTCCTCTTGCCCTCCCAACCTCTGGACTTGGTTTACTCCACAGCAAAGGAGAATCAAGCTAGCTAACAGACCAGCCTGAAAACAGGGAAGCTATTGTAGAACAGGCCTTGGTGTGTATGTCATAGGAGCCTTGGAAGCTGAAGAGAGGCAGAACCGAATTAACAATGAAAGAAATGGGAAAACGCTGCCGTGCTGGTTTCGATGGCAGAGGAAAGCAGCAAAAACAAAGACTACTGGTGGCTGGAACCTGGGAAAAGCAAGGGAACAGGTTTTTCTTTAGCATTTTAAAAAGCAACCCAGCTTTGTCAACACACTGGTGCTTGTCCAGTGAGGACCATTTCAGCCTTCTGACCTCCAGCACTGTACAGTAACAGGTATGATCTACCAGTAGCTGGAAGGTGTGTGTTGGCTACAACTATGATAGAAAACTGCTACACATATTGCAAAGTTTTTCTCCAAGTTTTTATACGTAGAATCTTGACCAAGCTCTTTTGCTCTGAACTACAGAGACATAGACAAAGGTTGGACATATTTAGGGAGAAAAGAAAAGGGTACTATTATGTTTTCTCCTTTCTGTTTTTTAACTAATCTTTTCTTGGAGGTGGCGGGTAGTTAAGGCGAAAAAAAGATGAGAAAATGGAGTTTGGAGAGAGAGCTCAGTGGCACAGAGCACATACTGCTCTTGCAGAGGACTGGGTTTGGTTTCCAGTCCACACTTTCCAGTTGCCTGGAACTCTGGCTCTAGTGGATCAGGTGTCCCTTTCCGGCCTCTGTGGGCGCCTTCATGCCAATGTGCTCATTGTACACCGATGCCATGAAAAAAGATGACTGAAAAAAAGTGGTACAGCTAAAGGCTGAGGAGATGCTGAGACCAGGGTTGTTTCATGACTTTTCCTGGGGAGATGTAAAGAAATGTCTAATTTGGTGGACTAACGAGGTAACTGTGGCTACTGACAATAGCTTTTGGTTTACCCAAGCCAATGGTTTATGACTTCTAGAGTGGTGATTTGATTCTCAGGGATGGAAGCTTCCCATGAGGAAGCTCATGAAGGACTCATGAAAGCCTCACGAGTCTCCTAAATCTTACAGCCCTCACTTCCCTCCAAATAGAAAGCAAACAGGCCTAGTCTCTCGAAGGTCATGTGTCATCACAGCCACTCTGTGCATGATGGTGACATGTTCATGGCTACCTGTGTGTAGAAGGTGAGCCATGGCTGGTGGGACAGTCAGAAGACCAACTGTATATGCAGAACTGTTAAGCAAACAAGGAATTAAACTGAAGCCCGGGGCCTGGTTCTCCATACAGAAAAGATATTCCTAAATAGAAACAGAGGGGTTATAAACTACTCAACTGGGAAATGGGGGAGGGTGAGGAGAACTACAGCTGTGATGTGTGTATAGACTGATAGTTAGGATATGTGCTATTATTTATAACTGTGAGGCACAGCTAGATCATACAAGAGTGTCTAGAGGTTATGGCACCTTAGGATGCATACTGGCCTTCCAGATTTTGACTTCTGGACACTTCTCCTAAAAACAAGTGGGCTCTGTGGAAATCCAGACAACCCCAAGGCTGGAAATGAACAACTGAAAAATGAACCAGGATATAGAATTACCTGAAGGGTCATGGACACATGGGGAGTAAACCTACATGGGCTTGAACTGGCCCAATCTGAGAGAGCAATAATAGTAGCCAGATTATAACCCATTGAATGAAAGTGGAAATTCATCAGGCTGCAGTGAGCTAGTGGACAAAAAAAAATATTTCTCATGGGGTGTAATGCCAACAAATTGCCATGACTGGAGTATAATGCCAATGAATTGCTGTGGCTGGGGTGTAGTGCCATTGAATTGTCGTGGCTGAGGTGTAATGTCAGTGAATTGCTGTGGCTGGAGTGTAATGCCACTGAATTTCCATGGCTGGGGTGTGGTGCCACTGAATTGCTGTGGCTGCAGTGATGACACAGTGAGAATGGCAGCTGAACCAAGTAGGAATGTCAGGTTGGCCTTATCAACCACAAACCCCATGACCATAAGTGAAGAACTAGCAAGCAGCTCCAGGTTGAAGAGAACTGGAAAGCCCCGAGCACCAAACACAGTGGGAAACCTCTGCAAGCTTTTCACGGGTGGATGGGACATTCCAGTCTGCAAGTCGCTAGCCAAACATGGAAAAATAGAAAAGCTCTAATGTGAGTCATTAGTCAAAAGTTGTTTAGAGAAGCTTTCAAATAAAACTTGTTCAATCAAATAATCTGTCATTTTACCAAATGTTCATAAGTAAAATGGGAAGTTCTTCACACTCGGCGTCTGCAGAACACGAAGACAGCAGAGTCACAGATGTGTAAAATCCACGCTGTTTTAAAACGTGGTAAATCAGTTTGTGGTATGTCCCACAAAAACACTGAAGGATTAACTTACTTGTGCCTTTTTCTGACAAAGTACAGAATTCTTTCCTTAAAACTGTGTTGTTTCCACCTAGAAGACACTGACGGAGGAGAATGAATGAGAGAGGAGTGAAGAATTTGATCCTCTTGTGCATAGAAGCAAAACCAGTACTTAGAACTGGTGGTACAATAGAGAAACTGAGATAAACTCCCCTTATTCTGTGGAACAAGGTGCTTCCCTAAGTACCTATCAGCAACCTGTACTCTACCCATGACTAGCACTTGGGGCCCAAAGTCTGAAAGACCTTCCACATCAGCCATGTTTGGGCAGACACACTAAGAATGTTCCTCTGAGGGATGTTTGACCTTCACTGGCTGCCCACTGAGAACTACTTGCAGCCCAAAGAAACAACCTATGTTTCCAAAATAGGAAGGGGAATAATTGTCAGAAAAATAGAACTCTGACGTGACCCAAAGAGCTGGACAGAGTATGAATGAGAAAGAGGTCTGAGGAGGATTTGAGGAGCACACACGATACCATACAGCAAAAAAAAAAGTGCAATGAAACCTCAGTAACACTCAAACTCCAGGTTCTGCTGAAGACAAGACACCAATTTGGCCCTCAGAATGTTTTCAGATGGTCAATACTTGAATCTCAGTGAAATGTAACAAAATTCAGATCCAGTACAGAAACCGACTAGATTGAGCCAACCTCATCTCTAGCAGTTTGATGGAAGCCGCCCCCACTTCTCTGTGGGAAATACTAAATGTGCTTATATCACATCTCCTTTAGAGACTGTGCTCAGTGCAAAACAAGAAGTAGCAGGAAAGAAGCAGAGAACTGTTACCCGCAGGACACAGAAGCAGGCACAGGATGTACTTACATTGGAAATGATGAATGGGGATTTGGAAACAGACTCGAAAAGATGTGCGTGGACAACTGAGATTTTGAGCAGGAGAAGGGAAACTTTATTAAGAATCAAGGGAGGGGGCTGGAGAGATGGCTCAGAGGTTAAGAGCATTGCCTGTTCTTCCAAAGGTCCTGAGTTCAATTCCCAGCAACCACACGGTGGCTCACAACCATCTGTAATGGGGTCTGGTGCCCTCTTCTGGCCTGCAGGCATACACACAGACAGAATATTGTATAATAAATAATAATTAAACATTTTAAAAAAAAAGAATCAAGGGAAAATGCTGGACATAAAAAAATTCAGCATCCAAAATGGAGAATTTCACCAATGATAGAGGTGCACATGGAAACACATACATGCACACACACATGATATCAATTGCAATAGGTGATATCAATAGCAGGTCTGAGCAACAATGTCAAACAATTTTGCCTAGTTAACATTATGGAACACTGCATTGAGTCTTTGTGAAACACTAAGAAAAACCTGATCCCATGCTCAGCTGTGAGCCACCTCAGTAAATCTCATAAGGGGAAAAACATGAGAGGTATGGTACCTGACCACAACAGAACTGAACTGGAGACTTCAGAAACCGGGGAGTCAGAAATGCTTGCTTATCCGGCATGTATGAGAACCATCAACCACAATACTGAAAAGACACTAGAATAGAAATAACCAAGGAAACTGGGCAAGGAGGAAAATACCAGCTCATTACAAGAACCAAAGCTGTTTCTATTCAACAAAGCCGTGGCCTTTTATATAAAAGAAAATTCTGAAGCCTCCATTAATGAAGTCTCAGGACTAATAAGTCGAGCAAGGTTGGAGAAATTTGGCCAGTGTGTAAAAATTATTTTCATGTCTATACATCTGCAGTGAAAACTCCAAAAACAGAAGAAAATCTCATTTATCTTTATGGCAGACACTATTAAAGCTGATCATTTTAAAGAAAAGAAATGCAGAATTTATACTCTGTAGACTCTAAACCATTGTTGAAAGACACTGGATACCGCAGTAAGTGGAAAAATGTGCACTGCCCACATCAGAGGATTTCCTGTGGAACGGTGGCAGTCAAGACACTGTGACATTGAGTAATGAGATCTACCCAGGCCCAGAACAGAGTCCATGGACTCTCAGAGATAGCCCCGCTGGAGAAGTTCACAAGTGGTATTGGGAAAGGCAACACCTTTATGAAAAATTAAGTGAGGAAATCTCAACACCCTTGATTATTCAATGTAGAAGTTATTTCCACAGGTATTGCTGACCTCACATGAAGGCGAGAACAGTAAAAACATCTCAGGGCAACGTAGCCCAGTGTCTGACCTGCTGCTTGAGGACAAAGACCTCCTCAGGAGAGTACATCAAGAGCAGACCATTAAAGATGTGATGATTTTTTATGGAAGGTAAGAAATTTCAGACAGAAACGGGCATTGTGAAATAAGCAGGCAAATTCTAGACCAATATGCAATTCACGTGCCCAACAAAGGACTTGTATTTAGTATATATAAACATCTAATAATAAAGACATTTCCCAATAGGTACTCACAGAAATCCAACTTAAACATGAAAATGTACTCAAAAATTAAAACCACCACAAATACCATTCCAGACTCACTAGAATGTCTAAAAGCAAAACGTGAAAAACATGGAATGTTAGCAAGGGTCTTGGATCCTGAGAAGCTGCATGGGTTGGTGGCAGGAATTATTAAAACTGAAAGGACCCTTCACAGCTAAGTGTCCATGGGATCCAAGAGTCTGTCCTGAGGTGTGTACCTTAAAAAAAAAAAAAGTGAGAAAAACCTGGGTGCTCACTGTAGTCCCCGTACTTCAGAGGTGGAAGGAAGGGAACTGGGGATTTGAGGTCAAGGTCAACCACGTGGTACACTCAAGACCAGCCTGGCTGTCGGAGTCTGACTCACACAGGGCAAACCGAAATGTGAAAACACATTCACAAAGGTTTGTTCTTAGCTCTTCATAGTCCCTATGCTCAAAGCATCAAAAGGATTTTTAAAAGGGAAGCAAAACAAACAAACCAACAAAAAACCTTGACATTTCTATCAATGGAAAGAGGGATTATTAATGTTGAGAGACTTTGGAACGACTTTAAATGGAATATTACTCAGCAATGGAAAACAAGAAAGTCTAGTGGTAAGAGCTCACAATTTAATCTCCAATGCATTATATAACCCATAACAAAGGAAGATATAAAAATATGAAATGTATGATTATACTTATGTGAAAGAAGCAATAAACGCAAATATATGCTCAGAGGCATCCAACAAATAGTGTCATTCTGGTGAAAAACTCAAGTCCAAGGAGACACAGGGCATTTTCTGACAGAATAAAAACTTATTTCAACTTGGGTGGCAGTTTCAAATATATACACATGAAAGCTCATCAATTTGAATCCTTAAAACCTGGGCATTTTAGCAAATACGACTCATTGATATCAACATCAATTTAATGGAAGCACAAACACCGGCAGGGAGGAAACAAATCAGAAATAAGCTTTCAGCTGCTGCTAAGCAGTCACGTGATGAAGGGTCGGCCGCCAACACGGCAGTATGTGCAGGATCTGTCCCGTTTCAGAATTCGGTGTAGAAGTTGGCTAGATGTTGGGGCAGCTTTCTGGTACGCTGACTGACGTTAGTGCTCATGAAAACGAGCTATTGTCTAGAGAACAGAACGGTCCCTGAATCCCCCCAGGTCTCCTCTTCTTACTCTGTGCTCTCTTCTGCACCCAGAAGTTCCTTCTCATTTTTGCCCCCAGCTTGCGACCCAGTTACAGGGGACCTCACGGGTGACTGAACAGATACTGACAGCTGATCTTCGTTCAGCCTCCGAAACTGCTCAGCCTTTCTGTTCATCTGGAACCTAGTGAGAAAATAAGGAGACCGTAGGGAACTTCTGGCAACAGTTAACTCCAGGATCTAGTCACAGTTGACATGGGCTTGGAGACAACACTCAGGAGCCGTTGACCACTGGGCAACACCCAAGAACGAGCCAGAGCCAGGTGGAGCCCATCGGTCGAGCGTTTGATGGCAGCTGACACTACATCCTCACCAGCTAAGATTGACTGCTCAGCTTTATTCCGCCTGTCCATCCCTTTTGTTCTTCCCTCTGGGGTTCCAGATTATTCTGTGACCAACTCAATTCCTTTCAGCGAACTCTTTTCTCCTCGTAAATCACCCAGAGTTAATTTTGATGCTGGCGGTGAGAACTCTGACGGATCACTAAAATAACAAGCACGCTAACACAGAGAAACAGGCATGGTGTCCCTCCTCGTTAACCAGACTCCACAGCTAAGTAAAAGGTTCTGGACCGTCTGTGGGGAAAATAAGGAACTCTTTTGTAACATCCTGGATTCTATTCATACTTTCAAAGACGGATACTTTTATGATGAATATCATATTTTAATGAGGAGATATTTTTGAAAGACTCACTGGAAAATCGGACTTAGTAATAATTTACATAATAGACGGCTGAGATTTTAGAGGGATGCCTTAAATCACATTATAAAGTAGAGACAGGCATTCATGACTGACCACTGGACAGCACATTGTGCCTGATTTGGTAAAGAAGGAAATGGTGGCATTTGCTACATCATTACCTGTAAAGTGTGAAGACGTGCTCCCAACTTTTTCTCTTTAGAACTTTGTATCATACATGTTTATTGCAGTGTGTGTGTGTGTGTGTGCGTGCGTGTGTGTGCGTGGCATGGTGCTGGAGTGGGGGCCAGAAGACAGCTGGGAGTCAGTTCTCTTTCTACCATGTAGGTTCTGGGAGAACAAATTCACATCTTCGGACTTGGGGGTGGGTACTTGCACTTGCTGAGGCCTCTTCCTAGGTGGGACCACAGGGTTTCTCACCTCAGCTTCATGGAGATGACTTTTCCGTGAATACAAAGGCATGTTCCCACACAGAGTAAGGCAACAATTTCAGGTGGCAGTGAGGTTAACACAGGCCTAAGCGTGATAACCCAATGCTTGTACCACAGAGTCATCTGTTCAGACGTGTGTTGTTTGAGAACTAAAAGATGTACAGGATGCTGTTATGAAGACAATCCAGGGAAAAGGACAAATTCAAAAACATCATCGTGGTTTTCATAGGAAGGAGCCCACTGCTGAGCCTGGAGCACAAGCTGAGAAAAATGAATGCAGAGGAGGTAGTCACAGCAAGCGCTGACTGACCACACCCAGGCCAGGTAGGCCAAAGACAGGACAGTGAGCTGTCTCTTAGAATGTTTGGGAGCCACTGGAAGCTTACAAAAGCAGCTAACCAATGTGTTTGTCTTTAAAAGGTAACTTAAGTTGCTGTGAAAAAAAAATCAACTAGAGAATGGCCAAAAGACAGAAAAATAATTATAAAAGCCCTGGAGATCATCTCCATGTATGGTTTGAAGCAGGGCATCAGGGTTACACAGAGAAGCTCTTGGTGCAGTAGACGCCAGAAATGAGTTTCTTTTTTTTCTTTATTCTTTTTTTTTTTTTTTTTTTTTTTGGTTTTTCGAGACAGGGTTTCTCTAGCTTTGGAGCCTGTCCTGGAACTCCCTTTGTAGCCCAGGCTGGCCTCGAACTCACAGAGATCCGCCTGCCTCTGCCTCCCGAGTGCTGGGATTAAAGGCGTGCGCCACCACCACCTGGCCTATTCTTTTTTTTTTTTTTTTAAATTGAAATGACCATAGGTTCATGACTCATAGTAGCACATCCATTGATGGATAGCATGCTATTGAAATGACCATAGGTTCACGACTGATAGTAGCACAAAGAAGGAAAGGATGAAATGCCCAGATGGCATGGCTTCAACTAAGGAAAGATGTTGTGGGATATTTGCATGCTGTGTGAAGATGTATTGCTGTGATTGGTGTAATAAAAAGCTAATCAGCCAATAGCTAGACAGAAGGAAGTTATTCCCAAGCCTAGTAATAAAACTGAAAGAGAATTACAGTAAACAAAAACAAAATATTCCTTTCTTTCTAGAAGTTGAAGATGTATATTTAGCAGATGTTCAAGACAAGGCATACAGTTTTCATAGAAATGAGTTTCTTGAACAAAGAACAAGAGTAGGAGTTGGCAGAGTTAAGGGTCCCTGGAGGCAGAGTCAAGGGTCCCTGGAGGGAGCTCCCTGGAGGGAGCGATTTATCAGATCTGTACTGCCAGGAAGCCATGGTGGTAGTAACAGAGGTAGACAGAGATTAGTGTCTTCTGATACCTGCGTTAGGATGAGAAAAGATTATCTTGATTGACAGGGGAGTGCAAAGTCCACAGTGGGTGGCACATCCCTAAGCAGGCGGGCCTGGGCTGTAGAAGGAAGCTATCTGAGCAAGCCAGTGAGAAAGCCACAAGCTGAGGTCTTCTGTGGTTCTCACGTCCAAGCTTCTGCCTTGAGTTTCTACCCAGATGGGTTGCGATCTGCAAGTGTAAACCAACCAAACCCTTTCCTGCCCTGTTGCTTTGGTCAGAGTGATTTTATCACAATAATAGACAAAGCAACCTGAGCACAGGCCTACAGGCCAACACAGTGTAGAGTTCTGCATTGAGGCTACCTTCCCAGGTAATTCTACGTTGTATTAAGTTGGCAATTAAACTAATGCCATTTAATTATCATTAAAATTTGGAGCCTATTTTCTGTATTTGCCTGATGAAGCCATCAGCTTCTCCTAGAACTTTTATTCTCTGTAACTTCATTGTAACATAATTATGGGATGCTCTCATTACTAGATTATGATCTTCATGAGACAGGGATTATTATTGTACATTACTAGTACTTAATGCTTAATACGGTCAGGAAAATATAAAAGATATCTCATAAGCATTATTGAAAAGCAGAGAGCACAGTGCCACTATGTGTTTCCCTGTGGTAAAATCGTGAGAAGACCAACTTAAAGGCAGAAAGCCTTTTTCTGACTCATACTTCAGAGGCTTCAGATCACGGGCGTTGACTCTTGCTTTGGGTGTGTGGTTACCACATGTTGGAACATAGATACTTACCTCAAAGCATCCAGGAAGCAAGAGGGGGAACTAAGGGGGACCAAACCCCTTCCGAGGGCACACACAACCCTAGTAACGTCACTGCCTCTCATCACACCACACCTCTGAACAGTTCAACTACCTTCTAATAACGGTATAAGTCGGTGATGATGCCTGTTAACCCATGACCCTTGGGAGTTTCCAGCCCAAACCCTAGTACTCAGTGTGCAAGAGAACGGGAATCACGTGTCAGTGCAACGGTGCTGATTAGAGAAAAGGAGTGAAGACATAAATTCATTTTAAAAAAACTGTATGAAATATTTTAATTGAAAAAAAGGCATGCATATTCACATACATACACTTGTTCATTTTCTGCATACCAACTCCCTCAAACACATGCCGCTGTAGAGTCAAGGCATTAATAGGAGTATGACTCAGTTTTCCAGAGCTCTGAGCGTCTTTCACACAAGTCGCACTACAATCACAGTGTCTTCGGGTATTCATATCTGTTGTCGATAAAATGAATTGTAAGCTCGCAACTCACTTTAAAGACAATGAAATGAAATTCTCCTAAGAATCTAAACTTATTTTCCCAGAAATAATGACTTTTTTCCATTTATGTTTATGTTTATATTGTTTTATTGACTAGGGTCTCCTTTAAGATAGGCTGTCAAATTTTCTATGTAGCTACGGATGACTTTGAACTTCTGATCAGCCTGCCTCTGTCTCTCAAATGCTGGGATTATAGGCAGGTGCTACCATTCCTGTTTTTAATGCAGTGCTGGGCTTTAATCCAGAGCAGGCTAGGCAAGCATTCTTCCAACTGAGCTACAGCACTACCCTTCATTTATGTTTTGATGACTATATATGTGCATTCTCTGGTAATATAGTGATGTAAAATCTGTCACAACCAGCAGTTTTAATGCATTGTTTTCTCCTATGGCTAACTAAGTAGGCAACTCTCAAATTTTAGTGAGCCTGACCATGGAATTGACCCTGAGCCGGGCAAGATACTGGACTCAGCTGTGGTGGCCTCTGGAATGGTCCTCTGGAATGACGGCAGCATGCCAGGTCTTCAACAGAAACCAGACCATTTGCCCTGTCAGCTTCAAATTGAGCAAGAGTTCCACAATTTTACACTTGAGTGCAGGCAAGTCATGCAAGTGGATGGCAGCCAGACTCTCTGAATTACTGCTAACACAGGTCCGGAACTCAGGGCACTTTTGGAGAGAATCTCTCCACAAAGGGCCAGTCCCCAATTGAATTGCTGATACGACACTCGAGTGGCAGCCTGAGGTAGCTGTGTCAGGTAAGGACCTTTCCTGTGGATATATTTAATACGGCCACAACGTGATCAACCCAATTTAAGCGACTTGACTTGGACCACAAAGCATCAACACATGACTCTGTGAACATCTGCATGATGGTTTCATTTTAAAAACATATTTTACTCAAGATTATTTATAAAATTTCATTGAGAAACTGCTTCGCTTTGTATTGTTTTTAGGGATAAAATAAGTGTTGAGAGCATCTTTGGCTCATGAGTCTAGTGGAACAAGCCGAGGAACAGAAATTGCACACCCAAGAGGCAACATACAGTATGCTTACTACTTCATGGCATTATTAGCTATAATAATAGAGAAAGATTTATATATTAATGGGCTACCAATGTTAAAAGGTAGGAAGTCATCTCAGTCATACAGTGCAACATGGTGACATACTGCTTCATTCAGAATTGTGTATCTTTCTCTCTACCTTAAAAGAGACAGCCGAACGGCAAAGTCTTACACTCCCTGTACGAACAGCAAAGCCTTACACTCCCTCTAGCTTTTGATATAGTTAGGAAAATGGTAGACGTTCCTTTAACTGAAAACTCTGCAAAGTAACTAGTTAGAGAATGTGGAATTTTTAATTCAACTTTTTAAAATTTAATTAATATTTTATTATTTAATTAAAGCTATATACTAGGAAGTGTTTTCTTTTGCACGACTGAGACCCTACTGGTTTTAAAGCAAATTCTATTTTGCTTCTGAAATAATACAAGACCTCTCTCTATAAGATGGCCAAATAGGAAACGGTGACGTCCCAATATAATTTTATGGGGACATTAAAGAAAGCTACCAGGAATTCATAAATCTACCAGCACCTCCAATCCTGTTTTCATGCTACTGGCACAGCTGGCATGTTCCTTAAAAGAATCTGGGGCTCGACAAACAGCAGGCAACTAATATGTACCAAAAAACAACCGCTACCCATGATCAATTACAGATTCCACCCCAAATTGGACAGAACAGAAACAAAAGTTTGCACTAGTGTTCAGGGTTCTTTTTTATTGTGTTTTTTCACATAGATAAAAGTAAGGCTACTTTTTATGGGAAAGATCCATTGCAAATCCACTCTGTATAATGAATCAACCACGACATTTAGAATTGAGTCAAGTAGACTGCATTTGAAATCCAGCATTATAAATATTCAGGATTAGTGAATTGAGCTAAGAAAATAAGACTGCTAGAAAGGAAGAAGGAACCCCTGTAGTAACAGCTAATAATTTATAATTTTGTTTTTTTAAAAGTGCTCTGGGAAAACACACAGTGTAGCCGCTTCAAAAAAGCCATTTGGGGAAGACTCCCGTGCATCAAGTGGAGTGGGCTTCAGACTAAAAAATATCTGTAAATTTTCCAAAAATTGAAGTGTTAAAAATAGTCCTCTCCTTATTCAACTTCATGTTTATGGAAATATGTGACAGACAAGTAAACAAAGGCAACAAAAGTTTACCTGGATTTTAGAACAATAAATTCTAGATCTGTAAAAATTTCCTGGTTTGTACAGAAAGGCCAATGACTGACCTTCATTGATCGATTTCTACATAGCTATAAAAATACAGTATCAAATCTTTTTCCAGTTCCCCTACAACTGGGGGAAATATTCTAAGTGGCGAATGTGCGGATGTAGCTGTGCACACCCCTAAGGGTACAAGCACAGGTCACTTCTCTAGGAAAATTACCGTCTTTGTAAACATCTCTCTTCTACATCTGGACATTTCAGAATCGTCTTTGGTATTTCTAACAGAAACCCACAGGGTCTCTGCTGCAGAACTACATAGACATCTTAAGACATAAATAAGGAAAATGCACTTGGAATAAGTTACAATTAGCTGCTTTTGCATAATTTTCAACAACTACAGTGTACGCCTCGTCACAGTTTTATGAGGAAGAATATGTCCTTTTCAACTCCTTAGCTTTAAGGAACACTTAATCATTTTGGCTAAAAATCCATTTTTGGAGTAGGTCTGCTGGGTTGCATGGCACTAAGTTTGGATGCTCTCCATTTGCTGAAAGGCACATCTTAAACAATGGATTATACAGAAGTTGGTCCTAGGAAAAAAGGAAACACACAACAGACATTAAGTTTTAATGGTTTACAGCTGGAAATTAGATATGAAAATGACTTTACGGTTTCTCTAAAGGTGAAGGGAGAATTGCATAACAGATGTGTCTGATTCTCAACCTTAAATCTAAGATCAACTAAAGCTGGTAAAGTATTGATGACTTTTGTTCATAACTCTATAGTTCACTTTACTGCTGTCTAGTCCATGTGAGTCATTTCAAAAACCAAGAGGAGAATAGAGAGCAAACCCAAAATACATCTTCAGACACGAAGCAGTCCGCTGGTATTTCAAATGACCAACTTCAAAATCAGAAAAGCCAGTCTTATGGTATGCTATTATTACACAGAACTTGTTTTTGATAAAAAGTACTATGACCAAGCTAAACCTTAAACATTTTGAGAACCGGCGATCCACCATATATTCTTTCGATTCCAGATTAATTTAAAATGTACTAAAATGGGGGAAGACATAACAATTCTATGTGAAAAACACACTTTTTGTCCCTTTAAGGAATAAACATAGTTTTCAAAGTCTATTGTAAAAACTCTTTGAAAGTCAAGGATAAGGAACTAATTAATAGTTTACAGCCAGGCAGTGGTGGCATACGCCTTCAATCCCAAAACTCGGGAGTGGGGGGACAGAGGCAGGTGAATCTCTGTGAGTTCGAGGCCAGTCTGGTCTTACAGAGTGAGTTCCACGATAGCCAGGACTGTTTTACAGAGAAACCCTGTCTCAAAAAACCAAAAATAAATAAATAAATATTATAGAAGTTTTTTACTTGCTTAAGACAGGCTTCAGCTTTATGATTAGTTGCTCCCACGGGTACTAAATCCCTAGATATATTCTCTTATCACAGAGGGAACACATTATACATTATAATAGCAGAACTACCGAAGGTGAAGTAATTTGATATATGGCACAGTAAAGCAATCAGAGCTATTCAAAGTCATCTAGTGAATGGCTGAATGAGCCGCAGTCAAGTCACCTTCTGAATCTCCCATATCTGCTCTCCGGGGGTGATTGTCCTGTGACCTTTATAGACACACGCCTTCAGCTGGACGACCCCCTGAGTAGCATGAAGACATAACTCCTTCTGGATGTTGTGCCGGATTTCATGCTGAGCGGAGTACTCAAAGTACTGTGGGAAGGAGAGTGACACCGTTGTTGACAAAGGTACCTGTGTGGAAGCCAACCAGCTCCCTGCTAAACAGTAAGCTCCCGAGGTGCTCAACAACCATGAAACAGAGGTCAGAAGTGTAAGCAAAGTCCTTGTGACAGAAGACATCAAGCTCTTGCTTTGTCCATTGCTCTCAGGGATTACTCCCAAAATATGGGAACCCTTCCTTTCCAAACTAGAAACTGCAAATTCCGTGGCAGAATGAAGGCCAGCAGAAAGCAGCCTGCAAAGTTCTAGAGAGCAGTTAAGTGGTTGCTGCTTCTCTCTCCCCCACAACAATCCTTCTCTCAGTCATCTCAGCTGAGTCATTTGCACTAATTCACAAGCTATCATGGACTCTCAGAGCCTGCTTCTGTCCCTGTGAGATGGGTATCAAGCGTCTCTGCCCACAGCATTCCTGAAATCACTAATCGAATGGGTTGATAGGCGTAGAGCACTTTCAGCAAAGACCAACACGCATGCGTCAGCACTTGGTATGCCGTAACTTTTTTTTTTTAATTAATTTATTTATTTATCATGTGTACAACATTCTGCTTCTCACACACCAGAAGAGGGCGCCAGATCTCACTACAGATGGTTGTGAGCCATCATGTGGTTGCTGGGAATTGAACTCAGGATCTCTGGAAAAGCAGTCAGTGCTCTTAACCTCTGAGCCATCTCTCCAGCCCCACGCTGTAGCTTTTTTAACTAAGGTGTATCTCCACAACCAATTAACGAGTCTCTTAAGCTCTGCTGAATTTTCTTCTCAGATGTCATTTCATTCATGCTTACTCCTCCGTCCTCACTTCTTTGACTCAGATCACCTCTTAATTTATCCGCAGTGCCAACCTCTGACCCAAGGATGCACGGATCCTATCAGCTGTTTGGAAGCCCTTTAAAGCTCTGATTTGATAAACTGGCTTCACGAAAATCACCTGTGCTGCTCAAGGCTCCCCCCCCCCCACCGCCTGCTATCTGCCACGTGCAGTGTTCGGGACTTACCCTCACGGCAGCCACTGCCTCAGCTATAGCAGACCGTGCTCATTTAATATAAACCAACCTCTAAAGAATAACCCAAGAGTTCGCTCTGTTGCCAGGCTGTTGCTTGGAAATCCTTGACCCTTTCCTGGTTTGCTAAGTCATTTTCATTCCTTAAGGACTAGATCAAGTCCTATTTTACCTTTTTATTTCTCCTCAGTTTTTCCCTTGGTGGAAAAGAAGTATAACTTTCAAGGCTTCCACATGACACCGGAGCTAGCCTGTGCTATGCTACTGGAATTACATGTGTGGCTAGTTGGATTCTCTGTGAGCCAAGACTAAGCACTGTATGAACTAGTGATAGTCACTGTCGTGGAAGACACTTTACTGACTGAGCTACTGTCCCAGCCCCAAAATAAATCAAATATTTAATAATGTTGGCGGTTCTAAGGATGAAATGAGTTAACATAATTGATTATCAATAATGCAATAACGCCTGTTAGCACTAATATTTATAGAGCCCTTACTATATGCTGGGCAGGCACTGTGCTAGAGTAAATACTCCACAAACATTAGCAGAACCCAGAGCCCCCATCCCCAGCTCCTTGTCTCAGTCTCACGCTTAATTTCTCTCTCTCCTACAAGAAAAACATTAAATTGGTTTTATAACCAACTTTTCAGGAAGAAGCACTGTAGAAAGTAACTCAAGAAGGAGAAACAGCACTCTAACTATTCCTAACTAAGTAATTTAAGCTAAGATAAGCCTTAAGAACTCAAAAACGAGAGGAAAGGCTATCTCATATTATTTAAGGGTCACTAAGACGAAACTTGGAAGGAAAGGAAAATAGTTAAAAATAATTTGGTAACAAGGACAAAGTAAATAAGTAACCAGCTGAAATTATGGGAGGCATGCTCTAGAGGAGAATGTGCATGAAATATTAACTGTCATAAGGCTGTAATGACATAACTTCACTGGACCAGAACAGTCTCCAATCCAGCCACAGAACAAAAATAGTTACTTTGCTTTGCATTCAGAAATACTCTTATAAAAGTATTACATGTCATAAAACACCATTAAACGATCAAAATGGAAGAAAAGGAAAAAATGCTCAAATTAAATGAGACGTCTGAATTTTAGTTATCAATTTTGCTAAATAGTTGAGGGAAATAATTGATTAAAAAAATAGGACTGCCTGAAACTGAGTTGAACAAGGATGACACCGATAAATATGCCAAAGTAGACAGGGAAAAGCACACTGAGGCCTCAACCCTACTGAAAGAACCATAGGCAACAGAGGAAAGCTGGGAGCCGGGTAAGTGGTCTTTCCCAGGGAAATACACATCAATTGGTTGTCCAGTGCCAAGCATACATACAAGTAACATTATGCAGAGTAAACAGGTTATAGTTAGAAATTTATATGTATACACATATATGCATGCAGTAGCAATTAGGGAAAAAAGAGCCCATGAATCTGAGGGAGACGGGGGGAGGGTTATATGAGAGGGTAGAAAGGGAAGGGAGAAATGTTAAAAATTTTATTAAATCTCAAAAATAACAAATGAACATGTAAAAGATATAAGTGCGTTAGGATGACAGAAGCCAGAGCCATCTTAAAATACAAACCAGATCACATTATTCGCCCACTCAAAAACCTCTTGATGGCTTCTGTTGAGTTCAGAATCAAATCCATCTTCCTTAATAGGTTTGCAGAGCTCCATACAACCAGGTTCCTTATCAGCATCTCTGACCTCATTTCTCTCGCTCCTTGCCTAGACCACTGCGTGCTGGCCATGTTGGGCTGCTGTGTTCTCTGAACCTCCCCTACATGGCTGCTCTCACCCAGACCTCCTTCAAGATGCTCTTCTCCCCGAATGCTTGACTCCTTCTCAGATGACTGCTCCAGAAATATCTTCTTTAACTCCAAGTCCAACCTCTGAATCTATCACTCATATTATCTCTTCCTACTCTATCTCTGTTAGCACCACAAACTACATTATAGTTTTCACTTCTTATGAAAAAAAAAAAGCTTCTGTGACACCGGTTTCACAAGGTCAGTCATGACTTTCAAATCTTGAAACAGGACAAGGTGTATGATGAAGTTATACAAATATTTTTAATAACTGAATTTCCTCCTCATATTTATTAAAGACAGCCTATTCTATTGATAATTTAAAATTAATTTTATTATTCACTACAAATATATCTACACAGAAAAAGATAATAGAAAAGCATAAAACTAACACACACTATATTTTTAAGATAGTACCCTGCAGAAAATTATTACAAAAATAGTAGTAATAATGTATGTTAAGATAATTATTATTCTGGAGAGACCTTGAGAGAAATGTCTAAGTATTAACAATAATGATAAGTATATTTACAAATGAGGAAATAAGCAAATTGTTATTTACAAAATAACAATTTTTTTCTATAACTATTCTTATGTAAAAAGAAAGGAAAAAAATTAAAAGATTGTATATGGTCAAATACAGCCTGAAACCAATTAAGCTGAATTTAATGAATAGGAAGATGCCCAGATGCAGACTGGCCAGGAGACACATTGATCCTTTCTTCCTAATGCTGATACTTTCTTTCAAAGCCCTGTAGAAGTACGTACACAGTAGCACAAACATGCAAGCCTGTGAAACTCCTGTGCCAACACACAGGCAATTCCCAGAAAGGAAAAAGTTCTAGATGTTTTTCCTTGTATATCCTTCCTCCCACTTTGCCTATTTCCTTACCACTCCACTAAACACCTCTCAATAGAAAGTCTCAGATGTTATCTTTCTCAGGAAAGTCCATGGGCCCCTCATCTAATCCTGAGGCGGTTTGATACATCCACAAAGCCACTGGATTCCTTACTCCTGACCTGATGTTACTGACTGCAGATGCTGGTCCTACAGTATGGGTTCCTAATGGAGCTAGGAGCCAGTGGATGCAGCTCAGCCAGGGCTCACTCGGGGAACTAGCTGACTGTGGAGAAAAACAAATCCTTCTCTGAGCTAACTTGCTAAGGATAAGGTCAAAATAAGCTAAAAGCTAGAAACTTAATAATTTCTACAACTTTAGTAGGCTAGGTAGTAACAGATCACATTTGCTCTCAATTGGAAAAATTGAGTGGAAACAAGGATGTCAGTAATCAAAGGGAAAAAAACGGGGTCGGTGAGAAACAGCATTTAAATTCAGTGTCTGAAACAGTATCTCTGCCCTCAAAGGACTTTATAATGCAGCTGTGCCAGCATTATCACTGGAAGCAATTTGCTATCACTGTATTAGTTAATACTGCCTTCCCCCGATGATCCCAAAGCCTCCATACCGACAGTCACACAAGGTCGAAAGCTACGTTAGACATACACAACATCAAATAACATTATTCTGCTTTGTTTTCGGTCCTTTCTGTTGATCAAGTGGGGAACTCCAGATTACTTTCCCAGCCAATGGAAATACTCCGCAACATCATGCTTAGCTTGAAAACATCCGCACAGTCGTGTGCCTTAGTGTCAAGCTGAGCTGCTACTTCCGAGGAAGACACAACACCTGACCATGTCTGGAAGCGCTCACCTGGTTTCCGCCGAGTCCATGGCATGTGTACAGAATCAACGGTTTGCCTCCCTGGTTATTTTCACCAACATCCAGACACAGAGGTTGACCGACACTCTTAATCTAAGTAAAAAGATTTATATATATATATATATATATTCAAATTGCACAGTTTCTATTTTTCAATTAATTTCAGGGAAGTGGCATTAATAATAAAAAACTCCAAAAGCAGTAAGTTAAAAGGTATGGAAGGGAATTTATCAAGGAAAAGGGGGAACATAAAAATACTCACATATCCAGATATAACAGGATTAAGGTCTGGTACATACACTTCTGGGTAAACGGTATTCAGGTACCATGTAAAATTTTTACACTGAAGGCGTTTCTTTATCTCAAATCTTTTTGAAAGGTCACCAAATGATTTCTGGAAACAGATGAGAGCATGAAAGGAGTTCTCAATCACATAGGCTCTGATGAATCCTTCATACGGTCCTATTTGCATTGACATTTAGGAATTCGGTAAAACTCTGGATGCAGGATGAACAATAAATGGACCATTTGTTCAAGCAACGGGTGCGCTGCCTGCCTGGTCCCTGGTGGTTGAGAGAATTAAGTCACCCCGGAGGGCTGGAATACACTTTACTTGTGGACAGGACCTCTAAAGAACAAAGATCTCCCCAAAATGCTGACGATGTGGGGCTGATTGTGGGAGAATTCTGAACTCATCCTACCTCTTTACTTAAAAATGACCCAGAGGGCGAGGCGTGAGGAAACACAGGCAGACAAACAGTGCTAAGACCCAGTGAGATCAATATCTCTTTGTAGTCAAGTGCAAAAAAATAATTCCCAAAGCGCACAGTCGGGTGTTTTCTAATTTAAGTGTTTTAATCTCTACAAAATTCCCAACTGGAACTTGAGTTGAAAAAGGCAATTTTGAGTTAATTGTATTTTATTTTCCTTTATTTTCAGGGGCAAGGAAAACAATTAAAAATGCCGGAATTTTATAACACTGTTTAATCTTATTCTTTTAGAAGAGCATGAATAAGTTATATACACATTTATTATTACTTATTATTTTATAATTATTATTATTACTATTATTTGTGTGTATGTGTATACATGTGCCATGGCACATACATGTAAAGTCAAATGACAACTTAGAGGAATCAGTTCTCTCCTTCCACGGTGTTGGTCCCAGGGATTGAATTTAGGCTATCAGGGTTGGCGACAAGCTCCTGCACCAGCTTGATGGCCCTAAGCTATTTATTTTAAAGTTTAAAGGCCTACCTTCAAAAATACTTTTTAAATGCCCCCCATGAGGTGATTCAAGCAAAAAATAAATAAATAAATAAATAAATAAAGGCTTATGGACTTGGGATAGTCTTTAACTGTCGTTTCATTATTTGGCCCTCACTTACTTGCTTAACGATTTTTGCTGCATCTGTGTTTCTCCTATAAAATATTTCCTTGTATTCATCCATCCAGACTTCTGCAAGGCGAACTTGGTTGCGAGCAATCACCTGCGTGCCTTTTGGGAAGGTATGAGGGCTTTTGCTGCGAAAAACATGTCCAACAACAGAGCAAGGCATAATCTCCAACTGCCCACCACATTGCCACACCTGATAATTAATGATATTTGTTTAAATTTACAGTATTTGGGGAAAAAACTGTTGCTTTAAGTTTACCTTTAAAATATCAATAAATACAAAATATAGAGATTTATTAGCATGTTATAAAGTCTCTATGCCAGTTCAATTTATGTTCTATAGATGTAAACAATGGTTTTAATAAACGAAATGAGAAATATAGAGAACAAACGCACATCTTCAGAAAGTAGGTTTACAAGAACACGAGTTCTGAGTCCTTCATAAAAACTAATTCCAAGTTTTCTTTTTGGCCAATAATTATGCAAGTGTTCTAATATGCAGAGAAAAACAAGGTTCTCTGGTGTAGCTGACGTCCCCCTTAAACACATGCCACTTACTGAAACTACACACTTTTTCCTAAGAAATGAACTAGCTGTCTGGGTACAAAAGAACCCAGACTCTATTTCCTCCTTGGATATTCAATTTGGTATTAAAGAAAAGCATTTGAGAAAGCTATCATTACCAGAATATAACCCATTATATTTTCAAGGGAGTTTTTCATATTGAAAAGCCCACGTCTATGTAGAATGTGTCTAAAATTTGCAGTAGTTCTAAGTACAATGTCCTACTGGTTAGTTCTGCCGTCAACAATCAGTAAGAAAAAAAAAAACCTAAAATGAAGCCATGCTCAAAAGTGAACGCTAGAACGGAGACAAGTGGTCAAAACCTCTTTCCCCCCGATTAAAATAAATCAGATGGCTCAGCGACACGTTCAGTTCAACAAGCTGCATTGAGACTCAGCCTGGGCTAGGGCTGGAAGCAGAGTCAGCTTTAAAAAGACCCTTGCCCTTCAGCGGTTCAGATGTGGCAGGCAGGGCCCACTACTGCCAGTGTGCAATGGAGTCAGAGCCCAGGGCTTTCCCCCTCCACATTCCAATCTGAAGGATAAAACGTGAACGACATGGTTCCAACAAAAATGAGGTCATGAAGTTGAATATATTAAGCACATGTCATGCCTACTAAAAGCTTATTTGGTTTATATTAATTTATGACATGCATTATGAAAAGAACAGTTCATATGATGCAAAGAGTTAAGCCTAGTGTCCTTTACAGTTATAAATAAATGTTTTCCATACTGACTCCCTTGATAATCAACTCATTTCCTGAAGCACTAGGTTTAATTATATTTATCTTGGCTGGAATTCAGTAGCTACAAGTGCATTAATTGGTGTTATTGCCTGGACACAGGAGTTTAACTGATTCCTCTTGTTACACTGGTAACCATGAATAAATATATCAAGTTACAACTTAAATGGAAATAGCCTCATTGCCAATTTTCCAGCAATTACATTATAGAAAGCACTAAATCCATAAAGACAGCATACATCTGCAACGGTCTGTATGAGCCGATCAGAACACAATACATCACACTGTTTGACATGTATGCTATGTTTAATCTCCATAAACTTACTCTGAATGACATTTCTATATTTTCACCTCCCCAGATTTCCATTTCTTCATCGTAACTTCCAATATGCTCAAAATATTCTTTAGATATAGAAAATAGGCCTCCTGCGAAGGTGGGGGTCCTGAAAAGAAACACATCGCCAAAGTTTGATACAGAAATTGAACAGGCTGAAAGGCTGTTTAAAGAACCAAACTGACAATAGAGGTGAAGAGACATTACATTTTAATTCTTTTATGTAGATATAGAATAGCTGAAAAATTTTTCCTCACAGTTAAGGTCGTGGGGGAAAAGAACTTTAAAAATAACATCTTCCATATTGTTTCTGTTCTTAACCTGCTTTAATATTCTTAAACTATAATTTATGAGGACATGAGAATTCACCTAATCTCAATGGTTTCTCCTATTGTGCAAAAGAGCCTCGTACATTACGAGTCTACATATAGGATGCATTTTTTTCTGTTTTTAAGGATTATCACACAAACAAAACACATATGCACATGCAGCGTTCCGTGCTCCTGGCGTGAAGATAAGACGTGGCGGCAAGCAGCTTACTTGATTGGGTAGGTTTCATCTTTCCTCCTTTGCTTCTCATGATCAGGAAGCGATTCCCAGCCGAAGGAGAGGCTCCAGTCAAAGTTTCCGCGGTTATGGTTGCTTCCATATGGAGAAGGCTTGTTGAACTCAAATGTGTTTAGATCTATGGATGCAATGTCTGGACTCACCACGGCAGTGTAGTTCTCGGCTATTCTGGCCAGCAGAGGCTCCAACCAACCATAGAAGCACTCACCTGCCCAAAAGAGAAGCTATGGTCAAGTTCATGGAAATGGTGAGAGAGTTTCCTTTGATATTACAGGAAAGTTTATAGAGAAACTATAAAGAAAAGATCATCTGTGCTCTGAATATACACGCATGATTTCTTTCATCTTAATTATGATAGGTAAAATGATGTAATTAAGAGTATATGGTGTGTTTTGATACACACGCAGTAACATACTGTTAAAAGTTTACTATTATCAAGCCAATTAAGGTATCCACCCATCACCTCACGTGGGGGGCTAGGGAAGAGAAGGGGGATACGAGAGATCTACTTCTAACCATTTTAAAGTACGCAACACAGTATTAACTATAGACCCCACGCTGTACAATAGACCTCTATAAGCAGGGACTTCTCAAGGGCTTATTGTGAGAATAGGGTTAAAGAGGAAAAACAAAATCAGGAAAATTCTCTGAAAAGATGAGATTTTCCTCCTAGCATAGCAGACGGGCTCTAATGTATTTACTATCCTTGTTACAGGAGCCCTTTTCCTTTAAGATAAACTTTCCATTTAACCCTAAAATTATTCTAGCTTATTTAATTTTTTTGTCCCTTTGACCCAGTAAGGCATAGTAACTGAAAGCTTAATTTTTCTTCCTGGGTCTTAGGTGAAAGTAAGTCAGGAAGTTAGGATATTCTGAATTCAGTGACTAGAGAAAATCACCCAAAGCTACTATAGTCCTGATGGAAGTGGAAAAGGAGCGGAGAGTCCCACGAAGGTCAGAATTATGCTCTTGGTCCACACCACACCCGGTCACTCTCCTTCCCACAGCTAAATTTGTCAGCCGTGGCCTGAAAGCATCATCGTCCAGCAGAGAAGAATGCCAAGTCAGATCTTACCGCATTTTGGATCGGAAAAAGAAATACTAGAGAGTGATGTGGTCCTTTGAGAAACTTCCAGATCTCTATTCAGTTTCCAAAGGCTGGATTAAGAGCCTATCAGATGCAATGGCTCTCAACAGAAACCAGCCCCAAAGCCTTTCTGGGACAGTCAGTGTATGCTTCCACCCGTTCTTGGATGGAGAGATATCTACGAGCTAGGCAGTTCAAGTTCAAGCATTCATAGGAAGAGTAAAACTCCCCAAACTTATAGCTCCAGGGACCAAGCAGCATTTGTTAATACCTAGCATATCCATTGTACATGGATGAGATAGCAGGATAGTCCTTGCTTGGCAGAACAGATTCAACAAAGCTTTAACAGAAAAAAAAAAAAAGCCTATAATCATTATAAGTGGCAGTATTGAGACAAAGTTCAATGATAGTACTGATCATGAATACTTAGGTAAAAATTTAATCTCACAGTGTAGGAATGAAAAACTGCAAGGAGAAATTCCTTTTACTTAGGGCAGAATGAACATCTTGGGTGAGGGAGGAGCCCTAAGTAAGAATCACCTGCAAGGAAAGCTGGGCATTAAAAACACTGAGAAGGTAAGGGCTTCTGTGAAGTTCGTATACAGAGCCATTAGCTGCTAGGCCTGCCAGAGCTAACATCAGTAACACAAGCTATTCAGAAGAATACCACGAGACATCTAGAGAAAAGTAACTTTGAGATGAAGGGGCAGAGGGAGAAAGTTACCAGCCAGCTATGCACAGGCACTTACAGTGAGCATCCAAAAACGTGAGCGTCTCCGCAGTCGCTACTGCTGCCCCTAGCAACCGAGCAGTGATGAGGCCTTTTCTTTCTTGTTGTCTGACTATTTTCACTATAGAAAATTGTTTGATATATTCCTCTAGTTTTTCATGTAAGTAGTCTGTAAAGAAGAAAAAAAATTCCAGTTAACTTTTTTTTAAAAAAAAATATTTATTTTTATATCTAACATCTGAGAGGTAATGAAATCATCAGGCAGTGACCCTTCTAAATCTATGTCAACATTTGCTCATTCTGCCAGTAAAATCAGCATGACTTTACCTTTAAGTCTTTGAGGAAAATGAGACTATGTATACAAATTATAACTCACGTCATGCCTACGGTTATAATTTGTACTTATTCTGTCCACTTCATAGAAAATCCATGCACTATGTTAGGGACAAGTGAGAGGCCGACATGGAGAGGACCCCACGAGTTCAGAAAGCTCACAGTAAGAACTGAGCTGAGTGGCTTTCAGAGTCAGAGAAACAGATTTTAATAAAAAACATTCAACCAGTATTTAAACTGGCACTAAAATTTGAGAACCGTGACAAGGAATGCCAGGCAATCAATACAGTTCACTAGCGGTGAGACAGTGGTCAAAGCTGCTCACTCCCCACATGCCAAGCAAAGGGCAAGCAGGGGATGCCGAGAGTCGTGGTAGATTGGGGAGATTGGGGACACTTCACCGTCGGCACAAACTTGAAGAGGCATGGAAGGTTGCTAAAGACAGACACAGCTATATAACATACATAACTCAGAAAACTAAACATCTGAGGCTGGATGAGATAAGGAAGGAGCAAACGTGGAGGCAAAAGGTAAAAGGAAACCGGAATCAAATCCGTCTCGTGCTGTTCAGACGTGTGGGCATCTTCAGTCAACCCTTTCACCATCAGATTGTCTTTGTCGCTGTGGGCGTTCTGTTTGCTCCAGACATGGTCTTGCCAGACGTGGCTGGCCTGGACAGGGTGGTCCTCGGGCCTCAGCTTGCAGAGTTGTAGCATTACGGCTTTATACCAGGGCATCTAGCTTGCCATTTAATTCTTCAGTTCTTGTTAATATGTTATTCAGCTTAAGCGACCTAAACTACAGAGGAGCCAAGTTCAATTCCCAGCAACCACATGCTGGCTCACAACTGTCTGTATCTCTGCTCTCAGGGGGATCTGACCCTCTCTTCTGGCCTCCTTGCACTGCATGCATGTGATGTACAAACATACATGAAGGCAAAACACCCCCCATTAAAACTGGGGAAATTGTTTTCTTTTTTTTAAAAAACATCTGAAATATGTTCAAATTCTTATCTGCTCCCTAAATATTTTCTAACCCGTATTCTGTTTGGGAAAGCACAAAACTGTATCAAATCAGAGGTCCTGGGTTAGAGGACCATTCCTTTGAACCGTTTGACCTTGGAAAACTTATTTTATCTTTTCTGTACTTAGATCTCTTATCTGTAGTGGGGATGTGACGTAAGCAGCCCCGGTGACAACTGGGAGAAGGAGAGGGACCCCAGGAGACAGCAGAACACAGGCTCTATCAGGTGGCACTACTCTGAACATGTCAGCTCTGGTTTTCGCCTTCACTAGGATTTAACTACCTTATTGGCACCCAAATATCCTCATCTTCATTCTGCTTTTCCTCAATAAACTGCTATCAGGGACTAGTTTTTACTTCACAGATATGCGGGTGTGGGGTGGGGGTGGGTATGTGCGTATGCGCGTGTGTGTATGCACGTGTGCGCATCTGTTCTGAAGACAGGCTAGCATCCTAGGCTAGCTCTGAACTCCGGAGCCTCTTGCCTCAGTCTCTGAGTGCTGGGCTCACAGGCGTGCAGCGCCCTCCTAGCTGTTCCGTTTCCATACAGTCATAGTTTCCAAGTGGGTGCTCGGTGGGTAGGTTTCAGATGGAGTCTATGAGACAAACTACAAGAGCACCGAAGCATACATTTTGTTAGGAAAATGGCTCAAGTTTATTGTCAAGTTCTTATCACTATTACGAAAGGGAGCAGGCCTTTTCGGCAAGCAGACGTCCTTCTCTACCCTTCTCTAGAGGTGAAGGGCCGAGCAAGCTGAGGGACTCAAGCTCCTCCAGTCCCTGCTACATGACAGGCAATGATGCTGTAGGGAAAAGACACCACGAGCCATCAGGGGAAAATGTGTCTGGGGGGGCTAATCACGGTGTTACATGAGAATGTAAAATGTTAAATCGGTACAAGTCTAATGTAATTAGGTAAGCCTTATGCTTACTTTGAAAGTGATTAGGAAAGAAAGCAAACAAGAAATGGTTGAAACAGAAAGACAATGAACGGGTGTGTCTTGGTTCCCACGTCCTTTGCTTCAATGGTTGTTTGAGCTTTCAAATAAAGATGCATGTTTCCACTGAACGCCCTGCTGGCAGTCAATCTGCCAGACCTCCATTGTCTCACACCTGGGACAATCGAGCAAAATAAAAACCATCTCCGAAAAGGCATTCAAAAATTCAAAGGGGAGAAAACATTTCCAAGACTGTGTTAGTGCTGTGTTTTGTGTTTTGGTTTTTTTTTTTTCTTTCAGGTAAATTTATAGGGGATGAAAACCTTAATCAAGTATGACTTAAAACCCACTGGCCGCTGTCCAACCAGACAGGAAGAACCACAAAATCGGATTATAGAGCAAAATACCAGTTAGTTACAATTAAGTGGTAAAGTAATAGGAAAGGGTATTAGAAATCCAAAGATCTCTATAGTGTGTAACTTCATTTCCTCTTTCTTCTCTTGCTTCATCCTGCTTTTTTCTTATCTGATTGTTTGCTGTAGCTGCAGGCAGCAGCTGACACTGTAGGCATGCGACACCACATCCAATTGATGGAGTCTAACTTGAATCCAGGAGACACGAATTATAAAACTTCTTCACTTGGAGACCTGGTCTCGCGTTCATGTAAAAATCTCTAGAACTGAACAAATTTTTTTTTCTTTTGCACAGATGTTTCTCTCAGTTGAGAATATAACTCACTCTATTCAGAGTGAGTTTAGCTGGAAGCCATGGAAATACACAGAATTGCATGTAGATGTGATGAGCTAACGGTTTCATTTTATGGCCACTGATTAGCGTGTTTGGACTAGGGATACAAGCAATGTGACCTAATGAGTACCTGCTTTCCCTTCCGCATGTACAGAAAGGATGGTATACGTAACAGCACTTTGGATTTGGTGGGGGCGTGCTGTACCCATTTTACAAATGAAGGAACAACTACGAGCTAAGATTAAGGCCTTTGGGAATCTAACTCCAAACCTGGGTTTATACAGGAGTCAAATTTCGTAATCACTGAAATAAATTGTTTTTTACTTAAAGGAATTGTAACTTTAAAAAAGTAGAGATGGGGATATTGATAGACTTATGATCCCAATTTAAGATATCTAACTTAGTATCTCATTATGATTAGAAACAAACATTCAAAGACCGTTCCTAATTTTGAAAGCAATGCTAAATTAATTGTTTAAAAGCCCAGGTCTACAGACACACTTCCCACACAGCGGTTGCCTGCCATGCCTGAGGCCTGTACTGGACCCTCAGCACTATAATGGGGAAATGCTCAAATAAAACAGAAGGGAGTCACGGTGTGGCGTCAGGTGCTCACACCATTACCTGTAAATTACGGGACTCACATGAATTCCTTCATATTAAAAAACCCAGTTAAGCTCCAGGTCTAAATCACACTATGGGATGCGTCATATAATCAATTGCATATTCATTAAATTCGCCACAGTTTCCCCTTTCGGTGGTTTAAGGTAATGTCATTACTTAAATTTGATACAGCATGATATTATCTCCATTTTATGAATAAAGAAACCGGGGCCGAAGAGTAGACGTGACAAATTCACACAGCTGGTTGGGACCAGAGGTGGGGCTCCAGCCCAGACAGCTTTACTTCAAGCTCCCATCTGTGCCCCTCGCCAGCGTGCTCTATAGTGAAAGCCACGTCCCCTGGGCCTACACTTATGAAGGTCGGTGTTCAGAGAGTCCAACAACGTACAATGTTCCAACACGGCACCCTAGAGCTCAAACTTCACCATTCGCCGTGCCACCCAATCCGTTCCCCAGGGAGTACGACGTACACCAGGCAGGCTTTGTCCGTGAGCACAAGGATTTACTGGTCAGCATCCACTCTCTTACCGTCTACGCTGGCGTCGTCCACCAGAATGATCTCCTTCAGCAGTATTGCAGGCGAAGAATAGAGCACACTGTGGACGGTGCGGAGCAGCGTGGACCACGCTTCGTTATGAAAGACTATTATGACGCTGGTGGTAGGCAGGGGAGGGCAGCGCTTAAATTTCTGCTCAATACATCTAGGAGAAGTTAAGGAAGTGGGAGAGCAATGATGACTTCTCCTGGTTTATTTCACCATTTCTATACCATCGCTAAATTATCATTATTTAATCATTATCACACGAAATGATGGCAACTCAAATAAATAAACATACATAAATAAAGCAACTCAAAGAAACAAACAGAACCAAATAGACAGCAATGCTTATTCATATATGAAAGTATCTTAATGATTCATAAGTATAGCTAGGTTGAAGCAAAGTTCTAGAAGCAGCTCCTTCTTCCTAATCATGCTCACTGATACAGGCGACATGGGTCAGGCTTTCTACACTGTCCGGTTTTAGAAAGAGATATAACCCATAAATGAATCAATGTGCAAAAATCAAAATGTCTAACTATTGTCCAATAAAATTTTTTTTCTTGCTTAAGTCATACATTTTTCTTATTTGATTTAAACTGCATAACTTCATTTCCCAAGTTAATTTAATCAAATTTAGTTTATATATGGAATCAAAACAAGAAGGAACCTCACCCACTAAACCTAGGTTCTTATCACCAAATGCTTAGGACCATTTGACTGTCTGTGTTAAGGAATTCACTCTGAAAATGTGCTTTGCTATTTGATTAAGACCTATCACTTTCAAATTATCTTTTAATAGGACATACTTAGAAATTCAAAGATCTATATATCCACGTTCAAAGGTTTATGTTGGGCCAGTCATGATGGTACACGACTTCAGAACCAGCATTTGGAGCAAGAGGCAGGTGAATCTTTGTGAGCTTGAGGCGATTCTGGTCTACATAGCCAATTCCAGGCCAGCCAAGTCTACATACTTAGACCCTATCTTTAGGAGAAAAAAAAAAGTCTTATGCATATTACCATCCGTTACATTGATATACACAGGGAAAGGATTCCTAAGCGGTCTTGATTTGATTAATTAGTGCTACTATCAATTACCTAAAAGTATTACAGATTGTTATCCAATTCACTTTTGCAACATTGTCTTCCTCACAGAAACGTTATTTACAAACTAATTTGGACAGAAAAGCAACTGTGGCTCGGTAGAGCCTCCAGCCCTTGAGACGAGATGCCATGATGAACACAGTCACCAGTCTTTGGAGTGGAGGTGAGGATTTACAACCCAGGGCATGACATTAACTGTGTGTGGTCTGTGCAGAAGATAAGCTGACAAGACAGCAGTGTCTATAAGGTCATTGAAATGTCATGCAGGACTGCTCCATTTGAGGCAGCAGACTATACCATTCCCCCACCCTATAAAAACAGCATGCAAACAATCAAAGATTGCTGCTCAGACTCAAAGGGAAGGAGGTAAATCATTCACTCGTAGAGATAAGATCGAGCACACTTCAGTTGCTTTAAGTGGCCAGTGGGCCTTCTCCAGCGTGGCAGCCGAGCCTACAAACAAACCAGCAGGTCCTCTCATGAAAAGCCTTCATTAGCCATACCTTGGTAGAAATGTGCTTGGGATTCTTTCCCAAAAGCAGGTCAGTAGGGTGAGATGTTTATGGAAGAAAAAAGGAATTAGTCAGAGGTAGCTGTGAAGAGGACCTGTTGGTAAAGCGGATAGGGAAAAGAGAGGACAGGGAAAAAGCGCTGTTGGGGGTAGAACGTCACACACAACTACAGCAAGTTACTTTTCGTAAATTGAATTTTGAATAAACTACCAAGTAAAAATAAAACGCAAACGTACATATTCATTTTATCATAATGATACAGAAATAGATTACTAAATATAAGTTTATATTTTAATACATAAAGGTTTATAAACTAACATACAGTTCTGGAAAATCCCACAGTATGACATTTTCTCATGTTATAAGGAAGGAAGAGAATTTGGGGATTAAAGATTTTTACTTACCTTTATTTGCTATATAGTCAATTAATACAATAACAATTAAGAATTACATGACATTAAAGATGCAACAGACAAAACTGCACACACACACAAACACACATATGTGTCACTAGTAAAATGTTACCAATTTAATTGTGTGAGGCATTCCCTCTGTTTAAGTAAGCTAGAATTTATTTGCCTGGCAAGTAACTATTAATGAGAATTAGTAAAAATGAAAGCGAGAGGGTCACAGGCCAAGTGTTGATTCCATCATTAATGCAAGCGATAAAATTTCTCAGTATGACTTTATAAACTGCGATCATTCTGAAATAATGTGCACAGTAAATTTATGCTACAAACTGTTTCATATCATTTAAACTAGCGCAATTAAATAACCTGCTGCAGAGACTCGATATTTACTGTAAGACAATTTGTAAAATTCAGCATTTAGAAACTGCTTACATTATAAATCAGGTCATCATCTGGCTTTAGGAGACACTAGATCCATCCACATGGCTGCTGAGCCTTGAATAAAACGCTAGTGAGATTTTCAGAAAAGGGGGGTCCCGTTGATACTGGTTATATTCAAAGTAAGAAACAACTAGCCTTTAGCACTCCCCACAAAATGTTATCCAGAGAGTGGCGGAGAAGCAGATCTCCAACTCCAAACTAATAATGGCTGTTAATGTGCTCATCTGGTTTTTTCTCCCTCAGTAACTAGATTATTGAACGTTATTGAAGTTTACTAACACTAGAATTAAAATGCTCATCTTAAGAAGATAGTAACTGACATGTAATGAATAAAAATTATGCTAAATGAGTTTTTATGGGGACTGCTTTTCGGTTACCAAGTTTCCCAGAATCAGTAAAATGAAATACTGCATCTGAATCTATTGATAAAAGAGAGAACCATCTTCAGAAACACTAGGGTATTTTATAGAGCAACCGTTTCTTCCTGTATTTACTCTGAAGTGATGGGCAACTTAATCTTGAACCACACTGATTAGAATAGAGTTACATCATCCTTCCCCTGCAGCTTCAACCTGCAGGGATGCAAGTAGTCAGAGTAGGAATTCACAGTTGCAAATCTAGTAAAAACTCTCTGCGTGCAGATGCAATCGGTTAGAAACAGTAAAACAAAATATGTAGTAGGCACCAGTTGCTTACTGTTTGCCTGTCTTGTGTTCTTAAAAACTCATGGATGGTTCGAGAGTTCAGGAATTCATCCCACCCTTTGCAATTCAAATACAGTATTTAAACCTCACCTTACAGGTAACAAAGTGCTTAATTAAAGGCACAGAGAAAGATTCTGTATAGTTGAGACAAGTATTAGAAATGACATCACTTCAGAAGGCCTATTTGCCTCTAATTCTACAGACATGAGAGCACACGAGCAGAGCCTCTTGGCAGGTGGAAGTGAGTTGTAGCAACGTCCTCTCTAAGAAGGAAGTCTACATACCCAGGCCTTCTGAGATCTAATCACGTCTCGACAGTACACAGAGTGTGTGACATACTTTACAAGCCAACACACTACCTAATAGCTTCAAAATCTTGGCACAGTTTAAAAAACATTTCTATTCCATAGCATATCAGAGAATTGAGAACTATCCCTTCACTTACTCTATTTTCTATAAAAACTGTCCAAATGTTCCTAAGTGGATGAGGAAATTATAGCATTTGGGGGGGGGGATTTCCCCTTGAGTATACATCAGATCTAGAACATGGTTTTCTAATTCAGAAGGTGCATTTCCTGTCTCCACTGCCAAACCAGCAAGAGCTATGGATACTCTGCCTCAATAATTATAAAGAAAATCAAAGGAGACATCAAACAAACAGCACTGGCTGCTGTTTTGCTTCAGAGTGCCTAAGGAGCCTGCCTGAATTAGCACCTCTTCCTTGAAAACCCTGATGAAAAACAGTAAGGGAATATTCTTCAACATACTCAGGTGGTCGGGTGTCAGGTCCAAGGTCACGGTGTAAAGAAATCCTGTCACTGGCAAAGGCGTTGAAGCAGTGCTTGGTCTCCCCGCGCTCTTTTTCCTTCTGCTCCTCCAGGCTGAGGTGGGTGACTTTGAAAGGCTTGCCGGAAGCACCAGGTGCATTGGAATCCTGAGGTGGGCGGTCGAGGACGGGTTTCAGCTCGGCTGCTGTGTAGTACCCTTGCAGACAGGGTCTCTGGGGGATGTCGATGCTCGGCTTGACGGGTGCTCCTATTTGCATCTTTGGCATTGCGTCTTTGATATTGTTTACAGCTTCGAGCATGAAGTCAAGCATTTTGTTTTTGTTTTTCAAGTTTCTCTCCATCTTTGATTCCTCCTTGGAATATTGAACGCTTACTTCTCGTTGCATTAAAATCAAAATGACGAAAAAGCAAAAGATGAACACACCAAGCTTCCAGAACTTTTTGCAGTAATGTTTTTTAATGTGCAATTTTACTAGTCGCTTTAGGTGAGCCATTCTGGCATTAAGCACTTGTTACTTGACAGATAACAGCTATGGTTTTCTTTGTTACTTATAGTTTGTATCATAGATTTGCTGGTAAAAGGTTTCTTTAAATAGTAATACCTACAAACAGAGATGACAGATGATGTTAGTAGTGATTCTTTTCTAAAGTCAGGGTACAATTCATTACCTCAGCCAACAACTGAACATGAGCTGCAATGTCCTCTTAGAGCTTAAAGAACACGTAGACATTTCACCATCAACAAAATGACACTTTAAGAAGAAAATACCTATGGTCATTAACTGTGATTGACTGTGCCCTTTGAAAAATGAAAACTTCCTTGCCAGGAAAACAAAACAAAACAAAACAAATCAAACCAAACCACACCGCACATTTTGTTCACTCTGTCAACAACTACTATATGATACACACAAAATGCTGCATTGCAAATAGATTTTTCAGATTTTCAAAAAGGATTATCTGAGCTTGCTAACCAAGGGATCAGCAAGGGGTCAGAGGCCTTCGTGAAGTGGATTATAAACAGGGCAGATGCATAGGGAAGTCATGCTGGCATGCACTGCCAAACAACCTCAACAGTGACCTTCTTTTCATGTGCTTGGCCATTAACTAGCGAAGCGCCTCTCCAGCTAAGCAAGCTGATCAAGAGGCTGCACCTGTAAGTTGGCTGGCATTCTCTCCCAGATCTGCTCACAGGGCATTGCTGTGAGTCAAGGCAGAAGTGCTACACGTCTTACTGCAGGGTAATTTACAACTTACAATCAAGTTAAGCCATTGCTTTTTCCAGCTACTTCAATAACTCGCGCAAATGCAAAACCTAACAGCACAATGAGAACTGTGTTGGCTTTGCTTGAGGTGTCTCTGGGCCTCCAGCATCTGAAGGCAGAAGTTGGCCTGAGAAAGGGCTGCTTGCAACTGAGCATGAGACGAGAACACTGCGTTCGTTAGACCCTGAAGTGAACCAGCATGAGTTGAGGACAGCCTGAATCAGGCTGGATGTTGAGTTTCTTTGTGATCCTTGAAAATATATTGTGTAAACTCGGTGGTGGTGGTGGTGGTGGTGGTGGTGGTGGTGGTGGTGGTGGTGGTGGTGGTGGTGGTGGTGCATGTCTTTAATCCTAGCACTCAGCACTCAGGAGGCACAGGCAGGAGGATCTCTGTGAGTTTGAGGCCAGCCTGGTCAACAGAGTGAGTTCCAGGACAGCCAAGGCTACACAAAGAAGCCCTGTCCTGAAAAACCCAAATAAATACCTAAATAAATAAGATAATAACAACGTAAAAGGGCTCAGTATGCCAAGCTATTCCCAACTATTAACAGTGGTGACGAAAGGAACACTGCCTGTTTTGTTGTCCCCTAGTCTACAAAATAATTAAAGAAAATGTCATTTGTAACAGTGAAAACTAACTCGGACACTTTATTGGGCATTTGCTCCAATGCTATTATGTAATTTAAAATAAGGAAAAAAATTAACTCTGGCCCCCAAGGATAGCTCAGATATAATGTCTGTTGCCCATAAAAGTGAGATCCCAATGTTTTCTGGGCATTTCTAGCTTTAGGAGCTTCATGGTAGAATAAGGTGACCAGACGCGCTTCCACCTGTCTTTAAACACTCCGTGTAGTTGTCTAATCTATGCTTTGGCCACAACATTCCAATGCTTTCCCTCAGGGCACAAAGGCTGAGGGGTCAAAGTAATATAGGGCAAGCCAAGGGGCACAGCAGGGTCATATGACTCGAAACGCTGGCAGAGGTCTTAGAGGAAAGCGCCCAGGAGTGACTTACACAGCTGAACAGAATCTTGAGAGATAAAAAACTCTTAGGCAGATTGCCAAGACGGAGAGGAGAGATAGACTGGCATACTTAAAGGCTTGGAAGTAAAAAAGGCACCGCCTGATCCGAGCCGAGGTGGGAAATGTCGGGAGATGACGCGGGGAGACCAGGGAGAAACCAAATCACAGAAGGCCTGCGCATCTTCTGGGGATTCCGGAATTTACCCTTTTCTTCTTATCTTAGGGGTTGATGACTTTAAGGCAGGATCATAATCAATCTTATGTATTGGAAAACCCAGCCCTGGTAAAAGTGATACTATCCAGGGTACCAGAAGGTAGAGAGGAATCTTAAGAGTCCAGCCACAGAATTAATTACATTTAAGAGAGGAACAGGAGCAGGATGGCTACAGAGATAAGGCAGGTACCAGTTCTGAGACTGGCCGGAAACCTGCCTTGGGGAGTCCTAGGAGAGGCTACTCACAGAGAGGAACCGGTTCCTGGGACTAGGTAGCTGCTGAGGGGCAATGCTGGCTTCTGAAGTCAAGCTCACTTCTTCACGTGTAGCTGAGGCCAAGATAACTCTGGGCTGGTTGCCTGGGATAGAGGGTAGAGAGCTACCTCCACAAATGACCAATTGTTTCAGGCCTTTGTGTGAGTCTGGGAAAGAGTTTGGGGAGCAGCTACCTAGGCTAGAAGGATCCAGCCTTACTGGCCAAGTCAAGTCCTGTAAACAGGATGGAGTGGGGGAGGCTGGCTCTCGGAAAGCTGTTCCCTGTAGGGGCCTAGCACTATAGCAAGCCATGGAAAGAGTCGATCAGCGGTATAAGTATGTTCACCAAGAGCCCTGAAGCCAGGAGGGGAAGCCCCTGTTCTGCTCAGTGTCCTTGAAGCACTTTGTTGGCCTGGCTGAACAAGGCATCAGTTGGTGCAGGCCAAACCCTTATGAGATTCTGCTCTAGTACTGCATGGCAGGCTAATAATTAAAGCACACAGACAGTAAGCTGGTGAGCAGTAAAAGCTTTCCCTTGGACTCTCCAGCCTTTCCTGTCCACTACAGGGCTCAGTGTTGTTCTCCGTAGATTAGGACCGCAGCAGCAGAACTGGTGAGACAGTCTCCGTTCCTGTTCTACTCACAGCCACGGACAAAGCCCTCAGGTAGCTGGGGAGGGGTGCTGGCTGACGTTCATGGCCCATGGCGTGTGTTCCTTACTCCGTTTCATCAGTAAAAGCTTTCTCTTGAAGAGAAAAACCCTTCGGTGTATTTACAGGAGATAAACCTCTGCAGGGTCTGCCCCTTCTGAAAGGCTTAGATACACAGCCTCAAATTCCAGCCTCACCAGTCTTAAAGGCTCAGCTCTTTCAAGGCCATGGCCACACAAAGCATCGTAACTTCCAGTCAACCAATAAATATCGATATCCCCAGCCATCTCATTCTAAACCCAGTGGACAAACACAGTATCTACCTGTCGGAAGAATTTCCTCGTTTGGGGAGGGCATCTCAGACATCTAACAATGGGGCAGGGCTGGATTCGGTGGCTGTCTCTTGTCAGTGCTGCAGCATAACTGCATTCTCTTCTGGGAATCAGTTCTGAGATTTCTTTCTCTTTCATTTCAATTCCCCACAAGAAGTCACAGATATGAGCTGGAAGGGACCAAGGGCTATTGTTTGGGACAGTCACCCAAAGAGCCTTGTGTTAAAGGCTCGCCTGCCCTCACCCCCACTCAGAGGAGGGAGAACTTGAGGAAGGGAAGTCTAACAGGGCAGCAGTTCCTTCTGCTACTTCACCACGATGAGTTGCTAATTTGATACTTTCTGTTTCTAAGAATTGGTGCGAGAGTCTCAGGGCTTCCCAGGATACTTTGGAAAACGGCTGTTGGCACAGCTAGGGAAGATACTGGATCTGGGAACTGACACAGGTTTGGAAAACAGTTGAAACGAAAGCTCTCAGTTCTGACAACTAAAAGATGCTTATCTGTTCCAGTCCTTAGTGACCACTAGGCATCTGTCAAAAACATCTCAGCTGCCAGGACTGATGTAGACAGCACGCACGGCTTTCTGGTGGTTATACAGCCCCACCTTCCATTACAGGAGAAGTATCTACTTTGTCTTTGGTGGTTAAGGTGTGTTTGCCTCTTTGCTTCGGCTGCAACAGGATCCCATTAACTGCACTGAAATCAGGAAGCTGATCTCAATGACCTGAAGAGAACAAGCGCAGACTGCTTTATCCACAGGTGCAAAGGCACGACTCACGGATGTATTTCACAACATCTACGGGAATGACCCAGTGGGATGTAGCTGGAGGGGTGTGTCGGGGCACCTGGTAGTAAGTCTTATCAACCAGCCCAGTTAGGGAGGGGTAGAACACAACGCCTAAGGAGAAGGCCATTTCAGGTCATTCATCTTCTGTGGAAGGCCAAAGAGTATTGAAGGATGGGGATACAGAGGGAAGAACAGTAAGACTCCTCCTCGCTCATCTCGGCTACTTTCACCTTTCTAGGGGCTTCCCCTCCACTCCTGGCTGAATCTCAGTGCCCCGCCAGCCTGTAGAAGGAACAGTGAACTTTTCATAAGGAGTCAATCACTCCCGTCCTCCCCACCTTCCTTTTTTTATTTTGTTTCAAGACCACATGGCCTCTATTGCAACTACTCAATGCTGGGGGGAAAGGACAATGCATAAATAAATAAGCATAAAGCATATCTATGTTCCTATTATTATTATTATTTTGCAAAAGCAGATTGTGTACCAAATTTGGCCCAGGGGCTGTGTATTCCAACCCTTGCTCTAAAACTCCTAAAAGACGTGAATCTCAACATAGCAAATTTCCCCTTCCTCCCTCCCTCCCTAGCTCTACCAACCTGGCTGTAACACAATCACATCCATCTTCAAATCATTCACAGCATTTTTAAGGTCAGGTGGCAAAAGAGCCTAATAGGAAACATAAAATAGCTTTGCCTGCTGCTTCAATTTTCTCCAGGGCACCAGTATCACCCTCGCCTCGTGCTTTAGCAATCAAAACTTCCTTTGTTATAAGTTTACGTTGGACATAAAGCAGTCTCAGCCTAAAACATAACTGCTCCTTCAATAGCTGACCTCAGGGCGGTTTTCCTGAAGGCCACAAGCAGTCAGCTGCCACACAGGGAGGCTGAGGATTCCTGTGCTGAATGACAAGCTCCAAATAGGGAGGGTCCATAATCCTGCGGGATTTAAACTTAATTCCCTAAGCAATGGGTGAGGCCCTGGTGGATTTTAAGCAGTATGTTAACCAAAACTGAAAGCTAAAGTGATTGCCCTGGAAAGCTGTGCAGGATATACATTATAAGTTGTGCAGGATGTGCATTATAAGTTGTGCAGGATATACATTATTTTTGGAGAAAGAGGAGCTCAGATAGGAGGGTAGAGGCAATTATGGGATTATTAAAAATAATGTGAGCAAGACATGGATAAAAGAGATATGGAGGTTTGGAAAAAAGACCTGAGAGGCAGCTGAACTCAGCAAACCATTTAATAGCGAGGCTAGAAGATTCAGTCTGAGCTGAGGATGACACTTCGCTTGGTGAACGGAAGTTGCTGATGAGCTCTCTGCACTAGACTAAGGAAAACTGTGTCAGACAGCAACAATGAAAGAAACACTGTACGCTATGTTTGCAGATGACGACCATCGTGAAAAGCTTAACAGCAAAAATAAATTACGAAGGAAATGTGCGAAGGTAATAATGATTTTCTTAATGCTATAAACCATTTCTCAGGAAGATATGTTGTACAAAATAGGAGAAGCAACAAGTATGAAGGGTTGGTCACATCATCTTAAAAATAGCAACTGAAGAGATATCATCAAAGGAAGATCACCAATAGAAGTTTCAAAACGGGCCCAATTACCAATGGCTCCAAGCAGGACAAGAAGACAAGAGAGAAGGTACCAATAATCTAATGTTTAGATTACATAAAACTAAAGAGGTCTTGGCATATAAAGAAGTCAGACTCCAATTAATATATGGAAAAATCAGGCAAGCTATTTTCCTTAAATTAGTTAGGTACTAACAAAGTGTTAAAAGCACTCTCTAAGCTAGCCACAGGACACACGCCGCAAGTCTCAACTATTCGGAGGCTGACGGATAACTTATGCTGCGAGCATTTGAGACCAACCTGGCCAACTACAGACCAGACCTGATTACACCTCATTTAAAAAATAAATTTAAATTACACCTAATTTAAAAAATAAATTTATTTGTGTAAATATTTACACAAATAAACACCAATACCCAGCTGAGGGTGGAGGTACACATTGGCAGGCAGAGTGCTGGGAAGCCGGAGGCAAGAGAGTCCATCCTGGACTGCACAGCGAGCGCTAGGCCGAGTGGGGCTTATATATATGAGACCATGCTTCAAACGCCAAACAAAACCACCTCAATGGACCTGGGTGGATGTATAGTGAGCAGTATCTATATAACCATAATAAATAAACATCAAACCGCAAACGAAAACCGAGACTTCGATGCGGAGGAAGGAAGAGCAGAGGTGGACGTGTGAGTGGGGGAGATATTTATCTGCCATAATGAGAAGACCACAGATAGTGCCACACCCTGACCCGGGAGACAGCACTGCCTGTGTATCATTCCGAGGGAGAACACTATAGAGGCGTCTAAAGAGAGGGGGGACAGGTGACTGGATGCCTGACTGGATGCTGTCACCGTGGTGACTCACTTAGTAATCACACTTCACTTTCTTTGCTCACACATAAGGTAGATGGAAGCCTTGAGTTAGAATCAGACTTCCATGGCTGTGTCTTAGCTCTCAGAGCTAAGAATGAACCGTCTAGATGGCAGCGAATGCGCTAACCTCTCGGTTTTCCCCCCTTTCTCTAAAGGAATGGAGAAAAACAGCACATACTTCACAAGTTGCTGTGGAAATTTAATGAGTTCATACATGGATCTAATAGCAAGGGAAGGCTGAAAAGACAAGATCTCCTGAGGAAATTGGGAGCATGGAGACCATGTGGGAGGGTTGGAGGGGTGGGGAGAGAAAGGGAGGGGAGCAGAGAAAAATGTAGAGCTCAATAAAATAAAGAAAAAAAGAGCTTCTAATCAATTTCTTACATCAGTAGATGATACATATAATGTTTGTATGTCGTATCCATGAGTGCAAGCAGTTGTGCCCAGTGTTCATAAGTCTTATTATTTCCTTAGGATAGATGTCTAAAAGTGGATTTTTTTTGTCTATAGATACAATCAATTTAAGACTAAAAAAAATTTCTAGGTTGGAAAAAAATTTAATGAGTTACATGTAGATTGCTGAAAGTATGTTGGACAAATGAGCAACAGTAAACAAAGATCAGAAATTACTAAGGTAATAAATATGAATTATTACATGATAAAAAATATAATAGCAGTTAGTAATTGAAAAGATAGTTCAACCTGTGGGGTAAACATTAAAGCTGACCACCCTCTTCTGGGAGGAAATTCATTATAAAGGTTAATACATAGCCGGGTACCAAGTAGCTCATTATTTCTTTAGGCTAACATTTAGTGTGTGATTGGAAGGGAGGGGAGTGCAAATTCCAGAGAGAGACAAATTCCAGTTATAGATAGAGGTAAAAATGAAGAAGCTCAGATTGGAACTCGAAGGCTGAGTATTAGCTGACAGGCCCAAAGGTAGGAAGGTGCTTGTTACCGGCAGAAAGAATCACACTTGGCAATGACTTAGAGGCAAGAAGAACCTGGCAGTCAAAGAGGTTGCCAGAGAAGCAGGCAGGAGGGGGTGGGGTGGCAGCCGCTGAGTCATGCCCAGACTTTAGGCCACATTAAAGGGTTTGTCTTACCCTAAGGGCGTGGAAGGGTTTTGAGAAGGGGTCACTGTGGCCAAGTATTTTGAAAACTCTCATTCTGAATGTAGTGTGAAGAACAAACCAGAAAGAAGTCAGAAGTAGTTTGGAAAGGCTGGCCATCTGGCCATCGCAAAAGTCTAGGTAAGAGATGATGGTCTAACGGGCCTGGAGAAAAAAAAATGCATAGATTTGGAAAATGTGCATTTAAAAGATAAAATTAAGAGAGTTTGGTCATGATAGACATTTTAAAGGAAAACACCTAATATCAAGGCCCCCTTTCTTTACTTTCTGTCTCCACGCTCTACTTTCGGTTTAGCCTAACCATACTTTACTCAGGTAAAACCTGCCCTCTTATACTGTCTCACCAGGAGTAATGTCCTCGATTGGGAAGTATTTATAAGCAAAAGCTGCATGGTCTTTCAACCACAAAGTTAACCTTTCACTTTTGAAAACTGAATCTTTGCACACAAAGTCCCCAAATAACAGAATTCAAAGGAATGAGATGGGCATAATAGCAACCTAAGTTAAAAAAGCAAGTTCAGTGAAACGCCTCTCTCATATTGCTGGTCATTTCCTAATGCCCCTCCTCCCCCCAGAGGAAAGTACTCTACCACCATGCCACCCTCCCAGCCACATCAACTCACTGCTTCATACTCCAGGCTTGGCTTGCAGAAAATGGCTGCATGTTTCGCGAACCATCCAAACGATGTTTGTGCCCGCGCACCCAAACAGGTGCAGAAGCAGACCCACCAGTAACGTCCAATCTGGTGAGACCTGAGAGCTACAGAAAACTTGAGATGCACTCTGCTCAGAGAAGAAAGTAGTTCCAGTTTATGATTTTCATTTGTTTTGAATCACCGCCTTAGGGGTTCTGCCGAGGGTGGATTTGAGGACGGCAAGAGGACACACTAAGATTCAGATAGGAAGTAAGTGTGGTAGCCTAGACAAGAGCTGTTAATTCCCTGCTAAAGGGAGAAACAGGGGAGGAGTTTTAGTGGTGAGAAACCAGTAAAAATGTTGGGCAGAGTGAGTGAGCGGACGGTTGCTGTGCTAGTCTGAGACGGCCACAACAAAGTACTCTGCCCCAGCTCATTTATAAAACAAAATTAACTGCCCACGTTCTAGGAGGTTTAAGGTTGAGGCCCTAGCAGATCAATGCACAGAGAGGGACCATTCCCACAGATGACACACTTGTCCTAGGTGCATCCGCTTAGGGGAATTACCAAAAGCTGACAGCATTCCAGCTCTCCTAGCCCCGGGAAGGCACAACCCTCACAACCCAATCACCTTCCAAAGGCCTGGGTCTTGTTTTGAGGTGGGTCTAAACTACGCAGCCTTGGCCAGCCTGTGGCTTGCTAGGTAAGACAGCCTGGCCTGAAACTCACAGAGATCTGCCTGTCTGTGCTCCCAGGGTACTATAACACCATAGCTGGCAGCTCTTATATCTTAACACCAACACACATGGAATTAGATGTCTACATATGTATTTTGGAGGGGCACAAATCCTCATATGATAATTACTGTGGAGGCCGGTTAGACACGGTTAAAAACAACTCTGTATTTGTGGTCTGATTCTCAGATAACACCATAGGTCCATAGTCTATTCCTCCCAATCTCTTGAGCCGGATGTGTTTCAACATCAGAATGTTTTGGAAAGTTAGGATAGTGACATGGTTCATATACCTAACGTAATGCTGCTCCCCATCACAGCCAAGGGCAGTGCTATCTAATCAAAGCCAGCACTATTTCTGCAGCAAGATCCATCCTACTGGTGGTGTAGATGGCAGTTTGGCAGTTTCCTGACAGTTCACTTGCTCAAGTTTGGCTAACAAATGAGTCACACGAAGTTTTGTGGGTAAGACGACATGATAAGATTTCTAATACCTATAGATGGACTACAGGAAGTGAAACTTTCCTTTCTTATCTTTTTTTCTTTTTGCTTGTGGCGTGATGACTACACATGTGTAATCTCCAGTTATTGGGATGATAAGTTAGAGACACCCAGCAGGCCATCATACAGATGAACAAATTAGTTTACACAGTTTGAAACTCAAACAAGGATGGGAAAAATGTGACAGAATTACAAGCCCAATTCAGAGAATGACTCAGGAAGGCTTCTGTCTAGTTATCAGTAGCCACTAATGACCCAGAATTCTGAGTCTTATTTGCCTGTGTTTTTACCAGAAATTAAAGTACTTTGGTCTCCGGCCATTGCTGGAACTGATTAAATTCAATGTTGTCATTAACAGCACATTAATTATGCTAAGAATCACCCAAATTATATAATACTAATTATACTGTACTAACCAGATGCATAAGTGGATAGGTAACAGAAAACACTCCTTTCTTCTTGGTCAGCTTTTAGACTAATAAGTGATTTGTTTATTCCAAATGTATTACTATGCTCTGTGGACCAGAGAAATGAATGCATCTGGTATTAGCCATTCCCCAAATATAAAATGCAGAAATATTTTCTTCAGGCGAACAGCTATTTCCACCAAGAATGCAAAGGTGGGGTAAAGTTAAGAGTGTCTTTGAAAACATTATCTCCAATCAGACTGCCCAGGACTATATCCCTACAAATCACTTAGGGATCTAATCTTTTTTTTGTGTGTGTATGTGTGTGTGTGTTTTTGTTTTTGTTTTAATATGAGGTCTCAGCTATGTAGCTCTGGCTGGCCTGGAACTCACTATGTAGACTAGATTAGCCTCAGACATACCTCTGTCTCCCGAGTTCTATATTTAAACACCCCTAGTCTTAATCTAACTTACTGATTTATTACTGTGTACAGGTGCTTTGCCTGAGTATATGTGTGCAGTGCCCACAGAGACCAGAAGGGGGCGTTAGGTCCCTTGTAATTGGTGTAAGTTTGTTGTGAATGGCTATCACAGTGCTAGGAACTGGATGTTTTCTTATCTGTTGAGCCATACCTCCAGCCCTTTAGTCTAATTTCTGAATCTAGTCTTTTATGGAGAGGAAGTGAGTCCTGTAATTCATCTCTTATACCTGTTTCCCAATAAATGATAAACTATTAACAGAATATATATATATATAATACATATATAAAATAGTAAATTAGACTATGCATTCCCTAGTAAATATTTTTTCATAATCCCTAAGTCTAACTCAGTCATAAAACTTATAATAAAATTAGCACCAGGGGTGGAAGAATGACAGAATTACTTTTCTCAAACTTTCACTTGACAATTGTTACCATCAAAATGTCCTCACAAAACATTTCTAGTTTTCATCCCATCTCTACATACACCACAGCAGGGGAACCCATTTAAAGTATAATAATATACAACGAGATTCTGTGTAGCTCCTGATGTCTGAGAGGTTATCCAGTGTCGATATGCTAGAGCCTCAAACTAACCATGAAATAAGGAGCGCAATATGATTTAATGAACTCTGTGTGTGTGTGTGTGTGTGTGTGTGTGTGTGTGTGAGAGAGAGAGAGAGAGAGAGAGAGAGAGAGAGAGAGAGAGAACCTTTAGAACAATGAGCCTTAACACATAATCAGAGGACACTTTTACCATTACAGGTACCATCCATTAGCTGACATGAAATCAATCTAGTATATTAATGCATCTTTTTAAAAAAGCATCTGTGTCGCAAGGCTAGATATTGTTTTGTGAAACTCATTTCTTGTATGTACATACACCCTTGCCAATGTGTTGAGTTGAAACAGAATATTTCAAATTAGAGGACTGTGGGTTTAAAAAAATGTTTTTGCAGCACTGGTATTAAGGAAGTGTGCTTGAAACCAAACGTCTAGATTATTGCAAGTGCAGGGAAGACATTGGGTCTATGCCTTATAAAATACGGTTCCAGCCAATATAATAAAAGATCAGAACTGGCTAATATCGTCCAAACTGGCTCAAAAAATAACAGTGTCTCTGAAATACCAAAAAGGGATTAAAAATTCCAGCCCATATGGCCCCTCAACACACACGTGAAATTCTCAGCCAGGGGAACGCATGCCGGCCTCCCGGAGACTCCGCAGAGCAAGGTGGAGAAGAGAGGAAATCAGAGCTGGACCCAGGACAATGGACCACCCTATCATTATGAAGCCCTTACAGGCTGCATGAAAGAGAAGATCAGCATCTTGTGATGAGTGACAAAAGTGGAGAGATGTCATGATACAAAAGCCACCACAACAGGGCCATCGCTAGCACTTGTGGCATGACAGGACACCCCTCGGGGCTCCTGCTAGTCAATTGGGATGGCTTGACTGGACAACCAAGACAAGAAGGGAAGACGAAGAATGTTCTTAAGGCTTCATGAGCTTAGGGGATGAAATCATTTTCCCCCAATACTTTACAGACAGAAACCAAGGCCGCATTGCTATTGCAACTAACAAAAACATGCTACATTTTTTCCCCTAAAATTAGAGTCAAGATAGTCTGATAAAACCTGCCCAAGAGCCAGTGAAAACTAATAGTGTTCAAACAGCACTTAGTGCATCAATTTCTCACTATGGAGACAAGACCTTCTTAAAGGTAGGTGAGGCTCTTAAAAAGCCTTGCTTGAATTAACTATTATGTGCTGCTATGATTTTTTTTTTTAAGATTTAATTGCACCTCATAAAAAGTCCATCTGTATAGCCTAAAGCATTTTAAGTTAAGCATACAATCTAAATATATATTTTAAAAATGAGTAAAGGCAGAACTAAACACACCTAGAGAGTGGAATTACTATTTATTATTAATTTTTTTTCTATGAAAAATATGTTGGTTAAAAATGTGTGAAAAAATGCTTGGTAGTAATATATTGCCCAGAATGTTTCAACTAACCTGCATGTTAGGTTCAGATAATGGTAAAGGTTAAAAAGAAATAATTATAGGGTTCGGCCTTGAACTTAGATGCCTAAGAAACAAACTCTGAAGTTAGTTGGTTAGACTACAGATTTTCTCACAACACAGAAACTCTGAAGCGCAAATGTAACTTTCTGAATTTTAACAAAGGATTCGAATTCATATGTTCATTATGTAGTGTAACTACAAAGACATGTCATGTTAGTAACATGTTCCTTAAAAATAAATCAGAAAAAGAGGGAAGGGGTAACTTGATTCAATCCCCAAAACAGAAGGAAGGAATTAAGTCTATGGTAAGAGCAGTTTTAACCTTAATTTTTAGGCTTCCGAAAATCCTAATTAGGTAGACAGGAATTCGGGCTTGGCACTCCCAGGTTCAGACGTGGCAGGATGCTGAAACAAAGTTTTTTTTTGAACCTTTGAGTCATATGCCACAGGCACACCAGATCCGAGATACACTGGTCCTTAAGTCAACAGGTCCTCTAAGAGGAGGGTGTGCAGCTGGTGAACCGCAGCTCTATTTCCTCCTGCCACGAAGACCTGGACTCTGCTACCTTCAACCGGAAAGTGGGCGCAGCTCTGGCTCCGAAAGTGCACCCGGAAAGTGCAGAGCGCGAATGCCCGCGTCCCGACCACGGAGCGCCTTCCAAACCAGTCGGAAAGCTTCGAGATGGCTCGGGGCTACCGCGGTTTCCAGTCTGGGACTGTCTGGGGGTTGGCGGGGAAAGTTGCCCGGCACAGCCACAATCCTCCCCGTCGTGGGTTTGGCCCCACTAGGTACCCGGGAGCGGGCAGGCAACCTGCTAACCCAAGTTGGCGAGCCTTGCGCAGCGCCTCCGCCTGAGATCCGCCTTCCCGAGGACCAGCCCGGGGTCAGAGGGACTTTCGGTCCGGGTAGAGCACTCGGGTTGGAGCTTTGCCCCCGGGGAAGCCGAGGGGCATCGGCGACAGGAGTGACCCGTGTCCCCGCCGGCTTCTCCCGCTCCCGAAGGAGGGCAACTGAAACCCGCTCTCGAGACCGGGTTCAACCGGCCGCGGGCAGCTTCGGGGGGCCGTCCCGCAGCTTGTCCCTCTCCCGGATCGCGGGTCCCCGCCGGCTCCAAGCCGGCTTACCTGGCAGGTGGGCAGGGCAGGCGGCGGGAAGCGGTGGCCGGCCGGGGGCGCTGCCCGCCGGCCCGGAGCCAAGTGCAGGTGGCGGCGCGGGCGACTCGGGTGGCTGGGACTCGCGTGGGCCGTTCGGTTCAACTCCTCCGCCGCCGCCGCTTCCTGCCTGCCCGCCGGGCCTCCCGCGTTGCCAGGCGAGGCGGCGGCCAAGGCTCCTCTTCCTCTGCGAGTCTCCCAGGTGAGCTCCCGCCGGCGACGTCGGCAGGGGCGAGGCCGGATCCCGCGCCTGCGCGCCAGCCCCGCGCCCCGCCCAGGTCCTACCTGAGCACTCCAGGTGAGCGGCGGGCGAGCCGGCCGGGCGCGCGCCCCGCAACTCCTCCGCAGCCCGCGCGCCTTCTGCCCAGCCCCGCCGCGTTCGGCTCTGCGCGGCCCCGCGCCGCGGCCACCCGGTACCCGGAGCCCACAGACGGGGGGGTGGGGGTAACCTTGCGAAATCTGAGCCGCACTTCCCCCCGCCCCTGACGCGGCTCCCCTGCTTCTCCGCGTGGTTCAAAGCCAGGGATGCGGAGGGGACCACGATGGGACCGCGTGGCTTCCTCACGGGGCCCGGCCGCTTATCACCAGTTAAGTCGGTGAGCTTCCTCCCCTGGTAGCCTTGATTTCATCACTCCACTCACTTGAGCGCAGCTAGTGGTTTCCGTTTCTGGCCGCGGGCGCTAGGGTAGGGATGCCTCACGTCCCAAGGAGGCGCCTCCCCTCTTCCAAAGTAGAGCTTCTAGTATTTGGTCAAGTTTAGCTGATTTGAGGTGCACCACCAAATCCCTCTGTAAGTTGCTGTCTGTTGCAAGGCGAGCCAATATCCACAGGAGAGGCATAGCAGCGCCCTTGGGAGAATCCCTCTGCCAGGGTTTTGGAACGAGAGTTTGTGGTTTCCTGGAGAGGGATTGTTTTTATTGAAGAGTGGTCTGTAAGACCAAGGTGAGAACCTAAACTCTTAAACATGGTAGGTTTTGCCGGTGTGTCTAAGACACTTAAGTCGTGTTTCCCCTTTCTTTTTTACAATGCCTTCCATTCCTGGGACCCTGACACCCAAAACTAGGGCTTCAAATTGCCTTTATGCGGTCCTATGCAATTGTTATTTGACTGTTCTCAAAAATATGTGGGGGACAGGGAAAATCAGCTAAGGACTTCAGGCAATGTGTTTGATCACATAGGGTTAGGTTTTCCTGTAAAAAACCACGAAGGCTTTCCTCCTACATTTTGCCACTGACACTGCTTTACTAGCTTATGAGTTTTATATGTGTCTTGAAATTAAGGTTTAAAATCATTAGGTTAGTTTTATTTGTATACAACATTCAATTTAGCCAAGCACCATTTTATAGTCCTAACACCTATAATTAGGTTTAAAACTCAGATAATTCTTTGTTTTGCGTATTTCTGATTGTTTTGTGGGAATCCGGGAACTTTTGTGTGACATTTTAGCATTAGCATCTAAAAGCATTTTTAGGTTCCTTCTTCTTTTTTTCTCCTAAAATAAAGATTTGAGAGACACGTGCGTATTGTGTGAATTACCATAACAACTTTCCATGGTGGGTCTTTAGGCCCAGAAGTAAAATCATGAATTTCCTAAATTCATTTTATTTTGTTGGTTCTGTGATTTTTTTTTTTTTTTTTTTTTTTTATCTAAATGGAGAGAGATTCCATTGGGGGAATTTAGAGGAAATCGTAGTGTATAACCACAACATTCCTGCCTCCTTGCTGTGCATAACCCACCGTGAATGAGGTAGGGGTGTGGCAGTGCCCACTGAGCAGGGCCGGAGCACGGGGTACAGGATGGCATTTAGAGTCACAGGAGGAGATGTGGTGGCCAGTTACAGCAGAGAGGGACTGGGAAGGGCAGCTAGGGCATCGGACCAAAAGACAGTGTGAGACAACAGGCCCATTGGTGCAAGATGGGTGGATAAAGGAGATGTGGGAGGTGTTTGAGTTACGGGAAAAATTCACTGTCTGTTTTACAAGGACAGAGATGGTACCCAGGTCATCCGTATTTCTGAATGTAGCCTTTCTTGTTCCCTCCACACAGTATCTGAACTATTATTTCACACCATTCTGAAAGCAAAGTGTTAAACTTAATTTCAAAATTTTCTTCTTCACATCAAAATTAGAATGCTAAAGGCTAAGAACAAGTATTATTGTGCTGAAAAATTTAATATCCGAAGTCTAATTAGATGTGAGAAACTTGAAAGTACCATCCTATTCGTAATTATGAAACCAAGCATTCATTTCATAAAAGTAAAATTAACATCTCATCGCACAATAAACTCCGGGAGGCTTCGTGCACATATGCGTCTCTGAAACAAGTCTACTTAATAGTACATATTTGGCATATGATTATACTTAAATGAGGAAACTGGGCAGGAAAGACGTGCCACAAACAACTCTTCTGTCCTCAACACACACATGTATGTTCAAACATGTAGAGCTAGTCACAGACTGCTCAGTTGTGTAGACCCGAGGCACTCACTGATAAATCATTTCTGTTAACATTTAAACTATTACCAAGATCAAGACTTGCTATGGATTAGCTCCACAGGAAACGTGTGAATGAGTCCACCAGATGCCACGAAAACAAAACAAAACAATGTGTGTGGCATCTTTACCAAAATAGAGATGCAAAGAACGGCTGGCTTAAGACCACATATAGGGAAATCATCTTGGGCAAGGGAAGTGGTGGGTTGGTCATCTAAAGTACATGGTTTGAAGTACGGCCAATTTTCAGATGCCTCTCCTCTCTGAGACACTGTGTCAAGCTCTTTCCACTCTCACGAGGCATATTCCTTTCCACAAAGTAAAATGTAAATCTGTACAAAATTCTTTTACAATCAAATTCATCTAAATGCCATAATGTGAGAATTGTCATAAATTTAAGAAACCCTACATATATATAAACATAATATATATTATGTACGTTTATATACATATATACATAAATATATAACAAGGAAGAAACATTGAAATAACTTACATAAAAACTAAATTAGTAAAAATTCTTTGTAAAATATACAATTTAATGAATGAAATTGTGGCCTTCGTGTAGCATGCTGTATTTATAGCTTGTTAATTGTTTAATTGCTGATTCAACAGGACTTATTCACTGTAGTTTGAAACATATTCCTTGGCTTAGACTTGAGAACAGTTTTACCTCATGCCATTCTCCTTCTGAGCTCAAAGCCTAATTGAGAGATTTGGCTCAGAAACTAAACAGATTGGAGCAATTTCTACCTCAAAGGAACAAAAGACCCGAAATGCTATTGTTCAAAGAGGACAACGGTGATGGCGTCTGTGAGGAGACACTAGCGTGTGAGCGTTTTCAAGATGATGAACCAGCTAACCCTGTATTGTACTAGACAACACGATGAAGTCATTAGAAAGAAACTATTCATGTTTGAACTGTTTTGGACTTCTTGGGGTTTTTTTGAAGGGGCTGCCTTAAGAATATCGTTAGAATGACCATCTGGGTTTTGAAAAGAGATAGGCATATTTATGAAGCTGTTTATTGACTCAAATTACAGTAGAATTGTCTAGTTAATGTTGTTTCCTTGATGCTTGGCACACAGTAGGTGCTTAATAAATATTTGATGAAATATATTGAATAGAGAGAAGAGTTGCAGGCTTTTAAGCATTAGCATAAAAGCAAAAAGAAATGCCGTGCTGAGTCAGACTAATATTCAATCTGAGTAGCTCTGAATTCCGACAGCGGCACAAAAGGACATTTCACAGGAAAAAAGTAGGACAATGGTGTTGCATGATGTGGACCTCCGAGATCTACTCCAGATATCCCTGGCTGATACTCTTCCTAGACTGATATTTCTTTTTCTGGAAAGTGAGTTCTTTTCATGGCAAAAGAATTCCCACTCACTGCAGGAGTATTTGTTCATAGCAAGATGCATGAATTTGTGTGTGTACGTACGCGTGTGCACGTGTGTGCTGGATATTGAGTATTGAGTCCAGGTTCACGTACCAAGCAACAAGCATTCTACCACTTAGCAACACTCATGGCTCTTCAAACATTTTCTATTAAATACATTTCCAGATATATTTACTATTAAAGGCATTGTGAAAGTAGAAAAATGAACATAGAAAACAGCTTGTCAAATAAAAAGGCAAGATCATTTGGGGAATTTGTTTTATAGCCACAATTTTTAAACATAATTTTCTGAGTCAATAGACTCATTTCAATATTATTTCAAGTGGCTGCCTGGTATCCCTTTGTCTGGTCCTATCTATTTGTCAGTTATTGTTGGACAAGAATTCTTGCTTCCAAACTTCGCTGCTTCAGACAGTTCTGGAAGAACCGCAACCTTCATCTCTTGAAACATTTATAATAATTTTCTTTATTTCTCTTAAGATAGCTGATGGATACCACAAAAGAAGTATTTGGGTTGGATGGTATAGTCGGAAAGATGCTGAGGAGTGGAAGAATAAAACACAAACAAATCAGTCATGTGGTTTATCCTCTGAAGGCCTGAGGGGACTTTGGGGACACTTTCCACATCAAGATCTAGTCAAGGAGGCTTCATTTCACAAAGTATACAGGAAAAGAACTAAACCAGGAGTGGTACCAACGTTCTTCAGCTCCACAGAGATCTGATATAATTGCCTCAACATTGTCGCTAGGATCTTGGACTTCACTGGAATCCAATGTATTTGGTTCTTGGAAGAATGGTGTCTGTGGTGGTTTGAACGAGAATGCTCTCCATAGACTCATAAATTTTAAAATTTGGTCAGGGAGTGGCACTGTTCGAAAGGGTTAGTGGGTGTGGCCTTGTTGGAAGAACTGTGTCACTGGGGGTGGACTTCGAGGTTTCAAAAATCCAATTTAAGCCGAGAGTCTCTTTCTTCCTGCTGCCTGCACTTGGATGTAGAACTCTCAATTCCGTCTCTAGTACTGTGCCTGTCTTCATGCTGCCTTGATGATAATGGACTAAGCCACTGAAACTGTAAGCAAGTCCAAATAAATGCTTTCTTTTATAAGAGCTGCCAAGTCATGGTGTTTCTTCACACCCACGAAATGATGACCAAGACAGTGTCCAACAAGGCCTGTGTGGTTTTGATGGTTAATTTTGGTTGCCAACTTGATGGAATTGATAATAACCATGGAAGCACGGCCTTGGAATGTCTGTGAGGCGTTTTCTAGGTTAGACTGAAGTAGAGATACCCATCCTAAATGTGAGCCTTGCCATTCTATGGGCTAAGGCCCTAAACTTTTATAAACAAAAAGAAAACATGGAGTCGAACAACAATATTCATTATTCCTCACCTCTCTGCTTCCTGTGTCTGCAGCTGTGCTGTCCCTCCCAGAATGGACTGTGCTCCCTAAAACTGTGAGCCAAAATAAGGCTACCCTCCCTCCATCCTTATTTTCCTCCCTCCTTTTCTCCCAGTTGCTACTGACAACACAACAACCCAACAAGTAACTAATGCCATCACTTGAATGGTTTTATGTGTGCCTTAGGAAATGTCATCAGTGGGTATTGTATTGTGAGGTTCTGTCTTCCAAGGGTATGGCCATCAGAGCAGATCTAGAACCTCTCAAGATCCAGCCTCTTAACACTCCTTAGCTCCTCTCCCAGCAGCATATAACCCTGCATGCTGTCTTGAGATGTGCTAGAATATATAGAAAATGGAATGTTGGCTAGACTCTACTGGTGCAGCTTTTATGAGCATTCCCTCATGCTTAGTTGAGTTTTGCTGTGAATTTGACTGAGTTTTGGTTGGTTATCCATGCTCCTGTAAGTAATTTCTCATGAATGCTTTTCTAAATAATCCCAGTTACTCGCTGGTTTTCCCAAGCTGGATTTGTAGGAAGTTGTTTATTTAGTTTGTTGGTGTCCTACCTGGAATGAATAGTCATACCTGTAGATCTCCCCAAGGAAAGTCCTGAAACACTGTAAAGTTCACATGTGGGTCCAGGACCTAACAAGTGAATGACAGTTTTTCCTTACTAGAAGTGATGTGATGTGATTCAGCTGGCTGAAGGGAAGCTCGGCTGCCTTTCATCCCACTCTTCCTGTAATAAGATACTCTCTCCCCATAGAGTATAATCTCCTATCCCAGCAGGAATTTATCCCCTTGCAAAGATAGCTAGCCATCGTGAGATGATCAGTGGAATAAAAACTAGCCTCCAACTTTGTCTTTGAATGTGTGGAAGATTGCAAGTTGGGTACAAATTCTTCCTGCTCCAGTAAGCAAGCATGGCCTTTGCACTTCAACTTCGTTGTTTCTTCCGCCAAGAAGTGCACTTCATTTTATTGACTATTGACCTTGTAGTATTTGCACAGTTGGAACTAGAACATATGGGAAACATTTTACCTTTTTCTTTCTCCTCCTTGGAATGTGCTCCTGAGTGGACTGTGCCACAAGCACGGGGCACAAAATGTGTTTGTGGGGAAGGGGATAAAGCAGGTAGAGAAGGAGACAGAGAGAAGAGAAGGAGAGATCGGGGAGCGAGAAGCCTTCCATCCTAGGAGTTCCGGTTGAGCACAACTCTTTGCCCAGCGCCAGCTATAGGCAATTACTCCCCAAAGAACCATGTGAGCAGTTCACAAAGTTATGAGGAAACATTAATTTGTTACTGTTTATGCCAGCGTATTTTGGGGCTCATTTTAAGTATTTAAGTTTGGTATTTCAGCAGGCACAAACAGAAGGCTTCGAAGAGGCAAAGGATTAGATTTATTAAAAAGAGAGAAGTAAAGGCCCAGAAGCACGTCTGTAACATCTCACAATTTCAGAGTATCATCACTTAGGATACTGCTTGAACAGACCAAGATAATCAGTAAAATGTATCTGACCCATGAAATCAGACTGGCAAGAGGATTCTGACAGAGACAAAAAAAGAAGCTGGTTTCATTGACCCTATCAATGCAAGAAGTGAGCTCCTGATATCACATTGTCTAATGTTGATTAAGAACAGAAGACATCTCAGATAGCATAACAACATCATGTGCCCCAGAAAGATACACCAGGTTCCTCAGATGTACCCAATTGTAGGCAAGATAATTTTTGTAAATTATGTTTTATTGAAAAAGAAGCTTGTCCATTCATATGTATAACGTGTGTGTGTGTGTGTGTTGTCTACAGTTGCTTTGCTGTAACAGCGCCAGGTTGAAGTAGCTGTGACAAAGACCACATAGGCTGTGTAGTCTAAGATATTTTCTATCTGCGCCTTGAGAAATCTTTGATTTAGAAGAAGCACAAGAAACTGAGAAAACGTGCAACTTGCATGACATCACAAAACAAACCATGTAGACATGGCCAAAGCCACACTGAGGCCATCATCAGAACAGGACAGCCTGGTTGCCTGTGATGACTTAAAGCCCCATGAAATGTAGTTGCTAAGATTTGATTATCACTTGGTGTGGTAGGAATGGATGCAAGGGGGAAAAATAAACCTTAAGGACAGACATTAAGGACTGTAGAGACGGCACAGTCCATAAGGTGCTTGCTGATCTGTGCAAGCATGAAAACTTGAGTTGGGTTAAAAAAGAAAAAGCCCAGTGCTTCTGTTTGTACTTGTAATCCCACTACCAGAGAGGCAAAGACAAGAGGAGCTCTGAGGTTGCTGAATCACTGAACGAGACTCTGTGTCAAAATACAAGATGGAAAGCAATTGAGTGAGACATCTGATATCAGGGCTGGAAAAATGGCACAGAGGTTAAGAGCACTGACTGCTCTTCCAGAGGACCTGAGTTCAATTCCCAGCAACCACATGGAGGCTCACAACCATCTGTAATGAGATCTGGTGTCCTCTTCTGGCCGGCAGGGATATATGCAGGCAGAATGTTGTATATATGATAAATAAATCTCTTTTTAAAAAAAGACATCTGACTGTGACATTACCTTTGGCTTCCACATGCATCTGTACACACATATCCACACAAAGCACACATGAGCATGTACTCACACACATGCAAAAACAGACATAAAAATAATGTTCCATTAAGTTTCTTATATTTTATCCTGTCTTCATAAATTCACGTGCCCCCGGTTGACTATCAGAGTGAGAAATAAAAAAATAATGCAAAAGAAATGCATGTTGAGTATCTCGCCTCCATGCTGTAGCAGGCATCCTGTAGGAGAGCATTGGTGTTTTGCAAAGATTGGATGGCAGAATCAGCGCCTGCATGTGAGCTTTCACCAATGGCCTTCTGAGACTGATGGTACAAATATCTCCTCTCTCCTTTCTCAAACGCCAAGGCTAAGCAAGACTGCTGGATGGGAAGACCACTGTCAAGTAAGAGACAGTAGAGCAAGGCTCATGAAGCCCAAGGTTTCTTGCTTAAAAAACAAAACAAAACAAAAACACCGTTAAGCACCTTAGAAGATAAAGAAGTGGCATATAGTATTTAGTCATACCTTGTATTTCAAGAAAAATTTACTTCTTACTTTGAACTAGGGGATGGGAGAAAGAAGAATATTTGCTGAAAATTACCACTATGCCGGGGATTATCACTATGTTGCCTTATATGGTCCCTGTCATTCTCACGTGTAATTAGTTGTTCAGGTGAGGAGGTGCAGGGCCATTCTCAGAGACTTACAGCTAACAGTGTGGGAAAGGGAGAACACTGCGGATGTGCCCTTACCTTTAGTTTATCCGTAGATTTCTGTCCCTCTGGGCTTTCCATTGCTATGATAAAACACTGACCAAAAGCATTCAGGGGAAGAAAGGATTTATTTCATCTTATTGGTTATAGTTCATGATTGACAGAAGGCGAGGCAGGAGCTTGAAGCAGAAACCATAGAGAAATGATGTTTACTGACTTGCTTTTCATGGTTTGCTCAGCCTGCGTTCTTATATAATCCTGTACTACCTTTTAGGGAATGCCGCCGCCCACAGTGAGCTCGACCCCCCTTCATTAATCACCAATGAAGCAATGCTTCATAACATGCCCACAAGCCATTCTGATGTAGGCTCATCTTCGTTTTCGCTTCCCTCTTCACAGGTGTGTCAAGTTGACAATCAAGAATAGTCACCACAACATTCATTGAGGTTTCTGATTCCCCAGTTTCTACTTTGTTAATTCAGTAACAATGTGTGGAAAAGTGAAGCTATATAAGTTTATTTTTACATACATATTTTACAATTCATTCACTTCTATTAAGCCAAAATTAATTATTGTCACATAGATATTCCTTTAAACATAAGATATGATAAAACATAATATTGTACAAAACCCAAATATACCAATTTTCATAATGAAAGTATTAAAGAATATGGGATCCAGAGATATAAAAGTAAGAAAAACTATGTCAATACAATGCTTCATTTGGTGGTTTGTTTCTTTTGAAGGGCTGGAGATGTAGCTCAGGGGTGGAGTGTTTGCTTAGAATATGCAAGGACCTGGATTTGACTCCTAGCTACACACATGAACACATGCACATAGAAACACACATGTATCAATAGTTATACATATTTGTATGTATATATGTTTGTACATGTACATAAAATATAATAAGGAGGATTTAAACATGCATACTTCTGTAATTGTCTAGTAAAGCAGTATGTAATATTTTAACACAAATAAAATGTTATAAAGTAATGCTTTGTAATATTTTACAGCGTAATTTTCTTCATTTAGTTATAATTAAAATATATTATCACAAATTTTCAGCTTATAGTTTGATGTGAAAATAGTCTTTAGAAAGAGTAACAGTTAAATGAAAGTATTCTTAGCCGGGCGGTGGTGGCGCACGCCTTTAATCCCAGCACTTGGGAGGCAGAGGCAGGCGGATCTCTGTGAGTTCGAGACCAGCCTGGCCTACAAGAGCTAGTTCCAGGACAGGCTCCAAAACCACAGAGAAACCCTGTCTCGAAAAACCAAAAAAAAAAAAAAAAAAGTATTCTTGAGAGCACCAAACTAAGGTGAGATAATAAAAATCCATTAATATTGAAGAGAAATTGTGGGTTTTGTAGTTTAATTATAATGTAACAATACACAAAACACTAGATTTTAGAATTTCAGAGGTTAGGTTGCACTGATGAGGTAGACTAAACCAGAAAAAACATCCTCATATTACATCATAAGATTTCAAAATCCGGAGTCTAAAGATCGTCAGGCACTGAAGACTGATGATATCCTGTCAGTTTTCTCCTTGGAATGTGACCTCTTATGGTATCACGAGCCACAGTAAACTGGATTTCTCATCTGACCTTTCCTTTTCTCTTACAGTAATTAAACACATCCATCATCTCATTGAAGTCATGAAATGACGGCTAAGGGAAGGTTTTCAGATTTGTGTTTATTTCATGCACATTGGTGTTTTGCCTCCGTGTATGTCCGGGTGAGGCTGTCAGACCCCTTGGAACTGGAGTTACAGACAGTTATGAGCTGCCGTGTGGGTACTGGGGATGAACCTGAATTTTGTGGAAGAGCAGACAGTGCTCTTAACAGCTCAGCCATCTCTCTAGTCCTGGTAATTTAAAGATTGTATTACCTTAAAAGCATTTTCCTTAGATATAAGAGTGGCGATGGTTTGTTTATATTCTTTTTATACTTTTACTAAATATGAAACATTTTCTAAGGAATATCCACGGAACACATGCACTGTGAGAAGACGCATGGGAAAAAGAAGAAGTATGAGCCTGGTTAGACAAGTGTCGCTCTCTCTTGTGAGATGCTTGGGTCCCCACCATTTCCAGATCTAAGCTTTGTGTTATTCGTTCTTTTTGCCTTCCTACAGAACTTGGCCACATTTCCATTTAACATATGTGGGTTCATTTTGTGCATGTTTGAACTTAGTGAAGCAGTCACATGCATTGCGCATGTCATATTTTCTCACAAAAGTGTACACATTATATTTATACAAAATCGACACATGCTGTTGTATGTAGTTGTGACAAATTAAACTCCTGCCATTTTGTGTTCTCCTGAGCCATTCTGCTTTTGATGAATATGTAAGAATATGTACAAACATGTGTTTGTAGGAAAGAAACTAAGGTCCTGCTTGTATGTGGCTTCTGGTTACAAAGTCTGTAAAGATCTCCCTTGGACAAATGTGGAGGATCGAAATTGCTGTGTTATAAGTGACTTATTAGATGATGCCAGTTGTTTTTCAGTGAGGTTGCATGGTGTGTCTTTGTAGTAACCGGAACATTCTTTAATAGTTTGTTACATGGCTATGTCATACACGTATATATGTGTAGGAGAAATATATTCTTTTGCATAAAATGGTTTTATGCTCCAGAAATCTGAACAATATTTCTGAAGCAGCCTTTGAAAAGAACCAAACACTGTGAAAGCTGTGGTTGATTGGGAATTTTGTCATTTGTTGCCAGGAAACAAAATATTAAGGGGAAAAATGGGAAGTATGTTTTCATTGTGTCTTGACAGATGGAAAACCAAATGCGTTTATCTTCCACTTGCCTTTCGTCACGCTGCTGATGCCTCCATTTCAGGAGCCGGAGTAGGCGTTGGCTCCTGTTTCAGTCCTGGGCCTTGGTCTTTCAGCCTCCAAGGTTGGTGTGATAAACAAGAAACCAGCTTCAGGCACGGGTTCTTCTTTAGCCATGTCTCCTAAAATAGTCAGAATCTGAATACTGGAAGGTGGTTTAATATATTTTTATCTCAACCATAACCTTGTTTTTGGCAGAATTTTTTCTACTATAGCAATTTCATGCTTTAAGCTGATGGAGACCCACTACTGCACTATTGGATATAGCTCAACTATCCTAAAGCTTTAGACTTTACTTAACTAAAACCCACAGGGCACAGTACCACCAGAAATAGATTCTTCTCGTTTATAGCTAAGTTTCTTTAATCAGGGCACGCTCATAAGAAGGATGATATTCTTTGAAAAAGAACATTTGGCAAAATGCAAAATGGGGAGGGTCTTCTGCTATGTTCCCTTTGCATAAACATGCTATTCCAAAGCTTCCTAATGTTATAAGAGCTCCAAATTATTTTATTAGAACCGAGCAAATGGTGATATCTTGAACATTCCTTGAGTGGTTCATGCCAGCTCTAATGTTTTTCTGATTAATGTCTGTGCCTTTTATGGTCTGCTGCACTAGAAGTGGGTATTTCATCAGATGCTCAGTTCAACAGGGCAGTAGGTTCGCTAATGCACCTTGTAAGTACCAAGTCAGTAACCAGAAATACTTAGGAACAATCACTGCTATCAGCTTAGTGGAGAATTTATGGATTATTAGATAGTACAGCTAGAAATATACCACAGACCTCTACTGCTAATCATATGAAGAATCACAGAAAATTTCTGGAGTTTTCAAAGCAGAGAAAATGGAAGTCTAAATGATTTGGTGGTGGTTGTTAATTTATTGTTGGAGAGCTACTCCAAACAAAAATGGTTTCTGCAATCCAGTATTGCATAGTGATTGATTATATAAGCCATTAAAACTTCAAACATCTTAAATTCAAATAATAATGGCATGAAATGAATACTAAGAAATGCTTTTCAGGGATACTAGGCATTTTATGTATGTTATTCCATGATTTGCATAAAGCCCTTGAAGGTAGGTAATAGTGTACCATGCCATATGAGGTTTAGAAAATAACACAGCTTCCCTAAAGATGCAAAGCTCATGAACTGACGAGCGAGAACCCACCCCGTGCAGATGACTACAGGAGACTGTGTCCATAATCACATACAACTTTACTAAGATACGCCTTTTATTAGTACCTCCCTCTCACAGCAATGATCTCACGTGGTTGAAACGCTAAACCCTAGACGTATACACTCACGAGTAACAATGAAATGTTTTGTATATGTACTGGGCCATGGTGCCCTTTGCTATCTTTTTCCCCAAGAAGTTTACGGTGTGGATGATGGGACAATACATGAATACGATTATTTGCAACCAAAAGCAAAATGCGTCAAGTGCCATAGAGAACATACCAAATCAGAGTACAAATGACAGATCTTCCAGTGGCTAAAGGCATGAGTCTTTATAAAGACAAGAATGTGATTTTTGTGAGAAGGCAGAAATCACCATGGTTTTGTAGCAGGCATTCCTTTCATTCCTCTCCCCCCTCCCCCCCCCAAAAAAAAGGAAGAAGGAGGAGGAGGGTTTGTGTGCAATGGGGCACGGTCCTTGCTTATAGTTCTGATTGGGCTAAGAGGGGGTTTGTATATAGGTTAGAGGAAAGAATTTGTGTTAAGTACTAGAGAGGGAGGAATTAGTGTAGGTTTGCAGACAGCAGGATCATTCATTTAACAAGTACTCCTGTGGCTTCTCTCATGCCAGGTCATGGAACTCAAGTGAACAAGGCCACTCTATTCTGTTTCCTTCTGGTCACCACTAAAGGTGAGTGGCAGGAGAACAGATCAGGTTTCTCTTACTGAGAAAGTTACGGCTACATGTCAACCAGGGGCAAAACCCAGAATAGGGAAACAATTTGGTGCCTTGCTTAATGTTTCTTAAACAAACCTCCTTTAAAAACTAAACGTTTAAGGATGACATCACTAAACATTGATGTGGGATTGTCCTCGGTTAATAAAGAAGCTGTTTTCGGCCAATGGCTTTACAGAATATAGCTAGGCTGGAAACGATGCATAATTGTATATAGAGAGTAGGTGGAGTTAGAGAGAAGCCGTGTAGCCCTGCTGGAGACAGACACGGGAGGGGACTTTACTTGGCAAGCCACAGGCACATAGCAATACACAGGTTAATCGAAATGGGTTAATTTAAAACAAAAGAGTTAGCCAGAAATACACTTGAGCCATTGACCAAACAGTATTGCAAATAAAATAGTTTCTGTGCGGTTATTTCGAGTCTAGGCCGCCGGGAACAAATGAGTGACCTCGGATAAAAGATCGTGGCCTCTGACAACAAAACGTGACAGAGTGGATGGGGAAAAGCCCATGAAGCTTCAATCCTACACAAAGAACCACAGACAACTAAGGAACGCTGAGCATGGGGGAAATAGTCTTCCCCAGGGAAGAGCACAGCAATTGGTTACCCAGTTCCAATGGTCATCCCTGAAAACGTACTTACAAGTAGCATCATACAGACTGAGAAGGTTGTGTTTAGGAATATATATGCATATACATATATGGACTTAACAACAATTAATGAAAAACAACAGGCCAGATTTGAGACAGAGCGAGGAGGGGTACATGGGAGTGTTGGGAAGGAGGAAAGGAAAGTGGGAAATGTTGCAATTATAATCTGAAAGACAATCCAAGGCATTTTGTTTAGGAATAGCTTCAGGTTCTATTACTACTTGTGACGTAAAAACAATGTACCATGTTATTATTCAGAGAAGGTGATAATGAATCTGAACTTGGTCACGTTTGCAATGCTCAAAACATCTTTGACAGCGTTTTCAAACAATGATAATTTAGAAAATTCATCTGAATCGCGATCAGAATTGCTATTTGGGGCTTGAGTTGAGGTCAGAGGCAGAGTATATGCTCGGCACACACAAGGCTCTGGGGTCAAACCTCAGGACTAAAGCCATCAGTAACAGTATTTTTCCCTAAGCCCCTCCCACTCTCCTTCCAATTTCCATTAATAATCTACATTCTCTATAATGTAAGAAATTGACGAATGAATCAATTTAAAATTATCACTGCTTGATTATCAGAACATGCCTCTGTGTGAGAATTCTTGTCAGTCAAGTTTGGGAAAGACAAACACATTTCCACACTGAGTTGCTCGTTCCAAACTTCTGCCATGACTAAATAGACAAAACATATTGAGAGATGTCTTTGGTACATTTGAATGTGACTCTGACATCTTCAAATATATATATAAAAAAACCAAAATGTTATTTGAATTAGAAATTTTCCTAGTGAGCAGATAATGAGTATTGGAAATGTGAGAAGCGCAGTCTAAAAGGACCTCAAGGAAAAGGGTTGCAAGCTGGCCAGCTTTGACTGTATACTTCTCCCTATAAGAAAAAAATGTAAACTGGCAAGATTACGCTAATGGTTTTCTATAGACTTAGAAATATAAAGTATGGCATTTATACCGAAGGTTTAGAGTTCTGAATTTTTATTTCTGAGAATAGCATTGTCTCAGTAGAAACTAACAGTTAGGGAAGAGCTTCCAAACAATCCAATTAGCATGGAAACAGCTCACAGGAGGAAGAGAGTAATTACTCAGAGAGAAGAAATCAGACCGCAGCCAATTTTAAAAAATTAAGTGGAACGTACTAATGCTTCCTTTGCTTTAGCAGCTCAATGCATGGCATTGAAAGATGTGGAGGCAGCTGGTAGGATGTATGTACCAATTGCCTGCATCGCATAGCAAATAATTACTATAAAAGTTTCTCAAAATAACTTGATTCTCATTAAATAACTAAACAAAACCATTGCTTTATGTTTTGCCTTTTTAAATGTATCTTGTTTCAAAATCAAAATGCAGGATTTTATGTTCCCTAATGTATATACTTTCGAACTGGGCATGGTGGTGGCACACACTTTATCTCAGCAAGCAGGAGACAGAAGCAGGCAAGCCCTATGGTCTATGTAGTAACACCCTGTATCAAAAAACAAATTCTAGATGGTCAAGATTCTCTCCTGTAAGCAGTGCAGCAGCTGCCTTTGCGAGTGTTTTATTTGATAAAGTATGTTTTTACCAGAAAAACCTTCTGAGAGAAATTCCTTTTTTTTTTATTATCTCCATGTCAGTAACATCCTATCCCCTGTGCCTTTTTATTCTGACTTCACTGATCTAGCAACTCTGTCACCTGCTGTTTGTTAGGAGTGTCTTTGGCTGCAAATTGAAAATAAAAAAGAGCACAAGTATCGACCTAAATAAAGGTTTATTTTTTATGTAACAAATCTGTGCTGCCAATGGTTCCGTTACTAGGCAGTGTCAGTATGACCTGTATCCGATTTCATTTTCTGTTTGTACATCTTTGTTAATGGTGCTGGCTATTCTACCAGATGTTTGTTACATAGGACATCTTCTTCAGTTCCCCTAACTGAGGTCTGAACAAGGACCTTTTGCATATTCTGTAGCTATTCTACCATTGATCACATCGCCAGCTCCTGGTTGTCATACCAGAAACTCAAAATGTAGGCAGCTATAGTAGCTTGTCTAACAAGGGGAACCTGTATAAACAGAGAAGACTAGGAAAGCAGAAACCAGTTTCTCCAGCTTGCGTGCCCATTGATTGGCAGATATATGGATAACGATGTGACACATACACACCACGAAAATGCATGCAGTCTTAAAGAAGTATCAAATCATGCACTTTTAGGAAACCAGATGCGATGAGGAAGCATTATGTTAAAAGAAATAAACAAGACTCAGATGTGACACATACACACCACAAAAATGCATGCAGTCTTAAAGAAGTATCAAATCATGCACTTTTAGGAAACCAGATGCGATGAGGAAGCATTATGTTAAAAGAAATAAACAAGACTCAGAAAAAGAAAAATCATATTTTTCTCTAATATGTGGAACCAAAATTTAAATGCATATGTGTGTGTGTGTGTGTGTGTGTGAGAGAGAGAGAGAGAGAGAGAGAGAGAGAGAGAGAGAGAGAGAGAGAACTATAAAGGGAACTATGAAGAGGAGAAAGAGATCTGTTAATAGAATCTGTACCATGTAATAGGAAAGCAGAAGACAAGAAGACCTGGAGATAGGAAAGAACCAGATGGAAGGGAAAGGATGCAGAAGCGAGGATGAGGGTGGGTGGAAGAATGAATGAGAGCCTGGCATAAAGTCACAAGTATGAGGATGGTATGGTGAAACCTATTGCTTCATGAGATAATTTACAAACTTAACATAAAAAACAACTATATATATATATATATATATATATATATATATATATATATATATATATATTGCAGGGAGTGGGGTAGGGAGAAGAACATTTCTATGTTACAGCCTTGGCTCTCCTGGAGCTTGTTCTGTAGGCCAGGCTGGTCTCAAACTTAGACATCCACCTGCCTCTGCCTCTGCCTCCCAAGTGTAAAAATTTTAAAGATTAGGATTGTGTTTATTCTCTTTCTTACATTCAAGACTGAAGTCATACCAGGGAAATATCCCCAAATTTCACCCAGTTGTACAAATGTGAAAGGTTCTACATGAAATCAGAGAGTAACTATATGAGTACAGGAAGATAGATAGATAGATAGATAGATAGATAGATAGATAGATAGATAGATAGATAGATACATAGGTAGATAGATAGATAGATAGATAAGTAGATAGATAGATACATAGGTAGGTAGACAGACACATACATACATATATCCATACATATATCCATACATAATACATACATAGATAAGTAGATAGATAGATAGATAGATAGATAGATAGATACGTAGATAGATACGTAGATAGATAGGTAGACAGACAGACAGACAGACAGACAGGTAGATAGATACATAGGTAGGTGGGTAGATAGATACATAATACATGCATACATACATAGGTAGGTAGATAGATAGATACAGAGATAGATAGATATAGAGATAGATAGATAGATAGATATTTATACATATTTCCATTATTACTCATCTCAGAATGCTTAGGAAACTGTAGCCTGCATAACTTGATAACTTGAACACCAGAACTTATTTTGTGGCTCCAGGGGACGATCCAGGTTTTGATGGGTCCCCTTGTTTGGATTTGCAGCATACTTCCTCATATTTTTACTTAAGGTGCAGAATTAATCTGTTTTCTCTTCCTTGTTTTATAAAGAAAATAACCCTATAATGGGCTTTCCAATAACATTTCATAGTTTAAACCTTGTCAATTCCCAGGGATCCCCATCCTTAGTCCGTAAAAAAATAAATGTCTGAAAAATGCTGTGGAAATACAGGAGTGTGTTTGGGTTCCACGTCTTATATCTTCCAATGTGCAACAAATTTGTAGATGCAGGAAAAATTCTCATTTTAATGCAATTTAGGTGAGGATGAAGACATTGTAGCTGCAACCCAAGACGTGCTGGAATTGTACACAATCCGTGTGCTGTTCATCTTCTAACTGATGGCTGTTGCACGCTCACAGCACGGCCCACTTTACTGAGCTTTCCCAACAACCCACCCAGCCATGAGTCTTATGAATAAGAAATATGAAAGCCGAACCTCAACATTAGGAGGCCGAGGAAGAAGAATTGCCACAGTTCATGGCCAGCATGTATTATACAGTGAGTCCCAAACCAGGCCGAGCTAGCCAAGCCAAGGAAAGTGGAGCTCCAGTTTGGACTAGAACTTGTCTGAGTTCCGTGTGAGTCATGTTTTCACACACAGCACAAACTGCTACAGACTCACTGATTGAGTTTGTGGGGGCAAAAAGACAGTTTAACTCGTTTTACACTTCCATTGCATTTTAACCCCATGTCAATTCCTAGAGTTCTCACTGGGGTCGTTGGTTAAGTGGGTAGAAAGAAACAAGATTAGATTAGCTTCTTGAGAGGTCAGATAAGAATGTGTGTGTGTTTGTGTGTATGTTTGTGTGCACATGTTCGTGTGCACGTGTTTGTGTGTGTGCATGTGTGTGTTTGTGTGTGTGTGTGAGTGTGTTTGTGTGTGTATGTGTGCATGCATGTGTTTGTGTGTGTGCATGTGTGTGTTTGTGCGTGTGTGTTTGTGTGTATGTGTGCGTGCGTGTGTTTGTGTGTGTGTTGGTTCTGGAGTTGAAGTGCTGCTTGTGAAGTTATGAAGAAAGATGATTAAGATAAAATGGTGGAAGAAAAGAAAAGCATCAAAGATGGAAAATAGGAGACAGAAGAGACAAGAAGAGAGGATCGTGAGGTGTTCCTCCAGGACCCCGGACGCTTTGGCACAGTACTATGCTGTGCTGTGGCTCAGTCATCTCTGGTGTCCAGCCAAGTAGGTGGTTTGGCATGGTTCATCACAGTGAGCAGAGTCCTGGGGAGTCAGGACAGTGACTGAATTACTTTCCCAAGCTATTCTTGCATTCTAATCCTGCCCTGAAGGCCTTTGGTTGTTAATCTCAAACCACATAAATATTTAACTCTGAGTTATGGCTCAGAGTCCCGCTTTCCAACAGGTGTTAGGTTAATACTCCCAGTTTGAACACCAGGCTGAGATGAAGCCGTGATGATTTCCTGCTCATGCTCCGTGTGCAGCGGTTTGTAAACATAAATGTCCAAACTTGAATTTATTTTGTACGTGCTTGCAGGTCCTGTTATATGGCATAGAATCTCTGATACAGAACAAAGTTTAAGGCTCAAACGTGCATCCAACATTTCAATCTGCCCTTTTTCCTACACTAAAACAAAGAAAAAGAAGTCATGACCTAAACTGGTTTCCTAGCCCCGTTTCAAACTTTTCTCCATTCCTGTACAACACTGACATTTATAGTCCTTTCTGAATGACCATTCAAGCTAGCTCAGGCATTCTGCAGTAACAAATGTTCTTAAAATGTCAGTGACCTCAAATGAAAGACTTCTTTCTTGCAATGCTATGTGCCTATTACAGATACACTTGACTCTGGTCTACAATCCAGACTGAACAAAAAGTCCCTCCCTGGAATATACACAGTCTCAGGTCAGGTTACTAAGAAGTCACATTCTGGCCATTTAAGTTTCCATCTTTTATTGGCCAACATGAGTCACATAGAATCCTCCCACTAGGAAGGCTAGAGAGGAGGCAGGGCAATCCAGAGAAAGAACAAGGATATTTTGAATAGCATAATCTTCAATACCTTTATTGAGTCAAAATCATTACTGAACTATATCCAAACTGTGGTTTCTACTCATTACCTCTTCTTCTTTACAAACTCTGAAAATGTTAGGAAATCTCATCAGTCATGTATTTTTTTCTTGTCATTGTTTTGGCTTTTGAGCTGCCTCCCCTCCAAGCTAAGAGGCTCTACTTCCTCTATAGACCTATTCTCTGTATTGAGTGGGTTTGCCTCATATCATTTGCAGTTGTTTTCAGTGAACACAAGAGGACAAGCCAGGTTTGTCCTCCAAAGGAGACTGACTCTTGACCCTGTGGTTTTCAAGTGACGGCACGTTGTTTCCTAGTGTGTCATCCAGTTCCTCAGCAGCTCGTTTGGTCATGTTGCTGACAAATTCAGTCTCTTTGCCTATTATCACACATATCAGAATGTAGAGGTCTTTGAGCACTTTGAGAGGGTCTATGCCACATCCCTGGCTGTTTTCATTCATTTGTCAAATTACAGGTAGCTGTGAACAGAAAAAAAAAATGTTTTGGAAAAAAATTAACTCTCTTGTTGCACAGGACTAATTGAGAATTTGGGCTTTGAATGCGATTGGTCTTATCTCAAATCCTAATTCCTCTAAGTATTAGCTATCTCAGATAAACCTATTAATCCCAATGCTTTAATTTCTGTCTACCAATAACAAACACGTTGAGAAGGAAATCAAAGAAATGATCCCCTTCAATTCCATTCACAGAAGACCTAAAATAAAACAAACCAATGACGAATAAGTGGGAATAATGCCAACCACGCAGGTAGGAGACCTCTGCAATGCAAACCTTAAATCTCTGAAGAAAGGAATTGAGAAAGACTCCCAATCTCATGGATTAAAAGAAATAAGAGTGTGAAAATGACCATCTTCCCGAAAGCAACTTACAGATTCAGGGCAATCCTAATCAAAATCCTCGCACCATTCTTCACAGAAATAAGGAAATAATACCCAAATTTGTGCAAAAGAATTATGTGGAAAAAGATCTCAGGTAACCAAAAGAATGCTTAGTGAGAATGATGTTGGAGCATTTATCATACGTAATTCGATCTCAGTTTATAAGAAGAATAATAGTAAAAAAAAATGTCCTTACCTAAGAAGACTGAGCTCAGAGTTATCTTTATCCGGCCTCACTGAAAGGGCTAAATGACAGTGGGGCGCAGCAAGTGTGTGCTCTGGTTCAGCGTAGGGTCTGGAGTTCTCTTCACTTGGAACATCGGCCTTTATATCATCCCTTTGGGCTCCCACAGCTCTGCAGACCTCCTCCTTCAGATATTCAGCTGTCCTGAGAACCCACTGCTCTCAGCACTACCCAGACTCACCCAGCAGCTCTCTTGAGTGTTTTCCGACAACGAGCTGTACTCTAATCAGCTGGAGGTGCTTAGGCCTCCCCTTCCCTTCAGACCAAGACCAATGTGGAACTGGTGAAGCAGGTGTTAACTGCAGAGTGAGAGGTTCCTCAGAAGCATCTTCATACATTTACTGTGACCTCAGTAACTCCCTATCTGCTACTCCTTCCTATCCCACCCATTTCCCCTTCCACATCCTAATCTTTGTGCTTTTAATGTCATGACGGCTGCCTTTGCTCAGTCCAAGTGTGAGAGAAAACATGTGACATACTTGTCTTTAGAAATAAACTTATTTCACTCTCCATGGCGATTTTCACTTCTATTTTCCCGCCAGTGACATAATTTCACTCTTCCTTATGGCAACAAAAGCTCCATTGTGTGCATGTCACTTTCTTTTGATCCATTCGGCCATTGATGAGCACCTAAACTGATCATACATTTTTAACAAGTTCCCCAGATAGGACTGCCAGATAAAATAGAAGACTCCCAGATTAATTTGAACTTTCGATCATCAACGAAGGACATTTAGTATGTCCCATGCAATATTTGAACATAGTGAGAAGTGATTTGTTGTTTATCTGACATTTAAATATAAACAGGGGTTGTGTTTTTAATTGCTAAATCTGATGGACTAATCCTAAGGATTCCAATCTTCCTAAATTTGAAGACCGCTGACCCAAGATATTTGACAAAAAGTTGAAATAAAAAGATCCTCCAGTTTGATTTTATGAGCTTCCCTTCAAGGAAGGAAAATAGAAAGAAAAAATATTTTTCAAGCACCAAAAGTAAGCATACTGCAAAATAAAGATACAGGTTTTTCTTCTTTAGTGCATCAACCTTTGTTTTCTGCAGCTACAATAGGGGATTAGCAATCTGATGGACAAAGAGAAATCCATTTCCCTATGTCCCTGCTTCCGCTCTAGTTTTGAGTTGGCTTAGACTGTCTCCTCTGTTTCTTCCTCTGCCTCCTTCTGTGCTTTCTGCCCCTCCCCATCTTTCTCTTCCTCTTATCTAGACATCCCCATTCCATGCCAATCACCCATCTTTCATCCAGTCTTTCTCATTTAGTCTTCCTAGAAGGCATCTTTGGTACTTCCCCCTCTATCTGCTTTTCCTTCACAGATACCAGAATACCTTAGCACATAGCTATCTTTTTTTCTCACATGTGAAGCCTGGTTTCCCTCCGTTTTTATGCTCTGATGGGAACTTCCCAACTCTCTATCTTTCCTGATGCTTCCATGAAGCAGAATTACATGGGGTTTAAGAAGTTTGTGTACATGTACAGGAGTAAATACTATCTTAATTTTACTATAACCCCCTGTATTTATTAGAGTTCTCCAGATGAACAGAACAAAAGAACATTTATCACACTGGCTTTTTAGGGCATGGACTGGGTTATTGTGTTAGGATTTTATTGCTTTGAGACACCATATCAACTCTTATAAAAGAAAACACTTAATTGGGGCTGGCTTACAGTTCTGAAGGTTAGTCCCTCATCATCATGTTGGGAAGCATGGCAGCATGCAGACAGACATGGTGCTGGAGAGGTAGCTGAGAGTTCTAGATCCCAGTCAGCAGACTGCAGAAAGAGAGAGGGACAGTAGGCCTTGCCTGGGCTTCTGAAACCTCAAAGCCTACCCCCTGTGACACACTTCTTCCGACAATGCTAAACCTATTACAATAAGGCCACACCTCCCAAGAGTGCGGCTCCTCGAGTAAATAGGGGCCATTTTCATTCAAGCTGCCACATTCCACTCCCTGACCACCATAGGATTACAGCTGTATCCAATACAAAAGCAGTCATTTCAGCTTCAAAAGTCCCCATAATTTATTATCTCAACCCTGTTTAGAAGTCCAAAGTCTCTTCGGAGACTCTTGGCAATCTCTTAACTGTAATCTCCTATACAATGCGCAGGGTATACATGTCCATTCCAAAAGGCAGGACAGGGAGCATAGTGAGAAAATACTGGACCAACAGAAGACCAAAAACCAAAACCAGCTGGGCAAACTCCAAACTCTTCATCTCTATGTCTGGTGTCAAAATACTCTTTAAATTGCTAACTCCTTTCAGCTTTGTTGACTGCAACACACTTCTTTCTATTGGGCTAGCACCATTCACTCACTGTAAGCAACTTTTCTCATGACTCTGACATCTCCAACATCTTTGGGGCTCCAAGGCAACCCAGGCTTTACCTTTACAGCTTCATGCATGGCCTCTCTAGGCCTCTGTGCAGGGACACTCTTATAGATGCCTGACCTCATCAGCTTTCCCTAGTCTCAGGGATTCCATAACCCCTCTCTTGTATCCTTAACTCTAAAGTCAAAACCACTTGGCTAAAATTGTCAAGTTCTGCTGCTTGCTGGGGCTGGAACTTTGCCCCTCATTCAAATACGTTTTCACCAGTTTTATGTTTTTGATGGTTTCATTCACTGTCTACACTTGACTGTCCTGAAACTTAGCTGGCCTTAACATCTAAAATCCACCTGCCTCTACTTCCTCAGTGCTGGGATTAAAGGTAGGTGCCACCATGTCCAGCCCTAAGCTTTTCTTTAATTCATTTTCACAAGTTGGAAGCTTAGTGGGTAGGGTCTTGCCTCAAGGTCCCCACTCCCTTTATCCCACCTAGCATAGGACTTTTCTTTAATCTTTTTATTTTAATCACATGATTTAGCGCTATTAAACTTCCTGGTGCCCTGTTCTCCTCAAACTATATATTTTGTACTTCTCCTTGCTCAGCTTGCTGCTTTTCATTATAGATCTGCATAAGACTGGCTACCAGTAATGATATGACACAGTCAATGATAGGCTGTTTTGAAATTTCTTCTGACAATGTTGTTAATCCATCTCTTGATTTAGCCTTGGGAATATTTTTTTTTTTGGACAAGGGCAGAAAGCAGCCACATTTTTCACCAAACTGTCACAAGAAGGTTTTCTAGACCACATACTAATTTTTTTTTCCTCTGAAACCTCTTGAACCAGATCCCTACAATTCAGTTTACATTCAGCATCACCGTCTTCCATGCTCTTATAGCACCTCGTCCCTGGTACCAACTTCTGTCTTAGGGTTTCTATCGTTGTGAGGACACACTATCATCATAGCAACTCTTAGAAGAGAAAACGTTTAATTTTTCTGGCTTACAGTTCAGAGGTTTAGTCCATTGTTTTCACGGCAGGAAGCATGGCGGCACACAGATGTTGTGCTGGAGGAGTGACTTAGAGTCCTACATCTGGATAGGCACTCAGCCAGAAGAGAGAGCCACTGGGGCCTAGTTTGGGCTTCTGAAACATCAAAGCTAACCCCAGTGACACACTTCCTTCAACAAGGCCACACCTACCAATAGTGTCCATCCCTATGACCCTATTAGGGCCATTTCCATTCAAACCACCGCAGCAGTCACAAGTGATTGTCTCATGCTAGAGTCACAGGAACACCTGCAGCTGCTCTGTTTACAAAGCTGGATTCCTCAGCAGTACTAACCTGGCCCTGAAAGGTTGGAGGGTTCCTGGTCTTCAGTCCGCATTGTAAAGCTGAGGAACCTGGCTTCTGATGGCAACGAAAGATAGCAGCAAGAACAATGCGTCAGATCAATTCATCAGCAAGAAAGGAAGATGGGCCGGGGACCAGCACTGCTTTCCTATCGAACTTCTGGTTATCCAGCCACTGCTCTTAAGTGTTGCTCACTCTGTGGTGTAACCCACCCGGCAGGTCAGTTAGTCTGGGGTTGTAACCCACCTGGCAGGTCAGTTATTCCAGGGTCCCGGAGAGGCACTATCTGAAAAGGCATGGGCGGGAAAGAGGAAGAAGGCCAAGCAGAGTTCTTGTCAAAGCCTCCGTTTATTAGCATCATGGTTGTGGCTTATATAGGCCCTGGATGAGGAATTTGGGTTGGGATGGGGGCAGGGGCATGGTCAGGGCAGAAAGGGATCTTGCAGTGATGGTCACGAGCCGACACTTGGTCACTTGGTCACGAGTTGGACACGAGGTCATGAGTCCTCAGTCAGGAGGTCATGAGTCGACACACCTGGTGTTCTCTATGCAGGCGGAATCGTTCCTTTTGTGATTCCAACCACAAACAATTCTCTCGATAGTTGGGATGTGGGGCGGGTTCCGCTAACAGATAACTCTCAAGATAGTTGGGTGTGGGGTGGGCTCTGCCAACAAACAGTTCTCAATACAGTTGGGGTGTGGGGCTCTCCACAAACATCCCCAGGACAATGGTCCCCGCCATAATCTTTGGGAAAATGGCTCCTGACACTGTGGGGGAAATCAAGCACTTCCAGTGAACCCTTCTTGGAAACACCCTCACACACCCAGCCAGAGGCATGTTTCTTAGTTGGTTCAAGATATACTATAATTGGTGATCAAGATGAACCATGGTACCCATAATAAGCCTGACAAAATTAATTTTTAAAAATTTCCTAGAATTTGAAACTTATGCCTGGGTCTTTTTATTCGAAGAGCAAGCAAGACCCTTCACTTAGCCATTGCTTCTTCTCAAGTTTTTAATGTTTTTACTTTTTTTTATTTTGTAAACAATCTTATTTTACATACCAATCCCAGTTCTCTCTCCCTCCCCTCTTCTCAAGTTCTTAAATGGCACCGTTATTTGTTCCTGAGGCTATTAACTATACCATGGCTGTGTATCCTTGGTCAAGTGTTTTTCAATCTGTGCTTCCATTTCCTCCTTTGGAAATTCCGTTTAGTATTGGTGCCTATACCACATTGTATTAGCTATAAAGAGATGACCGGGCAGTACTAAGGAAACATAAGCCATTATTATTAAAACTCATCAGACTAGCTTCTTTTATGGCACAGTTCTCCTACTGTCTTTTGAGGAGCAGTCGATGGGAAAACTGTATGAGAAATAAGAAAAGAAGAAGTAGCAAGGGTTGTGCAACGAGGTAATACAAATGTATACTAAAGTCACTCTTGGCAAACACTTCCTTTATAATCCTGTCACCCTCTCTGTACTTACCACCCGTCTTGCCTACACTGTCATGTCTGTGCCTAGTTAAAAAATACAGCAGTCTGGAAAATAACCCATGTAATAATACTGTCCTTAATCAAAAAACAAGATCTAGAGTGTGGCACTGAGAAAAGCATTTAGATGATGTGTCTTGTCTAACTTCTCATTTATGCAACGCTCTTTCATTTTTCCTTTGTTCCACGCGTCCTTTTTCTGATTTTGATCTCTTTGTAATAGGCAATGTGCTGTGATACTTCTTACTAATGGATCCGTAATGGGAAACTTCATACAATATTTTTGTGCTGCAGCTGACTAGGATAATTTACTTGAAAAAAAAAATACTTAGGATAATGCCGGGGTGGGTATCACACATGAAGAGTGGGTTGTTTTTTCGCACACATGCGCCCCTCCCACCCCAGACACAATCATGCAAGTTTGTGAAGAAATAAATAGAGGAAGCTATCAGCCAAATAAGCTGCAGTTGAGGTCACTGTGTAGTACCAGGGGAACTAGAAAGTAAAAGTTCCCTCTCAGGCCTTGGTCAGTTCTTGTACCCCAGTGGCCTAGCTTCTCAGGGGCAGGCCACAGTGTCCAAGGGAAATGCTTGGGATACCGCAGAGAAAGCTCTTGCAAACACATTGAGAGGAACTTGACATTTGATTTTGAGTTAAATTTGTTTTATTTGTAGTTATTTTCTGCCTGCATTTATGAGAGAACAGAGGACAGCTTCCAGGAGTCAGCTCTCTCCTTCCCTTCCTGATGGTAGGGTTGGTGTGAGTGTTTTGACCTGCCAAGCTACTCCACCATCCTACTTCATGACGTTTGTTTTTTCCTTAAATTTTTTTTCTTTCTTTTTCTTTTTTTTTTTTAAAGAGTGCTTTTGGAAAGATAGAGGATAGGTGAACATTGAAATTGCCCTTTACTTTTAGAATGTAAGAGTTGTAATTTTTTCTAGTCCAACGTTGCTTAGGGATAGGTATTTTTTGCCTCAGAAGTAGTTATCCAAAGACCTTTGCCTCTATTTGGATTTTTTTTTCCTGACAGGAAGATGTGGAATGTGTCAGTGCCGTGACTCTGATGACTAATATACTAGCCTACACTCAGATAACTGACATGTGCTCTGGCCTTAGAGCCGACCCTCCAGCAGCTCAAGCCCTCCTGTCTTTCAAGAGCATGACCAAGTGTGTATGTGAACACACGCCCCTCCCTTCTCCATCTCCTGCCACTCTGGCACATCAACCTACTCTGTTGCACTGACTGGGTTTGCCCACAAACACTTCATTGCATAAACATTGGCTAAGCGTGAGCCTTGAGTACACAAGTTAACTTAGTGAAGATTCCCAGCTCTCCTGTGCATCAGGCACGAGGAATTTATCCATGGGCACGAGGAGGAGTAGAAGAAGGAAATTCCTGTTTCAGGAACTTCAGATGTTCCAGGGGAAAAACAAGTAAAGACTAGGGTCATAAAAGTCTTGTATTGCCTCCACACAGAGAGAGAGGAGGGGCTGGTAAAAGTATGCTGTGGAAAAGGGGATTCTGGGAAGGCAGCATTTATGGCAAAGTACAAATAGAGTCTAGAGTCGTGTCCTAGGAAGAAGGCTTGCATTCAAGTGGAAGCATAGGCTGGAGAAAATGTATAGATTTGGGAAGTTAAATGTGGTTTTGAAGCCATTCTTTTTCCAGCAGCTTGTGTGACCTCGGACACATCATTTTTCCTTCCGAGTCTTGTGAGGGCCTCTGCTCAAGTCCAGCAAAGAAGCCCAGCGCCAACACTCATTAAATTGGGGGAATTGTTAAAGTTGCTCATACCTCAGTTTCCCCATCTGAAATGGAATTGATAGTGCAAGCTGATTTCTTATGGCTGTTGGGAGGGTTACACATGCTCAGTTAATAAAATATTTGGTAGTTCCTATTCATGGTAATCCCCCCAACTGTATCCAATTATTTAATGACACAGTATGTAATAGTTAATGTTGCCTCTGACATGAGGAGTGAATGCACAGTAAGCTTTTTTTCTACTGACTATAGTGTACTGTGCTAAAAATAATGAGAAAATTAAACATACATTTGAAGAAATGTAAAAATATATAGCCTAGTCACAAGAAATATTAGCATAATAAAGGTGAAGTATAAAGTATGCAGGAAAGAACAAATATTGGCCTTTAGCACTTCAGAAAAACAAGAAATAGTGAAAAGTATATGAGACACACCTTTGGGTATGGGACTCTGGAGGAAGGACTGGCCGTCTCCTGGGTAGGATCATTAACCACTCTTGAGTCAATGGGCGGACAGGTTGGCTAGTGCTGGGTGGGCTATGGGAAGGGAAACAATGGGTTCAAGACAAGCATAAGTAATCTCTCTCTTTCCCGCTCTCTCTCTGTCTCTCTCTCCCTTTCCATGTGTGTGTGTGTGTATGTGTGTGTGTGTATGTATGTGTGTGTGTGTGTAGGGGCATCATGGCAAAGAAAGTGACTCATTCAAAATAGTTGGCTCATGAGCTGCCTTCTGGTGGTCATCACATGCTAGATGGAGATACAATGATGAGTAAGACATGAAAGAAATCTTGTTTCAGGCACTGCTTGCTAAAGACTTGTCTTTTACTGCCTGCCTTCTTCATCTTTCCTCTCTCCTTCCTCCCTGGAAAACAGAATTATTATTAGCCACAATACACTAGAGGAATGTCCCTTCCCTTACATGATTCCTACGTGACACAGCTTTGTTGGGGGAAAAGTGATGTAAGAAAACTCCTTTCCTTTCACATCTCACATGATATGATGAGAGATGGCTCGGTTACTATTTCTTGAGTTATAAATAGGCTCCAAGTGGGTTGTTTTATTAAACGCAGTGTCTGTGCTGCTGTCCTCTCTTACCCCTCTTCCTGCCCTTGGAAGCAAAGGGTCCTTGTTTTAAAGTCATGTGAGAGGGGTGAAGGGTAGTTAGCAATAAATACAGAGGGGAGCTGAGTTTCCTTGAGAACTTCGGTGGTCCAGAAACTCTCATGATGCAGGCAAATTCTTTCAGATACTGTGAGCAGATGTTGTTCTGAGGGGGCACAAACTTATGAAGATCCTTTTTTTTTTTTTTTTTTTTTGGGTTTTTCGAGACAGGGTTTCTAAAAGATCCTTTTTATGATAGGAAAGCAAACATATGCAAACATTTTAATGCACTAAATTTTTTAAATTCATACTCTATTCACTTTAATTCAATGCTCATCTCTAGTATTACTTGGCATAGTGAACTTTCTGACCGTTCCTTTATTCATTACAAAATTATTCAGTGAAGAACATGTTGTCAGATCTCCTAACCAGGGAGAATTTCTACTTCAGCTTCATTTGCAGAACACCACCCTACTGCACATGCTCACATGTGTGTGCAGACATGTGTTCCCTTGTCTGCTGTGAACCGAAGAGATGCTGTTGGAGCAAAGGAGACAGAGCTGCCCTTCAGTGTAGCACTAATATAATAAACTGTGGTACAGTTGCACAGATAATCACAGTGTCCTTAGTAGAGTGACCGCTTTTGATTTGAGTAGTCTCATTGCAAATGACACCTTGGACAGATTTTCAAACTGACAAAGCTACATAAAAGAAAGTAAGTTGGCTTAAGGTTTTTGAGACATGTACATACTTAGGCTGTACAGTTCATGTGTTCATTCAGTACACTTTAAAGGCTGTGTTTGCCCAGAAAACTCCTGCAAAGACAAGAAGGAAGTACACACTTCGTGGGTAGACATGCAACTAAGGCAGCTTCTCAGCTTTATAATCCTGCAGCTTTCACCGTCACCTGTGCTAATGCCTTTTTATTAAAATGTTTAATTAAAACAGTAACATAACAAATGGAGAAAAGCCATTTTGGAGTCAATTCCACAACAGCCAATAGAAGACATTAAAAAAAAAAAAAGCGACTTTGACATGATCGTCACATTAATCAAGCAGTGTTTTTCTCAGCACTTGTTTTGTTAAAAGGCTATTTCCTCACATCTCGAGAATAACAAAACATCTTAATGATAACAGAGTTTTCAAAGGAAGCATGGTCTTTCACTCTGGGGAAAGACAGAGACTGAGTAGGAACCACAGAAACTGGGTATTTCATAGCACAGTAGAGTTGCTTTAATTTCCCTATCTTCAAAGGCCCAGGAGAGCCTCCTGCTCCTCGCTGCCACTCATTAGGGTAATATTTCTCTTTGCTCTGGAGCACAGTTTGCTTTGGGGGCAGCAGGCCAACTTTTCCCCTTTCTGCCTTTCATGGTTTCTGTCCATCTTCCCCTCTGCTTCAGTTCAGGTCAGGCACACAGATAAGCATTATGCCCAGAATAAAACTGCCTTTGTCTCTCTGGACTAATAAATGAATGGAGCCAGTTATTTTCATTGGCTTATTCTGCAAGGAAACCAAACTAGTTTCCACGGGTCTTAGATTGGTCCTAAACCGAGCTACTTGCTCTTATTAATAATCAGCAGTGATTACTCCAAAGTATATATCCACAGTTTATAGAGGCATTCCTGTGAACTTCTGGCAAAGGAGCTGTGTTCTAAACCGGAAACTGACACAGGACTTCATGAGGCCTGAGGCCTGTCACACATTCCTGTTTTGGAGAGTTTTAGTTTCTCCGGTCAGTGGACTGTGCCTTCATGTTTTACACGTTTCTATCTTCTTGTATGTAGGTAATGCTCCTTCTCGGGCTGTACTGCCTTCTGCTGTTGAGCAGAGAGCATCCGTGGAACATGCACAAATATTGGACAGAGCTCTACGTCAGGAAGAAATCTAAAACCCAGGTCTGTGTTTCCAGGGTTCCAGGGTTCCAGGATTGGTGCTGGAAAAGCAGCAAGCTCTTCGTTCCCATGGTGCACATGCAGCGAAACCTTAGGGTGAATCTCCCTCTGTCTATAAAAAGCAAGCACTGTCTCTTTCAAAAGTGCTCTTTTAAGATTTTAGATGGACCTCTTCATTACACGTTCAATACTGCTCCTAAATTATTCCTACAGACTATGCATGACATCATTTAACATAATTATTATCATCGTCTGGGGGATGGCAGAGGGGCTCAGTTCTCACTTGGTGTCCCAGGCTGGCTTGACACTTGAAGCAATCCTTCTCTTTCAGCCTTGTGGGTGGTAAGATTCCATACCTGGTGTTAGTTATCATTCTGTTTTTTAAAAAAATGGAATTCTTTATAATTCAAATTTAGCTTAACTCTTCTCTCCAACTGTCATGTCTGATATACTGGCATATCAAAGAAATAATTTTGTAAGAAAAAATGGACAAGGAATTGAAATCAATATAAAATTTTCCTAATCTATATTTTATATGCATTTCGCCTTAAACAGATCCATATCCTACCTGTATTATTAAGCCCTCAGAGAAACTGTCTATTAAAATGGCCAGTATATTCCTACAGACAGCGGCATGGCAGACCTTAGGGAAGCAGAGACACATTTCCAGGCAAACAGGATTCTCCACAAGGAGTTTAAGACATGCTGTTCTTTGGTGTGTTGGTTATTTGGAGGTGAGATGACTTGAGAAACAGCAGGAGTGGGAGGTTTCTGCCCTACTCTTTTCTACTTGAAAATTCGCTACAGCATTTTGATGAGAAGGAGACAAGTGTCCTGACCTCCAGAGACTACAGCGGCTCCCATCCAAATCCAGTGCTTTAGTCCGGTTTCCTTTGATTTCCTTCAGCACCTTCCTATAGCTTACTGCTCCAAGAACCTTAGCCGGCCCTACAGGGCCACTCTCCTTCAATTAATAATGTACACATCAGAGAAAGAGAGTGGTTAGTGATTTCTACCCCACCCCTTATACTGTCTACCACAGGCAAACATTTAAATAATTCTGATTCAGATCTCCAGTCACGCTACTGCAAACATCCAAGTGCATTTTTCTGATCACTTGTTCAGGTTTTATTTTTGCAAGCTCCTCGCTATAGATATTCAAGGTGCCTGAAATGGAGTCTCACTTTAAAATGTTAATATTACTAAAGAATAGCTCGTTATTTCACGCAGAGGTTACATTCTCGGTCCATGAAGTGGTGAGGAGACAGAAGGTCTGCATAAAGATGTGAGGAATCAGAAAACCAGTAAAGCTGCAGAGACTGCAAGCAGAACAGTGAGAAAGGTATGTGCTGAATGCAGTCAAAGCATTGCTAAGACAACGCCCCTGAGTTTTGTTGCCTTCTGGAGGAAAATCTGAAAGTTTTGGCGTGAGTAAATGTAACTGAACAGTGTTGTTCAGGAGAACTGATAAAATAGATCGTGGATAAAATGGATAACAATAGATCATGCCTAAATCTACTTTCAAATATTACTAATTGTCAATAGGCTGAAAATAAAAGCCCCCATTTCCTACTAGAGTTTAAAATAATTCCTTCTTTTCTTTCCCTCTCTCATATTTATTTATTTAGACCAGGACCTGCTGTCTTAGATCTGGTTGACCAGAATCTTTTAAACCAAACACACTTAGAAGTTTTGACATCTTTCCAAGATGAATTAGGGTAATTCTTACAGTCTGTAGATATTTAAATCCAGAAGTGTTAGTTCAATGCTTAAAATCACAGAGGTGATTCATCTGTTTGGCAAAATAAGTACATCTCTGGTCAGCAGGTAGATAATACTGTACCCTGCGGATACTGTTTCCCGCACTGCTCAATTTTTCCCAGGGACCCACCCTTTCCAAGGACAGTTGTGTGACGCTGTAGGTCTTTTTTTTCCAGTCTGCAGGTAGAACTTCCGGGCAGGGCCCAAGAATCAGACAGAACTTACGCTGTCCAGCTCAATGAAGGGAGGTCTGGCTAGGTGTTTGCAGTTAAACCTACAATTGTACCAAGAAAAGCAAGGATGCTCGGCTCGTTCTCACAGTTGCGGATGCTGTTGAATACAATGATAAATACTCTTCAGCAGCTTCCGTTTGAGTTTTTTTATTTCATCAGATCAATGCACACATGCAATTATCTTCAAAAAACTAAATCAAATACATGAAGACTCTCAAGAAAATCACTTCCCATCTCCAGTGTCCCAAGTCAAGGGCAAGATTTTCAGCACTTAATTTGTTTATATTCAACTGCAGATACCTCTACTAGCTGCTCATCACACTGAGTTTCCAACTGGGCATCATTATGAGTGGTTGCTTTTTATCTGTAAGAACAACATCAATGTACCACCAGGAGTACACCACACTCTTCTTGACACACTCAAGTACAAGGTTCTCTGCTGACTTTCTCATTCTGTAGAGCACACTTGGGGTTAAGTCAGAATTTAATTACCATTGTTATGACTATGCATATCACTTACATCTGAGCCATGCTGTCTTGTAATTGAAATTGCTTTGTGTGTGTGCACGTGTGCGTGCGCGTATGGTGTGTGTGTGGTGTTTTATAGACCTTAAAGTAGTCTTGTCTCCTTATTTTATCTACCCTTCAGCCAGTTATCTCCAATTTTCTGATGCTTCTGTTAAACTGTTAGTAAAATCAGATCAGTGTACCATCTCTGCTACCCCTTCTCTCAAGATCACCTACCTGAAGCTGTCTGACCTTCTTTTCATCCCTTCTTTTCGCTGTACTCCAGCCAACGGCTTTGGCTCTTATTATAAATATTCCCCTTTTCCCTCATCTGTAATCAGCCTTTTTGGGGGTTCATACTTCACAGACCTCTTTTTTATTCTCGTCACCATTTTGAAGAAACAAACTGTGGGGCAGCCTTTTTCTTTGGGGCCCTAAGTGGCAAACATGTTAGAGGAATTACGTGTCAACAAAGCACCCGCATTTTCCCTTCAAGATTGGCTGTGGTTTGGCAGGTCCAGGACCTCTAGGTTAGAAGTCACATTCCCTCAAAATCCTGAAGGCAGGGTTCTAGCAAGAATGTAGTCCGGGTTGTTCTTGAAGAAGTTTGGTGAAATCTGATCTTGATTCTGACAGATAAAATGCTTTGGGTTGTTCTTTGATCGCTAGCTTTCTGATGATGACTCAGCTTGAGTCTTTCTTCGTACACTCGTGATCATTGGTCCGTCCATTTTGTAAATATGTCCTGTGGCTCCATTTTAAAGTTTCTTGTTTTTCTTTGGTAATGTTGCTCCCTCCATGTATCTCTTCCTTGGGCAATGGTTACTGACAAGATATGATGATGTCTGGTTATTCTGAGCAGCTAATTGGATCTTACAAAACACAGGTCTGGTCCATGTTGATAACCGTAAAGACACAAAGGCTGTTCTTTTCACATTTTGCATTTCTATTTTTAATTCTATTTATCTGAAAGTTTTCTCTGCTCTTATATTTTAATTCTTTTAGGTTTTTTGGTACTACTGTGTTTTCTTTTTTTTAACTTAAAAAACTTCTATTTTTTCTGAACATTCCTTTCAGAAAGTACCCTGATGTTTTTCATGGGTGAATTCTCTACTTTTGCCTCTGAAATCCCTGCTTCCAGGTATTTTTCATGTTGCATCTGATGGAATGCCAAGAGCTCAGACTCTGCAGGCCATTCAGAAGCCAGCACCAGCATTATCTTCTGCATGAACTTTGGGCAAGTGGTCTGGCCTTTATTTTTCTCGGTGAAATGGAATGGGATATCCTATTCACTGTATGGGATATTGGGGAATATGAGAAATTCATGTGTACCCAGCACTGAGAATACTTCCTGCGACAGAGGGAAAGAGTAAGCCAGATGATCTCTGTCACACTGTACGCTCTTCCCATGTGTCCGTTGTTAGTTTCAGACTGTCTCTTTCTAAGGTTAAGTACTGGTGGTCTTTAGTTCTGTGTTCTTATTTAAGGATAAGAAACTAAAAGCTGATTCGATTCTGTCAGAATACTTTGTATTCCTGTGCTAGGATTTCAGGAAAGACAGAACCTTATATGCTCAAGAGTACTTTAGGAGCCAAGAAATGAGAGTTTCAGGGAAACCCTCTTTAAGTAATTCCTTTAAAGTAAAAATTGGTTTACTCTTAGGAATTTAATATGTGTATACTATGAAATATAATCATATCTAGCTTTCCACTTTCCTCTCCCACTCTTCCCATATTCCTTTCAGTATGTTCCTCCTTTCCAACATCATGTCTTTTTTTTTTTAAATAACCCAAGTCTAATTAAAGTTGCCTACGTGTTCATGGCTGTGGGGACTTCCACTGGAGCATGAGAATTCTTCCAGTGGCCACATCCTCAAAAAAAGTAATTTTTCATGCTTTAGCACCTGTTAACTATACCAATAATTCTTTGATAAGTAGGGTGTGTCCATCATCTAAGTCACCTGTGCCAGAATTTTAGCTGGCTTGATCTCGTCCATCGTGCAGGTAACTCTGTCTGGTGAGATTCACAAATTAGATAGCTGTGTCATTGTCTGGGAGACTGCAATTCCCACCACCCCTCCTCGTCTTCTATGAAAAGTCAGGACCACACTCACTTAGACTTGACTCTCTGAAGCAGATAACACAGCACTAATGTCGTGCAGCATAATTGTTAAAGGCCTCCATGTTTAAACTGTAGCATAACCACCACACTGGGAAGGATAATTTTGGACTTTGAACATCTTGACAAAGACGTTGTGTCTAAGATATATTTATTGCAAGTAGCAGACACTGTTTACATTGCATGTCTGGCTTTATTTTCACCATGGAGAATGAGATTAATCCTCACTCAAAAGACTCACTGGTTTGAGGACAGAAAGAAAGGAAAGTAGTCAAGAAGTTCGGTGGGAGGCACAAAACAGCTTGGCATCCACATTGGGACACTTAAGGAACTGAAAATCATGTTATCAGCCGCTCACACTGTACCTGGCATTTCTAGCTGTCCTGGCAATTTTACTCTGCATTTACCCGGCATGTTTCAAAACTCTTAGTTTAAGATGAATATAATAGTACGTGAGCAGGGAAATTTTTACCTGTTCCAATTATACTAAGTTACAGTGAACATGGAGAAGACATGGGAGATATTTATGGATGATTTATTGACACTACTATCAACCCATTCACAGGCTGGTCATTGATTTTTCAGCACTTAGGTGCTATGTTTAAGAAAGGGGAGATGGGCCGGGAGGTGGTGGCACATGCCTTTAATCCTAGCACTCTGGAGGCAGAGGCAGGAGGATCTCTGTGAGTTCGAGGCCAGCCTGGTTTACAAGAGCTAGTTCCAGGACAGGAACCAAAAGCTACAGAGAAACCCTGTCTCAAAAATAAAAAAAAAAAGAAGAAGAAAAAAAAAAGGGAGATGAGGACAATCTAGCCATTAAATAAGATTTATTTGGTAAAAAAGGATTCATACCTTACACATTGTATCTGCTGTTTCATTGGATCACCAGCCTGTGGAGAAGTACTCGGCTGTGGACTGTGGTACAGGGAAATTACAAAAAAACCTCGGGTTGGTAACCTGTCGCACGCTTTAGAATTACCTGGAGAACTGGAAGAGGCACGGACGTCCGGGTCCCACCAGATTTTGATACAGTAAAATCTAGGTTAGAGACTGAGAATTTACATTTCATGAAAGGCTGTGGGTGTTGTTGCTGCTATTGCCTTGGGACCACTGTTTTAAAGACTCTAAAATACAGCTCTTGCCTTCATTATGGACCCGCAAATACTAGATGATATGAAACGATATTCATTGATTAACTACTATTGTTACAGCAAAATCAGAGCCTGTTGAAAGGAATCAATTGCATTCTTCAAGAGTTTACATGAGTTTCCATTAAAAAATAAGATAAGAAAAGGTAACTTTGAGCTCAGAGATCCCAAAGCTGAAAACTAGATTGGGTGAAGCTCAGTACCAATGGCTTTCACAGTGACGTCACTTTGGAGCGCTCCACCCACATTATATGCTTCACCTAGACGAAAATGTTGGATGGATGTGTCCTTATCCTTCTGTGCACGAAGAGAAGCTGACGCTTGAGAAGGATAAGAAATGGGTGATAAAACATTCTGCCTTGCACAGGTGTAGAATTTCCCAAATCAAAGGGACCCTGAACAAACCGGGATGGCTGGTTACCCTAAAAAGGGAGTCAACAAATTCCCAATTTACGTGGAAGAGCACAACTTGACGCCCTGCAAGTCTAAGAGTGCTAGCGGGCTTCAGGTATACCCTGAAGGGTTATGGGCGTTTCCATCCCCTGTCCTCCATCTATGGACTGAGAGTTGCTCACTCTGTGCTCTCTGCCAGAGAACCAAAACTGATGCCTGTTTCTAATATACCTTATATTTGCAATGGAGGAAGGTGGCTCCTGAAGAGCATAAATTACATAACCAAGATGAACTTGGACTTGACTTTTAGATGTCATCTTTTGAGAATTAAACAGATCATTTTATCCTTTATATTAGAAAACCAAAATATTTGAGAAAATATTTTTTTCACAAAGAAATCACATTTCAACTTGTTAGTACTGAATGATAAAATTCGCTAACTGTAATAATGTGTTTTCTGTACCAGAGAATAGTTAATTCCACTAGAGAAGTTTGCATGGGCTAAGAGAAACTCTAGAGATGCATTAAACATTGGTCAGTAAATTAGATTTTGTGAGTTATGCTCAATATAAAAGCAGAACATATGGGTGTGAATATAAGCAGGAAAGACAGAAGGGCCATTCACTATATTCTAATTGTGTATGAAGTGTATAGATACAGCAACCACATGAAAGACATTGTGCAGTGCAGTATGGTAAGAGCTCACAAGAGGAGGTTCTTAGCCGCTTATGAAAAGGCGGGTTACCAGAGGGCTCATTCCTGAACCGAGTTCTGCAGGAAATTATGGTTGGTTGAGGAGAGTGTGCACATGGAGTCAACCAGTGGAAGGCAGCGTCTTATGAACTCGGAGTGAGGATTCACTGTGAGATGGCATTATGGAAATCAGGGATGACTTAGAGATAAAAATGGAGCACCAACTAAAAGAGTACCCAGGAGGTATTCAAGAAGCTCACAGGCTACAGAGGATAATTAGGACAGTAGGTAGCTTTTGACCTGCTGAAGAGAAACCAAAGTGCTTGTGTTCCAATGCCTTTAGCGACATCAATTCACCGTTACCCCTGTCATCATCGTTACTGTTATGTTTATTATTTAGGTAATCTGCATGGTTTTAAATAGCTATACACACATTATCATATGCTATGCACAATATGGTAAGGCACATATTATGAAATTAATTGTGCGTGTTTGTGTGTGTGTGTGTCGCGGGGGAGTATACTCTCCCATATATGAGGAGGCCAGAGGCCAACGTCAGGATGTCCTCACTCACTTCTCCACCACAGTATTTTAAAAGAGTTTTGAAACATGGAGTCCATCACTGAATCTAGAACTTGAGGTTTTGGATCAGCGGCGGCCAGCAAGTCCTGGGATTCACTATTCTCTGAATCCCCAGCACTGGGGTTACCATGCCCAGCTCTTTAAAAGGGAGATGGGCATCTGAGTTCAGGTTCTCATGCTTTCACAGCAAGAGCTTTACCCACGGAGCTCTCTCTTTAGCCCCCTAAAATGAATGCTAACAGAAGCTATGACTCGGAGAGTTGAGACGTATGCCATCAAGTGGTTAAAGCTGATGCAAGAAGACCAGCATCTCCCTTCAAACCTTTATTGTGAAGCCCTCATACCGTATGCATTGTAACAACTAGGCTGCAAGTCACAGAATTTAGATCAGTGAAGTTTCCACAAAGTTCCTTGGTAGCAGATGCTAATCCACGTGGCTTATGTGATTATGTGACACCTGAATATTCCTCAGTAACCACCACAAAAGAACAAAAGCTTAGTGTTAACACTGCTTACGGCATTCGGTAAAGGAGGGTTTCTTAGGGCACCTGGATCTGGAAGAGAATGCCACACCGGCTCTGACTTGAGCAACTGAGACCTCTAAGCCCTCCCCTACTGACACACTTCCCCAACAGGACCACACCTACTCCAAGAAGGCCACATCTCCTAACCCTGCCACTCCCTGTGGGCACATGGGAGCCATTTTTCAAATCATCACAGAGGGGGAAAAGCCCATGGGACTGAAATTGCCTATCAAAGCCATACTTATCACCAGTGCTACTGAGAGGGCTCGTTTATCGTCTCCATGATCTTCACGTTTTTCTCCTTCAATATAAAAAGCTAAAAGGGTCATATCAAAACATTAACCTCTTTCCGTTGTTATCCTCTTCCATTAAGAATTAACATGTTCCATTATAGGATTTGTGCCACTTCTAGGGAATTTTAATCAATGGAAAAAACATCTTTTTAAATTAAGATTTATTTATTTTTTTTATGGCTATATAGATATGTCTGTGTATCCCATATATGCAGTGGCCAAAAGGGCAGAAGGGAGCATCCCTCTGAAATGGGAAAATATCTTTAGTTATAGACTGTGTTTTTCTCCTTTTCATAGCAAAGAGAGGGCAAAGAAAGGATGGCAGGCTGTTTGGTAGACCAGATAGAGAGAAGGAAATCTCATTCTCTCGGCAACTTGCTTTGTTTGTGACGATTCCACTTCTGGATCAGGAATATTGTGGGAAAATCATTGGAGAGTCTGAACTGTTCTAAGTGCTAAGTTGGAAAGTCATTCATTGCAGTCTCCCTCTACCTGCATGTATGTATGTTACCATCTCTTTGCAATAAATGTATGTGTGTGTGTATGTGTGTGTTATATTCACCATTAAGTTTATCAATAAATAAGGCCAGTTTTCTGTGTCACTGTCGAATCAAGACCTTGAGACTTGCCAAGAGAATCATAACACTCATGATTAACAAAAGAGCTGCCTCTAATAATGTACCCTCATTCAGATGTGAGACTCAAATATTCGAGTATGCACCCAAGACTCAGCAGCTTTAGGTCTATGTCCAGGTACCCACTTAAAATATTATTTCTCTACTGTTCACTTACCGATGAAGAGCCCACCATTTTAAAAAGTTTTCCACATTCAGCAAACTACTCTTAGCTCTGGTCATTCTCGCTATGTTTTGTTTTCTTTCTTATGTCTTGATCATAAATGTGGGGAAACTGAGCAGTACTTAAGACATTTTGTCTTCTCTTGGTCTTGGGATAAATACAGAGTAATGACAACAAAATTAACAAGGGCTTTAGAATGAAACCCAACGAAATTTTCCCCCCATACCAATAATCTCTTCATCCCTGGAGTCAAACAACAATGGTTTTAAAAATCATATCTGCTTGCATATCTATGATTTTATTATTCTCTAAATAGTATAGTGTAATAAATATTTCCATACATGTCCATTGAATTTGGGATTATAAGTAATGTAGAGATAATTTAAAGTATCCAGGAGGACATCCGTAGGTTCTGTGCAGGTTCTATGCCATTAGATGTAAGGATCAGCAGTCAGGCATTCAGGGATCAAAGGGGTTCTAGAACCAGTGGCCTGTGGTCACTGAAATCTGTACATTAAACCTCTTCATTATGCCATCATCTACTTATTCTTTTTGAGTCTGGTCTGTGAAGATTCTGAGAGCTTCTTAGCAACATCCCATAATGAGAAAATTTAGGCCCATTCATCCATGTATCCCTTCATTGTGAGTTAACAACTGGTCCCAGGTGGTACAGCACTCCTGTGCCTGAGGCTTGAAACAGTAAAGGAGTGTAACAGTCCAATGCCTGTGGTTGAGAAACAGAAAAAGAAACCCATGCCTCTTTATTTTGTGGGTTTCCTAGTCAAGGTGTGGGCACTTACTGTGTGCTGGATGGGCAGACCCTGGGTTACTTGGTTTTCAAGAAGAAACAATTAGGACTCAAGGTCGCAGATTTCCCCACAGTTGTTAACAGTCAAGTGGTCAGTTCCTCTCTGAGCTTCATTTTTCTCGGGTTTCAAACGAACATTTGAATAATGAAACAAAATCCACCTTGCAAAATATTTAAGTAGTAACTTTTATGAAGACCCCGCTTGTTCTACCTAAGAGGACATGTCTCAGATTGCTAAGGTAGAGTTTGAAGCAAAGACCTGCTGGTTCAATGTGCAAGGGATCCACATGCTGTTTGATAGCGTGGTACAAAAACCTACATTAGTTCAAAGGAGAATCTGATTGGCTGGACACGTGGCCCCTCAGGGCTGTGAGATGTGTTTGGTGCCGTTGTAGTAAAAGCGGTCTTCTTCCCAGGGTCATGCTCCAGAGAGCCCCCTTAATGTGTCTGCTGGGCAGGAAGAAGCACAGTATTCCACACAGAATCCAAGCCTGCCCTTTTTTTTTTGATGAGAACATTTGATAAGAAATGTCCTGAATCTTAGCTTTGCTGAGATCCAAATTGTTGAGAAACAGATGGGTGCGCAAGGCTTTATGTCAGGAACGCCTAACGCTGGCCAGACTTGCTTTCTCAACCATTTAGTCCTTGAATCTCAGAGATAGAAACTTTAAAGACGTGTTTTGAGAGCAGGAAATTTTGAAACCTGGTGAGAAGTCTTACCAGTTTAACAAACTGGATGTTATGACTACTTTCTCTGTGGCAGTTTCCTCTACTCTGAGAAAAAACAGTAACCCACACTAAGAGAAAGAACTGAGAACCGTGTTGTGTCTGACACCACACTATGGATAATAAATATATTTGTTAAATGACTGTGTAGATGCCAACTACAGTGAGAGCTTGTGAAACAGTCCATGTGATTATATTGGAGAAGTTTTAATGATGAAAAGGTGGTCATTAAACATAATGATAAAAAGACTTGCAGCAACCGATTCTCTATGCATGTAAGTACCATCTGAACGTAAAGCCAACAATCCCAAGGTGGACCCTGATAAGACTGCAGAGGGTCAAGCAGAAGCTGCCATTATTGCTGGTCTGAGTGCTGAGACAATGTTATTTGCAGCTAAATGCATTATAATTGATTTGCCATTGATGGATTTACTTCCAGTGGGGCATATTCTTCCCGATAACCACAATATGCTTGTCTCTTCCCCTAGACAATCCCCCACTGTACCAGAAGATCTAGGAAATCTTATCAGTAATCAGAAATGACTCTCCCGAGCCCTGTTGGGTGTGGAGTCCTTTCAAAGTGTGTGGGGTGGGTGTCCAGAGAGTTTTAACCTAGAAAGAAGCTGCCTTTTCTTAGTCATTGGGAGATGCTGGAAATTAAAAGCAACTAAGTTTTTATTTTTGTTTGTTTTGTTTTACCCTGGGCAAGGGTTAAGACCCTGCTTTCTTTGCTTTTCTTTTGTTTTGTTTTCCAATTGTTGCTTGTGTAGATTATCACTATCTAAAGGAAGTACAACTTGATCCTCACATACAAGTACATTTAAAGTTTATACTTTTCTAATGTCTAAATTTTAAAAGTTAACAGAAACTGGTGGAAATGCAGTTAATCATATATTGTATTTAGTTCAATATATCTAAGTTACATCATTTCAAAATTCAATAAAAATTTCACAAATTCACTTACAGTATTAATTTCACACTGTCTTTCAAATCTTACATGTATTTTATACTTTTACTTTATCTCCATCTTGGCTATCTAGGTCAAATGCTCAGTAGACGGTACACAGGGAGTCATGAACGTATCTTCTCTGCTTCAGTCACAGAATATAACACTCAGCGCATAGTATAGAGTAGCATGCTACTTTGCTCTCTGAGACATCATTAGACGAGTGTTATTCTGTTCTCATGTCTGATTTAATGGAACCCTACACATCTTACATCCTACTACTGAGATGAGAAATAACCTTTGTAGGCCCAAGGGATATCATAACTGCATCTGTCCTTAAGGCTTTTCTTATTATTCTCTATTGAATGTCAATTTATAGCTCTTAGGTGGAAATATAGCAATCCATCCTAGGAACTCCCATTTTTCAAGTGCACATTGATTGCAAATATAAATAAATTGAGTGCTGGCTTTGTCCAGGTCAAGCAGAATAGTTGATGTCAGAAACAAATGCTTAGACCAAAATCAAATCTTGGTTAGTGTCTTTTGGGTTAAAAAGTGTTTTACATAAGATTACTTGAATTGCAATCATCTTAGGAAATTGACTAAGAGTCCACAGAGTGGACTATTGCCATACAAGTCTTCCACTTGTTTGGTTAAAGTTACTCTGAGATATTTTATGCTATTTGTGGCTATTGTGAAGGGCGATGTTTCTCCGATTTCTTTCTCAGTCCATTTATCTTCTGTGTAAAGGAAGGCTACTCATTTTATTGAGTTAATCTTGTATCCTGTTATATTACTGAAAGTGTTTATGAGTTTTAGAAGTTCTTTGGTACAATTTTTGGGGTCGCTTATGTAAACTATCATATCTTCAGCAAATAGTGAGGGTTTGACTACTTCTTTTCTGATATGTATCCCCTTGATCTCCTTTTATGTTCTTATGGCTCTAGCCAGGACCTCAAGAACTATATTGAATAGATATGGAGAGAGTGGACAACCTTGTCTTTTTCCTGATTTCAGTGGGATGGCTGTGAGTTTTTCTCCATTTAGTTTGATGTTGGCTGTTGGCGTGCTATATATTGCCTTTATTATGTTTAGGTATGTTCCTTGTAGCCCTGCTCTCTCCAAGACCTTTAGCATGAAGCGGTGCTATATTTTGTTGAAAGCTTTTTCAATATCTAATGAGTTATATGGTGGATTACATTGACAGATTTTTGTATCTTGAACCATTCCTGCATCTCTGGGATGAAGCTTACTTGATCATGGTGGATGATGGTTCTGATGTGTTCTCGGGTTCAATTTGCCAGTATTTTATTTAGCATTTCTGCATCAATGTTCATGAGTGAGATTGGTCTGTAATTCTCTTTCTTAGTAATGTCTTTATGTGGTTTGGGTATCAGGGTAATTGTAGCCTCATACAAAGAGTTCCACAGTGTTCCTTCTGTTTCAATTGTGTGGAACAATTTGAGGAGTATTGGTATCAGTTCTTTGAAAATCTTGTAGAATTCTGAGCCGAAACCATCTGCTCCTGGGCTTTTTTTGGTTGGGAGCTTTCTGATGACTGTTTCTATTTCTTTAGCCGTTTTATGTATATTTAATTTGCTTATCTGGTCTTGATTTAATTTTGGTAAGTGACATTTATCCACAAAGTTGTCCATTTCCTTTAAGTTTTCCAATTTTGTGGAGTACAGCTTTTTGAAATATGACCTGATGATTCTCTGTATTTCCTCCATGTCTGTTCTTATGTCCCCCTTTCCGTTTCTGATTTTGTTAATGTGGATATTCTCTCTCTGCCTTTTGGTTAGTTTGAATAAAAGTTTGTCTATTTTGTTGATTTTCTCGAAGAACCAACTCTTTGTCTCACTAATTTGTATTGTTTTCTTTGTTTCGATTTTGTTGATTTCAGCCCTCAATTTCATTATTTCCTGTCATCTAGTTTTCTTGGGTGAGTTTGCCTCTTTTCGTTCTCAAGTTTTCAAATATTCTGTTAATTCTTGACATTATATGGATCAGCTTTAATGCTAAGGCTTTCTTTTGAGGAGTGTAAAGAAAAGTTTTAGAACCTGAGACTGTGATATCCTTCATTCATTTACTTTTACTTTAACACTAACTACTACAGGCTGGAGAGATAGATTAACAGGTGGTGGCACTTGCTGCCGAGCTTCATAACCTGAGCTCAACCCCAGGAGCCCACTCACTGGAAGGGAAGATCCCACTCCCTCAAGCTGTCTTCTGACCTTCACACATGTACCATGGCACATGCACACAAATCCCAATAAGTAAATAAATGTATAAACGTTTAAAGTACATCATTCTAAAAATGATTGCAGCACTTATAAGTAAATCATAATCAGAAAGGTTTGAATAAGTACATGAAAATCCACCCTAAATGATTTAATGAACAAATCATTATATATAAAGATGCTTCCCCCCACAAAGAGTAGATTAACAATTCTCTGTCCATAAAAGAGGAGATCGAGGAAGAGCGAGGAGGTCAAAAACTTTAGGAGTAAAACTCTTAAACAACAGCTTTTTTGTTTTCCAAATTAAAAAAATTAAGAGATATTTTTCTTTCTTTCTTGTTTTTGTTTCTTGAGACAGGGTTTCTCTGTATAACTGCCCTGGCTGACCTGGAACTCTCTCTGTTGACCATGCTGGCTTCTAACTCACAGAGATCTGTGTGTCTCTAGCCTCCTGAGTGTTGGGATTAAAGATAAGCAACACCACCACCCAGCTTGGGTAATTTTCAAGGTCAGTAGAAAACCTGTCTCAGTTTTATACCTTCAAGAATAGTATTTATACATCTCTACTGTTTCATAACAGTTGCTAATAAGTTATTTGTAAAATAAACAGACTGTTCTTAAGATGATTATAGTTAACAGGTTAGCATCATGAGAATTTCATTAGGTTGTTGAAAATGTCTAGCAAAAACTCTGATACAATAAATGATTAATAAACAATCACATGATATTATAATCATGAATAAAATTGACTGTTGACAGTACATTTTTATTTCTAGAGGAGTGCTTTGTTGTGTATTAGATATTATTCTCTATGTAATTAATACTCTTCATTATGTGTTTTTGTGTTAAGGTCTCCAGCTTGGACTGTGACCTGTGGTACAAGTACGCACCGTGTTGTAGGACTCAGGTAGTCAGACTCAGGTCTACCCTCTGTTGTATCTTCTTAGCTCATGATTACTCTGTGAAGTTCCATAACTGAACAAAAAATATTTTGATTGTCCTTCTGTCAACTGGTAAGACATAAAAGAAAGTATTTAGCTTTTAGGGCATTTAAAAACCTAATAAATTGATCTTTAAACCAAGGCTGAATAGGACTCGCTTTCTCTAACCTGAAAACCGGTGGGGGTTTAAGTGAGATATGAACAGTAACCAAGCAGCTAGCTGTGCTAGAAGAAACATGGGGTGTTGCACAGTAGTGAGGCTGAAGGGAATTCTCAGGTCCAGGAAAGCAAGGAAATGATGCCTAAGGGTTCTGAGACAGAGGAAGTGCTATATGAGGAACTCTTACCCAGCAAGGGCAAACGGGAAGTTTCTCTTGGTAAACAGTATCTTCTTCTAAATCTGCTTGTTTTACCATTGCCAAAACATTTTAAGTATAACTATACCAGAGCTGGAAAAAGGACTGGGAAGAAGGAGAGAGAGGGTGGAGGAGAAAGGAATTTTGAAATGCAAACATGCTCTTCGGCCTTCAGTAGGAACCCAGGTAAAATGATGTTAGGATAAGCGAGTCCAACAGTTCTCCTTTTCCTACGTACCCAGGGACTTATATGCAGAGAACGCCAGCCACGGGAGAGCACCACCTTGTCCTCTGTGGTTCACCACTGACTTCTTTTGAAGCTGGAGCCATGGAGGATTATAACTTGGTGAGAAATAACATCAGCATCAGAAACATTTCATATTGTTTGCTAGTTCTGTGAACTTGGAGTCCACGCATCCCTTCCAGCTTCAGAAAAGCCGTACGCATGGAAGAGGCAACACCTTTCAGGAAGACATTTTCCATAGCTAGGCAGGTTTTGGCAGCTTGCACAAAGCCCTTGCTGATGGAGTCTCACTTCAGCTGGCTGAGACACCAGGGCTGAGTGACCTCCAGTAACATCATACCTGTCAGCATAGTATCGTGTCCTCAGGGATACAGAGAGCGCAGAGTCGAAAGATTTCGGACAAGCTCAATACCTTGGAAATTATTCATTCCAATTTATTTTATAGCTTAAAAAATGAACCATAGAAGAGTAGTCTTATCTAAGCTTGCAATAGTATTAAATGAATTTTTATAGACCTATGTTCACTATTGCATTGATTTTAATAAAGGGAGGTGGGGGGAAACAAAAAATCTAATAAAAGATTTCTAATCAAGCACAGTGGCCCACACCTATAATACAAAAATACTTGGGAAGCAGAGGTAGGAAGATCTCTGAAAGTTCAAGGACACTGTGATTCATGACACAGAGAGCCTCAGGTCAGCCAGAGCTACAAAAGAGAAACTTTCTGAAGAGGAAAAAAAATCTGGGAGCATGGCCTCTTTTCTTTTCCATCTCCTTTAAAAATTAAATTTCACTGCTTTTCAATCTACATCATTCTCTTGCAAGATTTTAGGAAAGTGACAAAAATATCAGGTATTTATCAAGTCTGAGAAATGATAGATTTGTGGCTAACCATTATTACTAGCATCTAGACAGATTTTCATGCGTGAATTCCTGGACTCCACAGGACCAGAGATGACATCAAGAAGACAAACTATCTATGATCACATTCAAGTAACACTTTTTCTAATTTCTCACAAAGGGTAAGAGTGAAGGTGTTTACAAATATCATATGAACATCTTATGGAATCCTTCATACATGTCAGACAGGAGACAGAGAAAGAGACTTCTCTGGAGCACCTGTAAATGTTCATGAGCTTCATGTAGATGCTTAAGGAGTCAGTTTTACAGTAAATACAACTTTTGAAGATAAGTTACACTAATTTTACATACATGCACAACCAGGCAGGCACACAGAGAAAAGGTAACTTGGCCCATGACTCTCAGAAGTTATGATGTAAACTTATGCTCTTATGCTTCACATCCTTGCTATGTAGAATCTTCTAGGAAATCTACTTCATAAGTGTATTGAATTTATTCTTAGTATATGTGCATGTGTATGCATGGAAGAGAGAGAGAGAGAGAGAGAGAGAGAGAGAGAGAGAGAGAGAGAGACAGACAGAGAGAGAGAGAGAGAGAGAGAGAGAGAGAGAGAACATGGCACCAGTGTAGTGTTCTGAAAACAACTTTCAGGAGTTGGTTCTCTTCTACCAGGTGTGGGAAGTGCTTCTACCCGCTGAGCCATCCCAACAAACATTAAGTCTTAATTTGAGGCCATAATTTAACCCCAGGAAGCTTGATGGGCAACCATTCAAGCCAACCTCAGTATTCTATATTAACAACCAAAAACCAGGAATGTGCTGTATAGTAAAACAGACTTAAGTACTATGAAAAGGCAATTCATTGATGAGGGTTCCAGATGGCCGATACACTTATGGTAGTGTTAAACTTCTCTGATAATCAAGAGGCCCAAATTGCCGGGCGGTGGTAGCGCACGCCTTTAATCCCAGCACTCGGGAGGCAGAGGCAGGCGGATCTCTGGGAGTTCGAGGCCAGCCTGGTCTGCAAGAGTTAGTTCCTGGACGGGCACCAAAGCTACAAAACCCTGTCTCAAAAAAAAAAAAAAAAAAAAAAAAAAAAAAAGGCCCAAATTAAAATGACATTTCCCTGTATATGCTGTAAATTTGTAAATATACAACCTTCCAGAATACCTAGTACTTATGAGACTGAGACCTAAGAACCTTGTTACAAGGTAGATGGCCTTCTAGACTGAAGCCAGTTTGTAATATTTGGAAAACATTTGCATGCATACCATTGATTTAGCGATGGTATCTATTATCCACTTTGTAGGTGATGGGAACTGGCAATGGATAAGACAGCCTTACCCTCTCTGAAGAGTGAGTAGGGGCGTGGGAAGGAGGAGAAAGAGTGGGAAAAGGAGAGGGTGGGGGAACAGGGTATGTAAAATAAATTTTTGAAAATAAAAATGTAAATTTCTAAAAAGCATTTAGTGTGAAGGGAATGTATAAGTAAAATTACTGGATGCATACTGTGGAATAATATGCAGTGGGTAGACAGAATGAGTTAGAAAATATAACAGCAACCTAACTATAGTGTTGAGAGAATACAAAGGTTCTAATGTTAAATATGCAAATTAAGACCATGCACATAATGAATTTACTTATTTTTTAAAGACAGATACATTTGTATATTCAGTGATATGCATGGAAACTTCTAGAATGTCTGAAGTGGAAGAGGGGAAAAGGAACTGAGCTTAGGAAGGAATTAGTAAAAATATCAAAAACACATGTGTGAAGGCACAAAGTAAAGGGCTTAGCGGCCTGTGTGTCTTAGTCAGGGTCTCTATTGCTGTTACAAAACACCATGACAAAAAGCAAATTGGGGAGAAAAGGGTTTATTTGGCTTACACTTCTATACTGCTGTTCATCATTGAAAAAAAAAATCAGAACAGGAATTGAGACAACACAGGAATTTGGAGGCAGGAGCTCATGCAAAGACCATGGAGAAAGAATGCTTCCTGCTTGACTTGTTCCTCGTGGCTTGCTTAGCCTCCTTTTTTATAGTACTCAGGACCCATGGGTATTCAGGATACCCATAATGGGTCCCCCTCCCAATCAATCAGTAATTAAGAAAATGCCCTACAGGTTTGCCTGCAGTCTGATTTTATGGAAACATTTTTTTCAAAGATTTATTTATTTATTGTGTATACAGTGTTCTGTCTGTATGTCTGCAGGCCAGAAGAGGGCATCAGATCTCTTTACAGATGGTTGTGAGCTACTATGTGGTTGCTAGGAATTGAACTCAGGACCGCTGAGCCATCTCTCCAGCTTGCATTTTTTTCTCCCTATTAATGCCCTTACTTAAACCACTGATACACTTCAAGGATGGAGCGTGGAGTGGCACCATCCTAATTATAATGTTGAGAGAATACAAAGTATGCCAGAGAACAGGTTCTATTGTTAAATATGTAAATTAAGTCCTCACACAGTGTGAGTTTTTCAACATTAGGCCGAACCATGAATGAAATTAGTCTTGCTAACAGTAGTAAGTCCTCAGGAGTCTTTACCTTTCCCAGCACTCTGGGGATCCCATTGGCTACTCTTTCTTTTTTGGATATCCCTCTAACTACATGTTCTATTGTGCCGTCATGTTCTCTATATCAACATGACTGGTACTATTGATGTACCAAGCATTAGCATCTGGCAGTCTGTATTTCAATATCTTCCTAGGTCTCTATTGGTTTAGTCACTAGGATTTAAATAGTTTGAAAATAGCTTGGTCTGAACATGGATGGAAGCATTATTTTTTTTTTGCGGGGGAGGGGTGGGGAGAGTTTGAGATAGGGTTTCTCTGTGTAACAGTCCTGGCTGTCCTGGAACTTGCTTGGTAGACAGGTTGGCCTTGAACTCACAGAGATCCACTTACCTCTGCTTCCCAAGTGCTGGGATTAAAGGCGTGCACCATTTTCTTTACTTTTCTTTTCTTCTTTTCTTTTCTTTCTGTTTTTTTTTCTGTTATTGTTGTTGATTTTTATTGAGCTTTACATTTTTCTTTGCTCTCCTCCCTGCCTTTCCCCTCCCCCTCAACCCTCTCCCAAGGTTCCTATGCTCCCAATTTTCTCAGGAGATCTTGTCTTTTTCTACTTCTCACATAGATTAGATCTATGTATGACCTCTGAACGGACCTGATCTCGTCCGATGCGCCATTTTCTTAATGGAGCTTCTCTTTTTTCAAGGAAAGAAGAGTTTTACAGTTTGTTAATAAATTTAGAAATTAGATGTAATTGATAAAATAAATAATAAGCAGACAAATGAAAGACCAAAATAAAAACTGAGAAATCTAGGGTGCATGGCCTTACACCTATCACCGAGATCATCAGAAGGAGAGGAATGTCAAAAGAAGCTAAATAAGAAGGTGTGTCATTTAACTGAGCTTATGGAGAATGATGGCTTTTGTATGTGTGTTGTTATTTAACCTGTGACTTCTTTGGAGTTCACCCCCATTTTAGAAAATTAAATCATTTTAGTAAAATATTCTATTGCTCTCAGTGAATAGAAATTGACCATCTGCCTTAGGCATAGGATGTCTGGTATCTCCATGATTTTATTGTGGGCAGCCCAGAAATGCCTGTAAAGGCCTCAGGGTGTGAGAGTTTAGGGGTTCATCTTATATACACAAGTTTTGGATGTTCTTTTGTTTGTTTGTCTGTGTTTTAGAAGCTCACATGAGCTATTACAGCATGCAAACTTGTATTTCATGGATGTTTTCTTTCTCTGTCTTTAGGATTTTCCATGTCAGGCCATTTCTCAGCCACCCTCAGAGCTAATACAGGTACATCTTTCTGTGTGAACAAAAATAAAATTCATGTGTCTGGTACGAAGCATGTAGACAAATTGCTTTCTACTTCCTTCTAGACTTTAATACTTGTCTCAGATATCCAATGGAACTCAAAAACTTTGTGGTACCTAGCGTAGCAAATTCTTCCCATTCACATTAATTTCATATCAAATTTTTCTACAAATACCTCTTTGTGTATCCATTTCATTTTTAAGGTATTCGATCAAAGGCATGAGGAGAATTTTACTACCACAGCTCTTGAATTTTTCCAGTGAGTTTGAAATAATTTTCCCTTTTCTCTCTTCTGCTAACTGTAGTTTTTCAGAAACTTAAAAAAAAAAATCTGAATCTTATTCTTCTCTAGTATGGTCACAGCAAAATTTAGCATTGGTATAAATATTACATAATCTAGAGAGGTTTGAGGAGGACCCCAGTCTTTTCTTCACATTCAAACACCACCCTCCAGATAGAAAAGGTAAGAAAGCCCATGCATGTAGCTGTGTCTACACACTCAGCCATAGGACCTGTAACCCGATCATGTTTTCACTGGAAGTGCTTTGAAGTTGGACTCTTAGCATGGCTACTGATGCCTGAAGGGTGCCCTGCAAACATCAGTCCTTCAAACACAAAGCGCAGGGCTTGCCATAGTGATGGTACATGAATTACTTTCAACTCATCTTAAAAATAACCTTTACTACTGAATGCTATTATTTCATTTTTAGAATTGAAAATAATAATAGTCACTTGGCCCTACTGGACACACTCCCCAAGCTGCTATCTAAACTTGGAAGCAAAGACATTTAATAGTGTGCTTACATCCATCTGGATTCTTTCATCGTAGTCTCCCGTACACATCAGACACCAGCTCTTTTTGCTGGACTACTGAAGAAGGGCTTGGGGGTCTGTGCTCTGCACCGTGTATTTGATGTGCTTCCAGTTCAAGCAAATGACCATTGACCAACAAAAGCACAACTCAGTTACTTCAGGAGTGATTCTAAATATACGTATTTATATATTTATATTGGTACACAATGAAAACCATACTTAAAAGGTTTAAAGGGCTGACTTTTGAATTGCATTATGTAGATTCCTAGAATCAAATACAAAGGGTTGAACATTTTCTAATCCAATCATTTCTTAAACTGGTATTAATAGATAACATTTTTTTCAAGGACTTTCCAATTGTTTTCCAGAAACAATTGAAAATGGTCCTTTAATTTTTACTTACATTTCTTTAAGTTGTGCGTGTATGTGTATGTAGAGTATGTATGCTCATATGTGGGGAGGTACATACCAGTATGTGGGTACATGTGGTTATGTGTGTTGGGCCAGAGGTCAGCATCAGGTGTCTTTCTCAGTTTCTACCTACCATTTGTGTGGGTGTGTAGATATATGTGTGCGTGTATTTTTAAAATTATTTTTAAATTTTTATTCATTATTGTATATATGGTCTCTCTGTGTGTGTGCATACTATTACATTACACTGTCAAAGTATGGTTTTACATGTTATGCTTGGGTCCTCCCCAAAAGTGTCAAAATTGGTTGGGGAGATGTCTCAGTTAATTAAGAGATTGCTTAGAAATAATGATAACCAGAGTTCAAGTCCCAGAACATACCTAGGAAACTATGAGCAGGCTATATTAAGGAATATATATTATATGTAGCTGGATAGCCATGGAGTTCTAGGGATCTGCTTTCCTCCACTTCCCCAGTGAGAAGATTGTAAATAAAATTATATACATACATCATAACTCTTCTTGCCTAACAGAAGTCCAAAATCAGGAAGGGAAAATTCCAAGGGAAATAAAAAGAGAGGGAAGGAAGAAGGAGAAGGAGAAAAGGAGAAGGGGAAGGAGAAGAGGAAAAAAGGAAATCAGCAAGAGAAAACTAGAACTCGGATAGAAAAGCATCTTGGAACAATCATTTTTTGTTAAATGATCTGAAAGTTAGAAAAGAAACCTATACAATGTGGAAATGTGTTATCTAAATAGCACAGAACTCAGAGGGCGTGCAGCTTTTCCCATGGGCATCACCATGAGGCTTGCAGGGGGTGTAATCTACAGCAAACAGTCAGATAACTGCCAGGAGACAAACTGCAGCGCCAATCCGCTTCACTTCCAAGGAGGCTCGGCGAAAGATAAACAAGTGCCGTCCCTCTCCTTCTGCTAATTTAAGCTTAAAATTAAAATCGAAAATCCCCAGGGTTGCTGAAAAAGGTTTTTGTTTTCAAAAAATGATAGGCTTTAAATCCCATTCAGTCGCTACTGTCGAATATGACTCATGACAAAACTGCCGCTTGCACTTCAGCGACTGGAGTAACGGCTCGCCTTGCATTAACTGCATCTGCTCCAGCTCATGACACGCCCCCTCCCTTTGCTGTCTGGGTTTATCGGATGCGACTTAGGTCTCCCAAAGCTTCACGGTGATTTGCAGCACTAAGCGGAACATCTTTCCGAGGAGATGGCGTGAAGCGTTCAAACCCCTCTGACGGACATTGCTTTAGGCAAGAATCTTTCTCAGGAGATTCTGACCTGTGCCCCTCTGCCCTGCTTTGAAAGCCCCTCCCCCTTCTGAAAAATCTCCCGTATTCTCAAATATTACAAACTCCCTCTCCCTTTGAGACCCCCTCGTCTTTGAATGAGCACGGAGACTTTTATAGTTTTCCTTCGCGCTGATGTTCTAGAACATGCCATGTGTGCTAAATGCACCGAAAAATGCACCAGGAAGTGCACTAGCATCTGTGAGAGCTCATGCTCGACTTCTTTTCATTTTTTTTTCCCCAGCAACAAAGGATTTGCTTCTGACCAGCAGTTTGGTTGTGGTCCACACCCTAAGAAGATGCTTTGGGATTAAAAGGCCAGGGCGTAGAATGATGCTTTTTGCTTTGGATTATTTGCTTAGAAACTCTAGCCAAAGCCAGTGAGCCATAGATCAAAGCCGGGTTTCCTTGGCGATCTTAATGGCAGCTTCAGGTCTGAGTCAGCGACCTGGACCTTTCATTCATTCAGGCTGCCAGGGGAAGGGAAAGGGGAGGTCAGGTCCCTGTTGGGCTGAGACTCCATTCCCTGGCACCTGATACAACTAGCCTCTAGGCTGCAGGAGGCTGCCAGAGCTTCTCTACCTCAGACAGTAAATGGCTAGTTGTCATCGGGGTACCCTTCTGGGAAGGAGGCTTTATCCCACAGTGGATGCTTTCCGTGCTCCCCGACTGCGTCTTAGGACAGGATCAAGGCCATCATCCGTCCGGTGCCAGAAGTGTTGGCTGCGGATGGCTCCCAGCCAAGCCTCTCCAGGAACTGTCCTTGGCTTGAGACTGCTTTCTCTCACTGCCTGTGCAGTGCAGGGCCAGGCCTGGGGAAAGGTAAGTGAGGAGCTGGCCTCCTCAGCTGAATGTAAAACGTCAGATCCTGTCGTTTTACACAGTTCTATATAACAATACCATCACAGTTCTCTATAACAATACCATCAGTATGGGTAAGTTTTTCTTTTTGCCAGAGGCTTGGCTATGTCTCCACATAAACACTTATCACACATTTATTTATAGGTTTTGATATCTTGTACATTGTGATTTTTCACAATGTTATATCGTTTTTAACAATGATGTGTAAATACATTCACTATTTTGACTACTGAATATTTGGATGGGCCTAAATTTTGCCTCCTGGCAAATGCCTCACTCTTCCACTTTAACCTGCACTGCTGGATTGTTTCATCAGGGACAAAGGCCTGTCTACTTTGACTTAAAAAGACCAACCCTGAAGGGGCTCCTCCAGCAGCAGAGAGGCCCCTGGAGATCAGCAGAAACCTGCTGCACAGTCCAGCCCTGCTTCTCATCCCCTTTTCTTTCATCAGTGCTATTCCCAAAGATGCTTCTTCAGGTGAACCTCTGCCTGTTTCCCCTGGGTGGTACCAGGCAAGAGAAATGAATATGGGTGCTCAGAGAGCCTGGGAAACTGTCCAAGGTCGCACAGTCCCTACGTGCTGAGAATAGGGATGGTCTCACATAAAGTCTTCACACTATCCTATAGACTACGATCAGAAGAATGGGCACAGCCCAACAGGTCAAAGGTAAAGCCAAAGACCCTGCCATCCTCACACACCATCCTGATGCGCTGCGGTAAGGTTCTGGGATTTCCGGGTTGTCGGCCTGAGATGGCTCCAGCCTTTTAAGCAGCAAAGCATATCACTTTCCCAAAGATGTCCGCATAACAATCTCTTGAACGGTGGGTGTGCTAACTGTCAGGGCAAGAGAAACTGCAGGTTTGGCTGCATCAATGGGGGAGCACCTTTCACTGTCTGCCAGGAACCACTTCAGGCCACTACAGGCGCAGGCTTCTCACTAGGGAAGGAAGGAGACAGAAGTTAAGACAAGTTATGATGGCAGAAACCCATTGGAGTGATTGACCATGAGCCTCTCCCCACCCCACAAAAAATGCAGGAGGCTTCTAGAACCTGGTGAGTTCAAAGAACAAACTCCACCTTAGAACTCCCAAAGGAAGACTGCTTGGTAACACCCTGCACCCTGCTTTCAGGCATAGAAGACCCATTTCAGATTTCTAACCTAAGAGAAAGGAAAAAAAAAAAACTTGTACGGTTGGGAGCCAACCACTGTGCAGTGATTTTCTCAGAACGGCAGTAGGTTACTAGTACAGACCCCCCAAGGGCAGGGCTTTTTCTCCCGAAACCAGGGCTTCTCTCCACATCACTCCGACTTGATCCTTAGCTGGAGAAGAACCCTAATGTAACTTGACGAACTGGAGACAGGTTCAATGAAGACTTCTCAGTTGTACAACATTAGACAATTTTTAAAAAAAAGAACTTCGTTGTGTGGAAGGATTGATCATCAGTACTGGTACAGATGGCCATGTTCTTCCGACAGATGGGAGTCTAGGATGGGCGGGACAGCTGCATGGAGGCAGCAGGATGATTGACAGAAAGGCAAGCACAATCCAGGAACTCTTTAGACAAGAACACTTTTTTTTTTACTGTTCTGATTTTCTCCCCAATTCTTCAGCAATACTGCTGTGTTTTTTTAAGATAATATTTTACAAGTATATTTCCTTTACTCTGCTGATTCTGTGGTATTTGTCTAGTACTCAGAATATTGATTGTCTAGAACTAATTAGTGTGTGGTAGCAGAAGACAAAATGCCTATTATTTTCTTGTGGAACCAAGGCTTCTGTTTTTCTCTTGTTCCTTGCTGCCTTGGAAGAGAGTCCAGTTTCAGATCCTCTTGTAGTTGAGCAGGAGAAGACTGGCCTAGGGTCATGCTGTTAACCATTTGATACAATGCTTATCATACAAGAGCTGAATGTTGCAGAATTTTCTATATTAGTTATTATAAAAGTGATAAAAATTTCTTGGATAAGAGCCACAACAGGAAAATTTGGAGCATTAACTAAATATCAAAAACATAAACAGAAGAGAGTTGATTTCTGTTCAATAAAGTAAGGGGTTCTTCTGTGGAAGCAGGTGAAGAGAGAGGATAGTATGTTGTGTCCATGAGATGAGGGAGGGAGAGAGGGCAGTCACAGTTTTATAGTTAAATGGCTAGAACCTTGAACGACCTTGAAATGATATTTTGCTCTTAGCATGTGTCAGCAAGGTGGCATTTACAGTGGCGTCATTATCAGGCAGAACCCTAGAATCCATCCGGAGAATCATCTCTTCCTCCCTAAGGGCTCGCTGTCTTCACTTGCCTTCTGCCTCTCCTGATAAGTTCACTTTACCAGATAACATCTTGTTTGTGCTGAGCCCCTGAAGGAGTGACACTCATCTATCTTCTTGGATTGCCTTCCTTGTTTGACTGATGCTAAGTCACAATGCCCCAGGACAGACATATGATCCCAAGAAGATGAAGGTGTTATTACTCACACTCGGTCGAATGGCATAATAGGGAATCCTTAGGGCTCAAGTAATCTAGCCTGATTTGATCTTCTCCAAGTTTCTCCTCATCTTTCAAAGCAGTTGAGGTGGTAGTTAACGTGCATTTTTACACGACAATTAAACAATATATAGATATAAAACTCAACACAGTAAGAGCAATAAAAAGTTTGGACAGTTCTATGCCAACACAATATCAAAATGAAGGCTTTTGGATCTTTATGACTGTCTTTGGTTGGGAAAGTGGAAAGCCTTGCAGAAATCTTAGTAGATGGCAAACATCTGGTAGAAAGGAAATAAATGAATTACCGTGTAGAGGCAGGTGTGCTGGTTCACTTGGGGTGCTATGGCAAGAAAATCACACACTAGAGGCCACTGCAGGCAACTTGATAAGACATTGTCTTAGAGAGACGACAAAATGATGAAATGAAAGTTTAATGTTTTCTCTATTTTTAATTAAAATTTGCTTTTTAAATGTAGATGATTAACTATGCCTGGGTGTAGGATGGGTAGTTTATGAGCAAACACGGCTTGCACAGAATACAGTGTTGGATGCAGATAGATGGTTGGCTGGCCTCCACTGATGGTCTCGTGGTTGGATAACTTAATATAACGAAAGAAAAGATCACAGACTACAACAGGAAGCCAGAGGCAGGAGTGGGGGACAGTTCTGATTTTTTTTTTTTTTTTTTTTTTTTGGTTTTTTCGAGACAGAGTTTCTCTGTGGCTTTGGAGCCTGTCCTGGAACTAGCTCTGCAGACCAGGCTGGTCTCGAACTCACAGAGATCCGCCTGCCTCTGCCTCCCGAGTGCTGGGATTAAAGGCGTGCGCCACCATCGCCCGGCTGATTTTTTTTTTATAATAATAATCTGATCTTGGAGGCTCTAACTGGAGTCTTGGGAGAACTACATTAATCTCTTCAGAGGTGAAGGTTTAGGTGACCCAGTGACCTTTCACTAGGTGAAACATCTTCAAGTTTCCACTGCTTCTTAGTGTCAGAACACTAGGGCATATGCCTTGAGCACACATTCCCTTTGGGTGCACCCTATATAAAATTAAACTATAATTAAAATTAAAATTGATTTTGTATATATTATATATAATAATATAATAGTTATATTATATATAATATAATGGGTTTATTATATTATATTTTAATTTTAATTATATATACATACACACACATTGGTGAATGGATGTGGTAAATAAATCATGTTCTCTGAGCTCTACCCCTCATTTTTAAAACGAAAGGACAGTAATCTGAAATGTTAAGAGGCGTATGCGTTCCATAAGCAATGTCAATGACGTACTGATCACCAGAAGACACCTTGTTGTTGGAGATGACGAGGCATTTCAGAAACGCATGCATATTGCATTTTATCTCCCTGCCAGCAGCGCCGGGCGTCCCACTAGGAACCTGCATTCTTCTTTGCACTGCCTCCCTAGAGGCAGGTTCCTCAGCATCACGGGTTGACGGCTGTGTTCTTGAGCACAGAAACAAGATTTAGTTGTAAAATATATGTAAGGATGTATTTTCTTTGAAACAGTTCTGGGGCTGACCCTCGAGTAGTGCCCTGTCAGTGTGCACGGAGGATGACGTCGCAAAGGTGTGAACAGGCTGAGCAGTCTGGTGTCGGGTTCCTTGGTGGTCCTTCCGGCTGGGGCTCCAGGATTGCTCCCTTACTAAGCACAATGCAGAGCATTTCCCACCTGCTCTGTGCGCACTTCCTGCTCAAACCACATTCCTGACAGCAGGTCAGTGTTGAATCAGCTGCCTCCCATCTGTAGGCTCGTTTGCATGTCAACAGTCTACCCTTAAGTACCATCTTAAACACCAGAAGACAGAGGCTTCAAAAGCCTGGAGAATTTGCCCCAAGTCACACTGTTAAGAAGGCTGAAACCCCAGACTGTCTGATTCCAAAGCACATGATGCTACGGGGGCCTCTCTGTTCTTATCCACGATTAGAGGCAGGTCGGACCGAGTACAAAGCGGGGTGCCTCATGCTGGTCTAAGTCAGAGAGAGTCTATTAAAATTATATTGATCTGAACCAAACTGTGATCCTGTATTGCACTGTCTCCTTAGAACATAACCATAGAGGATGGGCTAGAAACGGTTTTAAAATTGTGCCCAACTATTTTTACAATGCGAATCTCCAGCTGTCCCCTTTCAGTTTGTTTTTGGTGCTGTTTGAAGGGGTAGCATATCTTGTCTAGCTCTCTCAGCACTGATGTAGGTTTCCTCTTTTCACCTTCTACTATTTGCCTTCTGCCAGGGCTTCCATGCCACTCACTGCAGTTCGCTTCTCAGCGGTTGAGGGAATAGCAGAGGGCTTCATTATGTTTTTCAAGTTAGTGTGGATAAGAGGGAATAGAGCAGGTTCCTCCCAGACGCTGATTTCTAGTCAGCATGCTGCTTGGGTTCCCTGGATGAACATATTTCAGCCATCCTGTGCCTAAGGAGAAAAACACCACTCCTGGCTCAGGTTGCTATGGTAACGGATGCACAGCAGGCAGCTGCTGTTTCATTTAACATCACTGGCTTTAAGAACTTGAGGGGAAAGTATACTTTCACATAAGAGAAACAGGAAGGTGGGCAGTTTAATTAATGCATCTCAAGCTAATGCAAGGAAACAGGTCACTTGCACTGTTTGACCATATCTCTCTGAGTTCTATTTTAGGTCTGTATCCGATCTCCATCATCAAAGGACAGGATCTTTCTCTCATCATGTGTGAAGTGCACAGAGTGGGCAAGAGAGGAGAAGCAGGGCTTATGCCGGACCTTTAGCGGAGGATTTTTCACTTTCTAAAGCCATCTCAGCTTGAGTGTATACAGAATTGCTTTCTCTTCTCTCTCCCACAAAGGAGGTCTGAGAGATGGGTTGCTAGGCAACCTCACACCGAAGTCTGGGGCGCTTTGAAATTAACATAGCTGACCTCCCCATCATCTCTGCAGCTACGCTATTCAAAACCATTTTATGAGTCTGTAGGATTCAAGAAAGTAGATATAAAATGTAAATACAAAATAATGAATAGGGGAAACAAATCCTTTTCAAGACAAGACCAAGATTCGTTCCATGAGCTACACAGCAGTCTGGAAGGATAGGCGGAAGGGGGAAAACAGTGTTGGCTGTTGTAAATCAGAAACTCACATTGTTTAGTAATATAAGGAGACAACACTTTCCTCAGTATTTTTGGAAATATTTATAACTGCCGTGTAGACCATCACAGCAGAATCTGAAAATATTTAGCGTCCATGGAAAGATAACTCAGTTTCTAATGATGCCATTGCTCTATGTGTTTTAACAACAATGCTCCACTCTCGTTCTTCACCACCTGGTGGTTTGTTGAAAGCTTCAGAGTCTCCTCTCTCCTTTCTATCACTACCTCATTAATGTGACATTGTTGGCATGGGAAGAGATGGAATTCATTCTGCGCGGGGCGGGGGGGGGGGAGCATTTAGAAGGAAACGGCAATGGTGCTCCATGGAGCACAGCTGAGGCTCGTAACCACAAGACATTCTTTCATGTGGCTCTTTCAATGCTCCATGCCACTAGGGTATGGTTAAGGGGACATTTTAAGATAGGCTGCACGGATCAATACTAAAAATCCAAGTTGGCATGTGTGCTGGGCAGGGAGGACTGCAAACAAATGGGCTTCAGAGGGTTTGTGTTTGTTGTGGGTGCTGGGGTGAGGTAATTCTGAACCACTTTCATTGGATTAATGAGAAATGAATGAGTTAGGATCCAGGGTTTCAGTATGAAGACTCATGGAAATAATTCTGGTGGAAGCAAGAAGCTCTGTGGAATGAGTTGGAATTGATGGGATTTTGTGATTCCTAAAATATACATGTACACATGAAAAGAAGTACACCTATGTGATCCATATATATGCGTTTTCATGCATGTATCCATGTTTATTGACTGCAGAAAGAGCACAATTTTATACCCAGGGATCAAAGAACAGATTTTTGATCCATATTTCAATCATTTTTCCTTTATTTATTTGTTGTGTGAGTGTGTGGGTATAAGGATTCTTTTATGTGTGTGGAAAATGGAGGATGATTTCTGGGTGTCAGGTCCCACCTTCCATTCTGTCGGTTCTAAGGATCAAACTCCTGTCATCAGACTTGACTGAAAATGATTTCAACCTCTGTCTATCTCTTCTCCTACCTCAGGTCTGAATTTCAAATATCAACCCCCTAAGAAGGGAATCATGTCTTTTCAGTCTTGTTTAAATGCCACAGAATGGAAATGCCTGGATTCCAAGGCCCTGGGCAGGGTAATCAGAAATTGTATCTAGGGGACCTCCTCATGCTGGAAAGTAAGGAAGCACACACAGTAGACATAAGTTTCTGTCCCGTCTGGTCCCATGGTCATTCAGTCCCAAAGAAACACATAGAGGTTTATACTAATTATAAACTGTTAGCCTACTAGTCCAGGCTTATTGTTAACTAGCTCTTGTAAGTTAAATTAATCCATCATTCTTGTCTGTGTTTAGTCACGTGGCTTGGTACCTTTTCCCAGTAAGGCATTCTCATCTTGCTTTTTCTGTGTCTGGCTTGTGACTGAATCTCTGCTTTTCCTTATCCCGGAATTGTCCTAGTTGGTTGCCCCATCTATACTTCCTGCCTGGCTACTTATGTATATGAGTGCTCTATTGCATGTACACCTGTATGCAGGAAGAAGGCATCAGATCCGACTATAAATGGCTGTGAGCCACCATGTGGTTGCTGGGAATTGAACTCAGGCCCTCTGAAAGAGCTGCCAGTGCTCTTAACAATTAAGCCATCTCTCCAGCCCCAAAACTTAAAATTTAAACAAGGCTAAAAAGAAAGCAGCTGAACAGAGAGTAGATCCTAATGGGGGGGGGGTGAAGCTGGGAGTGAGGAAAGACCCTATTGGCAGTAAGAGGCGAGAAGGTATTGTATCCATTCTGATCCTTATGTTGATAATGGCAACACTTTGACTACACAGGCAACTGTCTTCTTATGGAAGAAATAATTAAGGGTAGAGGTGTGTGGAACTCACATGCTACTCAACCCAATCTTGGGATGCTCTGAAAAAACAAGCCATGGTTATTTATATGTGACTGTGTAAATGCATATAAATATTAGCTACTTTAATAAGTCTCTGGGTAAATATCTGTTTTGGTGTGGGAGCCTCTGCAGTCTTTTTATCTATGCAACTCCCTACAAATCTGAAATGATTTCCAAATGAATTGTTTATTTAACAATTCATATCTGTCGGTGGAAAAATTAATTTATACTGGTATACAAATGGATCCTTAACATTTTAAGAAACATATGAAGGACCGGACTGATAGCCTAGTGACTATTTATGAAGAAGCCCGACGAGTTGAGGTCTGTCCCCCAGAGTCCACATAAAGAAATCGAGGCATCATGATACCACTCTGTGACCCAGAGAAGAAAAGACAGGTTTATTTCTGGGGCTTGTCAGTCATCTTAGCATACCTGGCAAGTTCCAGGACAATGAGACGCTCTGCCTACAACACACAAATGACAAAACATAAAACATGTGGATGGTCCCAAGGCATGAAAGCTAATGTTTTTCTCTGGCCTCTATGTGCCTGGATACACATATAGACATGTACATGTGCACACATCCAACACCCATGTATATGCACACACACACAGACATACACACATACACACCACAAATACACACCACACCACAAACACACACACACACAGGAACAGAAACAGACAAATATATGATTAGTCAACACATCCAGCAAAACATGTTTTGACTGCAGAGAAATGACACCAGGTTATAGGCCCATGTCTATCTTGTGTGGCATGTGTTCACTTATTTTAAATTTACATATATATACACATATACCTATACATACATATAAAGTATATTTATATTTGTGTGTGTGTGCGTGCGTGTGTGTGTGTGTGTAGACTTTCCTCTACTCTGTGATTCTTGCGTCACACTATCTTCTGCACTCTATCGTGTCCGTCCTGGTGAGCGTGAATAGCAATTTTCCATAAACACTGTCAGGCAGGAGTTTTCATTTATTGAATTGGCTGATTTCAATGGTCTCGTTGTAGTTTCTTGGAAAGAACACTTCTGCAGGTCAGCATTTTGGCTTCACCGTTTTTCCTGAGAGCTGCTAAGCTTAAGGAGCCTTCCAGTGATAGCTGAATCGGAGTGATGCTGCCGTCTACCGCCAAGCACCTGTCCTGCTGCAAGTGTTTTCTCAGGCGCTTACATCACTTCCCCCATTAAAAATACAACCAGGCTGCCTTGGGCGGAAACGGAAGTGGTAATTACCTTCTTAAAATATCCCTGTTTTCTTAAAAACAGCTTAAGATTGCCAAAAGAACTTGCTTGAAGGAAGATAAAAATAACCCACACTATCTGAAAGCAGGCTGGCTTAAAGACTGCCTTCCCTTCTAAGGCTCACCCCTAGGAAGGAGGCATTCAGAACCCCATTGCTCAGCTGTCTTCTTTTATGGGCTCAGATTGCATTCGTGGGCACCACGCCAGCTTTCCTGATGAGCACTGTAAGGCAGATTGCAAAGTGAAGCGTTTGCCTCAAAAACATCTGGCTCTAAAGAAAGGTAGGAGGAGCTAAGTGACACATTTTTGCTCAGAATTATGATTTATCACATCTAGTGCCACACCCCCCTGCCCCCATCTCAAATCTGTAAGGCCGACTTCTAACAACCACGACTCGGAACATGGAAGTAAGTGGGAAAGTCCCTCAAGTCCAAGCCAAACAAGGGCTAAGACTCCATGTTTATGCAGGACAAGGGGCTGCCCTTTGGCCAAAGACTATTTACTATGAAACAGCTAAAGCCCATTAGCATAAGTGTTCCTCCAAACAACTTTGTACATGCCATCTCCTTCTGAAGTTTCCTTTCTACATTTCTTAATAAAAATTGTGCAGCTCTGCCTCGTTCTTCTAAAGTTCCTGCACCCCACTGTTTTCCTACTTACACTTTCCCAAATCTCTGGATTCTTCTCCCTTCAATATTGATTGATTCTTCCACATAAATATTTCAATACCAAATACTTCTTTCTTAAAAATTAATCAGGCAAGTCAAAACTTCTCTTAACCCTGTTCTTCCCACTGTCCTTTATCTAAATATTAGACTTCTAAATATCTGTCTATTCTGTCTCCTGATCCTTGCCTTCCATTCTCAGGGTGTCACTAATAGCTCTGTACCCTTTGGGTGAGGGATTCTCGGTGTGATCCTTCAAGGGCTCCTCTGTCCTGTCAGTCAGTGCCATTTCCTGGAAGTCTCTCTTCTATCTTCTCACTCTGGATCTCAGGCAAGCAAAGGAAATTAGAATATATTTTGTCGGAACAATTAGAAAAATTTGACTTAGGAAATGAATGTCAGCTCTTTTTTTTCCAATTCATATTTGCTAAGAGCTTTGAACAGTAAAAAGGAACTTTGCAAAAGTTGTCCTCTAAAAATTACATTTAAAATGTCCCACTTTTATTGTAAAATGTTTATTGTCGTTGGCTTTCATCATGGCAAAGAAATAATTATAACTCAGTTTAAATTATAATTATAAAACAAGTATAAATATATATGGGATATATATTCAGTCTTGTGTATGTATGTATGAGGGGACTGTTATATATGGGGCTGGTTTATTTTTTAATTATAAATTTTTGAGAAATCGGTATATAATTTGAACAATTATATTTTTCAGCTTTTACGATTTAAACAGTTAAATATCATTGGAAAAATTTACTGAGTGTTTGAATACATTTAATATCTACATAGCAACCCATCATTAGATAAACATGAATATATTTGGTTATTTCTTTCTTTTGTTTTTAATATGAACAGTGTCAATTCAGCAACAACAAAAGAAAAATAAAAGCCCTGCTGCCCAAGCCTGCTCCATCCCTGAGGCCCTGCGACCCACGCCCCCTTCATCTCCCGGGGCGTGCTGCCCACGGTCCCTCCATCCCCGAGGCCCTGCTGTCCATGCCCCCTCCATCTCCCGGGGCGTGCTGCCCACGGTCCCTCCATCCCCGAGGCCCTGCTGTCCATGCCCCCTCCATCTCCCGGGGCGTGCTGCCCACGGTCCCTCCATCCCCGAGGCCCTGCTGTCCATGCCCCCTCCATCCCCGAGTACTCCCGCTGGTGCTTCTCTAAACGGGACAGGTGGTCCGGGGAAAGACTCGCTGTGCGGCCTTATTTCTAGGGCAATGCATAAGCACAGCCCTTGCCTTCCATGCATTATTTATAAAGAGCTCAATCAGCACCAACAGTGCCACTCTGGAAATGACTCGTCGTCTTTGGTCGCTCTTCTCAGAATCTTGATTCCAATCTACTTGAACCCTAGTCTAAAGTTCAACATCAATCCCTCCACCATTCCTGTAGGAAGCCCTCCCTTCCCAGGCTTGCTCTGGGTTTCTTTGGCTTTGGGGAAAGAAAACTATTGCCCGGGGGTACCCCCACTTATTACACTAGACCTGTTAAAATCAAAACACGCTAAACTTCCAAAGGCTCGCTATTCCCTGAGTGCAATTATTGAGAGCCAGGCTCCATGGAAGCTTCTTCTACCTGTGGGACGTCTGACTCTTCTCCATCCTGAAGGCAGGCACAAACTTCTACTCAAAGTACCGCGGCTGTTGAAAGTGTAGTTTGGAGTGGTAGCTTTAAGTTTCACATGCTTGTGATTTAGAGATGTCATAAAAAAAAATCAACTCAGAGGAAAAAAAAATTCTAAGGCAGTCAATACTGAAAAGTTAAGATAGGGTGGCAGGAGCCAGAGAGGTAGGATGGTTACACTGAAACTAGCCTGGCTCTGGCAAAGGCTTTTCTAAAGAGATAAGAAAAATAAAAACGAAAGGAGTAGGGCCGTTCAAGGGACTGTGCCCCGAGCGCCCACCCTCAAAGATGCTCTTGCTCCAGCACGGCTGTACTCCTAAAGGTTCAGAATGTTCACAAACAGCACAACCAAGCGGGGCTGTGTGTGTGTGTGTGTGTGTGTGTGTGTGTGTGTGTGTGCAAGTGCGCAAATACGCAGAAGCTGAAGGGGGCAGAGGAGCCAATGAGGAGCCAATGAGGAGTCTCACCACTGGGGAAGAATTCTCTTTCAGCAGCTGTTAATGCTCACAGTTCTACAAAGAGGGGTTGGGCACTTTGGAGTCTCTAGAATGGGAATAACACATTTCCCAGAGTTGGGATGAGCAAGTGTTGTAAGATATGTAAAAGTGTTTTTATTAGATATGAAATAGTTCCTAAATGTCATTATCAGAGTTTTGTGAAATGCTATAATTGCAATTTTGGTGAAGAATGACTGGAATTTTATAGCACATAACTGGCAGTAACGGGACTCTAAAATCACAGAGATGTGATTCCCAAAGTAATCTATTTTAAAGAAAACCAATTATTAAAATATTTTATTGCAAGTGAAAATAAAACTGAAGAGTATTATATTTTTAAAAAACTGAAAAAGATGTAGATGAGACACTGAAGAGAACCCTGAGGACTGAGCTGGTTAAGATTCGGGCATTTTGACATAACAAAGCTGAGCCTGGCTCTGGAAGAGAGCTACTAGTTTGGGCAGAGCCTGCAGCTGTGCTCGCTCCCCTCTGTGCTTTCTGAGTCCCTGGTGACCAAAAGCAACGCCCACTCTTCTCAGCAGACCTGTGCCTAGGACCCATTAGATACACGGACTGGGATACTTCAGACTCAGTCCCATGGCTTTCGGGTAAGAACTGCCGGGCTACCTATTTGAACAGGTTTCAGAAAGTGGCCATTTAATATCGCACTAGCTTTGAGAGTAGGAAGCACAAACATAACAAAGCGAGGCAAAGCATGCTTTCAAACTTTTCCAGGAAAGGTTTTTCTAAGAAATGTCATTTCCTCTAATATGCAACACCACAGATTGTCCTGTGAGATTATCTTTATTCTACAAAACAATGTATCTTTTGAGTTCTCAGAAAAATGTAAACCAGATATTGACAAAAATCTTTATTAAAATATACATTTAAAATCTTTTTTATAAATTACATGAGATTATATCATAAACTATAATAAAAAATAACAGATAACTATAGACTTTAAATAGGATTGTTGAAAATCTAATGCTCTTTAGAAAAGATATAACACCTAGACCTTAACAAAAATATCCTCTATAAACAGGAGCTAGCCTTTATCACAGAACTCCCTCATTTGTGGCTAATGGAAGAGGAAAGCTGGCTCTCAGCCTCTCCACGAGCAAACACCACAGAAGATGTTCATCCGTGGACAGCAGCAGCCTCTGCTGGAGAAGGGGAGGACAGGCTTCTGTGACCATGTCAGCTGGAGCTGTGTGACATCCCCGCCCCCCTCCTGCTCAACAGCTCAAAGGAAAGAATCATTTTCAAGGTTTTCAAGGTCTTAAAGATGCACGGGCCTTATCAAGTATATCCTTTCTGATTTTGGGGTAAGCTGGATGCGCTTCAAGAACCTGGGAAAGAAAGCCAAAATAACTTGTAATGAACGGTTGAGAATGAGGGAACTATGACTCTTATTACAAACGGGCATTACGGCCATAACTGTAAGATTGCAAAGGCGACCACGGCTGTAGTGGTGACTCATTTAGATAAGCAGGTAAGAGCAGCACAATATGGAACCACACATGGAAACATCCCATACATGCTTCCTAAACAGATGGCTTAGAGGGCAACTTGTAATACTTCTGTAACTCAGCTACTTCAGATGGGTAACAAACTCTGGGAGATGAAGTTACAGGGAGTATGCATCAGCTTTCCCTGGACTGCTGGAACACTCACATTCTGGGAATACCATGTCTAAGAGTGAGGAGCTACTGATTTTAAAAAGACAGAGCTCTACCAGTGACCCTAACATGCACTAGGATGCATAGCCTTGCTTGCTCCCTAGTGGGAGTCTAGAGCACGGCCTCTGTAGCATCCACAGTTACCTTAGTGAGAAACGCTCTTACAGATTAAGCAGTCAACAGCAGTCCCCTCCCCAGATGTTCACTACAGAAGTGTGGGAACTTAACTATCTGATCAAAGGGACCTGAAACCATTTTAAAGAGCTTATTCTGGAACTCTCACTTGCATGGAGGATCATGAGACATGGCAGGTACAAAGGAGCTGTGGAAATTCTAAACCTGGAAAGTACTTAAACACGCTATTTTAATTGTGGGGTTTTAATGGAATGAAATGCAGAAGTACTTTTTATAGGGTAATCTTATCTGTAATTTACAAATCAAAATTCTCTAATAATATTTAAATTTATTCACAAAAAGTTCCACTTAAAATAACGACCTGGGAAACCAGTACTATCTTCACATGTGTGCCTGGTGCTGCAGAGGCCAGAAAGGATGGTGGAGGCCCTGGACCTGGAGTTACAGGTGGTTGAGAGCTGCACATCAGTGCTGGCAACCAAACCTGAGCCCTCTGCAAGAGCAGCAAACGTTCCTAACTGCTGAGTCATCTCGCCAGGCCTTCACATATCTTCCAAACTGGGTTTTGTTTAACATGTTTTCCCTACTGGCCTATGTCTTTAAAATGACACGAACACTTTACTACTTGAAATCCAATCATAAACACGTCCTTGTTTCCAATAAACTTATTTTCTAAATTTTGAGCTGACACTGATAATTTCTCCACAATTGATTTAATAAACTAGCTAAAGGACTGCATTTGTCTATTGCTTTCGATTGGATTACATTTTGAGAGTAAAAGAAACTTGTCCATCTGTGCTTTGAGTTATGAGCCCTAGCCTTTAAGAGCTGAGCCATCTCTCCAGCCTCCATCTGTACTAGCAAAGAAACTGTAATTTAAGCATTTACCTGGTGACAAACGTCAATTGCATCCACATATCGCTTTGCTTTTAAGTAGTTAAATGCCAATTTGTAACCTGTTAAGACAAAAAAAATGATACAGTGGTATATACTTTTTTCCTTCTTCTTTTGTTGACTCATTAGAGAAGCCCCAAGGGAGGCTGTTGGCCAAACTAGCACAGAGAAGTGACATGGTGTTAGAAAATCAAGGGGAATTAAGACGTGCAAACAGAAGAGAGCAAAGCTAGAAAAAAGGATGTCAGTGAATACCTGTTGGGAGAGACACTGCACAGTGTACTGAAAAGGTCTCATTGGTTTCAGGTTACAGTAAAAACCCATCAAAAGGCAGTAAAAAACACCATAGCCACTAATTTTTATGATACAGGTTCATTTTGTACTTATTAGGGAAACTGATTTCTGTAGCCAACCTTCTGTTAGGAGAGGAAGTACCTTATTTAAGCAATTGGATGAGTCAATGAGTAATTTCAGACACAGAGAGATTCCAGTCATGAGCCAATCCCAGAAAGTTATAGCAGGAGCCTAAACCACAGGAAGAGGGTGTTGCGGTGTTTGAAATTGAAGGGTAAGGCCTAGGCTGAGCTGGCTGGGAATCAAAAACACTTCCTCTTTCAGGTGGGGGTGAAAGGGGGATGACTACATTTGTCAAGACCAGTGAGTGGTAAGACACAGAAGAAACCCCTTCCGAGTCCTTGCTTAGAAAACAACAAATCAGAGATCAGCACAGGTGATGTGTCATCAGATGTCCAATTAATGAACAGTAAGTCTTGTCACAATTATGCACACCGAAATGTCACTCTTCTAGTGTTGACAACTGCAAGTTTTAAGACACTCAAAATGATTATTGCTCTCCTACAAGAACTTCAAGAAAAAGAAAACTAAGATTACAGTCTTTCCTCTTCTTCTTCCACAATGGTCCCTGATGTGGGATTCCCCTCTCTATGCTGTGAATATGTTTTATTGCCACTGGTTAATAAAGAAGCTGCTTTTGGCCAATGGCTTAACAGAGTAAATCCATGCAGGAAACCCAAACAGAGATGGAGAAAGAGTAGGTGGAGTCAGAGAGATGCCATATAGCCACTGAAGGAGACAGACAACTTGGGAACTTTATCAGTAAACCATGAGCCTCGTGGGAAAATACAAAATAATAGAAAAGTGTTAATTTAAGATATAAGAGCTAGCTAGAAATATGCTTATGCTATTAGCCAAACCGTATTGTAATTAATATAGTTTTTGTGTGAATATTTAGGGTCTGGGCAGCCGGGAAACAAACAAGCAGCCTCTGCCTACAGGTCCCCAAGTCCTGGGAGGAGAGGGTAAGTATCGATGCCCAGTTTAGAGCCGAGCATTTCTCATCCTCTCATCCTGCAACATGGCCACTTGTGAGTTTCTGAGTCACCATCTACTGCAAATACAAACTTCTCGGATGAGGGTTCAGAGGTCATAGCAATAAGCCATTCATTACGAGTCAGTTTAATACTCTGGCCATTTAGCAGAATAATCTAATAGGTTCCCCTTTAGGGTCTATGGCATGCTAACCACGCCCAGTGAGAAAGTTCACTTCCTGTTACCTGCAAGGTGTAGAATGTTCAGCTCCTTCTCCATCACCATGTCTGTCTGCATGTCACCGTGTCCTGCCATGGTGATGATGGACTAAACTTCTGAACTGTAAGCCACCCAATTAAATGTTTTCCTTATAAGAGCTGCTATGGTCATGGTGTCTTTTCACAGCAATAGAACACGAAGAGAGGGACTACTTTGGAATCACAGGCACATTGCCTGAGTTTTTGGTTTTCAGTTTACTTAACTATTAAGAAAACAATTATTAACCTCTCATAGTATAATTATACTTGTTTTTGTTTTTATTTATGGCTAAGGGTGATGGTTCATGTGTGATGTGCACCACTTGCATGTCTGGTTCCAGCAGAGGCCAGAAGAGGAAGTCAGCTCCCATGGAACTGGAGATACAGATGGCTGTAAGCCATCTTGTGGGTGCTGGGAACAGAGTCTGGGACATCTGGAAGTGCATCTAGTGCTCTTCACTGCTGAGGCATCTCTCTAGCCCCTCTTAGTGCAATTTTAAAGATTATATGGTAATCTTATTATGGAATGTTTTTAAATACTTTGGAGCACCACATAAATAACAACACTTTTTTCCTGACAAACTCTATATTAAAAACCATGACTTGAATGTTGGAAGTCAATAAGGTTATCTTGAACAAAAGCAAAATGAGAAATGAAATAAAGGGCTATAAAGCACAACGAACATGTACAATACAGGCATGTAACATCTCTCAAAAGTGTGCACAATCAATTATAGGGCAAGCAGGAGAAAGGAAAAGCGAACCAGCAGTCTAGTGATTGCCATGTAACCCAAGCATAGGTGTGAGTGGGTCCTTCCCTCACTGGCTCTCAGTTCCTAGTGCTCTTCTAGTTAAAATATTATCTCATTTTAAATGTGTTCTTGTGCATAGTTAGACAAGGTATGCAACTATATATATATTAAATGTGAATCATAAATATATTACCGGCATATCTATCTTGGTGCCATTTGCAGTGACAGCACCCGATTCTGAATGCTATGGAAACAGTATGTAGATTTCAAGGGTCTCTTGACAAGCGAAGGTGAAATGAACTGTATATTAGGCCAGTCAGACTGGAGGAGTGGATACAGTGACAGTTGGAAAGGGGAAACAAAATGATTGAAAATGTCGGAGGAACAGCTATGAAGGAACGCTGGGACAGCTGCCAAGATCATATATAAACTACAATAATGTAAGGAAAAGCTGGCGGGCTGGAGTCTCTGTGTTTTCAGAAGTTTTCCAAGGAATGGAGTATATAAATAACTTGGAAACATTTTACTCTGGAATAAGTTATCAAAATTATTTATATTTTATGGGTATTTAGAAATTTACATGTTACAAGGCGACTCTATCTCATGTGATGTATAATATGAAATGGAATGAAAACTTCTAAACAATCATTAGTTCCTGCACTTTGTCTAATCCAGTGAGTTAGCAGATCCTGAAGACACACAAGTCAGGGCCGAGCTACACAGACGGCACTGAGTGGAGGAAGAATGTCTGACTTCAAGTCAAACCCGCCACACAGCGGTTACAGACCGGGGCCATGGCAGGCTAAGCTAATATTTTAAAATTGCCTAATCTAATGAAAACATCAACACCTTTATACTCACAATGAGCCAAACCATATTTAGAAACAAATTGACATGCAGTAAAGCAGATCTGAAGGGACCTAGCAAATAAGGCAGTTTTACAGGCTTTGTGGCCACAGAAACTTTCTCCATCACTCTCTGTCAACTATAAAAAGCCCGCCAATATTTTAAGGGAGCACAGGTGAAGTCTGCTTAGCAGTTTTAAAAGACCGTGTCAAATGGGAAAGATGACAGTCTTCTCAGGAAGAGCTCTTCCTGAGTCACATCAGGAGGAAGTTCCACTGGATGCCATCCTCCGTGAGAGGGGAGGACACTAGACTGCACCCCAAGACACATCTGTGCTGCTTCAGTGAACCAGACTCAGCTCAGTGGGAGGAGCCTCATTACCAGGAGGCTGAGGCTAGTCACTGAGCACACTTCTGATGTCACCCAACTGTTCAGAGACTCTAGACTGACAGTCTTCAAGCAAGAGTCTACAGACACAGTTAATGATGGTTCTAGATGCTCAGAGTAACACAGTCCTTTGTAACACCCCAAAACTGTACTTGAATGTTAAAAGGCTTTAGAAGATCAACAAAAGAAACGTAGGTGATGATCTAATGTAAGATTTGCATAGTTTATTTGGCAATGGGATACTTTTTGTCCATAACGTTACCTTTTTGCAAACAGGAGAGCGAAGGGAGAGAGGAAAAGGCAGAATCAGTCTAGATGAAAGTTGACTGAAGACAAGCCGGAACTTCAGGAAATCATACTTAACTACATGAATACGAAACACTGATAATGGAAGGGGGTTTTTGGTTTGCATTTCAGAGAAGATTTAGAGATGATATGCCATTTCTTGTGAACACCCTGGGCTCAGTGTGCTGAACTCACCCACGGCTGGATTTGTCTGGTTGGTGTGTTTCCATGCCATCTCATAGTTGAAGGCCGCGTCTGTATATGCTTGCTCTTTCTCCATAATGTAGCCCATATATTCATAAGCTTTGCAACAAGACTGAGGGGAAAACGGAAAGCATGAACAGATCAAGCTCTGTGGCAATCAAATTTCATGGGACGTGTATGACATGCGCACCAGGCACACGAACTCATCTAAATGGTGGCTCAAGGAATGGCTTTCAAACTTGACTCTGACACCAAGAGCCAGCACAAGTCTTTCAGGAGCAGAATTTGCTGTATAGAAACACATATCATGGTGTGCATGTTTTACTTATATACAGGCGCCCAGATTATTGTGAATAATTTAAACACATATATAGACTTAATATGGATATATAACTTTCCTTCAAAACTCCTCGGCTCCTGCCCCATATGACCAAGCAAAACATCCTTAGATGCTATGTCATTTTAACCATATAAATGCTGGGATGTTTCTCTAAAGAAAGACTTCCTAAATACCACCAAACTCATGGCACACAGAATGTACCAGCTTCTAAGTCACCCATATAATCAGACACTAGTCATATTTCAAATTGTCATCATATAATTTTTAAAAATGTTTGTTAGATAGAGCATCTAATCCATGCCACAGATTGTGAGTGGTTGGAAATAGTTCAAGTCTGTTTTGATCTAGAGAATTTCTCTTCTTTCTCTCTTATCTTAACCAAAAGTAGTACAGTCTTTACAGGAGCATTTATTCCCATGCAGCTTTAGCTGACTGCATCTTTGTGGTATTTCTATAATATAGTCCAATAACACTGATAGTTCCTGCTTTTTGCAGTGATTCTCAACCTTCCTGTTATTGTGACCCTTTAATACTGTTCCTCATGCTGGGTGACCTCCAACTATACTTCATAACTGCAATTTTGCTATTGATATGAATTATAATGTAAACATCTGATATGCAGCATATCTGTTATGTTACCCCTTAAGGGGTTACAACCCACAGGTTGAGAAATGCTGTTTTAGAGGCTCAGTCTGAATGTTTCCTTTAATGCTAACAATTTATTGTTAACATTTTTTCCTTATTCTAAGACATTTCATCAGTATTTTCATTAAAGCCACTTCCCATTAAACAAAGACAAAATGAACATCTGGGAAAGTCCCTTTTACTGCTTAGATGCTCAGCACAGATCAGTCTTAATGTTTTGATATTACTTTTTTTCATTTCATTTGATTGAAAATACAGTGTACATTTGTATTTAACTTAATTATTGTGTATTCTGTCTCATCCCAGAGTTGTCTTTGTCACAGACATTTTGTTCTTCCATAATAAAACCCAAGGTGTTTGATTTTCTCCCTTTTTGTAATATTCTGTCAATTCTTAAACTCTTCAAGTTGGAAAAAATAGTGATACTTATCATTGCCTAATACTTGGAAAAAATCTTTACATCAAGATGTTTTACCAAAGAACTGACTACTTAACAGTGCAGTTTACAGAAAACCCAGGACAAGGGCTGAATTCTTCCCAATCGTCTGACAAAGAAGTCAGTTTTTTAGCACGCTGCAGTGTTGACTAATTCTATTTTCTGTTCGTATTTTTAAGGAGTATTGGTTTAACATACTGGATGTGCTTTAATCTGTGGCAGTTCTCATTCCCTTTGGTACTTGGTGTCCCAGCTCTGGCTGCCGGACTGTCTTCAGCGTGGCTCCCTAGTGCCTGGCATGACTCTCACTGTCTTTGAAAGCTTCCTTGCCATCTGCTATGGCAAGATGCTCTAGCGTTGTCTTATGATTTCTTGGTCCAAATATCAGTGATTTTCACTTTAAAATTACATAACTCAAGGTCCCTAAGCATTGATTTCTGAGCCTCATGCTTTCAAATAGACAAACCAAACCAACATGGCTGAATGAAGGCTCTAAAGGAGCAAACAAGTTTCATCATATAAGGTGTTGTGTCTGCTCAGTGTTGACAAAGCTGAGATTTATCTGTGACAGAGTTTTAAATCCTATTCAGTGTTGCCTAATATCAGACTAGTCATATAGCACTCAACTGTGCAGTAATTTAGATTTTAAAGCTTATTAATGAATATTTTGTTTTCAAGGCCAATTTAAGTTAAATTTGATGAAACTGGTCATTTAAAGAAGCCTGCCAATTGATAAATGACTAATGCATTGTGGTTTTTAATTTTTAAGACATTATCTTAATACTATTAGGTAATCATAACTCCTCCTTAAAAAGTAAATTATTTCCATTTTATAATCTAATTTGCTTAAAGAGAATAAAAAAGATTTACTGTGATTAACATTTTTAGCTAATTGGTATGAATCTGTGAATATAAACAGCCTCAACTTTCTAAGTCAAATATAACTATTTCTCAGCAAATACTAATTCATATCTGAACTTAAATATGTCGATGGTAAGATATCTTCTTTATGTGTATGAACAACAGAATGTAAATAAAAAGGGCTTACATTGTACAGACTTGAAGATTTTTCATTTTATATCTAAAGATAAGAACTTTTATTAAATTAAATTGGAAGCCTCCATCTCTGTTATGCATAGGGGGTTCTAATCTTATGGAAATGACAAGCAGCTGCAATAACTTAATCAAAAACACTTCTTAAAGGGAGGGACAGACGGCCACAATTAATACTCTGCAATTTTCATTAGCTCTGGGATGAGATGGGTAATCAGAGCAAATGCTTGACATTCCAAAAGTACTTCCTGTAAGTAGGGCACCCTCAGCTGAAACTTGAAGCTGCATAAATCTATCTTCCCATTACCTTCAAGAGAACACAGCTTCTTTCTTTATCACTCATCACGTTCATTTCCTGATTACAGTAAGAACATTTAAAATTCAAGACACTCTGGGGAAACATCAGGAATTGACCCACTGCTCTACAGTGGACGCTTACATAACACAGCTGACCAATGTTTCTCAGTCACCTACATGGTTATGGCACAGGCACCGCTTTAGTAATTCTTCTGCCATGTCATATTTTGCTGACTGAATATAAATATCAGCAAGCAGCAGCCAGCTCTTCTCCAGGTCTTCGGCTTCAATAGGATTCCAAGTCATTTTTGCAATCCGCTTCAGCTGGTTTCTGGCTTTTGGAGTCTGTTTTAAGATCATATAAGCTGTTGCCATTCCCAAGAGAGCAGGGATATGGTCCTTCTGTAAGAAAACTGAACTTTAGATCACAAGAAGCACCACCCGGGAAGCAGCAAACACCTGCTAGGAACTCACCTGTGCCTCAGTCTGGCTGCGTGCAGAGTTAAGTGACTCCCACTCTCACACGGCAAAGGATCCCCAGGAACCCACTATGAGGAAATCAATAAAGCTGTGGCCCAGATGGATTCACAAGCTATGCAGATGCTGAAGCGCAGTCCCAGCGACCAGTGCAGCTTCATCTCTAACGGGACTGCCTGCCTGATGTAGTTTTGTACAGAAACAGAAAGATTGAAATCTGACTCCACCGTAACGCTTCCTGAGCAGCTTTCCTTTCAGAGTTAAAGCTTTGCCTCCTTGGTTCTTTTCACCTGTCAAACAGTAGTAACACTTTCCCATCCAAATGACGGATGGGAAAATTGCTATTTTCCCACTTTTATTAACAAAAATTTCTTTTCCCAGTGAAGTTTGGCTAATGAAATGTCATAAATAAGGTGTGCCCCAAACTGTTTGCACAGTCCATAGAATACTCATGGTTTAAAGCACTATTCCTTTAGATAAGGTTAAATCCCCAAAATGTCAGACTTCTGTAATGCCAAGAGGCTAATAAGAACTGGCACACAAAAGGGGCTGTTAGAAACTACCCAGAACATGGACTTAAGCAACAGTGTGCAAATCCCCGACTAAGCTTAGAAGAGGAATCTCAATACTTTCAGGAAGAGGGTCTCAGTTTACAGAAGAGGAATCTCAATACTTTCAGGAAGAGGGTCTCAGTTTAAAGCCCGGAGAGCAGAAATGTGACAGAGGAGAGGGCAATGCTGTGGCTACAGCAAAGGCTCCTGTAAGGCTACATTCGGACAACTAATGGCAAACATCCAAAAAGGAGCATGAAGCGATCACCTGAAGCCCAAGACTGGTTGAAGTCAGCAGAGAGAAGGGAATGTATTAGGGCCTGGCAGAAACAGGGTGATAGACTACTTTCTTGGCTCTAATGTTCTTTTCTTATTTATTTTTGTTTATTTGTTTTCTATTTTTTGAGACAGGGTCTCTCTCCATACCCTTGGCTGTCTTGAAAAGTCACTAAGTGGACCAGGCTGGCCTCCAACTCACAGACATCCACCTGCCTCTGCCTCCCTAGAGCTGGGATTAAAGACCTATGTCGACACATCCAGGTTCTAATTTTATTTTGAAAACGAAGCTTGTTTACCCAGATAAGAAGGCAAGGCAAAAGAGTTTCATTTGGTACCAAATCCAATCAAATGGAAGTAGTTTTCGCAGAGACTGTCACAAATTACGAAACCGTGTCCTATTCATCTCGGGAGGACAGAGGATGTCAGTTAACGATGGCTGGCCATGCATTTGTCAACTGGTCCTACAAGGACCTAAGAAGAGACTAGTCCTGCATCTCCTCACATGAGCAAAAATGTCCATGTCATACAGATTTAAAGTAAGTCTTTAATTTTACAGTCTTCAGTCTGATTAGATTAGATCAGCTTTTTCTTCCTTCATTGCTTGGTCACTGCTATGTGAACAGTCTCTCTCTCCCTCTCTCTTCCTCCCCCCCCCCCCCCCGCCTCTCTGTGTGTGCATGCTTGTGTATGTGTGTCAAGACCCAGGTGTCTTTCTCAGTCACTTTCCAAATATTCTTTTCTGAGTCAGGGTCACAAACTAGACATGAAGTTCAATAATTTGGTTAAGGCGCTGTAGTCAATAACTTCAGGGATTGCAGCCCCCCAAGTGCTAGGACTACAGAACGGCACCTCTACTTCTCTGACTGATATTGGGTACTGGCGAGTCTGAGCCCAGGCTTGATTGACAAGCACTTTACCAACACAGCCATCTCCCAATCTCCATAGCTAAGAGTTTCTGAAACTGAAAACCTAGTTTGAATCTCAGCAGTAGACCATCAGGCCTTCTTCTGACCTTAGATGCAGACTCAGCACTTTCCAGGTACACACAGCTTCTGAAGCACAATTCCTTTACTCTCAGCCACCGCAGAGGACAAATCTCAGGGGAGGCCAATACAGTGCCAATGCGATCTCTACACAGGGTTCAGGTGGGCCCACAAAAGCCAGTGGGCCAGTGCAGCATGGCCTCATGCACCATGCCCCTTCCCCATGACTTCCTGTCATGTTCCTCTGAGCGACACAGTGCTCTGAATTAGACATCGCGCTTCTCTGCCTTTGTTCGTACTTCCCTTCACTCAGAAGATACTTTGCCCACTTCTATCTGTAAAAATGCAAATTTCCCAAGACCTTGAACCACAGCTGTTTCTAGAATCCCAGCTTCTATACAAGAGTCTCCGACTCTCCTTATATTCCCTTCCATTTGCAGCTACAAGGGAGATTAGAACGCATTTTCTGGATTCAGATAACCATTATATTCAGTATGCTCCTCTCATTTTTTCTGAAGATTATGAAAATTTGAAAAGAAGAATACGCTATTTATTCCTGTGATTCACACTCTGCTGAATCCCGACTGGCTGCTTAATGAATATTCATTGTAGTGAATACACTGCCTATGAGTTACATGAAAAAAAACGCAACGCAAACACCGCGTTCCTGAATTTTAGTTCCCCATCACCATCTCTTGGCTGATCCAGTTAGTAAACAGATTTGCAGGTAAAACCGAGTAACACAGACACGCAGGCTAAAAACAATGCAGTCTCATCTCCACAGAAAACCCTGCTTAGTCTGTCGATGAGAGAGCTGCAAGGCTAGTCACTGCACCTGGCTTTTATTTCTCTTAAGCTTTACAGGAAAATGATGGATTTACTCAGTAAAAACTCATGACTATGTGATAGACTACCCCTCTCAGCAGTTGGGGGCTGGGACACCTAACTGCAAACTGTACCTTTCAAAATTCTTTTAGATTTGCATCAACTTTCCAGTGCCCATTTTTCAGTAGCTGACATTCATCTGTTACAGAATGCCAATTCGGGTAGGCCTATTCTTTTCTTAGTTTTAAAAAACAAAACCATATCACAGAAACAAAGTATTGATGGAATGTATATTATTTTATTTATAAGATATATTTATAAATATATTTTATTTCTTTATAAAAAGTATATAAGATGACACAGTGAATTACTGTTGACCTGGAAGTCAAACTGCTCATCTTTAAAATGGGAGCAATAATCATGACAGCCTCCCTTCCAAGAGTCATAGTCTGAAAATTAAGCTGTATTTTAGTCTTATAAATTCTATACAATATATGAATTTTATACCCTTATTATGACCTGACCCATAACAAAGAAATTAACTAAAGAACCCTTGTTACTTTGCCTTCATTACTGACTTATGTTTACAAAGAATGACTCTCTCTTATTAAGTGAAATGTTTAACATTATATTACATAAGTTTTTTGGACTATTTTTATTTTTGTAATTTTTTTATAATGAGAAAATCTATACAAATCAGCATATTTCTAGATCTGAAAACCTCGCCATTTTACGTAACAGGCTTAGATCATCATTCTAAACTAACAGTGACTATCAGAACTTCACTTAAGGAGTGTTCACAAATGTCTTTTCCTGGGTTTGGAGCCAGACCTGACATGAACAATATCACACTGTCACTCAGAGAAGGAAATTGAAGCAATCCTGAAAGGTATATTTGGTCGTCCGAATAAAAACAGCCGCCACAGGCTCATAGGGAGGGGCACGATTAGAAGCTTTGGCCTTGCTGGAGTAGTGTGGCTTTGTTGGAGGAAGTGTCACTTGGGGGTGGGTTTTGAGATTTCAGATGCTGAAGCCAGGGCTGGTGTCTCACTTTCTTCCTGCTACCTGCAGATCCAGATCCAGAACTTCCAGCTACCTCTCCAGCACCATGTCTGCCTGCATGCTGCCCTGTTTTCTGCCATGATGAAAACAGACTAAACCCTGAAACTGTAAGCCAGCCCCAAGAAAATGTTTTCCTTATTAATAGTTGCCATCATGGTGTCTCTTCACAGCAACAGAAACTCTAAGACAGCTTATCTGCCTTTGTCCCCTATTCCATCCTGCAGGGCATGGGGCAATACTTTTCAGAACATCATCTTAGTATTTACAGAAGGGCTCTGCTCTGTGTGGTGCTGATGCTGAGGCAGGCTCGCTGCTTTGTCTTATGGTGGTTTACAGTGATAATGAAGCTGTCATCTAAAGTAAGTCTGCACGAATCCATGGCATTTTATTCTCAGGGTCCTCGAAAGTGGGCAGTGGGACCTCAGTAAGAGAATTTTGGTAGCCTATCTATCACTGTGACCTGCAAGCCAAACCCAATAAGAAAAACTTTTGATATTCTCTGAGAGGCACATAATTGTGAGTTTTCGGGGGTCTAGGGCATAGTTCGGTGGATGAGAAAGAGGTCAGTGATGACAGTTAGAAACAGTTATTGCTAACTGTGACTGTTCCTTCCTTAGCAGTACTGTGTATGGGAAGGGAAGGTCTGATCAAACACTAGTGACAGGGACAAGATTTGAGAGAGACAGGAAAAGAAAAAGGAAAAAACAGTAAGAAATATTCCAGGAGATTATTTCAGTGTTGCTAGAGAAAAATCATTATTTGTATAACTGAATTACATGTTGTCAGTGCTGATTCCATTTAGCTCTTCAGCTGGAGAAACTCCAAGTACACCTGAGTGAGAAGGTGAACCAGCCGGGCAGCATTCATTTTCACTTAGTAACTTAGACTCAGCCACAGCTACAGCATGAAAAACCTCCAGAACACAAGGTTCTTCTGCTCTTGTGAAGAATTTCCTTTCTGTAGAATTAATTCCATGTTCCCTCAGAGACTAGCACACCAAAATGGATGGTACATTACATAAGATTACATAAAAATATCTATCTACTTTTTATTAAGCACCAGTTATTAGGTCATGTTCAGAAAATAATCAGCTACCCCAAACAGCACTTTGTCTTATCAAGAGGAGGTCGACAAAGCCGCAAAGGGAAGGCACTCACCTCAGTGGCTGCGATTTCAGTGAAGGTGTTCAGTGCCTGCTCCACACTGGACTTCTGCTTGGTGGCCATTAAGCAGCAGTTTTCCATGATGCGGAGCTGCAGGCGGCCTTGGACGGTCTGAGGCTTTAGTTCTTTCAGGAGTTTTTCTGCTGTCCGCACTGCTAACTGCACAGATTCCTGCTTCTCAGTTGAACTACTGTGGACATGAAGAATAAATCATGGCACAAATGCACTGATATTAGAACTCAGGGCACTGGCTCCTCTTTATCATTCATATAATAAAGAATTCTTGGTGAAGACCATACATTCATTCTCTTCTCATACCAAGAGATGAAGTATAAATTAATTTTAACCAAAATTAATATGTCCTCAGTGAGATACCATTAAACCCTGAATCACTCTGGAATGAAAACTAGACAATAGCTATACTTGGTAAACATGTTAATTTTAGCTAATATATAATTATAATAAACATAGAACCTTCCTAGGCTAATATAGCTGAGGTCCTGGATTCAGTTCCTAGTTCCACAAAAAAGAAGAAAAAATTCTAAGTAGAATCATAATACTGTCCAGTGCTGTTTTAACACTCTGTATACTCAAAAGGAACAAGGCAAGAGAAAAGGGAGGAAATGGTTCTATTACTATATGATTTCCTTCAACGCATGTTCAGTCAGCGCATGTTCAGTCAGCGCATTTTCAGTTAGTGCATGTTCCTTCAGGACATGTTTAGTCAGTACATGCTGAATGCATCTTTCATTTGGGGAAATTGAGACTCAGAAAGTAGAACAATTTCTCAGAGATCACAAATGGTAAAACTTTTGCTATGTTAATCAAACATAAAAAAATATTTTTTTTTTTTCACTTTGTTACCTATCAGACACTTGGAAAGGAAATTTTAGGTGATACAGAAAAGCACATTTCAGGCATGGTAACAATTGAAATGCTTTATCACACACACACACAAACACACACTAAAACCACACACACACACACACACACACAAACACACACTAAAACCACTTACCTTTTCTTACCCTTAAAGCTTTAAAGAACTATTTCTTTTAGTGTGTATGTGTGTGTGTGTGTGTGTGCACATGCATATAAGTACAGGCCAGAGACAACAGAGGTCCCATGGAGTTGAAGTTACAGGCCGTTGTGAGCCAACCAACATGGGTGCTAAGACCCAAACTCAGGTCCTCTGGAAGAGCAGAGCAGTATGTGCTCTTCACTACTGGGTCATCTCTCTGGCACAGGCCCTAGTGACTTTAATATTACTGAAAATAGCTCCTGACATCTTCTTTGCAGTTCCTATGCTCTGGCTTCCATAACTGTTGGGTTTGGTTTTCATTTTTAACCTTGAGACTGCTAGCCTTAGCAAAGCCAAAATCTAGTCTGTTTCCTGTGGTTACAGATAACAACTTGCAAAAGAATCCTTAACACAGATCTGACCTTTGAGACATCCTTCCAAGTTTTTATGTGTACTAGCAACTTCTGAGTTCCAGTTTGTACTTTGAACTCTTTAACTGAGGGTCTGTACTCGGGTACCCACAGGTCTCTCATAGTATATTTATTATCTTAAGTTTCCTAAAACAAACAGGTCATTTCTCTACTTTTAAGCTTCACTGGCCTCTCTAATCCAATCTGGAGATTTGTCCTTTCTTGTCCTAACATTCCTCCTCTCCTCCTTGCACCCTCCCCTGGCAGCTACGCACTGTAGGACTCTGGCCTTCTGCAGCACTCAATGCCAGCGTCCTCTCAGATCACATCTGTGGTGTGGGCAACTGAATGCTCTCCGATATGGTCTTGCATTAACAATGGATCACATGCCAATGAAAGGCAGCCACTGCCTGTTGCACACCCTCGATATCTTCAACTGTCCCTACACAGTTTGAGGGGATACCACCTCGTTCAGCAGTAGTCCAGGGTGAAGACTGCAGAGCTGGGGGGGGGGGGGCTAGCACTCAATTTGAGCCTTGTATCTTTCCTGCCTTAGATATGTGACTCTGAGCTTATTTCACAGTGCTGTTTCAGGAAACCAGTGTGATAATGCTTCTAAAGAACAAAGCACAGGGCTAGCATACGGTACCATGTATTACATAGGAACCCTTTTCTTTGTTTTGGTTTTCAGTGTGTGTATGGTATGCATGTGTGTATGTGTACACGATGCATATGTTCATGTGGACGCCTGAGGCTGACATCAGGAATGCCCTCCAATCACTCTCTACTATATTTATTAAGGTAGGTTGTCTCAACGGAAGCCAGAGTTTGCCCATACAGCCAATCTAGTCAGCCAGCTTCCTCTGCAGATCCTTGGCCTCTGGTCACTGAGTGACTGAATTATAAGCCAGCCACCAAGCCCACTGAACACTTATGTGGGGTCTGGGGCCTTGAACTCAAGTCTTCATACTTGTGCCGCAAATACTTTACTTACCGAGACAGCTCCCCAGGGCCAGTCATTACTATTACTACATGGACTGTGCTTATTATGGTTGTCAAATTCTGTCACTTACCTTATTTTTGACAGAGGAATTAGAGGAGTGTCTTTGTAATCCATCTATTATGATTTATGAATGAGAAGCATTTCCTGCCTAATTGTTTTACCTTTTAATATTGAGATAAACACCACGACTAGGATAACTTATAAAATATACTGTTTAATTTGGCTAACTCAGAGTGCTAAGAGTCCATGATGGCATTGCAAAGGAAAGTTGAGAAATCATATTTTGATTCACAAACACAAAGCAGAGATGGCACTGAAAATCTCCAAGTCTTTTGAAACCTCAAAATCCACCATCAGTGACACACCTTCTCCAATAAGGCCACACCTCCCAATAATTCCCAAAAAGTTCTACCAACTGGGCACCAAATACTGAAGTATATGAGCCCATGGAATTCACACTCATTCAAACTATACACTGAGATGGAAAATCATTATTTTCACCTATCTATCTATCTATCTATCTATCTATCTATCTATCTATCTATCTATCTATCATGTATCATATAACATGATATATTTATCCAATCTGCCTTTTCCTCTGCATCATGCTAGAAGGTGGTTTTCTTTTGATTTCCTGTTTATTTTCCCCAACAAATGCTTTAAAAACCTTACCAAAGGAAATATGTCAGTTGCTACTCACCCCAGATCTCCATCAAGGTTTTCAAATACTTCACCGCCAATAGTTTCGTTATCTGGATTCAAGCAGATTTCTATCATATTATAAAGTGCATTTTGGCCCCAATCACTATCTTTTCGAGCTTTATTAAAATGTCGAAGGGCATCATTTGGTTCTCCAGTATACCTAATCGTATGGTTGAAAAAAAAAAGCCAATTCAATCACTGATTACAAATTTTATACTAGATCACAATATGATTCATAAATAAATCTATTAAAACACTTCAAATTACAGATTTATTTATAAATATGAAGAAAAGCCGTTTCTACTTTCTGTACAATGAAGGGAGAAAATCATTATGATGTAGGATTTATCTGCCAATAAATTTACCAAAAATGTAATCCTTTACAGTACTGAAATCCTGGCTCCAATTTTGTTCTGGAGTTGTATTTCTCAGCCATTGAAAAAAATCTTGGAACATCTTCAAGTTTCCCACATCTTCTCAGGAGATCAATCAAACGAGACAAAGTCATAAAATTATCTAGAAACAAGCAATGTTTCAGATATAGATAACATGTTAAGACATTTGTTCTGATTGCTATGATTCTACTTTATTAATGTACAATTTACTTCAAATGAAACACCATGTAATCATCAAATGACTGCTTTATGTACTATAACTTCCTAATGAGATGTATAGCCTTGATCATCTATCAAATGATACCTGTTTTCCTGGCCTGACTACTGTGGAAGAAGGCGTAACGCAGGCATGTCTAGAAAAAGGTTGGTTTTGATGCTACTTTTCGATTTTTCTGGAGTCAAATCTCCTAGAGAAAGTCTTTATCTAGGTCATCTAAAATCTAAAATTCAGGAAGATGGGTTGACAACTGTCTTTGAGAATATTTCCTGCTTGCAGATGGAGGTGGTAACAGAAGTGCGTCCTGGTGATTAAGGTGGGCAACCACAGTTTTATTCCAGAATTTATTTAACGGGTGAAATGTTGAAGACTAGACTCAGTGGACCAAACTGCAGCCTTACCATAGTAGTTGCAGGATTTTAATCTGATTTTACCTTTTCCTAGAGGAATAATTAATTTTGTTCTCTGGTTTCCAGTGCAACTTTCTATTAAGTTCCTTTCAGCTTTCCCTTACAGTAATGTAACTAGGATTTGAGGATGATTTTGATCAAGATTCCTGAACACCAGAAGAGGAAAAAATACACAAAATTGTGTGTGAAGTAGAAAAAAAAATGACTCAACTCATGACACAGAGATGAGAAAAGTCATATTTGCATGACCAATGGTAAATTATTTATAAATAAAATTTGGCTTAATCCCAGCACTTGGGAGGCAGAGGCAGTTGGATCTCTCTGAGTTCGAGGCCAGTCTGTTCTAGAGTGAGTTCCACGACAGCCAGGGCTGCACAGAGAAACCCTGTCTCAGAAAAAATATTAGCTGACACTTAGGGTTTTGATTTTGATTCAATATTAAATAATAAATATTTTTCAGTTGTCACTGAGTCAATTGTCAATGCTTTGATTTTAACAGCTGCCTGACGGTATATTATATTAGTAGGTGATTTCTCTGGGAGTTTATTTTTAGGTTGTAGGGCTTCTCTGTTTCAATTACCATAGGGCTCATTAGGACTTTATTAAACCTCTTACACACACTCCTATGAGGACTTTCTTAGGGTGAATTCACAGGAGTAAAGCATCTACGTGAGAAAACAAACATAGCCCCAATTTTTTAAAACAAATTATCCTTGATTTTAACTTTGAAAAATAAAGATGGTATTATATGATGTATCCATACTCTTATGAGCAACTAAATGAACCTCAACCAGATGTTTGTGCACATTTTACAGCAGTGCTACTCACAACAACCAGGAAGGGGGAACTACCCATATCATTAAAGATGGCAGATAAATGTGATATAAGCACATATAAGACATTAGTTTCTGGAAAATGTAAGCAAATTCTTAACATAACAAGAGGGATGAACTCTGAAGACTAAGCTAGGTGAAATAAGCCAGACACATAGAAAATGCTGCAGGTTATTGTGTTAGCCACGTGGACTTGCTAAGAATCACAGAAATGGACAGCAAAATGGAGATTGTCAGCAGAGGAAAGAGACAGAGGAGAACTGGGGCCCAAAGTCACAGTTTGGCAAGATTACACAAGCTGGGGTGGTTAACCATGGCTTCACAACAGTGCCAGCAACCATACATACAGCCACTGAACTGTATGCTTAAAAATGGTTGGGATGGGGCTGGAGAGACGGCTCAGCAGTTATGAGCACTGGCTGTTCTTCCAGAGGTACTGAGTTCAATTCCCAGCACTCACATGGCGGCTCAAACTATCTATAGTGGGACCTGGCGCCCTCTTCTGGTACAAGTTGTACGTGCAGATACAACACTCATACATAAAGTAAATAAATCTTAAAAAAAAAAAAAAAATTGGTAAGATGGTAAATTTTATGTTGCACAATTTGTCAGAATAAAAAAATTAAGAAAAGAACTTTGGAAGATTTGCATCTATTCATTTACACACCTGAAAAACAAGCAAATTCTTGACCCTCTCCAAAACCTAATTTTGAGACTATAGATTGTGTTTATCCTGCCTTGTGGTATCATTATAAAAACCAGAAATTTAGGAAAAGAAAATCCAAAACTGGCCTTTTCTTTAGCAGTGTGAAGACAAGTAAATAAATTATCTCTACCTAAGGACTAATTTTTTCTTAAAGTGAATATTATCAACTTTCAGAGCACTGCAGAAATGAAATCAAATGAATATATGGAAGAGATTTGTAAGCTTCCAATATGATTAGCCACATTTACAAGTCTTTGTACAAAAGGATGCACAGTCCATCATAAAGCCAAAGAGGCTAAAAGTAGAATTCAACTAAGTAAGGATTAAAAGTTAGACTACCTGGCTGAACTTCTTGTGTGCTATTGCTAATATGTATGAGACATATTTTGCAAATATGTGCTTTCAACACTGGGAAGCCAGTTTCTTGAAAAATTCTCTCCTTCTAGTATTGCTGAAATGTATTCATCATTAGCTCAAGGAATAAGGACCACAGAAAGACTAAACTACATTGTGTTATCTTTTCATTAGCATTGGGATTTGAGAGAATGAAGCATTTTCATTCTTAAAAATGGCAATATCTGATGAGGTAAAAATTGTGCACATAAGAGTGGTGCTATTTGAGAGAGGGAGGGGATGCGAGTAGCAGGGAGAGGGACAGAAAGGGCTAATGGAAACGAACATGGTGGACTCAGTATATACACACAGGAAAATGCCATGTTGGGTTCACCGCACCATCACCCTTGCATTTTTACATGGGTTTTTACAGATCCGCAGTATCTTCCCATCCCCTATTTTTGTGTCTTTTTTTTTTTTTAAAACCTATTTCTTCATAATTTCAATGTAAGGACATTGTAATCCAGCAATACTAAGAGACATGAACCCAACTTTGCACAATTGCTATACACTTGTAAAAAAGAAGGGCCATGTTTATTTATAAATGTTCCGAAGCAGCCAGTCTACCAACTCAATAACTATCAGCTGTCTGCAACAAATGCTGGTGTTGAGGAACAGAAACCTAGGTGAGAGAACACCCATGAGACACAAGAGGGGTTCTCTAAAGCTTGTCAAAGAAACGCCAGTGTGTGAGGGCACTATGGTCAAGAACAGCTAAACCTACTCAAGAGGAAGCCAAGTCTGTGTTTTTAAGAGATAAGTTTGGGTAATTCCTTCACAGCAATATGAAATGGCAACAGCTTCAGGAAGAATGAAAACAACCTGCGGGAGATTAGAAGAAGGGGCAGGAAAGCCACGACGGAGGCCTACAGGAAATAAAGGTGGGTTTGGGCAAAGTGAGGAGAGAGAATATGGAGCAGCTCATATCTGAGCACTGTCGTTGCAATGTGGGTGACTGGGAATGAAATACCCTTTCAACTCCTTGCATTTTCTCATTTAGGTGAGGGGAAGGAAAGTGGTAGGAGTGCCAGAAATTTGAGGAGACAAAAGAAAACGTGAAAAGCAGTTGGAATGGTGAAGTCACTAGAGTAAAACAGGGGTACTACAAGGCAGGCCAGCCAGGCGAGGCTCACAATTACAGACACCAACAGACAGTGGCCCTTTTCCTGATGGCCATCTGAGCTACTCAGATGCACATGTGGGATTAGCAAAGTCAGATTCAAGCAACTTCTCCTTCCCTAACAGTTGATAAGCTAAAAAGGAAAACAAAACCTAAACAGACGGCGGGATGACTACGTCTGAAGGAAAATTGTGGCGTGCATTTACCTGGTTTGCGCTCTAAAAGCTGCTGCAGGTGGAACACTGCTTGCTCATAGTCCTGTTTTCTGAACATGAGGTCAGCCATCAACTGCAAAGATAAGCTGGTTCTAAAAACAGTCCACATCTTTTTATAAAGTTTATTCTTTTAAAGAAAATTTATCCCTATAAAAATATTTATGAAAAATAGATGGACAAGAATTTGCAAAAAGCTAATCAAGCATGCAAACCAGATTGCTCTGTTCACAGATTTTTATTTTGAGGGGAAAAACTCCCAAATGTTTCACATGGTGACGTAAAAATAAATTTGAGGGACAGAGAGATGGAGTTTAAGAGCATGGACTCACTGCTCTTCCAGAAATCCCAGGTTCAATTCCCAGCACCCACATGGGCAGTTCATAACCACTTCTAGCTCCAGTTCCAGGGTGACCCAATGCCTCTGAACTCTGAGGGCACTGGACTGAAGTGCACACCCCTATTATCCTTACACTATAAATGAAAATTATAAACATATATCTGTAACACCAATTCGAAGGTTATTTAACATTCCACTGTGCTACTGTAGAAACTTGCCTCACTACGATAAAGTGGCAATAAGATTAAAAAAAACTTATGTTACACATATTTCAAGGGGAAAACATGCAAGACCTGCTGAGATTTTTCCATGTGTTTTAAAGCAGGATGAGTTATATTCTACATAGTTGTAATGAGTCTCATACAATGTCACACACATGAGATTTAAAAGTTGAAACAGCTTCGATCCAGGTAGAAAAGAAGAACTGTGTAAAACAAGATAGTGATACATTGAGGTTTTGCTATCTATCTATCTATCTATCTATCTATCTATCTATCTATCTATCTATCTATCATCTATGTATGTTTGTATGTATGTATGTATGTATCTATCATCTATATATGTATGTATGTATGTATGTATGTATGTATCTATCTATCTATCTATCTATCTATCATCTATGTATGTTTGTATGTATGTATGTATCTATCATCTATATATGTATGTATGTATGTATGTATCTATCTATCTATCTATCTATCTATCTATCTATCATCTATGTATGTTTGTATGTATGTATGTATGTATCTATCATCTATGTATGTATGTATGTATGTATGTATGTATGTATCTATCTATCTATCTATCTATCTATCTATCTATCTATCTATCTATCTATCTATCGATTTACTGCTTCTGTGACTCCAGAAGTCTACGGAATCTCACATTAACCCAGAATGTCAAATTCAGGGTTTGACAGGTCTCGTGAAGGATGACCACAGAACTACACCCATCCAACATGCCCCTCAGGCTCCTAGTGGAAAGCAGAGTGCAGTCTAATTTGCTGTCACCCTGTAACTGTGTGGCTAATGAATGATCTTCGGTATTTGTCGGGAGACACGCCCATGTTAGCCATGGGTTGTTCTTCCATAAGCAAAAATGAAAAGCACCTCATATCTAGTAACAGTTCTATGGTAAATTTGGACATTCCAACTGCTTGAGCAGCGAACTCCAGACTGACCATGGTGGCCGGTTCACTATCCTGGTCCCTCTGGAGAAGCAGTGCACAGTGCCGTAGGGAGGCATCAAGGTCTTCTTGGGCCAAGTATAATTGTGCCAGTTCCAACATTATCTAGGCAACAAAATCAAGACAGTCAGAAACTGTGTAAAACAAGATAGTGATACATCGAGGTTTTGCTATCTATCTATCTATCTATCTATCTATCTATCTATCTATCTATCATCTATCTATCTATCTATCTATCTATCTATCTATCTATCTATCTATCTATCATGTATGTATGTATGTATGTATGTATGTATGTAGGTACCTATCTATCTATTTATCTGTCGATAAATAAAATGAATGAAATGTCTGGATAAAATTAAACTTCACGTGTTTGAAACTCATCACAATAAAAATGTCACGCACAACTGACCCGGTAAACGATAGGCACATTTATCTCTACTCTTCAGGAAAAGACTGAAAAGCAGGTGATAACTCACTTCAAAGACAGGGAGACAAAAGGCAATGCTGATCTTAAAGCTGGACACTGCATTTCAGTGCAGACTTCTCTGAAAGGACCACGGCAAACCTCTTTAAACCTGCTGTCTCATTGTAAAGTGAGACAGGATCAACTAACAGTGGCCACATAGGCTTCTAAGTCAGAGCTACTGTTCCTCCTCTCTTAGCCACCACTGGACAGCCTGCCTGCCTGGAATGCCTTACTGAAGACTATTCCAGCAGTGACAACACCGAGTCACTAGGGTCACCTTCAGTCCCTGCACCAGGGAACCATATACAGATGGTGAAGTGGACAGCATGCTTACCTAACTGAATCAAACTAGATTGAGATAGTCGTGATTAAAAAGGAGCTTTAAACTGAGTATGAAAACATAGATGAATATTTAAAATAAAGCAATTGCAGATTTCATTTACATTGGTTATTCCACTACAAATTTTGTGTGTCTGTGGTGGATGTGTGCAGGGAGGCCTGGAGTTCAACATCAGGTATACTTCCTGTTACTTTCTGTTGCATGTTAGAGATGGCCTTTCACCGATCACCAATTCAGAGAGGCTGAATTTCTAGCAATCCCGTGATCCTTCTGCTCTGACTCACCAGTGGGGTTGAGATGTGTGCTGCTATGCCCAGCTGTTTTACCCAGCTTTGTGGTGGGTGTAAGGTGTCAATCTGGGTCCTTATGCTTGTGTGGCAGGCACGTCACTGATTGTGCCAACTCTGCAGTCCCTCCAGGGTAAGGCATCACCAGGCTTTTTGTTTGATTTTCTACCTCTGGGGACTGAGCCCAGAGCTTGGAACATGCTAAGGAAGCAATATACTGTGGAGCTCTACCCCAGTCCCATATGCACTCCGAAAGCTTTCCAGAAACAGTATTGCTTTTCTAAAACCTGTTTTTTGCTGTTTTTTTTATTGTCAAATAATCTTTATTAATAATATTATGAGGCTTCTGCATCTAAGCAAATTAGATGACACCTGGAATAAAAGGTACTTACAAGTTTTGTAATAGCACTGACCTTACTATCTGTTTCACAATGAACCAGGGCCTCTTTATAAAACGTAATTGCCTTTTCATAGTCTCGCTGAGCAGCGGAGTGTTTTGCAATCTCTGCACAAATTTCAGCTGCAAAGTGCTTCTGGGAGGGAACGGCATCTGGCTGCTCCATCTGAACGCGCTTCAGTATCCGGGTCTGCAGTTCACGAGCCTAGAAAACAGTAAGCATTGAAAAAGGAGGAAGAATCAGGAAAGGGAAAGAAGTGATTTTCGACAGGTCATATAAGAATATAATTTTACAGTGTGATATAAATATAAATATGAGCATTGATGGTCTGTGAGCCTTATGGAGATCTCAAACATGCAGTGACTAGCAAATTAGCCAGCAGGCGGTATTTGCCCAACCAAAGTACTGCAATATTGAGTATTTTTCTATGTTATACGGATGAACACAGAAAAAAAAATCACAAAAGGAAGCAGTGACAAAACAATTAGAAAGATCACTAGATCCTATCAGTAAATAACTATAAATGCTAATGTTTACTATATTAATGAAATAAAATAATAAATTGAAATAATAAATTGATTATAAGTAACAAGCACATTGCATGTTGACAGCTTATGAACTAATTAAATATTTTTGTAAAGAAAAAGCCATACCATAACCCAATCGGGCTATTGAACTTAGCTTTTCTACTCTTGGGAATCAATGATTTATTCAGAAGGAATGGAAACAAAACACAGCAACTAGATACCCATTGTAAAGAATTATCTGTTACAAGATATAAAAACTAACAAAGAAATCATAGCAACAGAATGAAAAGCCCTTGAAGTTGCCTAAATGTCATCACCTGTCAGTGTATAGAAACATATGCTAAGCACATGCATCTTAGCACGAGGGGTCTTCACCTGTGTAAGAATAGCAAGCAGATTGCTAGATTGGAAAGACTTTTTTTATCCATACTTTTGTCTTGGAGAACATTAATAAGCAGGAGAGAATGCCTATTGTTTAGTGCTTAACAAGCATACTCGAACCCTGATTTATTGACATTTTTTCAAAAATATAAGGATTGATTAATATCTGAAAGTTACCTTAATATACCACATTAACAGACACAAAACAGGGCATGCAACCATCTTGATAGAATAATGACTTTCACTTTCCTATTAAAAATTGTTAGTAAACAAGAAAGTGGGAAAATGACTGAAAATCATTTAACTACTTTAGAAAATAACCAAAGAAATGCAAAACTTCTACTTTGAAAATCACCAAGTACAGGAAAAATGAAAGACATTTAGTACTGAACTCACACTCGAGTTGTGCCACTTTCCCGGGTTGTTGAGCTTGTAGCAGAAATAAAATGGTGAAGCATCCTTGTCGTTACAATTGCAGGGTCTTATGTGGACCATTTTTTAGGCACTGAATCTTTATTTATTTCTTTGACACATGCTCTGGAACTATCGGGTCAACGGGGAGTATTTTCAGCTCATCTCCCACCCTCGGCCCACAGTCACACACACCGTACCTGCTGTAATGCGGCAATTGCGTCGCTGGGTCTTTCCATTTTAGAGTAGACTTTTGCTAGAAGGACTTGGGACCGCCCATCTTCCATGAGAGCTGACAGTTCACTGACTAGGAGTGGAATATAAAGGGGATGATATCATCTTTAATACCTGTCCATATTTCTCTGCATTAAAGAAACTGTTCTTAAAAAAGATTTTCACAATAAATAACTTAAAATTTTATATAGTTAAAGTACAGCAAAACCTTAAATTAGGATAGTAATTGGCTGGAAGACAGTGTAGAGAACCAAACAGTAATTGGCATTTGTTTTTAGACACTTATTAGCAGGTAATCTCATCAGTCACAATAAGAACGCAACTTTCATTTTTCAGTCCAAAAAATGTCTGTTGAAACCATTAAAATAGAATAGTCTCTGCATGTGATTATGAAGGAAACTGCTTTTTTAATTCTTAATAAGTCACCATCGTTAAGAGCCCAAAGGGTAATGCTAACAGGTTTGGTTTCTAATCTAGGCTCATCTCTATTACCCTGTAGAATAATATTACCTACTAGCATGCAAAATAAAACTTCAAATAAGTTCAATAAATAATCCAAACAAGGAGGCACGCCACGCCACTAAATAAGAAAAAAGTAAGCTTATTGCACCATTTATGGAGTGTACAATACAGGCTACAATCTGCTACAAATTTTCATACACATCCTGCACCTTTAGGTCAAGCACTCTTTGTCTCTCCTCCCCTCCACCTGAGCTCTGTCACATGGCTTCTTTCTCTCACATGCAGCTGTTTCTCAAACACCGTCTCTGCTTCCCCATTTCTAAGATCACATTCACAAGGTGATGGGCTTCTTAAAATTTTTCTTTTAAATGTCAATGCTAGGGATCCAAAGCCAGGTCTTCAAGGAAGCACGTTAGCAATGGAGCTATCTCTGCAACCTCTCAAGACGCTTGAACTCTTTAAAAAAATTAATAATTTTATAAGGTCAAGATTATAAAAGTGTTGATGTGCTTAAATACCAGTAATTGTAATTTGTATATACAATTTTGGGAAATTCAGTTCTAATATAACATAATGAACTACTTTTTATTAAATTTATTATTAGATTTAAAACACACCCATTTGGCAGAGTTGAGTTCTGAAAGAATAAAAATACATGTTAATTAATATTACCAATCACATGTAAAAATATCAAGAAAATCAATATATAATTATGTATTAGAAAAATAAATGGACTAGGTTTTTCAAGCAAACTTTTTTCCAATAAGAATGACTTTCATACCAGGTTCATGAGCTAGAGAATGCTGGAGAACTTTCTCTGCTTTCTCATACAACTTCAGCCTTAGTAGAAGCTCAGCCAGGTCATAGCAAAGGCAATTCTGCTGCCCACTCTTCAGAGCTGCTTCGTAATAGGTGATGGCCTAAAGAAAGTAAGTCCATTTCAGTCAGGTCTTAAAAAATCAAGGAAATTTCCTACATCCCAGGCATAAGGCATACTGATAATCAGAAGTAACATATAAAGAATTTTAGGAATATATCTATGCTGTCAGAGAAGTAAGTTGCTTTTCTTAGAGAATCACAGATCATGTAGTAACCAGCATTTTCTTACAATAAAGGAATAATGAACAAAAGCTGGTAAAATATGTTTAGAGATTATTCTAGAGGTCAGTAAGCCTTCCTAAATGCATTTGCATTTCCTAGTTGGATTTATAGTTGGTGTATATACACTTAACAATACAAGAATACACCAAAGAAAGCACTTTATCCCTATTAGAAACAAAAAGACAACCTCCTTGAAACATACAGCTTGACCAAACTGGCACAGCCAAAAGGAAAATGATTATGCTACATTCTATGATAAAGGAAATGTGACATTAGTGACTTTATGACCATTATTTGGTTGCAAAGATTGAAAAGAAGCTTAAAGAAATGCTTGGGTCAAAACAAATCTTCATAAAATACAACACTGAAGAAAGAAAGTCTCTGGGAAAATCTGACATGACACCAATACCAGTTTGCACACACGAATGTAGAGCTTAATATCAGCAAAGATGCAGAAAATGAAGACTTCTCCACAGCAGGCTGGGATCAACTTGGTCCAGCAGATGTTCTGGCACTGTGAAGCAATTACCTTGGAGTAATTGTGAGTTTTGACAAGTGCTTTCCCAATTTTTCTTGCCAGTGTTCCATCTTTCGGGTTCTGATTTAATGCTTGCTCATAGGCCACTATGGCTTCTTCGGGCTAATATTGTCAGACACAAACGACAGACATTAACAAACAACTTAATTGGACCCATTAAAGAGCAACATTTCCATAAGTAAGCCCCTTCCGACCTGGAATACTTTTGTTTTAACCCAGTATATAGTACAGGACATAAAAGTAAATAATTCTAGATGGAAGACAGCAAGTAGGCCAGATATTCATCACTGCAGGCATACCCACAGTGACCACACTCTTTGACTATAGCAACTCTGCATTTCCTGGCAGTCATCAGAACTGTCAGAAGCTCTCTCTCCACCTTTCTGTTTAGAGGAAACTTCAGACGCTCTTCTAGCAACATCTCTACTGCAGGTAAAAAGATCGCTGAGCTAAGTCCCTATGTGGAAAACATTGTGGAAGCTAACCTTTTATTGCAATCACAAGAACTCAAATATTAAACATGATGAAAAAGCCAAATTCCCTTTAATAGAAAGTTACACTAATTATAATTTTTTTTAAATAAATTTGAGTTAAGTAGAATTATAAATTTTACCTCTTGAATGTTCATGTAGGCATCACCAAGGAGCAGAAAGGACCGGGGGCTTGGTATTCTTTCAGCAATTTCTCTGGAAATTAGACCAACCCTACTTAGCATATTGAATACTGGTAACATTTACAAACCTGTTAGCTATAATGTTGGCTCATGTGCCTCAAGTGTACAGCAGCCTTCAGAATATTGCCAGCATTGCTATCTTGTTAAAAACCACACACTCTGCATGCATACATTTCCTGCTACATCAAATGTACTTTTCATTGGCTCTTTCCATTTTCTGACATGCATGGAGGAAAGTAAAGGTAGACAGTGAACAGACAGGCTCCCATTGTCTAGAGGGATTTCTTAACAGGAGGAACACATTGTGTTGTCCTTCTATACAACCTGAGCTCTCATCTTCAAGGTAAAAATTATTAAGACGAATTACCTCAAAAATACCAACGATCTGCTGTTTACTTAATTGCAGCAATTAGATTGCTGCTATCTTCCGGCTTCACCCTACCCCCAAGTGCTCCAATGACAAGTGTGCACCTGGCTTGCTGCGCAGTTTTATGCATATCTTATCTAACTATTATCTGCTAGATAAAGTTAACTACTATTTCATCTTTATAGATGATGCTAAGGGTGAATGTCCATTGAGGCAGGACCAAGGCCTTCCTCTGTAGCTAGTCTGAGCAAGGTATCCCTCCATAGGGAATGGGCTCCAAAGAGCTAGTCAAACAAACAAACAAACAAACAAACAAACAAACAAACAAAAAACCAAACAGAACATGTCCCTAGCTAATCTATCAGATTTTCCTGAAACCAAACATGCTTTTCATTATCACAGCACAGCACGGCCAAAAGAAACGAAACCTTTTGGTCTCTGTTTTGTTTGTGGAGATAAGAGTCTGGCTACACAACCTCACTGACCTGAAACTCTTACATAGTGCAGGCTGCTCTCAAACTCACAACAATCCTCCTGCCTCAGACTGCTGAGTGTTACAAGCCATCACACTGGGCTCTCATAGGAATAGTACAGAAACATGAATCTGGCCCTTGAACTCCTCACCAAGAGAAGCTGCGGGTTTCTCTGAATACTTCTTACCAAGCATTTGAGTAATGTCTGGTGAGATCACAGGATATTCTGATAAGCAAAGACTGACTCGGTCTGCTTACTCAGTCACACTCAGTATGTCTGTGTGGCTACTGTTTTGTTTGTGACAAAGAACAGAAACATGTATGTAGGTCCATCCCAGTAACTCTAAGGGCCTCGGTGCAACAAAGCTATTAAAGGTACTGTCCACTAGAGTTTGTCCATACTCACTTACAATTTCCCAATAGATACGCCAAGTATTAGAGATGCCTGTCTGCTCCCTGGACTGGTGCTATAACATGTTGCTATTATAGAGTGTATCTAACTCTTGTCTTTTCTTTCTCCAAACAAAGGAGTCAGAGATAGAAGGACCATTTGATGAGAGGATTTAAGAAATTACAAGGCCATATAGAGAAGCAACCATAGTTCTGTTTTAGAATAAAGGTCTTGGTGAGAGGGGTCATGAAGAAGGGGACCACCTCCAAGAAAAGACCTATAAAGAATCTGTGACATAAAAAAGATAGAGTGTAAATGAGAGGGTTCATTTTAGGAGGGGAAGGTTCCCTGTAACTACTTACCTGTAACAGGTGATATATAACATTTTCTCTTTCCTATGCTTCAGGTAAATATCTGCCATTTTCTCTTTGGCCTCTGTAAAATAAGGCTGGTCCGTTGTGACATTCCGAAGCATGCTTAATGCACGCTCTGTATCTCCTTGAGCCAGAGCCAGGTCTGCATTAGCAATAGTGACACGCAATTCTTCACATGTTCCAGAAAACTCATGGATGGCATCTTGCAAAACCTTGGCTGCCTCGTGCTGTAAAGAAAAAAATGAAAGACTCCTTCAAAACAAATTACCCCAGAGAGGAAGCTCATCTACCTAAACACAATGACTAAGAGATGTCAGTACATTCATGGTATTTACAAAAATAAACTGATAGATTTTTACATAAAGTCTGTAAGTGTAAGGAGACGAAAACCAGTAGAGGTTATAAATATTAGTCAAGTGATTATTTTCTTACAACCAGGATGACAGCAGTTGCTATACAGAGTCGCTACTATTCCAGAAAAGAATCATAAATTGTATGACTTTATTTCATGGTGGTCAACAAGGCAGACACACTGGACAAGTCATCCAGGCAAATTACATTTAACTTCCAGGCACTTGCAGAATGCACATGCTTTACTGAAAACTAAGGAAAAAGTCTGTTGCTAAATATATACCTATATATATTATGTGTATATTATATACATACATGTAGAAAGTTTTTCAAATAGAATTACAAATCTATGTATTACATATTACACAGGAGATTAGGGAAGTAGTACACACATACAAACACACACACACACAAAACTCCAATCTGAGCTAACTTACCTGTTCTCCATTTAAGCGGTGAACCTCCACCAACTCAAGAAAGATTGATAATCGGTGGCTCGCATCAACCTCAGTTCTGTGCTTTGACTTCGAGGAGGCTCTGCTTTTCCTCATTCCTGGCAGGTTCATTGCCATGTGCAGAGTTTTAATTGCTTCTGCTACCTCTCCCATTTTCTTCTGTGACTGTGCTTTGATTAAATGATATAACGGGTAGTCTCTCACCTGAGGAAAAAATTAGCAGTAATTCTCTGGAGTGTACACACTGGAAAAGCAAAATTAACAACCTACCAAGTATGATACAGGATGATACCTACCAAGTATGATACAGCTCATTTGTGATCATATCTATTTCTGACATTTTACTTATTCACTTCCTCATCATAATTTTAAATTAAAATTTTATTAGAAAGGAATTACAAATTAAAAAAGAGAAAAAAAAACCTCACATACTGAAATTAACCAGACCCAAATATTGTACATTTTGACCAACCATGTAGAAGCCTAATCATGCTAACTCTAACGTCCAGGGAATCTGAGACTCTAGCATCCTCCTGATGTCTAAGAGGTTGAACAACTGATTTTTTTTTTTTTTTTTTGGATTTTCGAGACAGGGTTTCTCCGTAGCTTTTGATTCCTGTCCTGGAACTAGCTCTTGTAGACCAGGCTGGACTCGAACTCACAGAGATCCGTCTGCCCCTGCCACCCGAGTGCTGGGATTAAAGGCGTGCGCCACCACCGCCCAGCCTGATTTTTTTTTTTTTTTACAGGCTAACAATTACATCCTAAAATTTGAATTTTCAGTAAAGGGGCATCTTTATTTGAGGCTCCTCTAGTAGTGATAGGTCTCTTAGACTTCTGGAAAAAAAAATATACATTTCTATTATTTTTACTTTTAATACTAAGTTTTACTTTTAATAGTATGTTAAAAGTTACATTTAATACAAAGGTGCTTTCCTTAAACACTGGCCTTTCCTTTTTATACTACCCCTAAACACAAAGTAAAGAATCTTCCACTTGCATTGCAGCTGTAACCGATACACAGAGAGCACAGAAGGGGCTAACAGAGTAGATGAAGAGAAGTCAAAGGAGACAGCTTTCAGAGTGGTGGGATGGAAGCCACCAAAGAACGAATGAGCCTTAGTCCTCCAGTGGCGAGAGGCTGTGCACCTGGGGAACTGAATGGACCTTACTCCTCATCCAGAGACTGATATACACGGCATGGGCACAGCACTGGGTGCTCCTCCATTGAGATATCTATTGTCCCAAGGAAAAGCAGGACTAGCTCTGGACTCTTACTTAGAATCTGAATTCTCCAGCTCTTCTAATGGTTTTCCCACGATAATGGAGTGAACCACCAGTTTGATGCTTCTTCTAGGAGTCTTAAATAGTGCTGAAAGCATTCAGGAAAAATTAACTGAAATTTCATGGATAGTAAGAAGTGTCTTTATAGCTGCAAACCACATAATATTCATTTTGAAAATTAATATGTATTATCTGATAATGAGATTATGAGAAAGCAACTTGAAGAGGTAGTGGTGGTTCCCGCCTATACTCCTAGGACTGAGGACGCTGAGGCAGGAGGACTGCTGTAAGTTTGTGGACAGCCTGGTCTACAAAGTGAATTCCAGGCCAGTCTGACCTATAAAGAAAGATACCACCTCTAAAAAAAGCAGAAAAAGAACGAAAAAAAGAAAAGAAAGAAAAGCAAAGTTCAAGAAAAAATGGGCAGCAACATTTACTAACCTTATCCATAAAAGTACTTGCACAATTCTCCATGGTTCAAAATTATTGTATATATAGTAATTGCTATATTTCTCATTGTAACAAGTACTCAATAAATTATACAAAAAAAAAAAAAAACTCCTGAGGCTTAGAGATAGATACAAAGTCTAGAAGTTGATTCTTAATCATTAATTACCAAATTTATACAAATTTATTTTATTGCTTTGGTGTGTGTGTGTGTGTGCTGTGATAGGTTTTCCATATTGCTCAGGCTGGCCTGGAGCTCCTGGTCTCCAACCTCTTAAGTAGCGAGGATTACGGGTTCCCACCGCCTAGATAGTCTGACATTGTGGTGGGTGTGTTGGGGCAATTCACACTGTTTTTAATCTTTATCAAGGACACCTGAACTTTTTCTCCCATTTCTTGTAATTTCAAAATTCTATTAAAATATTTATTGGCGAAATATTTTAGATTCACATGTAAATCAATTGAACGTGTTACACATTCATTAAAAAGTTCAGGGAGCATGGTATGTCTTAACCATTTTAATCTGGAATACTTACGTTAAAATTATAGCTCAGACAAAGTTCCAGGGCCTGAGAACACAGTTTGACTTTTTCTTGAGACAAATACACCTGTGCCATCAAGAGGTGGGCCTCTGCGTGAGACGGGCTGCGCTCCAGGCAATGCTGCAGGTTGTTGTACGCGGCTTCGGTGTCACCTAATGGGGGAAAACAGTGCCCGTGAGGGTGTGGAGTTCAGAGTAGAAACCCAGACAGGACCCAGGTTATAAGCAACTATGGTTCTGCTATTTAAACCCTCTGTTCTTGAAGTCATGCCCCCATCCTGAAGTCGCCTGAAAGACAGGCCTATATGTCAGGCCAACAGCAGGTCACAGCAAGCCAGGGAAAACATAAAGGATGACAGTTGGTCCCCATTATTACTGGCAGGACTAGGAATCTGCCTTCATTTTCCTTCTAAAACGTTGTTCTTGATTGCATTAAAAGGGGTTTGAGACTGTCGTCATTTCTATGACAACTGTTTCCCAGAGACTTGAGCATTTAAGCCCTTGGTGGCACTGTTTGCGGAGGTTTAGAAATGAAGGCCTTGCTGGGGGAAATGCATCACTGAGGGGACAGGAGCTGAGTTTTTAACCTCACTCCACTTCTGGCTCACATTCTGAGCTTCATGTTCGCGTGTGAAGACTGATCCCAGCCTCTCACTCCAGCCACGGCACCTGCATTTGCTGTCATACTTCCCCACCATAATGGATCGGATCCTTCTGGACCCCTAAGGCCACGTAAACCATTTCTTTTATAAACTGCCTTGCTCTTGCTGTTTTATCATAGCAATAGAAAAGTGACTAGGACAAAGACACATACATTAATAATAAACCTAGAATTCTGGGGTATCACTTACACTAACATAGAAGACACATTCTAAATCTGGGCTACATGACTGTGTGTAAAATAGGGAAAAGGCCAATGACACATTCTGTAGCATACAGACATTCCTGAAATTTTAAAGCATGAGACATAGATTAAAATGCCTTTAAACACCAACTGAAATATCAAATATTTTGGAAAACATCTGCTACGTATCTGGAAGAGCATTGGTTAAGATTAATGTGTAAGAATCGTAAAGTTAATCTCCGGCTGGAAGACGGAAATGTCAGGCTCTGCACAGCATCTTCAGCATTCACTCTGGGTGCTGCAGCTGCCGTGGGGTGCAGTCCATACAGACTCATTTGTGCCGTTCGCAAATACTGGCTTTAAGTAGATATAACAAGGCCCACTTCCCATTCAGCCTTCTAAGAATGGGGGGAAAAGGGTTCTAAATTATTTTCTGTTTAAAAGTACTTCACCTTTACCTACCTACCTTTATCTACAGAAAAGACAGGCGAATTCGGTTTCCTAGTTCACAAAAACTCAGCCTACAGAACCCTCACAGTACCCACTGTCCCCTCAGAGGCAGAAAATTAATGGACAGATTATTGAGAGACAGCGCAATGATTTATTAAACATATTGTCAAGGTCTGGCAACCAACCATCAGCAAAACCAATAACTTTGGGATCTTTGTTACTGTAATGCCTAATACCTAGAACTACGAGGGCAAAAGGGGATAAGAACGCTAAGCCTGATAAATTTAGGTGTGTCAGTGGTGTTAGACTCAAAACAGAGTGGTTCTATCAATCTGTAGTCCCAACCCAAATATATTGTTACAATAATAGAGGTAAGGGGTTGAGAAAGGCCTTCATGTGTAGTGCCAATGATATGAACCACTGCTCTCTCTAGTGGGTCCTTGAACGTGGTTTAGCTCTTAACAGCTGCTACTGCAAGAGATTCTAAGAAACTGAAGCTTCATAAATAAGTGTCTGCATTGAGTTTCCAGTATGCCCTTGGTCCACTAAAGCATACACATGCTACACTTTAATGTTTCTATTTATTCCCCCAATATATTTTAAATATTTGGATGGCCTCTCTTACTTGCTGTTAGGTTTTCAAGTGAAAACTGTTTAAGAAGAAGATTAACAATAATTAACAATAATTAATTGGAGTCATTTGTACGAACACGGGGATGAAATGATCTAAGATAACGGGTTTGGCATTTTTGTTTCAGTTTCAGATGAAACACACATATTCACAGACACAATACGCACTGCACGGGACTGTGCTCCATCTGTCACTGCCAAAACCATGACCACACTCCTCAGTTACTTTAAGAGCTAAGGTATATATCACCTGACAAATACTTCACTTTGGCCATCAAGAAGACAGCTTGCGGAAGACCTGGGACACTCCTTATAATCGTCTCCAAGACTGAAGAACAATGTCTGAGAACTGGAGAAAGAGGTTGCCCGGGACCTGCAGGCTAAACAAAGCAAATCAGAGCAGTTTCCTGAGTTCCTAACTGCAGTTAGCCAGGATCAGACATACATTCATTTCAGTGTGACTAGAAAGTGGTATTTTTTAATAAAATTTCTCTTACTTTTTTCACACTACCTTCGCTATATAATTGGACAAATATTAAATTATCTTCCTAGTTCATCTATGAATAGACTGTGGAAATAGTGAGTCGTGCAGTTAGAAATTAGGGATTGTTATGTAATTAATATTTTGATAACACATGAAAGCAGGTATCAGTTCAAAAGTTTTCAAAGAAACATATGTTGAGAAAAAAGAAGAGACATTTCTTGGTTAAATACCCTGCATTGCTTTACTGATGCTGCTCCCTTGACCTGAAAGATGCTGTCCTCATCCTCTTCACCTGATATACCGTCGGCTGCATCCTTCAGGTCAGTGACTGTGCTCCTTTACAGAAGATCCCTCTGGATGAGGGCCACATGGCTAACAGTAAGGTGCCACACTTCCTGTCCTATGCTGAGGCACAGAGAATGTTCTCAAGAAGATACTCGAACTAAGACTACTGCCTAACCTCTTCAAATCCCCACAGCACACACTCTATAGTGCTTTCCACCCAGTGCTGCTGCTTTTATGGGACTTTAATGAATCTTCAAGTTCAGAATTTTATGCTTCTTTGAATTGAAACTAAGCTAATTCTTTAAAACTGTTGTGATGGTTGATAGTGACTGTTCCACTCTAAGTGTGGCTGAGTCCATCCTATGAACCGGACTCCTGGATCAAATACAAAGGAAAAAGGAGTTGAGCACCGCATTCATCTCTCTGCCTCCTGACTGGATGCAACGTAAACAGTCACCTCACATTCCTGCTGCCATCCCTTCTCCATTGTGTTGGACTATACCCACAAACTGTGAGCCAAAATAAGCCCACCTTCCCTTCCTCCCTCTCCCCCTCCTTTACTCCTTCCTACCTTCTCTCCTCTTTCCTTCCCTCCTCTTTCCTTCCCTCCCTTCTCTCCTCTTTCCTTCCCTCCCTTCTCTCCTTCCTTCCCTCCCTTCTCTCCTTCCTTCCTTCCCTCCTTAAGTTGCTTTTACTGGGTGTTTTTGTTATAGCAATAATACAAGTCATTGACACAGATTCTTCTCACCAGAGAAATAGTTAAAGTAAAAATGATGCTAAGTATCAAGCCACCGGAGGTGGTGGCGCACGCCTTTAATCCCAGCACTCAGGAGGCAGAGGCAGGCAAATCTCTGTGAGTTTAAGGCCAGTCTGGTCTACATAGTGAGTTCTTCGGCAGTCAGGGCTAAAAAGTAATCGTGTTTTGAAAAAAAAAAGTCACCTTGCCACCTGCTAAGAAATACTGAGAACAACTCTCATTTTTTCTTATATTTTGTTGTTTGTTATATTTTGAGACCGGGTCTCACTATGCAACCCAGGCTGACCTCACCCTCACAAAATTCTGTCACCTCTGCTACTTAAAAGCTAGAATTATAGGTGTGGGTAACTTCATCCAAATAAAACAGCCATCACTTTTACTAGGGTTTCCTATACAGTCAAATATTAAAAACAGAAGACTAGAGACAATTTTTGAGATTATACTTGTTAGGTTAGAAAGAAAAAGAAAACTGAATGTGAAAGAGGCCAATGAGTGAGGAACAGGTAGATATGTGGCCAGTGTTACCTTTCTGGAATGTTCCCATGTAAACTGACCAAGTTACAACATGCAGATAAATATTGCATTATGAGAAAAACAGGATGTGTAATTGGATTAGAGATCTAGCTACCAAGGAATATATTATTTTGTGAACTAACTATGATTTGGTTTATTCTTAGCACAATTATCAAAGAAATCCTCTGAAGTCCTCACAGACAGAAGCCTTGTCTGTACTTGTCTCCCCTGTGATAGTCTCACCCGTGATTTCTCCCCTCCCACTCCCAGTCCAGTCACACTCATCCCCTGGTGTTCCCATGGGTATCTTCATCAGCTGTTCCCTTTGTTGAAACCAGCTGCTTCCACAAGTCACCTTCAATTCTTTTCCTAAGGCTACTCCGACCCTTTCACATAAATTGTCATCATCTCTCCCTGTTCCGCTGTTTCCTTGAAGCACACTCTACTCTACCCAGTCTTCTTAAGGTGTATCTCCACCCTTTCAAAATATGGCTGCTGGGGCCAGAGTTATTTTTCTCCCAGCACATTTCCCCAGCTCCACACAGTGTGCCGCATGTGTCATAAAACCTCTGCAGAAAGAAGCATAGCTGAATGAACATTGAAATAGTCACTCAACCTCTAAGCAACTCGGATGGATGCTCACAGAGGAGACTGATCTCAATCAGCCTGAGTTAATCATCAAGAAAGATTCTGGGAGAGCACAGTCTTAAGAGGATCTAAAGGCCTGGCAAAAGACACGATAATAAACAGTCTGCGGAGCTCCCCAAGGGAAGACCATCTTTCTTATTTTCGTTGTTCACATATCATCTAAGGCTGTAAATAGGGAGATGCTAATACCTTTGGTTTTGGCAGTGTGTATTGGGTAGAGTTATCTGAAAAGCTCTGTTGAAATACGCGCTGAGCACAGGAAGATAGGTTAATTGCAATTACTGCCAATGCCAAGGGACTCTGCCTAATGAATGCATGTCTTGTTGGAATGGATTCCCGGGTAGGGCACACGGGTTTCTAGGGCTCCTACTCAAAACTGCTAAGGCTTTCAAAAGACCACTAATATCTCCAAGCTAAATCAAGCAGATGGCGACTGACAATCAGGTTCCATATAAAACAGATGATAAGAGCTAAAAGGAGTATGGTAATTGCAGTGTGAACCTAGAATGCAGAATGTCAAGAGAGATGAGGAGTCCTACTCTGGAACTCAAAGGCATGAGTAATAGATTAAGGTATTGTTAACTGTTAACTCTGTAGGTATAAAAAAGACAATGACTCACGTGCACTCACACAGAACAAGAATGGGAATGGTGCACACAAGAAAGATCTAATCCAAATCTAACCATCTACTTTATGAAGAGAAATGATTAGTTTTAGACTAAATAACTAGATGCTCTCTATGTCATTCCAAGGAACAGAAAGAATAGTCAATGGTCCACTTTTAGCATAAAGTAGAGTTTGATTTCATATGGGAAATGGCTTCATTGGTTTAATAAAAAGAACTCCAGATTTGAGTTTGCCTAAGGTGAGATTGCACTTGGCATTATCGATCAGATCCAAATATGAAGCAAGCATGAGCATTAAGCTCCTTTAATACTTCTAAACTGAGAGTTCTAGGATTTAAAAAATTTTTAAATTAGTTTTTCAAATCACTACTTTCCTTATTGGTAGTAAACATTTCTATAAAGATGGATTTAAAATGATTTCAGTTAACACAATTACGAATGCTAATTACAGGTACAGATATAGTTGAACACAGCAATAAGAACTTGTTAGCCTTGCAGCGTAGGAGATGAGGGGCAGAATTACCTACCTGAATCGGACAGAAATTCAGATATTCAGTAACAACTTCTAGTAAGAAGTCAGGATTGAGCTTCTCAAAGTACTGTATTCCAAGAGGTAAATCTTCTAAGTGTGACAAGTGAGTATTCACAACATCGTTTAACAGATTTATAACTTCCTCCTGTTGGTTATTTTTTTTTGTAGCAAGAACTGCATGCAAATACATTAATTCCTGAAAAATAAGTATATTTCACAGGTTATTCCATTTGGCTATAAAGCCATCTATTTCTGTTTAGATTTCAAATATACATGAAATTTTATTTATAAGAAATTGTTTAAACCTTTGATATGAAATCATTAAACCTAAGTATTAGCTGCATGGAATTTTAAGATCACTGAGAAAAACATTTAAAGTCAACTTGCACAGCGGTAAACTAACAAATTCAGTCGCACATTAAGTTCTTCACTGTTCTAGAAGTGCAGCTGAACTGTCCTTTAGAGTTCATGTCTCATTACCGCAGCTGTGTCCTGCCATCTGAGAAAACGCCTTACCGCGGACTTCCCCATTGACTGCTGAAATTCACTGAAGAACTCCAGCTGCTGGGCTGCATCCTGCAACTGCCCTTCCATTAGCTGACATCGGATGAGTCCTAAATCAAACAAAAGCAGTGAAGGCGTATTCCAAACAACTAAACTAAGTTAACAACACATTTTCTTCCTCCACAGCAATCTTACTTTAGACTGAAAAAAACTAAAAGAAGAACACAACGGGGCAGAGTCCGGCGGGAGAAAATCAGTAGCCGGGGAGTAGGTAACATCTTTTACCACACAATTCATAACGTGATAGAAACAACCAAATGAAATCTATTCTTTCAAGATAGTATTTGTGAAGTAAATTGTTATTTTTAAAGATACATGACAGCCTCTTGTGTATAGAAGAAGCTGTTTAGTTAGCGCACGCGCGCGCGCGCACACACACACACACACACACACACACACACGCACATTCTCTGCTTCAGTGGGCTGGCCCTTCAAGCAGGTTTCCCCTGGAGGAAGCCATCTAAGCATTAGCATACCCGTGACTGCAGAGATGTTGCTTTCGTTCAGGGTCATGGCAGTCCTGTACCACTTCCAGGCCTCCTTAACTTTGTCTTGCAGAATCATTTGGTAGCCAAGCTCCGTAGCAATTTCTGCTTGCTGTGGGGTTAAACTAAATGCTTTTTCTAGGAAACCTTGAACTTTTTGAAGAATGAGTTGATTACGTCCACACTGGAAAAAAAAAAAACCCAAAACAAGAACAAAATGAAACAAATCTGGACAAGAAGCCTGGCAGTACTCAAAACAAAGACCTTCGCTTCTCTACATTAAATGCAGCCTGAAGTGCACAGGATGGAAAAAACGAGACTAAACATTATTAAGACGGGAAAGGGCTTCCTGTCTTCTACATATCACATCAAGGAGGAGTGCATGGCCCATCACTAGTTGTATATTTTGGAGGCAGTCTTACGGTTCTGCTGAAGGCTATTGTAATCTTATAAAATAGTTGAGCATTCTGTGGTTCCACGACATCCAACGCACTTGCTAAATTTTCCAGCTTGGAAGCAGCCTAAAACAAGGTAAACAGTATTACCCTTAAAATAAACTAAGAAAAAACAATCTATTACATAAATATATGCTCTAATATACTATTACTGATATATCTTTTAATGATTTAATTTTATTTTACATGTATGTGTGAGTGCCTGCTTGTATGTGTACATACCATGTATGTGCCTGCTGCCTGTGGAAGCCAAAAGAGGGGTGTGAGATCCCCTGGAACACAGATGGTTGTGAGCTGCCCCAGGGGTGCTGGGAACTGAACCCAGTTTTCTGCAAGAGCAACAACTACCACTGAGTACAGCAATACAAGAGCATCAGTCACTGCTGAGCCATCTCTCCAGCTCTCTATTACTGATAAGACCTTGGGTTTTTACAAATTTCTCCTGTGTGTTATGCATGCGTGTGGGTGTATGTGTGCACGCGTGCACATGTGTGCTGTAAAGTGGTTTGTGCATGAGTAAGTGTTTGTGAGTTTGTATGAACATATGTGTGCATAGAGGCTATCTTTTCTCTCTTACTTTTGAGACAGGGACTCTTACTGAATCCGGAGCTTATCAATTCTGCAAGAGCAGTTGCTAAGTGAGCTCCAGGTATCCTCCAGTGTCTGTCTCCCCAGTGCTAGCAATACAAGCATTTGCCAGCATGCCTGCTTTCATGGGTACTGGAGATCCAAACTCAAATAGAAAGCACTTTACATGCTGAGTATGTTCTCAGGCCCCCCAGTGGAATCTTATATATTGTAGGATGACTTAAAATCAATTTGAAGCTCCAGTCCTTTTTTTTTTTTTAAAGCTCTAGTAATTATACAAAATTATTTCTTGTAAATAACCATCATTGAATAGAAGCCTTTGGGTGGGTGAAGATGGCCACAGTTATTCAACAAATGTACAAACTGAGCTCTTGCCCTAATAATGAAGCCAAGCCACAAAGGCTGCTGGAGTGATAATATAGTTACAAAAATGTTACATGAACCTTTGAACTACACAGATAGCCGAGTTTATATTTGAAATGGTATCTATAATATAAAAATCATGAAAGTGGTTAGGATAAATAATTTATGTTACTTTTTTCAAAAATAATCTTTTTTATTTTATATATCAGTCCAGTTCATAAACCAGAAACAACAGCAAATTATTTATTGTAGTTCCTGAGCTCATCTAACTCATGCAAACCCAATTAAACTGCAAACATACTACAAATTCAACTTTGTATAAATATGCTCAAGACAATGCTATGTACTGGCATTTTACATAAAAATACAAATACTCTACTTAATCTAAAATCATTTTGGAGAGAAGTTTCCCTACATATGTGTACTTTACTAGTTGGTACAAGACAATCAAGTCTTTGTAATTCTGTATTGTAGCAACTAATTAGAAATTATAATAGCAATAGAATTTTGAGCTTCTAATGGGTATGCACACACACATTTACAAGGGTGTGGAATGAAATTCATTGTGATACAGACAACTTAAACTGTATAACACGATTTACCTTCTCTGTGTCCCCCTCCCTGCACAGATGATATAGAGCCAGCATTCTCAGTGCCTCCACGTTGTTGCTGTCCTGGAGCAGCAACCTGAAGGAAGACATGCAGTTAATGACTTTTTTTTTTTTTTTTTTTTTTTGAGGGATTAAAAGTTTGGTGGCTTGACCTTTCCACTACTCAACTAAGTAGTTTTAATGACTACTTTAAAATTAAAGTTATCTGGAATTTCAATATGAATGGGGTTGTGCCTGTCTCATTTAATACTGTGGTAATGCTACATAAAGCATTATGTATGCTATATAATATCATTAACATTAATAGTGTTAACTATAGTTAATTATATTATAATTAATTATAATTAATACTATATTAACTATAAACAGCAGTGTATTAATGTTGAGTTCAGGAACTGGAGACAAGGTCAGTGGTCAAAAGCACCTGCTGCTCTTGCAGAGGACCTGGGTTCAGTTCTAAGTTCCTAGCAGTCCCAGTGGATCTGACACGTTCAGCTGGTTTCCATGGGAACCACAGCAAGTGGAGTACTTGCATACAAGCAGGCTTGCCTCCATGACCTCCTCCAGGTTTCTGCTCGAATGCCCGTCTCCAGAGACCTTCTGCATCCCCTCCTGACTTCCCACAATGCCCGTCTCCAGAGACCTTCTGCATCCCCTCCTGACTTCCCACAATGCCCGTCTCCAGAGACCTTCCGCATCCCCTCCTGACTTCCCACAATGCCCGTGTCCAGAGACCTTCCACATCCCCTCCTGACTTCCCACTCCGCATGCGGCCGCACTCGTCCCTTTTCCTCCCTAGGACCTACGTTTAACGGCTACATAATTTAATTATGCTGCTTAGCATATGATTCATCTCTCCTTAATATCAGCTTCCTAACGTCAGACAGACGTATTGATAAAAGCGTCTATCTTAAAATACTCAGATATTGATGTAAATAAGCAAATTCAGGGTTTTTGCATAGGTATGTGTTGTATGCTATATATATGTGCTAGCATGTATATGTGCACATGCATGTGGAAGCCCAAAGTTGGCTTTCTGTTTCTTCCCTAGTCACTCTTCACCTTATAAATTGAGTCAGTGTCTTCTGCTTTGAGGACTCCCTGTCCATGCCTTCCACACATAAGATTTTATGTGGGTGAAACGCCCACCCAGACTTCAGATCCATCAGGCTGGCAGCGAGCACGTTAAGCACCGAGTCATCTCTCCAGCCCCAATTACATGTTTAAAAGCAGTACAATTTGAAGTGTCTTTGCAATTCTATGCTGCTTGGAATAAAATCATTGCATGTTACTTGAAAAATTAAATTTATGCTGATTATGAAGGTCTTGTAACAGACAGAACACAACCAGATTATGTTCCTCATGCATAACCAGATCAAAGAGGGTGTAATGTCATTTCCCATTTTACCTCTGTGCCGTCTCCACCGTCTGATCCCAATCCTGTAACGCCAGTTGCAATTTCATTTTTTTCTCAAAGGCAGGAAGGAAGTTTGGGAAGTTTACAATTATCTGGCTCACAGTCTCCAGGGCTCCGGAGTAATTCTGGCGCATTTCAAGGCACAGGACCTAATAGGAGGAGAAAGTTGACACGGAAACTGTGGCTTTGTACACCAGGCCCTCTTGGGCCAGCCTGGGCTAATGCAGAATACTGCTGCTTTTTTTTTCTTTTTCTTTTTTAGTTTTATCAAAATCATATCTTAAAATGTCACAGAAATGAACACACATTAGCAATTTTGTTCTACAATAGATTCTTAACTTGATAACAGGATAAATTTTAAACTAGTATGTAGAAGTGCTCAGGAGGCTGAGGCAGGAAGAGAGACTACATTTAATGTCTCTCTGCTCCACGCTGAAGCCAGGTTAGCTGCAGATGTGGTACAGAATAAGGCCCTGTCTCCAAAAAGCAAACAAGTAAAAGAAAAAGCCCATTTAAAAATATAAAGAATATTGCCCTTAGAATGGGAAAATTACCTTTGTAGAATAAAGTATCTCTTGGAGGTTTTTAAAAGAGCATATAAAACTAAAGCGATTTTTCATATTTTATCCTGCATTTAGAAATGTTATGTTCAGGTTAGAAAATAAGCGAAACAAAGTTCCAACAACACCATGAGATCATTTCTCAGGGTTATCTCCAGGCAGAACTGAAAGACGTCATGAAGAGGCACACCCAGGATGGCGATGGCTATTGCCCAACTGTTGGTGTATACAGCAAAAATAAAAAACTGCCCACAATGTCCACAAATGAGTCATTAAATTGGAGGTCATATACTTAACAGATGGTAGGTGACCTTAGAAGGACTTCAGAAGTGTGCAGTTCATACCCATTCCACAGAGAACACGCCCTGTGTGACAGCTGGCTAGTTTAGCCGTGGTAACCACCCCCATTCACATGTTACTGTGCTGCCTGCCTGGGAACATTTTTACAGGGTCGGTGCATTGTACGTCTTGTCTCTTCCAGAGGAAAATGAGCTGTAAATGTAATTAGAGTATTGAAAACGCATGGAGAGGCCTACAAGATGACTCAGTGGAGGAAGGCATCTGCCACCAACACCTAATGACCTGAGCTCACTGTCCAGAACCACACGGTAGGAGAGGACTGACCCCTGCAAGCTTTTCTATGCATGTGCAAGCACAAACTCTCACACACACACAGACACACAGACACACACACACTTAATGGACATTCATAAATCATCATATTTTTCCCTTTTAACTTTTCCTTCTAGATTATCTTTAAGTTTTGCCTCAGTATATCTCAATTAAAAATTAACATTTTAATCTCATCATTTAATATAAAAGTGTAATATGTATTTTTATGTGTGTGTATATATATATATATATATATATACATATTTCCATATAGTTATAGGAAGGTATAGTCACCCATAAATCCATTATGTCAAAATAAAATATTTAGATTTTCAAATAACTGACAATAATAGAAGAAAAATTAGGATAAATTTTAGTACAAATTTTCACTTGGAATCTACCTACATTGCTAATACTGAAAATAAGAAAGCCCTGTCACAAAAAGCTGATGGGTCAAACGCTTGTACTCTTCCTTAGACCACTCCATCTTTCAGGAACACAAAGCAGCATCTTCAGCTACTCCTACTTGGAATATTAATGAGTCCCTTATGCTGACTTAATTGAAAAGTATGAACATAATTACAGTGGATCTCCAAGAGCTTCAATTTCTTGTCTCTTCCCAAACTGATGTTGAAGCCTAATTCCCAAAACAACAGTGCTGGGAGGTAGGGCCTGACCAGAGACAGACCACCATGAAAATGTAATGCTGTAAAAGGGGTTGGGGCGGTGGCATTTGCTCTTCTCTGGGGAACAGAACTTTTCCATTAGGGAAGACTATCCAAGGGGCCATCCTGTTGGAGGCAGGGCCCTTACCAGACACCACACTTGCTAGTGCCTTGATTTCCAGCTCTTTGCAATAGAACTGTAAGGAATGCATTTCTGTTTCTCTTAAAGCACTTAGTTTCTGGCTTCTTTGCTTTAGTCTTCTTTCATTTGCGGGGCTCTCAAACAGTTTAACTATGGAGCCTAGACGAACCTTGAACTCATGACTCTCCTCCGAGTTCCTGAGATTATAGGTGAGAGTCACGATGCCTATAATGTTTCAGGCGTTTTTGTTGAAGCAACATAAGGCAGACCACACCATGGTAATTCAGAGAAATCATTTAAACCAACCACGAGTATTACAGCAAGGTAAAAGGTAAAACCCTCTAAAATTCTTCATATTAACACCCAAACTAGCCTAACCCTGGAAGATTACACACTCACTTTCTTTTAAAGACTAGAGGGCAGCAAGATCATTAAAACAGCAACCCCAACTCTTTAAAAACTTGCCAACGCCCGGCTCCTACAACAGCACAATGAGGCCGCTCCTGAATCCAATTACCCTGAATACTAGCTGTGCGGGCTGCTAAAAATGTGAACAAGAGCATCCTCGGAAACTGGCTGGGAGACACGTGGGGACAGTAGCAAGAAATGAACGCTAGACATCACCTCTTTCCTTTCTTTAGTGTCAATAATAACGACTTTTGAACATATGTGATTTACATAGCCTCATTACTCAGCCTACGCTGATTGGAGTTATAAGATTACAGGAGTTAAACCACCACATAAACTTATTTATTTATTCTCAATTAAAAAAATGAAAAACACTTAAGAATATATCTCAGCAGCAGAGCACTTGTTTAGCCCTGGGTTTGTAAGGGGTCCCAGCACTGCTAAAAGAGAAAACAGCCTTTTCAAGATCTATTTTTAACTAGGTGCATGTGTTGCCCCTGGAGGCACTAGATCCTTTGGAGTGGAGTCTCAGCTGGAGATGTGGGTGCTGCGAACAGGACTCACATCCTCAGCAAGAGGTCTTAAGCACTGAGCCACCTTTCCAGCTCCTAAAATGGCACTGAAAAAACTTAATTATATTATTGTGCAGTTTGAATGCAGGTATGAACCACACAGCACATGTGTGGAACTCAGAGTCAACTCTTTCCTTCTGTACAGTTAAGGCATGGTCTCTCTTACTGTCTCTCTCTCCGCCTGCGGACACCAGGGTAGCTAGCCTACAAGCTCCTGAGTGATCTTCCCGGTTCCATCCCACCTCTTCCGGCATCTTGTCAGAGAGTGCTGGGATTATAGATCTCAGTCACGGCATCCAATCTTATTTGTGGTTTAAGGGATCAATTTTACACCCTTATGTTTTCATGGAAAGCATTTTTATCCACTACCTCATCAGTACCATGTTTGTTTATTTATTTATTTGTTTGTTTATCCTGTGTGTGCCTGCAGGGGAGTACAAGGACACACAAGTGGAGGTCAGAGAACAACTTTCAGGGTCTGTGGGATCCTCCCTTCTCACATGTGGGTTCTGGGGATCAAGCTCAGGTTTTTAGGCTCTAGCAAATTCTTTTACCTTCTGAGCCATCTGACTGCAGTCTACCGATAAATTTTGAAAGGTGTTCAGGAGATGTTAGTGGAGACAGACGAAAGGCTGTGACTTAACTGGTCCAGCTCACAGTGATGTTTAAAGATTGACAACTGTTTATCCTCAAAATGCAAATCAAGGTGCAAAGTTGTTCAAGCTTTACACCAGCTGCCTCTCCAATCAAACATAAAGCTAAAGCCAGAGAACTGCCCATTAGGTCACCTCTCCTCATCACCCCTGACCTGGGGTCCATGGCCCCCTTCTTTCCTCTAGCCTTTAACGTCTCACTCATTCTCCTCTGACCGCATGGATATCTTGCTATGTCCTGAAGGTGACTTAAGGTAACCGAAATCTGTCACTTCTTATTTTTAATGCTTTCTACATCATGCTATCAGGGCTGTAGTCTTCATTGTGTATAAGTCTTTGTTCAAAAGCCACACGCATTGACTACCTCCTTTCCAACGGCAAATTGATGCCTCAGCTCCCATCTCCCACCCGTTTTATATTGACTGCAGTTCCCAACTACTCTCGAGTCATCCACTAGGTTTAATGTACACATTTTCCTCCCTGTTCATCCCTCTGGCAGAAGAGAAGACCCACAACCACGTGAGGTGTTTACCTTTTCCTTGTCATGCTTCCTCTCCAATGATACACACACACACACACACACACACACACACACACACACACACACACAGTAGATGTCAGGGAAGGCCGGGCGGTGGTGGCGCACGCCTTTAATCCCAGCACTCGGGAGGCAGAGACAGGCGGATCTTTGTGAGTTCGAGGCCAGCCTGGTCTACAAGAGCTAGTTCCAGGACAGGCTCCGTAGCTACAGAGAAACCCTGTCTCGAAAAAAAAAAAAAAAAAAAAAAGTAGATGTCAGGGAAACACTGCGCAGGAGGGACTAAAGAACCAGGCCCTTTAGCAGAGACGTCATTCTCTACTCTGTCCTAAACAGATGTGAGCTCCTCTAGTAGTTGACAGTGGGGATCACAAGTATCCTCTTTGGTGACCTAGTAAGTTTTTATTAGATCTCAAGTTTTAAATTTTAAAATACTTGATTCATTCACTTTGATTCCAACTCACCTTACCAAGCAGTGCGAAAATATCATTTCCATCTTGCAATCCCTCCTCAAAATACCTCAGTGCTTTCTTTGTATAAGGCTCTTTCCTTCTTGTAATATCAAGCCACGCTTTCAGAATTGGCCCCTGGAAAAGTAAGTTACTACCCTAGTCAGTACGACTATCACAAAGTTTGTCAGTGATCACATTACTGCTGAAACACACCTCCTTCTCGGAGCCTTTGACAGCAAATGGCCACCTTGATATCAGCATAGTCACAGCTTCTGTGTGGCTCACTCTCTTCGCATACAGCGCCAATGAGCTGGGGCGAGGAGGAGAAATGATGCCTTACTTCTCACATGATAAAGACCAAGAGAAGTGCACAGCTACCTTCACAAGCTCTGCAACAGTCTGGTGAGTTAGAAAAGTCCTGGGAAATGAGAACTGAAATCATGGGTATTCTCAGTGGATCGGAAGGTCTGTATGACCGCAAAGAAGATAGTTTCCTTTTAAAGTCAAATAAGAAATGGGATCTGTTCTCCTTGCTATGTTTTTAGAGTAACATATATGGCATTTAATAAAGGTCACACTTGCCTCCCTGCACGTTCACCTGGAGCTATGGGTGAGGCTATCAACCCGTGCCTCTCCAACTAAGAGGGCTGTCTACCATGTGAATATGTTCCAAAGTCTATTTCTGTGGGGTCACTGAACCTTCAGCTGCCTTCCTTTCCTGAAGCTCATTGTCTGGCCTGTTTGGCCAGCACTTGACACAAAGTACATGTGAACACAGCATCTCACTGCCCTCTACTGTTAGTGTCTCCACTCAACACCTGCTCCTCATGGAAACCAGATCTCATGAGATTCTGGGACGCTGAGGCACTCCTTGAGCGTAGGCCTTATCTTTCTTTCATTACGTCTATCAGCTGACAAATCTTGGCGGGTCTTTAACATTTTTACTTGTTACCCCCTCAAAATCTTTGTCTAGAATATACTCTTTTCTCCAAATTTTAGTTTCTATCTAAATCAGTTCAGCTTATAAACAATTTTCCTGATCTGCACTGAATAATGTAATGTTCATGACTGAAAGTCTTTAAGGATTTCTTGATGTCTGTCAAATTATCTATAGATACTCGTGCCTAGCAACTGCGATCCTTCTATTTCTCTACAGTTTTACCATTTTCATGTACCCCATGTTCCATCAAATGTAAAGCCCTCAAGGTAAGCAGAAATGGTGCCTTCATCTCACCTATTATCTCCAACCTGGGGTAACTACTCCCCCTTTCCAAGTTTGCTGGTGAAATTGGTTGGGGCGGGCCTGGGGGCTTGCTTTCTTGGTTTTAGCTGAAATGCCATTTCCCTTCTAAACATCCCCCCCATCACTTAACTTTACAGATGCTACGTGATAGGGGAAAATGCTTTCTATCACTTAACCTTTCAGATGTTATGTGATTGAGGGAAATATTTATCAAAGTAATGATTTGTACAAAATAGGCAAGCAATAAATGTCAGCCGTTATCTGCCTGGGCACCTTAATCACATCTCTGCAAATCACTTCAGTCTTCCAGGAGGCAGGCGAGGCAAGTCCCCTATGCTGATTTACCCAAGAAAACAAAGCCTGTGCGCTCTTCCTGTGTGGATTACCAATACTACAATACAGGAGTCGTAGGGCAGACATGTTCATGAGAGGGAAGAAAGGGGGACAGAAAGGGAACAGAAGAAAGCAGGATACAGATCCATTCTAGAGTTACTAGAACAGAAACAAGAAACCTCAGTCCAACCATATTATTTATGAATATTCCATATATAGGAAGGCTATTTGTAAGGTAAAGCTAACAAATAAGCTCATGATGCAAGAAACAAGCTACCTTTGAAAGGTCCTATTTCGCAATAAAGAATATTAAAAGAAAGTTGTTATTTATTGAGACCAGAGTGGCTATAATAAACAAACAAAGGATACTACTATACAGTAACACAAGCTTCTTTCAATAGCATTGTTTTAAATTAGGAAAAGTGGTCACCTCATTGCCATCATGTGGCATTTTCGACATTCTGTCAATATATTCTCTTGCCTTATCATGGCGACCAATGTGCCACAAAAATAGGCCTGCGTGATACAAGGCTTTGCGTCCGGCTTCCTTACGTTGCTCCTTCATTTTGGTGTCTAATTCCAGGATAGCTTCTCTATCTGAGGGGGGAAATAATATTAAATCTAAATTAAAGTTCAGATCAAGTGTTTAGGATAGGTTAGATGACTAACCAGGTAGAGAATTGGGTTATTCTCTCAAGGACAACATTATTAATAACAAAATACGCACTATAAATGCCATCTAAATACTGCAGGTATGCTGCGTCAGTTAAGAACGAGCAAGCCAGGCTGTGAGGATGTACACCTTTAATGCTAGCACTTGGGAGGCAGAGACATGATCTCTGTGAGTTCAAGGTTGGCCTGGTCTCCAAAGAGAATTCCAGGTCTGCCAGGACTTCACAAAGAGAAACCTTGTCTTGAAAACAAAATCAAACAAACAAATCTGAAAAGAGGAAAAAAAAAGAAAAAAAGATCAAAATGAATCTCAATAATGGCTTTTTTAACCCAGTATGTACAAATTAAAAATATACAATGGAAATAAAGTTACTGGATTTTCTCTTTTATAAAAAACTGAATCTTTGAAATGGGCTGATTTTACACTCACAGTATGTTTCAACCGAGGCTAAGTTATCTTCAGAGAGAATGTGTCCAGGCAAAGGCTCAGAGTTGAAAGACAGATCCATACACTCAACTTGTTCCATACATAAAATGACTAATCAATCAGGTATCAACTTAAAAGTTAAAAAGTAAATTAAAAATCAGGCTGGCAAGATGACTCGGTGTGTAAAAATGCTTACAGCATAAGCCTGGTATCACAAGTTTGATCCCCAGAACCTACGTAAAAGGCCTAGATGGGACAGCACACATCTATCTTAGCTCCTACACTGAGATGGGAGGCACACTGTGTTGGTTAGGTTTATGTAAGCTTGACACTAACTAGAGCGATTTGGGAACTTCAATTGAGAAAGTGTCCCTACAGGATTAGCTTGTGGGCCATTTTGCTAATTAATCAATGATATGGGAGGGCCAAGCTCACTATGTATGGTGCCAACCATGGGCTGGTGGTCCCGGATGCAGTCGGAGCAAGCCATGAGGGGCAAGTCAGCACAGAGAAGGTCCCTCACCCCTGACTCCCATAGCCTGTGCATATTTCCATGCCTCCAGATTCCTGCTGACTTCCCAGGATAACGGTCCACGAACTGTAAGATGAAATAAACTCTTTTCTCCTGAAGTTGCTTTGCAAATGTTTTATCACAGCAGCAAAACCACTAACTATAACGGAAATTAATACCAGGTTATGAGGTATTGCTGTGACAGACCTGACCGCAGTGTTTGTGACTTTGGGCTGGAAAAGCCACTGCTCAGAGCTCAGTGGGCTGTTCTCTGGGAACTTAGGAAACAATGCTGAGAACAGCGCAGATGATGGAGGCCTGGTTTGTGAAATGTCAGAGGGAAGTCAGAGTCCCTCAAAGACTCTAGCATGGCAGTTTGATTTTAAATTAAGAATCTGTGGTTCTGGTCAGCTGGGGCTAAAAAAAATCAGACATGATTAACAATAGCTAAGCACCAGTGAAGATAAACCTTTGCTTTGGGACAACTAATGCTGGTTTAGTGGGACCGGGGGAATTCGTGGTGGTTAAGAAGAGACCAGCATCACTGAAGCAAGATCTTCCGAGAAGGATATTGCTGGAGTCAGCACACAGACAACTGTGGTCCAGAGGAGGCCACGGCTGTACCTTGTGCTAGCAGCTGAACTTGGTGTAGCAGCCTCCCAGGTGATAATGGTTTTGAAGACATGAAGGGGTCATGGAGAGAAGCTGAGGCTTGGAGAGGCTACTGGTCAAGGTGCAGATCAGTTGTAGTCTAGACTACAACATTTTGGAGATGCCATGGGATGACCATCAAGAAGGGCAACAGGAGTGGATGAAGGCTGATTAGATAAGGTACAAGGGTTATGAACGGCAGACCAGAGAAGCACAACTGTCTAAGTCCTTTGGAGCCCAGAAGATCATGAGTCCGTCCAAGAAACTGGACACTCAATTACATACACTGTTGAAGTTGACTGTTCCCTCTTGAAGTAAGAAAGTAATTAAGTTGTTTTTTAAGTTCACAGGAATGTACAGTTATGAGATCCCGAATATTTATTTTTTTTAAAGTAACTTTAAAATTCTACAGAGAGACACTGGAATTTAACAGAAACTTGGGAATTTTACAGACTTATTTTAGACACCCTGAGTATTTTAAAGAGACCCAGCTTTTAAAGTGTTTAAAATTTTAAAGACTGAGGAGCTTTAACATGTCATCTTCGAGACAAAAATGGGCAAGGAAAGGTTCTAGATGAACAGCGACACATTTGTGTGTCAGGCTGACACGGGGTTGATTGTGCTGGCTAATTTTCATGTCAACTTGGCCCCAGCTAAAGTCATTTAGAAAGAAAGAAAGAAACTTAATTGAGAAAACTTCCCCACCAGATTGCCCTGTGGGAAAGTCTATGGGAACATTTCTTGATTAATAATTGATGTGGGAGGGTCCAGCCCACTGTGGGTGGTGGTACCCCAAGCCAGGTCTCATGGATGGTAAAAGAAAGCAGGCTGAACAACCCATGAGGTAGAAGCCAATACACAGCACTCCTTCATGACCTCTGCATCAATTTCTGCCCCGAGTGATAGACTACAATCTACGAGGTGAACTAAACACTTTTCTCTCCAAGTTGCTTTTGGTCATAGTGTTTTCTCACAGCAACAGAAAACTAAGACATGGGCAGAGAAAAATCACTTGGAAGCTTGTGGGTCAGATAACCTGGAGTTCCCAGTGTGGCAGAAACATGAGAAACCCCGCCTTAAAAGGTGGAGGAAAAGTTGAACATGCCATGGTATGTGTAAGCCAGCTCCTCCCATACCCCTTGCCTCACAGACAGACAGACACACATACAAATAATAATATTTAAGTAAATAAAAATTAAATAAAAATTCTGCCACATCTTGGGGAATATTTGATCACACTATGATCCCTGAGTTTTTATTTGTGCTGATTAAATAAAATTAACCTTGGATCAGGAGGCTGAGTTAGCAATTGGTTAACACAGATCATAGAGCATCAGAGGGCATCCAGGAGAGGTAGAGAGACACAGGAAGTAGTAGGGATGGATTTGGAGTAGCATGGCCTTTCTGGTTTGGCAGAGCATGGGCTTTTGAAGACGCCAGCAAGGAGAGAAGGTAAGTTTTTTTGCTACTTAGTCTCTCTGAGCGTACAGGTCTTGACCTCAGCCTTGAATTTGGAGTCTTATTTATAAATAGAATGATAGAGACTCAGTTAAAGCTACCTTTAGAGGCAGTGACAGAGCCGGTGCCTGTGGGACAGAATTCCTGCCAGGCTGTGACCGAGCGGCCAGGCCACTACTAGAGAAGCAGGCCGCTAGCTGCGGAGCCACAGTTGCTGGTTGAAATAGTAGATTAGGGCACAGCCACTGTGCTAAAGTTGATACAACAGCCACACGATCAGATTATCCACCTTTCATGTGCAAAAACCACACTTAGTTATGTAGTACAACCGAGTAGTGTCTGTCATTCCCAAGATAGACAACTATATTATAGTACTTTCATTAAAGAAACATAGAAAACATTGTAATCATTCTAAAGCAACACAAACACCAGGGGTAGTGTCCGGACTAGCTCCCAAACCACCTGGCTCTGAAGTCCAATCCTGAAGCACGTACGTACAGACAGACCAGAATAACTGTTTCATAACTTTGAAACACGCCCGGCACACCCCTAATAGAAAGTGCACACCTGTTTACTTGTCAAGCAATGTTTTATTTTGTTTTTGTAATCAGTGCATGTGTGCTCGGCATGAGAGAGGTATGTGATAGGTTTCTTAAAATAGAGAAAAATGCTTTTAATATTTAAAAACTCATGACATGTAGTTCATTTAATTATTTGAACTATTTACAGTGCTATTGCTACTGGACATATACACATATATTTTTAAGTTACCTGTGGCTTGGATTCTCTTCTGTCTCAGTCATAGGTTATATTACTCACCAGCACAATGCAATTAAGCTTTAAAGATCAGCTTATGAACAACGTTCCTCCCATAATATAGCCACATGTCCCAACCACTGTGCAGAACAATGTTCCTTCCATAATATAACCAAATGTCCCAACTACTAACCAGGAAAATTATGTTACTTTAATAACATAGCTGTATGTCCCAACTACTACCAAGAATAACATTCCTTCCATAATATAGCCATATATCCCAACTACTGCACAAAACAATGTTCCTTCCACAATAAAGCCATAAGTCAAAGTGAATCAGATATAAAAAATCCATCCAAACACTGTGCTTAAATACTATACCTGGATTGGGGCTCATCTTATGGACATACATTAGTGCAATCAGCGAACACAGTGATACATCTTGTTTATTTTTAATGGCCTCAAATTCCCGAAGGGCTTCTTGTGTTTTACCTGGGAATCAAGATTAGGGTTTGGGAGGAAAAAGTATTTTTAGTTCAGAGTCAGGATTCAGAAACTGCGAAGACATCTGGTGACTAGTGCAATACCTTCCATCAGGGTCCCGTAGGCATGATAAAACCTGAACACTGGATCACTGCCATACTTCTTCATCCCTTCGCTGGCAACAAGCAACACATGGTGATAATATCTCTCCTGACAATAGTAATTAATGAGTGCCTAAAAGGAAATAATGGCTAAAGGTTAATAGTCAGTTATTCTGAAAAATATTCAGAAACAGATATCAGTCTAAAATCTTAGATAATCCAGAACATGACAATCTCTTCTGTACTCCTAAAATACCACTACAAACGGACACATAATAGTGAGGACCAGAGAGAATGACCATGGGATTTCTGACGACTGAGGGGTTTTCTTTTTCAATGTGATTTCTTTTTCCCTTCAATAATTTTGTAAAGAATACTGGAGTCAGATTGCTTTTATATTTTACTCCTTTGGCTACATTTTCTTAAAGAATAAAAAAGAAAACAAAAAAGTAGACCAAGAAAATGAGGAGTCTTTGCCCACTTAGCTGTTCTCAGTGTTTTGCTGTTTCTTATTTGGTTTTGTTTGACACAAACTCGGGTCATCTGTGAAGAGAGAACCTCAGTTGACAAAATGCTTCCATCAGACTGTAGGCAAGTCTCCAGGGGCATTTTCTTGGTTAACGGCTAATGTGGCATGCCGCCCCTGGACAGGGGGTTATGGACTATGTATCTGAATGGTTGCTCAGTGAAACTTTGGGAAGAATGAACTGACTTGGCCATGTTGGAAGAGATGTGTCTCTGGAGGCTTAGACATTTCAAAAGCCCATGGTAGTCCCTACTTGTATTTGTTCCTGTCTCTCTGTGTCTGTCTCTCTTTCTTCCTGCTGCTTATGGATCGGGACAAAAGCTCTCATTTACTGTCATTTACCTGGTCTTGGACAGATCTGGACTCTAACCCTTTGAACTATAAGCCACCAGATTAAGTGTTTTCCTTTATAAGAGTTGTCATGTTCATGGTGTCTCTTCACAGCAATAGAAACTTAACTAAGACAGGACTTGGGTGGCTTACAGTTCAGAGGTTCAGTCCATTATCATCATCGTGGGACATGGCAGCATGCAGCCAGATGTGGTGCTGAAGAAGGACCTAAGAGTGTTACATGTTGATTTGCAGGTCACAGGATGTGAACTGAGATACTGGGTATGGCTTGAGCATATATGAGACCTCAAAGCCTACCCCCACAGTGACACAGTCCAACAAGGCCACACCTACTCCAAAAAAGCCACACCTCCCAGTAGTGTCATTTCCTATGAGCTTATGGGGGCCAATCACATTCATACTCCCACACCAGCATCATCTCTGCTTCACTTCCTGTCTCCAGAGAGCTTCCTTGAGTTCCCACCCTCATAAAATACAATGACCAAAAGTGACTTAGGAAGGATAGAGCGTATTTCACCTTATAGTTTACAGTGCAGGGAAGTCAAAGGGCTTTGAAGAAATGTGACTTACTGGCTTGCCCAGCCTGCTTTCTTATAGCACAGAGAACCACCATCCCCCACAGAGAGACGGGCCCTTCTACAACAATCAATAATCAAAAAAAAAAAAAAATATCCCGTGTAGACTTGACTACAGGCAATCCGATGGAGACCTTTTCTCAACTGAGGTTTCTTATTCTCAGATGACCCTAGCTGTGCCAAGTTGTCAAAGCCAGCACACCAGCAGTGGTCAGTTGGAATTGGTCTAAGGGTTCTTGGAGCTATCTCTGAGGTTTAGCTGCTGACTTACTCAAAGAGGGAAATCAGACTCTAACATGGCTGTGACTACTAGACTCCTTGACTCCATCAAACAGCATGTGCGGAATCCTGTGCCATTGTCTGATGCAGAAGGTCTAGCATGAGTAAGAAATGGACTGGACAGATGTGTGTGCAGACAGTTCTTTCACAGTCTGGATTCTGGAGGCTACATCTGTGCCTTTTCTAGATCACAATCACACAACAGTCTCTAGCACCTCTGCTCTGCTCCCCTCCTGTGCATTCTACTCCACAGCCCCCTCTCCGCCTTGCTTCTAGGGAGAAGGACACATATGTCACCCCCTAGTTTGCTTTATCACAAGTTCCTTGTGGACTGTCTGGGGTCACAAATGAGCTTCTCTTTCCCAGTATTATCCGTCTTGAATTTATGGAACATTTAAAAACACCCATCAACTACAATTCTGAGCTGAAGGCAGTGCTGGGATGTCAGACAGGACAGGGATTGAAAGGTGCAAAGACATGACCTAGAGTTTTGGTCTCTGTTACACTTTTGCTCATTTACAAACGGCCGTTAGTAAATCAAAAGTTGAGGTGGGGACGAGTAGCACCTGAAGATGACGTAAGAGTACCAGTCGGCACAAACAGGAGTAGGATCCACCAGACTCTGCAGTCAGGCCCACACCCCTCTGCCAACCTGCGCGTTTAGACTCACCACCTGCTACCCAGACTATCAAGTGAATGACCACGCCCCCTTCCCACTCCTCCAGCACTGCTAAGTGAAGCCGTCTTCAAGTGTGACTGTTCCTCTGGCTTTCGTATTACTCCCCATACCTATGGCTACTCTTGGGGTTCAAGTTAGACCATGTAGTCCAACAAACTTGAGTTTGATTTTTGAGACAGGATTTCATTATGTAGCCTAGGCCGGCTCAAACGTGCTCTCTTCCTGCCTGTGTCCTAAGTGCTGCCAGTTGGTAGGTTCTCCATGCTCAGCAGGGTGGCGAGCATTTGCTGACTGTCTACTTCCTAGTCATTAGCTACTCTCTAGCGCTACAGACTGAGAAGAGAATGATTATTCAGTACTGAGAAATGTTAGTAAGAGGGGTCACTGTCCTCAAAAAAACCCTTGTACTTCCTGGTGAAATCGCAAACAGAACACCAGTTGAGAGACACCGCAGTGATTAACATAGGAAAGTGGCCAGTCCATTACAATTAGAAACACAGAATACCGTACCCAGTTGATAAGTGGAGTGATCAGAGCATCCGCTCCTGCAGAGAATTGTAGAGCTGATTCTCCAATTATAAGCCCATTGCTCCTTCGCCTCACACATATAACACCATGATTTGCCTTGATGATTCTTGAAAAAGGCCCAGGAGTTTATAAGGCAGAGGAACAGTCCTTAGCCACAAGGAGCTAAGAGTACAGTACCAGGGATGGGTGCAGTGATGCGTGGGGCCAAAAGCCAGCCCTTGATCTACAACAGTGGTCTTGGACACATTTGGCTTCCCACTTGGCTTGGTCTGGCCCGTGAACTAAAACCGGCTGGAGAGAAGGGGCCAAGAGAAACATTTCATAGACAAATTCAGAACTCATAAAGATTTATTGGCATATGGGGATGATCATTCAAGTACATCCACAGCTGGTTCTCAACTGCAGTGTGGATAGACAGAAATCCTAAAATAGGTACTGCCTGGCATTTTGGAGAGGATGTTTGCCACTCCTTGTTCAAGAACCCCTTCTAGGCAGAATATTGGACAGACCGAGGGGGAAGGGAGGCAGAGCCAAAAGTCTCATTTTTAAGGACATGACTTATTCCTGTGATGAATGATGAAAAATCGAAGAATGGTTTTATCATTTAAGTAGCTTTTTTGCAGAAACTCATTTGGGTAACCTGACGGACAGATTGGAGGTGATGAAAAATGTAAAAGTTGGAGGAAAAACTTGAAAGGCGAGGCAGAAATTTGGGAAAAATAAAAAAGCTGAACATGTCAGCCTTCCCTAACCTTCAGAGCTGGTTTTCCTCTGTGTAGCTCACGTGGCATTCATGCTTTTACCAGCTCCTGGGTTCAGCCCTCATAAACCCAGTGTAAGCTGCAAGACCCGGCATGTTTACAGAAGTATCTTAAGATACTGATAAATAGTGCGTGCGAGACACACTGAAGGGGGGCAACCAATGCTTGTTAAATGCACTTGGGATTTTTTTTCCAGCATTAGATTGCAAATGGGTCAGTTTAATGTCCAGGAGTCTGTTCGGCTAGCTGCAACTTCCAGAAGATATCCAGGAAGAAGCGCCCCACAAATACTGAACAAGTCTGAGAACGAACAGAGAAAAACCATCCTCTGAAAAGGAAAGTTCTTGCACTTCCACACCTCGTCTTTGTTGCATCGTTTCTGAAAAATTTGCTGAATGGATCAATCAGAAGAACATTTTCGTATGCTAAATACTCCCCTCTTTTTAAAGTCTGTCTTTAACTGCTTGCACATCTTGTCATGGTCCTTTACAGGCGAATGCAGAGTGGGACTTTAGGATGGCTAAGTCCCTAAAAATCACACCTGGGGACGAAGCAAGCTTCCCCAGTAGAGGTCCAAAGTCAACACAAGCAACAGGCTGGGTGCAGGCCGTTAACGGCGAGGCAGCGGCTGTGCCCGGGCCTCGGGATCATCCTGAGGGGAGTAGGGGTGGGGGCGACATCTTGGCCAAGGCCGCAGGCCCTCACCGTCCGCGGACGCTGCCCATGCCACCCTGGCCAGGTACCAACCACCTCGCAGTGTCCACTCGCCCAGCCCACGCCCCGCGCTACCCGCTCACCTTGAGCCTCTGGGCGTCCATGGTCACCAGCTGCCCGGAGCGTGCCGGGCGATGCCAGCAGCCGGGGTCAGGGGCTCGGACCCTCTGCCCCGGCCCTCAAACCTTAAGGGACAGGGTGGGCAGTGCAAAGGGCGTGGCCAGATCTCCATTGGCTGCCGGCGCGAGGGGGTGGAGCCTGACCGCAGGACTGCGAGGGCGGGGCCCCGGAGCAGGCTTGGAGGGAACCCAGAGGGAGGACCGCGAGGGACACTGAGGTTGGAATCCACTGGGAGCTGAGTGCAGGGGCCGCAGAATGGAGGTTCAGCCTGGAAGACTGCGCCGGGAGGAGGGGGTGGGTGGAGCTAGAGGTATGAGATTAAAGAATGAAGTTGATGAAGCAGGAAATAGGAAGAAGGGCAACGCTGCTTTCCATCCCTGCAAACAAAGGCAGACTCCATTTTCTCAGCGTTTAAAAGCGGATTTGCGCAATGCGGCTCAGTGGCGTGCTTGACCAGGGAAAATGATTTACCGGCCCCGTGTAGTAATAGCGTCAAGGCCACAAGGTGGCGCAGAAAAATCACAATTTGGCAAAACTGTGAAGCCTGGCTTGGGCCTGTTCTAAATCTTGGCAAGCACTGCTGGAATTTTGTTGTCTGAGTGCTTATTAAACTGGGCCACCAGACTCCCATCCTAAAGTGTTATTTGAAATGTGTAATTGTCTCTTTCAGATTCGTATTTCTTAAGGGTTTGCTGTGATTTGGATATAAACTGTCCCTCAATGACAGGCGTGCTGGATGCTTAATTCCCCAGCCTGTGGTGCTGCTGGAAGTGGTGGAACCTTTGATTCTTGAGTGCCCTTGAGGATGTTGGGACCCTGGTTCTCTCTAACTTTCTGCTTACTTCCTGGCAGCCCCAAAGTGACTGGGCCTCCTCCACCATGATCTCGCACCACGATGTTCTGTTGTTCCGACAGGCCTGAAAGGAGGCCACTCCACGGTCCCCTACCCTCCTGGCCCCGTGAGGGCTTCTCTTCTTTACCAGTGTATCTATTATGAGAACCAGTAAGCTGACCGCCGGCTTTAAAATGAAGCAAGGGGTTTCCACTGGCTTTTCTTTAAAGTACATTACACTCAGTGAGGCACGTATTATCGTCGTGGGGTTATTTCTAACAGTCCAGGTAATGGCTCTGGGGATGGGCAGTTGGCAATACCTACTGATCTGGTTTCCAAATCACGCCGCACAGAAAACCTCGGGCTATAAAACCTTGGTGCTAAATAAAGTGTGCAGTCTTGAGATTGTAAACTTGAATCCAAGGGGGAAAAGTCTATCTGACGATCACAGTTATGGGGATAGATGACCAGATGAGCTTAGACTAGCGGAAAGCTACACACTGGAGCACATTGACGTAGCCCCTTGTCGAGTTTCTGATGGTAAATTGATTAGCACCAAGCATTAGTTAGCTGTGGTGATTTGATGTTCCTCCATAAACTCTGGGCAGGGAGTTCCTTTTTAATTCTGTCTGTCTTGAAACACCCTATGTTCTCTAACACAAATATTTCCATTTCTCTACTGTTAGCTACACATGTCTGAGCATGGAACCTAAGACCACCTCCATGTCTTGCCCCCAAATCTCCTAAGAATGTCTTTAATCCATGTAGAAGCAGGGATTCCTTTTTTGGTAGGTTGTCTTTTTCTTCTAGGCCTCAAGCTATTTTTTTTCCACCTACCAAAATTTACTCTTTCTGTAGAGAGAGCTCTAACCCATTCTCTGAGAAACCTATGAAGATCACCATAAGCGGATGGGTTTGAGAAAGAATGTGAGTGTGTGTGTGTGGGTGGTGGTGGCAGGGGTGGATCTGGTCTCTAGGCCTGAGATGGAGCTGATTTGTGCTACTTCTGTGACTTGCAGAGTGATTATTTTGGAGAAGTGGTATTAGGTTTATGGCAAGCATATTGATCTCATAAGCATTTAGTGCTTGTGATATCATCAATGCTTCTATTCAATCGTGTCTTTTTTCTCCATAGTTCTTATGCTGACCTATCTTGATCTGAACTATCTCATTATGCATCAGGTTAAAAGAAAACTTGGAGGTTTCTTTTAAACATCTGAATGGTTCTGGTGAAGACAGAAGGAAAAGGGTCACAGAAGAGAAACTATACAAGGAAGACAAAGGAAAATGACATTATTTGAATAAAACCTGTTTGTGCACATTTCTCTTGGCTATTGCTTCTGTTGGAAAAGTATACATTTTCTGCCCACGTCTTTCCATTCTTTTTTTTTGGAAGAAGAGGAAAAATTGGATATTAGATAAAACTAGATAAAGATATCATCTGTTTTGATATCTTTAGTCAAAATAATGCTGTGTCCAAGTGGCATGCCATGAAAGTGGCACCCCTTGCAGCCTTTCCTGCCTCTTTGGAACTTGCTGTTATAACTTGCTGACCCTAAAAACTGAGTAGTTTGCGTGTCTGAATGTTCTACTTAGTAACATTTGGGCCAGGTGCTCCTCAAAGTGTCCCTATACCCCGATGCATGCGCTGTTCTCTAGTGCGTCCCTCAGACCCCCTCAGGATGAGAGCCTTTCTGTGCATGGTAAGCTAGGTGCATACCCTTCAACAGCTACTGCTCTCTTTCCTCACCCTTAAATATGCATGCTTTCCCCCTAGATTTCTCTCCAAATTTAACTTCTGGCTGTTTGTGTGCACAGCCCTCCTCTGTCTTTCTCAGCCTGCCCACTATCTAAACAGCTGAATGAAAACAGTAAAACATCCCTATTCATGAGTCCATTTGCAACTGGATTTTAGTTGCTGGCGGTGTGGTTTTGCTGCCACCGCACCTCAAATTTTTGTCTCCAGAACATTTAATCACATGGAAAACAAATGCTCCTCTACTCATTACTAGAGAACATTTTAAAATGCTGTTTTGTGTTCCTCTGAAGATTCCTCATCTTAATTGTTTCAAGTACACAATTAGACTAGGTGTGTGTTTCTTCTTGTTGTGTTGCTTTATGTCAACAGAGACTTAAGCTGCGAACCCAGGCTGCATGGAGCATGCTATGTGCTGCAGGTTGACTTTGAACTCTGAAACTTCCTTCTTCTGTCTCCCAAGTGCTCAGCGTAGACAATTAGAATTTTTGTAGCAGTGCGGAAGGAAGAGCTTTCAGAAGGGCGTCGCATAATAACGTAGCCACTAGCAGCATGCAGCTATTCAAATTGTCAGACTCTAAATTCAATTTTTCAAAAGCAACCAGTTGCATTAGTAGATTAGTACATTTTCTACCACCTACCTAAGGTTAGGTCATATGTAACGAAAAGAGATGTTTAAAGCTCACAGTTTGGAGACTAACAGTTCAAGACTGAGAAAATGAGAAGCCTAAGGAAGAGCAGTGCTAAATCTGTCTCATATTTTTCCTGAGTTCTTACTGCACACATCATGAATAATATTAACTTGAATGTACAATGCTTTAATACCAGAGGCTGGGAAGGGTGGGAGGAGATAGAGGAAGATTGGATGCTAGTACCAAAAAGACAGGCAGAAATGAGGAGGTACCACGGAGATTTCTAAACCACCCAGGCTGATGCTAGGACAGAAGGTCACTTGCTGGAAACTGACAGTGGGGCTCCATTGCCAAGGACAACTTCCATACAGCTCTTTGCATGTAGAGAGGTCATGCTGGGGTGGGTTTGGAAGCTTCACCCCCATGTCTAGTTAGGGTTTCTATTGCTGTGAAGAAACACGGAAACTCTTACAAAGAAGCGTTTAATTGGGGGGAGGGGCTTGCTTACAGTTTCAGAGGTTCAGTCCATTATCATCATGACCAGGAGCATGGTGGCCTGCAGGCAGATGTGGTGCTGGAGCTGAGAGTGCTGCATCTTACCTCAGAAGCCACAGGAAGTCGACTGACTGTCACATTGAGTGAAGCTTGAGAAAAAGAGACCTCAAAGCCCACCCCCAAAGAGACACTCTTTCTATAGTTAATTCTGCACAGCTTCTGTAAAACATAAGAAGAAACTGAGGGAACCTGTGTGGTTTACCGTGGCTATACATGAGACTCAACAGCAGGGCAAATCACTAGGATGTTTTAAGCTTTTATCTTTGTGTAAGTAAGAGGATTCACATGCAGGTCATTGCTTGCCTGGGAAGCCCCTTACCCACAGAACCATCTTGCTGCCCCCCCAAACCTTAACGGCTTCTAAAACTAAGCTAGCTTCAGCTCACAGCCAGATCCCCAGACTCTGGGTACCAGAAACATTTTAAACACTTGTCTCTGAAAATGGAAGATGCTATAGAATAAATCATCCATTTCCAAATATAAACGTAGGCAATGCTGAGAGACTATGTTTGCCAGGAAAATCCAGAGTCTAGTTCAATTTGAGGGATGAATTGGAAACTGAGCCACGAATGTTCTGGTAACACATAAGCTCCCACAAACGTGTCAAAAAAGCCATTTTCTATCAATTTCTGAGACCTAGATGATTGTAAATTTGGTGATACTTTTCCAAATGGTTGTGCCAAAACCAGCATGCATGGAAGAGTTACTTTTTCCAGTCAGGAGAAGCTGTCATTTCCTTCCTCCCTCCCTTCCCTGCTCCTTCCCTCCTTCCCTCCCTTTCTGCTTGTTTGGATGCATGTTGTACATGTTGGTGCTTATGCCTATGATGATGAGTGCATATGTGCAAGTGTATGTAGCAGTCAGGCTTAAACATTAGGTGTCTTCCTGTCAGTTTCCATAGTACGTTGGAACTAGTCTCTTACTGAACTTGGGATTACTGATTTAGCAACACTGGCTTGGTAGTAAATGCTGGGATTGAAATGTGTATACCTAGCATTTGAGTTTCAGATTTATAGCACTGTACCTGGCTTTTTACCTGGCGCCAGCGGATCTGAACTCAGGTCCCCATGCTGGACAGCAAACACTTTACCAACTGAGCTGTTGCTTGATCTTGTGTATATTTTCTTTAACAATTTTTAATTTTTAAATTAAAAATTAATGTGTGTGTGTGTGTAGGTTTGAGGAAAATATTTTGTTCCTCTCTGTCCCTCTCCACTTTATTCAACTTTTAAAATTGTACGAAGAAGGGTACATTCTGTACTGTGAAGATAGATATGTCTTCATAGATGTTGTGCTTGCAGAATTATGTGTCCTAGAAGAGATATTTGGCAACAAAATCTTGTGGAGTGGTATAATGGTCTTGCTTCCAGGAGAACTACCCACATCTAAAATAGGAAGGGATAGTAACAGTTTAAAATCTAGCAAATCAAATTTTTTGAGTTTACACAACAGAAATGCTCACAGATGGGAAAAAAAGGAGTAAAATTATTTGTTGCACTCTTACTAGCTATGAAAAAATGGAAAACCCCACCATCATTGTCCATCAATAAGTGACTGTTAAATTTATATAATGTAATATTTTTCACCACTTAAGAATGAACCTGATTTATGTGTCACATGGGAAAATATCCAAGATATAGCCATTGAAATGTTGACGCGGTAAAGCATAAAAATATTACAGTTTTTATAATAAAACCTTTGCATATATAAGCACATAAGATGTCTTATCTTGATAATTACTCAGGAACAGGATAATTGTATTTGTGTTTGTCTCCACTGTTTTGGGGGTGATTTCCTTTTCCCCATAAATAATTTACAGGTTTTATTTTTGCAGCTTAATCAGGAAAATACTATAAAATTTTAATAAAGTTTACAGACTTGGCGCAATGACCTATGAATTCTGGCCTCGTTCCCAAATGGATTGGTGTTTAGTTTTTGAGTTTATCATAGGATAGTTTTCTGTCAAAAGCAAAATACACTGTGTGTCCTTAAAACATATTAGCAGTGATCTTTCTGGGGTGGTGACCTTTCCTCCTCTCTCTTTGGTCCTAATAGATTTTTCATCTTAAGTGTCCACAGGCTCCTCAGAACAGCCCAGATGTCCGGAATTTGTTCCTGGTGTAGATAGATCCCTTTGTTCCTGTGCGTAACCATTTCTCCCAGAGCCAAACAGACATCTTTCCCCAATTTTCCCAAAGCCCTGTAAAAGTTTGTCGTGTTCTTGCTGCTACCACATGGGTCCTTTTGGTAAGGTCAAGTTGTACTTACTGAGAGGAAGCAATGTCGTTGTGTTTCCTCCGCTCTTACTGGGACGTCTAAGAGCGTGTATCCGCCTGTCCTGAGTTAATCTATGCTTCCTTGGTGCCAGAGCTTCTTGGGTATGTTGTGTTGACTATGTCCTGCAGTCAACCACGACGAGTCGCTGAGAGCTTTGACGCTTGTGGGGCTAAATACCCCAGAGCCGGAGTTAGTCTGGTCACAGACTCTGAGAAGAGCTTCCTATATAATGTTCCTCCACTTCACTGGAACAGGCAGCAAGGCTCGGTGCACATGCGCAATACACGGGTATGGCCTTTTCTTGGGGATTCTGATTTGAGATAAGGTTTGGGACTTTATTTTAAACTAATTCCCTGGCATATTTTTATAAAAGGAAGAGATAAAGATACTGAGAGGTGGCTGATGTTATATAGTAGGCCTGGAGACTCGGTACCCACTACGATGCTGAGGTGTATATTTAAAGTATGGTCCAAGGATAAGGCCATGGGAATATTTAGGTTCTGATATGGAGAAAGGGGAGTGGCAGAGTGTTATAAGGCATAGAGCCTACACTCACACTAAATTTTATACAGTTAATGCCCAGTGAGATTTTTATTACATGTTATAGCATGTGACATATAAGAAGTCTCTGCTGTCTGTCAGTTAATGATGTCATGCACGTTCTTCTTTTCAGTGAATTACTTATTCCTGAGTACTTTAACCATTTTCTCCAAGTCATGTTATCCCTTCTCTATTTACCATTGCTACCTTACCCGTAACGCACTGTGTTCTAAGATTTCATCTGTTTCAGGTTATCGGTCAGTGTAGCCCAGGAGCTACTTTCCCTATGGTAGTGTAACTGAATACAGTTACAGCAAAGAATGAATCAAAGGCACTCTTTATTTGCTTTTAGAATTTTTTTCTATGACTGCAAGGAATACTGCTGAATAAGGTATTGCTCCCCATCCCTGATGAAAGATGGACATTAATAATGCAGATTAGAATGAGGCTAAGTCATACTGAAGAGAAAACAGCCCCAGTTCCCTTCATAAGAATAAATTTATTCTTATGTAGTTCTAACATAAAAAAGTATGGAGTGTTATAGACTTCTTAAATTCAAAAAAAATTAAAAGATTACTTTTGAACTAATGGCTTGAAAAAACATCCAGACCAGTCCCACTCTGCTGAGGAAAATCTTACTCTGCAGCCCAGGCTGTAACTCACTATGTAGGCCCAGCTTTCCTCAAACTCACTTTAAAGTTCCTGCTTCTGCCCCCTGAGGGATGGGATTCCAGGTGTGAGCCCATACCCTCAGCTAAATCCTTTTTCGAAGAATTGTTTATAGCAATGCTAGCAATTCACCATTTTTCTCATTCACGAGACAGCTGATGATTGCTGGGCAACATCTGTCAGAGAGGAGGCAGAGGCCAATAGGAGTGTATGTATGAATTCCAAGTCACACTCTTCAAGGCCGACTGAGAGTTGAGGTATGGAGAAGATGAAGAAACCAGACATCCATCCTGATCTGCCCAGGCTAGCCCCAGCTCATGACGTGTTTTGCTCAGGCTAGCCCCAGCGCATGATGTGTTGGTATGGTCATTTGTACTGTCTCCCTTCTCAAGGCATGCTCATAAATTCTCAAAGAATGCACTGGGAACTTGTTTTTCAGTCTTAAATAACATTACTTTTCCTTGAAAAGTAGGCCCGGTTTATCTGTTAGGAGGTGTGCTGAGGAAATTGAAGAAAAATCTTCCATGTGTTTAAATAAACAAGTCTACCAACATTTTTTTTTGTGGTATATTTTGTTATATGTTTCTACACTAGTCATTGAAACTATAAATGAGAAATGCAAATGAAATACAAAGTACCTACTTTTTGTTAATTTTTTTGTTACCAGGTTCCTCACAACCTCTTTTTTTCCTATTTCTATTTATCTAGAAACAGCAGTATTTAATGCCATTTCTTTGGAGATAATTCGTCTCACAAACTTGACTTCTGTTTTGCCACAGTATATAATTTCTTAGTCACTACTCATTACATCTGAGTATCCATTTTCTTAGGTCAACCCAAACTTTTCCACACAGGAAAAGAAACCATGGAATCCTAAAAGAGAAGGTACTCACGCTTATGTCTTATTCCTTCCTGAATATATTTATTTACTCCCCAAGGAACTTCCTAAGTTATGTTTCTGTTTCTCATTTTTTTTTGTCCTAAGGTTAGAACCTGTTTGTTCCTGACCTCCTCCTTTGCATTCACAGACCTGCTGCAAATGCTGCCACTCTACCAGGCTGCTTCTCAGTTTGGGGTCTGATTGAACATAGCTACCATAATGATTGGATGTCTGGAGTCAGTGATCTATAAGGAACACTTGCACCGAGTCGTTTTGTCTTCATGGGAATAAGTTATTAATATCTGCCGATGGTAAAACTGAATCAGAGAGACATTAAGGGAACTTTAGAAGCCATCCAGTGAGTGAGCAGCTTTGTCCAGCTGCAACTTGAATTCAGGTGGTCTACTTTATACTTTTGACCATAATTTTTTATTTTTTTTTTGTTAAGCATTTCCTCCCTTTTTTATTCAGTAGAACCCAGATCAGAAGTTGCCATGTAGCCTCGCTTTGAGCTGCCCATCTATTCCTTCAATGCTACAATTTATAAATTTTTCCTTTTCTTTTTTCTCTTTGTGAACTAGCCCAGTAACTCAATAACAGAAGTTAGGAAATCAGGTTTACTTCTTGCTGTTTTCATTTTTTTTTAATTTATTTGGCTAGTTGTTGTTGTTGGCAGTGTATTTGTATGTGTTTGTTTCTGTGAGTGTGTGTGATTGTATCTATGTGCATGTGTGTTTGTGTACACATGAACCATGGCAATCAAAAGGAGGCTGCCGGACACTGTGGGACCTGGAAATTGAATTTGGGCTATTAGGTTTTGCAGCAAGCCACTTTGTCAGCTCCTGGATAATTTCTTTAGTGACTGAGAGGGACAGAATGGGAAGAAATTTTGGTGTCAGACATGCTAAATTGAACTCGACAGCTGAATGTATTAGCACAAAACACCAGTAGACAGTTGGAATTACTGCACCAGCTCAGCAAAATGACCAATACTGACTGCAATATAATTCTAAGGAGAAAAATATATAAGGCAAAAACAAATGAGATGTGGAAAGAAACCTAAGGTACTCTGGTTTCCTAAAAGATAATAAAGGTCACATTTTAAAGAAAGATGGGAATGGTCATGATCATCAAGGTCTCAAAACGTTCCATATCCCGTTAAAACTGAATACAGATAATTAAATTTGCCTGCCTTTCAACTGGCAGAACAGGAATCAGACACGAAACATGAAAAAAGAAAAAAAACTTTCTTTAGAAGAACGCAGTTTAGCATTGTGTTAGCATTTTAGCTTGCATTATGTGTGATTTTAAATACAGAGCCCATACAATACAGTCAAGACCTTCTGTCATCGGACCCCTGCCTGTCTCTCAGCTCCTGGCAGTATTCATTTTCACTTCAGGATATATTAAACTGTCTGCTAGGCAGTCAAATTGCCTGACTTCAAATGTATCGCCAATAACTCAAAGAAGGAAGATAATACTTGGGTCTTAATGTTTGCTGGTAAAACACACATATACTCACATTGGCAGCTTCAAGGTGAGAAATGAATTCGCAAACATGTGGTGGGAAAATGATTTTTTTCTATAGCAGTATTTGCATGAGGTATTTATCATTAAGGCTATAGTTTCCTACGCCGTATTATTAAGATGGGTTCCATCTGCATATCGTCACAAATGCAACTGAGAAATCAAAACAGCACTGACTCTTCTACAGCTAACATTTGGATCAGTCAGGACGATTCTATCTTTCTAGGCAAGTGCTGGACCACTGAGCTATTTCTCCAGCTCACCACTAATCATTTCTAAGTCAACACCAAATAGGAGGGATGTCATCACCCACATGAGAAGCCATGACCACACAGCCTCCCTCATATGCCAGTCATTCTTTGTTCCTGTGTCCGTATGTTCTTTCCAGTTCTTTACTTCATGCTAACAGCATCATAATACAGACATCCTGATAGGACGCCTAGCTTTTGACAATTCTCAAGTGATTATATCAACAAGATGATTTCCAGACAAAAATCTCTCATCTTTTTCTTTTAATTTTAAACAGCAGAAGGGATGAGTATGGACCCCAGTTTTCTATTTAAAAGATGGGAGGGACTGTAAAGATGAATAGGGTCAACTAGAGTTATTTCTTTTCTAAACCAAGAATTCATACTTAGAAAGTCCAAAGACAGATGGGAAAGGATCAGTCGAGGGAGAGAGTGAAGATGTACAGGAGACATGGCCAAGCTAATGTTCCATGGCTGGGGAGAAGGATTTCCACTGCAAAAGGTGGAGGGCAACGAGGCAAGAGGGAAGGGGGGGGGGGACACAATGAAAGTGAGAGGAAAGACAGGCGAATTACGAGAGAGAAAGAGGAGGGGAAAGATGCAAGAATAATGAAGTTTCTATTTTTTAAATTTGTAATAGCGATACTAGCCTTAAAAACTAAGACATTACAGTCTCAATAGCTAATTGGTGGTTCATACTTAAATTTAACCAGCATTACCAATAACAATTTTTATTTCTACTATTTTTTAGTCTATTACCTCATGGTGTTTGGCTTGCATAACCCTTCATCTTCAAGCAGTTCCTTGGATTTTTCTGTGACACTGACATTTTAAGTGTAAACCCACTTCTTTAATAGAATGTCTTTGATTTTATTTTGCAAACGCTTATACGATGGTTATGAAATCCCAGTGGTGACTTAGAAGTAACGTGACCTTCTTGGGGTAGCTTAAAAAGAGATAGCCTCATTTGGTCTCCTCTCTGATAATGCTTTCCATGGTTGTATCTGCTTAGTTTATCCACTGCTAATTTTATACTTTAAAATTTTTATTAATAAAGAAGAGATAGTTTGAAGCGATATAAGATTTCTGCTTTTTTTGATAATATGAGCAAAAGGTCAAGACCATAATGGGGACGCCCACAGATACTGCTGACTCTGAGGAGTGGATTGGGGGCTGGTGTGGAGGGAAGGTGGGGGAAGCGGGAAGAGAGGAGGGAATGGGAACTGGGATAGTTATGTAAAATGAGAAATGATTGTTTTAATAAAAAAAAAAGATTCCTGTTCCTCTCCAAACTTTTATGCAAAAGTCCCAGAATTCCTTGAGAGTTGTTGTGCAAATTAATTGTAATGGTTGTCCCACAGCAGTTTCTTCCTTCCTCTGCTTTTGTTCACTAAGTCTTAATAAAATGAAGATGTTTTCCCTTTTCCCCACTTATTTATATATGTAAATCCATTGCATAAATTGGTACTATTTATTTCTGGTGTTGTGTTCTTTTAGTTGTATTTGGGTACTTAGCTTGCTTCAGATTTGGCCTATGACACGAATATTCTAGGTCTTTTTCTGTCCTATTGACAAGACCTCATAAATCTCTACATCAATTACTTTAAAATTTTTTTTTTATTCTAAGTGTTTGAGTGATTTTTCTGCTATGTATGCCAGTGCACCACGTTCATGCCTCATGCACATGGAAACCAGAAGAGGGTATCAAATCCCATGGAACTAGAGTTACAGATGGCTATGAAGTTACATGTGGATGCTGGGAATTGAATCCACATCCTCTGGAAGAGCAGCTGGTATTCTTAAGCCCTGAACCATCTCTGTAAGCCAGCCCCAATTAAATGTTTTTCTTGATAGGAGTTGCTGTGGTCATGGTGTCTCTACACAACAATAAAACCCTAACTAAGACAATGTCTGTGAATTCATGACCGTGTTGTGTTTCTCTCAATCAGTTACATAAAGTCTCCACGCCAAGGTGAGGGAAGCCATTGCTTCCTGTTGACTTTGAGGAACTATTTTGTCATTTCGTATCAGCCTGGCAGGAGACACATGGCATGTTAAAATAAGGCAATGAGAGGCTTTTTGTAAAGAAATTATTTACAAGGGTGTCAGAACCTGGGGAAAGTCAAAAGGAATAAGGAAGCACCTCCAGATCCAGGAAAGCAAGAGAAGGATTATTTGGCTCCACAGGAAGTTGCTCTGACCTTCAGTGGGTAAGGCCTGCAAGGAAGGAACAGGCAAATAAATGTTTCTATCTCACGTTTTCTATACTGATGTCCAGCGCACTGGTTTCCCATTGGCCAGCAGACTGGAAGCTAAGGGGCAGAGGAACATACACACGTGATACAGATGTCTTCTTTCTCAGGGGAAACACAGAGAGGGTGCAGGGAGCTTCTGGAGGAACATAGTAGCCTACTTCTAGCAACTTTGAGTTTTTCAATAGCACGTTCAAGGCTTCCTTTTGTATCTCAAGAGGCCATCCTCAATGCATTGGCTCGCATAACTTTCCCCTCTATGAATACCAGTTCATGTGTTAGCACTGGCTCTTTGTTCCCACCAAGATCACATCTTGTTGCTTCTAGCTGCTGGCTGCTTGGGGGAGGGGCACATTCTAAAAAGTCCCATTTTTACTCCAAGTTTTCTCTTCCATACAGCAAGTATGTGTGTGTGTGTGAGCGTGTGCATGTGTGCAGCTCTCTTCACCATACATCAAAGCATCTTTATGTTGTTATACAATTCTGCTAACAAAAAGTAACCGGGCAAACAATAAAATAAAAAATTAATTTTTATTAGTTCTGCACATTTTTTTCATTGTGATTAGCATCATTTTGGGTAATAGTAGCATTTTCCCACATGCAGTTCATGAATATGGTTTGTCTAAATATTTTTAAGAAAAGAGGTGCCTATGGTCTGCTTCTGTAAGAAACACAAAATATGTCGATGTGATTGACTATGTAAGTGTAATACTCTCTGTTTTTGAGGAAAAGAAATTAGGAAGCCCACATTGATATTTAGAACAATCTAGAGAACTGTGTTTCCAAAGCAAAGAAAAATAATTAGACAGCAATTAGGGGGTTAAGGACAGAGGTAGGTAAGCGCTACAATCAGCAGTTAGCATAGACATGACAAGAACTATAAATCAAATGTTATACCCTTTTCCAATTGCAAATCCTAATTTGGATGTGGAGTGGTGAATGTATTTCGCCCCTTAAAATTGTGAAATGAAATAAATGTAATAAAAAGGCAGAGATCTACCACTACCCCGGCATGTTTTCATTCCTTAGTTAGCAAAGATCTTTCATGAAAAACTGCTATGGATAGAAAGTAAGAAAAGTGATTGTGAAATCAACCCGAAGATAATTTCCTCTTCATATGTACATAATGCTGGAAAATAAAATAAAGTGACTTTGTACAGTATTTATATTCGCTTATAAAATTCTAAACATGTTTTAACAGTTTAAGCAGTGTTGTCGTTTTTTTTTCAAACATGTATGTACAGTCTGTCTATACACTGAATGTTATCCACTCAAAATTTAAAAAGAACCCAAACGTCATTAAAGTGCTGCAAACTATTGCTTAATGACTTAAAGCAATGAAATCTGCTGAACGGTTTCCTTGACTTAGCCACTGATCTATGGTTTCTCATGAAGGAGATTCTGAGTGGTGGGAGAAACTAGATATCGCAACATGGTAATATCAGCATGCACTGGCAGCATCCACACTATCTATAATGGTACAGAATACGGTATATTACCTGTGGAAAGCTTGCACGCTACATTTCGTGTGGTACATATTTGATGCAATAAATACTGTGCTTAGGTCACTATTTGTTTGCTCAAACGTGCACCACAGAGTAAAATGACTATTTACATGATAAATAGCATTTCATTAACACATACAGTGTCAACCTTGCTGAGAGCTGAAGATGGCTAAACAAAGTGCAGGATTAAGCGGAAATTTATAAAGGGTTCGCTTGGTCAATTCACTCTGCTAGGGTTGGGGGTAGGGCGTCATATTCAGTAGTGAGAGACTTTTAAGAGACAACGGACAGAAACATGGCGTGGTTCTAGACGTTTGAATGAAATGTGCACCCACTAATACTTAATGACCTATCCTGAAAAGTCTCCTTGGACTAAGGGCTAGACTTGACAAAACTGGATGAACAGAGCCGATAATCTGATGATCACCACAGTGTGCACCCCGCACACCCCCTCAGGAACACAGATGATATGGAACTGTTGAAGAACTGGCTCTGCTTTCCTTTGACCTTTCCTCGGGCACAATCCTAAGGTGCAGCATGGCCCCGTGCAAAACCACACCTTGTGCAGACAGCAGGGCCATACCTCCAGGTGACACACCTTTAGTCTATTTCCCAACAGAAACCGTGTTTACAAAATTAGTCACATGTAACAAAGGACACATGGATTAAAAAAAAGATGAATCTGCTAACTGAGCTTGTAAAAAACGTGACAAATCTGGCAGTTGAAATGCAAATGGTGGATACAGTTTCTACACTAGAGTGTTTCCCATTAACCCCCAAATGATAGCTCTCCGCCCCTTTTAGACTGGTCCCTACAGTCTGCATAGCCATTGTCTCTGTCTTCAGCAGTGTCAGCTGGTAGTGAGAACAGTAACCGCCTGCCAAGGATGTCTCCCCTTTACCCAGAGTCACAGAGTTTGCCGACAAGGGGGTCACTGTCTTATTAGGCACTGACCTTAAGTAAATGTGTGTAAAAACAGTCGGTTTGGCATTGACCTCCTAAAGGAGTCCTTTTGACTTCACCTTCACAGGCTGTAAACAATTTATCACCCAATTTATTATTTTTGTTTGTTTGTTTTTTGTTTGTTTATTTCCCTTTGGCTTTTTCATCTTTTCCTTCCTGCTCATGTTTTTCCACGATTGGCTTTGTCACCCGATCGTAGGAGGGGGGACAAGCTGCAGTGGACATTGTGAGGTCAGTTTTCTCTGTAATAGAGTTTTCGTTTATCCTATCAATGATCATGTCTTCTTTTACAAGAAGGTTAGCCCCACCTTTGAGCTTGTTTTTATTGTACGTGAAGGAAGCTTGTTTGACCGTTCGCTTCAAAAGGTGGCGCCTATAAGCACGCTGAATGATAACTGCGGACACCTCTTCTTGTTTGCGTTTCAAAGTAGTAGTGATTGGCTGATAGGAGACCTTGGAGGGGTTGGAAGCCATGAACCGCTCTTCCATCTGGACTCGAAGGGCATCCATCTCTCCACTCTCCCCCAAGACACGCTTTGTAAAAGCAAATAAGATGTCCAGGCAGTGGATGCGGTCTCCGCTCACCATGGGCAGATCCATGGCGATGAGCTGGAGTTTGTTTGGTTGTGGCAAATTGAGAGGCGGTTCAAGCGCAGCTGCAAACTGAGATAATTTCTCAAATTCCATGAACTGAGTGGCGTCGGGGTCGAACTTCTCCCAGACCTCATAGAACATCTCAAAGTCGTCCTCACTCAGGGGCTCTGCGCTTTCTTCTGTGGCGACGCTGAAGTTCTCCAGGATGACAGCGATGTACATGTTCACCACAACCAGGAAGGATATGATGATGTAGCTGACAAAAAAGAAGATCCCCACAGACGGGTTCCCACAGTCCCCCTTCACCGAGCTTCCAGGGTTAACTTTATTAGGGTCACAGTCAGGGGGTTTGCTGTTGAGGATGGGGGCCAGCAGTCCGTCCCAGCCCGCCGAGGTGGTGATTTGGAATAAGCAGATCATGCTGTTGCCAAAGGTCTCAAAATTGAACATGTCGTCAATCCCAACTTCCCTCTTAACATAAGCAAAGTTGGACATCCCAAAGATGGCGTAGATGAACATGACCAGGAAAAGCAGGAGGCCGATGTTGAACAGCGCGGGAAGGGACATCATCAGAGCGAAGAGCAGCGTGCGGATGCCCTTGGCGCCTTTGATCAGGCGTAGGATTCGGCCAATCCTGGCCAGGCGGATGACTCGGAACAGGGTAGGGGACACAAAATACTTCTCTATCAGCTCGGCCAGAAACATTCCTGTAGAAAAATAGTTAGAATTTCAATCAGTGAAGAAGTCATCCATTAAAATATTTGATTTATTAAAGTTCCAAAGTCAAATTCAGGACATTGAGATTCAACTGTGCAATCTTAGGCATGGTACATAGATAATACAATTATCTTCCAGTATTTTCAACAGACTTGTGCCAGGAAGCACTGTCCCTCTCTAGAATATCAAAATTCTTTTATATTCTTTTATTTCATAGGGCATCACATTTGCACATAACCTATATACACTCTTCTGAAGGTTTTATGTTACCCTTAAACTGTTTATCATATTTAACAACATAAACATCAGAAAATGAGTAGCTGCAGTCACTTTAAAGGAAATAACAGCAATGAAATGTATATGTATGGTCAGTAGAGGTGCAGGGTTCTTAAACATACTTTTGATCTCTGTTTGAATTTGTGGATATCAGATTCATAGATATGGAAGACTGAATGTATATAGAATTATACAATGTATAACATAAATCAACATTAATTTTAACTCAGCAAAAATTAAAAGATAAGAACCATAGTATTTTGTTTTCAGAGGTGTTGATATGCCATAGTTAACCTGAAATCTCATCAGAAATAAATGCTGAAGTTTGCTTCAGTATCAACAGCTAAAGATGGAAGTACAAATTCATATGGATATGATGATTTTCTCTAATTTTTTTGAACATAACTTTCCTTTTCTCACCTCATCAATCCAAAATATTGGAGTGTTTAATGTTGTTTTCCTCTTCCTATAAACTTGATGCTTCCTTGAGTTTCTTGCACAATACTCTTACAGAATTGTTTGTGCACGTGCTTGTACACTTACAACACGCTCCAAGGTTAATGCTCCTTTGGTCTTTTGTAGCATCTCAAGTTTTTAAGTTTTAGAACTTCTTTCTCCCTGTGATTCTGTTTTTGGCATATGTCTGTTTATGTGGTATGCTTATGTGTATGCATGTTCTCGAGTGTGTGTATGTGTCTTGACATTTGGAGTCTCCTTGATTGCTTTCTATTTTATTGAGACAGGGTCTCTCAGGTGAATACAAAGCTCTCTGGTATGGATAGAATAGCTTGCTCTGTTATTTGGGGGCATCCAAGAGTCCTCTAAGTGTTGAAGTTGTAGGTAAGCTGCCACACTTGAACAGAACATACATGGCTGCTAGGAATCTTAACTCCATTCTTAAGCCTACACTCAAGTTATTTACATGCTGGGATGTTTCTCAACTCCTTCCCATTCTTTTTAAATAAAGACTCCACTAAAGAGTAACACACACACACACACACACACACACGAGTGCACATATACCAAATAAAAAGAAAAAACAACAAACCAAACAATAAACCCCAAAGGCCTTTAAGTACAAAGGCCTCATTCTCTTAAGTCAGCTTTCTCTGTTTTTGTCTCTGTTTCTATCTCTGTGTTTCTCTTTCTGAATATTGTAGTTACATGATTATATCCACTGATATGTGTTGGAACTAAAGACTACATATAAGTGAGATTTAAGATATATAGCCCATCAGAATGGGTACTAACACAAAAATCCCTTCCAACAGAGAATCTTATGGTTAAAATGTTGCAGTGACCTTGTCTTAATTAAGAAGGATTATTTGGGGCCTATGTAAGGACTTCTTCACTTCTATAAAGCATTATTTGTACATGCAGTGGAATGAGCTACCTTCAAGAGACCCTTATACATTACACAATTTGAAAGATATGAGCAAGTAGGAGATATCCTATGCTGCCAGTTTCCTTCTAGAAATATTGATAATTTTCATTATCAGTCATAGTGAATTACTGTTTGTCTTTATTAACACTTGCTTTTTAATCCCTCTTTTATTTCCTTTTCCCATTGCAACCATGTTCCACTCTATGCCATTGACCCCATAGCTACATGTCTAATGCATTGTCATTCCCTACCACCAGACCAGATTTGTAGTGCCCCTCTCATCAGAATTATCTACATGAGTGGTTCTCAACCTTCCTAATGCTGTGACCCTTTAGTACAGTTCCTCATGTTGTGGTGAGCCCAACCATTTATTTATATTAACTATTTATATTAACCAAATTATTTTTGTTGCTATTTCCTAACTGTAGTTTAGCTTCTGTTATGAATCATAACATAAATATCTGTATTCTCCAATGGCCTTAGATGACCTCTGTAAAGGGTCATTTGACCTCAAAGGGGTCACATCCCACAGGTTGAGAGCTGTGCTCTCAATAGTGTATAGAGTATTCAATCTCAGTCACTTAAAATGTCCTTTTTGTTTTCGTTCATAGTACAGATCTATATAATAAAATCTCCCCCAATAATGGAGATTTTACTAATTAACAAATAAATACAAATAAATAATGTATCAAATAGATACAATGGAATACAATAATGGTATATCCTAGGAGCCTATCTTTGGAAGAAAAATAAATACAGCTTGATAAAACCTATCAGCAGATTCACTTTGAATAGCGAGATAACCTCCATTCCAAATTTGCTGTTTCAACATACACCTGTATCAGTTTGACAGTCTTTGCACATCTTACCTACGATGGAGAGAATGACCACCACAAAATCGAAAATATTCCACCCAATGGTGAAATAATAATGGCGGAGGGAGATGAGCTTCAGCACGCACTCGCCCGTGAACAGCACGATGAACACCAGGTTGATGCGTGCCAAAACGCTAGTCACGTAATCACTCTGGTCATCCGTTTCCACCATCATGGTAACCATGTTCAGACAGATGAGGATCATGATGCTGATGTCAAACACTTGTCTGGTAACAAAGTCAAACACCATTCCTTGAAATTTGTTCTGCGGAAAAACACAAATACTTTGAGTCATGGGAGAGCTTCCTAGTAGACAGGTATGTATGTTAACTACGTCCTTTATTGACCTCCTTTCTAGTATTATACATGGTACCCACCTATTGGCACCAGTCTTTGTGAGAAATCTTGTTGTACACTTTTACATCTAGTTACTTAACTTGTTTTAACCATGTATATTCTTGAGAATATCACATCCCTTGCTGAAGGGCTTCTCTCTGTATTCTCTATAAAGAAACACCCTGAATTCTCACACATCAAGGTCACAGGAATGTAGGAAGCCCATCTGTTACCAAACACCAGCTGCTCTGGCTGCAGCACTTTCCAATGATCAGTTGGACCATGTGACCATTTAAAAGCATCTAGTAAATATTAATATTAGATTTGCTTTCTTCTTAGAGGATTGTCAACGGGACCATATGTCAAGGACATATCTGAAATAGCATACATTTATATCCCACCTTGGTGACATTAATCTGTTCCCTGCAAGCGGCTCTTGCTGATATTGTCAGACACGCAAGGATGGGTCTCCATGGAGATCATCAGACTAGAAAGGCATTCCATGTTGTGCTACTGCCAGGTGAACATGTGAACTTGGCTACTGATATGTGGTCCCGACCCTCAGTCGGCTGCTTTCAAACCTGCAGACCATTGCCTGTTTCTTCCTTTGGGAAATTGAAGAAGCCTAAGGATATTTTATTACCATAAATTTTTAGGCACATACTTGAGTCATTTCTCTGTGCAGTGCTAAGTCTCAATGAAAAAAATTTCTCATTAAGAAAGCAATGCTCGGCTAACAAAATAGGAATGAATGTTTCCTAATCTTTTGTTCTCTGATTCATCCTTGGAAATATTTTCAGTTTAAAGATTACTGCCATGAAAATCACTATGATAGGGTAAACACTCTGTTATAGTTTGTTGAAGTCATCTTGGAAATATGAGAATGGTTATTTATTATTACAAATTGCGATCATTCTGACATCAGTAATTGGCAACATTTTAGCCATATATAAATATATTAGATACTGGAATTCTTACCTCCTCCAAAATGCTTCAATACTCCTACTAACTAAGCAACAACTACATTGGAGATGATATGCCAGTGAACACTTTGTCTACCTCTTAATCTAAGAAAGCCCGATGGATGCTAGTCCCTCCCAATGTTTGTGTGTTCCTCACCGTTGCACAACAGCTATGGTAAAGACACAAGTGTGCAGATCACACTCCCTGGGTCATTTGGCTATATAGTTGGGATTCTAGTTGTATAGTTTTAAGTCATTTGAAGATGAGTTTGCATTTCCTGGATATTCTTATTCTTTTTGGTGCAAAAAAATCTATCAGAGCCAGGCACCGGTGGCTCATGCCTTTAATTCCAGCACTCGGGAGGCAGAGGTAGAAAGGTCTCTGTGAGTTTGAGGCTAGCCTGGTCTATAAGAGCTAGTTCCAGGACAGGCTCCAAAGGCTACAGAGAAACCCTGTCTTGAAAAACCAACCAACAAACCAAACGAACAAACAAAAACCCAACCAACTTCAGAAAGACATAAATTAATGATGCCCAAGAAGTACAATTTTTTCCCCCACTGGAAATAGTAGTTGACTCCCTCTGTGTAACATAACACATTCAGTGCTGTCTTATAGGATTTTCATTCACTCTTTCTTACTCCTGGTCGAGGGATGGGCTTTTGTGGCTTTTTTGATCCTAATTTTTTCATCGCATTATAATATTTCTTCTGTTCTTCAGTCATAAAGATGTCTTGACCTCCAAAGTATAGAAAAGAAAAATCAAAACTGGTTAAAACCATGTCTATTCCTATATATTTTTTAATATTAAAACAAGAAATTTAAAGAAATTAACATGACTATTCCTGTGATTTTTGAAGCTGAAAAATTAAAAGTATGTTATGGTGATTGAAATCACATTTGTTTCTTAAGATAATTCAAAATGACCATTATTATTGTATTGAGAGAAAAAGCACAGAAACTTTTAAGTAGTTACTCAACACCATATACATGAACAGTAAATCTTGGCTCACTAGGACACTACATATTTAGTTCCTTAATTTAAACGCATCCCCTTTCGGATGTAATACAATGATACAATGATTTTCCTATTCAAGAATTGAACACACACACACACACGCATGCACACACACATATACACACATGCGTGTGTGTACACATCTTCTTAACTTACAATCTCCTTAATTCTGTCAAGAATTCTAGGAAAGGGGCTGAAAGAAGCCTGAAAGAGCTCAGAGATGAGTGCTCCTCAGAATGACAGGTATGGGACAGGACAGAGGCCCAGAGGACTGGACAGCAGCTGAGAAGTGCAAATGGAGCAGAGGAAGCTGCTAGAAACAGGATACTATCAACATTGACAACAGCAATGCTTTGTAGTGTAAAAATCCTCGGTATCGATGACTAAATAGACTCAATAAATACTATGAAGTAGTGGGACATAAAGACTGATTTGGCTGTGAAGCACTTAAATGCACTCAAATCTATTAGCCATAAAACATACAAAAGTTAAAGTTAATTTGGCTTCCATATTATAAATACCAACTATTAAAAATTAAGAGAACATTTGATGTCAGTGAGGAATCTGGAACAAGGTCATGGTCATATAGTGTATACAGTTGACTGGATGCATGACTCTAAGGAGGCAAAATATTTCACTCTGCAAATGTATTGTAAGAAAAGATTTAAACACTCAAATATTTTATGGGAAAAAATTGGCAAGTCATTAAAGACGGGAAACAACAAAATTAACCAAGTTATGTAAAATGCATATGAATACTGAGAAAACTTTGTGAAAAAGAACTTTTAAAATTATATATTAGAAAGTATTTCATCCCAGGCTGGCCTTGAACTTGTGATCATTCTGCCTCCGCCTCCTTCAGCAAATCCTACTGGTGTGTACCACCAAAAGCAATAGTGGGAAGTGTGCCTTAACTGCCCTTCCCCTGTAATCAGACTGATGATTAGCTTAATTGTCATCATAGAACCTTCATCCAGTAACTGGTGGAAGCAGATACAGAAATACACAACTAAGCACTGGACCAAGCTCCTTGAGTCCAGCCATAGAGAGGAAGGAATGATAATATGAGCAAAGGGGTCAAGACCATGGTGAGGAAACCCACACAAACAGCTGCGCTGACAACTGAGGAACCTGTATCGGACTAAAATAGACCTTCTGAATGTGGGCAGCTTGGGCAGTTTGTGGTGTTACTAGCAGTGAAAACAAAATTTACCCCTAGAGTATGAACTGTTTTTGTGGAGCCCATTCTCTATGGAGGGATACCTTACTCAGCCTAGAAATAGGGGGAAGGGTCTTGGCCCTGCCTCAAGTGATGTGAAGACTTTCTTGACTCACCATGGGAAGCCTCTCTAAGGATTGGATGCAGGTGGGGAGAGGGGAATGCTGGAAGGCAGGGTGGAGGAGGGAGAGGGAACTGGGATTAGTAGGTAAAATAAGATTGTGTTAAAGATTAAAGGAAAAAGTATTTCAGGGCTGGGACGAGGTTCAGTGCATCCAGGCATTTGCTGCCAAGACTAATCACCTGTCTTTAAACCTTGGGTCCCAGGAGGAGGGGATCAGCTTCTGCAAGTTGTCCCCTGACTACCACACACTGCACACCCTACTCTCATGAATAAAGAACTGTAATTTTAAAAAAAAAAAGCATTTCAGAGCTGGCCTAAGCAGTAAATGCTTTACACGGAGGCATGAGTAACTAGGCTCAGATGTCAACACCTGTGTTAAAGTGGGCATGGAAACATGTGCTCATAATCACGGCGCTGGGAATGCAGAGATTGGCGAACCCATTGGGCTCCCTCTTGGGCCACCTAGCTGAACTGATGACCTGCAGGTTCAGGAGGACTGTCACTGGTTTTAGGCTAATGAGTGCTATATAGTGAGGTCAGGCCAGCTTGGGTTGTAGAGTGAGACTCTCAGAAGAAAAAACAAAACAAAACAAAACAAAAAACAAATGAGAAGCAGTTCAATAAGGAGAATGTTCATGGAAACAGTTTGAGCAGAGAAATATGAAATACGAACTCTTGACTGACAATATTTATTTGCATGACATCTTTAATGTGCATATGCAATTATAAGAGTCAAATAAGCCTTATAAATAATAATAGAAAACTATTCTCTAATTTAAAATTAGAAATGATTGCTTTTAGTTAAATAACCAGAAAAAAGAAGTACAAACTATAAAAGTAATAGAAAAGAGTATATAATATATATATATGTTTATGTATGTATACTGAACTTCATTTCTTGTGAAAATTCTAAATATTTTAAGTTTTGATGGATATTTACATGTATATTGCACACAGTATATTCACTGATCAAACCTAACCCTCTTTTATCTACCCTTCCACATGCTTTTCCAGTCTCTACTGACCCTTTAGCTTCAAATACATCGTAAAGGGGAGTGAGTTGTTACGGATAAACCATATGGAAAAAGTCATAAGGTAATTTGTTTTCTGAATTCAAGATCTCATCTTGATTCAAATTCAAATTCTTTGTTATTTCCTCTATGTGAGTATGTTAGAAATATTTAAAAAATACTCATCTTCTTCTTCTGCTGGTTGAAATTGTCTATGATGACACCAATAAACAGGTTCAGGGTGAAGAAGGACCCGAAGATGATGAAGATGACGAAGTAGAGATACATGTACAGACTTTCCTCATACTTAGGCTGCAGCTCCACCTGCCAGAGGAGAGCATTTTTGTTAACTGCTAGAACAGCTTTGAAGTGGGGACCACACTGGTGCTTTTCCACATAGTAGATTACATTCCTAGTAATCAATCAGTAGATTTTCTTCCCATATGAACTGCCTCTAAAGGAAAGAAAAACTCTTGAAACTGGGCACTAAAAAGTTTTGGTATAAAAAGTAATGTAATATGGCATTCTAAAACTATTTATGTAACTTTATATATGACGGATATTTTGTTATTTGGAGAGTATTGCCTTAAATTTGGTAAGTTTTAAGTTAGCTAACTTTCAGTAATTTGAAAATATTAGTGAGCTGTGTGTAATGCCTCATGTCTGTGCAACCCAAACACTTGGGAGGATGAGGCTGGAGACTTGTCATGAGTAATTGAGAAGCCTGGGCTGCAATGTAACACCCTGTCTTAAAAACAACCAAAGAAAATTGTTAGTGAAAAAAGTAACTCTTATGAATATATAGAGAATATATTTAGAGTGCTGATTCATTGTGTATGGATCTACATAGCCAGTAAAAGAGCAGGATTATTCAGTTGGAGGCTGGCATCTTTCACTACCATTACCATAGTCACAAAAAGTTTTAGATTGAATAGACAGGGTGAACGTTCTATTTTCTAAAATCCTCCTTTGATAGGCAACTCTCAAGTTTATTGTTATAAAAATAGACATAGACAGATCCATTACTCGTTGCACAACAAGAGTCAAGATTTAGTATACATAGATTCCTAACGCCTTGTCTCTTTTTAAAGACAAGAGAATTAAAATCGATCGAACAAGTAAGGGGAAGTCGTTGTAATGAAGTGAAGTGACGTAACTCCAGACGTGATCAAAAAGTACCCAGAGAGATCAGGAGGGTTTCAAGATTATATTTGTCTACATAATGAGCTAGGTGTCTGGGCTACCAAGGAAAAACGAAACAAGAACAAGAGAAAAAAACAACAGGGAGGAAGAAAACTCTAAACTTTACAGTTTAGAGATCAGTCTTTGAGGAAGCCTGAGGTTTGAATGTACATCTGGAAGAAAAAGTGTGTAACCAAATAAAGTAGAATTGCTAAAAGCATTTTTACAGGCTCCAGTCAATTCATGGATGTTGTTAATGTAGAGTGGACTTGAAAAGACTGATGTGGCTAAGAGATCTCCACCAGTATCTTCAGGTTTCCAGGCTTCCCTGGAGGCTGCCTATACATTTCAGCTGTTGATGACAACCATATACTTTTTCTGCTTGCTCCTTTCCATCAAATATAGATATTAGAGAACATTCTCATGGCTATTAAAAGAATGAGTCAAGTTTGTTTTCCTCTTCTTTCCCTTCAGTTTTTTGGTTAAACTCAATACAGCATTTGCTGTTCTTGAGTGCAAACGTTTTTCCTGAATATTTTTAGCTAATATAGACTCCGTTCACCTGACTAACTATTGAGGTGATCTAGGCACCTGATCAGTATTTCCAGAAGAAGTAAGCTTTAAGGGATACTTACATTTCGGGAGTCAACTGCTGCATACATGATATCCATCCAGCCCTTAAATGTGGCCTGTGGGAAAGGACAGCCATAACTTACTTTGGGTTAAAATTCAGAACTCATACTTATTAAATATTCTTACTGTACATTTTAAAGAAGTATTTTAAAACAAAATTTCGAAACAAATTTTGCAGGGATTTCAAGTGAACCAGGTGACCACACATCTTCCTATTTTATAACCAGCTCTAAAGTAAGTCTCAAGCTTAACATGCTGTCATAATTTGGTAGAAAGCCCTAGAAATGTAAGCAGAACTGGCAATATATGCAGCAATTACAAATTAGGTCTGAGGATCTTCTGAAGAAATCTGTCTTCCAGGTGACCAAACTGACAACACTTAAGGTTGTTCTTTACTGTAACGCGCTACAAATTATCTGGTTTTATATAAAAATCTGCAACCAGCTTTTAAAGAAAATTTCAAAAACAGCCCTACATTCACTCTCTGTTGTGTAATCTTTGAAGGGAATGAGTTAATATCAATAAGAGTCATAGGAGAGAGTAGGGCATTTTGTCATTTGCATATTGAAGAGGGATCCCTTCTCTAATGTCTTACAGTCATTTGCTATGCGTCTTAGAACATCGATTTTGAGCCCAGAGGCTCTGAAATGCATACCTATTCCTTAGTCAATGAGGAAGCCTAGCATGATTTTTTTTTGAGGCATCCTTGTTTTTAAGTCCTTGACCTTTGTGGAGTGGTGGATGATGTGAGAGGAATGCATGTTAGCCAGAACACAGAAATACTTTCTTTCAGATTAGGAAGAGAGATGTAGAATATGCCAGTGGCTGAGGTCAATTATAGAACTTGTCTATCACACACTTCATACAGGAACCAGAAATAATTGATTTGAGGAACCATTTCAGTGGAATTACTAATCAATAGAGAGGTGAGAGGTGATTCTGTATGGTCTAGTGTGAAATGGCCCTTAAAGACTTGCTTATTTAGAGCAGAGTTCACTGAAGAACTGTGTGCAAACAGCCCCTTCTTTTTCAAAATCACTTAGCATTTCAAAGGATTATTTAAAATGCCCGATTTTTCTGTCGTTGGTTTTATGAAGAAAGTGATATTTTAGATACATGACTTATCAGTGCGAATGCCAGTACAGGGTGAGCATGGATGGAAGCAAAACATGGTGAACCCGTTGTAATGGTTAAGAGATTATTCTTGCTATCTTTTAAAAAAATCATTGAAAAAAATCATTGTATTCAGTTCTGGGAGAAAGATATTCCAAGAACACAAAAAGAGACAAAGTTATCAAAGAATAGTTGTAAGAACATCTATGAAAGCTGTTCGAAACAGCATAGGCTTGTTTGCTGGGTCTCTATTAAGGACCCAAAACCTTATCTTAGCAAACCAAGTACAGTTCTGCTCTGAACATCCTAAAGAAGCGAAAGAGAAGAAAACATATAGCGTTTTTATTTGTTTTTCTGGTTTAAGCAGAAAAACTAGACCAGTATTTTGTTTTGTTTTGTTTTTTTAATAAATAAATAATCTGGTTTTTGCTTACACTCACTGTGTTGCAGTTAGAAGTGTCCCTGGATAAATACATTTAAGGAACCACCATGTTTCATAATTTAAAAATACACGTATAAACTATTCTTAGGAAACTAAGGGGATGTTTAGGGTAAAACAGAACTCAGCGATGGCAATGAAATCTCATATGGTATGAGACTAGAGTTGTCTGCCTTTAAATTCTACATGCTGACACTCTGTTAGTTTTTTTTTCCCATTGGGAAAACATAATCTTCACACCCAACCTTCTTTCTCAAACTTCCAAGTCAGACTGGCGTAGCTGAGCTTCAGTGAATTCTTACACATCAGCTACTATCCAGGAATGTTTGATAAATACCAGTGATTTCATTTAGTTAATAACAAACTTTTTCCATGAGGACAGGAATTTGAGGAGACACAAGAAAAAGAAAATAAGACCCTTGGAAAAAAAACTGAAACGCCTGACCTCTGTTGACTCTGCCTTCTCATGTGAACATTACTACTCTTCTGGACTCTGAGACATGTACCAACAAATAATACTGAAAAATTATTACAAGCTTTCTTCTTAACCAAACAACAGCTGTAATAACCACTTTGTTAGTATTCTGAGCAATAAAATTTTCAGAGAAAAGAGTGTTCACTTACAACTTGAAGCAAAGAGAGATACCCAAATCCTACATTATCAAAGTTGACTTTCACATTTTTCCACCGGGCAGTTTCGTTTCTTTCTATGAGTTTTAGGCAATCAGAATGATTGTTCACTTCGCTGATGTCGAACATGTCACCAGTGGTGGTGTTAACACAGTGGTAGAATTTGCCAGCAAACAAATTTACGCCCATGATGCTGAAAATGAGCCAGAATATAAGACAAACCAGAAGCACATTCATGATGGAGGGGATTGCTCCTAACAGGGCATTCACAACCACCTAATACACAAATGGAGAGAAACAAGAGTCAGAATTCTCATTGGTTAAAAGCAGAAAGACATTCCCCTAGGAATTTTCATCTTTATTTTTTTTTCTACCAAGACTACTTAGCCTATTTAGGTAAGAGCCAAGCAAAAATAATCTTAAAATAAATCCATTCTTCCATCAATGCTATGCTTAGAAACATAAATATAGGCCATATGCAAAGAAATGGGGGGGGGGAGAAGAAATTTAATATAAAGGAGGAGCTAAAGAAAAAAGCAAAATCAGAGGAATTTGCTACTGGATGACATCAGATGTATAGTTCATTAGAAAAAAAAGAGAAGTAGGAACTTCTGGGCAGAAGATTAGCTCGTTTAAAAAACAATGAAAAAAACCAATATGTCAAAGAACATAACTAAAACATTTGGGCATTAATTGATTTTTACCAGTATTCTTTAGAAATAAACTAAAATTAAGATGTATAAATATAAAACTATTTTAAACACCTAATATATTTTTGGCCTTAATTATCCATGCATTGCTATAACTAATAATAGTTTTTGCATAAGAAGCAAGACAATTTAGCATTATGTATTTCAGTAGATCATCACATCGTTTATTTCAAGCTCCAGTCATGAGAGTTGTTTCATTTACTGAGTTTAATCCAATAAACTTATTTTAAATGAAACACTAGGAAGATCAGTTTCGGAGGAAAATGAGAAGAGGAGGGAGGCCATACTTCTCAGATAGGATGTGACTCTGTAAAGCCCTATGCTAAACTGTTATCTCCCCTTTTTCATAAAAAAGGAATTTATCTCCTTCTTATTCTTAATTCAGGACCACAGATTAAACATATCTACTCTCTGGGAGTTCCAGCTTCCTTCTTCATAGCTCCCTGGAGCTGCACATGAGTAGCTATGAGAGGGGATAAAGGCTAGACCTACAATACTCTTCAGGGCAGATGTGCCTCACACTTGAACATGAATGGCTGAGATTGGTACCAATCGTGGTAATGCCTGCTGCTTCTGTCAGTTTGGTGCTTCTTAATATCATCTACTTTCTTTTGAATTCAATTTCAGAATAAACGTTTTTGCCTGTCTGATGGAAGTATAAGAGCCAATCCCTTGTTCTTCTGAGCCCTGGTTGAACTCTGTAGGAAACAATAGCCACCGGGGCCCACAAAACAGCGTATTAAGTGGGCCAAAGTAATAATGATGAAGATTGGGAATGAACATGAGAAGATTAATTGGATTGAGCTGTCCAGGCAGAAGCCGAGGACAGGCTTGTGTGGAGAAATGATACATATACACATAGCAACTATCTCACTCTATAGCTTGCCTGAAAGAGTTAACACAAAACCTTCCTTTATATATTATTTTTTGAAGTTATCTTCAATCTAATTTTGAAGTTATTTATTGAAAAGGATTCTAAAAATACTTTAAGATATTATTTTAAGTGTACTCATAGAGTTAATTTTTTGAATTTGAGTAATGAATAATGAAATGGAGCGATTGTTCCTCTCTGAGTTCTTCATCTCAATCCACACTGAAGTGTATGTCTGCTGTGACTACGGAGTCAGTACTAACAAGTGAGTTTCTGCCTTTGACCCCCATGGCACTGACCATCCCGATACTGGTCTGTGGCTTTTGTACCTTTCCAACTTGGCTGTTTGCCCACCTTTCTGATCTCCTTGACTCTGACCTCTGTTACTTTAGAACATTATTACATTATTGTCAGATTATTCTCTCCCCTTCTTTTGGCATGGATATTTTGCTACATGGATATCATGGATACTTGGGGTAGATAAATTCCTTCTATCCAAGCTGAAAGTTATTCCAAGTCCCGTTTTAAAATTTCCTGGTGGTTCTCTAGCCATTAGAAAACATTTACCTCTCTTTGACCTCTACATCACTCCTTAGTCTGTATCTACTTTCCTTGAAACATTTGATTTATTTATTTGTCCACTTATTTATCCACTTATCTGTCTGTCTGCCTGCGTGCCTATCTACCCACCGTATCTCTCTCTCTCCCTCCCTCCCTCCCTCCCTCTCTCTCTGTCTCTGTCTCTGTCTCTCTCTCTCTCTCTCTGTGTGTGTGTGTGTATGTGTGTGTATGAACATGCTATAGACAACTTTCAGGATCTGTTTCTCTTCTTTCCACCATACAGGGTGGTTTATGGGGATTCTGCTCAGGTGTCAGACATGACTGCAGAAGAATCTCACTACCATGGTAAATTTCCCCTTCCAGCTTCCCTAGCTGGCCACATACACTCCAAACCCTTCTCTGATGGTAACTATGTGCTAATGCATTTGCCTGAGACTCTTCTTTCTTTAAAACTCCCTTCCCAGTATTTCCTCTTGAGATACCCCCCACTTCTCAAGACTTTAGCTCAAAATAAGCACGTCTTTTACTTAGTCTAACTCTACCCACCAGGTCAGCCTCCTTAACAAAGGTGAGAGTTGTCTCCTTTGAATTCAAGAATCATAACTTCAGTCCTGGAAAGAACTTCAAAGACAATTTAGTGTTGGGGTTTCATTTGGAAAATGAGACTAATGAAGCCAAAACAAGGTAGGTTCAGAAAGTAGACCAGAATTGGCATTTCATGTTCCTTCTTATTCCCCCTGCTTATTTTTTCAAGAATTTCCACCACCTATGGGTTTCCCTGACTGCTCTGTGTGAAAGTTAGATTCCTATATCTTTGGTAGATTATGATACTTTAATGTGTGTATGTCTCATGAATAGATGTATGTTTCCGTGTGACAGCATATATGTGTGCAAGTGTTCATGCACATGTGAACACATGTGTAGAGGCATGAAGTAGATGTAAGAGTGGAGGTGTTCCTTGACTGTTTTGAATCTTACTCATTGAGTCATTTGAACTCAGAGCTTGCTGTCAGGGCTAGTCTAGCTAGCTAGCTTTCTCTAGAGATCTCTTCCCATCAACCTAGCTCTGGAATTACAGGTGAGCTGCTATTCCCATCTATAATTTACGTAAGTTCTGGAGAACCAAATTCCAGTCCTCATGCTTGACTGGCTAGGAACTGAACCATCTGGAGATGGAGGTTACCATCTCCACAGACAGGTACTAATATCTTTGTGAAAATGTAAGATACAAAGACGTATTTACTAATAATTAAGACTTTGATTGTCTTGAGTGTGACAGATCTTTCAGAATAGGAAAAGGAAAATAAAATAAAGTAAAATTTATCTTAGTACGTTTTAAACACAACATAATTTTTATATTTCATTTCTGGATTTTATGAGAAGGATAAGTAAAGATTTGAATAAGGATTTCTTGTATAATGTAATAAATATGGGTGAAATCCTTTGTAACAGGAATTGGGTTTGAATTGAAATTAATGTTCACTACTGAGTTTGTGATGATGTCTAGTATTGTGTAGGTGTGTAGTTCAGAAGAAGATGTACAAATTTGCCATAGATTTGGCCCAGTGAGAAATTTTATTTCGCAAGGAACTTTGTCTTGGAAAGCCATTTGGCGTAGCATCAGAAGATTTGTCAATCAAAATGCACTTAAAGTTGTTATTTCATTAAAGTACAGAGCAAAAGGTCACAAAGGGATTGTCTTTCCCAAGAGTCCCAAGCATCCCTTGGTTCTGCAGAGAGGGAGATGTATTAATTCCTTTCAGTCTCTAGGGAAAGTCAGTAATTGGCTCCCATGTGGGGATGTACTGGAAGAGTTAGTCTAAATAAATTGGAAAGAACAAATTGAGGTTATAAGGTGCATAAAAAGGAAATGTCTAAGAAAGAAGCATGCTTAATGGGTTGATTGTAGAGATCGCTTCTTCCAACAATTTTTTTTTTTAAACCAGTTCCCAGTAGGATTTCTCTTTAGTAGCACAATCAGTTCTTAGAGTCTCTTTCTTCTTTAAGGTCCACACTTCTGGTTAAATTGATGAAAAATGAGAAACAGACAAATATGCTAGCAGATATTAGAAATTTCAGTGCATTCAAGTTTCCTCTAAATGAACTGATTTGATTTTTCAAGTCAGTGCTAATCATGGGTTCCATAGTTTTTCGAAGAAATACAGAAAAATCATGTGAATAATAGGAAAGCAGAAATCATGACTTCTGAATATGAAAAGTAAAAAAATATGTTCAAAGAGCCTAACACCTAAATCAGTATTATGAAATTTTATTAATATGTCTGATAGGCAAATGTATCAATTATCCAAACAAAATGCTATTTTTCTTATTCTAAATAATAAAACTTATCTTTATTACATAAGACTCCTGAATTTTAAGAGGTAATGAAAATGAGATTTGTTTTTATTTTGGGGTTCACTGTGATGTCTTCTAAGATGCTGGGGTGGCTTGCAAGGAGTTGGCTTACGCATGAATACCTTAGTGCTCATGAGTTTTTTTTATTTCTACATGTGTGCTCTATTCTATATAGTTCAATTAAGCTCATTTTTCCCATTTCTTGGTTTTAGAATTTAAAACACATTTTTGTATGTTCTGCTCTTTCACAGGTATCTCACCTTGCTACCTTTCGCAAATAACATATTTTTAGTGATAGAAACTGAGACTGAGCATAATCAATAATGACCCTATGATGCCTGGCATGTTGCACCTTAGTCTCTGCTCACACACATTAACAATCAACTGATGGACTCTAGCTGGCCCTTGGAGAGACCAGAGCAGTGTCTCCAAGGCAAGAGATATATGCCTCAGACACTATCATCAGCTTGACAAGTCAGAACGATTTCATAATAATCATCCTATACCGGGGTCCCCCACCCTCACCAATCAAGTCATATTCCAGTAAATGAACAATGAAGTACACAGTAGCTAAATCATATATATTTAGTGAAGCTTAACAAAAATATGCGCTATTGGGGTCATAATCCACAGAAGTTAAGATTAATCTAAATATATATATATATAATTTTTCCCCCAAAGAAAGTTAAGCTCACTGAAAGTAGTGGATTAGGAAGTAAACGCTGCATTGTACCTACTGTGGTGCAATCGTACCCTTCCCGTTCCCTCCCTCATCCCCACTACACATAAGTCACAGTGCAAGGATTAAAGGTAGCAAAAGGGGTAATACAGTACCCATAATAAAGGGCTGAGGGGAGGAACCACCGCTCCACCCCATCCAAGTTGGAGCAAGATTATCCTATATAAAATAGAAATATATAGTTTATTATTAGTTAGAGATCTGATATGACAGAACATTTGGTGTTACTTTCTGTATATGATGCTCGCTGTCTGTTTCCCTAGCAATTAAGACTTGAGTTCCTTTGAAACGGTATTTACGATTTCCCAGAATAGGAAACTAAAACTGCTAATTTAAATAACAAGTTTTATTTGACCCTAGGTATTCACGACATTGGTTCATTCAGTTCAATTTCACGAGTTGAAAAATTTGGACTGGAAATTTGAAATACAATAAATGTTCAAAAGCTGTCAGCCAAAAATGTGCATAAAACATGCAGAACAAAAAGGACAACGTGATGATGTCTCATTTATTACTTGCTAACTCCTTCTCAAGCATTACGCAGCATGCCGTATTCAGTAGTGTTGCATAAAAGCACATGCTTTGAAAGAGTGACAGAAACCCAAAGCAGAATGAGTGCCTGCTTTTCGCTGTGACCCAGCTATTGCGATTCTATGCTGCCACAGAGAATAAAATGAGAGTTTCTGAAGACATTCTAATCTCAGTTCCTGGTCACAGGCATTATCTCATCCCACCTCACCATCACCCACAGTCAGATTTTCACAGAGTAGAAGAATTCATATGCTAGAAATACAGCAGAAGGAGCGAGAAGAATGGTATTTTGACTTTACAATGCCAAACTGGTGCTGAGGAGTTGGCGTTGGTGTGTGGTGTTCCTGGCCTTACTTTGAGCCAAGGAATCATAGTTAGAAATGAGCTTCTTAGCATCTACACAGAGATTTTGCTTTTATGACTTCAGATTTTTTTAAAGAAAGCATTATTAATAATAATAGATGAAGTCACTTTTATCAGAAACAGAAAATAGAAAACAAAGCCACTTGTTATGGAAAGTAAGTGTTACATACAAAAATAAAAATCAATAAAGAATAAGAACATATGAAAATTTAAAAAAATAAAAGACTGTAGATTTAATAATCTTATAAAAGGTCAAATTTGAAATGTTTTCTAACAACCATGTACACTTAGCATCACTCAGCGTTGGGGAGCCTTTCAAATTATGGATTTTAACTAGGTCAACATAATTTTATATAAAATGCATGAGAACGATGTTGTCCTTGACCACTGAAATTGTCGTTCTGGAGTGACAGTGTTTTTTTTTTTTTTTTTAAACTGGAAAAGATTAATGCCTGCATAATCTGGAGAAAGTATACGATAGTTTTTAATATAAATGTGAATATGAAATCAAGGCTTCTTTGAGCTTGATTGTGACTAGTAAAGAGATGTTTCCATATGTATTAGGGAAATTAAGATGAGTGTTAAGCCTCTTGAAGTGTAGTATAATAAAATTGATAATAGACATCTATTTATGAGGGAACACAGGATGTCTGCCCTTTCCACGCTGCAGAAGATCCAGTAGCATCACTTGCTTGAGAGCATAGGTGACCCTAAGGCAGTAACAGGACAAAGGCTTTCTCTTTCGTTTGCACGTTTCATATGCCTTGTTTAGAGAACATGCATTTTGGGTCTTAAAAATATAAAATAAAATTTTACACTGTAATCTTACATAAATGAATGTTTTATGCTTTAAAATAATCATAATAATAAGTCAATAAATGCAAAATTCTACTTTGTGATGAATTATGGAGAAGGGCTTAATGTTTGCTCAAAAGGGTGCAATAAAATTTTGGATAAGTGAGAAATGAGTTTTAAGTTAAGGTTCATTAGTGAATCACCTACGGTAATGAATATAAAATACATATTCTGTTTCTTTTTACTTAATAGCTTGGCTTTGCTGTTATAAGACGTGTGGGTATATATATTTAAATTGGTATCTTACTTATGTATTAAGATTAGCTTAGTTACAACTTGGTGGTATAAGGGAAAAGTCAGCCAGTAGTTAATATTTGTCCTTGAATACATTAAAATAATGAAAATGTTGGCATTCTAAAGACAAAACACTCAACAACTCATTTTGTCCCCTTTGTACTCATACATATTTATGATTAACATTAATTTCAATAAGATTCCTTAAGTACAGACAGGTCATCACCACGGAGAATGACGTGACACAAAATTATATCTTATAACTCCTCAGTTACTAAATAGAGTATCTGCCTTTTTTTGAGTTTGGGATTATAAGGAAACTCCCAAGATCACTTATGAAATAAGGTCATTTTAATTAGCCAAGCAGATAAATGATATTGAATCATTTTCAGAAAGGGCTATTTTCTCTTGCATATCACCAAGAAGTCAATATGCAACAGAGAAAATGATAAAATAGCAATTTTTTTTTTTTTTGCAAAGAGTTGCCATTCCTTTTGCATGCATCTATTTCTTGTTAGTTAAACTGGATTCAGTCTAGCTTTGGCAAGATAGAATACTCCAGAGTTTTCATTTTCTTACCCTCATCCCTTCAAATCGTGATAACGCTCTTAGCGGTCTCAGAGCTCTCAGTGTCCTGAGGGATTTGATGGCCCCAAGTTCGGAGTAACCCAAGGCATTTGCTGTTAAACTGACCAAAGAAACCTGCACAACACACAAAAAAATGATGAATAAACGAAACTGCTCTCGTTCAATTTGTAGCTACCACCTAATATAAAAGATGCAGTTTTTTAAAATTGATAGTTGTTCTGTTACTCTACTAAAAGAACATAGCAACAAAATGACTTCCAACGACATCTTGCTTTATCTATAGGTGGTGTCACTCAACCTTCATCAGAGAAGCTGCTTTTTGCAGTAGATACCCACAAGAGGACAAGGCTGAGTGGGAGCACTCCACCTTTGGAGCACTCAGCCCTAAATGGAATGTCTTCATCAGATCCCTGCTCTTAAGGCTTAGGGAGCCATGAGGAAGAGGATGCTGAAACATCTTAAGAGTCAGAGTTGGTGAAGGACTCCAAGGAACAAGTGTCTTCCCGACACAACAGAGTGATACACACTTGAATTTCCATCACTTATCTTGTATATTACCAACATGTTTTATAAATATAAATTTATATTTTCTACTAGATCTTATCTCCCTTATTTATTCATTCATTCATTTACTTATTTTGTTTTTCATAAAGGTTTCTCTGTGTAGCCCCGGCTGTCCTGGGACATTCTCTGTAAACCAGGCCGGCCTCTAATTCAGAGATCTGCCTACCTTTGCCTCCCTAGTGCTGCAATGAAAGATGTGTTCCAGCTCCCTTATTTTGATTCGTTACTGAATTTATCTAAATTTCTGAGGTGAGAGGTTCAAGGGCTGTGTAGCCCATCTTGTCATCACAACACAGTGGCCAGAGTTTCATCATTTTAGAAGAAGGCTACAAATGAGACAAACTACCTCTAGCAAAAGGCATGACATGGAAGATACCTACATCAACAATTAAGAAGTCCAGCCAACACCAGGCATTGGTAAAATAAGTTTGATAGCCATAGGCCACCCACTTGAGAAGCATCTCCAGAATGAAGATGTAAGTGAAGACCTTGTCAGCATACTCCAGCATGGTCTTGATGGTCTTTCGCTGATCAATGTATATGTCTTCAAAGGCCTAAGAAGAAAAAGTTACACATTTTAGCTTTCACATGCCACAGAATCTGAAAGCTTTATTTTTTCTGATTGTATATGCACATGGTATTCCCTTGAGACAGGAGAGCCTTGGTTTTGTTCTGCTACTCTCTGGGTCTTTTCATCTTAAATTAGAGGAAAAGACATACTTCTCTAGGTACTAAAACCAGAGGGGTCTTCATGACTCCACTCTTCCTGAAGTGAAAGTATAATTTCATGAGTCAATTGGCTAGGCCAGAAAGTGTTTCTTCATTGTCATATTGCATGGCAGCCATTGTACTTCTTTTCTTGAGTTTCCATGCAGTGGATGTGACTCAGAGGCTAGAGTATTTGTCTAAGCTACGTTAGACCAGGAGTTCTATCTTCAGCACCACGAGAGGGAAAAATATTCCATCTCTTACTTATGGTTTTTTTTTATAGAGAAGAGATTAAATAAGCAAACAATAATAGTTTTTATGAAGCAGAAATGGTTTATCAACATACTGTCCAATTTTACTAAGTACTTCACTGTATTTTGTTTATTGATTTTGCAGATAATTTTACTTCTTAGCAGAGATAAGGTGACATTACTTAATGTTAACGTAACATTACTTTTCAGTTAGATCCTCCTATGTGTTGTACTAAAATAAACCTGAGCTGGTACTTTATTTCTGAGAATATTTCTTTCAATGATGAAAGGATTTTTTGGCTAAAGTGATATGAAGAAAACATTTATCCTACCCAGAAATCTGCAGGAAAATAAATACATGATTTAAAATCTTGTAAGAATTTTACTCAGGCAAGCACTTTGTATTTATTTATGTATATATTTTACCTGTGAATCCATGTATGCATATATGTATGAATCTCTTTCTCTATTTATCATCTATCTATTAAATATTGTATGACAGCCAGGCACTTGGGAGGCACAAGCAGGTGGATCTCTGTGAGTTTGAGGCTAGCCTAGTCTATAAAAACTAGTTCCAGGACAGGCTCCAAAAATAAAATAAAAGAATCCCCCAAACAGAAACAGACAAACAAACAAACCAAAATATTTTATGACTTAAATATTTCTTTACATCTAAAATGCTACCAATATAGTTCTATCTTTGTAAATAATTTTCATCTAAATTTGAAGAGATTCTGATGAAACTAGCACCTTCCAATGAAGAGAATCCAATCTTTAAATCATCACGTAGGCATTCTGTCCACTATTTATTTTCACCAATATTCATTGTTTTCTGAGAAGCCCAAGAGTTGTGAAAACACACGAAAAGGAACAGAGAAATGCTTCCTATGGACCTACTAGAGTGCCCACACAGAGTTCATTAGAACTCAGAGGACATGGAATCACAGTACCAGCTCTTCCATGAACTTTTTTGTGGTTCTCATTTTTACGTTTCATTCAACAAAGAGTAAATGAATACTCATTTGTTTATAATGACCAAGCAGAAGGGCCAACTTTTCTGAACTCCATCATAATAAGCAAGCACTGATGAATGATTAGAAATATACATACATACAAAAAGCAAACCCAGCAATACAGAGTTATTCGTTAAATTTGTGGCTGGGAGATTAAAAGGTGGAAGAATTGAAGACTCATTGGCAACTAAGGCTATGGAGTACAAAGGGTTAGAAAGTCACTGGGCCAGGTGATTGTCAGAGTCCCTGCTGGAGCACGTTGGGTTAATTACTTAATTACATTCACTCACCAGAGCACCGCTACTCAGGAGGATCATGAACACAATGAAGGTCTCAAACCAGTTGTGCTCAACTATTCGGAAGCAAGTTCGACGCAGGTTCCACCACTGCTTTCCTCGCCCTTCCTCCACGCTAATTTGACAGCACTTGAATCTCCGGACACAGCCTGCAAACATAGGCTCCCAATAGGAGTAGAGAAGACAGTTCTGCTGCCGCCCTCATGCACCTGCCAACCCCAGGTTCATCCTTCTACCGTGATCCCTAATTGGTTGTGATCACACTTTCAGCTTACAGCAACAAGTGTGTATTTATGAGCGATGGGAAATCGATGGGCCACACGGCAGCTTCAGATTTTGCCTTTTCTTTACACAATGATGCTTTCATAAAAATACGGTGTAAATCACAAATGTGACAAGTAGTTTATCTTTACGGTACAATTGTATTACATTCTGTTGTAGCTGCTCGATTAAAGGACTACAAAATGAAATTGATAATTGAACATTAAACATCCCCCTTAAGAAGTGTGTAGAGCGGCAATTCAGATGTCATCAGCAAATGGGTACTCTTGTGGTGCTCCTGGCAGGGTGTGTATGTTTCTCTGAGATAGCTGAGTTTACTAACAGGTGATTTGCATGGTCCTGCTTCAATGCGCCTTTGACTTCCCCACATTGCTTTTATTTTCTGAGTCAAACCCGTGGACATCACTAATTGCCTTTCTAAACACCATGGAGGAAAATTAAAAGGGAAAGAAGAAAGTACTATATATGTTCTTGTGTTTAAGTACTTTACACTAAGATTTTTTTTTTTTTAAAGAGATAAATACAGGAACACTGCTCTAAGGCAAAAGGAAGACATAATGGCGAGAAAAGGTGGGATGTCAGAAGAAAGCAGAGAAAGAAAAAAGGGGCAGAAGGAAGGCGTAAGCTGCCACAAGCACCAAAAAAGGGGGGTGGGGAAGTAATCATAAGTATGAGCTGTCAGGTGAATTCTGTTTGAGTTCGTCAGCACAACAAGAAACTTCCTGATGGGCACACAAAGGTGGTTTTGAGAAAGGTTTAGCGTGATGGTGTATGTAGTTTATAGAGGGGACAAAGGAAGACGGGTGACGTTTTAGGCCTATGAGGCAAAGAACGACGAATATAAAATTACAAGTAAACTGAGATTTCCCAAACTCAAATCGCAAAGGCGCGAAACCATAGTAAACACTAACTGTAGGAGATGGGTCTCACACATTTGCCTGCATCTCTGTAGGCTCAAGCAGGCTCTGGGCAGGGCCCAGGAATCCAGGGCACTGTGCATGTCCTATGTTCACAGTATGCATTAAGAATTTTGCTTTTCATCTAAAAACCTGGCTTTAAATTTAAAACCCCCTGAGTTTTCATAGCCAGAATATTTACCATTCGGGCAAGTTCTCTTGGTGAGCACTGGACAAACATTTAAGACGTAAACTTCTTGTAAAAAACAATCACGATTTTCTCTGAAAAAATGTCAATTAGTCATGAGTTTTGATGAAACAAAAGCATTTTTCTCTAGACTCATAACCTCTGCTACGGTTGAAAGGAAATAATCAGAGTACGGTACTGGATTTAAAATTTTCGAAATGCTTGAAATGGGCCTAAGTTTTAGCGTGTGTGAGGGACCCACTTTGGATGGTTGGCAGCTGCAAAAGCCGCCCTCTATAGGCGAGTGCGAGCATGACCACCTCCCCTTTACCTTCAGTGAAGCAGGCTTCGGGCTCCAGGGTTTCTTCAGGTTCAATGACAGGCTGTTCCTCTGCAGGGGCCCCAATGTCCACTGTGCTCCCTTCTGAAGAGCTGCTGCTTTCATTGAGTTTCTGTGCAGAAAACGAGCATAAAGAGCAAATCCCTTTAATAATTCCCTGGTCAGCGGCTTACCACAAAGGGATTACTATTAGGACTTTATTTTGTGCTTTTCTTCAGGAAAGAAGGCCTGAATCTTTATAGTAAAACAGATATTCGAGAAGGAGAAGCTCACTATAAATTCCTTGCCCAGGAATTTCTGTATGCAACCAGAGTGCCATATCAGGTTGGGTTGTTACAAGTGACCATCAGTAACACATAGTGAGGACATTTCTGTCCTGTGGATCGGGGGGGGGGGGCAGTGTCATGATTTGTAGGAGTGGGGAGAAGAGAGAGAGGATGAAACCAAGAGAAACCTTAGGAAGAAATAAAATCCTTAGTCTATTCTATGTTTAAACATATATATATATATATTTCTTTAAAACTATCTTACTTCTGGGCTATTATGACCTGCTGCTTTAACTTACATTTATAATATCCACTGTTATGTAGATAAAAAGATCAGAATTATTTATTATAAAAGCACTCATATTTTTATATTCCATATGCTTTTTGGAGACAAGATGTCTTACAAAAAGTTTAAAAAATACATCAATAAACAAATATCCTTAGATTAGTAAATGAGCAGGTTCAATTACTGAAAAATATTTTAGAATATAAAGCATTGCAAAGACAGATCAATAAATCCACAGAAAAGTCAATTTCCCTCAATGCGTAATGTTCATACTAATATCCCATGTGAAGCTAATTAGATAGAAGCACTGTTCTCAGGGTTTGGCAGTAGTAACCAAATGCATGGCTCTCTTTTTGACTTTTTGGGATACAAGGATGGCAAAAACAGCAGGAAATACATACTTATCCTTAAGATAGGAACTAGTTCTGTGAGTCCTTTGTAAAGATGGCATGCTGGCCTTCAAATTTGGATAAAACTAATTAGTTCCTTTGATAATTTAGTCCGGTAAGATACACTGAACACTAACAACATGGTAGATGCTCAGTGTTTATTGGCAAACAAAGCATCTATGGGCCTGTTTGATAGTTGAAAAAAAAATGTATGCTATTTTCCAAACTATAGATTTATGTAGACCCTAAAAGACATCACTCCAAAGACCCACTCAGCAATATTTATAAATAATAAATTTTAAACACCATACCAAAACTGTTCATATTTAGAATAGAATTTCATCTATATGGAACAGAGGTTTCCTTTGTATTTTCTCAAAGAAAGATGACTTCTACATCTGTGTCTATATCCACCTGATTGTCTTCCTTCCTTTTAAGTTTCTTGTGGAATAGAAAATTACAGATCATAAGGACCTGTGTTGATATGAAAGATAAGTCTATTTCTGAGTGCTCATTGTGAAGATTGTCTCTGACGTTATACACAGATTCTTCAATAAAAGTTGACTTAACTTTCCCCCCCCAAAAAAAAGTTATGTTAGCCTGTTTACCACATTCAGCACCTGGAGTATTCATTGTTCAACACAAGATGTAACAACTGATAGATTTTTTTACATCTACATTTGGGTTGCATTTGCTTTGAATGACCTAATCTTTGATTCTACAACTTTGTGTGACTTAAAACATACCCAAGGATAAATCATGCATTTGCTTCTCTAACAAATGAGGAGAATCCTTAGATGGAGGGCTTGAGTTGCAATGCCCATCATTTATCAGAACATGGTCTTCTGAAGATCCTTATGTCTTATCCTCAACGTAATTGGTATTTACCAATCGCAATAATTCCAGGCTGAGACTTGCCACCTCATTAAGTCATGTTATACCAATAGCTTTTATTGGCATTGCCAGTGTTGTTAAGAATTAATACTTCTTTATAAAACACTATGTGAGCAGAGTAGCATTTCATTATCATGTAGCATTCTTCACTATAAAGACAGTATTCTCTGTTATGATGCTTTCTCTAATTGTAATGATCAGTGAATTGATTTCAGAAGGTAAGAGTCTTTAGCAACATTCATTAACTATTAGAAATCTTATCCCCCCCCTTTGAATAAATTTTTGTGTGGGCAGAGAGTCAGGTGAAATTTAATTTACATAGCAAATTCATCTTCCTGAACATTTAGCAGTGATCTGCTAGATCTCTAAATTTATTTTAGTCTTTAGCAAGAATCACAATATCAGATATAATTAAAATAAAACTTCTTCAGTAGTATCATGTTTTCAGTGCCGAATGGAACAAAAAGTTTTCAAGCAGTTTGTTGTCAAATAAGGCCTTCACAAATGAGTTATTATTTAAATAAAAGTTGCTCCATCAAGTTATAAATTGAATGATGTTAGCAAGAACATATAATTTAAAATTTCTCATTACATTTATTTAGTTGTTTTGTATATGCAGGCACATGCATGCCACACACGAGTGTGTGTGTGTGTGTGTGAAGGTACATGTGTGTTGCAGCACACACGGAATCCAGAAGACTACTTGATGGACCCAGTTCTTTCTTTCTACTTTCTGGGTCCCAGGTATTAAGTTCAGATCTTCAGGCTTGGTGGCAAGTGTCATGGAAGTAGCTCACTGCCTCATAACTGTTTCTTCCTTGAACCAATGATTTTGTGCTATAAGAGTGACATTTGTTAGTACAATATTGAGCTGGTTTTACTTTTTTACCAACTTTTTTCATAAGGGTCACAGTTTTTTACTAAAATACCTTTGAGGTACTGATTTTTTATTCTGCCTTTCAAAGAAAACAAAGTTGATAGATTTGATGAAACTAAGTACTATTTTTCTTGTCCTAAAAAAAAAAGACTTATCTGAGAAATTCCTGGACTGAAATTTTTAAGAACTCAGCCAAAGGTATTATGTTACTATTTTCAAGGTGTCATTGTGTGTAGAAGGCAAATTGATCCCCATCTCAATAAGACCCACTCACAATATATTTATATTCACATTTCATATTTTGACATTTTAAGGCTGCTTACATATGGTTTTCACTCTTACAAAGTCTTTTTTAGGAATAAACACAGGCTGATAGCTTATTATTATTATTTTTATATTGGCATCCTAACTCATAGAGATAATATGAGCTTTAAATTATTTCTACTTGTATTTTAGTCTTTTGAGTTATTAGAAAATTCCTTTGTAGTGAGGATATAGCAGGACAGTTAGATTAAAAAATAATAAACACAAGGTAAATATTGGTGTGTAATTGGGAGAACAAAAACTCAATTATGTTTACTAAAAGTTAGATTTCATAAAGACCTGTCCCTTCTTAGTTTTTAGATGGAATTCTGCTGTGGGAACTCCTTCAGCCAATAATTGCCTTTAAGATACCAGCCCACTTTGGGTGTGGTCTCATGTACTACAAACCAGATGAAAAACAGACGTGGGACTCTTGGCTGCAGGATTTGGTTCTAGCTCCCAGTGCACGCAGAGGACTGCAGATCACTACCCTTTCTGATAGTTTATTTCCAAATAAATATATTCCATTCCAGGCTATTGGGGAACTCTTTTGTATGTCAATAAAATTCTGTCTTCTAATTTAAATTAATTTATTGACCAGATCTGAGGTTAGATACCCCCATTCACTGTCTATTTTCTGGAACTTACTACGATTTACTTTGAGTTCAAATACAAAGTTCAGTTTTGTAAATACCTTATGGACACTTGCAAATAATACCCACATTAAAAATACTAATACTTATGAGATAAATGTAAATTTGAAAAAAAACTCATACTTTCACCTCCATTGTTGTGTCTTTAAGAGACATGGTGTCTTCATTTAATTTGTTACTTACATTTTAAGCACAAGATTAAAAACATTGTATCAAAACTCTAGAAGTAAACATATGCTTACCAATATATTTTTATTTTTTTCATTGTCAAAATAAAAAAAATGAGTTTAATTCTTTTTGATATAACAAACAGGGGAGAAAGCTCTTTAGCTGTAAGGGAAGGGTACACTTCAACTTTGGAGACAAGACATGTTTCCAACAACATTTTAGAGATACTAGGTAACAATGCAACCCAAATGTCTTTCAAACAAGAATTTTACTAATTTAAAATTTAATTTGGTTCTCCCTTTTCTGTTCTTAAATTGCTACTACTTTTACTATGAATTGAAAGTATTGTTTTTCACTGTTTTGAGATTGATAAAATATTTTAAAGACATTTTGGCACTTATTAAGCTATTAATCAATATTTAACTTATTAAATCCCAAATGGACTTAATAGAGAGTGGGTATATTTTTACACGTGAACTCCAGGAGCTAAATTATACACATATCCTCCGATCTGTGGAATCCATAAATACTTGGCAGGCTCTCTTAAGAGGTGAGATGAAGGGATGCAGAAACCGCATTGTGCTTGAAACATGCTTTTTGCCTTGCCCACTAGGGCATTCCAAAATCACTTAAAACTGCCATCTTGATGCTAAGAGCATTTTCCCTTCACGGTGGATTTATGCCATATTTCTTGCTTTTAAAGACGTTCTTTGGTACAGAAAGTGATTTTGACCTTGAAGGTGAAAAACACAACACAGAACAAGCAAAGCACGCTTGGTGTTGTCCGGGAGGAATCAATCAGATGGCTTGTTCTTCTGCTCAGCTTTAATTTTAAACATGAAATGCTTTTATTTGGAGACCAGATTTACTACAGGGATCTTATTTATGGGTATTAATGAGAGTTTAACTTTTAATAAGTGATCAAAATAAATAATTTTGGAATATCATGATCAAAGGGTATATTGCACCGTTGCATGTATGTAGAGACACAACAAAGAAAACACATGTATAAACTGAGCATGTATCGACCTATGAATAGAGCATGACCTAGTTTAAATCTTAGCCTTTTACTGAGATAACACATATATGCAAACACGTATAAATGAGATCCCTGCTACTCTGTTTATCAGTTATTATCGACTCAGTGTTAAACGGAGGGAATGGATTTGGAATGTGTGAAGGAAGATGTATGTTTTGTTTTTTTTCACACTCCAAATTCATTTCCATAGACATTGCAGTCAGGATTTTCCCACTATTGTGCCTCTGTGCTGTTTCCTTCCTCTTCTTTCATTATGAATCCCCAAAATATCTCAATGCAGTCACTGATAGTTTTAATATCAGCTCCTGCTTCTAAAAGGGGGAATTGGTCACTTGACACACAAACTTTATAAAAGCTTGAGTCATTCTTTTTCTTTTTTTTTGGTTTTTCAAGACAGGGTTTCTCTGTGGCTTTGGTTCCTGTCCTGGAACTAGCTCTTGTAGACCAGGCTGGCCTCGAACTCCCAGAGATCCGCCTGCCTCTGCCTCCCGAGTGCTGGGATTAAAGGCGTGCGCCACCACCGCCCGGCTTTCAGTCATTCTTAAATTGACATGTACAATAACCTAAATTACGACATATGCCTTGCAGTATCTGCCTCGGACAACTACCTACTAAATACCGCATGGTTTCACTTGAACATGGTGGATAAACCAACAAATTTTTATTAGGCATCAAATGTCTTTGACATATTGATGTCTTTAAAGTATTTGGACTATAAGGATGCTTTACTATTTTGGGGACGACTATTGAAGCTTGAATCACAGATTCTTTGTTTTAGATTTTTTTTTTTAGAATTGTCTTACAAAGTTATCTCTGTCCTCAATGAATAATATACCATCATATCTCATAACACCCATTATAAGTTGAAAATATAAGTAAAAAGTATATTAAACACACACTGAACACTGTAGCTAGCAGCACAGGAAACAGGAACACATTGGTTATGGAGAAATAGTAGAAGTGAGTGAGTCCGACTCAGGGACAGCCTTAATATCTGCTAATGTTTAAAGTTAATATTTTTCTAAGTAAGATCCCATGCACTGAATCGTATTCCCCCACCTGTTTTTCTGTTCCATCTTCAAATGCTGAAGCTATCTATATATCTGAAGCTGAGGCTTGTCAATGAGCCTACATATCAAGTGAATCATGAGGCTAAGGCTATAATCCAGTAGCGTGATGCCCTTACAAGTTGGGAAAGAGAAAACAGATCTATTTCTCTTCATGTGCACATATCCCAGAAAGGCTCTGTAAAGACACAAAGAAAGTGGCCATCTACAACTTTAGAAGATGGCCCTCAGCAGACACAGACCCGGTGGTACCATGGTCTTGAATTGTCTACTTTCCAGAACTGTGAATAAATAAATTTTGGTTATATCACTCATCCAGTTCAGATCGCAGTGCTATTTTAGCCCACATAGAAGTATAACATAACGCAATTTTAATGTGGGGAACAATATGGACCGCTTCTTTCGAAAGTTCACTTCTGTGTATTTGAGCTGAGGTGATAAATAGAAAAACATAAATACTCATAGACAAAGCTCTGGATTTCACTTTTATCAGTTACATGCTCCTAAGCATCCAAAATAGTTTTGATTTATTTTTACTGGATAAGTTACAATGCCATGTTCCCTCACTGTTCATTATAAAAATTAAGTACTCATATAATGATGTTATTTTATTTTCATTTACCATTTGTTACTCATTTAACATTTAATATTCTTTAATAAGACTGTGAAAAATCACACATTAGTATTATGCTTTGATTTGTCATTCATCTTTCTGGGATTGAGTCTTTGGTTTCTCAGTAAAATAATATTTGACCTTATGTCAAAAGTTTCTATAAATTTTAAGTACAGACAATATAGTCCACATACATTTATTTATACATATACATATGCATAGATTTCTACCTCCCCAATTTTTTTTTTTTTTGGTTTTTCGAGACAGGGTTTCTCTGTGGTTTTTTGGAGCCTGTCCTGGAACTAGTTCTGTAGACTAGGCTAGTCTCGAACTCACAGAGATCCGCCTGCCTCTGCCTCCCGAGTGCTGGGATTAAAGGCGTGCGCCACCACCGCCCGGCCGCAAATTTATAGAATCTTACCTCTTTGCTTTCTTCTAGATCCGATTCACTGCTAAAGTCCTCTGTGTTTAAGTTCTCAAAGTCAGACTCCCCCACAGCAATGGGAACAGTCACGGTGAGGCTGGGGTTGTTTATGAATGACATGTAATCACTCTCATCAATGATGTACTTTTCCACGCTGCTGCCAGTTCCTATGCCACTGGTGGTTCCATTCACGTCTTTCAGACAGTTAAGATCTTTCCCAATTTCTGTTGTGTGGTTAGATACACAATTCTCTTTTCTGTTGTTTAGATCATCCAGTGGCTTAATTTCATCTAAAATCTTCTGTTTCCTAACAAAGGACTGCTGAATAAACTCGTATATTTTTCTTTTCACATAAGCTATTCCCTTGTGCATTCTGTCCACGGCAATTTGAAGGTTGTTCATTTCATTGTCGTCATCAGTGGCTGCAAGGTTGTCCGCACTAAATGAGCTCAGAAGCAAGGCCAGAAAGAGGTTCAGGACCTTGAAAACAGACATAGGTACATCTTCACCAAAACACAGAGGAGAGCACAGGTTCCTTATCCCCTAGGTTTAGAAATAATCTAAATCTATAAGAGCAAGAAATACAGCAGCCATTAGAAGTTAGATATGCAGATCACACACTGTATATCATAGGCTCTGGGTTCAACACCCAGCCCTGGAAAAGTCTTGGACATTCAGAATTTGTGATATGGCCTTATCTCTATAAAACAAAAGCATTTTTCCTACTGCTCTGAAGATTTCCCACACATGAAATGAAGAATTCAAAGTAATTAATTTAGCATTGTATTTAAAGTGATATGAGTAAAATGAAACATATTCACTGAAATAATGTAACAGTTCTAAATTTAAAAATCATTAATAGTTGCAAATATGCATTTACATATACTTTGAAGTTTCTTTCTTGATGGTTTTATGTTGATGGGTGTTAACAAAATCAACATGATTACGACCAAATTTAGGATTAAAAGCTTAAGTCTTCAAAATGTTCATTGACCTTTTTTTTGGTTTGTTTTTTTCGAGAAAGGGTTTCTTTGTGTAGTTCTGGTTGTCCTGGAACTAGCTTTGTAAACCAGTCTAGGCACAAACTCACAGAGATCCTCATGACTTTGCCTCTCACGTGTTGGGATTAAAGGCATGCACCAGCATTAACCAATCTTGTCAACACTAATCGATATCAAAAGATCTCTCCCCCTCCACATGCATGCGCGCACGCGCGCGCACACACACACACACACATACACATGCACAAAGAGACACATATACATGGCATATATACACGTGGCAGATTTAAAAAAGATTTTACCAATTCTATGCAATTTAAAAAATAAATGTAATGAAATGATTGACCTAAAATGGTGTTAAAGATAAAAATTATAGATAATATTAGTGTGCATACATTTTAAAACTGTATTTCTTTATTACCATAGTGTATTGTGATAGTATATATTACCATATTACAGTATTTGTTCCAGAATGAGACTATAAACATATATAAGATCAGAGGTATTAAACATTAATGATGATAAAAGTTATTTTTAATAAAATGGGCACCACTCTGTCATGCTGTGCGTATATATCTGAAATGCTTATCAAATTTGGGTACGTACCACAAGGTTGCCAATCACCATGACCATCATGAAGACAGTGAGGCACATGGCTTGGCCAGCAACCTCCATGCAGTCCCACATGGTCTCTATCCACTCTCCACACAGCACGCGGAACACGATCAGGAAGGAGTGGAAGAAGTCATTCATGTGCCAGCGTGGGAGTTTGCAGTCACTGGCAATTTTGCAGACACAGTCTTTGTAACTTTTGCCAAACAGCTGCATGCCGACCACGGCAAAGATGAAGACAATGATGGCCAACACCAGGGTCAGGTTGCCCAGGGCGCCCACCGAGTTGCCAATGATCTTGATGAGCATATTCAGTGTGGGCCAGGATTTTGCCAACTTGAACACTCGGAGCTAGAAAATGAGAACAAATTAATATATATTATTATGATCTTCACAAGCATTAATTATATTGAGGCTTACTAAGGAAAAAGGGGGTGCAGCCAGTGACAGTACTCCTTCCTAGCCTGAATGCAGCCAAGAGGTTCATAGTTAACCCTACACATCCCGAAACCCTCCTACATTGTCTTGCTCTAACTTTCTCAGATTTATGGTTAATATTTGGATCCTCCCAGGAAGAATCTAATTTTTCCAGCTTTTAGTTACATAGATCACCTTCTTTGAAAGTGAATTCTTAGTTATATATTGGAAACTGTTCTTTAATTTGTTTCTCTGAGGCATACCAAATTTCATACTGTCATATTAACATCTGATTGTGAATAAGTTTTGCCAAAGGATTCATTTGTCAAGGTTTTAAGTAACTTTACATTGAGCCTGATATGAATAGAAAAAAATTATGTTAATTAATATTACACTGGAGTAAAGATATAAATAAATACACATGCATTGTACACCTGGAATAGTTACTATGACTCCTCTTTGATATTCAGGACCACGTATATGAATTCATGCATATGTTAAATAGTCTTATAAATTTTTTGGTTTTTGATGGAATAGATTTTCTAGAATTAGAATTACTGCCTTTTGGGTGAAAGTCATTCACTGCTACTAAGGGCTATTTACATTTTCAAGTCATTATCAAAATATTGATCATATCCATTGAGCACACTTCTTCAGTTTGAAAATATTAATTTTACAGTCATTAGAAACAATAGTTCGTCAACATGGGCAACAGAAAAAAAGACATTAGTGTTCAATGACAGGGTTAGTAACAGCTCAATGGCAAAGCATGTTCAAGGTTCTGTGTTATGTAACCAAGCACTGAAAACTAATAACTGAAAACTAATATTAGTAAAGTTTACATGTCTAAATTTTTCAGAAGAAAGCTTCTTTTTTATATAAATAACTGGAGAGATAATATTCCCATTTAGAGACATCAAGTTACACAAAACCATAAGACGTTAAGTCTATGTGTGGGAAAGTCTATGGCACCATTGGGGAAAACAATTATCATTGCCATGGTCTTCTTTACCAGTCGAAATGAACGGAGAACTGATAATCCTTCCACATTGGCAAGGCCAAGTTCTACCAAGCTCAGTGTCACAATGAAACCATCAAAGATATTCCAGCCTTCTTGGAAATAATAGTAAGGGTCCATGGCTATGATTTTCAGGAACATTTCCGCTGTGAAGATCCCAGTAAAAACCTAAGATCAAAACAAAATTACTCAAATTCTATCAGATAATGATTATGATAAATATACCATCGTATTTTTCTATAGATAAAAGGCTTAGGCTACTTCTCCATTACTGATCCTGTTACTGTCTTCCTTGTAGAGGCAAATTTAGTTGACAAGGCTGGTTTGAATTATTTACTGTATTATCCTCACAGATGTTCCAGTAACCAGCTAAGGGAATACTATAATTATTCCATTACAAAAGAAGAAAACAATATTCCAAGGTGCATAAAACACCCATCTTTTATCAACCAGCTAGAAAATAGCCAAATTAGAATTTGTGCACCAATGTACAATTTGGATGCTGTTCATTCCATTAAATTGCCTTTCTTTCCGGACCTCATGTAACCTACATAATGATAAGATTTTACTCACAAAGTTTTATTTGTAAGTTTATCCTTATTTCTTTCAAATAAGGTAGCTATTGTTCTTTTACATCTTGTGTTGCAATGTTACCATCACTATCATTAATAATTATATACATTTAAAGCATATTCCCATACTACAAATAGTAGAGATTTAAAAATACAAATACTCTATAGGATATGCATATTTTCATTTTCTATATCAATAAAATTGTAAAATTCCTCCTAAATATTATATTAAATGCATATCATACTTTACATACTTCTTTCTTCAAATAAAAGCTGAGCTTTCTAAGTTCATTCAGAAAATATTCTAATAACTGATGTTTTAAAGTAAAAAAAGGAGAGTATTAAGTGGAAACTTTGATTAAAAATTGGTTTACTAATCACGGTATGTACAAAATGCCGTGGGTACATTCCATATTTCATGGTCTGTATCTAGAACAGATTTATATGGCAGAGCATTGACTTCCTAGAACCTAGAAGGAGAAAAGATGAAGACACTTTTGTGTTGTTGATCACTCTTTGAAAGGATGCATAAGGAAGAGAATTCATGACCTTATTTGAACCATCTAGATGCTATCCCTTAATAAAAACAGTGATGCTATCCTTAATAAAAAACCATGGCCTTAAATTCTGAAACACTTCAGATTTTCAAAACATTGGAAACATCAATGTTGACTTTTTAATGATTATTACAGGTCTATGTTCTATTTCACTTCTTTTTTTCACAGACATTAAAGGCCATTCTACCTCAAAAATCAGTGCATAGACAGTTGGTTATTTATAATTGCATTAGGGATGTAGGAATTGTGGTCGAAAGTGTTTTAATAAGCTATTAAATATAGTAAAGAGTTTCTCAAACAGAAAATTTGAATACTGAACAGATTTACCTTCTAGTATGCTTACCAAGTTTCCTACTGTAAGCACATTATTGAAATGATCCGTCATGGGGTAGTGCTCCATGGCCATGAAAAGGGTATTTAAGACAATACAGATGGTGATGGCTAGATCAACAAATGGGTCCATCACAACCAGGTTGACAATATGTTTCACTTTTAGCCAATATGGGGAACAGTCCCAAATTAAGAATATGTTGGAAAATTTATACCAACAAGGTGGACATTTTTGCCTTGATTCTTCTAGTTCTAGATTAAAAAAAAGAAGGAAGAATACTAAATGGCTATTTTTGCAGTATAAATATTTATGTTAGATCACTAAACATACTTTCAATAGCAAGAGTATTTCTGTTTGCTGCAAAGATAATTACTTGATACAATGAAACAGATACCATCAGACATATACATAAGGTAGAGGTAAGAAAGAAATAATTTTCCTTTTTTGGATTAATCCTGCTGCTGTACACTTGGCTGCTAGTAAGGTTGTTGGCCTTATAGATAAAGTTGCAACAGGAACATAGATAATTAACTCTGTGTAAATTCCTGTGTTCCTGACAGGCTGCTCATTTGTAATATTTAGGATAAGGATTAATGAGATACATCATGCTTTAAACATGCTTTTATTTTGTGAAAGTGACTTGTTCTTCTCTCCAATCTTAAAATTATTTTGGATCATGATCTAAGAAACCATTTTGGTGAAATTTGAAGCTAATCACATCAGAAGATTTTTGACCAATGAATTAGAAACCTCTCAGAGTTCCCACATACTACTAAGACATTAAGAGAACAGAGTCCTGCACACTGAATTAATATTCAACACTTTCAGAATGTATGACCACCCATTTAATACCGGGGTCATTTATTTTTTTCTGAGAATATATATATATATATATATATATATATATATATATATATATATATTGCTAACATATAAATGGAGATATTTGACTCCAATAAGGTTAACACAAGTTGGATACAGAGATCCACAGTGGACCACTGAGCTGAGCTCCCAAAGCCCAGTAGAAGAGAGAAAGGAGTGATTATATAAGCAAAGGGGACAAGACCATAAACAGCTGACTTGAGATAATGGGAGCTCACTGACTCTGGTCCAACAGCAGGCGAACCAGTGTAGGACCAAACCAGGCCCTCTGAATGTGACAGTTGTATGGCTGGGGCAGACTGTGGGGCCACTGGTAGAGAGATAAGGATTTATCTCTACTTCTTGTACTGGCTTTTTGGAGCCGATTCTCTTTGGAGTGATACCTTGCTCAGCCTAGATATAGCAAGGAGGGCCTTGGTCCTGCCTCAAAGCAATGTGCTAGACTTTACTGACTTCCCATGGGAAGCCTTATCCTCTCTGAGGAGTGGATTGGGGGTGGGGTGAAGGGGGAAGGTGGAGGGAGCAGGAGGAGGGGAGGGAGTGGGAACTGGTATTAGCTTGTAAAATGAGAAACGATAGGCTTAAAAATTAATTAATTAATTAAATAAAAAAGATAATGCAAAATAATGGTATTGGGGTTTGTTACAAACCTTCTACTGTATTTGTTAAGATGCTGGCTATACTCATTGCCCTTTGCCTTTGGGAAGGATCTTCCAGAAAATCCATGGAAACATGGAAAGAACTTGACCTCCTCTTTCTCATCTCAGTTTCAGTGGTTGTTCCCTGTAAAGAAAATGCTAAGGCATTAAATGATTAACCTGAGCAATATGGTGCACAAAAAAAAAAGAAAAAAAAATGGAGACAGTGATTTTCATGAAACACATGCATCGTGCATCTTCATATTTAATTGCTGATGGCAGATGCTGGTGACTTATTGGATTAATAACCTGGAATATTCAAACTGTTAACCATGTAGTCATAAAATAAAATTTAAATGTTTGACTCCTTGATTTTATAATTATGATATAACTATGATATATTTTATAATTATTATATAATTATAATATAGTTGGTAAAGATTTTCATGGGCATATTTAAGTTGTTTTCAATTAAAGAACAAATTGTAAAATCCTAATAGTTTAAAAAAATCAGATAGGTGGTCAACCATTTCACTTTTGAAAAATTAGCCACTATATTTTAAGAAAATACCAAAGACTATAGTACACTTAGCTGTCATCTCATTTTCTGGTATAAGACATAGATGATCATTGATAATACAAAGTATATGCTAAAATTCATACATATAATGCAAGGTTAACAGTTTCATCCAGGGTACCAAAGCAATAAGTCTTCTAATATAAACTTAGTCATGCCCATCATGCTGATATATTTCCAAGTGAGTGTCCAGTTGAAGAGGAAGCATCCTTTGTTTGGAAAGTTCTCTCTGAATGCACAGTCACAAATACATGATACTCCTTTGTTACACAGACGAATATTTTTTCTGGATTAATAATTTATTGGTGTCTCTTTGTGTAGATTGACTTTGTGAATATCTATATCAGCATTTTTAGTACAATAAATATGAACCCTGGAAATTTCAGGTAATGATGAAGATATCTATGCACAGTGTTTTTGAAAATCTGAACTAAAGCAAAGATAAAGAGTCTGGTGGGAAGATTTACTACACACCCTTTTACACTTAGAAGCTATTTAGTTAGGTCAATGGGGTGATGTCTCTATTTCTAAATTCAGTGTGGGTACATAGCAAATCATCCGAGATAGCAATTATTGTCCAATTAATCCTCAGCACATACAGTAGGTAATGCATTCACGTTTGTGCAGGGAGTGGTGAGGCTCTAAGGTTTAGTTGGCTAGTCTATTAAAGGTGCTACAGGATGCAGAGGCATTCTCAGCTCGACCAACCAGGAAATCATTCTCAAGAGTTCCATTCTGAAGAAACACTGGCTGGTGCAGCAATCATGGGCCAGCCATGCCTGAACTATGTAAAAGTTTCTTACATTGTCAGCAGTAGCTGGCTTATCTATTATCACCTCTGGCAGAAGCTGTCCAACTGGCGATGTAGGAACGGAGGGTCCACCAACCAAGGAAACCACACCATTGCAGTCCACCGTGCTGTGCATCTTCCCATTTGCTGGAAACACTGCCAGCATTCGGGATGACCTGCTAGTTTGACTCAGGTTACTGTTGCGACGCTCCCCATGTCTTCGGGGAACAAACAGTGAGTCTCTCCGGCTCTCATTATCCTCAAAGGTGCTGTGTTCATCATCGGCAAAGTCATTCTCAGACCCCACATCCTTTGCTCGCCCTCTAAAGCTGAAAAGGCTCGTTCTGCTATTGCGTCTTGGGGAAAACAGGGAACCACGGATGCTCAACAGAGACTAAAGGTTTGACACAAACAACAAAAAGTGAAATAGTATTAAAACAATCTGTTGGAATAGTTTTGCAAGATTAAGTTGAAAAAAATTTCATCATTTGTTAAAGAAGGTAGCACATTCCTTCTGATTAATATAATTTATAGGCATTCCGATAAAATTAAATTAGCTTTGTACTGTATGGTTTCCAGCCATTGACTTTAAATAATAGATAGCTGGAATGTAGCCTGAGATAACAGAAGAAAATTACCCAGTCACTATCTCTCAAATTTAAACAGAAGCATTCGTAAGACTTTCTTCGTATAAATCCATGTGCAATAAACATGGACAGTAGGGCTATGAGGTTCTGCATTTATTTTTCCGTTCAGATAATTCCAACACTAGTTTTTATAGACTATTTTAGTTCATCTTTATACTACCACTTTCTTTTTTCTTTTCTGATTCACCTGTAAAATAGGGTATCTGTAGAACCAGAAGTTAAAATTCTGAATGACATGCTTTTCTGCAAAGTGCACCATGACTAATATTTCAGAAGTTCATAGGACAACTGAGAAATAAGTTAGAGGAAGAAAATCAACATAGTGTTTTAAATTAACCAAAGGCATATTTCTGAGTAGCTAACTTTTAGTCTATATTTCGTTGATGTTGTTAGAAGATCTGAGGACTGGAAGATTAATTGCCACTAATTACAGACAATTACCAGAAGACATATTCAACATGAAAATACAGTTCTCTTGACTTCAACCCTGTTATTTCAAAAGCATCTTGATGTAAGAGTCCCCTCTGTGTGCTGTGATTACCATTAATGAAAAAAGAAACCTCATTGGCCTGTTGATAGGGCAAAACTTAGGTAGGCGGGGAGGACTGGACTGAATGTTAGGAGAAAGAAGGGCGGAGTCAAAGATGCCATGGATCCACGCCAGAGGTAGACTTGCTGAAATTTTGCTGGTAGGTCACCACCTCGTGGTGATTCACAGATTAATAGAAATGGGTTAAATTAAAATGCAGGAATTAGCCAATAAGAAGCTCGAACTAATGGACCAAGCAGTGATTTAAATAATATGGTTTCTGTGTGATTATTTCGGTTCTGGAAGGCCAGGACAACAAGCAAGCCTCCTCCTACAGCATCTAAGATCATATTTGCGTTTGTGTGGAGTGGAATAAATCTCTCATATAGCTATATGGAGAAAAAGCAGTCTGAGGCATAAGGCAACAGTAGTCCATTCAGTTAAACGGCCCCCACATCTGTTTCCATTTTTCGTCAGAGAACTCGGCAGTGCGTACCTGGTGCGGGGAAGAGTACCTCTTTTCGTAAGTCAGTCTGTTCCCTTCTATAGAGAAGCGAAACCCTTTCCTTCTGACACTGTCTTCAGACTCGGATTTGTGGAACTCATCCTCGTCTTTCTCTTCCCCTCCAGACTGTTCTTTCTGTTTTCTTTTCTTCCGCCGATTCCGTCTTTCCTTAGCACTCTTTGAACTCAACTTGGAGGCTTCTGAAGAGCTATCTGAGAGCCTGCCTGCTGCACTGGGCTCTCTGGAATGTTCGGAGGCGGTTGTAGCTGCTGCCTGCTACATAGAGGAGAAACAGTTTCGGTGCCGTGCAAGAAAAGATTGCTTAAGATCTTTCTTCAAGTTGCTCAAGTTTTGCATCATTTACAAAATACTAGCTAACTGGAGTAAATATCATCTAGAAGATGCTTTCTGGTTGTAGGGTTTTTTCTTTCTTTTAACTAATAGTGACTTAAAAAATAATCTACTTTTCCCCATGGTAACATTTATTAAGTCTGTATTATGCAACATAGACCACATGTTCATAAAGATTCTTCGGGCATTGATAGAAATATATATAAAAAACTATAGGACTCAATCTATTCTAAAAATTAGTTTTTAATGGCCATTATCTTCATTTTTCTGAAAAACAAATGGAAACATAGAAAAACTGCAGAGTTACTTAATATCCTACCCCAAAGTTGGAAGTTGAGCTTAGGTCTTCTCCAAAAGTATTTAATACCATCAACATATTATCAATTGAAGTTAAGAAAGGTATCTCAATCCCTTCCCCTCTCCTCCATAATACTATTGTATGTAAGAAGGAGAGAGGGGTCAATAGCTTTTCGCTAAGCAGGAGAAGATATTCAGTTCTCCAAAAGCTGCCCCAACCACCTTTATCTCAATAGTGGCTACCCCTAGTTGTGAGAGTATGGGAGAAAATCCATCCTTTGTGGTTACAGCTTGTTTGGTTACGAAGCTGCACTTTTTAGTCATTTTTACTCCCACAATAGCTCCAATACAAAACTGGAGCAGAAGAATTGGTATGCCAAAAGGAACTCTTTCTTTATGGCCAAGATGGTTCCAAATAAAGTTTGATTTGAATAAAATTTTATTTTATTAGTCTTTTTAAAAATACAAACAATGGATTTGTTTGTCCTATTTACAAACAACAAGGAACCATGGGAGATGGGACTCAGTTTTATCATTCATTGCACCAGCTTCACTGATTTGTACTGGAAAACTCAAGTAAGCCTTTGTTAATTACTTCATATTGCTAGTGTTGCTCCATTGCTTATTCGATGCTTTTAGATCAGAGGACTTTTTAATGTAAAGGAAATTAAACAACCACACTAAAAGGCAATGTATTTTATGTATATGAGTGTTGTTCTGCATGTATATATGTGTACCGCATGTGTGCCTTGTATTCTCAGAATTCAGAGGGCAGGAGTAAAACCCCTGGAACTGGAGTTACAGATGGTAGCGAGCCATATGTGTATAGCAGGAAGTGAACCCAGTCTTCTGTGAAAGTAGCAAGTGCTCACAGCCACAGAGTCATCTCTCTGGCCAAAGACAATGCATGTTTTGAGCAAAGAAAAATAAGAAATGACTTTAAAGAAATGGGTACATATGTTCTATATGACAACTAATTAATTGCTTGGCAGAAAAGATGATTCCATTACAATAATCTAGCAGCAGATTCATCCAAAAATGGTTTTCTTACTTGGAAAAAAAAAGTCACGATTTTCCTTTTACTCTCAGAATCTTAAAGTGAGAAAAAAAATCACATGAGAGACTTCAGTAGTTAGTATGAACACACCTTTGTATAACTACATGATGTGGCTAGACTAACTCAAGCTAGAAAGATGGTCCACATACAAAAGTCCTTGCTGTTCCCAGCTTCCTCCGGTACGGCCAGATAACTCCACCTTCCATTTTCATTGCAGATCGTTTGTAACAAACAAATATTAAAAAAGGGGCACAAGAAGAATAAAAAAGCAAAGGTCTGGGTTGTGAGACAAGATCCATCTGAATTGCAGAGTACCTGTGCAGCCTCCTGCTGCTTCTTCAGCTGCTCCAGCATCTGCTGAAACTCCGCCTCTTTCTGCTCCGCCTCCTCCATGGTGGCCTGATTCTGCTCCTCGTAGGCCATGGCCACCACAGCCAGGATCAAGTTTATCAGGTAGAATGAGCCCAAGAAAATGACCAGCACAAAAAATATCATGTATGTTTTTCCAGCAGCACGTAATGTCTAGAAACAAGAATATCAGAATTACTTTTGCAGTCATTTCAGTAACCGGTGACTGTGTGTCTGGCAGAACTCAGACAAAATCAACAATTGTGTCCCTGCGCTAATTTCTTTAACCTCTGTCTCTTCTTTCTTCTTTGACTTATGCATTCATAGTCGTTGTAAAGGATTCTTGGATTTATCAAGAATTAAACACTGGAAAGAAAACAATTGGGACCTCCATCAAAAAGCTGAGCCTTTCATGGAAGAGGTCAAAAGAAAGAGATAATACTTGAGAGGGAGATAGGGCAGAGGGGAAATTTGTCTTTCGTTGGGATGAAATTGTGTCTAAGAAGAATGTGAAATAGCCTTGAGTCATGGAGAAACAGAACAGATTTACCCTCCTTGACTTTATTCCTCTCAACATGGATCGTAAGCAGCAGGATAGAGAAGCCCACATCTCTGATCTCAAGCAATACTTTCTCTACCATATCATGCTGTGGCTGGCATTTCATGACTCAGTGAGTATCCCTATATTCTTCTACTTAAATGCAGTAAGTATCTCTTCAGATTCTCACCAGTTGATAAAGATTTTCCCAGAAGTCCTGAGTCATCAGTCGAAACAGGGACAAAAATGCCCAACTGAAGGTATCAAAGCTTGTGTAACCATAATTAGGGTTTCTACCAGCTTTTACACACATATATCCTTCTGGACATTGGCTGCAAATGGGGAAAAAGAAAGTTGACAAGACAGTCTGCGTCTTTTTATTCTGGTAGAAGACTATGCTTACAAAATGTTCCATCACTACTACAACAACACAAGAGTGTGGAATCCAACTCCCTGATACATTTCCCACCTCTGACTTTATAGTTTATCACTAGCTGCCAGGTGTAGCTGTTGCTAATTAACCTTTCTTCCTCACTACGGAGTCTGCAAAGGTGACTCATTGCTTGATACTTACCTCGGGGAAATAGCAGCATTATAGATCAATGTATTGTTTCTTGCTTTACAGAAGAGACCTTAACATTTAGAATATGTTCTGTTTTATTTATATTATAATTACTGAAAATTAGTATCCATTAAGTTAGTTTCTGTTATCAGTGATTTTCTACAGAAAGAGCTAGACACACATATAGGAATAAACCACCCATACTCACATCTCAAACAAATGATCAGCTTACCCTGCATCAGAGCTATTTCCACACAGTAGTGCATCTAAAAAACCCTCCAGGAAATAATGATATCCTGTTTGGAAAAAAGAAAGTCACGTGACACACACTTGTACTTTGAAAAACACTAAAAGAGTAGGGAAATCAGTTCTTACTTTCAGTTTCTTTAAGTGACTTTAAGCAAACCACATTACCTGCTTAAACACATGGGTTTTTCCTTCTTTTCTTTCAAATCTTACTGTTGTAGTATGGGTATGAGGTTTTCTCCATTATCAATGTAAAATTAGCGAAAACCATAGGTACTCACAGAACATTTATGGGAAGGTATCAGTACTTTCTATTAGTTTATGAAATGAAATATATTCATCAGCAGGAGATCAGAATGATAGGTATTTCAAAATAACTACATATTTCAAAATAAAAAATGATATGTTCTCTTGTTTCCCTTCCATATTTAATACCATTAGTAAATTCTTTAAATTAACCATAAATTACATTTATGTTTCTGGAATTAATGTCAGTAGCTTATAATGAAGATTCATAATTATACCACATATATGAATATTTTAATGAAATGAAAATTTTAGAACTGAATGAAACAAATGCTATTTTTTACAAATAGGTGAAAATTTTAGAATAGCAATTACAATAGGTGAGCATCACGTCATATCACTGCTTCTTAGTTCTAATAAGTCCTCCCTCATTTCAATAGTTACTTAAGAAACCATGTCTGCAAGGCTTTCCTTGACCATGCAGACCATCAGAAGTCCAGTCCCCAATGCAGAAGGGGATCTCTCCTCAACCACAGGCCACATCAGCCAGAAGACCAGAGAAGAAACAGAAACAAAGAAAGAAAACACCCGCTCAACAAAGACAAATCTAGAAATAGGCACCTAGACCTAAAAATCACTCCAAATCTAGGTGCCTAAATGTTAGTGTAAGAACACAAATAACAACGCCAGGGCAACGAGTCACTACTAGAGCCCAACCATTACACTATGGCAATCCCAAATATCCCAAGACAATGGAAACATAAGAAAACAACCCCAAACCAACTTTATGATGATGAATAAAGAGGAAATGAATAAATCCCCTTAATTTAGGAAAATCAATCAAAAACTGGAGGAAATCAATAAATCTCTTAAAGAATGGCAAGAAAACAAAGAAATAAACAGTTGGCAGAAACCAGTAAAACTGTATAAGACCTGAAAATGAAAATAGAAGCAATTAAAAATAAAATGAGGGAATTCTGGAAATGGAAAATCTAGGTAAACTAACATGAACTACAGGTGTAAGCATCATCAACAGAGTACAGAATACAAGAGAAGGAAGAGAGAATCTCAGGCATTGACAATACAATAGAAGAAATAGATTCATTGGTAAAAAAAAATGCTAAATCTAAAAAATTCCTGAAGCAAAACATCCAGGAAACCTGGGAGACTATGAAAAGACTAAACCTAAGAATAATAGGAATAGATGTAGAAGAAGACTTTCAGCTCAAAGGCCAAGGAAATATTTTTAACAGAATCATAAAGGAAAAAAATTTCTAACCTAAAGAAGGACGTGCCTAAAAAGGTATAAGAAGATTACAAAACAGCAAATAGATTGGACCAGAAAAGAAAGATCCCTCATTATACAACAATGAGAACACTAAACACAAAGAACAAAGAAATAATATTAAAAGCTGCAAAAGAAAAAAGTCAAGTAACATAAAAAGGCAGACCTAGCCGGGCGGTGGTGGCGCACGCCTTTAATCCCAGCACTCGGGAGGCAGAGGCAGGCGGATCTCTGTGAGTTCGAGGCCAGCCTAGTCTACAAGAGCTAGTTCCAGGACAGAAACCAAAAAGCTACGGAGAAACCCTGTCTCGGAAAAAAAAAAAAAAAAAAAGGCAGACCTATTAGAAGTACACCTGACTTCTCATTGGAGATTCTAAAAGTCAGAAGGGCCTAGAGAGATGACCTGCAGACTCCTAGAGACCACAGATGCCAGCACAGACTATTATGCTCAGCAAAACTTGCAATCATTATAGATGGAGAAAACAAGATGTTTCATCATAAAGTCAAGTTTAAATAATATTTACCCACAAATCTAGACATACAGTAGATATTAGGAGGAAAATTCCAACCCAAGGAAGTTAACTACGCCCATGAAAATAAGGCAGTAAATAATATTTCACCAGTACTATGCAAGGAAGGAACACACACACACACTACCACCATCAATAACTACAATAAAATAACAGGCATCAATAATAACTGACCATTGAAATCTTTCAATGTCAATGGACTCAATTCCATGATAAAAAAATACAGATACACAGAATAGATGTGAAAACAATGTCCATCCTTCTTCAGCATGCAAGGAAAAAAAATGTCTCAATATCAAAGATAGATATTACCTGTGAGTAAAGGGGTGGAAAACAATTTTCCAGTCCAATGGCCCCAAGAAGCAAGGTGGTTCACTGACTCTAATTTAATCTAACAAAGTAGAATTCATGCCAAAATTAATCAAAAAAGATAGGGAAGGACACTTCATTCTCATCAAAGGAGAAATCCACTAAGATAACATCTCAAATCTCAATATCTATGATCAAACCACAGGGGCACCCACATTTGTAAAGGAAACATGACTAAAGCTTAAGTCACACATTGATAGTGGGAGACTTAAGTATCCAACTCTCACAAATGAAAGATCATCCAGACAAAAACTAAACAGAGAACTACTGGAGTTAACAGAAATTATGACTCAAATGGACCTAAGAGAAATTATGACTCAAATGAACCTAGCAGAAATCTATAGAACATTTCACCCAAGCACAAAAGAATACCCTTTCTTCACAGCACCTGATGGAGCATACTCTAAAACTGACCACATACTTGGCCATAAAGCAAGTCTCAACAGATAAAAGAAAATTAAAATAATCCCTTGCATCCTATCAGACCACCATGGATTAAAGATGGATTTCAACAATAACAGAAAGCTTACAAACTCACAGAAACTGGATTACTCTCTACTGAATTACCACTGTGTAAATAAAAGAATAAAGAAAGAATGAAATTAAAGACTTCCTATGATTTATTCAAAATAAATGTATAATGTACCCAAGCTAATGGGGCACAATGAAAGAAGTTCTAAGGTTCTCAGCACTAAGTGCTATCTTGAAAAAATATTTGAAGAGCTCTCATACTCATGACTTAAGAGCATACCTGAAAGCTTTAGAATAAAAATAACACACCTAAGAGGAGAAGATGGCAGGAAATAATCAAACTCACAGCTGAAATCAATAAAATAGAAACAGAGAAAAATGCAAATAATCAATGAGACAAAAAGCTGGTTCTTTGAGAAGGACAACAGACAAACCCTTATCCAACTATCTAAAAGACTTAGAGAGAATATCCTAATTAACTATGTCAGAAACGAAAAGGGGGTCATAACAAGAGACAATGAGGAAGTCCAGAGAATCACTAGGTCATACTTAAAAAACCTGTGCTCTACAAGATTGGAAAATCTTAAAGAAATGGACAAATTTCTTGACAGATATCACTTACCAAAATTAAATCAAGATTAGATAAATAACTTAAATAGACCTATAAACTCCAAGGAAATAGAAGCAGTCATTAAAATTTTCCTATCCAAAAACAAAAACAACAAACAAAAAACAAAATAATGCAAAAGATCAGAACTAGATGGTTTTAGCTCAGAATTCTGCCAGACTTTCAAAGAAGAGATAATACCAATACTCCTGAAATTATTGCACAAAATAGAAGCAGAAGGAACGTTGCCAAATTCTATTTATGAGGTAACAGTCACCCTGATACTGAAACCATACAAAGACTCAGGAAAGAAAGAGAATTACAGACCAATTTCCCTCATGAACATTGATACAAAAACACTCAATAAAATACTAACAAACAAAATGCAAAAACACATCAAGAAATCATCCACTATAATCAAGGAGGTTTCATCTCAAAGATTTAGGAATGGCTTAACATGAACATCTATCAATATAACCTACCATATAAACAAGCTGAAAGAAAAAAAACTGCGTGATCATGAGGTGCTGAAAAGATCTTGGGCAAAACCCAACACCCTTCATGATAAAATCTTGGAGAGACAGGGGTACAAGGGACATACCTAAGCATAAAGATAGTATACAGCAAGCTGACAGCCAACATCAAATTAAGTGGGGAGAAACTCAAAGGAATTCTACTAAAATCAAGAAATCTCTCCATAAAAGTTACAGGTAGAGCAATAAGTCAGTTAGAAGAGCTCAAGGGGATACAAATTGGAAAGGAAGAAGTCAAAGTATCATTATTTCCAGATGATAGTATTCATAAGTGACCCCAAAAATTCTACCCGAGAACTCCTACAGCTGATAAACACCTTTAGTGAAGTGACTGGATCAAAAAAGAAAAACAAAAACAAAAACAAGAAGCCTTCCTATATACAAACGATAATTAAATTGGCTAAGAAAGAAATGAGGGAAACACCGCCTTTTACAGTATCCACAAATAATATAAAGTATCTTTCTTCAACAACTATAATATTATTAGAGAAGGTGATAATCAGACTTTATAGTTGAAAATAAGCAAATATGTTTACTTTTTTTAGATTGTAAGAAAAATAATGTGTAGTAATTTTCAGGAGAGAGAATAAACCTAAGGGATGTTTTCATAGTCAGTGCTGATCTTAGACAAAAGCTGGACAAACTACAGCTTTCAGAGCCTTGGTAAGAGTGAAAACTTTGGGGCATTATGTGCCATGTTTAAGGCACATTGATCCCCTGCTCTGGCAGTGTTTAGAAGGCATTTCTCATCTAACACTGGCATTTATTTGCAGACCATTGGCTGGCAGATAACTGCACATCACAGAGAAGAAGATACCAAACCAAGGCATTTTTCAGATCCAGTTATAATGAGACTTTGATCGTCTGTTTTCTCTTTCCTTACACTATCACTGTTTTAAGAACTATCAAGTGCCTTTAAGAACAATCCCAGCAGCTTTCTAGAACCCCGAGGTTTGTTCTTTATTCCGGAACATTACTCATTTCCCCGAGGTAATAACAAAATGGTGATAATCAAGCATATGGAGAGCTTGGTTTAAAACCCCAACATTTTTCTTAATCAGCATATTTCCTTCCTAGATGAATCTGGTTTAACTTTCCTTGCTTTTGAAATACTACTACAGACAAATGCTAAAATTAAAGAAGGAGGCAGAAAATTTTGCTTATTTCATTGTGGCTTTCAAAAGAGAAAGACTAAAAAGAGAACGATAAGGGTCACTTATTTTTCCATTCTTTCATAACTGATTCTTTCAACGATCAATGGTTTGATCTAAATTCTTTGAACAAAAACAAGCTAATTCTTACAATTTTGTTGATTAATCTGGCTTTTTAATTGATGTCTTTTGAGTCACATTGACTTTATTATTTTCTTCTTTCATATGTTTTTTTTCAATCAAATATTATTACTTGTGAACCTCACTTCATTTTCCTACAATAATAATTGAGTCTAGCCTACAAAAAATATTTCATCATGTATTATTAAGTCACCAATATTTCCCTTTATCCTTGCCTAGTCCAGGCCTCTGAAATAAGTTTTAGTGTCCACATTTAGCAAAGGGTTTTTCACAAACCATCTTTTCTTTTGTAGTTATAGCTGTCACATGAGGAACGCACACTGATGGATTATCCTAGGAAATTTCTCCCTGGCTGAATTCATTAGCTTTATCCATAAGAACACAAGAGAGAGTAGTATTCAGCAATAAGAATTAGAATAGCAGTCAAATTAAACATGATATGTGTGCAAACCACGAACAAGCTGCTTAAAATTCTTCTTAAAATTATTCAGCGAGATACAAATGGCCTATTGTTTAAACTTCATGGAAGGGACTAGGGGTGTGGTCAGTGGTACAGCACCCGCTCAATTTGTGCAAAGTCCTGGATTAAATCCCCAGCGTTCTTGGCAGAGAAAACAAACAAAATCCAGGGGAAGGAAATGTCAAACAAAAACATAGATTTGACTATTTAAGAAGTCTCATCAGATAATTTTCTAGTGATTACCACTTCCTTCTGGTCATCTTTTACTAGTTCAGGAATAGACAGAAGGCAGGCAAACAAGGAAAGAATAAGTACTCATAATGGCAATTCTTACTTGAGTCTTGAATATATGATTTCCAGTCAAACTCAAACACGGTTTCATTGACTAGGGTGCCGTTATAATCTGTAGTTATATTCTTCTCTATACTATGTTCCTCAAGGGAAGCATTGGTGGGAGGCCATTGTACACATTTATTCCTCAGGTTGCCCATGAACAGCTGCAGCCCGATGAGAGCAAAGACACTCAGACAGAACACCGTGAGGATCATGACGTCAGACAGCTTCTTCACAGACTGGATCAGGGCCCCCACAATGGTCTTCAGGCCTGAGAGAAAGAAGTTTATCCTTACGAAGGCTTAAGCATCCAAAGTAATAACTAAATTCTTCACACAATTCCCTTGAAAACTATGTGTCAATGTGTAAGTTCCAAGATGCTGCCCACGGCAGGTAAATATTTAACATAAAAATAATTCAGAGTCAGCCGGGCGGTGGTGGCGCACGCCTGTAATCCCAGCACTCGGGAGGCAGAGGCAGGCAGATCTCTGTGAGGCAGCCTGGTCTACAAGAGCTAGTTCCAGGGCAGGCTCCAAAGCTACAGAGAAATCCTGTCTCGAAAAACCAAAATAAATAAATAAATAAATAAGTAAATAAATAAATTCAGAATATTACTTCATTTTAAAACAAGTTTTCCAGGCTGGTATAGGCTTTTCTTTATTATATAATTGGTCTTTTGTTAGAAAAGAATAAGTTTGTTTCACACAGGAATCAATAGGCATAATGAATAAAAATTAACACATATAATAGGGAACAAGTTCTTAATAAAATTGACATTTCAAAATACATTTTAAAGTAGAAACTGCTTAGATTGCATTTTAGAGTGTCCACCCATTAAACACAAAAGTAGATAAAGCCTGTAGGGCCAGTACGAGTGACATTATGTTAAGCACTCTGTTTTATGAGTCTTGATTTTCTTTCTTTCTTTCTTTTTTCTCTGCAAAATGTCAGGCTATAAACCATTCTTAGTGCTCACTGGCTTCTGAACACTTTGCCCTGATGTCACAGAAACAGCTGAGTAGCGTCTGATTCTTGATTTTCTACAACGATGAATGTCAAGCAAGGAGGCCCAGTTGAAAAAGTCCCGGAGTTAACTCAGTGATTAACCTACACGCTTACACATAGCTCTCACCTGGAATGACTGAAATGGTTTTCAATGCTCGAAGAACTCTGAAGGTTCTCAACGCTGAGACATTGCCCAGGTCCACAAATTCTGTCACATATCTGTAATGGGGAGTTCACACATAAATATAGTAACAGGATGTAAAGAAAGATTTGTAGATACAGTTACCTTATACTTTTTTCTAATCAAGTCTTACCTAAAACTGCTGAAGCAGTTTTTAGACTCGGAGCTCTAAAAGCATAAAGAGCTGAAAATTACCCAGTTTACAAACTCTGTGACTTACCTGTAGGGTTAAATCAAAATTATTAAAGATGTGGAGGGACTTAGTGTTTATCTGGCACGTTTATGGAGAACTTTGGCTGTTTTTAAATGATAGTAGTGTAAGGTGCCAATTAAATTTAAAATTCATCATAATAGCCTTATTTTCACAGTAAATACCATTAGCTAAATGTTAACTTTCATAATATGTACCTCCCTGATGCCATTTTGAAAGCAAGCGAGTCAAAATTGTATTTGATTTGGGCAAACTAAAGGGTAAACGTCCTATGTGCTATGGTTTCCGCTGAAAATGAAATTGTCCAATGGAAATGTAACTATTGCAATAGATTGCCGATTACCCTACCGTTCAAGATAGCATTTGCTAGCATAACTTTTGAGTAAAAGTTGGATAAATGAACAATAGCATTTTATGTGACCCAATGTTGCTCTGTCATTTATTTTATTCTAAGAAGGAAAAATCCCAAATGCCACTCTGTAAATTGTGACTGAAAGGCTTGGGGAAGGATTGCATATCCTGATCTGATATAAAATTATAGAATTAAGACCAGACAGCCAGTATATACAATTCTGAGCATATCAGTATCATCTATCCTTGTCTACCCCTTCAGACCTGCTGATCCCGAGAAAGTCAGCTCCCAAAGATGGGATAAGTCATGTTAGCCCACTGTCCTCCACACCTCCTTTCACCTCCTCCTGTTATTTTCAGCTCCTCTATTTGGAGGCAGTTCATCATTTGCAAAAGGGAGAAGACAGGAAGTTGGGAAACAAGCTCAGAACTAGCTGAAAAGATTTATGGGAGTAAAATAAAGAATGCCATAAAGAGAGAGGTGAGAGGAGGAAGAAGAAATGAATCAGAAGGGCAATAGAGGTAGGGTGCGTCCGTTTACAATCCTTAAAGATCAGTTTGCTCATGAGATAATGATTTATTAAGTTTGTAATGCACTGAGTTCCTTTTTTTTTAGGATCTAATTTTCAGTCTATTTTGATACATGACTACTTGCTCTCTGCTGTTCCACAAAGATAACAAAGAAGCTATGGGAGGAGTGTGCACAGCATGAATAAGAAAGATCAGTGCAAATTCCTGGAGTCAGTACAAGTTTTGCTGCTGTGAAGTTTGAAAACCATCTTCCAGGTCAGGTGATAAATAATTTACACTTCTATCTTATGGGGTGTCTGTGTGAGAAGACTGGCATATGACATTTTCAGCTAGATCTTCATTGGCACTAACATTGATCCTGCAATTTATCCATTGATTCACATGGAACGGTGAAAGGATCTTGCTCTTTTGAGATAAGTGTTAAAACACAGAATTCAATTACCTAAATTGTACCCTCATGGTTTACCATTAAAGCATAGTGTTTAAAATCCCGAGCTTGGACAGAAACCCAAACTATACTGTCCTCTGAAGTTTCCAAAACAGGCACTTACGCAAATGTAATGACGGTGAAGTCAAGCCAGTTCCACGGGTCACGGAGGAAAGTAAAGTCTTCTAAACAGAAACCCCTTGCAATAATTTTTATTAGTGATTCAAAAGTATATATTCCTGTGAAGGTGTACCTAAGAACAAGTAAGCCGAGAATAATTAAGGACATTGTGGCTTTCCCTCAGAGTACCCCAGTTCCCTAACATTCTGTCAGTAGAAAACACGGACACCAAAAACGAAAGCTAAACCTGTTGATGTTAGTTCTATTAATAAAACACCACATTAATTTACAGTTGACTTTTCTCATGGTTGGTGTTAAAAGTCAACTTTCCAAAACCTACAATCACTGGAGAAGAGCCTCAGTGAGTGTTTGGTTCACTCAGGCTCGCTTGTGGGCACGTTGACTGCTTTAACTGATGAGTGAAGACCCCCGCCACAGCCCCCGCTTGAAATTGGGCAGCACTGTTCCTTGTTTTGGGGCCCTGGGTTGTGTAAGAAAGGAAAACGCTAGCTGAGTAGGAGGGCATGCTCACATTTGGTCTGAATGTGGTGTGGCCAGCTGATTCAAGCTCCTGCCTTGACTTTCTTGGAGTAACAGTAAAACCTGGAACTGTGAACTAAAATTTTAAGCTCTCTCTCACTTACGTTGATTTGTCCGGTACGGTACCACAGCAACAGAAATGAAACTAGAATAGATGCCTACTACGTGAAGGGTCATTTCCTAAGCTACCATCAGAGCAGTGTGAGAAGTACATGACACGTACAGTTACTTTCTGAAACGTCTTGGCATCAACAGATGCAGTCTCCTGAGAGTTAGCCAGCGAGGTCTCAGATTGGAATAGACAGTCAACAATTGAAGAAGCATAAGGTGATTTTCCTTTAGAAGGGCTTTTTAAAGATTTGCTTTCTTTAGTTAGTTGTGTGTGTTTGAGTCTTGCATGCTAACTTAAATACTTTCAGAATCCATCTTATACCAGTTTATTTTTTTTTTTTTCAGAGTCTGAGAAAATGTTCTCATAGGCTCCCATCTAGAAGCATTGGAAGAAGAGGCGTTGGGAATACTGGGTGTATGGTAGAGTGGCAGCCAGAGAGTTAGAGGGGCAGAACCTGGGCAGTGTGAGCAAGTACAGTAGCTGGGCCTGGAACAGCCATAGCACCAGTTATCACAATCTGTGCGTCTCTTTTTCCAGCATGGGGAAACAGTCAGTACCATAGCAACGCTTCCAGGTTTGGAAAATGGTAACGGAACTTGCACTGTCATCTGCTTAGCCTTCAACTAACTGAATTTCCAAGTTTTATAATCCTGAAGTTTTAGTCAAGTCCTTGATGATTACATTTGAAATAAATATAAATCTGGATGAAATATGAATATCTCATGGTAATAAGACTCAATGTTGTTTTTAATGTACCATTTACAGCTTAACCTTTTAGATTCTTAACTAGCCAAATTAATGTGGAGTTTGTCTGGATGGAAAACCAGCATATCTTGTCTATCTTTTTGCCATTAATTTCATTGTATTTATTTCAAATACCAGATCCTAAAAGAAAACTATTGAGTATTCTCTTAGACTGCTCTTAGCTGTTAACTACAGTGCTGGTGGCTCACACCGTTAATCCTAGCACTCGGGAGACAGATGCAGGCAGATCTCTGTGAGTTACAGGCTAGCCTGGTCTACAGAGTGAGTTCAATGACAACGGTGGCTACACAGAGAAACCCCATTAAAAACAAAACAACCACCTACAAGGTAAAAGGAAAAACCCATATTCAACACCAGTAAGCCTGGTACTCAGAGAATGTTGTCTTATTGGACAGTTGTGTCTGCAAATGGCTTTATCAAGAATACTTTTGAGTTTCACTTAAAGGATATATTGAAACAAGGCTTCAGAATTTCAATGTATATATATGAATAAATATTTAAAATATATATAATTGAACTTACTCTACATTCTTCGTCCAGTCAGGAGGGTTGCTCATTGTCATAAACACACAGTTTGTCAAAATAGTGCACATGATGAGCATGCTGAATAATGTAAGTTAGTGTTAAGGAACATACAAACAGAAGTTCATGTACTACATTTAAAAAGCAGTAACACCGAAAAACCCAGATGTTAGCACAACAACTCGTGGATAAACATGTGCCTGTGTATTACCTAATCTCCTTAAACTTCACTTTCATCTGTTAAAAATACATAATAGTGTGGCCTCCACATTTCAGGTTAAATGAGAATATGTACAGATATAAGAATATAAGCTTTATTGTAGCTGTTACAAAATCAGTATGAGTTCCTCTAGAGAGCGTGGGTGGGGGGTAGGAGGTCCCATCTGTTTATATGGATTCACAACACACTTGAGCAGAAAGTATGCGTTTGAACCAACTCACACAATTAGAATAGTACACTTTTGAGGAAGATGCTTTTCTGCAGTAGAGGAATTTCTTCAATAATGGATAGAATTTATGAATTAATATTTTTTACGGCCAAAGCAGAGTACAGTGCAAAACACTGGGTTGCTGTGTTTGAGTGTGTTTATGTACGTACAACAGCAAGGGAGGAGATAAAAAGGGGGCACTCTTGAAGGTCAAGGCTCATCAGCCCTTGGATGCAATTGAAATTCCACACAGCAACACACTCTTGGTCCTTGTTTCTATGTGCTTTCACCTCCCTGGGTCTCCACCTGCATTCATACACGGATGTCAACCGCGAACAAATGGCATTGTTTGACTGTGTAGATCAAAGAAACTAATGCGTGTAAAATGTTTGCAAAGAATGCCCTTGGAGATGTGCCTATGCACTGAGTGATAGGCTGAGGGAAGAAAATGTAATAAAACTGTAGCTCTGAAAGTGGCTGCTAAAGTCATTATAGAAATCACCGAAATAATGTCTGAGCCTTGGAGAACACAGATGGTTGATGCAGGACCCTAAAGTGCTTGTTTTCTGCTAGAAGATCAGGTATTCTTTTACTGCCTTTGTTGGCTGAACACTTCCACTAGGTGTAAAGAACATTTTCATCAAACGTCCACATGGTGGCACTAGAAAGACTAACTCAGCTAGAAAAGCTTCTAAGCATTAAAACAGTGAACATAGACATCTTTATATGATAATTTTTTTTGTTTTCAGTAATAACCTATTGACAGTATTAAGGAATTATTTGTAATTAACTCAACTTAAAAAGAGAATGACATTTACTTTTGTTGTTTTTTTTATTGTTTTTGCCACTGTGAAACTAATTATTTTGCTTCTTGTTTTTGCTTCCTCCTCTTGTTAGTGTAGTGCTGGCTTTTTGATTGTTTTTAAAAATGTCTTACTTACTTATTTAGATAGTTAGTTAGTTACCATTTTTATAGTGTTGCAGAACAAATCGAACCCAAGGCTTTGTGCTTGTTCAATTCTATAGATTTTAGAATGAATTTTTTTTTTTAAAAAAGTCTTGCTAGTATGACTTATACTTATGATACTTACTTAAAATAGTATTTTATATTATTTATATTATGATCAAGGCCAGCAACAGAAATTTAGTCATAAATGAGTTTTCGACAGATCAATACCCACATTTGACTTAGTTGTAGAAATCTTTGAACCCCAGTGGGAACCACAGGGCCACGTTTCCTTCAACCATTTTGAACAGTTTTAACTTTTGCACGAACATCCTGAGTCTTTACTAAACGATAGTTTTGCACTGTAGAATCATATTCAGCAGTTTAAATCTTTATACAGTCAATATTACTGTGTTTCATATAAATCATAAGAAAAGCAGAAAAATTAGAAAATCCTGGAGTTTTCTGAGATTCTTCTATGCTTACAAGGTCATTCCAGGTTCCATTAAGAGGGCACATATCATAAGTGCAACTAACTTGTATTTTATTTTGAAAGTAGATTTTTTTGGTATACAATTTCTCTGAAAATTCCATTCAACTCTGTATAGAGGTAGTAATAAATATGGTTATCTTTCACAAGCTTAGGGAATTCAGCAAACACATGACAACTAGTATCAATTGTCAACCTGACTGACTCTAGGATCACCCAGGAAACGACTCGTTGCAGGCCTCTGGGGAGTTATTTTGACTGTTTTGTTAATTCAGATGGGAAGACCCAGCTCCTGGGGCTGGCACTGTTCCCTGGCTAGAATCCTGGAGTGTAGACCAGCCTTTAGGGCTAGAGGTCTGCCTCAGTGGTAGAGTGTTTGCCTGCCGTATCTAAGGCCCTGGGTTCAATTCTCATTCGCTACAAAGTAGAAAAACAAGATTGCTGTGACAAATAAAGGATGCTAGTGGATAGGATAAAGTATAGAGTGTGTGCACAACTTAATTATACATGTATCTAGAAAGCACAGCTTACACAAGCAGTTAACATACGTTACTTGCAAAAGGATATGAGTGTACCAAAATCTTAATAGCTATTTTCCTAAGAGGGTTGAAGGGAGTTAAAATATACAGAGCGGAGGTGGCACTGAACCGGAAGATGGCCTTCCCTTTATTCAATACTATAAAAGTCTGCAAGACAGGAGCAAACACAGAAGCATAAAGTCTACTTTCTATTTTCCAGTAGTGTTACAGTCAAAATTCCAATTTGTACATTCAGGACAATCACTATCGATGTGGACACAATGGGCACTAGCTCCCTCTTGATCATTAATGTTCTAGAGAGGAGACCTATGAGGGCTCTTACCTTCCAGCATCCACTTACCTGAGTTTGTACACCATCTAGGACAGGAGAATGTCCTTATTTTCTGAATATTTTATGCGGCTTAGTTAAGTCAAAGTTTGACATGGGAATGCATTTCATTTTTATTCTAAAGTTCATAAGACTTCCTTTTCATAATGACATGTTTGCCTAGGTCAAATATCTGGAAAATTAATCCTGCAGAATGCAAAATCATTCAACAGAACTGAACATTTTAAAAATAAATATTCCTTTGCTGTCTGTGCTTATAAAATAAACATTATCACTCCATTGGTACGAGAAAACAGAAGCTGCTGCCATCGAGCACACTTGGGTTAGATGGATATCATCCAGTCATTGATTTCGGGAGGCCAGGCTCCCTGGAGAGTATCCTGTTGACCAGGAGTGCTAAGTTCTGTATTGGGATTTCTGGGTTAGCTGACACATTGAATTCTAATCCCAATTGATTTCCAACAGCATGGAGGAAAAGCTCACCATCCCCAGAGAACTCAGAACCCATAATAATGAACAGAGTCCATCCCAAAAGTTGAACTTGCTACACAACAAGAGTCAGTGAGCAGAGAAGAGAAAAAAGAAACTAAATGACTCACCAGGCAATGGAGCACCATGGAACACTCTGACACAGATCTTCTAAGGCACTTATCAATATTCAGACTACGTGGGAGGAAAATGCTGACTTCTTTGTGAATACCATACCAAGGCGAACGAATTCTAAGGGTTTTTTTTTTTTTAATTTCTAAGTATAGGGAATTGAATTAAGGCCTCCTGCATGCTAAGCAAGTGCTTTACCACATGGCTATATTCCCAGTTCAGCATGTATATGTATGTGTGTTGAATCTCTAGCCCAGAGTCTTACACAAGTGATCTACCACTTCATAATGTCCCCAGCACAGTTTTAAAATGTTCATAAACCTGATTCTTAAAACTCCCAACTTCTAACCTTGGCAAGCCTAGTGAACCTCCATTATGATTAGCATTAGAACATTCTATTTGTTTTCCTACTAACAATCTTTGATAGATTTCTTCCCCACACTCAAACTTCGGGCCACTAATCGATTTTCCATTTTGACTTCAATATTTCCAAGTGGAGCAGTCTTCAAATGCAGAGTTGCTGTTTGAAGATAGCACGTTCTATCGGGTTTATAGGGAGAAATGCCCTAAATGTGCTATGAAAATAGCCCCTAACCAGTGCAGGTCTCTTAGTCTTTTCTGGGCTGTGACATAAAAAATCCAACTACCGAGAGTAAAACCTGTGTTTAGAAAGTTGTAAAGAAATTTGGCAGGCAATTTTATGTCTGTTGAAGAGAATAATCAAATAAAACAAGAGAGAAGGTTGTCCTGTCCTATTTCCTTTCAGTTCTTTGTCACCTAACACCACTGTATTCATAGATGAGCAGAGGAGCAGAGACCCCATCTCCGGGGTGGGAAATGCTGCTCTTTGACCACATTCCGGTGGTCTCTGAAGGGGTAAGACCAGCTCAAGGAGTCTTTCCTAAGAAGCCTATTTGTGAGAGGAACTTTTCACAGGTGCTTACTCCAGTGTCAATTGCTTGCAGACAATATGTAATCCCCTTATTCTCTCTGATTCTTTCCATTTTTCTGTCCCTAAATGACCGTATGAAATCATCCTAATACATGGACAGGCTTGAGCAAGGAAGATACCTTTACCTTAAGGAATCTCAGCATTAATGGACACAGAGGGAAGATTTTAGGATTATGTGGCATTATCTTTTGAACTTTTGCCTACACCTCCTTTTCCAGAAAAATACTCAGAAAATGCTCTCATTAGTTCCTTTACTCATGGTGTTTTGTCATGACAATAGGAAAATCACTAAGACAGAAATACTTGATGAAAAAAAGAAACGAGAGAAGAGAAAGCAATGGCAGAATGTTAGGGATGTCAATGGTGGATGAGGAAAAGCAGAAACTACGCTTTCGCAAAAGAAGCCAAAGGCAAGATCAGAAGCTCAGCCTAGAAAGAGAGAACCAGGAAGAAGTTCTAGACATGGGAACTCAACAAGGTGGCTTTTATAGAAGCACTGGACCCCAGTTTATCAGTCATTGAATATTTGAAAGTTCCCTGGATGCATTAATACTTGGACATAATTCTTAATTTTTCAAGCTTTCAATCTTTTAGGATATATTTGATACATTTATTTGCTAAATGCAAGTAATTTGTAACATATTTCAGAAAGAATTTTGCATGCCACGTGCGAATCCATGGAGTTGAGTAGAAACAGAGGACTGTTGAGGTTTGACTGCACAACATGTTTTTTGTGCCTTAATTTTTCCTAAGATTTCCTCCCATCCCTGCCAAGGATTGTAGCAATAATGCCAGCACTGCAGAACCATTTTCCTTGTTTTCCCCTATTGATGCTCCACTCCTTTCAGGTGGAAACATACATGCCCAAACACAAGCTCCATATATGTCACTCTGAAGTGTTTATGGATTTACTTTCAAAAGCCTTGCAATGAAGAGTGTATCCGGACTTGGCTAGCGCCCCATTGTATACAGAATTGTAATCATTATCAGGTCAGTAAATCTGAGTTAGAATTTAAGTTTGCTTTTTGCAATGACTCTGCTGTGTATTTCCTCACAGGTCTGTGTCTGCTCTCCTTATAACGCTTCCGTAGCCGAGAAGTCAGTTGGCAACTGTAAAGTCACTCAGAAAAATGCCTCTCTAAATCATAGTGCTGAAGGTACCGCATGGGGAGGAGAATGTGAAGGAATCAAAGTTCACGGGCATGAAGAATTAACTCCAAAGCTGCCAACCATCTGGATATGTTTACTTTTTCTACTTACACATATAAACATATTTACACGCACACATTCTCCCTTTCAGGGAAAATTCCTAATCTAGTGAAAGAGTATCAGTATGCTGTTATCTGAATAAACAAATATCATGTGACTTTAAGTCAACAAATGTTTACACAGCGTTCAAAGGCATATCATTTTTGATTTCTTATAAGAATGTGCTAGGTGATCATATAGTATGATATTGTATCACCCTTTAAGTCTACTTAGGGGGGCTGGAGAGATGGCTCAGACGTTAAGAGCATTGCCTGCTCTTCCAAAGGTCCTGAGTTCAAGTCCCAGCAACCACATGGTGGCTCACAACTATCTGTAATGGGGTCTGGTACCCTCTTCTGGACTGCAGGCATACACACAGACAGAATATTGTATACTAAATAAATAAATAAATAAATAAATAAATAAATAAATAAATAAATATTTTTAAAAAAATAAATCTACTTAGGGTCAACACAGCTCCCGAAGACAATTTTAATTTCATTAAGTGATGTCAACCCAAAACTCCACACTTGGGAGTAGAGGAGAAATGACAAACACCAGCACCTAGTCTAAAATGATTCTCCACATTCACAGCTGATAAGAACATTCACGTGAGTGAATGACCTCAGTGTCAAGTACCAAGAGTCTGCCTTTTAGTGGCTACTAGCCGCATTTGTGTCTATGCCTTATACTTATCCCTCGGTTCATTTACTCTAAGGGAAAAACAAAAGGTTCAATGCATCACTGCAAAGAAATAGAATTATAAACATTTTGTGAGAACATTTTACTAGGAGAATAATTTTCTTCCTCAGAGCAAGTTTTAAAACAAGGCACTGTGGGTAAAATTCGGATGTATAAAAACATCGTTTATGAAGGCATTTATGAAAATGAAGCATTCCTATCTACCTTGGGATTGCTCTGATCCGTCAAGCATCTTTTTTTGTATATTCACTAAAGTCAAATAATATTTTTGCAGTGCTTATATGATGAATAATTATGTAGCATGCCTATGGCAGACCCCGGGAAAGCAGCGCCTAGTTTGGACACGACTGTTAACTTTAGTTTAAAAACTGTCTCTTTAGTAATATACTTGCCAAGCTTTGTGCTGCATCTGAGAAAAAAAACACATGTATCTAAGTCCTGGCCCTTAGTTGTTCACGGACAAGGGAATGCTCAGCTGCCCATGGTAGCACAAATGAACCTAGAAGACTAGATGGAGGTATGGATAACCTAGCACTAGCCAATGCAAGCATATTGTAAAATAAAAACCTGAACTGTAAAGATTTCAGACACTCTAATAGTACAGGCAAAGCTAATGGAGAGTGTGAATCCTTAGTGGTTTTCTCTTTAATTCAACGTAATGTGACTGACATCAGATAAAGTGGTATGAGAATCACTGAGCTATTTATGTGACTTTTTGATACTGTCTTCAGTCTTTCCAATCTAGTCTGGCTGTATTTTAGGTACACAGAGCCACACTTCATCTACTGTGCTGAACGGATTTGACCTAACCACCAGTACTCACTGACCAGCTAAGCCACATTCTTTTAGCAATCCTTGCCAGCAAAACGTCATTTCTGGGGTTAAAAGAAAACACAAGGTGGTTTGATGGAAGACTGATAAGCATTCCTGGTAATTAACAATTTAAGGATCCAGAAAAGAAACATCAGGGAAAGACACAGCAGATTTGTCTCAAGTTAAAAGGACAGACTCCTGGATTGGATCTATTACTAAGCTGCTTCTGTTCTTTCTCCCTGTGAGATTCTGGACCCTACGTGGGCTGGATGACAAGGAAATAGTTAAAAGTATCACATCCAGATGTGGAGGTTCTCTCCTGTAATGTAGCACTCATGAGCTGAGGCAGGAGTATTGCTGTGAGTTTGAGGCAAGGCTAAGTGATAGAGTAAGATCCTTTCTCAGAAGACAAAACAAATAAGTAATATATGCTATAGGCATACATACATTTATAACTGAATTTATTCTTTGCCTGGAAGTTTAAATCGCGGACAATTTTTAATTTACACATCATGTGTATTCTAAAACTGTATCTGGCAGGGAATTTGAATATATTTTCACATAAGGGAGTAAATAAATATGTTTTTCTTCTCAAATTTCAAACTCGATGTGACCTTCCTTCCCAGGTGCCGGGCTCAAAGCCAGGATCCAACAAGTGGGAAGTGAGCAGTCTTCCACTGAATTCTTCCCGGGTCTTATGTAATTCCTAATAAAATTTTATCCGAATTGATAGTAGCTGGACCTGCATCACTATGTAGAAGAGGCGCTCTGCTCTAGAAATAGTACCAGGGCTAGCTTTAAATTGGGCTCAGGTGCGCAGCTTTTCTACATACCCCTCTGGTGGTCGCAATGGGAAACTGTCCTAACTCTGCCAGGGAGCAGGGCGCGTTATGTCTTTGGTTGCTGGGAAAACAAGGGGCTCTGCAATGTGGAGGACAGAATAAGACTCACATGACAATAATGGAGATGCTTCGAGGTTTAGGATGTGAAACACAGATGGCAGATTTGTCTCAGTCCTCTCCACAGCAAGCATTCCTCATTCTGGCCCAGTCCGTGGGGTCTGTTTTTTGCCTCTCTGAGAGTCTTTAAGCAGCCCCATCGTTCCCCACCCCCTTTATAGGCTGTGGCTTTAGGTGGAGATTTTCTTCCTTGTTTGGCTCAGGGGTGAATAAAAGTTGTCTCCCAGCTCCTCTCCCAGCATTTGCTGGTCTGCAGCTCGCTAACTACAATTCCTCTAACACAACCTTCATGCAGATATGGGGAAAGTCTTTAAGCCACTGATTGAGAACTGAAATTAAGAGGCTCGGAAACGGGAATGGGCACCCGAGAATCATTAGTGCCACATTTATAAACTTGAAAAAAAAAATAACTCAAAAGTTAAACAATACCTTGTAATATAACAAAACGGTCATGGGTATCAATATGTCACAATTATTTTTGTTTTAATTTTGGCCATGTTCTCATAAAATGGAGAGGACTATGTATGCAAGAAAGATTCTATTAAATTACTTGTATTGTTTCTCAGGTTGGAAGAGAGAGTGGGGCTTATGGAGAGAATCCAGTGGGGGTTATTTGCCTTGAAAATAAACTGGATATTCTTTAAGATGTACTAAATGATCCCTTTAGCTAACTTCAGACACTTCAATAAGATAACAGGATGCTGTACGATGTTACTAGGGTGACTGACATCCTTCTCATTTAATAGCCCAGCTCTACTATAATATCTTCTTTTATGTTTCCCCTGTCACTGAGCTGTCTTCACATCTCAATTTAGATGCAATTTAAATTAAGGAAGCCCACGAATAAAGTTTTAAGTTGAGGTTCTACATAAAGGTGTGTATCATCCTCAGTATTAGGTGGGAAGTGTAGCTGAATTATAATAGATGCTGATAGTGTGGAAGATTTGTTTTCAAGAAACAGGGTCTTTGGGAAATGCTACCAGATTACTTACTAGTAATTTTACAGTCTTGGGCAAGTTATCCATTCTCAGTTTTACTGTTTTTAAACAGAGACCAAAGCTATCTTGAATGAACCACTAGGGCAAACAAGAATTTAAATATACAGATGCATAGTACCTAGGGGAGGGAGCAACCCAGCTATGTAGAAATTAACTAGACTAGTTTCTCCAGAAGTTTCGGTCTCTTCACTGTGGAGGAAATCTCTGCCCTACTGCCCGTCTGTGTGGCATGGGCAGAAGTGTCTCATCCTTCAGGAAGTGATTCAGCATGTGCCACTTACCTGGTCCAGCAGACCGTCATATCCACTTGTTCACAGTAAACAACCATGTGTGCTGATTATAGGTCACTCTAGAACTTTCGTTAAAGCTTAGAAAACACGTGTGTCTTTTCTTGAGGTTACTCTGCTGTAGATGTTAACTTAGTGTGACTGATTGCTATTTGTGCCACCTTGTGGGTGAGCCCGCCTACACACGAATCCAGCTAGCATAAGTGCAAACAGAGCCCAAACTGCTGAAGGGCTATCCTCATGGTGCCACTTTAGATGCTGTGTCTGTTGTTATTTAAACTGGATTTGACCCATAGGTTTGCTCCCCCTCCCTTCCTTTTGTCTCCCCTTGAATGTAGTTTTTGCTGAGTTTGGGTTACTTTTATTCAAACAATCTCTTAAACAATATGATGATATGATACCTACTAAATGTCAAAGGTCATTTAGCTTGCCCTGGGACCTTTTCTGAGCTAGACACTGAGTAGAAAAGCTGTGAGGAATAAGGAAGAAGCAATGGGAGATAGGAGAAAGATTCAGGGAGCCACTGCAGTGTGTTGGATTTCCAAGGGTGTGTAGGTGACCGTTACTCTAGAGACCCTGTTGATACAAGATGAAGAGTTGTAAGACAAAGACCAGTGAGATGACAACCCACAAAATCATGAGACTTTAAACGCCATCTAGATTTTCCTAGAAAAATAAAACCTTCCCCACCCTAACTGAAAACAAAATAAGAACTTGCTACAGGTCAACCTCTTCTGTGAGGCTTCTCCTACAGCCCCAGTACCGAGATGGTATGCACTGTGTTAGGACTGTTGCTAGAGAGGATGAGTTTTTAAAAAAATTGTTAGGAGACTTTCAAGGACACAGTACAGTCTTTAAATGAATGCATCTCTACATTCCAAAATATAACAAGGTTCTATTTTCACTACAGATCTAAAATATCTTTCTATTTCTAGTAAAAATGCCACATTGTCAAAAGAATATTTCTTTCCGTGGCACTAATGAGTCATCTGTAATTTTAAGAACATAGAGGGGAGACATTTTCTGAACAGAGAGTGGGTGAAACTGAACGGATAGCCAAATGGTACAGTAGCAACTCAAGTTACGAAACTGAGAAAAAAATCTCATAGAAAGAAGTGTACTTACAAATTGAAATGGCCTTGTGACAAAGACCAAGCAAACAAGCAAATAGAAAGCGTTAGCTTGGGATCACATTGTAATGGTCCCTGACTAAGGCCAGCATGAGATGAAAACTCCATGAATTTTGACTGGATAGTACTGTGATTGCCTTCTTCTCCTTTGAAGTGCTGTGTGTTTAAAACATCTGAAGAATTTCTGACTCCCAATGCTTCCATACGCCAGGGAAGTCCACATTGCTGTATCACTAATCGCTGTTTAAATTGCTTTAATAATTATTATATAATTTGTATATCAGGAACTGGGGCAATTAGGATAAAAATATGTGGGCATATGTCACAATAACATACATCGACAGCAGTGACATTTCCTTAAGCCCAATGACATTGACTGTCTTTATAAAAGAACACAGAGAGCTTTGGCGTGTTAAAGTGTATTTGCATAAGTTTCTGCACATCTGATGCGATTGCACTTTATCCTGAGATATACCACAAGGAATACATTCTGTAACCGTTTTCATGGTCACTGTCATTGTTCAATGCCTATCCTTCCCAAAACTCATAAATTTAATTATTTCTATTGCAGTATTACAAAGTACAACATTTAAAGGTTTGTTATTCATTAAGGGCTTCTCCTTGAGAAATGAATTGCTGCCTTTCCAGTAAATGATAAGGCCCTTTTTTGTTTCTCCCTGCCTTACAGTCTTCCATCATGTTCAATCTTGGACAATCTGGTCTCCATAGGCTTAAGCCAATACATTCCTGTTCTTTACAACTGCAAATGTCAGATGCAATGTTCCTGCAGGCTAAAGTGTTTTAAAGGGTCAGCATTTTAAGAACATTCTACATAGTACAAAGAACTAAGCATGATGATTTATATAAAAGTGATATGTTAACTGTGTTTGAGTTCAGTCTAAGGGAAACCATAGGTGCTTACATTTTCCACCTCACTTTGAAAAACAAATCGACATTCGCAGAGTTTTCAGTCATGGAGAATCTCACCCCTAGTGATATTTGACCAGTAGATCCCTGGTTGTTCTTTCAACTCATTCTACCCATTCTCTCTCTCCTCTCTCTCCATATGTATATAAATATGTGTGTGTGTTTGAATGTTATATTATTTTAATGAAGACCAGTCTAATGTTGAAGATACTACTTGCTTACATAAAATTAATGACCAAATAGTAGAAGGGATGTAGTTTTAAAGATTATGATTTACTAAGCAACTCCAACTTCCATCAGAGAAAACTTAATGTCCATTGATTGTTTATGAATTGTTAATGAAGCAATCTATATTTTGAAAAAAAATTAAGACCAGTAAAGCAATAGACAGACAACCTACAGAACGTTTTAGAACACAGGTCTGTGAAAGAAGGAAAATACTAAGAACGTGGCTCGGCCATGTGTTCTAAGGTACTCTATCCTGGGCTTGCTAGTGCATTCTTACTATCCCAGCACAGCAGACTGGAAGAGTGTGGGTTCAAGGCCAGGCTGAGCTATACAGGGAATTACTGTTTCCAAGATGGAACAAATGAAGCACATATCATGTTTGGTTTAAAGGACTTAGCTCTGCAAACAGTTCTAACAGCACTGCTGTCTGGTGGCTCACATTTGGAGATTTGTGGGACAGGAGTTCAATGTGAAAGCGGAGGATGTATGTTTCCTTAGAAAAAAAAGTTCTTTCCTGATAACAGTATTTCTCTTATCAGGTCGCTTGCACAACGAGATTTGTTCAGAATGTCAGAATGTTTTTCCTTCTTCATGCAATGTGCATTTGAAGATAAGAGCAGCGGGATGTCCAAGGCAAGTTTAGAGGAGGGGTCCAGCAATGCTGAGCTAGCTGCCAAGTCAGAGCTGAGCTCACTTTGTGCTTCTTGTAAGAGCTTTTAAGTATTTGTCACAGGCTTGTGGGATTTTGTTTTCCATTTTCCTTTGTGTCATTTTTTTTTTAAATTTAAATTCAATATAAGCCAGTTAGGACCACTGTGGACAAAACCTTTCCTCAAGACAGTGCCTTCCACCAATCTGAAAGTTCTTTGGTTTTGAAAGCATAGTATTTTGCTTTTATTTTTAATTTCTTACTGATTGGTTGGTTAATTTTTTTTTTTAGACAGGGTATCACTGTATAGCTTTGGATGATCTGGATCTTGTTGTGTAGACCAGGCTGACCTTGAATTCTCAGAGATTTGCTTGCTACTGCCTCCCAAGTTGTGGGATTTAAGATGCATACCACCAGACCTGGCAATCTGAAAGTTCTTTAAGTTAAAGAGAAAACTACAAATGATAGTCTGTGGTAATTTAAATAAGAATCATCCCATAGGCTCAAATAATTGAATGTTTATTCATCAGGGACTGACACTCCTTGAGAAGGACTCGGAGGTGTGTCCTTGGAGTAGGTGTGGCTTTGTTGGAGAAGTGTGTCACAGGGGGGCGGGCTTTGAGGTTTCCAAAACCCAAACCAGGCCCAAAGATTCTTTCTATCTGTTGCCTTCTCATGCAGATGTAGAACTATCAGCTACATCTCCAGCACCATATCTGCATGTGTGCCACCATGTTCTCTGTCCTGATGACCAAACCTCTGAGTGTAAGGAAGTCCCAGTTAAATGTGTTCTTTATCAAAATTTGCCACGGTCATGGTGTCTCTTTAAAGAAATCCAGCACTGACTAAGATAGTCTGGTTTCTACCTGATGAATGACTACCCTTGACAACATGTTTCACTGTGGTCTTTCTCAAACCATTCATTTATAGATTTAAAAAGAAGGATTGCAGCATCGGAGCTGGAATGCTGGAATTCAGTTCTGCATTTTGACAAGGCCTCCTCTTGGTGACTGTAACAAATTTTAGATGGTGGGTTTTACTGGGGAATTGGAGGCTCCATATTTGGGGAAGCAGATGCCTGATAAGGACAGGGCTTTCTAACCTTTACCACAGAAGCCTCTGACACACTGCACGGCTCTATGAACTATAAATAAATAACACAATCTATGGGATGAACCAAGTTCTGTGTAGCACACCTGCGGGTCATTATTCCATAAATTCCTCATATTTACTTCTGATAACTATCAACTATGGGATGAATAACCTTTGTGCAGACTGGTTTTATGTCACCTTGACATAACATAAAGTCATTTTTGAGGAGGGAACATCAATTGAGAAAATGCCTTTACTAGATTGTTTTGTGGGGAAGCCCATGGTATATTTTCTTGATTGACGTGGGAGTGCCCAATCTATTGTTGTGGTGTCACCCCTGGGCAGGTGGTCCTAGGTTCTATTAAAAAAGTCAGGTTGAGAAAGCCATGAGGAGCAAGGCAGTAAGCAGCACTCTTCCATGGTCTGTGGATCAGCTCCTGACTTCAGGTTCCTTCTTGACTTTCTGTCCTAACTTTCTGCGTGTTGATTCTGATGTGGAACTGTAAGCTGAAATAAATTCTCCCCACCTATTTCTTACCTTGGGTGATGATGTTTTATCATAGCCATAGAAACTCTAAGACATTCTCTGTCACTCAAAATTGCCATTATTGGCAGCTTTTATCCTGATCAGAATTGGGCTAAGAGTAAGTTGTCTCTGAAAGTTTGGAGTATTTTAGGGTTCATAGCCAATGGAAACCTTAGCTAATTACAATTCTTGTTTGTTAGCTATCCATTAAGAATTTAGAAATGTACTGCGCTTGGTCAAAATTAACTAAAGCCATAAATGTAAAAGACAATCAATAATGTTCTTTTTTAATCTGTGCTTTTTTGGGGAAAGGGGTTGGTGAAATCATGGTGAAAATAAAAGTTTAGGTGCCTGATATAAGGTATTCATTTCAAGAATAAAAATAAAAGTTATTCATTATTAATAATATTCATATATTAATTATATGAATATGTATGTCCTTCAGATTCTTGTTATTTCTTATCAGTTTCAACATATTTCTAGTAAAAGGCCAAGTATTTTAAAAACTGTACATTACAGCGAAGGACATCATCACTTGAAAGAAGACGCATCCTGCAGAATGGGGGGAACAGTCTTTGGCAGCTACACATCTGATAGAGAGTTAGTATCTAGAAAATATAAAGAACTCAAAAATGAAACAAAACAAGATAACAATCCAATTAAAAAGAACATAAAAAGAGGGATGGTTTCAAACAGAGTTCTTTTATGATAGATACACATGTCTGAAAAATACTTTTAAAATGCTCAACATCCTAAGGGAAATGCAAATTAAAACTTCATTGAGGTATTAGATCACAATGACTAAGTAAATAAAACACAACATAAGAAAAGAAAACAAAAATAAAGGAGGACAAATGCTAGGATGGATGTTGGGAGAAGGGGTGAATTTATTCACTGCTGGGAGGACTGTAGACTGGTGTACCCAGGACAGAAATCAGTGCGGCAGTTCCTCCTGAAGCTAGAAATGATCACTCCTGTCTGGTCTCATAGTGCTATAAAGTACTGTGCCTGCCGCCAGAGAAGAACATTCCTCAAAACTCATCAGTCTTACCCAGGTGTGAATCTTGAGAGCTTTTGACTTTGAAAGACATGCCAACTGGAACGCTAGTGGTACAAACACCACAGGTGTACCTAACCCCTTTCTGCTTGGGTTTAATTCCAAAGCTACAAGATCAAACCCATACCTGGAACCATTTCTGGGACAGAGAACCTATAGTTCAGTAGGCCATCAATAAGCCTTAGGGGGAGGAACCTACTTCTAAATGGACATAGCATTAAACCATTTCCTATTGACTTATCATTGTACCCACAGATAATGTTTATCAGAGAAACTTCTATTTGTAGTAGATAGTGATTTACACAGGGACTTACAACTGGCCAGGATTTAGAGAATAAGATACTAGAGACTTCTCAACCCTAAATGTAATATATATATATATATATATATATATATATATATATATATATATATATGCCTCTCCTTCCAGTGCTCACAGAGGTGATCTAGTTTTCCAAGGTTGTGGAAAACTAGAAGAGAAGTGTCATAGCAAGGCCCTTATGTAGACATAAGAACTCGCAGCTGTTGGGTCAGCTTGCACAAGACCCGTGCAAGTGCAAGCCAGATCAGATCACATTGTGGAGACTGAATGTACAAGCACACCCCTAGCTGTGGAGCTGCTGATAACTGTGAACTGCTAAGATGAGGAGACATTTTTCTCTACAAGTGTAGCTTCTATTAAGATAACAACCACACTTCAGTGGGAGACCACACAACTATGAATATTAGAGGAATATACATTTTTCTTGAAGGATTAAAATTTAAAAAAAAGACCACAAAGTCGAGTGGGAGAAGTGTGGGGACTGGATCTGGGAAGGGCAGAAGGAAGGGTGAATGCGATCCAAACTCAAAGGACTAACGAAAGCGTTAACAACAATATACATCTGTGAGGATTACTCAGAAAGGCCTTGATGATTAGCACACAAAGCTATATAGGCTTAGAATACAGGTGGATGAATAAAATAGAAGTTATTATACAGCCCCTCGGGTTCAGTACTAGCAACTGTAATAGACTGGACGGTGTCTCCCAAGAGTTCATGCCAGACTGAAACTGTGACTTAGCTTGTAGGTAGTGTCTTTGCAGACATAATACAGTTAAGAGGAAGCCCATATATGTTAGAAGGAGTACTGATATGGTTTGATTGCAAAACGCCCCAACAGTCTTATATATGAAAGCCATGAGCCAAAATAAATAATTTCCCCCCAAAACAAACAAGAAAACAAAACAACAAAATACTCTTGTATATTGTATGACTATATTACATATGGAAACAAAAAGTTACTTGATTATTATTTATAACATGGCAAAGGAATTGAAAGCTCTTGTGTTGTAAAACTTTCTTCCATAAGAAATTCACACAGTACATTTTGAGGTCTTTTGTAACTCAGGGTGACTTCAAGATTTCAAGGTACAAAAATACATAAAATTGCTTAGTACATGTAATCTTCGGTGAGAATCTTTTAATTTGTTAAATTAGTTGCCTACAACTTACACTTATATTTAGATTTGTTTTTTGTCTTGGGGTATTTGGGGCAACTCCATATGGTATAATATAATTTACTTTCTCCTCATAAATATGAATAAAACACCCACAAATATGGTCTCATTTCTTAAGGAGAAGGATGGTTAAAGCTGTGCTAATTTAATTCAGTATGTGATGCTTCTGCAGAAGTCCAAGGCATGCAGTTAGTGGCAAAATATACCTAAGAAAAACACTTACTTTCTTATTGATATAGTAGGGGTCCAGGTCCTCCAGAGGCTCCGATACCATCTCTGGAGGAATGTCTCCATAGATAAATGGAAGGTTCTTCCCTGCTTCCAAGTCACTATTTGGCTTTGGGCCGTTTTCGTCATCATCTTTTTTGTCTGGCTTGGGATTCTTAGCCTTTTCTTCTGCAATGCGCCTTTCAATAGCTGCAAGAGATTCTCTGGTGAAGAAGTTGAAGCTGTCAGGTCCTGGTGGTACAAGCACTGTTTGCTCCATCTTGTCATCCTGCACATTTTAATTACGATTTACTCGTCATGTGAGATTCCTAAGGAGGAGGAACCAAAGGCATCAAGAAGATTAAAAGCAGTTAGTATCTATAAATGCTTATCTAGAAATATGAGCCAGAAGACCTCACTATTTAATCTCCCCCCAAATTGAAATGGCATCTCTAAATAAAACAAATGTATTCTCTGTGTTGAGATTTAGCCAAGCACACCAGTGTAATTGAGCTTGTGTTTTACTAATAAAGGAGCTGGGCTGTAAGTTTATTCATTTCTTTTTTCTTTTTTTCTTTTAAGGCTCAGGATTTTTTATATTTTTTTAAAAATTCAAACATTTTATTTTTTTTGCTTTATAAATAATACCATTCAAAATTTCCACCTCATCCCCTCCTCCCATTTCCCTCCCACTCTCCCATGCACCCTCTCTCCTCCCCCTCCAGTCCTAAGAGAGGGCAAGGTACCCTGCCCTGTGGGAGGTCCAAGACCTTCCCCCCTCCATCCAGGTCTATGAAGGTGCATCCAAACAGACAAGGATACCAAAAAGCCTGTCCATGCAGCAGAATCAAATCCCAGTGCCATTATCATTGGCTTCTCAGTCAGCCCCTTTGAAGTTTAAAACTTGGTTCAGTATAGCTATATGTACATTACGGCAACTGCCACCAGGCCACTGATGGAATGTTCAGCCCGAGGCCCACCTGTATGATAATACTAATGGCCACAGAAACATAGGACAATAGATCAATCCATTCAAAAGGATGGGATAGGAGAAATTTGTCTTTGAGAAGGCTTCAGATGCAGCCTTGGAGGCCAACGAGGGAGGACAAACGAGTGAGAGCTGGCTGCCGTCCAGCAGAGTCACATATCAGATAGTCATTGCTGTCCTAATCGTGCCTGTATCTACCCTGAGATGCGAGCCAGTGGAGCTGTGATCTGGGAACTGCATGATCCTGGTAGAGTCTACCTGAGCACATAGACAAATACAGTCCAAGCTGGGGCAAATGCCCTGGCATGGGTGGGATGGAGATGAACTAAACTGAAGGGAAAGTTATAAGCACAGGAGACAGCAGCAGGTCCTGAGTTCACAAAACAAGGTGGCTTCCTCAGTGAAGCAATTCTGATACTCTTGCAGAGTCTACAGTCTCTGCACTTATTCTGAGGACCCGGGTGAAACTCAACTCCGTATTGTTGCGGGAGGTCCTCCGCTCCTCCAGCCAATAGCCGCCGAGATACCAGCCCATTGGGGCGTGGTCTCTTTCCTTTAAAAAAGCGGCTACTTTCTCCTCGATCTCTTTTACTTCCTGCTCCGGTTCGGCGACTAGACTTCTTCCTAATTGCGCAGAGGGCTGTTGTCTGGGATAGTGATCTGTAAGTTTTTTCCCCTTTAAATAAATACCACCCTATTAATCATAATTCCAGACTGGTGTGGGATTTTTTTATAACTTACGCCTTCACCTTATCGCAGAGTCAGACCTCAAGGCCAAATCCCAGGTGTATCCTTTTAAAATCTATTTGATAAGAGCTCAAGTTTCACACATATAGCTGTGCCAAACTTCCCAGAGCCCGAGCTCTGTCTGGTACGAATTTTATTTGGATAGAACATTAGGTCATAAAGTCACCATGCTCAGATACGGTTAGTTGTCGCTTTGCTGTCTAGGTCTGTGATAGAACACTATAGTCAAATCATTTCCTCTGGCTTTTTTCTTGGACCTCAGAGTTCACATGAAAAAAACCAGGCACCCATTTCTCTTAGGTCTGTGACCATATATTTTTAAGTGGATGAACAGGAGAAGATAGGATTTGTATCAATTTTAGCACCTTCCACCTATTAAGTAAACTTTTCATAGACAGATGACATAGTCTAACAGAGAATACCTGGAAGACTAGATCCTAGACAGAGAAGACTCTAATCTTGCCCATCTACCAATACATTTAAAACACAGCAAGGTCAAGGTAGATTTGATGAGGTGAGATGGCATTGCTTAGTATTTGGTTGTGGTTGATGCCAAACTATTCACTTAGTTGGAGGAGAATTATTTGCCTGTATGCATTGCAATATAACCTACAGGTCTTCCCAACCAGTGGAAGTCCTGAAATGATATTCTTGTCATTATATAGTTTTTAGTAATAAACTTTCACTGGCTAGTGTAATGAGACAGATAGACTCCAAACAAACAGAAGCTTTCAATGAGCCATTGTGTGTACATGCAGCCTTATGTTCAGTTTCTTTGCTGTGAGAAAGGCATGTCTCAAAGTGGGTGTCTCAAAGGATCCTTAATCTGGATCCTGGAATAAGAAGATCCATCCAATGAAGATCAAGAGGCATCTAACAGGCTCTTCTAGGTCTAAAAGTACTGACTGATTAGTGACATTTGACCCGGTATGCTTACTATTGTGCAAGTGTAGCCCAAAGACTAGATCAAAGGCTAGACTGCTAAATAGATTTAACTAATCTGGAATATTTGTCTCCCAGACACAAATGTTGCCTACGATTGAGATACCCTGCACTATAAAAGGCTCCATCTACAGTTCTGGGTGAAGAATACAGCATCATTAGGCAAATAGAGAAACCAGACCAGAGATCCTCCATAAACTGGAATTCAGGATCCTCTACCAATTGTACAGCAATTCAGGAAAATTCAAAGAATTCTAATCAGCTTGTATCAGGAATCAAAAACTAAAGAGCAGGCTGAGGAGATCAATTAGTAGGTGTTTGCCATGTAGGCATGAGGATCTGAGTTCAAATCTCTAGTACCCATGAAAAAAGTTGGGTGCAGTAGTCTTTCCTGTAATTCTTATGCTGGATAGGCAGAGTTGAGAGTATCATGGGCCTCCCTGGCCAGTCAGTGTAGCAGAATCAAGAATTTCAGGGTCAGTGAGAGAGAAAGAGAGAGAGAGAGAGAGAGAGAGAGAGAGAGAGAGAGAGAGAGAGAGAGACCCCATCAAAAAAAGTAAGTGGAGAGTGGCAGAGAAAGAAATCTGGTATCTGTTTCTGGTCTCCCATGCACAGGAACACACACACCTCTGTGCACACACACAAACACCCCTGTGCACACATGTTCATGCACGCATGAGTACACACATGCATAAGCACATGGACACACTCCCCCATGGGAATACATACACAAACATACAGCAACGAACACTTAATGATACCAATTATAAGCAAATTATTTGAGTTAAGATGTTTTATCATTCTCATGCCCTGAGGCTAGTTCTCTGGCCTGCCACAGAAGGAGAGGAGTAAGGAAGGGAGGACATCTTTCCCTCACTCACACTACCATATCCAAGGGGAGTCCTAGTGAGGACCCGGAAGAAACCAGAGACCTCGAACCAGACCAAAGACTCATTGCAATGTTCACTTGCAAGTAAAGATATATGAACTGAGGGGCTACACTGTGTGACTCACTATGCCACGCTACAGAATTCAGCATGAGATTTTTTTTCTTTTCTTTTAAATTTTATTTGGGGAGGAGACTACAGGGGCAGAGGGTGGATACGAAAGAATGGGGAGATGAATGGGGTTGGGACGTATGATGTGAAATCCACAAAGTATCCATAAGGAGTTTGAAAGAAAAGGTGTTTTAGTAAAGAAGTCTTCCACTAAAATATTCAAAGACAACCATATTGTGGTGAGTGGTGGTACAGCCACAGATATTCTCTAGAAATGCCATTGTTCTTCACTGTTGATGTTGCAGATTCTGAGATAAAGAGAAAGAACTGGGCTGATGGCACAGGAAGTCTGACATGGCTGCTCTAGCTTACCGACTGGAAATTAAGGGTGCACTTTCTAAAGGAAGGCTTTAAACACAATCCAGTTCAATTTCCTCCCATTTTCCTGTCCCCATTCCACTTTCTGTAGAAATTGGAGGTATCAATTCAGTTTTATTAGAAAAACCCTATTACTATAAACTCTCCAAAGATATAGGCAGTAGAAATGTCACACACTTGCTGCTCTCTCCAGCAGTGCAAGTCATGTTTGCCAATGGTGCCGGAAACGTAGCTATTCTTAGCAGCCTACGGGAATTTAGGATTCTGCTAGGGTCAGCATTCTTCTCTTTATTGCTATGAAATAAGAATGGAAATAAACAAAAACAAAAGGCAGATTTGCTGTGTATAATCCTCTCAGATGGAAAAGGAAGATCACATAGTAACAGGAGATGTTGGAAGTTGTTTTAATCCCAGTTCCCAGTCTGTATAAAAGCACCTCTGGGACACATGGCACAATTAGACTGTTTATCCGGGAGACAGCAAATGCACTCTGTGGCACAATCTTTTCTGTATATCAAGGCATTTGTGATTTTAAGAGCTCGGAGTTATATTAAGGTTTGTGTGATTTTCACTTTTCATTTCTTGTGAATATTGCTTGGACAACACAGAATATAAAATGGCTCAAAAGAAATCTATAAGCTGCTATAGCAAGAAAGATGTGTGTGTGACACATGAAATGCCCCAGAGTCTCTGTAGGGGGTAGACGTCTCTTTCACATAAAGCTAATTTGAAGATGACCTTCCTATTCTAATAATTCTTATGAATGGTTTTGTCCCAAAGCAAATGTGTCCAAGGTATTGCTGATGCATGAAGGAGACAGGGACAGCTAGGAAGAAACAGCAAAGTGCCACAGCAGACATAAGGAGACTGAGAAGGAACAAGAGAGGAGTGTTAACCACAGATCAGCTACCCTAGCAAATGGCTCTCTGCGGTCCACACTTGCACTCATTGGAATGATCAAGGAACACAGTAATTTCTCCGAGTTAGGAGAACTTCAGACCAGCAGTGTGTGGGCTGCAGCAAGTTGATGGAGAAGGATTCTGTATATAATATCTGGAACCTGTGCAATTTTCTAGTCTATGACACAGTTCTATCTCTAACACTACTGACTCCTGTTCAAAGAAAAATCATTTAAGCAGAGAGTACGCAGAAAGAATTTATAGAAAACAAGTCATGAAGGATGAAATAATTTCTTGATTTTAAAATTCACTATATTAATTTTCTCTTCATGACCTCAATAATTTATGATATAAACCTACAGTCAGTTTATTATTTAAAATTGTACTTGGTAGTGCTTAATCTGAAATTTAAAGTCAGTCACCCTGTCTTTCTTTTGTGGTATACTGCTCTGATTTATAGACACCCTTCAGGGGGTTTTAAGCCTTCTGTGTACCCACCAGTGGATGACTGGTAACTTTGTACAGAGGACACACTACCAGATGCCAGGACATCTGTCACAGCAGCTAGGGCACTGAGCCAAATCTATTTTTGTCTTGATATATGACACATGATTTGTGCAATCAATTTTGTACATTCTGAAAATATTCATCTAATTTATGCCATGGACAAGATCTTAAAGATCATCAGGGAACAGGGAGAAAAAAATATTGCTGGATAAGATAATGGTCTTTACAAGCTTCTCTATGAAATAGGCTCCAAGCTTTTGATTCATTTTAGGATTTGGGTGTTTCTGACTTTAATAGAGTTATAAATTTGAGTCCCAGAATGAAAATGGAGGTTAAACATTGCAGCATTGACCCTAAGCATAGAAACCCTCTTTTGACTTCACAAGTCAGTGTGTTTGTGGGTCTGTATGTGTGCTAGGACAAAGAGCAGTAACATATATTATTACTATATCATTCAAAAATAACAGTAAACATTGTAGAACCTGTGTTCAGAAATCTTACATAGAGTTTTCTAAAATAAATGTACATTTTAATGCTTATATCAAAGGTTTTTTTTGTGCAGTAAAGTCAACACCATAGACATGCCAGCTACCACAACATGAAGTTTGGTGTTTGTCCCTCACTCTTTTGACCTAACTTGTTTTGACGTTCTGGCCCTTAGTTCAAACACTGAATGGTGAATAACTTTTAAATGGCATCGTCAAAATAAAATCTTTTACAGGAAATAATGTTTTTAATCCATGCCTTTTATTCTATTCAGTATGTTTTCTAAAATTCTTTAACTGTGAAAAAATCATTTTTGTTATTCTCAATAACATATTCTCAATAACACCTGCCATAGCATAATTGCATGTGTTGAAACTTTGCAAATAATTTAAATGTTACCATAACATTCAACAAAAGTCTCCACCCAAGTTACTTTTTCTTCTACTTAAATCTCAAAAATCCTTCCTGTTATTCTAATCTCAATACAATCATTTGCTGAAGCTACTAAGCTTGGTGGGGTGTTATTGGCTGTTGATCTGGAGATGCTACAGAAATATTCTAGAAGCGTCTATGTGGTAGAAACTGCAGCTCTTTCCACAGATTCCTGGGTGGGAGGAGCATGAGTCCCTGATGCTGCAACACCAGCTCCTCAGCTGGGACTCAGCTTCCAGCCTGGAGATTAGAAGAGGCCAGGTGGGTTTTATGTCAGTGAGTCAGTGAGAATATGAATGATCTCAATGACTTAAGACATCCTAATAGGAGGTTAACAAGATGGCTGGAAGGGTAAAGATGGACACTTGCTGGCCAGCCTGATTTGCAGCCCTGGAGCCCAATGGTGAACAAGAGAACCCACTTCCACCAGTTGTCCTCTGACCTCTGCACACATCACACACACACACACACACACACACACACACACCCCAAACAAACAAACAAATAAATGTAAGAATTTTTAAAGACTCAAATCTCAAACAGGTTGCATATATATATATATATATATATATATATATATATATATACATACATACATAAAATGTTAAGTTTGGCTTTGAAATACACAATATATTTTTGGCCTTTAGTATAGGCATAGCAGGGCATTGAGACAGTGATAGTGATTTGAAATTCAAGTTTAACTGAATATCTTTCTTATTTATTTGATAAGTCTGGTACTCTTACATCTGAAGAAAGAACTCTATTATGAAATATTTCTTTAAATTGTTTGAAATTCATTTGACTCACATTAATTGTACAGCTTAATATAATTTTCTCTTTAAAAGACACTTAAGTCTGGAACACATATAAGCTGCTCATGTATTATTGTGAATTAATTCAAAGAGATTTAAAGAGACTGATTACTTCTCAATATCTACCTCATTTCCATGAAAGAAAATTCCTGAAAAAAGAAGCTGTGTATGCAAAGGCTGCTAGACTAATCAAAACTTTAATGACATCAGAGAGACTGCAATGTTGCTGATCCAGGTAGCCTGGTTACAGTTTCCACTCCTCCCAGACCCACACAACTTTCTTCTCCTGCAGATCTGTTCAGCCTCTGTTTCCTCTTCAGAAAAGAGCAGGCCTTCAAGAGACCACAGCCAAACCGGACAAAATAAGCTACAAAAAGACACAGCAAAAACTCTCTCATCGAGGCTGGACAAGACAACCTAATAGGAGGAAAAGAGTCCCAAGAACAGGAAAAGAGACATACACTAACTACCACTGTTAAGAGTGCCTCACCCAAACACCAAACTAAAAGCTATAACATACATGTGAAGGACTTGGTGAACCCACGTGAGCCCTTCTTAGGTCATGGTCTCCTAGTTTCCTCCATCCCTCTGACTCCTACAATCTTTTCTGCCCATTTTCCATCGAGTTCCCTGAGCTCCAAGAGGAGGGAACCAATAGAGACCTCCAACTTAGACTCAGCGTAATGTCCATCTGTGGGTCAATGCACATGCTCCTTTTGACTATCTTTATCCCTAAATGTAGTAGAAGCTGTGGGCTGTGTTCCTGCCGCCCCAGCTCATGGTCGCCTGGCTAGCTTATGCCCCAAAATAATGACACACAAACTGTATTCTTTTAAACACTGCTTGGCCCATTTCTATTCATGTGTGTAGCACCCCAAGGTGTGCTTACCGGGAAGATTCTAGCCTACGTCCATCCTGGGTCGGAGCTTCATCGTGTCTGCTCTGGAGAGGAGAGCATGGCGTCTGTCTCTCAGAGGAGCTGCCCTGCATCTGAGCTCACTTCCTCTTCCTCCCAGCATTCTATTCTGTCTACTCCACCCACCTAAGTGATGGCCTATCAAATGGGCCAAGGCAGTTTGTTTATTGACAAATGACCTTCCTCCATCACCTAAAAAGCTATTCCTTGTCTATCTCTGTATCAGTCCTAATATCTTAATAAATAAACTAAAAAAAAAAAAACCTTGTATAACATATCAACTTAACGAACCACTATGACCAAGCAGGGCTAAGAAGGTTGCCATCAGATATTAAGTGAGGCCTGTCTACCTGGCTATGGTCTGCTTCTTTGATCATCCACCAATGCATTTTAAAGTTGTCTTGTTAATAACTTCCCTTTGCATTGCTATTACACAACTTAGTGAAAGTACTTCCGCATTAGAACATGGAATGGGTATAACCTCGTGCCCTATTGTGTAAGCCATGGCCATTCAAATTTGGCTCCAAAGTCAATAAGGATCTCTTTCTCCCTTTGAGAGGTGAGTTAGTTAGTTTTCTGTTGCTGTGATCAAACACCACAGCCAAGGAAACTTAACAGAACAAAGAGTTTGTTTTAGTTCCGGGTTCCAGAGGATTAGGGTCCATGATGGTGGAATGAGAACATGGCAGAAGAAGAAGCAACTAAGAACTCACATCTTGAACCACAAGTAGGAATCAGAGAGAGAGTGAACTGGGAATGATGTATGATTTTTCAAAACCTCAAAGCCCAATCCTAGAGACATACTTTCTCCTGGAATGCCAGACGTGCCAAGCCTCCCTAAGCAGAGGTCACCATGTGGGAATCAAGTACTCAAAAGCTCGAGAGTGTGGAAGACACATCTTGTTCAAACCATCACAAAGTGGGGGCTGTGCTCTGTGCATCACCATGGCTCAGGACTAATGTGGGCTGATCTGATTGAGGATGTGAGAGAATTTTGTGTGTTTGGTTTGGTTTTGGTAGGACGAGGAAGAGAATGGCACAGAAAAGGAAGGGAATGAGTTAAACTGATTTTAGTGGTTCTTTTCTTATAGGATTATCATGGGCCAGGGAATGCTTTCTTAAAAAGATGAGTTTGGGGAAAAAGAAATGAGAGGTAAGTCAAATGAGAAAAAGCAGTAGGGTGAGCAAGTGTGAGGGCTAATGTGTAACCTGCAGGCTATACTTAATAAAATGTTGTCACAGTTTAGATTTTGTTTTTTTAAAAGAGCACATTTTTACTGGTCTTTTCAAATAAGTACCTATGTGAATTGATAGATACGTTCATCTGCTTCATGGCAGTGAACAGTTTCAACATTCTGTATGCATCCTATGAGATCATGTTGGTGCTGTAAATGTGCACAGGAAGAGCCACTTAAAATCAGAGTGAGGACAGAGAGCTTGATGTGGCAGAGGTAGAGAAAAGTAATTTACTCCACAATTTCGCTTGAAATACGAAGTCTTTATGAGTGAAGCTGCTGCTATGCTTTATTTCATGTGTAGATTATAAAAAATGCTATGAGCAGTGCCATTTGTTTTCATAAATGATGGAGAAAATATAATAACCTAGTAAAAGAATGGAATTTATTTCAGTTTGATATTTCTAAGAGAATAATTTTCTTTGGAGAGTAAGTAATTCTCATTATTGACTCAATAAAGAGAAAGATACTATGCATTTGTGGAGAGGAAGGAGATGATTCTAAGGGGCAAAATGTTCACAGTGAGTTTGTGGGTTCATATCTCTATTTGGAATGTTTTTTCCATATGGAAGGGTTGTTATTCCACACAAGAAAGGCAGATTTTTCTCTGCTCTGGGCATTACAGCGATGAATGCCTCTGATTAGCAGCCCTGCCCTTCAACAAGGATCAGACCTTCTCCAGGCTCAATTTAACAGATAAGGAAAACACGTGTGGAGAGATAGAGACGTGTCAGAATAAGAGGGGGAAAACAGACGCCATTCCAAAGAAAAGTTGAAGGAGGAGCGGTGACAGACCAGTAAGACATAAACCAAATAGCTCTACCTGCATGGCTTCATGGTGAGGAGGAAAAAAGCAGAAGCCATTTCAAAAGTTAAGAGGGAAGAGACTTGGGCGCTGGTCCCAAGGACAGTCTCACAGCACTTCTAAGGCTCAAACCGGCTCAGTGACTCCTCCTTTGCACAGGTTTGTGGCAGAGAAAGTTCCTATCGAGTCACTCTGCAGGACCCAGAGTGCGGGCCAGGCAAGATTTTGAAATTTATTTTTAAAAACTGAGTTAAGAATACAAGGTCATGAATTTGGGGAGCAGCGTGTAGGAGGACACAACCCAGGAGGAGTTGGAGGAATGACAAGAAAAAGAGAAGTTATGCAGACACAGTGCTCATATACAACACTCTCAGTAAGTAAAATATTTTTTCAAGTGATGAAAACAACAGAATCCGGAGAATCCAGGAACATGACAGCAGGGAATAACCAGAAATCAGGGAACCTCAACTTGGCCCGCCATAGTCCTAGAATAACAAAAAAAGCCCAGGAAGGAGTTGGGGGGTGCAGTTGGCAGAAAGCTCAATTTGGGCAGGAAATACATAGGGAAAGATAGCCCTGCTGTTAGTCACTGGGAACATATCTCATTCACTGAGAGGAAACTTGGAATTTGATAACTGAGTCTGAGGCCAGTAGATAGATCAGCAGCTTGAGTCTCTTCTCTGCCCCATTGCTTTAAGGGCCCGAGAACTAAGGTTCTATCAACCACCTATAGAACTATAGCTAATCAATAGGCTGATTGATGAAATCAGAAGTTCTTGAAAGTATGAAGATAGGCCCTCCGCCTATCTAGAGTTCTCTTCTTTGGTTACTTAGCACATTCGCAATCCACCTGGGAGACAATTCTCTCATTGCGAGGACATTGGCCACCTCAGGGGATATAATCTGGGTTGTCTCAGTAGGGTGAATGGAACCTCCCAGCACACAGACTGAAAAGCTACGGTCTCTGGTACACCAAGAAGGGAAACTACCAAATTAAAACAACTTTGGCAGACAACACATATTTCTCCAACACAGACTCAGTAACACAACTACAGTCAAGACAATAATCTGCAGATTAAAGGACTATGATCCTCACACTAGCTGATCATGTAACTGGTGATCTCCAATTTGCTAGGACCTAGAAGGAATCCATTCCTATAATGGTATGCAAACTCTTTCTGTATATGTGTTGCTTTTATTGGTTAATGAATCGAGAAACTGCTTTTGGCCAATGGCTTAACAGAATGTAGCTAGAGTGTATAAAAAGAGTAGGCAGAGTCAGAGAGAAGCCACGCAGCCACTACCGGGGACAGATGCACTAGATCTTTACCCAGTAAGCCATAACCACGCGGCAATACACAGATTAATGGAGATGAGTTTGTTTTAGGACATAAGAGTTAGCCAGAAATATGCTTAAGGTAGTGACCAAACAGTACTGGAAATAATATAGTATCTGAGTGACTATTTTGGGAATGAACAAGTGGTCTCCTACTACACAATATGTTACCTGCCTCTTTTCTTTTTAACCCACGCGATTCCCAGCTTTCATATTTTTCATTTATTAGGTTGTTAGTAGAACTTTTATAGCATTTTTAAGATATGTTTCTTATTCTCATATATTTACGTAATTTTATTCACGCATATTTTTCTTAATTGGACAATCGTCTTTTCCTTGATTTTTACTTCTTTTTTACCTCAGTGTTTCCTCTTTCCTGCCTGCTAGATTTTTTGCAGTATTTTGAGTTTACCTTGTATTATTTTAACTTGGAATTTTTTTTTTCATTTTTACTTTTTCTAACTTCTTACCCTTTCCTGCTCATCTTCATAGCACTCGTCTATACTCTTTTTTTCCTTTTCTCTTGTTAACCTCACGCCTCTTCTCTACTCCTTTTTCTGTCCCTCCTTCCTTTTCTCTTTCATTTACTGCATCCTCATTTACCCTAAATAATGAGTATGTCTGTATCTTGAATGCAATAGTGTTGGTATTGTTATAGTATTTTGCTTTCTTCCCTCTGCTTGGAACTGGTGACCAAAACCTCCAGAGTAACCTGCTTGTTGGCACTGTGTGATGAATCCTAACCTGCTTGGCACTGCACAGTGGATCATACCCTGCTCTGAAATGTGCAGTGAACCCTAGCCTGCTCGGAGCTGTGCTGTGGACTGGAACTATAATTGTAGAACTGAGGGCACAGAGGCAGGAAGATTAAGAGTTCAAGTTTAAACTTAGCTAAACCAGTTTGAGGCCAGCTGGGGCCTCTTCATGAGATAATATCTCAAAACAGAAACAAAAAAGGAATAGGGAAAAGAAAAATGACTGAAATATTCAACATGCAATCCTCAAATACAACTGCAAGAGATGTGTTAACACCAATAGGTATAAAAATCGCAGCATAGAAGCACAGAAATGTGACCAAGAGAAACAAAAGGCAATAAGACTGTCCCAAAAGGCCATACTTCCTCAACTAGTCAAAACATATATTAAAACAGGTAAGCATCTAGATCAAAATTTGACAAGTTTATTAGCTCAGTGACCTCTAAGAGGATGCAAACAAGAAGATAAATTCAATTAGTATTTGGAGAGGAAAGGCAGCAACCCAGAAGAAAAAGTCAGCAAAACTAATGAGAATATCAGGGATATAGATGAAAAATCAGTGACATGAAAGAAAGATTCAGAGGGAAAATTAAGATTTTTGAAAAAAATTTAAAAAATGGTAGAAATAATGAAATAAAAAACAAACAAACAAGCCAATGGGAAAAACTGATTTAATCAAAGAGAAAAAGAATATGATGGAATCAGCAAATCCCTAATGCTAGAAAAAAATAATCATTTAACCAACTAAAAAAGAAACAACAAAGAAACTTATAGGAATTAATAAACATAGCTCAAGAATAACATTATATGTAAACATCCAGAACTCAACAATAAACACAGATTGAGCACAGAGATGCCTAGATAAAAAACAGTAACAAAACAAAATAAATATTAAAAAAAAAAATGTGTGACCCTATACTTCCCTACTACTGTCTCCAAGAAACAGGCCCTATGGGTAAAGCCAGCCACTGTCAGACAATGAGTTGGTGGAAGACAGTCTAGACAACCTAACAAGCGAATGAAAGCTGGAAATAAGCTGGTGGAGCCGTGCTATATCTATGATAACATAGATTTAAGACAAATTAGTCAGAAAACATAAAGAAGGCCAAGTGAGCAATAACTGGAACAATTAATCAAGAAGATATTGCAACTGAGACGCACCCCTGTAATCCTAGCACTAGACAGATGAAGAGGTGATTCTCTGTGTGTTTGAGGTCACTCTGATCAACAGTTCCAAAACTGGGCGGCATAGAGACACTGTCTCAACTAAAAGACGAAAAAACAATGGTCGATAGGCACCAAATTTTGGAGTCCCCTACTTCATAAAACAAACACACAATGGAGAAAAAAATAATCAGATATACTCTATAATAATGGTAGATGATTACAATATCGGACAACTGTCTTTAGTTACATTATCCAAACTGATGACCAATAAAGGAATTTCAAAGTTAAACTACATCATATGTCAAGTGGACTTAAGAGATATATACAGAGTATTCAATTCAACATACATGTATATAGGATACACATTTTTTCTGGGGAACCTCTGGAAACACCTTTAAAAAGACAATATGCTATGTGGCAAAACAACTCTTAACCAATAAATGTAAAAGAATTAAAATAATTTCTTATATCAACTTCGATCACAGGGGAATAAACTTGGAAATCAACAGCACGTGAAACTGCAGAGAATACAGAATCACATGGAGACGAAACAATACACTCTCTTGTGTGTGTGCATGTGGAGGCAAGAGGTAGATGCATGTATGTCAGTTCTTCCTCAATCAGTCTCTATTTTTTGTACATTTCTATCACTAAACCTGTCGTTTGTTGATTTGGTCAGATTGATTGACCGGCCAGCATGTTCCCAGCATCTTCCTATTTCTGCCTCTGCAAAGCTCCATTTACAGGAATATGTTGCCCTATCGGCCATATGTGGGTGTTGTCCTTTGAAGTAAAGTCCTTCTAAGACTTTTCTGACCTGGCCTCTGAAAAGTATACTTTTGAGTGACAAGTGAGACAGTGAAAGAGTCAAGAGAGGGGATTTAAAAATTGCTGCACTCATAAGTAAAAAATATAACCTAAAAGAATCCTTGGTATAGAAAGAAAGTAGTTCTAGAAGGAAAGTTTCTAGCCATGATTGTTTACATTAAAAATCAGATGCTGGGCGGGTGGTGGCGCACGCCTTTAATCCCAGCACTCGGGAGGCAGAGGCAGGCGGATCTCTGTGAGTTTGAGACCAGCCTGGTCTACAAGAGCTAGTTCCAGGACAGGCTCCAAAACCACAGAGAAATCCTGTCTCGAACCCTCCCCCCCAAAAAAAATAAATAAATAAAAAATAAAATAAAATAAAAATCAGAGAGCTCTCTCTGTTTCCAGTAGATGGTGATTATACCGTGAGTCACCACTGGCTAAAGCGCAGAGAAGACACTGCAGCATGCTCAGGCCTAAAGGGAATTTATTACTGTGACTCCCCCGACCCTCAAGGCTCAGGAATCACAGAGGACGAGAAAGAGAATATAGCATAAGAGCCTGTGGTAGTGAATGCCTCCAGGAAAGCATGACCTTCTGCATCCAGCAGGGCAGATGAACTTAGAGCAGTTGTGACCGCATGTACAATATCAATGCAAGACCGGTCCAGTTGCCAACAGGGAGAAAGGAATTGGGTACAACCCCATCCAAGCTCTGAAGTTATTGACAGTTGGTAGTTGCTCAGAGAGGGAGAAACAATTTTTCCTAAGAGTACAACCCCTGGTTCATTGACCAGTCTCCTGTAGTAGACTTTACATGAATGAGTTTTATAAAGTTATAAACAACAACAACAACAACAACAAAAAACAATGGACACAAAGTTAGGGGAGTAGCAGAGTGCTGTTAAAGAGCTGGGGGAGGAGTCAAATATGACCAAAACACATTACTTTTCGACTTTCAAAGAACTTATAAAAGACCAGAGAGATATCAAGCAAATATCATAATATTGCACATCAAGCACTGAGAAATATGAGAACAGACCCTATCCCCCAACAAGAAAGGCTAATAATCAGGGTGGAAATTAAAGAGAAAATTAAAAGCAATATATAGAATTAATAAAAGAATGGAGATGATTCTTTGCGAAAATAAAATTAACACAAAAGGAGAAAAGATTCAGTTTAGAGAAATTGTGAATGAAATAGGAAGGTTATTTCAGTTTCTAACCTAAGTTAAAGAATCATTAGAGAAACCTGGTTTCTAGCTTTAGCAGGATCCTCATAAGGGTTCTCCCAACTCAACTCAGAACCTGGCTGCTAAAGCTTTCTGGCTTGCTAGTCACGTTCTTTTCATTAAGCAATCAGGGATACTTCAGCATTGAGTATTTCCACTTCAGTGGTTGTCTTAGTCACTGTTCTATTGCTGTGAAGAGGCACCATGACCAAGGCAACTCTTATAAAGGAAGCATTTAATTGGGGGCTTGCTTACAGTTTCAGAGTCCATTATCATCATGGCAGGGAGCCTAGCAGCGGGCAGGCACTGGAGAGGTAGCTGAGAGCTACATCCTGGATGGCAAGCAGGAGGCAGAGAGACAGAGAGATAGAGAGACAGAGAGAGAGAGAGACAGAGAGAAACTTTTGAAACTCCAAAGCTAACCCCCAGATCATGTCTTCTCTAGCAAGGTCACATCTCCTAATCTTTCTCAACAGTGCACTAACTGGGAACCAATCATAGATGAGCCTATGGGGGCCAATCTCCTTGAAGCCAGCACCATGAGTTTTCCCCATTGCAGATTTCAGTACCCTGCAATTGGCTTTGTACACACAGAAACCCAAGAAAATGCAAGTGAGACCCCCAAGGAGCAGAAGGCTGCACTGGGCATCATAGCAGACTAGCTCGCCCTCTGTGCTTGTGAGTCATAACAGATGCGCTCACCAGAGATAAAGGACAATTTTTTTCTTTTTCTTTTTTCTTTTCTTTTTTTTTTTTTTTTTTTTTTTTTTTTTTTTTTTTTTTTTTTTTTTGGTTTTTCGAGACAGGGTTTCTCTGTGGTTTTGGAGCCTGTCCTGGAACTAGCTCTTGTAGACCAGGCTGGTCTCGAACTCACAGAGATCCGCCTGCCTCTGCCTCCTAAGTGCTGGGATTAAAGGCATGCGCCACCACCGCCCAGTAAGGGCAATTTTTTTCATTCAGTTTCATAAGTGTTGTAAAATATTCCTAGCAAAAGTGAAGTGATAAGTGTGAATTTTTTGTTAGCTCTCCTGTAACCATAACCAGACCCTGAGGCCTTCTCCAGTGTACTGTTCACTAAGCAGAAGGGAGATATTTGATTATAAAATGTAACTAATGTGTTATATTTTGTCATCATTACGAACCCTTGCTATAATCCAGAAGAGTGAGACACGCTTAATAGGTGCTTTAAATTTTTAAATGAATAGTTTTTAATTAAAATCCACTTAAAGCAAACTGCTAAGATATTAACCAATTTCCAGTAGCTGATTATTGCACGCTATCTGTTGGTTTGTCTGTGCTGCTGTTATCCCTAAATAAATAAGCCAAAGCTTACAGCTTCAATTTCCTAACATTTATATTTGAAAATAACACAACTTACCAAAATGATTTCAAACCACAATTACATTCTAATTACTAGCATTTTATTTAACCACAATCAATGATGTGAGACAGAGGTCACGATATAATGAGCTAATCACCAATATTTTACAGACCAAAAGAGCAGCATGACACCTTACTGAAGGGCAAAGTTATACAAGGAACATCTTTACATCAACAGGACAATATAGTATGGGGACAGAGGGAAGGTGGCACTAACACCATTTTTTTTTCTGTGGTGGCAATCTTGCTTACATCTGATGCAGAAAAATCTCTCCTTTTGAAAACTTGCATAACTAGCCTCACAGAAAGTTCATTAAGTGCTGGACACAAGGAAAGGTAGCTCAAGAAGTCACTGAACGAGCTTTAGAACATAAAGCTGCTATGGCAATTTCAACTTTTTAAGAACTCACAAGAGGGACTTAGATACTTTTGAAATGAGTGAGGAGAATTTGGATATATTTATTTTATGGTTTTATCAGCAGTTTCAAGTTTACTTTGAGCTTTAAAGTTGGTGGGGGAGGTGATATAAAAGCATCAGGGCTGAAATCCTCCAGGCTGGGGTGGTGAACTGGGTTGCAGAGAAAAGGGCCACTCCTCCTGCCTCTGCAGGCATTACTCAGCACCTTTTCAGAATCCAGTGTATCTGGCTGGCTGCAGACAGTGTAAGCCCTTCCGCTGATGCTCCATTTTATCTTTTCTGCCAAAAGGAGGGCAGAGAACAAATCGGCAATAGGGCAAAGGGCAAATAATGATGTCTCCAACACTATCAACCAAACTTTGTCCTGCCTCCTGTCTTTTTTCTTCCAACTCCCTAGAATCATAAGTACAATCCTTTTATCTGACATCTTGGACCAACATGATTTCCACACTGTGCCAGGTAATTTTTCATTTGAATATTAATAGCTAAATGGAATCATAATCCATTATTTCTCCTTGGTCACCTTCTCATCATGCAAAGCCAAGAAAGGACAATCCTTCTGGCTCAACTCTAACATGCATGTCATTGCCAAATCAAAGGAAATCAAACAGTATCACAAAGCAATTCGCAGAGCTTCAGTTAACTCACCCCCCCAACCTCTTAAGGAATCTGAGAAGGTCACACTAAATTTTAATTAAATGAAGACTTTTTATGGAATTGGTCCTATAGATTAAATCTAGAACTAAGAAAGGAGAGCTATATTCCCATTGTAAGTGGAAGTATTTTTGTGGGCTAAATTAATATCATATATTGGGTTTTATTTACTAAATAATAAAGTTGGAAATATGTGCCACTATATTTAAAAAAAAAACAAAGGAACTTTGAAAACCTATAGCCAAAGTTTCCACTCCAGGACTTCAATTCTTTCTTTTTTTTAAATAAGGCATAAGTTTGGGACCAGATTTCATCTCAAAAATACCTGTGTTGGTAATTAGAATTCAGGATTCATGCATAGTGAATAATTAGATATTGAGATACACATATAAAATAATGTACTAGTCCAACATCCTTTATACCAGAGGTTCTTAACCTTTGGGTCATGGTCCCTCTGGGGGAATCAAACAACCTTTCCATAGGGTTGGCCTATGACCATCAAGAAACAAAGATATTTACATTATGATTCATAACAGTGACACAATTACAGTTATGGGGTAGCAATGAAAGTAATTTTATGGTGTGGGGTCATCACAAAAATGAAGAATTGTATTAAAGGGCTCCAGTAATGGGAAGGTTGAGAACCACTGTTTTATACTATCAAAATGAAGTTTTGGGTCTAGGGGAGTGAGTGAGTTCATGGCAAGTGTTAAAGACAGATCCAAGATTAAACTAATTTAAACATTAGAAGAAAGCACTTCTGTCTTGGAGACCTCGCTTCTCAGCCATGGATTTTTCTTGGTGAGATCACCGAACTTAGAAAATTTAGAGTTCAGAATCTGGTCCTAGTTCTAAACATTATTTCTTGACTTCTCTTGGCTTCAATTTCATTAGTTTCTCATCCATAAGCCAACTAATTGTATTTAGTCCTCTTCCCCTTTAAAACATTGACTTCCCTGAGAAACTTGCACACAGACAACTGTACATAGGCCTAATGACTCTCAGCCCTTTCCTGTGGCCATAGGCACGTGGGAGAAATGGGTCAAAAGGGACCAAACTATGCACCTAGTAACCTGAGAAAATAAAACCCCTTATTCCCAATTAATTCTTTCATAGTTTCATGTCCCTCTTTTGTATGGTCACAGAATGTTTATAATTATAGTTGTTTTCATGAACGTGTATGTATGCAGGGGCAAGAAGGGTATTTACTGGAGCATGGACAACTAACAAGTGACTTTCAGTAGTGAATGAAACTAGTTTCCTTCCCCCAGTAGCAATTAACTACCTGCTAATGGCACCTTGGGGAAGGGTTGCGTCCCCACCACATATGATTGAATATGATGGGGCCAATCTCGTGGAGGTAACCATAGCCACTATGACTTTATGAGAACTTCAGGAAAGGTATATCCAGGAAACAAAGTTTTACAGCACTCCTTGTGTATCATTCCTGCCCTAGAAGCTTGATATGTATCTTTTAGATACTATGTCAACCTAATTTTTCACATTAAGAATATTTTTTTTTTTTTTTGGTTTTTCGAGACAGGGTTTCTCTGTGGTTTTGGAGCCTGTCCTGGAACTAGCTCTTGTAGACCAGGCTGGTCTCGAACTCACAGAGATCTGCTTGCCTCTGCCTCCCAAGTGCTGGGATTAAAGGCGTGCGCCACCACCGCCAGAATATTTTTAAAAGGACTGGAGAGATGGCTCAGCACTTAAGATCACTGGCTGTTCTTTCAGAAAACCCGGATTCAATTCTCACAACCCACAAAGCAGCTCACAACTGTCTGTAACTCCAGTTCCAGGGCTTTTGACAGCCTCACACAGGCACACATGAAGGCAAAACATCAATGAACATAGAATAAAAATAAATTATAAAAAACCCAATTACAACAATAACAAACATTTATTTTTTTAAAAAGACCCACAGATAAAAATAAATCTTTCTCAAAACCAGCCAAACAAAAAACCCAAACCACAACAAAAATAATGGCCTTTAACATAATCTCAAGCATTTGGACCAACAAAAGAGGTACAACACTATAAGTCCATGCTACAACTTATGACAGAGAGTTTGGTCAAAACTAAAGCTCTGCCTTAAGTAGAAACATAGAATAGAATGGGTCTTGGAGAGTGGCTGACATTGAGAACTGTGTAATCTTTGGAATGAACTACACACATTGTAGTCATTCAATAATTTGAATGATTCACAGTATCATTTTAATCAATTTTAGACTTCAAAGAGCTTCTCTGTCTGACAGACAACCCTTGGCCTGCTTCATGCCAAGTTATGCTAACATTGTAAAGTGAATCTTTCTTTTCCATAGAAGGTCAGGTTTTGATGATATTTTTCATGTAGTCTTTTGACAGAATAAGAAATAACATTCTGAATGTCACACTTTAAAATCCAAAGAATCCTAGTATTAAATTAGGCAGTGCTTTAAATTCTTGAAAGTAGGTCCTCTGATTTCTTACTCAGCCCATTTATAATCTGTATAAAGAAGGGCTACGGATTTTTTTAAGTTAATCTTGTATCCTACTTCATTACTGAAGGTGTTTATGAGTTGTAGAAGTTCCTTGATAGAACTTTTTGGGTCACTTATATAAACTATCATATCATCAGCAAATAGAGAGAGCTCGATGTCTTCTGATTTTTATCCTCTTGATCTCCTTTTGTTGTCTTGTTTCTCTAGCTAGAACATCAAGTACTGTATTGAATAAATATGGAGAGAATGGACAACCTTGTTTTTTCCTGATTTCAGTGGGATCGTTTTGAGTTTCTCTCCATTTAGTTTGATGTTGGCTGTTATGGTTTGCTGTATATTGCCTTTATTATGTTTAGGTATGTTCCTTGTATCCCTGCTTTCTCTATCATGAAGGCATGTTGTGTTTTGTGGAAGGCTTTTTCAGCATCTAATGAGATGATCATGTGTTTTCTTTTTTTTTTTTCAATTTCTTTATATGTTGGATTACATTGACATACTTTCATTTGTTGAACCATCCTTGCATCTCTGGGATGAAGTCTACTTAGTCACGATGAATGATTTTTCTGATGTTTTCTTAGATTCTGTTCACCATTATTTTATTGAATATTTTTGCATCAATATTCAATAAATGGTGCTCGCATAACTAGATATCAACTTGTAGAAGAATGGAAAAAGATCCATATGTATTGACATAGACAAAACTAAAGTGCAAATGGATCAAAAACCTCAACATAAGACAAACTACACTGAACCTCATAAAAGAGAAAGTGGGAAGTACACCTAAATGCATTGGCACAGGAGACTACTTTAAATATAACCTGAGTAGCATAGAAACTGAGAGAAACAATTAATAAATGGCACCTCCTGAAACTGAGAAACGTCTTTAAAGCAAAGGACATGATCAACAAGACAAAATGGCAGCCTACAGAATGGAAAAAAAATCTTCACCATCCCCACATTGGACAGAGGATTGAGCTCCAGAATATACAAAGAACTCAAGAAATTGGTCATCAAAAGAACAAATAATCCAATAAAAATATGGGGTACAGACCTAAACAGAGAACTCTCAACAGATTAATCTAAAATGGCTGAAAGACACTTAAGGAAATGCTCAACATTCTTAGTCAACAGAGAAATGCAAAACAAAACAACTCTGAGATTCCATCTTACAACCTGGAAGAACGGCCAAAATCAAAAACACTGATGACAACTTATGCTGGAGAGGATGTGGGGTAAAGGAAACACTCCCTCCGTTGCTGATGGGATTGCAAGCTGGTACACCACTTTGGTTGTCAGTATGGTGATTTCTCAGAAAATTAGAAACAATCTACCTCAAGACCCAACAATACCACTTTGGGTATATACCCAAAGGATGTTCAATCATGCCACAAGGACATGTGCTCATCTATGTTCATAGCAGCATTGTTAGTCATAGCCAGAACCGGAAAACAACCTAAATGCCCCTTGACCAAGGAATAGATAAAGAAGATGTGGTGGATTTACACAATGGAGTATGACACAGAGGAAAAAATAATGACATCTTGAAAGTTGGGGGCAAATGAATGGATCTAGAAAATATCATATTGAGTGAGGTAACCCAGACCCAGAAAGACAAATATAATATGTACTCACTCATAGTGGCTTTTAGACATAAAGCAAAGAAAAACCAATCTACCATTCACAATCCCAGAGAACCTTGACAACAAAGAGGACCCTAAGAGAGACATATATAGATCTAATCTACATAGGAAGTAGAAAAGGACAGGCTCTCCTGAGTAAATTGAGAGCATGGGGACCATGGGAAAGGATAGAAGGGGAGGTGGTAGGAGAGAAGGAAAGCAAAGAAAATTTAATAGCTCAATAAAAACAATAAAAATAAAGTAGGTTCATATGTATAAAATAAATTGTGTATGATGAAAATACCAGAATTTTGTATTCAACAGGAAAACTGTTAGCAGTTTTACCATTGGATGAGTTTATTAGTTAGTAGACAAGCAGTAGGAACTAAAACAAAAAGAAACCATTAAATGACTGTCAATGAGTGAATCATTTGCTAGTGAGGTAACTGAACCAAATCTATAGCCACTTATATGCTAGAAGACACAGGGTAACCAGAGATTTGCAGTGTGCATGGACTGTAGGTTCTATATGTAACCTACCATGGCCCTCTTGTTTCCCATCAGCTATCAGGAAGCACAAGGGGGAAATCGAGGCCAGCAGAAAATAATACTTAGCATTTGACAACACTCTACCACTTGCTTGAGTTATATTACTCAGTTTGACATTGCATTTGAATTTTTAGCTTGTATCAAATCATTGAGTTAAAAAAGAAAGAAACAGGCACACAATTTCTGTTCCTCTCTTTTCATAATCTGTCTTTTCATAAAAACTGAATTGATTTCACATCACATGGGGCATTTGCACCAATCCATATGCAGTTATCATATCCTCTTTGGTTTCCTTATCTCCAGAAATGAGACTTTTTTCGGTACTTTATCTTTGGTGACTTATCACAAGATTATATAATCCTTGTCTTTCTGGTTGACTCGGCAGAGACACTAGTTTAGGGAGAAGTTGAGACAATTCTGACTTTTGTAAAAATACAAATTTAGGTACATATTGCTGTTGCTTTCAGAGGTATAATAATGCCCTTTTAAATTTTTAATATGTGTCTGCATTTTTGTTGTTTGTTTTCATCTGTTTGAAAAGGGTCTGGCTATGTAACAGACTGTCCTGGACCTCATTATGTAGCTCAGTCTGACACTGAATTGTGATTCTTTTGGTCCTCTTACCTCAAATTCCTAGGTGCTCAGAGAACAGGCTTGTGCCACCACACCAGGCTTTGTATTAGTCTTTGTACACATCAACTTGATATTTAAAGACGGGGGAAGAAACAACAAAATCGATCTTTTCATTTCAAGAAATTTTGTGATTCTCATATTCCTGTTATTAATCAGAAATAATGTTTGATGTATTAATTATTAAATACGCAGGATTGGTAATTCCATCAAATTTATGGTTAGTATTTCAACAATGTCATTATTTGTATAGTTGGTTCTTGATTCAAAACATATCAGACCATGCTTGACATTAAAGTATTTCCTGTCTTGATGGACCAGTTTATAAAGTTTGAAGCCTGGTCTGTATGCCTCTCCTACTTTTCCTTGAGACTATTCTTGTCATTTTCTATAGGCCACTTAAACATTTATTTTCCCTTTCAACCTTCTGAGCAGTGATAGTTCTTAAACATAATAGTTCGGGTTGATTCCAGAGGTTGTAGTTAGTACATCTCTCCTGGATCTCATGAACCCCCAAGAACCACACATGCCTACACCATCCATAACTTACAGGCCAATAGTTACAGATAATTAGCCTCAGATTTATCACGAAGGCCCTAAGAATCTTTGTTGTCAACTCCAGCTTTGGATTCATCACAAACACATGCTTTACAGGTAAGCCTAACCCCTAAGGAATTATACATATGGTGGTATCCAAATCTAAGTGCTGTTTTTTTCTCACAAAAGACTGTGGACAGTCAGTGTGTATTGCTATCATCAATCAACAGTAAGGATTGCATTTTTTTTCATGGAACATCTCCTATGTTTCTGAAGCTGTGAATTGATGAGAGATTATACCTTTAAAAAAGCATAGGTAGATATATGATACATGAAAGATGACTAGATAAAGAGATGATATATTGATAGACAACAGCCTTCCTGAAGTACGGATAAGCAATATTTATTATTATTATTTCTGTCTTGGTCAATGTGGTTATTTACTTTATTCACAAGGAAATTAAATTGATCTGACACCACTTCCATTCACAAGGTTCTACCGGCTTTTACTCTATGCGGTTCTGGATGACAGTCAATTTGAACATATGGATATTTTTGTTGATTTGGTTTTTCTTTTGAAGACATTTTAAGATATTGAATAAAGATGAAAGACTTAAGACTACTTAATCACTTTTCTCAAAGACAGTATTCTGAATTTGCCTTTGAATGGAGTTGGCTACTAGAATGAAGAAAACCATTTAAATATAAATTTAAACATATTACATTCTTTCTTTTGTCTTCTCTGGTAGTTGGTAATTAAAGGAAAACTATACTTTCATTCACCTATCCCTTGAGAGCTGGTTTAAACTGGAATATGTTTAAAACTTATCATATGTAAAGCTATCTAGACTTCAACTAAAGATACAGGGTATAAAAAACTATTAAGATATTCAAAAGCCATTACATCCAGTTCTTAATTTTATGGCCTTCCAGAGCACCAGCAAATTAGAGAACATGTGTAGCTAATGAAGTGCTCTGTAGAAAAATCTGTATACTATCTGCACTGTTTTGCCCTTAACTTTTTTATTATAATTCATAACATAAATTGTCTTGTATTAATATATATACATATATGCTAATGAGGCATATGGCGGTGTAAGCATGAAGGTATTATAAAGTATAAGGCATAAAGGGAATAGCATCTTTTGAGTTAGTGTAAGTGTAGGGTTTAGGAAACTCTGAATTTGCTAAGATTGCATGAAAGACCTATTTTCTCCATTTATTAGTATAAGCCTATATGTTTATTTACATATTTTACCATTGAAACCAGTTCCCACCAAATGCCTTTTCCATTATAGATTTTGAGTTGACATTTTAATAGTATTATACTTTCTTGAACATAGAATAACAAATAGAATGTAATAATGTCCCAAATGGGAAGGACTATATGTTTAAATGTCATTTGGGCTGGATAATCATTAATTTGATACACCTATTCAACTGAGGAAAATATTGCTGAGATTTAAATCAATAACCTAAAATGGGTTTACACTATCAAAAGTAGAACACTATATGATTTTACTGAGATAATATATTTATATTTATTCAATTTATAAAGATTGAACTTAAGATTGATGAACGCATTAGACTTCACCTTATGTCTGATAACTTAAAGATGAATTTTGAACCATAAATGTGTTGATTTATGTAATACTAAACCCTTTATTATTCATAGTAAAAGATACTTCTTAGTAGCCAGAAGCCATTGAATTACAGAGACATGTTTCATTTGTTATGTACACATAAAATTATTTAGGTAATGCACTAATTTGAATCTGTTATTCATGTATACCATAGATACACAGGAAATAATGCTCAACATATCACAGATACCATGGAAAGTAATATTCAAAAAATTAGTTTTCAGTGATGCTTTATTTTAGAACTATCTACTTTGCAGACCATAGAAAACTTGAACACATTATGGTATGGTTTAATAATATTCAGAATGAAAAATTCTTTAGCTGTTTGCCAGGTTGTGTAGGAATATATAAGTCTCTCTCTCTCTCTCTCTCTCTCTCTCTCTCTCTCTCTGTGTATGAAAGACATAATTGCTTTGACAGCATAATCTATTAGGAGAGACACACTAAACATCAATTGTAAAGGTTGGTTTTAATGTCATTTTGCCATAAATTTGAATCACCTGAGTAGGGAGCCTCAACTGAAGGATCGTCCTGACTGCCTCACTTGATGTCTGGAGACCCACCCCAAGTGTGGGTGGCAGATTTGGCAGCAGCCCATATAAACGAGAGTTTGTTGGAAGGAAGCTTATTCATGGTTTGCTGACTTGGCCTTCCCTCTTGTTGTTGAGTTTATTGACTCTCTTGTTTCTGCAGCTGATTCCCTCACTGATATCAGAACCAGTGGTCCCTGTTGTGGAATAATCTGTTTGCACACTGTGAATATGTGTCATTCTGGTTGGTTTAATAAGAAGTTGAATGGCTAATAGTTAGGCAGAGTTTCTAGGCACAGAGGATGCTGAGAAGAAAAAAGGCAGAGTACCAGACAGAAATGAAGGAGGAAACAGGAAAGCAGGATGGACAGCAAGTAGATGCGGCAAACAAGCCTCGGGGCAGTATATAAATAAATAGAAATGGGTTAATTTAAGTAATAAGAGTTAGTGGGACAAGCCTAAGCTATCAGCTGAGTTTTCATAATTAATAGTAAGTTTCCTTGTTATTATTTGATAGTTAGTGGTCCCAAAGAAAAATCTGACTATAGTACCCAAGTAAAGAGCTTCCACCATGGCTAATGTCTAGACACTTGGCAGGTGCCATCCTGGATTTGGGCACTAGATTAAGACTGCTGAGGTAGCCATCCTTGTGGATGGATCAAGTATCACGTTGCCAGCCTACCCAGTGTGAGCTATCCACTGTGGATCTACATGGACTGCTGAGGCAGTTTCAAGGATCAAGCAGCTACTGGACTCTCAGGCTCTTTGGTGTGAGATAGCTGTTGTTAGTATCTTAATGTAAACTGAATGAATAAATTAAATGCACACGCACACACACACACACACATACACACACACTTTGAAACACAGACATACAAAAGAGGGCATGATTAACTCTTTCAGGATTTTAAGTAGGGAAAATGTTGCCAAGAAGCTTTCTCACTAGTTTAGAACTTAAATGAATGAAAATACACCAGGAAGCAAAGGAAAGGGCTGTGGATAAGTGAAACATGTAAAATTGATATGATGTTTTGATATTTAGCAGAAAATTGTAAAATAGAACCATGACAGTGTTTAAAAGTGTCTGACCAGTGCCAAGCATTACCTTATGTACTTGGCAAGCATAACTTTGGTCTTTATGATATGATTTGCAAATGTAGATTATAATCGCTATTTTATAGATGAGGAAGCAAAAATCAGAAAACAAAATGACAATATCAGTGTGATCCTATGTGCAGCCAGGGCTGAACTATAAATGCTGATTTGCCATAGTTTAGGATCTAGAGTTGTTTCTTTGAATGATTTTAGCTGGAAATTTATCTCTGCTCATGGCATAGTGCCTGGTACCATGTTTATAAATATCTTCTGAAAGAAAGAATGAGTGAGTCAATTGAAATAGAACTCACTTTAGTTAGTTAATTTTATTGGAGGTATTTATGGAGACTAAATTAACCAAAACTCTCTAAAGAAAATTATGACACTAGATATTGATCACAACAATAGTTCTCATTTTTTTTTTTTGACACAGGGTCTAATTTCAGCACAGCCCTTGAATATCTTAGTTAGGCCTTGAAGTAGGCCAAAATCTTGACTTAGGCTGCAGACATTGGGGATATCTTTCATTCTTAAAATTCAAGAGCCAAGCCGGACGATGGTGGGGCACGCCTTTAATCCCAGCACTCGGGAGGCAGAGGCAGGCTGATCTCTGTGAGTTCGAGACCAGCCTGGTCTACAGAGCTAGTTCCAGGACAGGCTCCAAAGCCACAGAGAAACCCTGTCTTGAAAAACAAACAAACAAACAAACAAAAATTCAAGAGCCAGTCTTTGGAGAAAACCAAAGTAGTGATCTCCATTTTCTAGATGAGGAAGTCAAGGAAGTGAGGATTTAAAAGAGAGACAGTCAGTGCTGTGTAATGCTTTCTCATAGTCTCGCATGGGAAGAACAGAAAGCAGTGTGCTGAGAAATCCGAATGGTCACCCTTAACCCCTATCAGATGAGCCATGCTGAAATGGAATACAGCTAGGATGGCATAAAAGGCAAGAAGAGCTAGAGACGCTGAGAACTCTCTGCTGAAGGAACTGGACTGTGAGGAGAAGCACGAGACGTTACTGAGCTCAGAGGGAGCAGAGAAGTCTTATCAAGCAGTAGCAGATGTCTTATATACTGGAGAAAAGAAACACCGAGAAACTAATAGGAAACCTGGAATGGAGGGTGGACATGAGGACGGCAAAAAGCGAGCCTGTGTAGAAGGAACTGGTTCAACACTCAGAGACATGGCACTCTACCTTCCTAACACATTTCTTCATCTATAAAACAAGGTTTAAGCTTGATAGCCCAGAAAGTTTCACAAAACCAACAGCTGGATCCTTCCTATCAGATTTAAGGTTCAAAATAATTCCTATATCTTCTCTATATTTAGTATTTCCCCCTTCAGAATATTCTCACTTAAAGGCAGATTGAGGTACATGTTATCCTGTGGCTTTTCTATTCTTGGCCAATAGTTCCTACAGAGGTTTTTTTTTTTTTTTTTTTTTTTTTTTTTTTTTTGTAATTTCCTTTCCTTTATTTTTCCATCTTTGAAATGAATTGGCCACTTAGTCTTGCCAGGGTGCCTCTGTGGATAAGAAAGCAAAAGGGCTGAGCACGTGAAGGGAAGCACCACCATCCTGAGGAAAGTACTTCCCAGGGAATAAAATCATCTCCAAAGACTTTATCTGTGGGAGAGTACTTCTGAGAGAAAACGAGGTCATTTCTCATTTGTGATGTTTTAAATGACCTCAAGTTAAGACCTAAGAGGAACAGTTTTATCTTACGTCCAACTTTTGTGGAGATGATCTTAACAATGGTATCTGCCGTATTCAAAATGTAGAACTCGCAAATATCAATTAACTTGTTATAGTTAAACAAAATGAAATACACCTAGACAAGAGAACGAGTGGGAAATTAAAATGAGCAAAATAATTGTATGGGACACAAACTGGATGAATCTCAGAAATACTTTAGATTAAAAAGTCAGATAAAATATGACAGCATATGGTTCCATTTTTATGAAATGTCTAGAGAAAGCAAATGTGTAGAGGCAGAATAAACAATCTGGGTTGCCTTGGGCTGCGTGGGAGCGGACTACAAATGGCATGTGGTTTCTCTGAAGCTTGATGGAGATGTTATAAAATAATTGTGATGATGGTGGCACAGCTCTAATTATATTAAAGGCCACCGAACTGCACGAAAGGCAAATACAATGATTCTCACATACCAGTATTCATTATTTTTTAATTTCCTTTTTATGAATTTAATTTTATTTTCACTGGTGTGTGTGTCTTGTCTGTTTCTCTCGCTGTGTGTGTTGTATTTATGAGAGGGAAGGCACAGTCAAGCCATCTTGTGAGTTTGTAAAGGCCAGAGGACAACTTTCAGAGATGAGATCTCAGATCCTTCCTCCAGTGATGACACTCAGGGGTCAGGCTTGCCTGGCAGCAGTTTTAGCCGCTCAGCCAGCCATCTTTCTGGTCTTATTTCTTATTTTAGAGTCAGAGTGTCTTGATCATTTTTTACTTGCTTAAATTCGTTAACAACAGATAAGAAAACGAATGACTGAGAATGTGATTTCTTGCTATGCTAACTTCCTGTTTCATTTGGAGATCCAGTAACTATGAATATTAATATAGTGGCTTAAAACATGTATTGGGTCAATGTGTTTATTCATTTCTTAAAGCGACTAACTAGTATAAATGTTTAACATAGATATAAGAATACTAGGTTAAGTATAATTTTAAGAGAGGCCTATAAAATATTACATTTTATATACAAGTCAACCAACTGTTCTATTAGCCAAGAGTCTTCACCTTTACATGACACAAGCTAAGAAAGTGCAGAAGATGAGGATCTAGACCAACTGATTGGGTGGTTCAATAATTTTTCCAAGGATTTCCTCTCTGTGGTTCCACCACCATCGGTGATGGCTGACCAAGATGTTTGCCGAAAAGGGAGGTGCCATCCAGAGAGGCTACAGCAGTAAGAAGGAAGGCCTTTGTTTCCCCCCTTGTGACTCTCATTTAGGTGACAAGTATTCTTCTGGAAGCTCAGCTACAGACTGTCCTCATATTGCATTAATGAGGTCAGAAGCCCAAGACCGAATTAATCCCCACCAGAGCAATGAACTCACAAACCAGCCTTCCCCTCAAATTTTGGCGAAATAAATTAATTTCCTCAGAGTTGTAGAATATTATTTTAAGATGTGTTACCTTTCATTATGCTGGGGAACATTTGTTTAATGATGCAAAGGTGTGCTGCTTTTTGTTGTTGTTTGTTTTTTGAGACAGGGTTTCTCTGTAGCTTTAGAGTTTGTCATGAAGACCAGGCTGGCCCTGAACTCACAGAGATCTGCCTGCCTCTGCCACCCAAGTGCTGGAATTAAAGACACATGCTACCACCACCCGACAATGTTGCATTCTTTCATGTTGGATTTGTTTAATGATGTGAAGCTGTGTTACTTTGCCTGTCTAAAACACCTGACTGGTCTAATAAAGAGCTGAACAGCCAATGACAAGGCAGGAGAAAGTTGAAGCAGGGCTGACAGACAAAGAGAATGAATAGAAAGGGAAATCTGGAAGAAAAAGACAGAAAAACCAGTAAAGGAGAAAGAGAGTATGACATCAGGGGCCAGCTATCCTACTACAGACTCAGTCACAGAGAAAGAAATAAAGAAAAGTATACAGAAATAGAGAAAGATAAAAGTCCAGAGGCAAAAAGTAGACAGGATAACTTAAGAAAAGCTGGGCAAAATCAAGCCAAGCTAAGGACAGCATTCATAAGAAAGGGTAAGTTTTGGAACTTGGTAGTGGGCCCCCCAAAAGAGCAAAGAGTAAAAAAATAACCAACAACACCCAAGCCTTCTGGATATACCAGGAGGGGGCACCCACATAGAATTGCAGTTCTGCTTTGAAGCAGGCAGATACTGTCCTATTACTGAATGTACGAAAGGAAGGCAAGGTCCTTTAAATAGCCTTGAATACATCATCAATCAAGGTCATTGAAATGAGGTTGAACACAACTTTATTTTGAAAGGCATGAAATTTAAGACGGTTCTCTGTGACTTAGAGTTACACATCACAGTTTATATTAAAACATACATCATTGATGAAGGAGATGAAGAACTGCACTTGAAGATAACACGAAAATAAAATGTTGTGAGATCTAAAGAGATGTCTCCATTAAAGCCCTCCCCTCAGAGTTCAGGGAACTACTTGGAAGAAGCAGTAAGAGTGTAAGAGCCAGAGGAAATGGAAGACATCAGGAGAACAAGGCCCTCTAAATGAACTAAGTAAAGCTCACATGAACTCAGAGACTGAAACCGCATGCACAGGACCTGCACGCGTCTGCACCCGGTCCTCTGTGTATACCCAATAGCCCTCAGTTTAGTATATCTATGGGACTTCTGAGTATGTGGACAAGTGGATCTCTGATTCCTAAATCTTCTTCTGGGGCTCATTTTCTTCTGTTGGTTTGTCTTCTCTAACTTCAGTGTGATAATTTTTAAAAATCTTGTTATATTTTATTTTCTTATACTTTGCTTTCTCTTTGAGGCTTGTTTTCCAATAAGACACAGAATGGGAGTGGAGAATGGAAAGAGAGGTGGGGAAGAATTGAGAGGAGTAGAGGGAGGGGAAACTGTAATCAGGGAATATTGTATGAGAAAAGAATCCGTTTTTAATAAAAGGGAAAATATTGCATGTTACTCTGGTTTAGTATACCATATGGTTCCTAGGTCTCAAGAAATATATTAGTGATTCCCTTCCCTTAGGTGAGAGCAAGCCTTCAACAACACATATTTGAAAAATGAATTATAATTTTAGAAATGCTTTACTATTCCCCTTTTAATATTATCTAATATTATCCAGTATATCATTAAAGACAAATTCTAATGGATATTTTAAATTCCTTAAAAACTTTGTGTGGAAGAGTCCAGTGTTGGTTGCTGCTAGAAAATGCTAAAAAATATGACAAATCAAGTTAGACACTAACTATCTGCAGGTCATTATTGATGACATCGAAATCATCTGTCTCTATTCTTTAAAGTAGAAAAAGGATGGGTTAGTTTATTGAATTGTCTAACACGTATATTTTGAACACATGGTGGCAGAGTGTAAAAAAATGGTAAGTGAAGCCCTTTGTGTGATCTTCATCCACAGGGGAGAACCAAGCATGAGAAAGAAACGTGAAGACCAGTCCTTACACCCCAGTGCCCGTGTTCAAGGACTGGGTGATATTTTGTTTGTGTTCTGACAAATAAAGCTTGTCTGGTGATCAGAGGGCAGAGCTAGACCTTAGTTAACCACAGAGGCCAGACAGTGGTGGCACACACCTTTAATCCCATCTCTTGGGAGGAGGAAGCAGGAAGGTCAGGAGTTCAAAGCCATCCTGGGCTACACCAGATTGAACCAGCTGAAAGTTTTCAGAAACAGAACCAGGCAGTGGTGCCTAATGTCTTTGATTCCAGTATTTGGGATCTCATGCCATTGATCCCAGCACATGGGAGACTCAAGTTTTTAATTCCAGCATCCAGAGGTGGAGACAGGAATCAGGATCAGGCCATTCAGTCTGAGAATTCTTAGAGAAAGGATCTCGCCTGTTCGGCTTGAGAATTCCTAGAGGTAAGAAGTGACTGTGGCTGCTCCTTTGCTTCTCTGATCTTTCAGCTTTTACCTCATTGTCTGACTAATGTTTTTATTGTTAAGACTAATAAGGATCCCACTTCATAGGAGCCCTTTCTTTTAAGTATTTGATTTTATCTTCTTGTGTGTGCTAGGAGGACATTGTTAGGGTTCTGCCTCCTTCTCAACAAAAGTTGCATTTAGACAATAAACTATCTTTTGACTATTAATAGGAACAGGATGCTGCATTTCAAATATTTGATAAATATATATGTTTTTGAGACAGGGAACTCACTTTGTAGACCAGGCTGGCCTCAAACTCAGAGATCTGCCTCCCTCTGCCTCTGGGATTAAGGGTATGTCCCTCCACCACCCGGCAGATGCTTGATATTTTGAAGGTGCTATTTAAGCTTCTCTAAAGTTATGATCCAACCAGAAAGAAACAATATTTGCATGATTTTATAAATTTAAAACTCTTAAGAAGCTTTTTAAGATGGTATTATTCATTCTGGTGACATGAAAAATATTTAATATATGATACATGGAATATAATTGAAAACATCATAAAATTCTATTATACTAAAAAGAACAATGTAGCATAAAACATTAAATATTAAAGCAATATCAATGATTAATATAGAGAATGAAGAAATTATGAGGTTATGAATATTATTTTCTTCCTCATGCTTTTATAAATATTCTGGTTTTTATAATAGCATTAGTAATTTATAACTATACAGTCAATTAGGTGATTAAATATTGGGCCCAAGCAAATACCAACATATGCCTGAAAAGTATAAAAGAAGTAATTAAAATTTTCAGGCCGTGAGTCAGATCGTAAAAGCTGCCGATGATCATTTGAGAAAATTCTCAGAATTAGTTTGAAAAGTGTCTAATGGTAGGAATTTGGAGTTTGTATAAAATAATATGTTATTAAATTAGTTACTTGTTAGGTGCATTTTATATAATAGTATTTTAAAATATTCTTAAGGTATATAGAATTAGTAAATATGCAAGAATGCTCTAGAATATTCTTAGTTTGGTCTCATGTCCTTTAGCTGCTTTTGGGTAATTACTTAGCAGGCAAAGTTGAACCAGGCAGTGATGATGGTATCTTGTCACAACAGACAAGACACTGCATCACGCTGAAGGAAGACACAGAGGGAGAGAGACAGGCACCACGAGGGTCAGTTGGAGCTGCGATGGAAGTCTGTGCTAGGCTCAGCCACATCTCCAAAGGGAATGAGTCATCCTTGGGCAGTAGAGGTCATGGGTTCTCAAGCATTGAAAGAAGCAGTTTCAAAGACTTAGAAGCCGCTTCAATTATTCAGAGACATGCATTTAATTCTACAGGATTAATGGTAGGGTAGATAGGGTGTGGGGTAAGAGACAAACCTGGATAGCTCATATAAGCCAGCTATCTTGAATTGGATTTTTAAACCTTGACTCCAGTTTCAAATAATAGAAGTATGTTGTTTGCTTGTTTGTTTTGAGAGAGCATATCATCATGTAGCCAGTCCAAGATGGCCTCAAAATTCACAGTAACCCTTTCACCTCAGCCTCCAGACTGCTAGGATTACGGTCACCTGTTTAATGACTTCTTCCCAGCTTGTCCTTATCTAGGTCCAAGTTCCATCTAGACATTCTTCAAATGGCACTCTTCCCTTCTCTAACCCAGCATGCGCTATTTGTCTCTAGTGCCCTAAATATTGGTATTCAATCTTCCAGACACGTCACATTATCTGAAACCTGACCTGCTCAGGCTGGCTGGCTCTGAGATTATGGTATTCTAGACCTGAAACCAGCCCGTTGGCTCTTTGGTTTTGTACCAACACACTGCCTTACATAGCACAAAATACCACTGGCCTTTTTAAATGGCATATCACATTCCGGGGGAAGGATCAAAACTGCTGGCTGGTTATATTTGTCAAGTCTTTCAAAGTCCTACTTTTCAGGGTTGCCAAGTCCACTGGATCCTCAGGCAGAAATGTGTGTAAAAGAATTACTTTACCCTTTTCTCCTCTCTGAGAATGCAATTGGGAATCTTGACCTCTAGGTTCTTTATTCTATTTGATTTTCTGCAGTATTCGAACCTTAAAAAATTCCTTAAAGCAGTCTGAATATGGCTATTTTCACAAGACATTAATAATACATCTATGGGTCCAGGGTTTCCTTCGCTGCTTCTCTTAGGCAGTTTCGCATCTTCCAGGACAAGGCTCTTCCTCATTGCTGTCCTTGCTCCACCAGTGCTTCTGGCTCAGTCTTGCTCACCCATTGTTTTCTCACATCTCATCCTGCCCTTCATGTCGTTTGATTCTGTCAATTTAATCAGTTGGGTTCTATACAGTTTAAAATTTTATGTAAATAATGGTGTTTTTTGTTTATATATTGTTTAGTATCTTTAGTTTTTCAGTGTAAGGTCATTTTTTTTCCTCCTAAAACCCATGGCCAATAATAGACACTCCATAAATACAAGTAAATTATTTTCTGAAATCTGACTGAAGACATTAGACCACAAAACAATATAATTTCAGACTACTTTCAAATCAAATCTTGAATAGAGTCAGTCAGTTTCTAATTATTACAAAAATTTTCAAAATAGTAAATTGGTATTATTGAATATATATGGATTAATTAAATTAGTATTCTAGGTGATAAAATATTCAAATATTTGGTTATTTTTCATTTACCCTATGGAGTCTACTATTTTGATTATATAATGCTTATCTTTACAAATTGATTTACCAAATTCCACCTGAAAAATAGTGTGTTCTAACTTCTATTATTATTATCATTATTATTTTACTGTTAGGGATCAAGCCTAGGGTCTCATACATACGAGGCATCTATTCTAATATTGAGCTGTTCCTCTAGCCCCTATTCTTTCTGACTTTTAGAACAACATATTCTTACTTCAAAAACACTTTTCCCATTATAAACCAAAGAATTTGAAAACAAATCAATAAAATGAGAAAAACTACAAAAACAATTAAAATACTAATACTGATGTTTGCTGTGTAACAATTTTAAGTTAATTTATTTTTTTATTTTTTGTTTCTTATGTCTATATATGATCATGTTCTACAATATTAAAATTTAAAATTAAAAAGGAAAAAGTATTCTGGTTTTAAAAAATTATAAGAAGAAAATAGAAATTGCAATCTCATATAGCAGACTCAACTTTAACACTCATTTTCTTCTTTTGAGGGGGAAACAAACATTTGTATTCTGCTGGTTTCTGTACTATTGTGTCATAAGCAGTTTCTCATTGAATTAAATGGTATTTGATTTATTATACTTAATGGTACTGCAATATCTCATGGTTTACATAGATCATGATTTGACACAGTATATGCATACTGTTTTAAGTTTTGTTTGGACGCAATACTTTTTCCTAATTGGGAATCATTCAATGGAAGTGGCAGAAAGGTTCAGCTTATTCTTTGTTGAAATGGATAATGCAAACGTATCAGTCAGACTTTGATTTCTTAGAACCGTAGTTCAAATACAAAAGTCCCACAAACACCAAGAAAGCCTGAAAGCAGTGAGCTGGTTTGTTTAGGAGATTGCAGCATCATATGGACGTTATCACAAAGGCCAGTGCCGGGGCCATCTACTCTTAGAGCTTGCCTCATTCTTGCCATTTCCTGGTACAGATGTACCAGGCTCTGGGCTGCACCATATTTCAAAGACATTATACTTAAATGAGCCTGACCCAGTTTCTATTGCTTATAGAAATACGTTGAAATTGATTATTTGATTTATAAGTTTGTCCATGAGCTCTTAAGTTTTGTTTTCCTCTTAGTTCCTCTTATGATTAAAATGAGTATGGGCCTTAATTTTTTTTACCACATCTTATTACTTATAATGCTTCTTTAAATATAGTAGTAATTATTTAATTGCCACATTAGTATATTAACACATGTCCACATCACTCCTTATTGTAGGAGGATTGTACGAATGATGAAAACCCACCATTAACACAACAATTTTAACAATGCATTAGCAAAGAAATGGTATCAATTCAGTCTTCCCTGTTTATTTTAGTAGTCACAGCCAGTCAAAGGCAGCCATCACAGGCTGAATTGTGTACACCTCTAAGTTCATTTGCCTAAGGCCCGACTTCACTCCTCCCATATCTCTGTGCATTTGAAAGCAAGGGCTTTAAAATCATTAAATTTTGTGTGGTCTTCAGTTAGATACACTCTGACTGTTCGTCAAGGCAAGCACTGTGAATTCAGGAACACGGAAGAAACTTCATGTTAGAACACAGAACATGGCATCAGCAAGCCAAGCAGAGAAACACCACAAAGAATCATACCTGTCAATATCTAGACCTCATTTAAGCCTCCAGGGTCATAAAAAAAATCTCAGTTGCTTAAGCCTCCCAATATGCAGTGTTTTGTTATAACTATATACATACATACATACATACATACATACATGCATACATGCATACATACATACATACCCAAAGCATCTAAAATAAAAGCCAACTCTATTTGAAAGACACATCTCTATTTCAAGTCCAACGGTACCTCCAGGGCATTTGAGAGACAAAAGCAGAGAAACAGCAGGTAACGAAGGACAAGAATATCACTTCTGTGTGTTCAGCAGAGGATGTGCAAGGCAATAGGGATCCTTCTTGGAAATAACTAGGCATCTCTTCTCGGGAAGATTAGGCTCATTAAAATGCTGAACCTAATTATCACCTCTGCTTTCTGAGACTGTCACAAACAAATACCTTTCCAATGAGAAGAAACATTCTAAGGTCCACTTAAATTCAAAAGTATGTACCAGCAGAATTTGGATCAATTTCTCCAAACTTTAAGCTTATGTAAGGTTTTCTAAGAAGGTCCTTTTTTTTGGTGACATATCCTTAAGAAATACGTCTACAGCATCCTGTGTGAAATGAATGATAGCAATATCACAGATGCATCACCAGCAAGGTTGTTAGAAAAGTTCAAGTGGAGCAGGGAATATAGTCCTTTCAGGAAAGACTTCTGGGCTGACTAGATGCTCGCAAGCCAAAGGCTGAAGCATAAACCCTACTTCATATTGCACACAAGAAGCTCAACTGGACCAGAGACAGAAGTGGAAAAGCTAGCTATAAAAAACACACTGAAAACAAAGCAAAATAAGTGTAGAGTTTTGCATAGAGTTAGGCATATATGGTACCGAAACCAAAAGCACAGATGACGTATAAAGGCAAAGCCTTTAACACATTGACGTTAGAGGAGTGTAGCAAACAGAATACAGAGGAACAGAGCATTTGAGGTAGCAGCTGCTGATCATTCACAGGGACAAACGCAAACCCAAGTCTACTCTAAGTTGGAAACCCACATTTCCTGGCAGACTATAATGTCGGATCTGAGCGCAAAGAGAAAACAGGTAGCTAGGAAGTTGAAAACGATCTATCATTTGTACTGTACTCCCTTAGAATGGGGGTTCCGAGTGAACAAAGATGTGACAGTAATTTCAACATAGACAAAGATAGAAGCTGAGCTGTTTTCCCTAAGTATTTTGAAATCACATATTCATTGACTTGTAAAGCATGACATAGTCAAACATCTCTAGCCAGCTTCTAAGTACTGGCTGCAGGAGCATGCGAGCACTGGCTTCCCTGTCTTTACTTGCTTGCATCCCCCTCTCCCAAGTTTGTTTGTTGCAGAGAAAAAAGCCCCTCTATGCAAGACTGACCAGATGGCCAGAGTTGTTTTTTTTCTATAAAGAAGCTTTTATAAATTCATTTATATATGTGAGTGTTTAATTTGAATGTATGTCCACATGTCCCAAGCATTTTTGGCACCCAGGAAGACCATAAGAGGGCACTGGGTCACCTGGAAGTAAAATAAGTGATGGTTGTGAACCATTGTAAGGGTGCTGGGGACTGAACCTGGGTCCTCTGTAAGAGGAGCAAGTGCTCTTAACGGCAGAGTCATTTCTCCAGCCCCGCCAGAGGTGTTCTTACCTGAGAGACTGTAGTACTGCAACAAATAACCTCACCCAGAGTCTGTATCTAATTGTGTATGTGTGTGCATGTGTGTGCACATGTGTGTATGTGTATGTAGCAACATTTTTTAGCCAATAACACTGTATTCTAGGAAAGATAAAATTTTCTCCCAGACACTTTACAAGTTGTTAAAAATTATAGCTTCTTGTGAATATGAACAGATTACTTTTTTCAACCTAGAAAGCTGTCAATAAAACACAAGGCTTATGTTTCCTCGATATAATTCCCTGATGCTTTTTAATAGAAGCCATTATATATATATATATATATATATATATATATATATATATATATATTTTATTTTATTTTTGGTTTTTTGAGACAGGGTTTCTCTGTAGCTTTGGTGCCTGTCCCAGAACTTGCTCTTGTAGACCAGGCTGGCCTCGAACTCCCAGAGATCCGCCTGCCTCTGCCTCCCGAGTGCTGGGATTAAAGGCGTGCGCCACCACCATCCGGCTAATAGAAGCCATTTTAAAAGTTTGAGTCCACCCACTAGGACTGCACGGATCCAAGGGTAGGGGTAGCTGTTGGTCCTATCTTCTCTCCTCTGCATAAAGATGGTCCTCCCCTCCATCACTAAGGGCCCACCTCAGGGACCTCTGTGCCTTCTCTCTTCACTATGCTCCAACTCTTCTTCCTTATTTTGGCACAACGTTCACTCCATCCCTCTCCTTATTTAGGTCTCTACTTTAAAAGCCACATTTTCCACTTCCATTTTCTCTTCTAGCTCTTCTCCCCATCATTTCTGTACGCTGTGCTATTTTCTTTAAGGGGCTTTGATAGCCCTTTATGCATTTTTACTGTCTAACTCCATCATTAAACTGAAGGCACCATGTGGTGGGCACAAATTTTGTTGTGGTCTCCATATTTCATTACCTAGAACAGGAACTTTCCTGGAGGACTAGAATGTGTGTGTGTGTGTGTGTGTGTGTGTGTGTGTATGGAAGGTATTTTTTGGCATCTTGGCAAATGAGAGGGGCAACAGGTTACTGCTGGCAAGGGCAGAGGACCTGTATCTGAGTCCATACTCTCAGGACTAAGCAGTAGCTCTCCCAATGCATGGGTGAGGGTGTTTTAGAACACAGAAGCTATGGCAAGACTGTCTCTGGGTTGAAATTTGGGCACCGCCACTTGTCCATATAGCAACAGACAATCAAAGTTAGCCCCAATGGCCTTGGTTTCTTCACTTCTCAAATTAGCAACACTGAATTGAATTGAATCTCAGGATTCAAGAGTACATTTGTGAAGTACTGCTTAGAAAGTAGCTGGCAAAAACTAAGTACTGTATCTTCTTTTAGAAAAGAAAATTGCACATTGGCGTCTAGGTACATAGACAAGGGAGAAGAGTTGGGCTAGCATAATTGGAGACACTTTGTAGCTATCTGGACTTTTCACAAGCAACAGTACCAAGAGCAAGTTGCCTCCTACACCCTTCCCTAGCCTGAGAAACCCAACCTGGGCAGTGACTGCTTAACTGACAACTCAGAATCTGGAAGGGAAGTGGCGCTTCCCTAGGCGAATCCCCACCGGTCCAGAGGGTGACAAATTCTGGCCCTTGGATTGCTTTTCTCTTTGTTTCCAGGCCATGGTTCTTCCCCATCCTCCCTAATCCAAGAGAGATCAGACCTTTTTTTGCTGCTGGCAAATCCAAGGAGTTCCTGGCGAATTCAGTCTCTCTGCCTAACCTGGAGGGAAAGAACTTGAATAGAACTTTGTACACCAGACTTTACCACTGTGTTCCTGTAAGGACTACTAGACCTCGGTTGTTTACAGAGAACATTAAACAACCAGCCAGGTTAACTTTTATTGTCAGGAACACTCAGAAAATGTGCTCTGGTGTGTGTGTGTGTGGGGGGGGTCTCAAGTGCCTCTCCACAAGAGAGGAAGGCTCCTCTGTGGAGCTGAGTGCTGAGTTTCTGGTCCTTGTGTTGTGTCCTTCAGCTTGTCCACCTGCTCCTGAGAACTCTGGATGGAAGGGCAGAATGCTGGCTTTTCTCCCCAGTGCCTTTTTGGATACTGTATAATTAATTAGGCCTCCAACCATGCCTTCCCAGCCCCCACAGATGGAGAAACCCTCTCAGTCATGTCTTAAAGAGGAATTGCTGTAACAAATGAGTCTCCTGGTAGCAAATTTCCCATTCCCAGTAAGAGGGAGTCACATAAATGGAGATATAGTATTGACAGCAAAATCCAATGTGTTATTTTTAACAGTGTAACTGTTTCTAGCCTTCGAAATAGACATTGGAAAACCAAAAAAAAAAAAAAAAAAACAAAACAAAACAAAAAAAAAACAGACAAAGCAATGGAGAACAAAAAGGAAAAAAAAGCCGCAGAAGTGAGTGGCAGTGAGTTTAATAAGACTGAACCCCCACTGCCAGGTCCATGTGACATAACCAGCCTCTTGTGCTGGGTCTTGGTGGTTTATAATGCTACCTCATCTCTCCGAGATTGTTTTCCCGTAAATCTCTGTGGCCATCCATTCCTGTCTACACATTATGTTCCCAAAATAGACACCATCTGAAAATCGCTTCAGAGAGCTTGGTGGGGGAAGGCCTAAATTGCAACACTCCTCCAGTGAAGAGAGCGGCCAGGCTTGATGGCATTACCAATCAGCAGCCACAAAGGGGAGTTTGAGAGTTTTTTTCCACCACAGTTCTTCTGCTTCTGAAAGGAAAGGAACGTGTCAGACACGGCAAACGTGTGGCAGTTCCCGGTTACATCACCCTGGCATGTCAGGTATTGCAGCAAACGGGAGAGGTACGCTCCCCTCTGCTCTCAGGCAGGAGGAAGAGAGTCAGGAACCACCAGCTTCAGCATGGAATTTTCCTATTCCTCTTTGGCATCCTCCTCTTGGGAAGATTTAAAGCGCTATTTGGAGAAGCGCTCCGTTACTACAGTAGCGCACAAGACAGACCATGCAAACCCTGCAGATCCATACCAAGGAGAAGCCACATTTCCTAGGTGTGATAGCAACAGCGTTTGGCAATGTGCAAGTTTGCTGCTGCGGCTTAGAAATATTTAGTCACATGCACATCTGAACAGAAAGACACCCAAGCTTGACTCAGTCATTTCGTCAGACACATGAAAAAGCACCCGCTCGCTCACACGCTGATTTCGACTGGTTTGTGGAAAGGAGGGGCAGCAGCCACTCAGTAGATGTGGCGAGAAGGGGAGGGTATTTATATGTAGAGCTCGAACAGGTAGGAGAGAAAGAAAACGCGATAGGTAAGAAGACACGTGAAAAAGCCTCACACACCCAAGGAAGATTTTTTTTTTTTTTTTTTTTTTCGCTCTTTGGAGAGCAAGACGCTCCACAGCTGTTTCATGTAAACCAGGCAGCACCTGCAGTTTCATTGCTGTTGGTGACCTCTGTCTAGTTAAAAGTAAGTCCGTCCTTCCGGTCTGGCATTGCACGAAATAGGGGACTCTTTATCACTTTTCTAAAGTTCCTTTGCAAGTGTAGTTAAGTAAGAGTAGGAGAGAAAACACCCGCTGTCCCCTCCTTGTCCTGGGAATGAAGCATCCCGTCTCAACAGTCCAGCCTCTGCCGGAAGAAGCTGTCTCCCCTGCGATGCTGGGCTTCAGAAGCAGCCCGCTGCCTTCTTGCTTCCCATATGAGGTCTAATTTTTGCATCATCTTTAGGAACAATATGACCTCTATTCCCAGCCATCGAATCCAGTTCCAAAGCACCAATGACAGAGGGGGCGGGGGGCTTCAGGACCAGACCTAGCATAGGAGGATTGCAAGCAAGCAAAGGCAAGAGCTGGCCGGGCGCCAAGTTATTTTAGGCCAAAGAATCTCATCCTTCTATCAAAACGCTGAGCTGCAGAACGAACCTGATTTCAGTTCATGGAAGGTTGAGAGAGGAGGAAGGAAGGGGAGGAGGGGAGGAGGAGGATGGGAAGAAGAGGAGGGGAAGAGGAAGAGGGAAGGAGGAGGGGGACAGTTGGTCCGAATTCACATGCAAAAATAGACTTCCTGCTCTGCCCTAACTCTTATTTCCGTGGGCTCTTCTCCCCACGGATTACCAGGTAAAAATTCACCACCGCAGATCACGATAAAGGGATTAGATGGCTTACCTGAAGAAAAGGAAAATTATCCATCTGCAGTGAGGAACAGCATCTCCCCAAGGCGAGTCGGTACCTTCAGTTGCAACGGTTCAGATTCCTTCTCGCAAAAAGGTGACCAAGTGTTTCACAAGGGCTGCAGCCTCACAGGGGAAGAACACACATACATAAACACACGCACACACATACACATGTCCAGAGACCTCTGCAGTATCCTCCCGGCTTCATCTTCGCCTCACTCTATGGTACCTAATACAAATCAGCAAATAGCTTGTTTAAAAAAAAAAAAAAAAAGAAAGAAAGAAAAAAGTGGAGACAGCACCTAACGTTACACTGCCATCTAGCGGTCACATAGTTATAGGCTCTCACAGACTGGGTTTGTGTGTTCTTTTCCATGCCCTTTGCTTATCTTCCTTTTTTTCTCTTCGTTTTGGTTTTATTACTTCCTCTAACCTCTCTTTCAACCCCTGTTGCTCTGTTGATCAGAAAACTATTGAAGAGGAAAACATTCAGTATTGGAGAGAGTTTCTTTTAAATAAAAAAGTGCTACTTTTGTTTGTGAATGCTACTTTTCCCTTTTTATAAATAAATTATTGTTAGCGTCACATATTATAGAACCCACGAATGAAATTTGTTCTTTTCTTCTGCCAGGAGAAAAAATGTGGTCCTTTGTTACATAGCCATGGCTTTAGATCAGGAACTTTCTTGAATACTTTCTTCAATAGCACTGTGTTAACAGGGCTTCCCATAGAGTAGTGAACAGCTCCCAAGAAGGTGGATTTGAGTTCTACTTTAAACCCAACACTGATGAGCATGTTTTTAGCTTACAGTTTCCATTGTTTAGCTGTTGATGTCAAATAATATCTTCATACCCGTTTCCATGGTTTCATTGTCTCTGATTGCAATATGTCTCCCATCCTCCAGATACACCGTAACCCTGAATTGTCTTGCTGTGCTTGAGAGGATAAATGTAAGTACTATTGGTGTCCAATAAGTCTTCTCTGTACCATAAAGAACCCATGCTAAACGGTGGGTGGCTCCAGGAACTGAACTTTCTAAGTCCTGCGTTGTACTTTAAAGCATAAGCAGTCTTTCACAGTTGGTCATGCATAAACTTCCAGCTAATTGCACACACATGAGTCACTTGCTGCAGATATTTGCCCAGGGTGTGTTTCCCCTGTCGCTTAGCACACTTAATGCTGATGAGAGTCACTACGCATGCTGTGCCATTTTAAAAACAATATCCCCAATCAGCCTTTCATTTTTCTATTCCCTTCTACACGACAGTGAGGCATACACGGTTAATATTCCTTCAGCAATTCGCACTGCGCAATTGAGAATACTGAGATGTTCTAAACCATACTGAGGCATGTTCAAGGCTACGTAGCTCGTGAGACAAAAATCATCAAACAAATAAATAATAAAAATAAGGCCCTTGCTTCTGGGATTCATTATTTTTTTTAGAACATACCAAATAGTCTCCCATCTCCATTCTAGAATCCTGGGATTATAATCTCCAATTGTGTCTTTATAAAACTTTTGTTAGTTCTTGTTTGTGGTTTCATGGGTCTGTATCTCTTTGCTTTTGAAAGAAGGCAGCTGACTATAAATCTGGACATGGGGTGGAGAAACAGCTCATTTGGCAAATACAACTCATTTGCCAGACACGTGTCAAAAATAGTTTCAGCACGGTGGAATTTGTTCACTGAAACACCTCAGAACTGGGAATGCTGAGGCAGGAGAATCCCAAGGATGAACTCGAAGTTAGTATAGGTCAAGAACTTCCATGCCTCTCTTGATTGGCTTCCCAGTGCTCAGCCTGGTGCTTGGTTGTGGATCTCTGCATCGGGTTCTGCCAGTTGCTGGATGAAGACTCCATGTTGATAGTTGGGATATTCACCAGTCTGCTTTAAGGGGAAGGCCAGTTCGGGCTCCCTCTCCACTGATGCTGGGAGTCTTAGCTGGGGTCGATCTTAAGGATTCCTGGGAATTTCCCTAGCACCAGTTTTCTTCCTAACCCCATAGGGGCTCTCACTATCAAGCTCTCTCTTTCATTGCTCTCCCTTCTTGACCATCCTGCTCCCTCAAGTTCTTGTCTCCCATCTCCTCCCCTTTACTGCCCCCACCCCCAGTTTACCCAAGAGATATTAACTAATTCCCCTTCCCAGGCGATCTGTGTGTTCCTATTAGAGTCTTCCTTGTTACCTAGCTTCTCTGGAGCTGTGCAATGGAGTCTGGTTATCCTTTGCTTCACATCTAATATCCACTTATGAGTGAGTACATACTTTGTTCATCTTTCTGGGTCTGGGCTACCTCACTCAGGATTTTTTTTTTTTCTAATTCCATTTGCCTAAAAATCTCAAGATGTCTTTTTTTTTTTTTTTTTTTTTTTTTTTTTTTTTTTTTTTTTTTTTTACAGTTGAGGTACTATATGAACAAGGGAGGTCAAGATCATGATGGGGAAATCTACAGAGACAGCCGAACCAACCTCTTGGAAACTCATTAGCTCTAGACTGACAGCTGTGGAGTCTCCATGGGTCCGAACTAGGCCCTCCATATGTGGGAGACAGTGGTGAGGGTTGGACTATCTGAGGGGCCCCTGGCAGTAAGACCAGGATCTATCCCTGGTGCATGAGGTAGCTTATTGAAGCCCATTTTCTATGGTGGAATATCATGATCAACCTTAATGCAGTGGGGAGAGGGGGTTGGTCCTGCCTAAAGTTAATGTGCCAGACTTTGTTGACTCCCCATGGGAGTCCTTACCCCTTGGGAGGAGTAGATAAAGTGTGGTCTGGTGGGATATGAGGAGGCATGGGAGGAGGGGTGGGAGGTGAGGGGGTATGGGAGGAGGAGTAGGAAGGAAAACCATGGTGGGAATGTAAAGAGAAATTTAAAAAAATAAAAATGTAGAGAAAGAAGTTCCATGCTAACTTTAGCCTCAAACTTAGGCTGGTCTTGGGCTAGGGCTGAAGCTGAGGCTGGGCCTTGAGGCTAAAGCCAGCCACAGCCTAAGCTAAAGTCACAGCCATAGTCACAACCACAGCTTTAGCTGCAACCTCAGCCTGAGCTATAGAGTGAGAAGTTTTTGTTTAAAATAAAAAATGAGTAAAGTAACTTTCTGTTCCAGATCCATTAAAGCACATTAATTCATATTTATTCAGTGTCTGAAAAATTGTTTCGCTCCTTCTGTGGTTCATTGAGGGCAACACTGACAGAGCTCTGTGTCACCAACATTTGGTAACTACTTACCAAAAAGGTAGACATGAGAAGATAGTGGGAATTGTTTGAACTATGAAGTAATGTATATTTTTCAGCTCTAAGACTACATATTACATACGGTCAGTACTTAGAGTTTTGATTTATGCACATGAAAATAAGAAAACCCCAACCCCATACTTTAGTATTTTTTAATCGCATATTCCAGAAGTCAGTACTGTGCATTTTTTCTCAATAGTCATATCGACAGCTCTCCTTCTAGACTGCCAAGGTGAGTGTGGCCCCTTCTCTACGGAGGACCAGAGCTGGGACTGGTGTTCTCCCTGCTGGACAAGTCAAAAGAACCATGGCATGACCCGGGCATCTATAGGACTAACCTTCTCACACGGTAGCTTTAGAATCAACTCAGACAAACAGGGTGTCTAGAGAAGGAAGTTGCACAGCTAATAAAAAAGAAGGAGGGACAAATCACAAGCCAGAAAACTTCCTGAGTTCCTGATGATGTCCCAGATTCATGGTCCAGTATCTCAGAAGATCTGGTACATTCCTGCTTTGGATATACAGGATGCCATCAAAATAAAGTCCCTCTTGAGCTCTATTGTTGGCACCCAGAAGCTATCAAATATTGTTCATAGCTTGGGCGTTTGCCTCTGAACTTACTCACTTTCAAAATATGTGATAATAGAGACTTTTTTGTAGGCTTAATTCACATGATCAAGTCAAGCAAATCAAACCCATTTCTTTGAGAAGTTTCCTTTGTACACCAATCAATGAGAAAGACAGGCTATTTTCAATGCACACACCTTTCTTCCTTCCAGTTGGATGACTTTTTTTTTTTTTTTTAATCATGACTTGTACATCTTGGCAGACCTCGCCCATCTGCACATGGCCAAATATGTCAATGTCTCAAATGCCTAGGTCAAATGTTTTTCTCTATTGCTTTTTCCTGTGCACTCAGTGAACAGATTCCTTTTTGCTCATCATGGAATAATTTTGGGTTTTGTTTTGTGAATTCTGGTTATCTATAAAGTTGAAAATGTTAAGCATGATAGAGTGAGTGTTCCTTTGCATAATAACTCTGTAAAAGGTTAGCATCCCTTTAATTGTACACAAGTGCCTTTAATGAATAACTCATCACTTTGTAGCAGACATGTGATTCATCAGAGTGGCGGCAACACTGGTTACTTTAATTATCATACATCTAACAAGATTCTAAGATATTTTTGTAGAATACCATTAAATCTACACATTTAAAATTTAAAAACACGTTCACTTTCTAAATGAAAAAGTACAAACTAAGAAGAAGCCTGCGACTCTATGCTGCCGCTCACACGCTTGCTTTCTGTGCCTGTTTCTTTGGACTTCTGCTAAAAGTTTCCCATTTACTCTCCATATTATAAACCACAGTGGAACTACCACTGTATATATGTTTTGTGGTATCTTAATTAATGAACAATTTTGCTTCATTCTCTCTGAAAAGTTTCCAACTCCAAAGACTGAGAGGACTATTTCTTGCCCTTCCAGCTCAATGTTGCTCCTTTCTGGAGACCATGTGTGATCTTGTCTTAGAACATACCATTGATTTCTTGCCTGACTTCCTATTTGGTGAATGCAGGAACTGCACAAAGCAGCTGTGAGATGTGGGCTCTATGCCTCGTATGAATGGTTCCAAAAAGAAAAGGAAAAAGAAAAAGAGAGGAAAGAAAAAAAAAAAAGGATAAAATGTCCTGACCTTGCTTTTATGGTTCTGTCCCTTTCTGCTAGTGGAAGTTGGGCCCAAGGAAGGGAGATTACAGAGAGATGTCGACTCTGTTAGTAGAACGCTGGCATTGAAGAATGCGTAAGGGAGTCAAGGGCAAAAGCTGCCCTATGTCTTTTTACCGGCCAGTTTTAAGACAAGCAAGAGGGTCTCCTTGATTAGTATCTTGAAAGGTTCACGCTTTCTCAAGGAAAGGAAGAACAAATATTCCACAATTAAGCCCATAAAGTCTCCTAATAGGAAAACAAGAACAACAGATCTTTGTTAATTTCAACCCTAGAATATTTATTATAATTAATTGTGACTACCACTACTTGATTCTATTTTTGATAATCAGTAAGGAATTATGAGCTGGAAAGTTGCCTCAGGCCATCCAGAAAAAGTCTATTATTTTGGATAATAGAAATGTGGCATCCAGAGAGATGGTGTACCTATTCAAGGTTACACAGACAGTTTAGTGTGGCAGAAGTCCATTCAAGTTTTTTTTTCCCACAGTTTAACTCTGAAGAAAATGAATATTGAGCGGGGATACAAGCATATAAGAAGCAAAATGGGAGTGAGTAGACTATTTCTAGATACACCAAGATTGATTTTCACTCATGTTTTGACAGAGATGAATATAATAGAGGATATAAGAGCAGTTGCTGTTTGAAAAGGTGATGGACAAAACCAACACTGGGTTTAGCCAAGAATAAAGCCAGTGACCATCTTTGTGTCTAGCTCTGTATACTGTTTTAAAGGACCACAAAGTTATCAAACTCAAGGACATCAGAATCCAACGCTTGCGACTTTCACTCGGGTCCAAGGAGAGGCCTAGGAGAAACCAGGTTGCAAATGCTTCCAAGGTTCTTTAATTTCATTAAAACCTGAAATATACTTTGTTTCTTTCTTTAATAAATCATAGTCATGCAGGGAAACAAGGAAACTTTTTTTGGAGACCAAGTTATTATCTTGTCTAGTCCACCACCAAAGCCTGGGCTCAAAGGATCCTCCTGCTTTAGACTCTCAAATAGTCGAGACTGAAGTCATGTACCCACATACTCACTGGAAAATAAAAGGCTGTGTTGCCCATGCCTAAGTTGTATACCCCTCTGGCAAATAGACCAAGGACGAGACCTCAGCTTCTGAGGTAAGATCAAGGTACATTACTGTAACAGGAGGAGTGGGCTGCTTATCGTCCCAGCCACCCTGCTAGTTTAAACCTAAAATAATCACACAGAAACTGTATTAATTAAAACACTGCTTGGCCATTAGCTCTAGCCTCCTATTGGCTAACTCTCACATCTTGATTTAACCCATTTCTAATAATTTGTATGTCACCATGAGGTCGTGGTTTACTGGGAAACATTCAGCACGTCTGACCTGGCAGCTCCACTGCAGTTCTCTCTTTGCTTTTTTTCCTCCCAGAATTCAATTCTGTCTCCCCACCTACCTAAATTCTGCTCTATCACCAGACCCAAAGCAGTTTCTTTATTAACCAATGAAAGCAACACAAATACAAAAGAACTTCCTACACAACGCTGCAGTATTCAAGTGCTGTGTTTAGATCCACTCCCACGAGGGACTGAAGAGGGAATGAAACTGCAACAAGGAACAGAGAAGACCCATGAACTGCTGTGGAGAACTCAGGTACCACTTTGGGTTCTAGTCTGTGCTTATAAGTGCTCACTCTTAGCTTAGCAAGTTATTTAAATACATTATTTGGGCTCTTCCCTGGTCTTTTTTCACTCAGAAATACCCCCCTCTTGACAAAGATAAGTAACTAAAACTGACAAGAATATCATGGATTGCTTATCGGAGCATAAATAGCAATTTTGCATTTGAATATATTTTAAAATCATTCACAACACTTTCCTATATATGAAAGAGATCTAGTTAGTTTTTGGTATAGAGAATATTTTTGATGTTAAAAGAAATAGCTGATATTTATGAAGACAACTTTGCTTACAGAATAAAACTGCAACTTTGCCGTAACTTAACAGAAGCAAATATATGATTTCTATTCCCCTAAAGGCTTATTGATGACATCTTTTTCTTTTTGTGTTTAAAAGGAAAAGGACGGCGACCTTTCCAGGAACATCACACTGTCACTACACTGTGTGATGGTGACATCAGAGCTCAGGGCCACTATATTTCACATGGAAACTGCTTTTGACACATTCCTGTGTGATTCCAATCTTCACAGTTCTGTTCACAATTGCACACAGACCACGTGGGATCACATTTCCTTCTGCTCTGTCACTTTGGCAAAACTGATTCCCTCCTCCTTGGTCAAATAGTGGACAGAGGTCATTGCAGCACATTGCAGGGCCTCCAGTTATTTGATGGAGATGGACAAGCAGATGGCGGAAAGATACATGATAGTTTTACCAATAATTGCGTGCTGCTCAGACCTTTTGAAACTTCTGGGCCCTTGACTCTGAGTCACTGCCTTTGGAATTGTCTCTGTTCACATTATCTATACTACATATCAGGACTGCAAAGTAGTTTACCACATCCCAAGTTACTGGGGCTCAGCTGGGAGAGGGGAGATTGGCAGCTGCACTCCCGTATTCTTGCATGTTGCTTTCCTACTTGTTTCTCTTCAGCACCAAGAAAGGAAGCTTCCTCTTGTCAACATAGGATGTTGAACCTACAGAATGACTTTGTGTCAGCTTTATCCATGACCTTTGATATGTAAGTGAGGTAGTTTAAATGAGAAGGGCCTCCACAGGCTTTGTATTTGCATACTTGCTTTCTAGTCGGTGGAGCAGTTGGGAAGGTATTAGCAGCAGTGGTCTGATTGGAGGAAGAGTGTCACTGGGGGCGGGTTTTGAGGTTTCAAAAGCCCACCCTTTTCTAGTTAGCTCTCCCTGCCTCATGCTTGTGTGTCAAACTGTTAGTTCTCAGCTACTGCTCTGGCCTGCCTGTTTCTTCATGGTAAATGATTCTACTTAATCCTTCGATACATAGTACCATTCTAGAAAAAGACAGGTTCTCAGGAACAAAGATATTGATATTCAAACATTTCTATTTTCAGGTCAAATTTAGTAATAATTTTATAGGAATGGGAATCATTGCTAAAACCTAATATGTACTGGGAACTTGACACCTCACAGAAATTTCATGACATTGATATTATTGCTGTGATCATCCAGCTTAGAAAACCAAGACTCAGAAATCTTGATCATTTTGGCAAAGGAGGAGGTAAAATGTAGTATGGAAACTAACAATGTCTCTTCAAAGTAATAATAGCATCCTAGCACTGTGGCATGTGTGTTTTATATAAATCTCTCTTCAGTGACACATTATGGCTATGAAATCGACAAGTCTCCGGGATCCAAGTTCAAGATCAAAGTAGGAGATGATGCAGCAATTCCTCACTCGTCTGGATTACATCACACTGCACTTACTCAGATGCCATGGAAGAAACACATTTCTACATGTGGCCAAGCCAAGGGGACCTGCAAGTACAGGACAGACCTGCAGCCAAAGTTCTGTCAAATGTGATGTGGGGCAGGAAGGAAAATGGCAAATGGTACCTCTTCTTAGTTGGCTTGGAGTCTCAGATCTTCTATAGCATGTGAAAAGATATGACTATGTTTGGAAATACTCTCACCTCGTCAACACATAAACGAACTTGCAGAGGAACATGGAATCTCCAGAGAAGCATCTCTCAGTCTGTCAATGCCTTCCTATCCAGAAGTCTAAAACTCTTTTGAGAAAACTAAAAAAGCAGGATTGCCAATCATGAGGGTTTGACAAGGAGGATGTCCTGCCAAAGCTTGACATTTCAAATATTATACTGAATGCTGTGTTTTTCATTTTCTTAGCTCTTTTTAAAACACACAAGTGCTTTCTGGCTCTGTTGGATATCTGTGAAGTCACAGATCCCATGAGAACATAGCGCTTTCTATGCTTTAAAGACTTGCTTCTTCTTAGAGTGTGGCAGTGGACCAACAGCATCTCCATCTTTGAGGAGCTTGTTGAAATTGTGTACCATGATCTCCAGAACAGAATGTACATTTTGACAAGATGCCCCATAGGCATGAATCCTGTAGACACTGTTGTTTAACCATGGTGCTGTAGGGTACCATTGTAACAGGTACTCAAGACCTTAGCCATGCCATGATGTAAGTACCATTTAGATCAGAGGTTCTCAATCTTCCTAATGTTGCCACCCTTTAATACAGTTTCTCATGTTGTGGTGACACCCAGCCATAAACTTATTTTCATTACTACTTCATAACTGAATTTTTGATGCTCTCACAAATCACAATATAAATATCTGGTATGAATGATGGTTTCAGGTTTCGCCTGTTAAAGGATTGTTTGACCCTCCCCAGGTTGAGAACCATTAATTGAAACCTTAAAACTCAGCATGTAAGCAGCACCACCTGCTGAAACAAAGACAACGACCCAATCCATCAAAGGTCATAGTTTTAGGAAAGTCCCTAAATGTACTAACGTTGCTTTCTAGCTTCCATAGTTCTGCCTCTGGCTAACTGTTCTTATTAACAGAGGCATGTCAACTCAGGGTGTGGTTTTGTGCTTAAAAGCTCATCTTAAGAAAGGTTTGGGACTGCATTGGTATCACAAACACCCAGTGGAGTCTCTGACAGAATAATAAAGACTTTCTATTTGTCTAAACCCACGTCCAAGTAGCCTTTGCTGGTGGATACCCCACACCATGAGTCCAGGACTTTCACAGCTCTCATGGGCTCCTTTATCATTATTTTTATCACTTCTAAGTTGCAATGCAAAGAAATGGTTTCCATTATGACATTTTCATACATACAAGTCACAAAATGTTGCTCTTACGTGTCCCTCCCCTCACTGTTCTGCTTTGCTTCCCCCTTTCCCCTCCTTTTGTCTCCCTCATGCTCCTCCATAGACCTCCTTTCTGATTTTGTACCCCATGTAACCTAATGCTTTTAAGGCTGCCTACTTTTTTTCTGTAATCCAGTATATGAATCCAACCATTCCCTAGGCACCTCTACTCCAATCCAGAAACACCATCTCCTAATCTACTCTTTAAGTAACAGTTTGAAAATCAGTTCACCTTGGTGTCTATTTAAGTAAAAAATTAACATTTCACTTTCTTTTCGCCTAAACACATTCTGCAAGGGGAATAGATGTGAGCCATAATTTTTCTGAAACTTCCTGTATATGTTCAAGTGTATAAAATATGCTTTTCCAACAATGATACTACTGCCAAAGACAGAAAACTGGGGCCATGTTTACTTGGAAATCAGGAATATTGTGTGCCAGGAAGATAAAATCAAGTTCTCATTGTTTCTTTCTACCAATTAGAGAGAACTTTCTATTGCCTAATATGGAACTAACATAATAGTAACATTTTTCTCATTGGCTAAATTGTTCCTAAATCCAAGTTAGAGAAGTTATATGGGTGGGCAAGGTGCCTGCCTAAGGTATCTGATTGGTCTAATAAAGAGCTGAATATCCAATAGCTAAGCAGAAGAGGGATATGTGAGGCTGTCAGGCAGAGAGAATAAAGAGGAGAAGAAATCCAGGTTTGGAGGAGAAACAGAGAATGAGGGAGCCACCAGGGGATAGAAGCCAGGCAGCCATCAGCCAGACATAGAGACAGCAAGAAAGTAAGAAAAGATAAAAGTCCCTGTGGCAAGAGTTAGATAAAGAGAAACAGGTTAATTTAAGTTATAAGAGTTAGCCAAAGAGAAACAGGTTAATTTAAGTTAGCCAGAAATGTGCCTAAGCAACTGAGCAATCAAAACTAATAATAAGTCTCTGTGTCATGATTTAGGAATGGTTAGTGACCCAAAAGAAAATGCCTGATATATTTGGCACCCCATATTGGGTGCCAGATGAAGCATTTATCTAATTATTCTTTATCAATAAAAACTCAGGAATCAGATACCAGGGTAGGAACCTGAATGATCAGAGAAGTGGCAGAGAAGCAACCAGTGACCTCCTTTCTCTCTAGTTCCTTGATCCAAAAGGAACAAGATCCAATATAAGACCTGCCTTACTACTTCCTGTGTCTCTCTATCTGTCCCCACTCCTCCAAAACCTCTATGATTAATTTTGCTCAGCTAGTAGCTCGCTCCTCCATCTGATTCAAAGCAAACTTTATTGTCAGTCTCAGGAGTGTCAGGATGCAACCAGTATCTCAGACAACAGGCTACATCATCCTCAACTGAAAGTCCTTGACCTCCTTAGTCCTTTAATGATGTTGTGTATTAGCATCTGGATAAAAAGGTATGGAAAAATGGGCTACTGAACATGGTACATAAGAAACCTATGGAACTCTTGGATGTTTCAGGAGCAGCAGGTGAGTCAGGGCTAAGAGGGGCAGAAGAAAAGAGAATATGAATTCCTATCTTTAGTGAAATCTACAAAATCTAAAAGCCATTTGTTTAGCTAAGTATTTGGTAGAAGCTTGTAGTCGAGGGAGTCTGGTCCATCTGGGAGAACAGGAGGAACACAAAACAAGACTTCAAGACAAAGGGGATGATGTAGAACTAGGTTCCTGAGAAGTTGTGGAAAAAAGTTGCATTTCCCCAGTCTGTAGGTACCTGATTGAATTACACCCACATGCTTTCGAATATGATAGTGTCTAAATTTACTGTATTATTTATGTGGGCATAACTTTATTTTTATGTCAATTTAAATTGTCAGTAGGAGAAACAGTGCATTTTTTTCCTATTTAATATACTGTGATGCTTAAGGGAAAGATAGCCTAAATTGGTGGTAGTCAGAATGGGATGTGGGGGCAGTTTGGCCTTTAGGAGATGTTTGTTAGTCTCCATCATAATTTCTAGTCATCACAATGGAAAGTTGCCTCTGTTACCTGTGAGAAGAGGCAAGTGATATTGTTCAGTATTTTGCTATGCACAAGAAAGACCCATTGCTAAGAATTTATGACCCCAGACATCAGTTAGGCCAAGACTAAACCTTGTCTTCGAACAACCACTTTGCAGAGAGAACTCCCGCTTCAAAGAAGCTATTGGTGTATGCCAAATCTCACTGAGATAGGTCCTCTACTGCCTTCCCAGTATGCCATTTAGCTTCTGAAAGCTAACATTCTACATGGAACTGATGGAAAATAAACACTCCTGTGAACACATTAGACTTTAGATATAGTACGTATTTCTACAAATCTTTAAAACACAGCACAGCTAACAAGCATTAGGATGACCAGGCAAGGAGGAGAACAGAGAATTCAATTATGTAACACATATTTAGATATATACTACAAGAGCCATTTTTGTATTTGATCAAATAATAACCCAATAGAGTGGATCTTCATGTGTTTCACAACTGCCTGAAAGCTATAAGAACATGTGTTGCTAGAACCTACATAGACAAGTTCTACTTGGTGTGTCTACACTGAGGCCTGAAGATCTTCTTTCCTACAAATTCCATGAAGCTGCTGATATCGATAGCCAGACCACTGAGAACTTCTGGCCTAGCGTTTGACGGGGAAATGGCAAATGTTGACCGAAGGGTATAGGTATTTAAAACTCCAATGTTACTCTATCACCTTTAGCATAGAGTGATTAATGTTAATTCACACAAAGGAATAAGTGGCAGGACCAAAACCAATTCAGACTATATTTAATTCAAATTCCAAAACATCTAAAAAGCAAGAAATCAGTATGTTTTTATGTTCTTACATAAAGCAAACAATTCCTCTTACAGAAGCCAGTATAGACAACATTAAAGTAAAACCAGAAAAAAATTGAGGATGATAGTGACACCCGAAATATGTCTGTATATACATATACATGCATATTCCAGATGTATAGATATGATTATGTATGTATTCCTTATTTTTAACATTTTATTTCTGACCCCAAGTAACCCCGATCAGATGGGGCTTCTCTGCCAAGTTGCATTTATTGTCATAGGTAAGATAAAATCAAGCCTTTAGGGAGCTGTAACTGTCTCTTCAAATGATTTGGGAAAATGTGTACATCTTCAATCAATTACACACAGCACAAATGCAGCCTACCTCTACCCTAAGTGACCAACCCCCCCCCCCCCACACACACATTAATCACTGTTAGCCTTGTGAAAATGACACCTAGGGAAACTGACTTCCACAACACTTATTTCCAGTCTGTTATTTCAGCAATGTCCAGTGCTTCAGACAGTTCTCCGCACGCTGCGCTCTTGGAGATACCCAAGCCAAAGATGAGTCAACTTTCCACTCAGACCTTGGAGATCATGGAGACAGTTGACAAAACCGTTAGTTCCTTAACTCCTACCAAGAACTCCAAATCACAGAATACTGCTTGCCAAACACACATCAGAAGCCAAGCCCTCAAATGTGCTGCATTTACCCCCAACTTTTAAAACCCCTCTGTCTTTTGAAAGGAGGCGCACTCTGTTGTGTCATCATCTCCAGGTTAACTGAATGAATGTTCCCTGCCAACCTCCTGCTGCTGCGGCAAACTCATTCTGCCGCTTGTCCTGCATTTTCTGCAGCATGCAACTCTGGGGCCGCTGTTTTTCCTGCAGCAGGACACAGTGTGGGAGAGTCTGAAACAGAATCAGTGCTCTTCTGCTTTCACTGGTACCCTTAGAGGAGTAACTGTTCCCATCAAACCCAGGCTCGTCCCTCCAGATCTCCTAAGCACAGCCTCTCCGGTGTTAACCCAATGCAGTTAACCCAGCCTCGTTCGGTGCTAGCATCAAATGACACACTGCTGCAGTGTTCATCTTGAGACTAAGTAGGCAGGATTTATTATCTGCGGAAGTCCCCCAAGTACCAGGTTACTCGAGCTCCATTCTTGTCACAAACAGGCGCGACAGAGGACGAGTGCGGCAGACACAGAGCTCATTTCCAAGACAAGCAAATTCACAGTTAGAGACAAGGGCATCACAGCAACCAAGACCTGCAGTAAATCTTTTCTGGCTCACAGAAATCTCTAACAATGCTCTCCCGCAACGCCTCAGATTAAACAGATCATATTTGGTTTAAACATCAAATCAGCAGCATAGAAAAGATGCCTGATTAGCAAATTCCAATTTATGATGCTTTTGCTCATATCTTAATGCTAGGAACAGTGCAAGACTCCCAATGCTTCCAATGAATAATCAAGCATGCTGACAGACTGGAGCCTCTTAGCAATGCCTACCTGCACCTCTCAGCCTGGCTGACAGGACCAAAGGCTAAAAAAAAAAAAAATCACCGAATCATGCAAATAAGTATTTACCTCAAAAGATGTGTGTAGTTAAAGTTCAGCTTCCTGCATCTTCCATAGCCCCTGAAGTGTTAATCTGAAGAAACAGTTTCATGAGTTTCCACAGGCCAGTAGTGAGTCTCCTACACTTGACCTAGACAGACTTACATAACGAAGCATCAGTGCTGGGGAGCTTGTACGATGTCATCACCAGCAAGAATAAGAAGTATTGGCAGCAGTAAGCAGGCAGGCAGGCTGGGATTTTGCATGGAAATCATGAGCCCTGCCTTGCTTTTCTTTTCTGAAATGTTTTGGAAGGAGAGTTATGAATAGCCCAGAAATAGGTCTCATTTTTGTGTGTGGGAAGAATGACCAGAAGCATGAAAGCTAAACCTTCCAGCCAGTGCAAGGTATCTCTCGTGGAGGGTGCAGTAAACCCGGGAGGAGGAATTGCCTTCTGTGAACTTCTAAAGCATCACATCTGGAGTGAAGAGGACGGTAAAGCGGTGGCATAATGCAGAGGATGCTGCTGAGAGCTTCGGTCTGCCTTTAACTCATTGTGGTGAGAGAAGGGGGATGTGGTGATACGAAGTTAGAGTTGGGGATGCAGGTTGTTTTGCAGAGAAATGGCCAAAGGCTTTCTCATAGTTTTAATGTGTTGTTTTAAGCAAGATGATAGCAGAATTGCTTTTCTGGATAAAATTGAGACTGTGCTGGGTACGGCTGTTTTATGTATTTTAACTTCTGATGGTCACCTGGGAACAGGTATACATCTCTGTGGTTTTCATATAAATGTCAGATATCATCATTAATTTTACTATCTTTACTGAAATACAGTTTGTGATTTTTCTCATCAGATTTTGCATATAAATAATCATTTTTAGACTTTGAAAGCAATCTCTAAGAAATCCCTTGACATATTCATAGAGATTATTTTATATTTTTTGTTTTTTAAGATAATCTTAGTTAGATTCAATTCTTAATACCTGAAGGAATATTTTAAACAACAGAATATATATATATATATATCTTGATTACCAATCAATTATCTCAAGTATACATAATACAGATTGCATCCTTAAGACCTACAAACAGTAAATCCAGCCTTCCATCTGAGGATGATGATATTATATCAGCATACGATGACATCATATTATTTAATAATAAGTAAAATCACGGTTTTACATGGGTTGTAGACTAAGCTATATAGTTTCTGAGGTGACTGAAATAGAGAAGCAGCCATGCATGCACTACTCAAAAATAACCACAGTGTTCTGTTCTTAGCTAGGAGTTTGCTGCTAATTTACCACATTGAGACCAGGCTGAGGAAAGGAGAGAATGCAGGTCTAGGAGAGAACACAGTGATCTAATGCCTCCTGCTGTTAATCAGCAAGGAAACCTGCTAGTAAATAGAGTCAGATGTATCTAAGCTGACACAGACGAGGGGAATGGAACGTGGCTTTCTTCAAGTCCACCTGGAATATTGCTACCACACTAGAGTAAATGTTTGTTTGTTGGTTTGCTACCAGAACATGGGTGAGATTTATAAAGATTTAATTATTTTCCTCAGACAAACTATACCTCAGACAAACAAACATTTATTTGCTTTTTTGCAGTACTCTTGATTTTGGGAAAACAAATTCTGTAGCAGATGGAATGAGAAATTGTCCTGATTCCCCCCCTCAGAACCACAAAGAACAGTAAGGAGCATACTGGCATAACATTGAGCTGAATTTGCAAAGTCATAAGTTGTATTTGGAGTATTAAGTGATATAGACTGGGTTGATATGGATTATGTAAGAGGCGTCCCTGCTTTGAAGTGTCGATGACCAGGGAATCAACAACATAGGAAGTGAGGGTCTGGAAAATAGGAATCACTTTAAAAAGTTCTGTCTTACATGGTTTGAAGAGCACTAAAGCCTCTTGTAGTCAGGGACAGTGCTTTTCATACTTGTCTCTCTGCCGTTATGATAGTGCTTACTGGACCTCACTGAATGTTTGCCGAAATAGTGGGAGAAATAGGGTTTGCAATGAATTAATGTATAGGGAACTGCATCTCCTATGGTTTGGTAGAATTCTCTGTAAAATAATTTTAAATTATCTATAAAATTATTCATTAATATGTTAATTTAATATGTGCCTATGTGAATGAATGCTTCAGTAATTCTTGTTTAGAAACTGTTCTTACAGTGTTTAATGGAAAGTTTCTACTATTAGATGGAGGCTGTACGAGTTTGACCATACATCAGATAGAATGTGGTATTCACAACCTTACACCAAAACACTTTGTTTTTCCACAGTGATGCAGTCATCTGAAGGGAGGAATTCAGAGTCAGGCCTGCAAACTCCTTATCTTTGCTGGTCTGAACTCGGTTTCTTCCTCTGGACTATCTTCAGCCCATGGCTTTCATCTTCCTACTTGTTCTGGTTTGGTGTTAGGGTGCTTGGTGTCCAACTCCAGCGGGCATGGGGTGAGCAGCCATGTACCAACGAGCTGTACTCAGCTTTCATCCTCCTGCTTGTTACCTCATGGCCCCAGCATGACTGCCTCACCACTGACATCTTGCCTAAACGTAGACAAGAAGAAACGGGAAATGCTGAGTGCTAGGTCCCAGCAGATCAGTTGTTTCTCTAAGAACATTTCCAGAGGGCCATCCTGAGATTGATCTACATCTCATAGTGCTTAAATGTGTAAAATGCCTTTCAAAGGAATGTCAAGAACAACTGAGTTTTGCTATGCCATTGCCAAATCCCAGCAAAGCTTGGGTTCTGGTTTTAAGGCCAATGTGGTGTTCCTCCATGTATTACCTGCTTTTGTCATTGCTGTGACTAGGCATCTGACAAGAAGGAACTCACAGAGTTAGTATCAGTTTACAGAAGGGATAGGGTCCTCCATTATAAGGAGGCATGGTGGCATGAACTTCAGGCGGGTGGTCACATGATGTCCAAAGTAAGGAAGCAAAATGTGATAACAATCCCTGCTAGCTGGATTTAGATAACTCCTGTTTCTTCAGCACAGGACCAGCCTATAGAAGCACCCACATTTAGGATGGGTTTTCCCATCTTAGTTAGCCCAATCCCCAACAGGCACACATGTACTTGTCTGTCTCCCTGGGATGTTAGTGACCTTGACAAGTTGACAACCAAGGTAAACCAGCACACTCTCCTATACATTCTTCTTACTTTATAGTTTTGATTGCTGGTGAAATTGTAATGCATTTAGCAGGGCCTAAAAGTTTAAACTTGCTTAAATTCCAAAAGTACTAAGACTTTATTTTTAATTGTGTTTGTGTATGGTGTGGGGTAGACGTCCCTGTGACTGCACTTGACCACAGAGACTGAAGATGACAGACTTCCTAGAACTGGAGTTATAGGCATTTAGTTGTTGGTCCCCTAATGTGGGCGCTTTTATTGAACTGGGATCCTATGAAAGAGCAATGAGCTCTTGAGTCCTGAAGCATCTCATTTTATAACTGTGTCGTTCAAGTACACTTGTTCAAAGGCTTCTTTATTAAAACAAAACAAAACTCACCAAGAGACAATAAATGGATTCTAAATTAAACCTTAACTCTCAGGATCTCTGTAATAAGTAGAATTATTACACCCTTGCAAATTTATCAACTAGATATAAACCATGAGCTTCTACTAGCTGATCCATGGGCATCTTTTAGTTTTCCATCAATTTAATTATATAATATTGCTGTTGGCCAGAAGCTATTCTGCACCCAGGGACATGGGAATGAGAAGCGTCATATACTCAAAAACCTTACTTACACATTTACAGGGGATATGGCTAGACCAGAATGTGAGATTGCTAATTTTACAGGAAAAAATATGTATCTTAATTTCTCTTAAAACCAAATTTTTATGGACAAGATAGTTGAATTTTAAAGAAAAATCACAATTGTCTTGAAATAATCTCTTCAAAAGCAACTGCATATTGCACTAGTCTTTACCCACTGAAATCCAGGTGTAGTCAGTGGTTTATATATGTATATATGTTTATGTACATATAAATATAAAAACATATGTACATATAAATATACACACAAATATACATATACATGTATATGTACATGTGTGTATATGTGTGAATTTGGTAACATATACTTGTTTTTGTTTTATTTTTATGATCCCTGAATATAATCTACTTTGTTTAGCTTTCTCTCTGATGTTGACCAGTAACAATTTGTAACCTTCCCTCCCAAATATTGACAAACATACATAACCCACCAAATAACCAAAAAAAACCACCCACCCCAACTCCTGGGAATGTGGACATCATGTTCTATAGGCATCTATGGTTTATTGTGGTTTGGGGCCTTCAGAAAATTGGGAGATAAAACTATGACATGAAGGTTGGACAAGATAAATCAAAAGAAAGAAAAGAATCCAAGAGAAAGAACAGAAACAGGGGCCCTATATCGTGTACACTCAGAAGTCCCATAAAAACACAAATCTGAAAGACATAATATATACACAGAGGACCTGGTACAAACCTGTGTAGGCCCTGTGCTTGCTGCATCATTTTTGGTGAGTTCTAATGAGCTTTGATCTGGTTGATTTTGAAGGCCTTGTATTCTTGGAGTTCTCCATTTCCTCTGGCTCTTAAACTCTTTCTGTCTCCTCTCCCATTTTTCACTCTTTTGTAAGTGAGAAAAAGAAAAGAAAAGAATATTGGGCAAAGACAAAGGAGTGTTAATCATAACATGTATTTGGTTGAATGTATATAATTCTTTACAAATCTCTAATTTATCTGCCTTTTAGAAACCTGGGTTATTACCGCAAATCTGACATTTGTAAAGTACTTATGAATGTGATCCCCTATCTCCATGAGATTGGCATCTTTTATGGAACTCTGTGCCTTTCTCTGTCTTGTCACATGGAAAGGAAGTATTCTATTAACCTGCTGTAGAATTACATAAACTTGAGGTGGAAATATGTGTGGAAATTTCTAATTCTACTAGAAAATATTGCACAGAATCTGGGAGAGCTCATCCCCCAACTTGGGATGTTGATTGATGTTCATAATTTCAGTGGTGGGGTCAGACTCGTGAAATGGTGATGATGAGATTTTTCGCAAAGCATTGCTCTGACATTATTGTGAGCAACAATTAGTGCCAAGATGCCTTTTATTTTGGGGATGGCAATCTTAGAAGTGATTTTGCAACTAGATGAACAGCTGCAAATATCTTCATATTTGAAAGCACTTTTATTTCTGCAAGACTGGCAAAAAGATTCCAAATATGAACGATTTTGCACCTATGAGGAACTATTATGTCAGCATACTTAGTTGTGTATGATAAAATTGCCTCTCTTTTCTGTGGCAATGCATATTACAGATCAGCCAGTAACACCCGAAGACTGAAGAAACTCTGGTTTTAATGTTTTCCAATGTATTTAATATGGAAAAACAGCAAAAAAGAAGAAATTTTTCTTTTACTAGTGTGTTTAAAGATAACATATTTTGAAAGCACATTAAAATATATAATCTGTTTAAAGTGATGTAAGTCAATCTTTAAATGTAAGACAACAGTAGATTAATGTGTAATCTTTGAGCCCTAGTTAATTGTGTTTTATATAATAAATAATTTTAAAATACTGTGTTCATGAATATTCAAAATCATTAAGCTATGTAATTTTATATGTGTGTGTACATGTGTTTGCATATGTGCAGGTGCATGTGAACATATGTGGGTGTGGGTGTATGTACATGAATGCATATGTGTGTGGAGGCCAGAAATTAACCTTGGCTGTCCTTGCTCAGGAGTCTTCAGGCTTGGTTCCTGAGATGTTATATTCATGACTCTCTTGCTCACCAAGTATGCTAATCTGACTGACCAGTGGAAGCCCAGGTGTCTGCCTATCTCCATTTCCCAAGCCCCAGATTTACAAGTGTGTACCACCATGCCTGCATTTTGTTGTGTAGGCTCTAGGACTTCAACTCAGGTCCTTATGTAAAGCAAGTATCTTACTGACTGTGGTATCCCTCAACCCTGTAACTTCTTTTTAAACAGATGGCTTTATTTTATGTTTTACAATTTTTTTGTGTGTATGTATGGGTGTTTTGTCTGTGTGTGCACCACATGCATGTAGCCATCAGAGAGCAGAAGCAGGTGATAGACTCCCTGAGACTTGAGTTACAAATGATTGTAAGCAGCCATGTGGGTACTGGAGAGAGAATCTGGGTCCTCTGGAAGAACAGTCAGTACTCTTAATTACTGAGCCTTCCCTCTACTCCTATGATTGCTTAATATACACTTATAGTATAGAACAAAGAATGGAAAATTATTACTTACTTACAGGAAATCTACTTCTTGAATATATTTTGTCAAAGCAAACTTTGCAAGATTGTGGGGACAGTAACACCTCTCTGGCATGTGAACTTAGTGGGGAAATTTATTCAATGGGAATGTCACATGTATCTGATAGTGTTCACTTCTACCCCTCTTAATACCCTCCTACAAACATGAGAATTTTCATCTCTAATGGTCCAAGAGAAATCTGTATCTAACCAGGTAAATCAACAGATTCAAGCGCATTGAAAATATTCTGTTTGAATTTCATAACTAACCCTTTTCTACCTTCACTTATCTGTTGCATGAAAGTTGGAAGGTTTGAGTTTTCCTTCCTCACTGGGGAATTCCACATTCATTATACATTTAACTAATAATCCAGTGGTTGCATTTTAAAGTATCTTTGCTTCTGAAGATCTTTTTTCTTTTTCCTTTGGGTGGGCTCTTACATGATTTATTATCATATGGGACATGCAGATTCCTTTACAGATTCCAGCTGCAAGGCACTGGCCAGCTTCTTTGGGCATGCTATGTCAGTCTGGGTAAACTTACACAGTTACTTGGCCCTCACTAAAGTCAGTTTCTACAGCGAGCCTAGCAGCATTCACTTTTGCTCATGTCACATATTCAACATCTCTACCATCACCAAATGAACATATTTAATTACTGGATTGGGTTGTCCAACTTGCATCTAAGAAGATTCCAGTGAGCTGTCAAATGTCCTAGACTTTTGACAATTGAGAGCGAGCCAATGGCTGTCATGTTCCCTTCATATCATAGAAAAAATGAACACAGGTCAGTCACCCACATTGAGAAACACAGTACCTCAACCATTCACAAATGGACACGATTTTGTTGACTGCTTTGCACACATTTTATGTATTTACATTTACAGCCAAGCCAAGCTTAACATATCTGCCTACAAATATTATAACTGTGTCTTTGTACTAAAGAATAGATGGTACCATTTTGTCACATTTAGAAAATGATGAAATGCCCACAGCTTGTTTTTAGTACTTTTTATTAGAAAGTGAAAAGGCCAACCATATTCTTAGCTGGGTAAGGTTTTTATATTCTTTCTTCCAATTGATACATGCTCTCGTTTGGGGTTAATGACTTGTGCTCTAGACTATGGGAAATCTGTTTTCTTGCATATGCTCCTCCATGCTGTTATTGAAGGTGCACATGTTTCGCTTCTGATGATCTTAACTGATGTGCATCCTCCTTACCTAACAGCAAAGAAAGACCCTTAATTATCCATAGCCTGTTTTATCTTCTAGAAGCCTATGATCCAGTCATTTTGGAATAGTTGGACTCTTGCTAGTTTATAAAAGTCATGGACAATATCTGCATTGGTAACTCTAGACTGAGGACTGGAAGAACAAAATAATTGGATTTTAGAAAAGAATAAGAGTGCTTCATTCTTTGGTGGTCTAAGGGATCTTGGGAAAATGAAATTTGGACAGAGAAATGGAGATAGAAATATTACACAATAAGATGAAGTTAATCTTTTGTGGAAGAAAGGAATATTCCAAAAAAAGAGAAGGAATAGGACAGTTTATGCAGGGCTAAGGGTTTGTGCATTATTGTGATTAATCACAAGGACAGCTGCCAAGTTTCCATCATGAAAATAATCTCCAGGAGAATCCATCAGGTTCTATTGCCTATTAATTTCTGTTGATGTATTTTATTTGGCATCTTAAATGACAGAATATACTTGCTTGTATTTTAAGTGAAGGTTAAAAGACAAAGTTCATTAAAGTAATGATTCATATATAGAACTGAGCAATGTTATTGCTCCAAGAAAATTATGAAAATTTAGTCTTATTAGGGGTTTACACCATGTCCTTGAAATATCTAATTATATGACTTGAAATTTTCACTTAGTACATATTGATTGCTAGTGCTTTGGCTGATATTCATTATTTATCAAGAAATTATGGAAGGAGGTAATGTGGTATGGGAGTACACATTCTTATTTTAAAATAATCTTGCATTTACCATTAAATATTTTCTTCTTATATAACTTTGAATATTTCCTGTCTGTAAACGTGTGTATTCAGGAAGAAAAAGTGAGACTGAACTTAAATGTATTTTAATCCCTTCACTTTCTAATTTTTTTAAAAATGCAATCTTCTTCCATTTGATTCCTTTAAACAAGCACACTCACGATGAGTAAGCCACACAATTAAAATCATTTCCCCTTCCAGGCAGCAGGGGAATTTTCCTAGGTGTGCAGATCAGCTTTTAGCCTAGTTAAAACTTAATACCCAAACCAACTTTCCAAAGAAATATAATGAGATAAAGAACACTCTAAAAGGATGCTTCCTTTTTGTTCCTGGCATGACTTGCAAAGAATCTTGAAGTAAGAATAATAATAGATCGATCACAGGGCAGGACAGTGTTTCACACTGTGATCGCATTCGACCTAACTGACCTTCAGTGAATGATAGGTATTCAACACTCTCCCCTGGAACTGGCCAAGGTGCAGTTTCCTTATGAAGAACAAGCACTGTCTCCCATGGGAGGTCAGATATGAAGGGATGATTACTGGCTCTTACAACCATAGCATCTCTTCTTGATTTGCCAATTGGTAGACTGAGTTGAAGTGAGTCAAGGAGCTTTCCAAATGCTAACTTACTCAGACAATTGACTGAGCCTTGCTGGTTCATCTTTGTCCACAGGACATTTGAGGGCTTCCTGACAACTCCTACACAGAAGAAAGGATGGGCTTCATGTTTTTATCATGTCGTCTAACTATGAAACTCTTTCAGGCATTTTCATAAGTCGGTTTCTATATGGGCATGAACCTCTGGAAATAACACCAGAGCTAATAGTACATACACAATTTGAGTGAGGTAATTTCCCCTTATTTTAATACAATTTTAATTCCCTCAGAATAAATCGAATCTTTCTTTACATGGTGGTTAATGAAAGAGTATAGCCTTTTATTCAATTTTCTCATTTGACTAGAAAAACATATGTGATACCTTTAGGTGTTGAGAATATAGGAGATTCTTTATTCCTCAAAGCCTATTTGAATGTTCTATTTTCTAGTACTACTCTTTAATATTTAAAGATTAGTCAATTATGGTAGCTAAAATAAGAATATGCTTATGAAGACAGTTATTTAGTAAGTCTCCATTGCATAGTCCCTGGTAGTTAGCTACTGATACTTGTATACTGTCAACACCGCAGGTCATAGGCAGATCTTTTTTTTATGTGTATGAGTGTTTTTTAATTATTATTTATTTATTTATTAAAGATTTCTGCCTCCTCCCCGTCATCGCCTCCCATTTCCCTCCCCCTCCCCCAATCAAGTCCCCCTCCCTCGTCAGCCCTAAGAGCAATCAGGGTTCCCTGCCCTGTGGGAAGTCCAAGGACCACCCTCCTCCATCCAGATCTAGTAAGGTGAGCATCCAAACTGCCTAGGCTCCCACAAAGCCAGTACGTGCAGTAAGATCAAAAAACCCATTGCCACTGTTCTTGAGTTCTCTGTAGTCCTCATTGTCCGTTATGTTCAGCGAGTCCGGTTTTATCCCATGCTTTTTCAGACCCAGGCCAGCTGGCCTTGGTGAGTTCCCGATAGAACACATGAATGGAGATAGAGACAGAGACCCACATTGGAGAACCGGACTGGAATCTCAAGGTCCAAATCAGGAGCAGAAGGAGAGAGAGCACGAGCAAGGAACTCAGGACCGTGAGGGGTGCACCCACACACTGAGACAATGGGGATGTTCTATAGGGCAGATCTTGACTGAGATTCCAACTCTGCCAACTGTAGTGCTGCGAGTTCTACAGTATAGTGCTACATCATTCTCCTCTGCTAAGTGGGGTGATGCTCTGGAATCACAGGGCTATAAAATAAAACAGCGAGCAAAGAACATATCCTTGGCACATCAAACTTTTCATATAAAACTGCTGCTTTCTTCTACCGTTATTTAAGCGGCTATCCCGGTCTAAATCTCTAGCCTACTCTGTCTAGACAATTGCAAAAGCTTCATAATTATAATCTCTGCTTATATACTTGCCACATTTTCACTCTAGCTAGTAGGCAGAAGGATCACCTAAAATATAAATGAAATTATTTTATTGCATTTGGTAACAGTCCTGGAAGAAAATCCACAGCCTTTATCATGTCATACGAAGCTCATACAGTCCAACCTGACTCTGCTGTCACCTTTCACTATTTACCCAACAGTTTAAACTCATGCCTATGTCAGAAGATTTGCCATGTTTTCTCTGACTTTTTCTGGTCTATGTCGGATAGGATCTCTTCTATGAGGTGTTTCTCCAGCAACCAGTTTAATTTAATCTTTTTCTGTACTTCCACCCACATTAAATTTTCCTTTCATCTTAGAACTTACCATTAGTCAAATTTAGCTTACTCATATTTTTTTGTTTTTATTTTTTGTCTTTTTTATTCATTCAAAATTAATTCACTAATTAATTTTACATCCCAGTCACAGTTTTTTTTTCTTTTTTCCTCTTCTCAGTTCCTCTTTTCATCCTTTCTCTGTTCCCATCCCCAATCCACTCCTTATTTTTTGTTTAGGAAATGGCAGGTCTCTCATGGATATCAACAAAACATGACATGTCAAGTTGCAGTAAGACTAATCACCTTCCCATGTATTAAGGCTGGGCAAGGTGGCCCAGTATGACAAGTAGTAAAAGTCAATAAAATAATCAGAGACAGAACCCACTCCTGCTATTGGGAATCTCAGAAGAGGACCAAGCTATACAACCATAACATAAATGCAGAAGGCCTAGGTCAGTCCCATGCAGACTCGCTGGCTGTTGGTTCAGTCTCTGTGAGCTCCTATGTAGTTGATTCTATAGGTTTTCTTGAGGTGTCCATGACTCTGATGGTTCCTATAATCATTTCTCTCCCTCTTCTGCAGGATTACCCAAGTTCTGCTGATGTTTGGCTGTGGGTCTACAATGTGTTTCCATCAGTTGCTGGATGAAACCTCTCTGATGACAGTTGGGCTAGGCACCAATCTATGAGTTTAGCAGAATATCATTAGGCATCATGACATTGAACTTTATCCCCTCTCATTGTGTTTGGTGTAGGTCTTTGATTTTTAACTTATTCATTTAAATTTTGGAAACATATCTCTGGTGTGGGAAGTCCTTCTGTATATGTGTTGCTTTTATTGGTTAATAAATAAAGCTGCTTTGGCCTATGACAGGGCAGAATAAAGTAAGGGGGAAATTCCAGGTAGATAGAGGAGGAAACAAGGCAGGGTCACAGAGATGCCATGTAGGTGCTAAAGGAGACAGATGCCCAGGAACTTTGTTGGTTAACCATGAGCCTCATGATAAAATATAAGATAATTAAAATGGGTTAATTTAATATGTAAGAGTTAGTTAATAAGATAGCTTACAACCAAGCAGTGTTTTAGTTAATACAGTTTCTATGTGATTATTTCAGGTCCAGGTGGCAAGGAAACATATGAGCAGTCTCTACCTATATATCTCGTGGTACTCACTATGCATATATAAGACTAGAATGCATACCACAGGTGCTTAGTAAGCTTGCATGTATTTTGTTCAGCTCTTAAAGCAGTGACCTGGACAAGCAGTCATCTCTGGTGTTCATGGATAATTGGTCCCAGGATTCTTCATAGTTCCCCAAATTTGTGGATGGTTCCTTGTTATTTGTATACTATCTATAAACACTTACTTACATACTTTCAATCATCCCTTAAATAACTTACAATGTTTAATAGCAAAAAATGACTGCAAGCGATCTAAGAAACAGGGATCTTGGTCATTAATGCCTATAGCTATGGAGGCTACAATGAGATTTTTATGTACTTTCTGCCACCATGAAAGCAGAAAGCAACTGTAGATACCTTCACTCATTGATTTGGAATTACTGTGTGTTTTTTTTCTCTGAAGAAATGATAAACATGCACACATAATTGTGTTTTATGATACACCATTGTTGCCATTATCATCATCATTATTATTATGTTATTTGCTATTATTTGAGGTCTGAAGAGATGGTTCAACAGTCAAGGACATTTATTGCTCTGGTGGAAGATCTAGGTTTGGTTCTCAGCACCCACATTGGGTATTTCATAACCATCTATGATTTCAAATCCAGAGAATCTAATACTCTCCTCTGTCCTGCATGGGTACCTGCATACACCTGATACATATGACTCACACAAGCACACACCATACACACACATGCACACACACACTTATAAATAAAATATATACACAAATAAATGCTTAATTTTTTTCCTTGCAGAAAGTGCTCAGTGGAGATTCAGAAAAATAACTGTCTTTCATATTGACTCAATAACTTCCCAAGATGGTGTTATAAACACTATAATGTGCCCTTTACTCCAAAACTATCAAATCTTGTATATGCTTAATAATAGACTTTAATGCTTTAGTATCTGCCAAAAAATACTAATGTTTAACATTCATGTGGAATATTTCACCAATGTTTCTATCTGTAGTGTTCAGTGTCGCTGTTGTAGCAAAGAAAACATTCATAAGACACTAGATATTTTCTAAGTGTGCAACACGGAACTTTTAGATGTGGTTGTTATTAAGGTATATTAGGGTCTTTGACTGGTCTGATCTTTCTTCTTAGTGTACTCTGACTGTGCTGTGCTTCATGCAGTGTAGCAGGTCTTACAATTCTGTTCATTCCCTGTCTTGTGTTAGAAAAGGAAAGAGGGCTTCAGAGATGGCTCTGTAGTTAAGAGAACTTTCTCTTGTGGAGAACATGGGCTCATCACTGGCATTGGGCAGCTTACAACTTTCTGTAACAACAATTTTAGAGGATCCTGTACCCTTTCCTGGCCTCCTGGGGACTACACACATGCAATGAAAATACATACACGCAGGAACACAGATGTACATAAAATGAATCAGTGACTAAACAGAGAAACAAGCCAATAAGTAAATAAGATTTGTTATTTCTTACAAATAAATAATAACAAAAGAAAAATGGCATATGTAGCATCATCTCCTGCCTGATCCTCAGTAGACCACAAAAATGTAATCAAATCAGTCTTCTTTTGTAGTATCCTTGATCCAAGATGTAAAATGTCACAAGGATTAGATGATACTTCCTAAGAGATTAGGACCTAATGAGTACCACATGTAGGAACCGAGCTCCACATGTGTAGTAATGACTCATTGACTTGTGTGACGCAACAATATAGTATTACCTGTTCTGTCAGTGAAGAAGTTTCTTTACCTTTTAAATGAGGACAGATTCACAACCTTGTGTTCTTAAGGGTACCAAACAAGGTCCAGTATTTATTGATTCCGTTCTACCTCCAAGAAACTCTTCCTGATTCTTTAGTTAAGATTTGTGTGTATAAAAAGGAAATACCAATTATTTTCAGTCATTTCTTCACAATACTCTGCTTAGATTTATTATATTCATTAGCAACATCTTCCTTGATTCTGGATAACATGTTGGAGCCATATTTGAAATGTTAAATTCTAAGAGTAACTTATTTAATTTCCTCCCTCTTGTCAAGAATACAAAAGAGATAAGGTCCCATTGCTAAGATGGGGGAGGTGAAACATCCTTACAGACTAAGTTTTGTTCTCAAAACTCTAAAAGAGAGAGTAGAAGCAGACAACTTATAGAAAGAGGAGAAACACCTAGTATAAGTTACTCTATGTTCACATATAGCTTTTGCATTATTTTTCTTTTCTCTTCATCACCTCCACACCAATTTATTTTATTTTATTTTATTTATTTATTTATTTATTTTGAGACAAGATTTCTCTGTGTAACAGTCCTGGCTGTCCTGGAACTCTCTTTGTAAACCAGACTGTCTCTGTCTCCCGAGTGCTGGGTTTAAAGTCATGAGAGTCACCACTTCCAGGCTGTTTTATCATTATTAATCTTTTTATTTCTTTTGTTGTTGTTGTTGTTTGTTTTTCGAGACAGGGTTTATCTGTGTAGCTTTGGTGCCTGTCTTGGAACTAGCTCTTGTAGACCAGGCTGGCCTCAAATTCACAGAGACCCACTTGCCTCTGCCTCCCAAGTGCTGGGATGAAAGGCGTGTGCCACCATCACCTGACTCATTCTTAATCTTAATGTATCTCCTATCTTCTTCTAGAGTAAAAAATCAGCTAGCAAATGCTTTGTAGACTGCAAACATATCCAGACACTAAAGGAAAAACAAAACAAAAGCAAAACAACAACAACAAAAAAACCAGGATATATTTCTAAGATAATTTTGGTTTTTTTGAAGATATTTGTTAAGTATCTAGGCAACTTACCTTCATATTATTTATGTTTCTAAAGTCATAACTATGTAAAAGTAATGCTCCTTGATTTAGAAAAAGCCCAGGCATCAGATGTTGGAGACAGGTACACGTGACCATGTTTTGTTTGTTTTTCTTTCTCTACTATGAAATACCCCTTCACACAAAATTCATATCAATACTAACTAGAAGGGCTTTAAATTGTGGCTTCAAAAATATGTCTGAGTGGAGTTGGGGTCAGTGCTGAAGGCAGCCTAACCTAGCCACATGCCCAGTGAGTGTACCTCTCATTCTCTCATTGATTCAGACTACTTCCTGCTTCTGTGGGAACCATCTTGTTTCAAGGATAAATCAATCATAAAGGTTTGTTTGTTTGTTTTTTTCCCAAGACATGGTTTTTCTGTAGCTTTGGAGCCTGTCTTGGAGCTAGCTCTTGTAGACCAATCTTACCACAAACTCACAAATATCCACCTGACTCCCAAGTGCTGGGATTAAAGGCATGCACCACCACTGCGGGACTCCATCTGCATACTTCTATAAACTGATTATAGGCTTTGCTCCCCAGAAGAAATGCTGATCTTTAAAACCTCATGGGTTTTCTTATTGTCTTTATGTGAAGGACTTCAGTTGTCATTCTCCAGTAAGTGATAGGATTCAATGGACAAACCACCTCTCCTGACTTTAGGATAATCAAGAAGATGTCTTACTTTCTGTCTTCCAAAGAAAAGAGCAAATGATTCTGCTTATGCCAACTTTGTCACTCAATACTGAGAAATTGATTAAGCTGAATGTGAGGGTATAAAAAGTGGGCAGACCCTGTTACCTTGATGATGGAACTCTGTTGGGTCCTTATGTGGACTGCTGGGAGTCCAAATTTTCTCTGTTTTCTTATGTAGACTTCTTACAAATTTTGAATTAAAAAAACACCCTTGTGAGCCAGGCGGTGGTGGCGCACGCCTTTAATCCCAGCACTCGGGAGGCAGAGGCAGGCGGATCTCTGTGAGTTTGAGACCAGCCTGGTCTACAAGAGCTAGTTCCAGGACAGGCTCCAAAACCACAGAGAAACCCTGTCTCGAAAAAACAAAAACAAAAAACAAAAAACAAAAACAAAAACACCCCTTTGCCCTAATACATTCATTTAGGCGGGCCAGAATTGATCGCTAATGCTTGTCACTGACTATCATTTATTTATTTATCCATTTTCCTTTTATATATTACGTCCTGGCCAAAGTTTCCCCTCCCTCCTCTCTGCTCAGGCCCTTTCCCCCTTCCCCCTCCCCCACATCCATTCCTTCTCTGTTTCCCTCCTGGAAAGAGCAGGCCTCCCAGGGATATTAACTGAACATGACATAACAAGTTACAATAAGCCTAGGCATACCCTCATATCAAGACTGGATAAAGCAATCTAATAGGAAGGAAAGGGTCCCCAAAGCAGGAGAAAAAATAGGAGACGGCCCCCGACCCCAACTGTAAAGTTCTGCAAGAAGGTCATACATGCCAGAAACCTAGGTCAGACCCATGTAGGCTTCCTGGCTATCGATTCAGTCACTACGAACCCTGCTTTGTTAATTCTGGTTGTGTTCTTGTTGTGTGTTTGACCCTTTTGGTGCCTACAATCCTTTCTCCCCTATCCCCTTCCTTGGGATTCCCCAAGCTCTGCCTAATGTTCGTTCATGAGTCTCTGATCACAGAAATGGCTAACAAAATTAAATTCCCCAAAGAAAAAAGACATCGGCCTTGTCAAATAAAAGTGTAAAGCCAGCTGTACTTATTTCCTGACACATTATACTGTTTTCTTTATGGAATTTGAAAACTAAATTTATTCCCCCCCCCCCCCCAAGAATCAAGTATCATTTGTTACATAGTATCAGAAACTAGATTTATCAGGAATAAATTTACTCACATGATGGACATATAGAAAACAAGGGGGAACAGAAAAGAACATATTTGAGTAATGTACATTAAGGATTGAGTCTGAAACATCCCTGGCTAGGCTTATGTCTTGTGTGTTTTCCTCTTGCTGACTTCTTTTTAGATGCTGAAATCTGCTTCACAGGCCAGCAGATGGAGACATTGGACAAAGCATTTTGAAACTTACAGGTCACACTAGAACCATGATTTTCCTCTGTACTAACTTAGTACCTAAAGAGTAATAACGTATTATACATGCATAAAGACTAGTATATTGTTATAATATTGAACAGTTAGCAACCGGTGAGGATGTACAGGAAGGACTGGTTGTTTGTGTGGGGGAGGTGAGTTCTGTAAGAGGAGACACAGGTAATCTCATTGGTTAACTCGGACTATGGGAAACTCATGAAACCCCAGCTTCCCAATTGTTGTGACTATGAATTTGAGCCACAATGTCATCCCCACCCCCGCTTTAACATCTTTATTTGGAGCTGTACATACAGGAAGTCTGGGAGGATAGCTTGAAAACAGGACGTAATATAATTCTCCCTCCATCCTATAATGTCTAAGTACAAATGTCTTTATAGCAATCAATATCAATTCTCTGTGACTTTAAATTTCTCCTTTGCACTCTTCCAATTCTGTTATTTACTCTCCATGCCAATCTGTACTTAGGGCCAGAGGACAGAAACAGGGCAGTGACCTCTGGTTGTTATAGCCACCGTCACAGGAGGGTAACCCTCAGTTACTTTCCTTGAATATCTTTTCTTTTGGTCTGGAATCCTCGCTGTCTAAGACATTGAAATTATAGATGGTTTTATAAACGGAAGCAAAGAAGGGAGGAAACAGGAGTACACAGAGCAGCTCCAAGATGTCTTTCGGTGTATCCTTCACTGAATATCCATTTTAAGGATTTTATTGCAATGAATCAAACACTGCACAGTTAGGAATACATTGTTTTCATCTGTGAGAAAGACGGGATGTTTAGAAAATTGTCCTGATATTAAGAAGCAGCTCAACATTTGCTTTTTAAAACATTATTTTATTTTTCAAAGTTCTTCTGTTGTTCTTGGCTCTTTGGATTACCGTTCCCGACTCACTGAAAAGTATGACACCCTAGTGTCAAAGAGATCCAGACCCAGAATGACAATTATCATATGTACTTATTCATAAGTGTGTTTTTAAACACAAAACAAAGAAAACCAGCCTACAAATCACAATCCCAGAGAGCCTAGACAATAATGAGGACACTAAGTGAGACATACAAGGACTAACCTACATGGGAAGTAGAAAAAGACAAGATCTCCTGAATAAATTGGGAGCATGGGGACCTTGGGAGAGGGCTGAAGGGGAGGGGAGAAGAAGAGAGGGGTGCAGAGAAAAATGTATAGCTCAATAAAATTAATAATAAAAAGACAGTTCAAAAAAAAAAGAGAGAGAGATCTGGGCTTAAAGTCTTGGTTTTTCCTTTTCAGAAAGCATTCTCCTTGGTAAGTGATTTCTTCATTTCTGACACAGGACTAACAAATGGATTTTGCAGGGCTGTGATATATGAACAGAGATGGATGGGAAATGTCTCATTGCCCTGTTGGTGTTTCGCAGGTTTGCTGCTTCAGCACGGAAGAGCTGGCTTGGTTAGTGGTGCAGGGTTCTTCTACACTTTATAGTTGGTGCCTTTGGGTTGATTGTTTGGAACTGGTGCAAGATTTGCAAAATGTACATACATTATGAGCTTTATTGCCTAATCTGAGAAGGCCCAAGGTTAGACACTTTTAACTTTATTTTTTTTAAATAAATATATAAATTGAAGCTTTATTTTCCAGGAGAGTGGAGTATTAGCCATCTACCCAAAAGGTAATGTGAGTCTTTTTTTTTTATTGATTTTTGTTGAGCTCTACATTTTTCTATGCTCCCCTCCCTGCCTCTTCCTTCCCCTTCATCCTCCCCCAAGGTTCCCATGCTCCTAAATTACTCAGCAGATTTTGTCTTTTTCTACTTTCTACTTCCCATGTAGATTAGATCTATGTAAGTCTCTCTTAGTGTTCTCATTGTTGTCTAAGTTCTCTGGGATTGTGGTTTGTTAGGCTGGTTTTCTTTGCTTTATATTTAAAAACAACCTATGGGTGAGTACTTGTGATAATTGTCTTTCTGTGTATGGGTACCTCACTCAAAATAATGTTTTCTAGCTCCATCCCTTTTCCTGCAAAATTCAAGATGTCATTATTTTTTCTGCTGTGTAGTACTCCATTGTGTAAATGTACCACATATTCCTTATCCATTCTTTGGTAGAGGGGCATTTAGGTTGTTTCCAGGTTCTGGCTATGATAAACAGTGTTGCTGTCTTTATTCTTGTGATTGTCTGCTGATAAACTAAGTTTGTAAATTGCTTGATTTTGTTTCACTGAGCAAACAAAAATAGCAATGCCCAGATAGGTGACATGATAAAACATGTCTAGTAAAGCCCTTTACTGAGATTTTTGTCCAACCACGCAGGCACTATGTTCATCTACAGTTTTTCTCTTAAAATGTTATTTGTGAGCTTTGTGCAAAAATCAACTTGTAACATTCTCAGGGGATTGACCCATCAGGGATTTTCCATTTATGTCAAATTACTTGAACCCATAGCTCTAAAAACTGCATCTGTGCCCTACAGTTTTATGACAACTTAACACAAACTAAAGACATTTGAGAAGAGGAAACCTCAACTGAGAAAATGACTTCATAGGGCAAGCCTGTAGGGCATTTTCTTCCCTTTCTTCCTTCCTTCCTTCCTTCCTTCCTTCCTTCCTTCCTTCCTTCCTTCCTTCCTTCCTTCCTTCCTTCCTTCCTTCCTCCCTTCCTTTCCTTCCTTGCATCCTTCCTTCTTTAATTCTTTACTTTCTTTTACATCCTGACCAGTTTGACCTCCTTCTTCTCCTTCCATTATACCCCCCGGCCCCGCGCCACCTCCTGTCCCTGCCTCCCAATTCACTCCTCCTTTTGTTCAGTAAAAGACATGCCTCCTGTGAATATCAACAAATTTGGGCACTTTCTTAACTGGTGTTTGGTGGGGGAAGGCTAAGCCTATCGTGGATAGTGCTTTCCCTGGGGTGATGGTCCTGGGTTCTATCTATAATAAAGCAGGTTGAATAAGCCATGAGGAACAAACGAGTAATCAACACCACTCCGTAGCCTATGATGAACAATGATATAGAAGTTTAACTCAAATAAACTCCTTTGTTCCTAACTTACCTTAGATCATGGTGTTTCATTACGGCAATAGTAATTAAGTCACTATTTACCCATTTTTGAGGATCTTATGTCTGTTTCACCGTCTATGAATGGAGATAGCTTCAGCAGATTAACTTTGTACCTCATGGCACCACAAATATCACTTATGAGAGAACACAGAGCCATGCTAAACAAAGCACACCATGATTAGATTATACTAAGTGGTGAGATGAAAATACCTTAGTGATAAAGTAACAGGGACCATTTGGCAGACTGGTTAAGAAAGGCCTCCCAGGGGGAAATATATCTTTTCTTTTCTTTTCTTTTTTTTTCTTTTTTTGAGACAGGGTTTCTCCGTAGGTTTTTTTTTTTTTGGATCCTGTCCTTGAACTAGCTCTTGTAGACCAGGCTGGCCTTGAACTCACAGAGATCAGCCTGCCTCTGCCTCCCGAGTTCTGGGATTAAAGGCGTGCGCCACCACCGCCCAGCTCAGGAGAAATATTTCTGAGCTGAAGTTTGAAACGATACTTCTATGCTTAAAACATCTTAGGTAGAAATCAAGAGAAAGATACTGGGAGAAGAATGGACTTACTGGACCCAAGCACAAAAAGACAAGTGTAGGCAGAGCACTACAGAGTCTAAGAAGCTGAAAATGAGGGATGGTAATGAAGTGGGGACCTGACTAGGGACAGCTCTTTAGAGAACTAAGAAGTTGGCCTTCATGCTTAGTGATGTAGGAACTTCTAAAGAACCTTATGAAGTAACTGGGGAAGAGCTTAATCTAAATTGGAGTTTTCCAAGATCACTTTCATTTGATGGGGAATATGTAATAGCAAATCAAGGGGAAAGCCAAAGTATCAGTAAGTAGTGACGATAGCACATACTAGTGCCTGAGACTATGAAAAGTTGGCAGGAATGAAAGACTCTGGGCATTTGGGGGATATAACGTACAGGATTTAAAGGCAGTACTTGCTGATGGGCCAAATGTCATGGAAGAAAAAGAGAGGGAGAAATGACGAGTCTTTTTCAATGTAGCAAAATGTAAACAAGATGTGTAAATGTACATCAGTTCATTTGTACTGTCCTAATGTAGGCCAAGCAGTGATTGAAAGTCTGTATATTCTTTTGCAAGTGGGAGAAAGAGCTATTCATGCTGTCTCATTTCTTTCAAAGCTATTTGCTAGAATAAATGATAATGCATTTTTGACATCTCCAAATACATAGATTTCTCTGTATTATTAGTAACGTACGCTTTAAATGCAATTGGAATATGGTTGTTACACTAAATGACCCAATAAGTGCCCTATTATAAAACACTTAAAATAATATTTAAATTTACAAATGCAATACTCATTCTTAATGAGTCTCTACAGGTCTTTAATTTTCTATTTCCTTTCTGATTTTAGCCATTTTCAGTTTACCCTGAGAGGCTTTAGAAACTAAAAAAAAAAAAAGAAAGAAATTATGTTGAAAGCCCAAGTTTTACGGTAATAGTTTTAGTGTTCTGACTTTTAGGCAGCATTCCAGGAGATTCGTGAACAGGGAATCATTAATGATAATCTAGTGTCTAGCAACTAGATGACCAGATAGCTGAGGGATGGTAAAATATCTGTGGTTAAAATCTAACAAATATTCTTTTCCACGAGAGACTAAACTTTCAAGCGATTGTAAATTTCCAGGAACCAAAGGTGACGGAGAAGTAATTCAGAGTGCTAGGTGACATGCTGCTCTCAGGAGCCTAGGGATGTGCTTGTTTGTATTGGTGTTAACATCTTACAAAGACATGATAAAATATACCGGCATGACAGATTATAATATGTATTTGAAGTAAGAATATTTCTTAGTCATTGTTGTATTGCTGTGAAGAGACATTATGATCAATGAAAAGAACAGGTGTTCTAGCTGAGTCTTCCAGAACTTTGAAACACCCGCCTGTCATCTAACCTTCAAGATGCCCAATGCTAAGCCAGCTGCTAGTCTTATCAGAGAGTCCGTGTATGAGGCAACTCCTGTCTCTGTTTTAAGACTTACTTACTTTCGACAGTGTGACAATGGTGACTTTGGACAGCTCTCTAATGTCTGATATGCCTCACTGAGCTTCTGAAATGTCTTCACCAGATTATGAAGCTGCCATCCATTATTTCCCGGAGTGTTTTTCCTGCCTGCTCTCTTTCTTCTGCTCCTCTTCTCCCTCTTGAGCGTTGATTGGCTTTCTACAGGTGCTTGTGATTATGCTCAGTTTTCTTCATGCTTTTTCCCCCTGTCCATTCCTCAAATTAGAGAATTCTAATTGAACTACTTTTAGTATAATGCTTTCTCTTTCTTTCCCAATTCATGTCTTCTTTTGAGCTACTCTAATGAAACTTTCTGTCTTGTATACAGAACATTTCAGTAGTCACATTATCGTTTTTTTTTGTGCATATTTATGGTCTTCCCTGTGTGTTGAAAACTTGTTCTTGGTGTTTCTGACTCAGTGATATTTAATTTAGAGAACATATTTTAAATTTTTGAAAAACATATTTTTGATCCAATTACCAAAACATAGAATTTTGAATATATTTTAAGTATTGCTAAGGGTATAAAGAATCTGATATTGGGAGACGGTTACCATAGACTATTTATTTTTCTTTTGATCTTGGTGTGTATATGAGAACTGGTGACAGTTCATGGTCTCTGGGTAGGGTGTTATTTCCTTCAGTAACAAAGCCAACAGTGAGTTATTCTGTGATTATTTTGTTAAAAAAGCTTCATGGCAGAGGTACTGTTTATTGCCACAACTCTATAGCATTTCAAGATCTCTGACACTACCAAAAAGAACACGGTCAGCTTTTCATCAACACCACTTAAGTGTTTCGTGCCAAGACCTCTTAAAAGAGCTGCAAGGTTTATCAGCTAAAGCTGAGTCAGGAAGCCTCTCTTAACTGAGAACACTTGCCTCTAGCAAGCAGAACCCATCCAAGAAAGTGCCGCTATCAAGAAGTCGAGCTTAGCTCTATTCTTTTCTATCTAGAATAACTTCCCACGCTCTCTCAGGTTTTTAGTGTATTTGGTCTGCTCCACATTGGGCACCGTTGTGTTGACAGAGGTTTTCTTTCCCACCAGGTCCCATAACTCTCTTTGTCTTGACTGATATCTGAGTCAGGCTGTGAACCTCAGTTTGTTAGTTTGTTTTGTTTTTAATCAAAAGTTATTGCAGAAATTCCTGCTCTTCCCCAAAAACAATACCTTCCCTACAACGTTTGCATGGCTAATTCCCTTTGTTCTGAAAATGTTTGTCTGAGTCTTGAAATAATTTTCACGCGTTATAGAGAAGATTAATGGAAGTCTTTATTCATTTATTTCCATAGATGTCTTGAAAGTCCAAATTCATTAATATTTTTAACTCAACCTATCAAATTAAATAATCATGAATTTTAAATCACTCAGTTAGGAGTGAGAAGTTACTATTAAGAACAAAAGCTTGCAGGGTGGTGGTGGCCCAGGCATTTAACTCCAGCACTCTGAAGGCAGAGGCAGGTGGATCTCTGAGTTTGAGAACATCCTGATCCACAGAGAAAGTTTCCAGATAGCCAGGGCTACACAGAGAAACCGAATATTTAAAAATGGCTGGTGTGCAACATCTTTATGGAAGTTATATCTAAAATATTGTAATGAATGCCTACACAGAGCCTTTCTAATAGAGAATGCTGGGTAAGTCTCATTCTGTGTGATGTCTATAGATGTCTTGCTTCTTGAGCAGAATCCTTCCTGCCACATTAGGATAAGCAAAGTCATTTGAAGAATGGGAAGCTTCGTGCTGGAGAAGAATGGTATATGGAGAAAGTTGACGAACTTGTCTTTTCTATATTAAGGTACAAGGAAATATAGCTACAGATATACATTTCTACATGTAATGAAACAAGGTACCACTTATTCATTAAGGATGCAAAAACTGACTTGACACTCTATAAATATAAGTTGTTTTTTTTTTTTTTTTATTCAGAAGAAGTTCTAACATAAAACAAATAGACATCAAACCAACAATCCCATCTAATTACAAAGTAGCCTTCCCTCTGTGCTTCTGGCACTTAATTATTAGCAAGGGTAGAACAAGTCATTTGTCACTCACTAATTGGTAAACAGAGCCAAGAGCAATGGCTCACAAATGGGAGAGATTTTGTCCCAGGAAAAGGTTGACACAGTCTAGAGACCTTTCCTAGAACTGTCAGAGACAAGGCATGTGCAGGACAATCCACCAGGTGGCGCCCTACAACAAAAAATGAACAAACTAGAAGCTTAGCACTGACTATTAAGAATTCTCAAAGCCATTGTCCTTGGCTTCTCATCAGCCTTCATTGTCCGCCATGTTCAGAGAGTCCGGTTTCATCCCATGCTTATTCAGTCCCAGTCCAGCTGGCCTTGGTGAGCTCCCAATAGATCAGTTCCACTGTCACAGTGGGTGGGTGCACCCCTCGTGGTCCTGACTTCCTTGCTCATGTTCTCCCTCCTTCTGCTCCTCATTTGGACCTTAAGAGCTCAGTCCATTGCTCCAAATTGGGTCTCTGTCTCTATCTCGATCCATCGCCAGATGAAGGTTCTAAGGTGATATGCAAGATATTCATCAGTATAGGATAGGGTCCTTTCAGGTTCCCTCTCCTCAGTTGCCCAAGGTACTAGCTGGGGACATCTCCCTGGACACCTGCGAGCCCCTCTAGAGTCAAGTCTTTTGCCAATCCTAAGATGGCTCCCTTAATTAGGATACATATTTCTCCGCTCCCGTATCCACCCTTCCTATATCCCAACCATGCCATTCCCCCAAGCTCTCCCCATCCTCCCCTTCTCACGTTTCTCACCCCATTTCCCCTTAGCTCCATGCCACCTCACCCGCAAGTTCCCAGTTTTTGCCCGGCAATCTTGTCTACTTCCCCTATCCAGGCGGATGACGATACGTTTTTCTTTGGGTTCACCTTCTTATTTAGCTTCTCTAGGATCACAAATTATATGCTCAATGTCCTTTATTTATGGCTAGAAACCTATTATGAGTGAGTACATCCCATGTTCCTCTTTTTGGGTCTGGGATACCTCACTCAGGATAGTGTTTTCTATTTCTATCCATTTACATGCAAAATTCAGGATGTCATTGTTTTTTACCGCTGAGTAGTACTCTAATATGTATATATTCCACACTTTCTTCATCCATTCTTCCATTGAAGGGCATCTAGGTTGTTTCCAGGTTCTGGCTATTACAAACAATGCTGCTATGAACGTAGTTGAACAAATGCTTTTGTCATATGATAGGGCATCTATTGGGTATATTCCCAAGAGTGGTATTACTGGGTCCAGGGGTAGGTTGATTCCAAATTTCCTGAGAAATCGCCACACTGATTTCCAAAGTGGTTGCACAAGTTTGCATTCCCACCAGCAATGGATGAGTGTACCCCTTTTCTCCAGAACCTCTCCAGCAAAGGCTATCATTGGTGTTTTTGATTTTAGCCATTCTGACAGGTGTAAGATGGTATCTCAAAGTTGTTTTAATTTGCATTTCCCTTATCGCTAAGGAGGTTGAGCATGACCTTAAGTGTCTTTTGGCCATTTGAATTTCTTCTGTTGAGAATTCTCTGTTCAGTTCAGTGCCCCATTTTTCAATTGGGTTAATTAGCATTTTAAAGTCTAGTTTCTTGAGTTCTTTATATATTTTGGAGATCAGACCTTTGTCTGTTGCAGGGTTGGTGAAGATCTTCTCCCAGTCAGTGGGTTGTCTTTTTGTCTTAGTGACAGTGTCCTTTGCTTTACAGAAGCTTCTCAGTTTCAGGAGGTCCCATTTATTCAATGTTGTCCTTAATGTCTGTGCTGCTGGAGAGTACTTTCCACTTTTTCTTCTATCAGGTTCAGTGTGTTCAGACTGATATTGAGGTCTTTAATCCATTTGGACTTGAGTTTTGTGCATGGCGACAGATATGGTTCTATTTTCATTCTTCTACAGGTTGACAACCAGTTCTGCCAGCCAGCACCATTTGTTGAAGATGCTTTCTTTCTTCCATTGAATACTTTTAGCTCCTTTATCAAAAATCAGGTGTTCATAGGTTTGTGGGTTAAAATCAGGGTCTTCTACTCGATTAGAAGACATTGATCGACTTCTCTGTTTTTATGCCAATACTAAGCTGTTTTCAATACTGAAGCTCTGTAATAGATTTTGAAGTCAGGGATGGTAATGCCTCCAGAAGTTCCTTTATTGTATAAGATTGTTTTGGCTATCCTGGGTTTTTTGTTTTTTCATATAAAGTTGATTAATGTCCTCTCAAGATCTGTGAAGAATTTTGATGGGATTTTAATGGGTATTGCATCTGGAATGAACATCTGGATCGCACGTCTGGATCGCACATCTGGAACGAACATCTGGTTTGCACATCTGGATCGCACATCTGGAACGAACATCTGGTTTGCACATCTGGATCGCACATCTGGAACGAACATCTGGTTTGCACATCTGGATCGCACATCTGGTTCGAACATCTGGATTGCACATCTGGAAGAACATCTGGATTGCACATCTGGATCGAACATCTGGATCGAACATCTGGATCGCACATCTGGATGCACATCTGGATCGAACATCTGGTTTGCACATCTGGATCGAACATCTGGATTGCACATCTGGATCGAACATCTGGATTGCACATCTGGATCGCACATCTGGATCGCGCATCTGGATCGAACATCTGGATCGAACATCTGAAAATTAAAGTTCATTGTTAGAATCAGAAGTTTGAGTATGAGAAAGCATAGCAGAGACTTCTTACTTAGAGGAGACAGGAACTTGTACCATTAGAGAAGTCTCTGCTATGCTTTCTCAAAATCCTCAGAACAGGTGTGGATTGAAGGCTGGAATCTCCCTGAAAGTTTATTTGTATGATTCTTGCATGGTCAGTCAGAGTTTGTGAAAAGTCTGTTGGTTTTAGATTATTCCCCCACAATATGAAAACCAAGTAACCCAAGAGTCTAATAAAATATAGTTCATATTAATTCTCTCATGAATAATAAAAATAAATAAATATTTATTACAAACAAAAAAGAATCCTCAAAGCAAGATGCATTAATGTAGAATTATTATTTGTATTTGATGCTATTTGTTTTATTTCTTTCTTATACTTAAAACTATCGAGGAGAGCAACACTGTTCTGTCAGGGACAGAAATTAAAGAGATATGCACAGCCATGTGACTATTACTCCACTACCCAATTTTTTTTTTCCATTCAAAAATTTACACTTCCTGCTGCCCCCTCCTAAAGAGAGGGCAGGGAACCTTGCCCTGTGGGAAGTTCAAGGCCCTCTCTGCTACATCCAGGCCTAGGAAGCTTTGCATTCAAATAGACTAGAGTCCCAAAAAGCCAGTACATGCAGTAGAAACAAGTACCCAGTGCTTTTATCAATGGCTTCTCAGTCAGCTCCCATTGTCAGCCACATTCAGAGAATCCAGTTTGATCGCATGCTTATTCAGTCCCGGTCCAGCTGGATTTGATGAGCTCCCATTAAAACGGCACACTGCCTCAGTGGGTGGACCAACCCCTTAAGGTACAGACTTCCTTGCTCATCTTCTCCCTCCTTCTGCTCTTCAACTGGACCTTGGGAGCCCAGTCCATTGCTCTGCTGAGGGTCTCTGTCTCTATCTCCATCCATCGCCGGACAAAGATTCTATGGTGATATTCGAGATAATCATCAGTGTGATAGCAGGGCAAGGCCAGTTCAGGCACCCTCTGCTCTGCTGCCCAAGGGCCTAGCTGGGGCCACAACCCAATTTTTAAATAGTGTTGAGAGTTAGCAGAACACTTTTCAAAAGAAAGAAATGGAGGAACACTAAGGATTAAAGGACTAAACAGAGGTGAGGGTAGGGTATGGGAAGATTTTGCTTCTTTTAGGGGAAGATCCTGTATTACAGTTGTCTCAAGCCTCTTATATGAATGAGATGAAATTCTCATATAAATATTCCCATTCTTAAGTGCTGGGAAAAATCTCACGTTAAAGTTTTTTTTTTTTTTTTGAAAATAAGAGTGGAAAAGATACTTAAATAAATGAAGAGAATAAATCTTGGGATTCACAAACAACCACAAGATTAACCATAAGTAAAAGAATGTTTTCATTAAAGCAGCACCCAGAAATCTAGGTTAAGTTTAAAATAATTATAATTTAATTTTATAATGTTCTTAATACTAGTGAGATATATTTTCTATAAATTTGATATTTTATATTTTACTGAAGTATAAATGAATTTATAAGTGTTTAAGATAATTACACTTTGATAAGAGAAATATAATTTTAAAGATATTTTGCTTTGATAAGAATACTATAAAACTTAGGGAATATCAGCTTATTTGGAACATGGAGTATTTTTGCTCAGTTCTTCTAGAGTTTTGATGTTCATAGGGATCTCTGATCTTCCAGCTTCAGCACATGACAAGCATTACAGAAGTTACTCAAATCTTTTCAATTTCGCTTCCCACAGACAGATCAATCACTACTCTAAGTGCAACTCAAGAGTGACAGAGAATCGAGCTAAGGGAAGCATGTTTGCTCTCTTGTTTGCATATAACTATCAATTATTCAACTTCTTCTGTTGTGTTCGTGAGGTGCTGCTTCAGCAGAATTCTCTTCTGCTCTGGCTGATGGATAATCCCCTCCACCCAGGAGAGAGATTGCTATGACTTCTACATCTCATTTTGCTTGTGTTATGGATTCATGAGGCTTACAACATTGGAAGATTTGAGCTTTTCTGTTGGAGGAAATATTTTGTCTATATCCATCAGTCAGGTTGGGTGTTTTATGATACCATTTAGTGCCTATAATTGTGTTTAACAGAGTGATCATGGCAAATATTATTACCATTACAGAGGTTCCTAGCAATCTTTTGAAACCATCTTGCATTCTATTATATTATTTCTAAGGTTGAAATAATAACCCAATATAACATCTATTATTTCTACTGTATATTACATGAAAATCATTAAAAATACTGGATGCTCTAAAGCCTACATCCAGTAACTGATGGAAGCAGATGCAGTGATCTACAACCAAGCACTGACTGGGAGCTTAGTTGAAGAGAGGGAAGAGGGATCCTAGGAGCAAGGAAGGTCAAGGTCATGATTGGGAAAACTACAGAGACAGCTGACCAAAGCGAGTGGGAGCTCACAGACTCTGGAATAACAGTTGGGGAGTCTTTCATGGGAATGAACTAAACCTTCTGAATGTGGGTGACAGTTACCTGGCTTGATCTGTTGCAGGGACCCTTGGCTGTGGTACCAAGACATACATGGGGTGCATTAACTGGCATTTTGGAGTCCATACCCCATGATGGGATACCTGGCGCAGCCTTGAGACAGGAGGGAGGAGCTTGGTCCTGCCTCAACTTAGTGTACCAGACTTTGTAGACTCTGCAAAGGTCTGCCTTACCTTATCTGAGGAGAGGAGGGTGGAGAGCGGGCTGGGGGTAGATGGGACGGTGGGAGAAGGGGAGAGAGGGGGAACTGGGGCTAGTATGTAAAATTAAAAAAAAATCAATAAAAATTACTCACAGTTAAAATGCTCACAGTTAAAATAAAATACAGTGGTTTGTATTAATTATATAGCTAAATTTTAGAACAAATATCCACATTTTAGAAATGCTTTAAACTTCTGTAAATGTCCATGTGTTCTGACTTTAACATATAAGTTCAACTTACAAATCACAAAAACCCTACATTTGAAATATTTGTATATACAGCACATTGCTAAATATTCATTCTTTACAGCAGAAGGCATGAAACTCTTCTGGGAATATATTTATCATTGCCATTATTGAACATGTATGCTGGCTATGTTGTGGTTCTGCCCAATGTACAAGTAGCCGGGACTCCAAAAATCCTTGGTAGCTCATGGACCGCTGCCCTAGCACCTCTACTGAGCTAAGTTTTTGACTCTGCATTGTCAGGAACAGCCTTAATGGCTTCATGGGAATTGTCTTATCCTACCCTTCCTACCGTGTGTGAAGTAGCACCCTCTCGTATTTTCAGTGCGAACAGAGGTCCACATAGGTAACGTATCCAGGACCATGGTTTCTTTTGAATCTATATATGGCTCGGAAGGCACACACACTATTACCTGTCATGCACGCCATGCAGCTTCTCAATGTTGGGACAAGAAGAACAAGCGTACATTAGTGTTGTGTAGCTAAATGTTTGCCTTTGGTCACTTCTTGTCTCAATTTCTTCCCCCTATACAAACTCTCTTGTGGACCTGAATGAATTATTTTGGAATGCCACACTTCTCTTCCTCAACTTTTGCATCTAGAAGTCATTACAATGAAGCTGTCTGTGTTGCAAAGACAAGAAAAGGACGCCGGGTGGTGGTGGCACACGCCTTTAATCCCAGCACTCGGGAGGCAGAGGCAGGCGGATCTCTGTGAGTTCGAGGCCAGCCTGGTTTACAAGAGCTAGTTCCAGGAAGGACAGGAACCAAAAGCTATAGAGAAACCCTGTCTCAAAAATCAAAAAAAAAAAAAAAAAAAAAGTAACAAAGAAAAAAATACTAACAATTATTAGGGATGCATGAATTTACCCTGAAGTGTACTGAGACACAAAATAAATATGACATCATTTCATTTTTAGAGACTTTTATTTTAGATTCTATGAACAGTTTTAAGTCTCAATTATAACTACAATGTAATGTTGATAAACTGAAACATTTTGAGCATTCGTGGGTCTATGGGTTTTGTAAACAGCATTCATATATGCATGGTTACTTATTCATGTGCTGGGAGCAGTTCTTGATTGTTTTCATCAGGAAACTAATGACATAGTGAAAACATATACTGAAAAGTTGATGGCTCTACACATAAGTTCTAAACTGACCATCCTTATTTAACCGCCCCCTCTTCATCACTTCAATTAATGTTTATTGAATTTGCTATTGTGGACGGCTTTATTTACATATGTGTTTAATTTCCACTCTTATAAAACTATCAAAATTCTATAAAACCATGCTAAATATTTATGACCACAAGATGTGACAATTTGAATTTTGAAATAGCTCACAGATTTCTTTTACTATTTGCAGTGAGAAGAGAAAAATTAGTTAAATGAGATTCTCCTGTTTTCACCCAAATTATGTGGATGGATATGTGTTCACATATGCTTTCTTTTATTTAATGCTAATCTATATCTTCATTTATATAGTCAGCATTTTTTTTTTTTTTTTTTTTTTTTTGGTTTTTCGAGACAGGGTTTCTCTGTGGTTTTGGAGCCTGTCCTGGAACTAGCTCTTGTAGTCCAGGCTGGACTCGAACTCACAGAGATTCACCTGCCTCTGCCTCCCAAGTGCTGGGATTAAAGGCGTGCGCCACCACGGCCCGGCTTTATAGTCAGCATTCTATGTCAATAGGTTAAATAATTTTAGTGGATATATGACTAGAAGCTCCAGTGGGATGACATTTTGTAATTAGGACAAACACTAGCCAATACGAAAAGGGGTGTAGGCTTGCTTTAAGCTTTTACTAAATGTTACCCTATTGTCAAATACCATTTTTAGACCGGGCAGTGATGGCGCATGCCATTAATCTCAGCACTCAGGAGGCAGAAGAAGGCAGATCTCCCTTAGCTCAAGGCCAGTCTGGTCTACAGAGTGAGTTCTAGGACAGCCAGGGCTACCGGGAGAAATCCTGTCTAACAAAAATACCATTTTTAATGGATACTATGTAATAAGTAGTGATTTGAAAGATAAACATATTTGTATGTATAAAACTTAATATCACATTTAAAATTATATAGTTCAGAAAGAAATATGTTCAGCACGAAGTAGAAAAAAGAGAAACTTTAGAACTGTTATTTTTTGCAATGCTAAAAAAAAGTGTATTGAGGAACCAGTTGCCAATATATTAAATTTACATAAAAATCAACCTCAGTAAAAACATTAATAGCAAATAACAGGTAATCTATACCAAACATCTGCACATACTATATCCATAAAAATATTTACAATGTAGTTATTTTTTAATGGGCGCAAAATAATGAGAAACTGATTTCAACTGTTAAACAAGCTAATTTCTTAATTGAATGTATTAAAGCTTGTTACAAATGAAAGGTTTTGTGTGGCTCCCCAAATTAAGCTGACCAAACCTATTCTAGCAGCTTAACAGATGCACAGAGCTCTATATTGCTGAGCTGAGCACAGTTTGGAATCTTCTGTAGAAATTAAAAAGTTGGCCCCCAAACTAGGCTAAATGGTTAAGCATAGATGCAGAGAGCTGTCAGTCTTAACTTCTCAGGTCCCTTAGACAAATGGGTGTAACGAGACTCTTCTATAGGACACTGTACAACGCACCACAGTGGACAGCATTCTGAGCAAGCCTGTATATCTTTCTCCTTGTTCTTATAGCTTTGCTTCTTCACTCCCTCCTTGCATTCCTCATTCTTTATCTTTGTCTCTTCATGTCTCTAGTAGTGTTTAAACTTTTCTTTTTAACTGGGCAAGAAATAAAGAATATATGTTTTGATTACTTATACCAACACTTGTGTTACCTTTGAATTTCAAAAGCAATTTGATGAAGTATGTTTTAGGCAGTTACTTCAAAGTTTCTCTCAGAATCGTCTACTTTTACTCAGCTCTGTTTTCTCTGCACAGATAATGTGTTGGAAGAATGATTTCATCTTCTTAGAGTAAAATCATGAGAGAAAGAATCAGTCATTTATGCTTACCAAGTGCTTCAAAAACAGAAAGTAGATGTCCAGTCCTTTGTAGGGTAGTTACAATCAGCTCAAAATGAACGGGCTTCCAAAATGATAAGCCTGGGCTATTTTACTGCTCAATGTAAAGTATATTTCATATCACAGATTAGAATATTAAGGAGGAAGTGCCAACTATGTTATTTACAGATGAAATAAGAGAGGACCAGAGGTTTACTTCCACAATTAGGGAAATTAGTGATGATAAAGCAAGCTGCTGAGACTCTCTCTGTGGATGCTGGTTCATTCATACTGCACACCTGGTGGGCAGGTAGTAAAAGCCTGGTGTTCCTTGTAACTTGGGAAGCTGCCAAACACATTAAGGATTGTATTTAAGAGATGCAGTACATACTGTGTTCCGGTCATCTGCTCAAACAAGTGCTAGGGTATCAAGTAGCTAATTGCATTTCATTAAAAGAAAACATTATATTTGCTCAGAGGTAAAATATGACAGACCAAAATGGCATAAGAAGATAAATGTGACAACTGGCATTCAGAGTTCAGTCATTAGCTGTCTTACTGGGCAAGCTGGATGAAATAAATGTAAGTAAATGGAACTTTGCGGAATATTTTTTCTGTTAACAGTCTTTGTGTTTTATATTATGAAATGTGATATATTTCTCAAGGTCCGTAGTTATTGTACATACAATGTGGGATGTAAGAAAGACAGGTTAACTGTTTTCAGTGAACCTAAAGTTCGAGCTCAGTGACTGAGGTGGGAGAATCAAGTGAGCACAAAATTCTGCAGATGTCATCATAAATCAAAGTGAATGCTAATCTATGCCAATGCAAGTGATTTCTTAAATAAGTAGCCTACATATGCTTCAAACCCATGACATCTTATAGATCCCTATAATTGCTTTTGATGCAATGTAGGGTAAGTTTGAGCACCTCAAAATATAAACTGAACTCTAGTTATGGGTAAAGAGTCTGACTCCCTAATAATAAGATGTTTTGACAAAAACTTTCGTTACTAATTCCCATTACTGTTACAAGTAATTTCATTTCAAACCAAAGGCAAAATACTTGTACTGAATTCACAATCATAACTAATCCCGTTTGTATTTGTGTCTGTGTGTATGTTTGCGTCTGTACATGAATTTCAATATTTAGATGGGGTACACACTTAAGTCGAAGCTAGAGAAAAGATATGGAGACAAAATGGTCTCCATGGTTTTGGGACTTGTTAAATGATTAAATCACCCTTAATTGTAGTAATGATTATTCCCTACGGAGTTACGCTCATAATTCTTATAGAATCCTTTACCAATGCAAAAATAGCCATGTGCCAATGCTGCCTGCCTGACGCTCATTGGATCAGAACTAGGGGCTGGGCTGTCTTTGAGAATGTTTGGATAAAAAGAGTTTGGCATAGAGCTCCGTGAAAGAGTCTTATTAACACCAGTTAATAACCTTCACAGGCTGTAAACACATGAGGCTCTATTCCCCGCTTTCTTTCCCATCTTTGCCTTTGTCTTCCTTTTCTGTTTTGTCTGTCTCATATTTCTCTTGATCTGGCTTAGTGACACTGTCATATGAAGGTGGAGAGACGGCAGAGGCAGTTGCGTCTGTCTTTTCTGGACTTGAGTTCTCAATAACGTTATCAAAAACTATATCTTCTTTATTGGGCAAGTCATCATCCCTGTCTCCATCTTTCATGTATATACTTGATATATTCTTGACGTTTTGCCGAAGGCGGTACCTTCTGTAAGCGCGCTGAATGATAGTAGCAGATACTTCCTCTTGTTTTCGTTTTAGTGTGGTTGTGATGGGTTCATAGGACACTTTAGAAGGATTTGCGGACATAAACCTTTCTTCCATCTGTGAACGAAGAGAATCCATCTCTCCACTCTCACCCAAAACCCTCTTTGTAAAAGCAAATAAGATGTCCAGGCAGTGGATGCGGTCTCCGCTCACCATGGGCAGATCCATGGCAATGAGCTGGACTTTGTTTGGCTTTGCGATGAGAAGGGGAGGATCCAGGGCAGCCGCAAAGTCGGAGAGCTTGCAGAACTCTATGAACTGAGTGGCATCGGGGTCGAACTTCTCCCAGACCTCATAGAACATCTCAAAGTCGTCCTCACTTAGGGGTTCAGTACTTTCTTCTGTGGCAACGCTGAAGTTCTCCAGGATGACAGCGATGTACATGTTCACCACAACCAGGAAGGATATGATGATGTAGCTGACAAAGTAGAAAATCCCCACAGATGGGTTCCCACAGTCCCCTTCCACTGAACTTCCTGGGTGAATTTTTTTGGGATCACAGTCGGGAGGTGCACTATTGAGGATGGGGGCCAGCAGTCCATCCCAGCCTGCCGAGGTGGTGATTTGGAATAAGCAGATCATGCTGTTGCCAAAGGTCTCAAAGTTGAACATGTCGTTAATGCCAGCTTCTTTTTTAACATAGGCAAAGTTGGACATCCCAAAGATGGCGTAGATGAACATGACCAGGAAAAGCAGGAGGCCGATGTTGAACAGCGCAGGAAGGGACATCATCAGAGCGAAGAGCAGCGTGCGGATGCCCTTGGCGCCTTTGATCAGACGTAGGATTCGGCCAATCCTGGCCAGGCGGATGACTCGGAACAGGGTAGGGGACACAAAGTACTTCTCTATCATGTTGGCGAGAAACATTCCTATGTGGGAGGGGAAAAAATAAACGGAAATTTTAGATACTTATGTTGGACAATATCATGAATTTAAATAGCTTCGTCTTCCATCTTACAAATTCAAAATTTCTGTCCTATCTTGAATTCAGTATTTTAGCAAATAACTGCTTGTGACATTTTTCCATCTTAACCAAATTCATGAACACACTCCTCTCTATTTTTGTCTATAAGATGTTTTTCATTCTCTTGAGACTAAAGTGTATCATGAATAGAAAGGATTATGCATCCTCGTGCTCAAAAATCTATTTCCAGGACTCAGAATGGAGTTAAGTGCTAGAGCCAGCCATAAACTGATTCTAAAAGATGGGAAAAAAGGGAGGGGAATAATTAAATAAAAATTTAAAAATCATACAAATTTTCTAACTTTTTTTATTTTTTTAAATCGGGTCTGACCATGTAAGCCTTGCTCTTGGCTGGACTGAATACTGCTGTGTTGATCAGGCTGGCCTGGAACTCAAAGAGATCTGCCAACCTTTGCCTCCCCAGTGCTGTGATTAACCGGGACACCACTCCAGCTGCCCCACGTTTTAAATACCGACCTTTGATTTTTATGACTGTCAGCTGAGTCAACTACTAATTGTAAAAGTCTAGCGTTTAGTTTCTCTGACTCTTTTGACCTTTGATTTTAAACACTATTATGGCTGTTATTACTGCTGTGTTTTCAGTCTGTAACCACCGTCAGATGAAAAGTTTCACTGCTAGTTTTAGGGAAATTATAAATTAATTTCATCAAACTAGTCACTGAGGCTGGAGAGTGGTCACTCAGAGGTTTGGGGCTCTTGCAGAGGACCTGAGTTTGGTTCTCAGCTCCTATATCTGGTGACTCACAACTGCCTGTAACTATAGAATTCTGATGTAGAAAATGCTTTGTTTTATGATCTTCCCCCATTCTTTCATGCTAATAATTCGCTTGAAAGTAAAACAGATCTCAAGCCTGCAGACACTGCTTTGAGTAGTGTGGACTTTATCCACAATTAAAATTTGATTAATAAATGTACTTACCTACAATGGAGAGGATCACTACCACAAAATCAAAAATGTTCCATCCCACAGTGAAGTAGTAATGTCGGAGGGAGATGAGCTTCAGCACGCACTCTCCAGTGAACAGGATAATGAAGACCACGTTGATCCAGTACAAAACATCAGTCATGTAATCACTTTGCCCTTCTTTTTCTACCATCATGGTTACCATGTTGAGGCAAATGAGGACCATGATGGTGATATCAAAAGCTTGATTTGTCACTAAGTCAAATATACATCCTTGGAATTTGTTCTGCAAAACAAACCAAAAATGACAGAGAATGCAGAATAAAATTCTCAAGTACTATCTTCATCTTAAAATATACAAAGGATCTATAAGGAGTTGGGGGAGGGAAAACATGATCAAAATTTAATGCACAAAAATTAAAGAAATTTTATAAAAAGAGTAAAATATATTACAGTTAGGAAATGAACACAAATTAATATTGCATGTGTATGCAGACATGCTTATACACACACACACACACACACACACACACACACACACACACGATATATTTACCCCTGGCCTAGGAATTGGCTTTTGTGGTTTCTTGGATCCCAGCTTCTTCATTGCATTATAGTACTTCTTCTGTTCTTCTGTCATAAAGATATCTTGACCTCCAAGGTAAAGAAACAAAAGAGAAACTCACTTAAAACCAAAATCGATGTGCAGTTCTTTCTTCTGATTAATAAAAGAGTTATATATTTAAATATAGAGATGAAATTTATTTTCACATGCCTATAATCTATACATAAGATGCCTAAAATGAATACCTATGTATAAACATGGTCATAATGTAATTCACATTTGTAGAGTACACACATGACCTTGATTATATTTTCACAGACTTACCTGTGATATTTTGGCTTATTTACTGAGGTATCATTTCCTCTGCTAGTTTTATTACTAAAATATATTACTGCTAAAATCAGGTGGATTAGGGATACTTAAAAATGCCTTTCATGCTTTTGCAGATGACTTGGATTCTCATCAGGAGTAGAGTTCTACAACAGCAACTAGCTTAATATTAATTTTCTATTATTTTATATTTATTTCCCCACATCACCATTTCATTAATTGAGAAAAGAAGTAACAGACAGTGCTAGAAATGTATGTGCAGTTCTTCACATGACAGCATCGATGTGTGTGTACACTTCAAATTTTACAGAAAATAACCATAAGACATAGATGTTTGCCTTTTGGTATTGACTTTTGTCTCATACCCACAATATCTCATTATGCATGTTAATATTAAAATGAATATTAAAATTCAAGGAAATATGACATCTGAAGCATTTGGGACTCCATAATTTTGAATGGAGGATGTTTTAGTGTAGCTGCTCTTCATCTTCCTCATAAGGATATAGTTATTAAAAAGGGTTGTCATTACTCAGAATTCATACACAGGTGTCCACATCCATGTTCAGCATCTGCTTCTGAGTTTCCCAAAACGTCAACCTACTCATGGCTTACCTACTAACCTTCAGTCTAATGCTTATGGTTATCTTTAGAAATTGAAATGTCACAGGAAAGTTTTAATGATGATGAGTATACTAACAGAGATGATGGATAGTTGGGAGAACTGGTAAAAATGGGAGTGTGCATTTCAAAAGGGTGGGTAGAGTCATAAACTGAAATTAAAATACTTGCATTTAAAATATTTAAGAGGCTACATTGAATCCTGGGTAACATGTGGGCTTTGAAGCAAAATGACTCCTTTTTGTGCTTGCAATAGTGAATTCTGTGCACTATAGGCATGCCAATGTGTGCACATATTTATCTATAGATGCCTAGCTGAAACCTGAAATACTTTTCTCTAGGAATCCTACTTCTATTTTTCCAAGAGTGTCTCTTCCTGTAGGTAGTACCAAAACCATAGTAACTCAGTTAATTTTCAATAAACCTAAGGCATAGATTCTATTCTCCTGCAGTGCCCAACAGCCGTGGTCATTCTTTGACAAACGTTCTTAATTGAATATGTTCTTTATTAACTATTGCCATGGTGGGCTATTTTAAATATTCTAAGAACTGCTCAGGTGACAGATTCAACAGGGTCTGAACTAACCTGAGTTTTCAGTCACAGATGACTTTTATGAAAGTCCAGTTTCATAATCTGTGGCTGAAATAACTCTGCATCTTGGTCTATGATGAAGCTATTCTCTAGGGTCAGACTGTACAAATGTCATATATCCTCTCTAATAAGTTAGCCAGAGTTAATTTCTCTAGATTTCACACAAGAGCCATCTTAAAAAGTATCAGACATAATAGAATCCCAATAACTCCAGTGTCCTGCATGCCTGTTACACCTTGCTTGAAATACCCAATGACATAGCAGCTCCTACTGAACAACATTTAATTAATAAGGGTTTTCAAATTTGCTTTCCCCAAACTACAAGCATCATGAATATTTCTATTTCTACCATTAAATTTAAATTCCATATGAACCGGGTGAGTTGCTGTTTATCTGAACTGCTGCCTCTTTTGTTAGAGATAGACATAAGCTCACCCCTTTCCGTTCCCCTTTATGAAGATTGTCCATTTTTTGACCTCCTCCTTGCTGCATGTCCTCTTACCTACCTTCAGAAGGCATATCAAATACCACCCACAACTGAATCCACTTTTCTGACTACCCCTGTGAATTTTTGTGTAATTTTCTCCTTGCATTTTTCAATCTTTCAGATATGCAGGTCCTGAAGCTACAGTGAAGTGGATGGAATAAAAGTTGAGTAAATATTCAGCAGATAGGAGATCTATTACTGGTTCTATTTAGTCTATATTACTTATTAGGAGTCTGATTTCGGGTGAGTTGCTCATCCTGTTGTGCCTTTCCTCTTTTCTACTTTTCTTGCAGTTTTTCTTTTCTTATTTGTATTTACAATGGGACTAAATCCAGGGCCTTGTGCATCCTAGGTAATTGCTTTACATATGTTAAATCCCCAATTCCACATCCTCTTTCCTAGGACATTAGAGTAACAATAAATAAATAATAAACAATAAATATAACGGTTGACCTTGTAAGTTGAATTCTATCACCTTAAATATGTATAAGCACCCTAATTCTTAACAATGCAGAAAATGACCTTGGTAAAAGATGTTGTTGCCTAGCGTTGTTTAATTAAGAAGATGTCCAAGTGGAACAGACAGCGTTAATAATGTGATGTGATGGATACTTATTAGAGGAGCAGACAGTATAAAAGGAGAGAAGGATATGATGATGGATAGATACTAGATTTACACTGCCAGAAGACAAAGTCAGGCTTGACTGACAGGAGCTTGACTGGGGATACGTGGTGGATCCTCCTCTAGAGGCCTGGACAAGAGCAGGACCCCTCCACTGCTTTGATTTTGTTCTTTAAGCCTGCAGGGGAAGACACCACTGTTGTTTTGAGTCCTACTCTTCGTAGCATTTTATTGTGACAGTCAAAAGGAATGACAGCTGTTACGTGGATTAATGAGCTAAAAAGATCAGGAGAGTGATATGCACACTCAGAGGATCTTACTTTCATTATCTTATTGTGTTGTTTCTTATGCTACAACATAGGTGACCTCACCATAGCAGTCACATCACATGTGATGGCCACCTATGCGCCATCTTAAAACGCCACAGAACAATGACTAGCAGAAAAAAAAGGATACTTCTAAAATAAAAAAAAAACTACTTTGAAAGTAGCTCACTGGTTTGAATTAGTGATCTAGTTAGTGTTCAGTCCTTTATAGGCAACATCAGAGAAAACAGAATAATTAACGTTATGTTCAAAGCTATGACAGAAAACTTTTATACAGTAAAATGATAGGATTATTCATATATGAAACTGCATGTTTGATCAATACTTTGAAAAATTAAATGTAAATTAACCAATTAACTTCGAGTTAATTCTTTTTCAGTGCAATGAAAGAAACACTTAAAATACTCATCTTCTTTTTCTGTTGGTTGAAGTTGTCTATGATGACACCAATGAACAGATTCAAAGTGAAGAACGACCCAAAGATGATAAAGATGACAAAATAAATATACATGTAGAGGTTGTATTCATATTTTGGCTGCTCATTTACCTGTGGAAAAAGTCAATAGCATGTAGACAATAAAATTTATTATTTTTACTGTCACATGTGTTGACAAGGTAATTCTAAGACTGCTATCCTAGAAAGAGTGTTTCAGAAACATTGTTAAAACTTCGTAGAACCACTATTAAAAATTTATCCAGTAATAGCAAGTGTTTGTTTGATAGATACTTACTCTGTATAGTCACACAATTTTAAAGTGATTTATAAAAGATATAATCATATGCAGAGCTTAATCTCAGTCAAATAGGACAAGTCTCAGCTAAATGATGGAAAGAATATCCTTAATTTCCAAATTCATATTAATTTTATTATATTTCTATTGATTATAAATATGTTTACTGTACTGGATTTCAGGAACATAAACTAGCCAATAATCTTTAAGGTTTATTAGATAAGATTTTATTTAAGTGTGCTTCAAAATATAAAAACAGTAAAAAATTCTGAATAAAGATAATTTCATATTTATTCTAATAAACTTGTGTTTGCTGTCCATTAGAGACCACTAGCCTATGGTAAGTGCTGATTGGTGAATCCTCAAAACATACCCATGAGAGAGGCACTGGATTATTTCCTTTTCACAGCAGATTAAACTAAGACTCAGACAGTGAAAGTACATTGCTCAGAGTTGGTTGAAGAATTTGTAAAATGTAGTAGATCCAGAATTTACATTAATGCTAATCTCGAAATGTTATACTCCTAACCACTCAACTGCAGCAGGGTGGCAGCTTTTCATTATATTTGTACATATTCATGGCATGAATGAGACCTGTGGTTCAAAATATACTGAGTTAAACTAAAAAAAATTAAAATTGATCAATACTTACATTAACAGAGTCAACAGCAGCATACATAATATCCATCCAGCCTTTAAATGTTGCCTGCAAGTACATTTATAGAACTTTAGTGTGGAGTCCAGACTCTAAAGTGTTTATAAATAGAGCTATGTCTATTTAGTCTTACAATATTTACCAGTAGCGTCAAATTAGTTTTGGTCTATTTTAAAATATGAGTTTTACATAAAAATACTGCGACGTTTTAAATCAGAGTATCATATTTGTTTATTTCAAATGTAAAAGCCGTGCTAAAATAGCTATAATTTTTTAAAAGAAGGCCATTATCTAAACTTTTTTCCTAACTAAACATTTACAAATTGTTACAATTTTTAGAAATATTATGAATTAATGCATATGAACTTCTACTTTCCAAAAGTGGAGAAGAATGTTTTTTGTTACGGTAAGAAATAATTTGTCTCCATTTTTCAAGGCTTGTCTGTGCCTCTAGGAAAGTCTTCTCATTCCCTTGTATGATAAACATAGAAGTTTCCCAATGGCTACTTGGAAGTTGATATTCTGGTGACGCCGTGATGTTGGTTCAAGTGAAAACAAACTGTCAATACTGGATTAATAAAAATATAATTCAAGAAATCTGTGCTCTTTAGCCATGCTGATAGGCAACATAGTCTAAAAGAAAAGCAGGTCTATTGGAAAAGTCTCATGGCATCTTAATTTCTACCTAGCAGCTTATCTATCTAAACAATGATTGACACTCTCTTCTCTGCACCAAGCATTCGTGAGAAGAATCACTTACAACTTGAAGCAGAGATAGGTAGCCGAGCCCAACGTTATCAAAGTTCACTTTCAGGTTTTTCCATCGGACATTTCCACTGACATTCATAAGGGCAAAGCACTCAGAACGATTTGCAACTTGAGCTGTGGGAAATCGTGAGCCATCTGTAGTGTTAACACACTCGTAGAACTTGCCAGCAAACAGATTGACTCCCATGATGCTAAATATTAGCCAGAATATAAGACATACGAGAAGCACATTCATGATGGAAGGGATTGCTCCTATGAGTGCATTCACCACCACCTGATACCAGAAAAAAAAAGGAAAGACTAGTTAAGATCAGTAGAAAATGTCAAACAGACATCAATACAAAATTCAAGGTCGAAGAACAAGCAATAACAAATCTATATGGAACAGCTGGTAATGGCTAGGAGCGTGCCAAACAACATGAGGTGTGTCCTAAGCCCAGGGGTTTTTGATTTACCAGTTTCATGATTAACAAACATGTTAAAGCTACTAGCATAAACAGAAGAGTAAATGGCCAAAAATGACAGTGCAATTCAAATAAATGAAAAATATAAAATAAAACCTTTAGAACCCGATGCTGACAAGACGAAGTCATGAATGTACAAACTTCAGAAAAGAGAGAAATATAAACATTAATGGCAAAAACCAATGAAGTGTGCATTTATAGCTTCGCCATCCTGGAATAACCAGCCTTCAGAAGCCCACTCTTCTGTATAGTGAAATTGCTGAATTGTATTACATTGGGTTAAGGTTAGGAGTCCTTTAGTTGTTTGCCCTATTTACATTTTGATGATTCTACAACATGGAGGCAATTCTCTCGTAGTTATTTTTCTAACTCTAAAAATGACTCCTATGCAAGTGCCTGCCCAAGTATAGAGTGTGCTGGCCTCAGTCTAAACAGACATGCGCTGCGGCTTTCCTTCCTCCTTCCTTCTCTGCTGCTCCGCAGTCTTGACTTTGCTAAGGATCCAGTGAGTTCCCTGCTTCATTTTTCCTGCATTACAGCTTCTGGAGTAGTTCTTCTCTCTCTCCCTGGGTTTTCATAGTTATCGCATCCTTCAAAAATCTGTCTTTCTTCTCACCCTTCAGCTCTCGTCCACGTTTGAGCATGAACTATTTAGAGCTAATTTATGAGTGTTTGCGTTTCAGTTTAATGTGTTAAGCAGGACCTCAAGAAACTTCCAAACGGAGACACATTTAGGGTCCCTGACTATCTGTGAATGAGTCTAGAATAGAGATAGGAAAATATTCTTAAATTTCTTTAACCGATGTGGATCCCATGCCTTTGGAGCCATCTGTCGCACATAAACAAAGGGTCCTACTCTGCTTCCGTAGAACCTTCCTTTATAGCAATAGTCAGGGGACTGATGGTGACTTCCTAACCCCTCAACTGGAACAGTAAGAATGACTCTGGGGAGCCTGCAGAGAAAGCTGTGGTGATGAGTAACCATGTTACCCCTCACTTTATCAGATATGACTGTATAGGTGATCTCCAAAAAGGCTAGGAAGAACAAGGCTAGCGTGGTATTTAGGGAAACCAGCTTCTCATTAGACTACATCCCCATCCTCATGTCCTCTCTTCTCCCTACTGTGCATATCACACCACACCTTATAGCCCTTAGCCCTAAAGGCTTACATATTCAACTCTTTCTATCAGACTTACGGGATCCTTTGATAGTCACGGCTCTGCAATATTCCCACATTTTGAGAACATTCTTAAACTGTTACAGGCAGACAAGCGCCTATGTAGTACAACGGGAGGTACCACAAAATGCTGTTTCCCTGGCCTGGGTCGGTTTACTTGCTGATGGGAAGGTGTGGTCTGTTTACCATTACAGTCGTCATTTTTACCAGCACAATAACTGATGTTACTGTGTGTATTTATAGGATTATGGGAAAGGAACAGAGCCTCAGCACGCTGAGGAAACTACGTCCAAATCTTTCAATTGTATTGTTTCCTTTCTTCCCCCAAAGTGACACTTCTGCTTGAAGAAATACTTCTGTTTTTAGGGCAAACATAAATAAATATTTGGATTCTGTAATATTTTAAAATATTTTGAGTTAGATCAACTGACCTTAATAAAAAGGAGCAAAAAACACCACTAACACCAGCAACAAAAACACCCTGTAAATCATAGCCTGGCTTTATCAGCAAATGAAATAGTTTTTAGGCACAAACATGTTTTTGCTTATAGAGAAACAATACACATTGCTCAAATCCATGGGCCAATAAATATAACACAACGTTATACTAATGCTCAAAAAATAACTTAGAATTCGGAATACTAAATACCATCTATGTTCATAAAATGTAAAAGAGTTTTGCATTCCTACAGTGTTTTGCTTATGAATTCTTTTCAATTACTGACCTCTCATAAACTTGGGAATCATTGACTGTATGCATGAGCTAGCAAAAGATTAGAGTGCTACTTAAACAAGCAGAGTTAACAATCTAAAGGCTGAAGGTCATAACGTTCTCTTATGCTCACATGAGTTTGGCTAAATATAGAATATACCATTTGGCACGCTGAGTGAACCTAGAGTGAACCACGGGAGGCTGCATATGTTGTGTGCACATAAGCTCATGTACATGCACTGGCTATCAATGATCCAGGTTTTTATGAAAGTGAGACATGTCTTCTACCATGGAGCTATCTCTCTAATTCTTGTTTCTCTGAGATGTGATCTCACTACATGGCCTAGGCTAGTCTCTCAATCATGACATTCTTTCCTCAGTTTTGAAAGTAGCTAGGCAGACTAAGTTAGAAGTCTGCATTTCTGAAAATTTCCAGGCAATGCTGACAGCTTGCCAGTATTCAATTATCTAAAACACATGAGCCAGATTGGTCTCCATGTTCAGTTGCTCCGAGGTTGCAAGTAGAGAAGCAAATGGGAAAAATATGATGGGAGTGGTGAGTATGTAGTCATAGGCGAAAGGATGCTTAGGTATGTCTTGTGCTGAACAGACAATGTAAATTCAAATGCAATTTAATGGTGAGGTGCTTGTATTGATGCTATGCTGTCTACTATACTCAAGTTGGTGAGTTAGGAATGAAAACAGGAGACAGAAGCACTCCAAGGTGAACGAAAAATATAGACTGAGGAATCAGGCATAAATCTGAAGAAGAAGAAATTAGAGAACAACAAGAAATGATGACGAGTTAAGTGCAAAAAATAGAGGCATTGTTTGGTATGGGTCTTAGGCAGAAGTTCCTGGTTTAATACAACCCTTAAAACTAGGCTGACTCTAGTTATTGCTTGTGTCACGTTGTTTCTAGGGAATTAGTCTCTTCTGGGGCTATTCTGCAGCATATTACCAATGAATTAAACTCTTGGTACTTAGATTTCTTTGAATGTAATTTTGATACAATTCCACGGAATTTGAATCATCATTACTTTGAGCATGAAATTAGATATGATGGCTAATGTTACCTTACCCTCTTATCCTTTCTTACGCTCCCTGACTAAGGTTATTCCTTTATCAAAAATCATTTGGGTATCTGATAAGGCAAATCATTGGTGTATATATGAGAACAGTATCAGGGCTGCCCGTGATCTCATCATTTAACTCTAGCATAGAAAAATATCCACTTTAAAAGAAGAAAGGCCACTTATTAGGATCATGTGATTTTCTACCTATATTACATAAAGGAAGAATTATAGTATCGTTTATTAGTTTGTTAATTAGTAGGCACTCTAAAATTCTATGTGTAATTACTAGATATAAACATATTACATATGTTATGTATATGTACACCTATGTATTCAGTGATAGTTCACAATAACTACACACTTATTTTAGAACTATTCCACGCCATACTTAAACAATAACGATTTTACAACAAGGAGTTTAGTATTTTTCTTACCCTCATTCCTTCAAATCTAGACAAGGCTCTCAGGGGTCTTAGAGCCCTCAGTGTCCTCAGGGATTTAATGGGGCCAAGGTCTGAGTAGCCAAGAGTGTTGGCTACTAAAGTAACCAGTGATACCTGCAAAAAAATGACATCCTCAGTAACTATTTTAGTGAAGAGACAAAACACAGAAATGAAAATTCAATTCTAAATCACACTAAGAGAAAGAAAAAAAAAGTAGAAGGTAATTTTCTTGATCAAGTTATCTAGTGAACACACTCCTACTAGGTAAGGAAGAAAATTTTAAAAGAAAATAGATCTTACGGAAGGTCAACCAAAAGAGGAAATAATAGAAGGAAGAAGGGCTATTTGCTACACCTAAACAGAAACAACACACACAACTTCGGATTTCATAATTACTGGTTACCTCTTTGTTTATTAAATATGAAAATTTAATTACAGCAACCAATGAGTTGTCTATTAAAATGAAACCGATGGCAAACTTAAGTGTGCTTCCAAGCCTGTAATAAAAGTATCTTAAAGGCTTAAATGGATCTAAACATGAGTATAATCTGTATTTGGAAACCACCTGAAGGTTCATGATGGTGATGGACACAGTTTTAAAGCAATATTGCCTTTGCCTTCGGTTTGCCAGGACTGTCACCAAAGATCAATCTGCAATAATTTATTGGAAGAATTTTGAGCTACATTGATAGAGTATGGCTACATAATTCACTGCTTAACAATAAACATAAATTTATAATAATTGCATCATGTTAGGTCTAGCAGCTATGATGGCCACCCTACAGGAATATGTAATAATTCTTTTCATGTTCTGTCTTAAAAGAAAGAACACTTGCAGAAAAGAAATCAACATTCATTTTGGAGCAGAGCATTGAGTTCTTCCATGAAACAAAATCTGTATCTCTAGTGCATTCAGTTTCTGGGTAATTTCGGTTTATTATTTACTGCAAGGGGCACTGCGTCTAAGAGCCAAGCAAGTCTTAAATACAGCTAATGTAATGTCAGAGGCTCCGTATTTCTAGAAGATTGGATTCAGGTCAATTTCTGTTTAATTGTTTAGAGAGTAAAACTTCATTGCTTAGAAGTTAATGGCCGCTACTTGAAACAGGTAAAGTGCTCTGTGGAACTCATGCCCTTGTGTATTCAATTTGGAATAGCTCACTAAATGGAACATACATTTTTAATATCCTACAGCTAGTAGGACCCATTACTCCTCACTCCTGAATTGATTCTGTCATGTATGCTCATTATTTCCCACATAAGGAAAAAGGTATGCTCTGTTTTTCATAAAAATGATTCTAAAATTATTACTTAATGCTTGAAATCTATAATGAAATAGTAGAATGGTTCTTCAAGCTGGTGTTGAATGTTCTGATAGTGCATACTGATAAACTCGAAGAACACTGCACTCCATTCAATACCTGAGAATACATGCCCATGTCCTCTCACACTTTTTTTAAAAAAAGGATTTCCTTTATATTTTGAAATTATAATAGTTAAATCAGTTCACCCTTCCCTTTCCTACTACCAAACCCTCTCACATTGATAAAGCAGTCTGCCTTCATCTTAGGCTTGAAAGCCATCTCATAGTAAAAACAAACTAGATTCATTCTTATTTATGATTAAATCTGTTTCTCAAATCTGCTTTGTACCACCTGTAATCTTAACAACAAATGGCTCTGTACTGCCTGTTCTAGGAAAGAGCAACCATACCTTTGTTTCAAAGGTTATTATGACTTTCTCTTGTTATGATTACATTGTATGACCACCTTGCAAGCATTTCTTTGTTTCAGGAAGTTGTTATGCTCTGTTTCTGTAATATCACCTGTTAGCCTGCCAAGTCCTCCATTTAGAAACTCAAACACCTGGACTTTACAAAGTCTTTATCTTACCAATGTCCCAGAAAAATCCTTTTAGCTCCACTTTTAGGGAGAGACAGCCCACATATATGAAAAAAAGAAGCTTGCTTAATTGTTTGCTTTAATTAATTTGATCATAATGATTGAGGTCAGTGGTCTTTTTATTTGCATCTGTGGGATTAACGATATACCCCTCCTCACTCTATTCAAATTTATGACCTCTTTTTTCTCTTGATTGTTGTTACACAAATCTCTGTGTGTGTGTGTGTGTGTGTGAGAGAGAGAGAGAGAGAGAGAGAGAGAGAGAAAGAGAGGGAGAGAGAGAGAGAGGGAGAGAGAGAGAGAGAGAGAGAGAGAGAGAGAAGGTGCATGTGTATGTTCCTAAATACATAAAATTGTAGGAATATCAGAAAGTACACCAGAGAGTTTTACTAACATGACTGCCTAAACTTAAGAGTTGAACAAAGACAACAGTCAGAGATACACTAATGTGGACTGTAGCAGGGGGAGTGCTGGAAGTTCAAGAACCCTCCACCCTACACAAAGAACTACAGGCAATTAAGGAGATGGCAAAGGGAGGGGAGTAATTAGCATACATGTGTATGGAATTGTCAACAAATAAAGAAGCAATGATAGAAACTCACCATCTCCTTCTCTATTTTTCTCTTGAATATTGAAACTAGTGCCTCACTCATGGTAGGCAGATACTCTATAATTGAGTTCTGTCCCTAGCTTCCAAATCATTTTGTCTTACATTAAAAATGGCATGTAAAATAAAGTATACTTAAGCATTTTTCAATATACAAGTCCTAAATCACTCTCTGACCTTGTTTAAGTAGTGTTGACTTCTGTGCTTTGCTGCCTTTCTGGAGGGGTGGTAGCTTGATGTTTGAGAGAAGAACAAGAATGCCTCATTTTGTTTTCTTCATCAATGTGACTGAGATGAACATTCCCCAGCCTTTCTTTCCATCTAATACCAAGTCAGACTTAACCCTAAATTCTTACTTAAATTTCAGCTACTATGTCAGATAGCTTGAATATCTCCCCTTCATCTCTGAATTTTATATTGTGAAAATTAGTGTCTTTTCTCCTCTAGAAACATTCATCTGCCCTTTTCTGTTCCTTCCTCTCAAAGATTCTCTGGTCTTCCACTTTTTTTTGTTAAATATTAACCAGAATGATATTCAAATCATGCACATTTTAAAGAAAATTATTTCTGCTTAAATTATGTGTAGGTTTTTAATCACAGGTATGTCTGTTCACCATGTGTGTTAAGTACCAAAAGAGTGCATCAGAGTGCCTGCGACAGGAATTATAGAAGGTTGTGAGTCAACTTACAAAGGCTAGAAATCATTACTGGATGCCCTGGAAGAGAAGCCAGTGTTCTTAACCCTTGAGCTATCTCTCTAGGCTCAAATCATGTATGTTTTTAAAATATCATTTCTTTTGTATTTTGAGAAACATATACAAACATGGTTTACAAGCATTTGATGGAGTAGTATGGAAGACAAGTTACATTTGCTGAAAGATTATTGCTTGATTCATCACAGGTATATCTCCATGGGCTAAATTAATATTCTTAAAAACATAAATGCTGGCCTTAAAGTAAAATAAGATGGCAAGATGATAACATAGAAAAGCACTAGTGAAAACAGAACATTTAGAATAAACAGTCCTTTACAAATTATTCTAAAATACTTACATCAACAATTAAGAAGTCCAGCCAACACCAGGCATTGGTGAAATATGTTTTATAGCCATAGGCCACCCATTTGAGAAGCATCTCCAGGATGAAGATGTAGGTGAAGATCTTGTCAGCATACTCCAAAATAATCTTAATGGTCTTTTTCTTTTCAATGTATATGTCTTCAAAAGCCTGTGAAAACAGCATTCAAATTTTAATTCCTGCCCAGTCTAAAATTTATATTTCACCAGAGAAGCAGGAAATGTAATCCTGGTAGACACATCACAGAAAGCAAACGTGTGAAAGCAGACCGGCTACTTGACTCTAGTTTGCAGTTACTGAGAACAGGTGGTTCTGACATTCTTTTCATTGTTGCCAAAGGCAAAGGGACTGCTAAAGAATGTGATTACATCCTGCAAGTAATCCTCTGAAAAATCACAGTCAGCAGACTTGAAGTGTGTGTGTGTGTGTGTGTGTGTAGTCTAGCTCTCAAAGTTTTCCTGTGCCTTTAGCCCAGTCCTGAGAGCTTATAGAAGCCTCCTACACAGAAACCACAACTCTAAAACATGAGACGGAAGGGGTTTGGTGCCAAAGAAGAAGTGTGCTCTTAGAATTGGGGTACAGGTTCAGTGTGAGGGGTAGCAAGTCTCAAAGATGAGACAAAATGCTCTGCTTGACCTCACTGTGACTGGTCTCAGAATCAAGACAGGACTCAGACAGATGCAAGGTCTCAACGTCCAGGGACAACTTTGTGGATGCAGAAGCATAAAGGCGAGGAAAGATTTGGGATTTAGGTGTCATGATTAATTATTTCAGGTCCTACTTCCATTTTCTTTTAGGTGTATTCTCATCTACTGGGTTAAAAATAAGTGGTTTTGAATTAAAAACCTTGACATTTTCTATATTTGAGATACGAAGAAACATTTTATTTATTTATTTATTTATTTATTTATTTATTTACTTATTTTTTTTTGGTTTTTCAAGACAGGGTTTCTCTGTGGTTTTGGAGCCTGTCCTGGAACTAGCTCTTGTAGACCAGGCTGGTCTCGAACTCCCAGAGATCCGCCTGCCTCTGCCTCCCGAGTGCTGGGATTAAAGGCGTGCGCCATTACCGCCTGGCTCGAAGAAACATTTTAAACTCTGTAATTAGTTTCCTTCTTTGTTAAGAAGGAAAATTTTATAGTTTCTTAGAGTTGTTTGAAAATATAATGAGAGAAATGTATATCAAAACTATAAGATATAGTAATTAATTACTACAGTATAGCTATGATTTGCGTTTATTTTACCGACAGTGTAAGAGTCAAAGTTAACCTGTAAGCCCCACTTGCCCCAGGATAGATAACTTTCTGGAATGCTGGGAGCTATGGTTCTTGGGAAATAAGAAGCCACTTGTCTTCACTCCCCTAAACAAGTTTGTTTACATAGGATGTGTTTGATCACATGTGGGTGGGGTGTACACGGGCAGGAAATATGTCAGGATGTATATTTGCCCCAAATTGGACCTGATGGGAAATGCAGTGAATTGTGGGTTTTGCCTTTGTAAGGTTCTGCAAAATGTGACTTTGCTGCCATTTCCCAGCAATCCAGGGATGGACCTGGCCAGAGTCTGTTTACCACACCAGTATTTAATTAAAGCTTACTTTAAATTTGACTCAGAATTGAGGAACTGGTTTGTCTCTAGTGAATCTCAGGGTTAACAACAGGAATTTCAAAAGACTACCTTACTTGGTAAAGTCCTTGATCAGATGCCAACCGACTGAGATTCCTGTTTCCTTTGTTCATGTGAGTCACTTAATTCATGGAAGATGTCCTCTTCTAAAATACCATTCTTGTTTTTAGACATTTTGAGCTAAAAGTTTATTTAAAACTTTAACCTTTTAGGCCAGGCCGTGGTGGCACACACCTTTAATCCCAGCACTCGGGAGGCAGAGGCAGGTGGATCTCTGTGAGTTCGAGGCCAGCCTGGTCTACAAGAGCTAGTTCCAGGACAGAAACCAAAAAGCTACGGAGAAACCCTGTCTCAAAAATCAAAAAAACAAAACAACAAAAAAAACCTTTAACCTTTTAAACCTTTTTTCTGGTTACGTATACAACTTAGAATATAATAAACTTGAGAAGCTTTACTAGTTATTAAGATATAATATTATTAGGATTCTGATTGACATTCTGGTCACATTCACTTCTAATTTTAGAAGACTAGTCTTGTTAAGAAAGGCAGTGCTCTGTGGCTCCTGTCTACTCTCACATAGTATATCAATAATGCAGAGTCCTCAAAGACATCACAGACTGAGAAATTACAGGTTTCTCCCTGATAGACATAGATACAAAAATTACCAGTAAATTACTTGCAAATAACATTTAAAATTATATCAAAAAGATCATTCATTATGACCAAGTTGGCTTCATTCTACAGATGCAGGGTTAGTACAACATACATACATAAATAAATGTAATTCATCAAATAAATCAGCTCAGACCTAAATCACATGAATACATTAACAAAGGAAGAGAAGATCTTTGACAAAATTCCAAATCCCTTCAGGGTAAAGGCTCAGGATGGAGGGAATCTTCCTCAACATGATAAACACTATGCACTACAAACCTTGAATCAGCATCAAACTAAATGGAACAAACCTCAAAGTGTTCCTATCAGAATCAGGAAGACTACAAGCCCACAAACTCCATTCCTATACAATATAGGGTCTGAAATACCACTTAGATCAATATGTAAGAGAAGAAATAGAAGAGAAACCTTGAAATAGAGGTAAGATTATCCCCACTTGCAGATAGCTGATAAGCACTTCAAACATCATTGCAGAACACAAAATTAACACTCAAAGATAAGTACCTCTGGGGCTGCAGAGATGGCTGGGGGTAAAGAACACATTGCTCTGGCAGAGATCCTGAATTTGGCTCACAGCACCCACAGTGGGTGGCTCACAGTCATCTGTAACTCCAGTTTCAATGAACGGGGTGTCCCTTTCTGGCATCTGTAGGGTGCCATCTTTTCACACTCTCACGCATGCACACATGCACACACGCACACAGAGCACACAGCTAAAATATAAACTAAATTTTAAGTCAGTGGCTATATATATATATATATATATATATATATATATATAAAATCAGTGGACAATAATGCTAAGAAAGAAATGCGAATGAACCATGTAAACGAAAGTCTAAGGATTAATTTTCAGCAAAGCTTAGCCATACTTACTTTTCCTTTTTGCATATAAAGATAATGGTTTTTGTGAATCTAGAGAGTAGCCAACCTACCAGAGCTCCGCTGCTGAGCAAGATCATAAGAACGATAAAGCTTTCGAACCAGCTGTGTTCAACTATCCTGTAGCAGGTCTTCCTGATGGTCCACCAGACTTTCCCTTTCCCAGAGTCTATATTCACTTGGCAGCATGGAAATCTCCGCACACAACCTGGCAAGAAAGACATGTGTAGAACAAGCCCAAATACTTTAAATAAAATTGCTGTTAGCAGAGAAAAATGTAGAGTTCAATAAAAATCAATAAAAAATTGCTCTCAGTTTCTCATAGCAAGATAATTTAATAAGGTAATTCCAAGTAAGTTATTTTTACCCTACAATAGATAAAACATATTTATCTGCATCTTCTAATGACTTTTTTATTTTACTTTAAAGACTTCCATTACTTTTCTCAATATTTTTTCAGAATACCTTTTTTCAAAATGTTTTGTGTTTGTGTTTACTTTCTCTTGGTCAACAAGCTGTTAAGCATTGATCTGAATACTGTTGGACCAGTGGAAGGAGGAAACAGATAGGGTATGCCAAGTGGTATTCACGAAAAGCCAAGAGGTTACAATGGAGAGGTGATGGATAGGCGAACGGAAGTCTGAATGAAAGGGGCCAGAAAAATCATTATTACAGAGTTTAAAATTTTATTAAAATGTTCAAGTTGATAGAAAAATAAATAAATAACCAGAGTTATTTTAAAGACAAGAATTGTTGGAGGAGAAAGTTAACCATAATAAAGATTTTGCTTTGTTGGAGGCATTTTTGCCAGTCTCAAAATTGAAAGAAACATTGTTTTTTTTATAACTACAGAAATAAAAACACACTGCATTGTAATTAGAAAAGTAAGGAAAGTTTTGCCTGAGGTAAAGCCTCACAAAGACTGCCCCTAGGGTTTATCACACCCCAGAGATTTCTCTTTATTTGAGGCAGGAGTGCTCAGTCGCCTGCCTGACTTTCAGGCAAAGGCAAATCCCCAGGGACTTCCAACCTCGCTGGTTAGTAAGGCTATCACATCTTCTCTTTAGAATGACTATCAATTAAACGTAAACACAAAAGAATCTCTAAACAGTCTAATGAGTCCCAGAGCATCAAGTCTTTGTCTTTTGCGGGGTTCATTAGTCAGCTTTCGTGATATCTTACATAAAGTCTAAGCTGGGTTTCATCATGTTAAACCAATGATCCCTGATAACAAAGAAACTATCCAAAGACAGATGGCTCAAGAATATTATAGCATGATCAATATAATCAATTTAAAACTGATTAGGAAAACAAGTTCTTTAATACTCTCATTCAAAATGTCTACTTGTTTTAAAGCAAATGTTTCATTCATAATTTCCTCTCAAAAAAGAAAATAAAAGACTGAATGGGTTGCCCATTCTGTATTAAAGTGGGAATTGGTAATTAGTTATCTGTACAAAGAGTTGATGAGCTGAGAATATTTTAAAAGATGATAAATTGGCTCCACCTACCAAATTAGCTGAAAACCCATAATTTTTTAAAAAAGAAGTTATACATTAACTCAGATTCTGATGATATAATTTACTAATTGAATAACTCCATTGGAGTACAGTATAGGAGCAAGTACAATCATAAATTATGTCATACCCATTATTAATTGGTTGGTCATACTTAAAATTAATTGATTTCTAAGACATTAAGAATGTTGAATAGCATCATGACATCTATGGAAGGAGCAGAAAGCCTTGAATTATAAAGCCACACATAGAACTAATGAAAGACATAGCATAAGAGGAAAAAATGAAGCAAAGGACAGAAGGCAAATTGATAAAACACACCAGCAAGGTGAAAGTAAGAATCGAGAAGAATGAATAGATTTGAGCAATGAACAGCAAAACAAACCAACAAACAAACAAAACTAGCAAGCAAACAAAATCTCCCAACCCATCTTTGGTGAAAGTACCAATTTAATTTAGCATCTCTCTTCTTCCTTTGATTTTTCTGTTGGTTTTCTCAAAAGAATATTCCCTGTGGGCCTAATGCTACGCCGGTTTAAAGAGTTAAATTATTTGATTAGCTCAATTTCATTCTATTTATACTCAAATTTTAAGTAAGTGCCATTCCTAAACTACACAGGAGAAATCTTGACAGCAAATAATTGTACAAATTATTTTTACAAGGCTGTTACAAAAGTTGTTAAGACAGAAGTCATACATTTGGATGCAATTCTTTTGTTTTGGTTTGTTCTAAGGCAAGTTCTTCTGTAACCCAGGCTACATGAAGTTAAGCTTCCAACTCCCCACACTTTTGTCACCATCTCCCAATTACTGGGATTGCAGACAGCTACCAGCTGGTTCGACAGAATGCAAACTTTAAATATTTTTAACCTAACTGCTCTTAACAGAACTTCATGAAAATTTTCAAAGCACTAATTCCTGCAAACACAATATATATTGACAGGTTATAATGCTCTTTTATTTCTCATATAAGATAAATTCAATATATTTTTAAAAATCCGTGTATCACTGTAGTGTACATACCTTTACTTCCCAGTGTCTTTGCCTAATTTACTAATGACTTAGGGTACTTCCTAAGAAAGCTATGCTTGGAAGAATAGGAAATCCCCGTTTTGCAAATAGTCCCCTGTAGCATTACAAACTAAGACAAACTTCAAAACATAATGAATGTGAGAGTTTCAGTTTTTCCCTTACCATCCGTAAAACATGCCTCTGGCTCATCTGGATTTATGGGCTCAGCTTCTGCTTCTTCTTCTCCTGGCAGAGGGTTATCCACTGTGCTGCACTCAGAGGAACTGGATCGGTTCCGTCTCTAAAAAGGAATTCACCACCCCAACCAAAGAGGTCATTTATTGAATGTTCAAATATGACAGTTAAGCCTCATTTAATGACCAGTCATGCAAAGTGTCATGAAAAATGCTTAACAGTATGATGACCATAAGAACAAAGAAACACATGTTGAGATCAAGTTACCCTATGGCACACCTAAAATTGATCGTTCTATCTACACATCCTGCACAAAAATAAATTTCATAATATCAGTAAGTAGGTAACAGTTGGACAAACCTGGCAGAAGATAGCATTTTACTTTAGCTAAAAGTTGAGAAATTATTTGCCATAAATATTATGTTCATTATGGACTTATGTGAAGTTATTTTTTAGGGAAAACTTACCTCTGGCGAACATGATACAAACGTGACAAGTTGCCAATCCCACATGACTAAAAGGGCAGAGCCCATAGTTGCCAGAAAAAGATTTTAAGTAGCTGGGATTTTAAAAATTGTACAATAATATCCCAATATGCTCTATTTACTTTTAGGACAGAATAAGTAGCAGGATGCTATAGATAGAAAGTCTTTAAACAAGACAAATATAAAATGTAAGCCATATTGGAATCCAAATGTTAAAGACCCTACCACCACCCATCTTAATCTCAGATTTTATATAATGGAGAAGGAGATCATAAAGTATTACTTTTGAAAGCAAAAGATGTGGCTTCTTAAGGGAGCATCACATGCAAATGCTGAAACAAAAAGTCAATGGAATTAAACACGGTAGACTCACACAGGAGAGCAATGAACTCGTCATTATGATCATTCTGCTGATCATAATGTAGCCGAGTTCCCCTCCCCAACTTTATGGTCGAGTAGTATGTCTGCACATATACACACATACACAGAAGGTTTCAGATACAGTACATACAGTAAATTCAGCAAAGCTCAGGTAAATTCATAATATTGGCTTATAAAGGGGTAGAGTATCTCACAATGGAAGAGTTCATTTCTCCTCCTCGTTTGCTAAATGACACATGAAAATGAAAAACTACTTATCATGAAAGTGACTCCCTTATTAAAATGATATCTTAGTTTGGTATTAAATTTTAAGATGAACATCAAAGTTCTTTTTACATGAATTGTTATAACAATCACACATCAGTCATAAGTAAAATAGGCATTAATTATTGGTGGTCTTTTTAATAACCAGAGTGAAGAATTAGAAACATCTTATTAAATTAATACTTCAATATATATGCTATTCCTACAAGGTTTAGGCTTTCACTATTAATATCAGTTATAAAGTTTACCAGAATTAGCCTTCCTTTCTTCTATGACTTGACTACAAGTGCTTTTTAATAGTATTTCTTTCCTTCTATGAAATATGCACTTGATTCAGAATTATACAACAAGTCATCTCCACTTTCTCCTTGACTCAACTCTATTGAAATAGGTAATGTAAAACCTATATATATATATCTACATCTCTATCCTACCTGCTTTCTTCCTGCCTATCTGTCTGCCTGTCTGTCTGTCTGTCTATTCATCCATCTATCCATGTATTTATGTATGTATGTATGTATCATCTATCTATCTATCTATCTATCTATCTATCTATCTATCTATCTATCTATCTATCTATCCATCCATCCATGTATGTATGTATCCATCCATCCATCCATCCACCCACCAACCCACCCACCAACGATCCATCCATCTTTCCTTCTTTCTTTCTTTCTTTCTTTCTTTCTTTCTTTCTTTCTTTCTATCATCTATCTATCTCTATCTACCAATCTATCATCTATCTGTCTGTCTATCACTATTTACCTATCTGTCTGTCTGTCTGTCTATCTATTATCTATCTATCTATCTATCTATCTATCTATCTATCTATCCATCCATCTATCTACTGCGTGTATCTACAAAAATTAGTGGTTGGGAATGCATCTTTATTTTCATTTTAAACTTGTATAGCTATACAACTATACAACTATCCACTTATATTATTGAAAATATGTTAAAACCAAAAGGTTTATTAAATTTCACAGTTTTCTCTTTCATTTGCCTTTGTATTTTTCATTATGTTGAATTTGAGGAAAAACATGTTAAATATTCACCATATTAAAAAAAATCCTCCCTATGTTGATTTCAGACACATTTATTACTTTTAAACCCTAACACAGGCATTAACACCAAAAGACTACTTCATGATACAATGGAAAACAGTCACTGCTATTTGATTCTTGATCCATAAACTTCCAAGTATGACTATCTAAAGACAACAATTTTTTGCTCAAAAGCAGAAAATCAGAACATACACAGCATGCACTGTAGAAAATGCAGAACTCAACAACATTTCTCAGAGTACGTCTGATACAGAAGACATCCCAGATATATGATACATTTAGAATAATTACACATCTTGAATCTATTTGCCTCACACAAGGAATGATATATTGTTTATGTAGCAGGGCCTGGAAAATTTATTTTACCCTGTTATGAAAACAGTGGGAAGTAAGGGAGAGCAAGAAGGTGGAGAGAAGCAAATTGAAAAGAAAGGACTGGTTTTAAACAACAACAACAACAACAAAACTGCGGCAAAATGATACATTGCATCTTAATTACGAGCGACTAAAACTCTTCTTCTTTTACTAATATAGTGTAAGCATCCCTTTTGTTTTATTATTTTCTTTTCAAGATTTCCTCATTTCTGCTATCAGAAAGATTTGTTGGCATCCCAGGGATCAGCCTTCTACTCAGTTATTAGCAGTAATAACTCACACAGTCAACATGGCAAATAGTTTCAGATGCTAAAGAAATCATAAAAGCAGCCTTAGCCATTGTCAAGAAGATTTAAAAGAGGCCGGGCCGTGATGGTGCACGCCTTTAATCCCAGCACTTGAGAGGCAGAGGCAGGCGGATCTCTGTGAGTTCGAGACCAGCCTGGTCTACAAGAGCTAGTTCCAGGACAGGCTCCAAAACCACAGAGAAACTCGTCTCGAAAAACTAAAAAAAAAAAAAAAAAAAAGAAGAAGAAGATTTAAAAGAAAGTCAACAACTTACTGAGTCATGACTTTCCTCAGCATCTCCTACAAGGGCACTCTATATCCAATGTACAACAACTGATACAACTAAATGGTGAGATCCTGGCTAAAAGCATGAACAAACAAAAGCCACATTTGGAAACATAAGGAGTTTGAAGGCTGCATATTTCTTTTCTAGATCTAGTAGTGAAGTCTTCAAACTTTATAGTAACTAAAAGGGGAGGGGCTTTCCCTAATAAAAGTTTCAAGGCTTCTGTGTGGTATCAAAGAATGACCATGATGACTATTGATAGAAAATATTTTAAAAGCATTTAGCAAACGTTATCACAACTGACACCTGTTGAAATTCCAAGTGGGTTGGCAAGGATTTAAACTAAGCAAAGGTGAAGATAGAATCTGAGGTGTAAGTATAGACTGAAAGCCTCAAACTCTTTGTTTATTTGTTTATTTATTTATTTTGTGTGTGTGTGTGTGTTTTTTTTTTTTTTTTTTTTCCGAGACAAGGTTTCTCCATAGCTTTGGTGCCTGTCCTGGAACTAGCTCTTGTAGACCAGGCTGGCCTCGAACTCACAGAGATCTGCCTCCCTCTGCCTCCCGAGTGCTGGGATTAAAGGCGTGCACCACCACTGCCTGGCTCTCAAACTGTTTTATATATTGTTCTTAAATGCAAAACAAATCAGAAAGAAAAAAAACAAATGATTTGTATCTTTTTTACAATTTCATCATCCCCTAAGTGAAGATCAGGATGGGAAAATGCCAAAGACAAGAATAATTATCAGTTTTCTCAACAAAAGAATTTCTAATGTTGAAAGTACAATGTAAAATACAAAGATTTCATTCATGAAAAATGTTTCTCCTAACCTTCATACAGCCTTTCATCAAAGCATCATATTTCAAGTCACCCTGTAAAAATGAAAAGCTCTGTTTTACTTTGTCAACATTTTGAACCATTATTCTATGTGTATATAAGTGTGTCTGTATTAACATATTAGTGTAATGCTTTCTGAGACCAGAACAAGGGCATCGAATTCCCCAAGTTGAGTTGTAGGCAGCTATAAGAAACCTGACATGGCTGCTTGGAACTGAAACAGAGACCCTCTAGAAGAGAAATAAGCACTCTTAACCACCGAGTTAATTCTCCATCCCCAGGAATATAATTTCTTGATATGTACTGCATCTTGTATAACATTAGTTTGGCAAAAATTTATGAATTCACAATATAAACATATATGTAAGCAGCATATATATTTATGTGTGCATATATAAGTACATGTAAGTGTGTTTCTGAAAATTTTTGAAATGCTGTATGCTCCACTACCTATATAGGTGCTACTTTATACATGCATATTTTATTCATGATCTAATTGAAGGATATTTATTACATTGTGAAATAGTTTTCTTCAAGATCATTGAATTAAAATCACTAGCAATTGAGAAAAGGAAAATATTTCCTTTACTTATAAACAATAATCTCACAGATACAAAACACTAAAATACCAGAGTTTTTGTTATTTTTTTCTTTTTCCTTGTAAATTGTTAGTCCTTTTTTCTAGAATGTGACTGTTTTAGGATAACACTTTGCTTTCTTCACTGCACAGTGGACAACAAATAATACGAACATTTCAACATGACAGAGAAAGTAAAAATATGAACTGGATTATAAAATAGGCAAGATTCTTAATATGGCTTTATTTCTCATTCTTTCAAAGATTATACTAAAACTAAAAAAATTTTCTTGATGTCAGAATAATTTATTTTTGAAATATAAGTTTTAGAGAATTTAGATAAAGCAACCTATGTTATTGTTTATAACCTTAGCAAAAGTGTCTCTGTCTCACCAAAATAGAGCTGAAGTGCTCACTTACTTCTTTTTAAAACTAGAAGCAGAGGCAGCTCTGTGTAGAAGCAGAAACGGACTTTCATTAGTGGGAGATACTACTTCTGGAATTAAATGATATATTTCAAACATTTATTTCTCCTTGGGAGGCATAGCTCATTAACATTTACTTGATTGTGTTTAAAAATGAATAAACATTTCTAATCTAAGGTTTTTTTTTAAAATATTTATTTATTTATTATGTATACAATATTCTGTGTGTCTGCAGCCAGAAGAGGGCATCAGATCTCATTTCAGATGGTTGTGAGCCACCATGTGGTTGCTGGGAATTGAACTCAGGACCTTTGGAAGAGCAGGCAGTGCTCTTAACCTCTGAGCCATCTCTCCAGCCCCCTAATCTAAGGTTTTGAATTGATTATAAAAATAAAGTGGTTGTATTCGCCAAATCATTTCAAAATTACTCAAAATTTAAACTTAGATGTTGGGTCAAAAAAACAAAACAAAACAAAAAAACCCACAAAAAACAAAAAACAAAACAAAACACAAAAAAGATGTTGGGTCCATCGGCTGTGCTCTTACTTTCCTGGAAATGCACTCTGAAAGCAGAAATGCTGAGTCTTCATTTCCCTATCTGTGAATACAGAGCTAGAAAAAATGGTCCTTTTCTATATGATTTGGGGTTCCCAGGGGTCCAGAGAGATGTCCCCAGCTAGGTCCTTGGGCAGCTGAGGAGAGAGAGCCTGAAATGGCCTGATCCTGTAGCCATACTAATGAATATCTTGCATATCACCATAGAACCTTCATCTGGCGATTTTAGTGTTAATATCTAAAATATTCCTCCCATTAAATTTTAGTTCAATAAAACTGTTAATATACTCAATTTTTAACCTGAGAGTGGTTTTACGTTAAATATGATTTCAAAGGTCATTTACTATGGTATCTTACTTTTATAATCCATCCCATAGCATCATATAGATCATGCACTGGAAATCAGTTCAGAACATAAAAGATATACCAAAAGTAATCAAGAAAGTCACAAAAAAAGATGGAATACCCCCAGTGACATGCTGTGACATAGATTCGTCGATGGAACAATTGTATGCTTTTCTATTTTCTTGCAATGGGTCAGGCAGAAAGATTTTGTAGCTGAGCAGCATGCAAGACACTGAAGAAACATCGTATATGTATGAGGTTTTAGGTAACCTGTGTAAAAGTGGTCACATGTGTCTCTGCGTAGTTAAAGCACAGAGCTGCATCCTGGGGAGTTCCACTGTGGTTTTACCCTTGCAGAAGGGAGAAGGTTAGGTTCTGAAGCTGAGAAAGACAGCACGAGGAAGCAGTCAGCTGTGACGTAAAGTGTGTAAGGGCTTAAACCTGCAAGGAGAAACTTAGCATCTGTCTAAAATACATTCTGTGGGTTCACCATTAGGCATTATATTTGAAACATAATAAAAATAAATGAAATGTCACTGAAGTAGACATAAAAACAATCCTTCCGTTTTATAGTTCTCTTATTCAGCAAATGAACATTTACACTATTATATACTAAGCAATCTTTCTTATTTGTCCTTCAATGCAAGCAATGTTTCAGAAATGGATTATATACCCTGTGGGCTGGGTGAGAGCAATGGTATGCAATGTGAGGACAATACTCTAAAGTTAGCATTTCCCCATTAACTTTTAGTTATCATGTTTAAACTAGCTTCAAGAGTTTCGACAGCACAGCAGGAAAGTAATACTCCAAACCTATGAAAGCTAGATATTTCAGACCAAAATTTCATTCTCCAATAAAGATGGAAAGACTTTCCAAAGCGTTTGGAACTGAGGAAAAGAAATGATCGAAGTCTAATTTTGTAGAAGAGTGATTTCCTTTAGGAACCTTAAGTGAAAAGAGCAGAGTCAAAGCCCAGCACCCCTCTAATAGGAACTAACAAACAATGAAATTTAGCCAGTAAGAGCTTTTCTGGTGAGAACGATAATACTTTACAAAGTTCAATACTAAGTGAAAACACAAACTGCCCTTTAATGAAAGAATGAGAAAAAAATTTGATAAAATCTAAAGAGATACACACAAGAACAATTTAAAAACCATTACAGTAAGTTGGTATAAAAGCTTTAACTTTGATTATATAAAATTTAAGTAACTTTTTATTAGATCAATAAAGTGCATGCATTTCATATCAGGTATGCACCTCATGTTTTCTTTAGAGATGATGGCTTTCAGATTTACAGAAATAAATACTGAACAGATGAGTGAATGGAGGGTTAAATGGGAGGATGAGGTGAGGGATATGAATGCTTTGTTGTTGGCCTGTGATTTCCTTCTGTGGCACAGTCGGCTACTGAATTTACCCCTGTGTGCCAGGGTTTGCCTCATGGGCCACCTTCTCCAGCCTTCAGACATACATCAATTATTTGGGGGGGCCCTCAAAGGGATACGACAGGATCTGGTATAGAATATGTTTACTCTGCCTAGGTTGCAATAGCTTGCATATTTATCACAACTGCAAACTGTCAGATTAAAATGATATTACTATTTGAATCAATGATTACTTAATGTACATGAACTTTTAAGGTCAATTTGAAAATCGAATATTTAAAAAGGTCAAAATATTTAATGACTATAATTTATGAAGGAAAGAAATATCCCTGTCTGAATGCTGGGTACATAATCATAGAAAATAATAAACTCGATCCCTTTTGCACATGATTTCAAGTACTGGATGAAATAATTTTAGTTAGTTGCATAGTGTTTAGGCAACTAAAATGGATATAATACTTGTAGAATAAAGTAATTTTTAAAGTTTTTTCTTTAAGTTTTATTGACATATATGAAACTGAATTTTAAGATATGAAAATGGTTAAATATTTACAGTTCCTTATCCTTAAGTTTCATATACTCTAATTTGGTGTATTTTTTGCATCAGGTGTTCCTTTGTTTGGAATAATCTTTAACAACATGTAGTCTTGTTAGATGACTCATGAGTAATTACAGAGGGCAGAAGACAGAGACATAATGGCAACATGCTCTTGAAAGAGATTGCTATCCACCACCAGATGGCGTCAAAGCAGCAGCGTTGGTGGGGTCTTTCCCTAGTGCTTTCAGATTGAAGTTGGCTCTGCTAGCATCTTGAATCCAGAACTCTGGAGTCAAGAACTGTTAAGGAATATGACCTGAGTCCCTGCGTGTGTTTCTGAAGCTCTAGACGGTTAGTAAATCACTAACATATCTTCACCCAGAGCTCATTATATTTTAACTTGCTGGTTAAACCATACAGTAGGGTTTCGTGGCTGAAAGAAAGTAAGATTTTTCTCTCTCTCAGCAGTGCAGCACAATTCCTGGAGGGTAGTAAATCGAAATATGTATTTATCAAGCAAATGGCTCCATCCCACGCTTCGTTGAGATTTCTAAAGAGGAAGCAATTCATTGCCGATGGGAAACATCTGTGCAGTGTGTGAATGCTCCCTGAGTACTTGCAGGGCTTACAACACCCCAGCAGTCTGAGTGAGAACTATTAATCCAGTGTCTGCATTCCGAGAGGCAGTGGCTGTGTTTTCCTTCTAAGTACACTGTAGATGGTCGTATGTCTTTTCTGTCTCAGAGGGGAACTGGGTTTTTAGAGAAATGTGCCCTTTCATTGACAGTTATTTAGTCAGAATTGACGAAGATACTTTGCTGAGTCATTCTTTGGAAAGATGTTTCTTTATGGAATATTTTGACTTGAATGTTGTACTCATTTAATTGTTTGCCTCTGCCAGCAAACCTGCTTGTGTGAGAGGTGACACAAGAAAGGATAAAAATGTCTTCATGAAATGCACTGGAAATAACACACAACCCACAAAGAGCAGGGCTTTGGGGAAATGAAAGCAAGAGGGAGATTTGTTCCATCCCTTTGGTCAAAATGTAGATTTTTGAAATAGGGAACTGGTGAAATATTTTTTTTTTTTTTTTTGGTTTTTCGAGACAGGGTTTCTCTGTAGCTTTGGAGCCTGTCCTGGAACTAGCTCTGTAGACCAGGCTGGCCTCGAACTCACAGAGATCCGCCTGCCTCTGCCTCCCGAGTGCTGGGATTAAAGGCGTGCGCCACCACCGCCCGGCCCTGGTGAAATATTTGATGTGGAACTTAGTGCTACTTTTGCAGCAGGTACAGTCTGCTTAGCGTCATCAACCCTCACTAGGAACACGCTGATCGTTATCTCAAAGACATTTAAGGGTAGAAAATGAATACACTTCCAAGGGAGGGAAAAAACTATTGGGAATCTGGAAGGGGAAGCTGGAGTTAGAGATGGCGGCCATTAGAGAAGAGGTGTGCAAGAAAGAAGGATGTACTTCAGACAAATGTGGTCGGTGTTCCTTAGCTCCTAACTGAAAAACAAGGCAGAGACTGCAAAGTCAGCCCAGGAACATTTTAATCTAGGAAAAACTGAAGCAAATGAACCCAGGGTTTTCACAGTGGACCAAAGCCGGATTTCTGACTCACTAGAAATACAGAGATAACTTTGTCTGTCATTCCTCAAAAGATGTATGTCCTTTTTGTTTGGGGAGACAACAACACCATTTAATGTATCCCCCAAAACCGAAAACTCAAATATAAATAATAAATCAAGAGAGAGGTATTAAAATTATATAGGACTCAAAATTAGATGAGTTTCTGTCAGCTAGAGCAGAAATTAGGAAGAACTCAACAGGTAAGTGTTTGGAGAGCTTTGTATGCACTCACGGAAGCTGGGATTTAGGAGCTAATGACATAATAGAAGAATTTAGATTCAAATTTTAAACATTTATGCAGAGTTTGTCCACAGAAGGAAATCTTAAGCAAAGTAACACAGATATAAAATGCTTATGGCTTACAGGGAAAGTTACTTGTTTTCAGGAGGCTTTGGAGGAGACTGGGAGGAAGTAGTGGTGGTCAAAGCTGCTCCAGTCTCTAGTGTGAAGCTTTACATGTAATGCATACGCCAGGAGACTTCAGAAACTCTATCATGGAAAGCACATGATTAGGAGTGGTCTGAAGTAAAATTAGTTTTCATACACAGATTACATGAGACGTGAGGCAGAGGGACTAGTTGGAATTGACAGGTAGGGAGTGTACAGGTAAGAGTGATGGAGACGACAAGGGAATTTCAGGGTGCAGACGAAGGCTGTAACCACAAGAAAGCGATGGAGAATGGGAAGGTCAACTGTTAGCTAAACTGGATTAAATGAGTTATTAAATAAGGAGCAAGAAAATATTATGCAAACGGTCAGCAAGCTGTTTGGAATGACACACACACAGTCTCTCTCTCTCCGCATATCCAACGTTAGACCAGAGAACACCAGAAATCTCAAATATTAGTTCATCTTCAAACTGCTAGGGCAACAATATATGTAAGGTGACCTTACCTCTTTGCTGTAGTCGCTATCTGAGTCACTACTAAGTTCTTCAGTATTCATGTTTTCCAAATCAGATTCCCCAGGTGCAATTGGCACAGTCACCGTGAGGCTGGGATTATGAATAAAGGACTGGTAATCATTGTCATCCACAAAGCTTTTGTCTATACTGCTCCCAAAACCACTCAGTTTATCCTTTTCTTTGTGGAAATTGTGATCTTTGCTCATCTCAGCGAGAGTCCGATTTGAGATATAGTTGTCTTTTCTGTTGTTTGGATCTACTGCTCGCTTTGTGTCCTTGGAACCCTTTGGTTTTTTGGAAAATGATTTTAGGAGAAATTCACGTAGGGTCCGTTTCACATAATTTATTCCTCTTTTGATCCTGGCCACTGCGATCTGGAGGTTGTTTGCATCAGTGTCTTCTTCAATTGCTGTAAGATTGTCAGAACTAAAGGAGCTCAGTAATAAAGCCAGAAACAGGTTCAGGACCTACAGCAGGGTAGATGGGGGGGGGGGGCAGGAACACGGGAAATACAAAAAAGTACACTTTTTAGAAATAGAGGTCATAATATAAACCCACAATGACAAAAATTGAAGCACCTTTTAATGCTTTTGTCAGAACTCTCTCCGCATACAGACATGGGGGCTTGGACAGCAGAGGGTCAGCAATGCTCCTGATGAATTGTCACGAGAGCAGAGAATCATCCCCCATCATGATCATCATGTCATTTATCCATTTGTTTCTGTTCGGCCATGTGAGCTAGCCAAATTCCTTTAATGGATCTCAAATGTTTTTTTTTTAACTCACCTCTGATTGCTACTTACTTTCATGGGAAGCAAAGTGTGCAAGAAAATTAGATTATTGTCACTATACTGTCATTCATTGTACCTGACCATTCAGGTCAAGCTTTAAACACATTGAACACAATTCATGCAAGACAATGAAACTGATTGGCTGACTTTATTGAACATCTTTTATGTCCTGGAAAAAGTGGCCAACAAGGTCAGGGCTATCCGTATCCTGGAAGCAAGATCTTTTTTGAAAACAATTCATTCCTGCCTTTATTTCTGAATTATGCATCCAAGTGAATTTCAAGTGTTAAAATTTTCACCAAGGGCAGAAGACATGTAAATTGTATATATATTTAAAGGTTTAAATGTGAGTTACAAACAAAACTGAGCTACAATTAAATAATAAGTGTCTTCACACCCAAATTATCTACTGCATATTTTTATATAGGCTGGGAAAAATGGAATACATTGGGAAAGAGGAGAAAGATTACAGCTTAAAAGTGCTGGCTTCTTCCTGGCTGACATCCCATGAGCTGCTAGGCTCCACATGCCCCCTTGCCATTATGGATAGCAATTGCTAAAAGAGAGCCCAAGAAAATCTTCCCTCTTTTTAAACATTTATGTCAGGTGTCTGTTACAGGAATAAAAAGCCTGGCGGACACAGAATCATAGAAAACAATCTTGTATTTGCTAAGAACTTTTAGGTACTTTTAAACTGTTATCTTTTTAGTATTTTATTAAGAGCATATTTTTGACTTTTAATAGGAATAACAATGAAACACTCCAAAGATCTGTTTTAAATTAGTGGGCTACTCGCTAGCTCCAAGTGATAGACTCTTTCTAGTACCGTACTTATGACGCACCACTTCTTCAAGGAGAATAGATTCTGTGAAAATGTATTTCACTTCATAAAATGACAAGAAACTAATACTTATATTGGTTTAATGGATATCACAAATGAGAACAAAGTCAATTTCATGTAAATTCCATTAGCACATTAGGAAAGAAAAGAAATATTTATAAAAATAGCTGATAGATATCCCAGTCCAGCTTGGTGATAACTGTTCTCATCAATGTCCTAGCACAGACTAGAACTGACTAAAACCTACTTTTCCATGTGTCCCCTGAAATCTGTGGTTTTTAGTGGTTACAATAACTGCAAAATAAACTTGCATAAGCAATAAATATGAAATTTTTTCTTTCGTGTGTGTGTGTATGTGTATTGTGTGTATGTGTGTCTACAGCATTTTCCTTGTTTTTCTTTGAGTGCTGTTTTTCTTCAGTGGAATATGTTGCTGCTTGTGTTGTAGGGCACATGTAGTAGTAAGAGGCAGAGTCTTGGGTTCTTCAGCCTTGGGAGTCTCACCTTTTTTAGGTTCTGTCTGATAGCACATTGATGAGCATCAACTTCTTTGGAGAGACTGAAAAGCTTTTTAATTCTTCTAGCTCTTTTGGGCTCTAGTCATTTGTCTGCCAGTCTAGGAATATCTTCCTTTCCTCATTTTTACAATAACCACATTGAGAACACTCAGATTGGTATTCCCAATATACCTGGGAACAGACTTGCATTTCCTCTCTCTAATTCTCTTTGGTCTATAAAAACGATTGTCCCCACTTATCTAGGACAGACTCTGAAGGGCAGTGTTTGTCTGAGCCTGCATGGGCCAGGGAAATGACAGAGGCGAGAGATACTGACCATGGATGGTCCTTTGACCACGTTAATACTATTTGAAATTTGTCAGATTTAGATTCATACCTCTTTTACTCATTTTTAAGAGAACTATGTTTTATATATTTTCCCAAGGCAATTTTTTTTATTTTGATAATTTTATAATATTCTTGCCAGTATGAAGACTCATAAACACAGTGATGTGACTGTTATAATTTGTTGCTTTTACATTGTGGTTAAATATATATGTGGCTTTAAAAAAAAACCCAATTAACAAGATTCTGTAGACCTCGTTCCCCACATATTTTCTTCTGTATGTGAATTTCAAGACCCATTGAATTTCCAGATATGTTAGCATGGACTCTTATTAAGTTAGCCTGGATTTAGAGTACAAATGTCTGTTCAGTAAGTGGTTCATAAACCTCCACTTTGCTAGGGAGAAGAGAAGAAAATTTTCTTGCTTATAAACCTTCCTGATCTAATGTTATTCTCTAGACCTTTCTTTGCTTGCATAATAATAAGGAAAAGATGTAAAGCCAAGGCAACTGCTTTATGGTATAATATTTTTTAATAAGGTTGACATCTTATTTGAAAAAAAAAAAGATTGTCCCCCATTCAACAGCTGACACACTCTACCATAGGTCAAGCTACCTTACTCCATGGCAAAACTTTGTCCTTCCCACCATTGATTTGGACCACAGAACCCTTTCACTCTCCACCCACAGCGCCAGCAGATACTCTTGTGTCCATGTGCTTCTTATAGAAAGTAGGAAGTCTGCAGTCATCGTCCGCTTCAGTGAGACCAGTGACAGCTGGTGTCTGGGAAGTAGGTATCACGAAAAAGAGCAAACCTTCTGTTTTTGTTTACTATGATGGACAAATACCTTGTGAGTAAAATGTGAGTTATTCATAATGAGAATAATGTAGATTTAATGCTTATTTATGGCTAAATCTGTTCTTCCTCTCAAAGAAGCACGTCTCACACACAAATATTACACTCTGTTTCTTCAAAGACTTGCTTCAAAAACTTTGCTAGAGTATCCCTCAAGAACTTGTCTTTCTTTACTGTGAGAAGACCATTTTCTTCCGCATCACTGCTTAAATTCACCACTTCTCCTGGCCTGATGATCTTTCTGTGTCGTTTTTCTTGGTCCCAGTGTGATACAAGTATACTGACTTACAAGCACTGTGTCACACACCATTTCAATCTTCACTATTTTATGCTAAATTTTTCTAAGGGAAAGCATACAGATAAAACTTGCTAGCAGGGTGCAAAACTTAAGTTCTTTAGCTAGACACAGCACTGCATTCTTGTAATCCCACTGCCCAGTAAGCCGAAGCAAGAGGATCATGAGTTTGAGGTAAAAGGAAACAATATGTATTTTTGCATATTAGAAGAATGTGTTAACCTACATCACACTAGAAAATGTATTTATCACTACAAGATGGTGATTAAGAATTAATTAAATAATTAAGAATCTTGAGTGGCAACTCAAGATAATTAATTTTGTGCCGTAAGGGTATAGAATTACCGTTGTATAATTTACTTGGTATACTTTTAGTATGTTATTGTTTAGTGTGAGATCTGATAAAAGTGGATTTTCTGTTCTGATCTCTAGCTCTTATTTTTAATGGAAGTTATAAGGACAAAAATATTGAGTAGCTTTGTTTTGAAGCCACTGGGAGTGAATGTACTTACCCTATGGTTGGCAGGTGATTTGATGCCCCGTGAACCACAACTAGAGCAAGCCAACAATAGTGGATTTGAAAATCAAGATGAATGGCTCATAGAAGAACATTTACCAAGTAGTTTCTCTTTATGTAAGTTTGAGAGATTTTATCAACCAGCATAAGGAAGAAACAAACAAACAAACAAAAACCCAGAAGCCAAGAAAACACTAGTTAGAAACATGAAGAGACTGCTATATGAAAGAAATGCTATAAATTAGTTGGAGGTAATTTTTTTAATGGCTGTACAATAAATATTTGGAACTTTGTAGGACATGCATGTTTAATTAGTTTCTCTCTTTGAATACCGAGCATGATGGTAGTATAGGTAAAATGTAAGTGAATGAATATATCCATGTTTATATAAAACTTTGCATGGACATTAAAAGTTGAACTTCACATGATGTATATATGGCATAAAATATTCTTTATTTATTCTTTGTAATCACTGTGTAATATGGAAACCATTTTTAAGTCAATGGGTCAGAAGGGGCAAGAACTCTGAGGTTGGTCCAGCTGCTAGTTTTGTGAATTAAGGCCCTATAACCAATATTCTCTTTTGCCTTGCTCCATTAGCTTGGGGGATCATTCATTTAATCATGTATTATTTACCACTATAGCTTCATATTTGAAGATAGTTCATGTTTTAAGAGGTTTGAAAACTTAATTTGCATGACAAAGCTATCAAAATGAGAGAATAATGTAGGACTTTTTCTAGGAGGTCAGTTTAAAAAATATAAATATAGGCTTTCTGGTGAAGGAGATTAAAGATATTATTTTGTCTTTAAAGTTTAAAATTACAAAAATAATATCTGAAAATAGTTGTAATAGAAAATTTAAGTATCTGAATAGCTCTTACATACCACGAGGTTGCCAATCACCATGACCATCATGAAGACAGTGAGACACATGGTCTGGCCCGCGACCTCCATGCAATCCCACATGGTCTCTATCCACTCTCCACACAGCACACGGAACACGATCAGGAAGGAGTGGAAGAAGTCATTCATGTGCCAGCGCGGGAGTGTGCAATCCTCGTTGATCTTGCAGACGCACTCCTTGTAGCTCTTTCCAAACAGCTGCATGCCGACCACGGCGAAGATGAAGACGATGATGGCCAACACCAGGGTCAGGTTGCCCAGGGCGCCCACCGAGTTGCCGATGATCTTGATGAGCATGTTCAGTGTGGGCCAGGATTTTGCCAACTTGAAGACTCGGAGCTAAAAACAAGGTTTAGAATTAGTTATAAAACAGCTTTCAATGTTTCTACTCTTGACTTTTGTTTTAAGTATACAGTGTAATCTACATTCCATGTTATTATTGTCTAGCTGAAGGCAATAGTTTGTTTTATCTGTCTTTTAATACTTCTGTTGATTTTGATTACCATAATAATGACAGTGCATATTATGAAAAAAATGTTGTAGTTTTCATTGAGGATTCTGAAAGCAACTTATTTGCATGGTATCTGTTCTTTTAGAATTGGTAGCTCAACCTTAATTTTACTTTCTAATGCTTTTAATATTTTTTAGACTGCATAGCTGTTGGGAGATAATGATTTAAACTTTAATTACTAAACCCATAAAGCTATGGACATATTATGCATACATTTCTGCGAATCATAATCTTCTTACTGTGAATTATATCATTATATACTAGATTAAAAGTTTTCCTATCATATTAGAATACATCATAAGACAGAACTGGACACAATTTCAAGTTCCTAATTAAACATGAGATTCTAATCCTTTAAGTTTATTTGTAAATGAATGAATTTTATTTTGCTAAGTGTAAGGTTTGATATTGCTTTTGATTCAACTTGTAAAAAATTTAAATAATAATAATGTAAAGTAAAAAACAAATGAAATCCCTAACAAACATGATATCCCTTCCTTACAGAATGTAGCAGTATCTTTAGCGTCTACTTACCAATCGGAATGATCTCAGGACTGATAATCCTTCCACATCTGCGAGGAAAAGCTCTACCAAACTCAATGTCACAATTAGACTGTCAAAAATATTCCACCCTACTTGGAAATACTCATAAGGATCCATAGCTATTAACTTCAGTACCATTTCAGCTGCAAAGATCCCTGTGAAGATCTAAATGAAACACAACATTATTTTCTGTTATTGGAACGTAAAGTCATCTTGATGGTGACAATGACTATTAGCTTAGTAGTGACTGTGTTCCATATAATGTTTAGACACTTCAAAAGTGGCAATTCTCTCGTTTCTTTTTATAAGCAAGGCATATATTTCTTATAATTTTTACATAAAGATTGAAAGCTTAAAAAGTTCTAGTTATCATGTCCGTTTTCATCATCAGAGACAGCATTTAAAAGGGTCTTTTAAAATTTCAGAGAAATGAGCTTTTGATAATTACCCAATAATTCTCTGTTACCACATCTGTCTGTCTGTCTGTCTATCTATCTATCTATCTATCTATCTATCTATCTATCTATCTATCTTTCATCTCTCTATCTATCTATCTCTCCATCATTTATCATCTATATCTATTATCTATCATTTATTTTATTTTCTATCATCCATCTACTATGTCTTTATCTAATCATCTATTTATTTGTGCATCTATCACTTATATAGTTTGTCATCTATATATCATATATCTATTTATCTATCACATCTACACAGATATTGAAATTTTGATCCTCTCTCCTTTTTATACTTTCTGCTCACAGAGTCATAAAGAACATGTTGACTTAACATTTAAAGGTTTACAAGGGCAGAAGAAAAGTGTTTAACCTACACTGGGCAGATAAAGTTAGATACCTAAAGCACTGATGTGCAAAGTGGATTATAAAACACAATTAATTCTTGACACAGGACTCAAAAAACTCAAAGATATAACATAAAAAGTTTTGCTTAGGCCTTCTTGTGGCACAGTTTGCCTCAAAGAATTAGCTGAACAAAAATGGTTCAAAGGGAAGTGGTAAGACCATTAAAACAAGGATTATAAGAGCAGTAGCAGGGAGTTCTTCACTTGGTGTTGTGTTGTTAGACAGGAGACAAGGTTGACCTCTGAGTTCACGTGCTATAATAAACTCAGAAAGAAAACACTGATTTCCATGACCTAGGACTCCATCAGAAATTAGAAAGCACATACTTCTGCCTTTTGCCTAAAAAAATAAGAAAAGAAAAAAAAATCTAATGCAGAACACTCTGGAATGTGTTCAAGGACATAATTAATAAAAGATTAAATCTGGGTTCAAGCAGAGGTCTTTGAAATTATAAAGGTCTGGACACCTCACCAGCATTAATTCAGAACAGTACACCCAAAGCGGATCAAAAAATGTTGAATATTCAGGAATAGCAATGTAATTATAAAATGCATTTTAAAAAACATTTAAAACTTTAAAATGTTTTTTTTTAGGCATTTTGGCAGTTAAAAGACATTGTAAGTCCTGAAATACTAATACATATGAAAATAATATTGTTATTTATGGAAACCAAATCTACTGGAAAAAGTATCTTAAAATAGTATATAATATCAGAAGGTTGATTTTGTAGCTGGATTCATATGGTAAGTTCAATGTCTGCATAATTAGCTGTAGACCCACAGGTTTAAAAACCAGAAGGAAATGGCAAGGTGACACCCCAAGGGAGAAGATTGTGGGGACACAACTCACCAGATTCCCCACGACAAGTACATTTTTGAATTCGTCAGTCATTGGGTGGTGTTCCATAGCCATAAACAATGTGTTTAGAACTATGCAAATGGTAATTGCAAGATCTACAAAAGGATCCATAACAATAAAATGGATGAACTTCTTGAATTTTATCCAATATGGAGAGCAATTCCAGATCAAAAATGTGTGAGCAAATCTGTACCACCATGGTGGACATTTTTGTCTAGACTCTTCAAGTTCTGGAGAAAAACGACAAACATGAAATCACTCATCGCGTAGTTTATACACTACCAACTAGAAAGCATCAATAAAATCTAATATTCAAACACTTGTCATGGTTTAAATTTTGTATAAAAGTGCTATTTCTTTGAAAGCCCAGAAGATTACATAAAAGTCTTGTACTAAAAGTACAAGTGAGTTGAAGAAGAAAGAAGGTATTAAAGACCAAATATATATGGACACCTCGCAGTTAAATATATACTAGTTGAGGAGAAGGCTGGGATGGTCAAGTTCTTGCCATGTCATGAGGACCTGAAATCTGATCCCTAGAAGCTACGCGAAAAGCTGGGCACTAAAGTTCATGCTTGTGATCCCAACACTGGGGAGGTGGAGGTAGGAGAACCATTAGGCTTGGTGCTCAGCTAGTCTGGTTGAATCAGTGATCTCCAGGTTCAGCGAGAGACTCCCTGTCCCCCAAGTTATATGGTGAACAATAGAGGAATATCTTCAATGTCAGCATACAAATACACACATACCCATGTGCACATACCTTCTCAGCACATGGTTATCATTACTATTGATAAAATATTTTTTTGCATGAAAGTGACTTCATTCATTAAAAATTTACATATATAATACTACATTTACATTATACATAAATTATTTGTATAACTACAAATCATACTGTACTTAAATATACATAAATTTTGGTGATGTTTATTAATTAAGGTAACCTGTTTCTTATTTGAATGAAGAAACACTTTTGAAAGTTTTAATAGAATATGCTGGCATATAAATTCACATGCTCATGAGGTTTTAACTTCCCTTTCATAAAAATCAACATTTTTTTAGTTGTTCCCTTTCACCTTTAATATGCTTTCAATCATTGTTAATAATTTCACAAATCTCTTTAGAGGTGATCATAGTTTATATTAATTTTATTTAAGAACCCATAAGGTAAGTTATTTTGTTGTTGTTTTTGAAATCACATACCTTCTACAGTGTTGGTTAGAATGCTTGCTCTGCTCATGGCTCTCTGCCTGAGATGTGGGTCATTCAGCATGTCCTCAGACAGGAAATAAGAACTGGAAAGTCTTTTCTTGCGCATTTGATTGGTTGTGCCCTGAAGGGGGAGGAAAGATGACTGATTGCCTTCTTAGAACATAAGTCTAATGTAGCATAGGTAGAAACGGAATCCGGCTTGGGTAGCTGCAGTGAATGCTTATAAGCAGAGATTAGACGATTAGATTCAAACGATGACCCTGCTGCTTGCTAGATATTTGCAAGAGGAAGGCTACCTAATGCCTCCATCACAAGTAAAATGCATCTAGCGAGACATCTTGCCTTATACTCTTGCTTCAGGGTTAAGAAATAGCTGTTCTCATTACAACACTATTGTGTTCTCTCTGCACATCCAACTTAATCCAATATCTACCAAGAAAAAAAAACATACCCAAGAACAACAGACAAGAGCTGTGGAGGTATGTGAAGAAAGGGGCGGGGTCAAACACTAACTTCCATCATTGCTATTTCCATTGTCTGTTGGGATACCAACATTAATGAAAACTACTTCAAGAATTTTTTTCTTACCACTGAAAGAAGATTTTATAACACTTTGGGTGGACAGTGCTAAGTAACTTAGTTTGAAAAAGATACTTTCTGATGGTAACACTAGCAGCATGGAGAGTACAGGCTTTGCCTCAAAGAGGTGAACACATGCTAAAAACCGCAGCCCTAAAAGCCACTGACATGCAGTAATTTGAATGGAGGCATGCCAGGCATATTCTTCTTTAAGCGAAAATGCTTGTTTTTCAAGCATGCCACCCAACTTAACTAACAAACAAACAAAAATACTGCACTAGTCTTCTAAAAATTACACCCACATTATATATATATATATATATATATATATATATATATATATATATCCAGCAGTGGTGGTGGTGGTGCATGCCTTTAATCCCAGTACTTGGGAGGCAGAGGCAGGCAGATCTCTGTGAGTTTGAGGCCAGCCTGGTCTATAGGATCTAGTTCCGGGACAGGCTCCAAAGCTACCCAGAGAAACCCTGCCTTGAAAAACAAAACAAAACAAAACAAAACAAAAAACAAAACAACAAAAAACAACAACAACAAAAAACCAACCCAAAACCAAAAATCAAAAAATAACAAATGGTGAAACAATAAAACTCCAAAAACTTGTCTCAAAAAATCTTGTCTCAAAAAGCCAAAATAGAAGAGAGAATTATACAATCCTACAGCACCAGATATTAGTTTATATGTGCTATGTGATAGATAGTAAAAATTTTACCAACACACATATATATCAATATATGTATAATATACATATGTATGTTCATAGTTTATATAATTATATAATTAAAAGGCTGCAATGTTGTATATATTCATGTATACATGAATATCAAAATATAGCTGTGCATACATACACTTGTATATATGTGTATGGGCCTGTAATGCCGTGTTTTCTCTGCCATTCTCTCTTCTTCCCCCAAATAAAAAACAATTTGCCTATACCAACTCTTTTTCACCTGGGCATGTCTATAACATACAGATTTTATTGTTTGTCATGCAATAGTAGGTGTGCATATGTAAACTGTGCATTATGTTGGACTTCTATGATGGTCAAATCTTCAGGTTTCATAAACTTAGCTCTTTAGTTTTGTGGTTTTGATTTTCCTCTGGTTAAAAGTCAATTCTTAAATAAATTTTTTTTAAAAAAATGTTAAATCACCTGCAAATATGCCATAAATTGCATAGCATTTAACAGATTACAAACATCATTGAAATCTAAAACTTAGATATCATTTCATAGAAAGGTAACATGCTACTTCACAAGGAAACACCAGCTTAACAGAAAGGCTTATGCTGTATCATGCAAGCATAGACGTTTCAAAGTCACCACAGAGCACATGCATTCTTTTCAAACTGAAATGTGTGTGTGCCCATGACTTTGATGGAACTTTATCTCACTTCAAATACTACACAGTTCGCTAGCACAAGCATACAGGTGTGTAGTCTATGATGCAAACTTGCTGGGTTAGTGACAGCTCTTGCTATTTGTTAAGGCAGTACAACACAATCAGTGTGCAAAGTCTACATCCTGGAAACCCCAGGAATGGGAAAAATCAGTGGGGGCTGGAGGTTAAGAACGTACACTTAGAACACACGGCCTTTATGGAGATGTCAGGGCTGCTCCTGAACTATGATCACACGAGAATATTTTGGCTTACTTCTCCTGTTTGTGCTGACAATAATATGTATCCTCATACAGATGTTTAAAAAAGCTTAAGAGTATGTTTGCTATTGTTACTCTTGTCATTAACAACTCAAGTAAGAGTCCCTTGCAATAAATATATATTAAATGATCTGAAATAACCAGAAGTAGATGGCAAGGGGTCCTTGTTTCTTTACAGCAGTGAGGCCTGCCTACTAATAAGTTCAACCTACTCTATATACTGTAGGCATAAATGTTTTCTAAAGTAATGGGTTTCAGCCTGTAATCTTAACACAAATATAAGTAAATGTATCCTTTTACCAACATGGGACATACAATATCATTGTTAACTTAAGATTTATGTATAAGTTTGTAATTATGTGTATCTGTGTCTATGTTGTTATGCACATGTGAGTGCAGTACCCATGGCTGCCAGGAGAGGGATCCAGAAACCTTGGAGCCAGAGTTGTGCAGTGGTTACTTTTGTGAGTTGCCTGACTTCCGTGCTGTGCATTGAGCCATCTGGCTAGCCCCATAAAATATCTTTTAATTGCGTGGTTGCAGCACCTAACTGGTGGGGATTGAGTTATGAATTAAAGCCGTGTTTTCACAGAGAAGGCATCACCAAACACAGAGCCATTCACAGGCTACAGAGCAGACCCCCCCCCCCCGCCCCCAGCAAAGAGACTGACTGATGCACGAGTAATTGCCCAGGTATGCCTGAGCTATGGAAAACATCCTTACACTGTCGTCAGAAGTTGCCTTATCTATTATCACCTCTGGAAGAAGCTGTCCATTGGGGACCATGAGGGCTGTAGGTCCATCAACAAGCGACACCACGCCATTGCAATCCACCGCACTGTGCATTTTTCCATTCACCGACAGCATTTGTGGAGACCTACTGGCCTGGCTGATGTTACTGCTTCGTCGCTCCCGAGGCCTGTGAGGCACAAATAGTGAACCCCGTCTGCTCTCGTTGTCTCCAAAAATGCTATGCTCGTCATCGGCGAACTCTGTCTCAGATCCGAGATCTCTTCCTCGACCCTTGAAACTGAAGAGACTCGTACGACTGCTGCGCCGTGCAGAAAACAAGGAGCCGCGAATGCTGAGTGGTGACTGTGAGAAAAACAAGACAGAAAGCCTTTGCTGGAGCTCCAAATAAGAGCAGACTTCGTGAAATTAGTACCAAATCGTTAGCCCGAGACCAGCGACACTGTGCTTGTTTAAAAGAATCGTATTTAAAAGAAAAGCAATTCAACAAAAAGATCAATTCTAGGAAAAAGAAAGAAAGAAAGAAAAGGCTGCAAGAATTAGAAGAATCCATTCGCAGAACTTGGCAAAGGACTTGCCCCAGTTCTAACACTAAAACTCATCCACCATACGGTCTGAGTTTATAGACTGAAGGCTAGTTGAGTATGCTTTTGAGAACATAGTAGTCAAGGAAATTAAGAGACAGGGACTATAGCAACTTCAGGGTGTGGGGGAGTTGCTCCCAAGGGAACAGTGGAAAGCCATCCCCTTTATATGACTCTTCTCCAGGGTAAACTGATTCCATAAATGAAAACACAAGGTAGATTATTTAGAAGTACTAAATTCAATAAATGTTAGTGCTTGCTATTTTAAAGACAAGTGGCAGGCACTGGGAACAGTGGAAAATGAATATGACAAGGAAGGGCTTTGCCTCAGAACAAGCCGAAACTCCCTCTTGTCTTTCCTTGCATTAACACCATGAGGATTCCAGCTGCCTGTCCTAGCCTGTGCCATGTTTGCAGACAAGGACTGACTGTTTTCTGTCTGTGCTTCACACCTAAGTAACAGAAGCTGGAAACTTCCAACTATGGCAAAGATGACAATAGCAGATAACTCGGGCCATGTCTGGAACCCCAGATTAGGGGATGCAGAGGACAGAGGAAGATGTGTAGGATTATGGGGGTGGGGTACTTGAACTAAATAGTGGAAGGTGGGGTGCCGCTGTGTCAGGAGAAATTAATGAAGAAAGTTATCAGTAAGAAGCAGACTGGGCTGGGGACATAACTAAGTTGGTAGAATGCTCGCTTAGTTTGTATAAGGCCTTCGGTTCAAATCCCAGCACTGCCTTGACCATGGTGACCAATACCTACTATGCCAGCACTGGAGAAGTAAAAGGCATGAGTTCAGAAGTTTAAGGTCATTCTTGGCTATATAGAGAGTTTGAAAAGAAAAAGAAATAAATGAAAGGGGGAAAATGTGTACTAAGTAATAGAGGAAGGAAGGTGTAAAAATCTTCAGGTAATAGTGAGCATCTCTGTTGTGGGAAATGAGAAAGCCAGGAAAGTATAGGAAGCTGAGAAGGTGAAGTCAAAGCTATCTGTGATCTGCATAAGATGCGATTCTTGATCTTCAGTGTTTATACAATAGAGTACCAAACCCATATGTGTATTTTTGTCTTGCCAACAGTTGAGGTGGGGTTGTACAGTGTGTAAATGTTTGGTAGCTCTGGAGCCATGGCTCATCTGATGGGCTTGCAGGGGGACCAGAGTGGAGAGGTTTCAGTGTGAAAAACAGGATAGAGGGAAAATCCACAAGAGAGAAATTCATGTATTTGTCAACCAGAAGCTTCTGTGCTTGGAGTGGAAGATATCAAAAGAATGGACAAAATTCAAAATTGACTGCCTGCTGCTTTGTTTCATGCTGGTCTACAGGACAGAAAAAGATAGAGGAACTACTTTTAGGATTATGGCTTTCCTTCCTTCCCTCCTTCCCTCCCTGCCTCCCTCCCTCTCTTCCGTCTTTCCCTCCTCTTGTTTTTATCAGGAGTGAGGTATTAAAAACATTAACAAAATACAACCATAAGAATTAATCTGTGTTGTAAACACCATTCTTCAATCCTATAGTAGTTTGCAGGAACATTTTATTTTAGAAAAATGCTTCTTAAGGAAGATATAGCAATTCTGAAACAATAGCTTTTTATGAAAATGAAGATGGCAACTTAATAGAGAAACCATATACATCTCTCTACTTTCCATAAACTCCCAGCCAAAGGCAGCATTTTAGGTAAAATGTGATGGTTTAGTCCCCTTCCTCTCTTGAACCCTGATCCCAGCGTTAAGCCTTGCACTGGCTTTTTGCTGTGCAGCCTCGCCTGGTGGCGCTGGTAGTACCTGGTTCGGGGTGGACAGCCTCTTCTCCCGGGAGCGGTGATGTCCTTCCACGCCGAGATGGAAGCTTTTCTTTCGGATGCTTTCCTCCGATCCCGACTTGGACAGTTTCTCATCGTCGCCCTTTTCCTCGCCACTGGAGATCTTCTTCTGGTTCTTTTTCTTTCTTCTGTTTCGTCTCTCCTTAGCACTCTTGGAGCTCAGCCGAGAGGTTTCTGAAGAGCTCTCCGACAGACCCGTCATCCTGCTCCGCCCAATACTCGTGTACTCAGCTGCAGCTGCAGCAATGGCCTGTTGGACCAAGACAATCCCAGCATTTAAGTAATTTCCAAATCTTGAAAAAACAAGCCTCAGGGTACCCAGCCTGGGCATTCAGTTACAAATCTTGTCCAGGAAGTAACCTGTGTTGTGTTGCATTATAACCAATTAGCATGTGAAGCTTAGTCTCTCCTCTCACATATTATAATAAAGTTTCAGTACCTTTGTAATGCAACTCTTTCATGTTGTAAGCTTCCTTAGAATTAAGTAAATTGAAGTATTATGTGTCGAAGTTTGACAGGTACTTTTGCGATATAAACTGTGTGCTAAGATAATGAATTTGAAGATCAGGTAAGCAACTCAGGGTGAGCAATGGAATCAGGAACCCATAGCTTAGTGAGAGTAACATGTCTGAAAAAAGAAATAAGTTAATAAGGAAATAAAGTGTCAAGAAAAATTATAAGGTCAATGATTCTTATCTTAAGGGATTGATGAAATCTCAAAACTGAATTACCATGGAGTGAAGGTAGCTATCTCTCCTCATAAATAAATAAATAGCTTTCTAAACATAAAATAAGAATTCCATTTGGGTTTTATCCTAGGGTTTATGACTTCCCCAGTTATTTTGATAAATGACACGTTGCTAAGTTGTCTTCTAAGTATTTATGTCAATACTCACATATTTGGACTGTCCTCAGCCTTGATAATAGAAGTTTATTTTTGCAGGGGGAAACAGTTAATGCAGGAATGCATAATTGTTCTAAGTACTCAGAACAAGAAGCTGAGTGTTCAGCCCTAAATGGGGCATCTATCAGCCTCCCTCCTTACATCCAGCCAGGCTCAGGGAAAACCACAGAAAAGGAGGCAACAATAAGGCAAGAGCCAGAGAATAGGGATTAGAGCTTTGAAATGTTGACTTCTGGGCACAATGTGGCTATCACACTCAAGAACTCAGAGCAACTGAGGCTACCTGCGTGAGACCTGTACAAGAGCAAGCTAACCAAAATTCAGGAAGAATGAGGAAGGTACTTTCTGGGCCATGCCCCTTATGGAAGTGCTACCGGCAGTTGGGACACCTGGGACAGGGAGAATCATTTTTTTCTTTGTGTGTATGGCCATTGGTAGTTTTCCCATAGTCCACGGGATGACCCCATAATCAAGCACTTATGGATAGCACTAATCAGACTTAGAGGGCTGTCATAAATTGACTTGAAATTGGTAAAGGTAGACTGGGAGAGTTAGAGAATGGGAAAATGAGGTTATAGGTTTGAGTGGATGTGAATATTTCATTGTATATGTGTATGAAATTCTCAAGACTAAAGGAAAATCATTTAAGGAAACTAGATGTAAAGATGTAAAGGAAAAGTATAAAAATACTTTCTGTCTTACCCTCAGAAAGGAGTTGTGGTTATACTTCTCCAGGTCATTTATGTATTAGTCTAACAGTTAAATTGTGATTGTATCCTGTCTATCATTATACCCACTATTATTTTATCAACATTTTCTTCATTACAAAATTTTCTCAAAAAATGTATAATCTTATATATGAGTACAATGTCAAGACACAAAGATATAATTCTATTACACATTTTTGGACAGTTTGAAAATGTGTTATATTTCTTAATTTTACCATTTTAACCTTCAATATATGTGGCACTACATATGCCTCTACATCAGTATTTCTCCATATCACAGATTATTGGCCTGGCTAATGTTACAGCCATTCAAGAGGTTAACTATACCAAATCACGTGGCAGGTTTTAAAGCATTTACTGAACAATTGTACAGCTGAAATACTGAAACCTTTGCAGAGAAAGCTAGCATGCACTGTGCCTTGCTCAGAAGTGATCATAATCATTATTGTGGCTGTCTTAATCTGAAAGTTTATAACATTAGCAAAAATTAATGAGCATTTGTTTTAATCTCTAAATTGTTGGCTAACCTTCATGTTACAGTTTCTTACGATTATGAGGGTCACTTCACAAGATGGAATCCATGCCTGCTCCTATCAACTAAGTTTAAAAACCATGAGTGAGGAGGCCTTCAGCCTTATGTATATGTATTGCTTTTATTGGTTCTGGAGGAGAGGCAGACGTTGTTTTCAGTCTCGTACCCACTGGTTAGCTCACGGGGCTCAAGGGAATAGTAGCAAATCCATGGACAGTGACTGCCCTGATCAAACTCAGTAGGTTAGGAAAAAAAGATATAGTTGTAGGAAAGGGACTTGTAGGTTGCAATTTCAGAGCGATTGGGTGAGAGGAAAGTAAGAGAGGATTAGGGTGGCAATAATCAGAATGTGCTATCTGTGTATGAAATTGCAAAGGAAAAGCTGTTATTGCTGAGAATGGACACAATTCTTATATTCTTAGAAGCTTTCATGCTGATGCATTCTGGGTGGTAGAATTACAAGTGATGTCTCAGAACATCTGCTATGGAACTGGGAGATTATTATAATAGGTGTCCCTTCTAGCTCTGTTTAGAGCTCATTCCTTCAAGCACATTAGAAACAAAAGGATGCGATTCACACAAAATACAGGAATTGTTATTTGGCCTTTCAATCAACATCAAGTATAGTCTCCTGAAATCAGGAGAATCTACATGGAGAGGACCTTTGTCTCCCCTCTGCCTTCATATTTATAGTGACGAACACTTACCTCAGCTTCTTCCTGCTCTTTCTTGAGTCGATCTAACATCTGCTGAAATTCTAATTCTTTCTGTTTAGCTTCCTCGATGTTGGCCTGGTTCTGTTCCTCATAGGCCATGGCTACCACAGCCAGGATCAAGTTTATCAGATAAAAGGAGCCCAGGAAGATCACCACGACAAAGAAAATCATGTAGGTTTTGCCAGCAGCACGTAGAGTCTGGGGGTAGAAAAGGAAATTGTTATTTTAATAATGCAAAAATTTTACTAAATTTTTTCATTGTGGTTGATAGATAAAGAACATGCAAATCAAATATTTTGTATAATTTCAGGTTATAGAAATATAAATGAAAGCAATATATTTGAAGACAATCAGTATTAAACAAACTTGTCTTAATCAGTATAAAAGGTATAGCAATGTAACAGGCTGGTACTAAAGTTTGATAATTAGTATTAAATATAGCATAACTTTCTCATTTTTTACATTTTTGAAATTACTGGTAACTTTAGCTCTCATACTGTCTTTTAATTTTTCAAACAACCCCCTTTATTGTTCAAGTCCTATTCTTTCCTTTTTAAATTATTATCATTTTAAATTTTGATGCAGACAGCTTGCTTTAATGATTAAGTTTATTTGTTGACTCCATGGATATTTATTTTTATCTAGTAAAATCATTATTAATGATTAATAATTAAAATTATTTATTTTTAAATGCAGTTTATTCTGCCATTTGCTTCATTTTTAGAAAAATTCAAAATAGTATAGAGATATAAGTGAAACTTATATACCTCTGGAATCCTTAATATTTATTCAATTCCCCACTCTATCATTCTGTTGTTGTTATTGTTTTTATTGAATAAATTCATAAAAGTGGAACTTTTGGGTCATTGGAAACTTTTTATTTTCATTAACTTTCTACAAAGGTTACTACCAATGTGTGAGAAAGTCTATCTTCCCTATCTCAACTTAAATATGGCCATCTTTCATCGTCCCTTTGCAAATTTGTATGTCAATGCTTTTATTTTGCATGACCTTAACTTTGAGCTAAGATACTCTTCTTTTCTATATTAATAAAGGTGGGGACTACGATGGTGGTCCCATGACGGTGGCCCTGGAGACTCTGGAGGATGACAAAGGAGGACCTGAGTCCACCAATACAGCATTCTAAGATTCTGTTTCTACCTCTGAATTATTTCTATTAAATTTATTTTCCTACAAAAGGTATTTTTATGTAGTTTTTATAACATTTATAATAGTCACAGAAGTAAATATAAAAGAGGCCAAAAGAAGTACTTTTAACAATTCTGAAAAAATAAATTCATGGTTACATGAAAAAGAGAATTATCATTTCAACTACTTTCCTCTTGGGATTGGGTGATGAGAATATATGATATACACATGGAGAAGCCTTGTGGCAAGTGCCTCATGTTCATGCTAAAGTGCATGGCCATGGGAATGAACACTATCGGAGACTGATGTTTAAGCTGAGGAACATTTAAAGGGTCATGAAACCCAGAAGAGGAAGTAGTTGACAAGGAAGAGAAAGGTTTGGAGTAGAACTGAGTATTTAATTGTAAATAAAGGTTCAACACTAAAGTCTGGAGGGCACAATACAGGAGATTCTCTAGGATTCTGACAGCCCAGGCATATGAAGGAAACAGTGAGCGTGCAAAGACAGCTTAAGAAACTACAATGTCGGATACTAAGGAAGACCTAAAAATTAACATTGCTCATAACATAGAAGAAAATTAATAAATGATCTAAGAACTATCTGTTCTAATACGAGCAGGATAAATTAACTCTAATGTTAGAAACACATGTCGGGATTTCCATATTGTCCACAGAAATGAAATGAAAGGAACAGCAACCACAACAGCTCCCAAGACAGAGTCAAAGCACACTGGGCACTGACTGCCTTTAGAGACATCTGATTCTGTTGACACCCACCTGCTGGTAAAGGTTCTCCCAGTAATCCTGAGTCATTAGCCGAAACAAGGCCAAGAAGGCCCAGCTGAAAGTATCAAAGCTCGTGTAGCCGTAATCGGGATTTCTGCCAGCCTTCACACAGTAGTATCCTTCTGGACACTGGCTACAGATAGAAATGGGAATTACAGGTCAGGATATGTTTGGCACGTAGATAAGGAACACTATAGCCGAGTGTTAACCTCAAGGTTCAACGTAGAGTTTGAAAACTGCAGAGCAACTAAGAGACTGTAACGTGGGGTCAGAAAGAATGGCCATTTCTTCCCATTTCACTATTTACTAGTTGACCATTTTGCCAGATTACTTAAATTCTCAAAGATACACTTTCTTCCAAGTGGGAATAGCAAAATAACTTACCTCAAGAATTTAAGATTGACTTTGAATTTAAATAACATGATTAACCCACTCCCTGACCATAGAACCATTTAGTAAATGGAAGATTTCATAAGCAACATATTCATAAATTCAAATCAATAGGGTTTGCTATGAAGGCCTCTGGCAAAATGGCTTCTTTGAAAGTTAGTCTTGTGGTGAATTAAAGCCAAGAATAGTCATAATACAACATTTGAAAATGCTCATAAAAATTTTGACTTTAAAATTTTTTACTTTCTAAAACTGGCAGATTGGTTTTTAGCCTCCTTAGATGAACATGGTGTCTGAAGCATTTGTGGGAGGGGCAGCACTGTTGATTCTGAGGTTCATAGAGCTTCCAGAACCCAATGAAAAGACCCCTTGCTGGCAAGCAGGACAAGAACAAAGCTCTGCTGCAAACTGAAGGTGGTGTATGGAGAAATCAAAATGGTGTTTTATAAACAGAAGATTCTGAAAACAGCTAGTCCACAGGATCCTGTGTAAATTGGTCCGAGCAGTATACTCAGTTACCTATGAGTCATATTGAATTAGGCAGTGGAGAGCTTTGAGATGGAAAGAGATATTGATTTTGTTATTCTTCTTTCCAAGAAGTAAGGCCTTAAACTAGCCAACCGATTTTTGATAGTCTTTTAGAAAGTATTCTTGTATATCCCAAGATTCTCATGATGGCTATTTTGTTTTGATTCAAGCCTGATCTCATGATTGGTCTTGCTCTCCAATGCATGCATAAACTATAAACATTTTAAAATCTCTGTTCATTGTTAGATAAAATAAGCAAAATCAATGCCATGAAATTTATGAAAATTATATTATTGAATCAAAAGAACTCATTGAGCGTGCGATTTTTCTTTGGCAGCATTTCAACTAAAAGCAAATCAAATATTACATACCCAGAATCTGTGCTGAAGCCACAAAGGAGAGCATCTTTGGTTCCCTCCAAGTAATAAAAATATCCTGTTTAGGAAGAATTTGAACAATATAGCATTACAGGATGTAATCAGTAAGAGTCATAAGGCAAGTAAGTTAATGAATATAGACATGTATGCAAACATCTAAGTCGGATCCCTTGGTAATGAGCATTTATTCTTTTAATATTCTCATATGTTATTGATAAAGAATCTACTTATAATGTTTTATGGACCAGTGAATAATTATGAAGACACACAAATGATAAACAAAATACCTAGCTTTGGGAAGTTTCCTTAATCTGGTGCATATGGATGTTAGTGTATGTAGGAAAGCAATTAACAAGTAAATAATATGTGTAGCAATCCCAGACAGTGGCTGGTTTGTGTCTTCATTGTTACTGTCAGGATTCTAGAGTTGAAGTTTTTTTTTTTTTTTTTTTTTTTTTTTTTTTTTTTGCACAGAGTCATAGAGCCTTTGGGTTGTTATTGGTTGAATTAAAATGGCTCTAAACTCATGAATGGATCAATGCATTATGGAACCCAATCTCAACGGGATGTTGGGGAGGCAAACAGAGAACTAAACTATGAAGGCCAGGCCACAGGTGGAACAAAAAATGTAAGTCACTGGGGGATATGCCCTTGAAGGACACATTCTGTCCCTGGTCCTCTTCCTCCACCTCCCCTTTCTCTTTCTGCCTCCTGGCTACCACAAGATGAGTAAGCACAAGTCTTTTGGATGTGCTTATTTTTCATAGTGCTCTGCCTTACCACAAATTCAGAGACAACAAAGCTAAGTAACCATGGACCAAAAACTTCTGAGACCTTGAGCTAAACTGACTTTTTATTTCATTTAAATCAATTTAATCATAACTTAAAAAAAGAAATAAAGAGTTATAACTGATCTAATGAAAATATACTAAAACAATAAGAAAAACAGTGTCCAGGAAATTATAAGGGGATGGGATTTGAAAAAGAGACCATACTTTGATGTGTGAAATGCCATTGTGATCACCTTGTAAGATATATGTTGATAGAGGAGTAACATGGATGTAGTAACAGGTTCAAGAATACTTAGATATGAAGAAGGCATGGTATACAGTAGGTAGCAACTATTGGTGGGGACAGGTGAAATGTGTGTAAGGTAGAGAGACAGCACCAGTGACGAAGATGAGGTTTGGAGAGACACAGTCAGCTTTCGAAAATTATTTTAAAAATTCTATTCAAGGCTGCAGGTTTTAGGAAGTTTTTCTGAGAGAAGGTAGGGCTGAGAAGGAAAGGAGAGGAGGTGAAAGGAGAAGAGAGGAGGAGAGGAGACAGAGAAGGAAGAAGCTCTAAACTGTTTCTTAAAGTACTACACCTGAAGCAAAGGAATCAATTATGCAATACTGCAAATGGATACAATTTATTTTACAAAATTCTGTTCTTCTTCACTCACAAAGCAGTATCTATTGGACTTTGAAAGTTCTAAATGTTGAGAGTTTAACAATTATACCAACTCCTATTTTTCACCTTAGCCCTTTCCTGGTACCCTTTATCCCTATTTTTCTTAGTAAAGGATTTCCTGTTTTCTTCATCATTCAGTTTTAAGACTTCCTGATATGACTGGAGGGCAACTCAGTCTTCCAAATTACATACATAAAGGACTAAGGCTTATATCATCACTCCCAAATCCTAGCATTTTTATGAGTGTTATTTTTATAAAATAATAGCTTTCTCTATGGCATTTCCATACTTGCATGTAATTCCATTCTTTTTTAAAAAGGGTTCAAATTCCCATTTGGCTCAAAACAATGATGAAAATTAGGATTATTGGATTTTGTAGTAATAATGGAATGAGATGGGGGAGTTGGGGGAGGGACAGAGAGGGAGAGCAAGGAAAGAGTTATCTGCTAGAAGGAGCCATTATGGCATTAGGGAGAAATCTGGTGCTAGAGAAACTCGCAGGAATCCGCAAGGATGACCCCAGCTAAGACTCCTAGCAATAGTGGAGAGCGGGCCTGAACTGGCCTTCTCCTATAATCAGATTGATGACCACCCTAATTGTCATCACATAACCTTCATCCAGTAACTTATGCAAGCAGATGCAGAAATCCAGAACTAAACTTTGATCTCAGCTCCCGGGAGTCCAGTCTAAGAGAGGATCAGGATCAGGATGGGGAACCCACAGAGACAGCTAACCAGAGCTAGTGGAAGCTTACTGACTCTGGATTGATAGCTGGGGAACCTGCATGGGAATGTGGGTGACAGTATGTGGCTGGGACAGTCTGTGGGGCCACTGGCAGTGGAACCAGGATTTATCCCCAGTGCATTAACTGCCTTTTTGGGGTCCATTACCTAAGGACCTTTTTTAGCCTAGATACAGGGGGTAGGGGCTTTGTCCTGCCTCAATTTGATATGTCAGACTTTCTTGACTGTCTGTGGGAGGCCTTATGTTTTCTGAGGAATGGATGGGGACTTGGTTTGGGGGGCAGAGGAAAAAGAGGATAGGAGGGAGGGGGAAGTGTGGTTGGTATGTAAAATGAAAAAAAAGTTTAAAAAAATTTTTAAAATATTTCAAAGTTGCATATTCTTATACTTGGGTATTGCTTCTACAGCTTCCTATACAATTAAGTTATCTTATTGCTTTAGATGCTACATTTGTGGATTATAGTTTGAAATACCTATGGAGTTTTTAAATGATCCATATATATGACTTTCAGATAGATCAATACAAAGTTTCACATAAGCTGGTCACTGAAGGACAAGCACTACTATCATTAAACTATCATTTAATTTCAGAGGAGATTGAGCAACTGGCTCACACACTAGCTCCTTGTCTGACTTATAAGATACAAGCAAAACTGGAAAAGTTCTTACTTAGTGAGATAGTAAATAGCTTTGAAAGAAAAAGCCCATGCTTAAGTGATGATGACTCTGGCAACATAAAGATAGAGAAGATAAGATGCAATTTTCTTTCCCTTTTTTTGTATGCTTATTTGTTTACTTCGTTATTTTTATATAAGGTTTTTGCCATGTATTTCAGGTTTACATAAAGCCTGATGTAACCCAATCTTGTCTCAAACTCATACTCCTATCTCTGTCTCCTAAGTGTGGAGGTTATAGACATGGACTACTAAATGTGGCTCTTGTGATATCTTATTTTTCATACATAAACCTACATGACATTTTAATGAGGTAAGATTACCTAGTGATTAGCCATAAAATTACCAAGGAATATTCAGCGGTCATTGAGGAGCCAAATCATAGGAAGAAGCTCTAGGGCTGCCTGAACTCTCACGCTACCAGGCTTCCATTTAATTCAACAAGCATGATGAAAGGTTTAGCAATGCATCTAGCTCACCTTGCTTTTGCAGAGCACATTACAGTCTTTTCTAAATAGCCACTGAATGTGTGGGCTAATTGTCCCCAAGAGAATATAATTTTAATATCTAAAGGAAAGGAGAAATGGCCTGGAAAGAGAAAGTGATCATTGTATAAAATCTAAAATAAAGGATTCTGAAAGTGATTCATGAGCTGATATAACCATGACTCATGAATTTAACCACAAGTTACACACTGAGAATTGAAAATAGATTCCCAAACTTGTGAACGGAGCTCAGTGAGTAGAATGCTTGCCCAGCACACATGAAGCTCTAAGTCTGATGCACAGCACTGCATAAACGAGGTATGGTGGGTCATACCTATAACCCCAGCACTTAAGAGATGGAGTCAGGGAAATCAGAAGTTCAAAGTCACATGTATAGGGAAATCAGTGACAGTCTGAGGTACATGAAATTTGGTCTAGGTCAAAAAAAGGAAAACACATGTACATATAAACATTTCATGTTCACGACACTACTGAATGATCAAGGATGCTTTTGAGCTTAAGCACATTTCTTTGTGTGCTGCAAAGTGTTTCCAAAGGCAGTTAGATAGTGAGGCTCTGACCTAAGGACTGGTTTCATTCATCGATGTACTAAAATCTTGAACCGACTGTAGAATGTAACGGCGTAAATGAAGGCAGACAGAAATTATAAGAATATATTCAGCTTTAATTAGGGAAAGACTCAAAGAACCCGTGGTTCCAGCGGAGAACAGGAAAGCAGAAGGGGCGGGGGAGAGCACACCAGCAATACTGATTAGTAAAAAATATCCTCAGGCGACCCCGCCCTACAAGCAAGGTGATTGGCTGGGGCTACCCCTACAGTAGAAAGGTGGTAGAGCTGTGGCCTGTGGGGCTTGTTTGAAGAAATAAGTCATTGGGGTTGGAGATTTGTCCTGTTGTATCGTCTCTCCCCTTGCTCTTATAGATTACTCTCCTTCCTGGTAGTTAAGAGTTGAGCATCTCTGACTAGCATGATTCTGCTGCTAAGATGTTCTGCCCACCACCAGCTGAGAACCTTTATAATCAAGGACCAGACCCTGAGAGGTCTGAAGCCATAAAAGCCATAAAAGTGATTGCAAGGTTTTGGAAAGTGAAGACAGCTTTACGTATTGTTCCAAAAAAGTTTTGTTTTAATGCTTGTACCTTAAGATCTTCAGTATAGTGGTGTTTCACTTGTATTTTAATAAATAAAACCAACCCGAAGACCTGAAAAGCAAAGCAGTCAGCCATTAGCTATTACCACAACCTCAGTCCGAAAATGGCATTCCGGCCTGCAGGAATCTCAGAATGAGACTGAGACTGAAGGCTGTTTCCTCCTGTTTATAATCCTCTCTAGGACTGGAATTAAAGTCATGCATCACCCAGTTTCTATGGCAAACTAGTATGGCTAGTGGGATTAAAGGTGTGTGTTACCACTACCTGGTCAGACTGGGGCTATTTTACCCTCTGATTCTCAGGCATGTTTTAGTATTAAAATACAAGAGAAATGCCACCACACCTCAGTGCCATTTCAGTATGATAATGCTCATATTACAAGGACTTATTATTATTTTCTGTGCAGTAAATGTATTTCTTAATTTTTATGTATGTGTGCTTTTAAATTTTTGTTTTGACTTTAAGGGTCTGATTTGGGTTTGGTTTTTCAGTCAGTGTCATAAATAACTTAGAGTGACCTAAAACTCTGTTTTCTGAAGATAATCTTGAACTTCTGATATGTTTGTCTGTATCTCCCAAGTGCTGGGATAGTGGTCATGTTACACTCACTACCTCCAGCTGTTTGGGGTTTTTGTCTGTGGGGTGAGATGGTTGGTGGTTTAATATAGTCCTGACGAACCAGACACTCAGTATATAGGCCAGGATGACATTGAGTTTGAGGCAATCCTGCTTCTGCCTACTAAGTGCTGGGAGTTCACCCGGCTTTTTTGATATGCTTTAGTGAACGCCAACTATGTAGTTTCTTGGCAGAAAGAGAATATTAAAGGAGGTTGTTGCTTAGAGTTTTATATGTTTAATTTTTGATACATGGCTGTCTTTTATAATATTTAAATAAACATACATTAATCTCTCATATAATATAGATCATTTGAAATAGATAATATTGAAAAATATGCATATGTATTTCTGTCCTATCCTTATATGATAAGTAGTTATGTTTTAGGCTTTGTCTTTGGCCTTTCTTGAGAAGGAACTTCCACTTCCTTATGACCCTCCTGAGGTGTGTTTGTATTTCCAGAGCTATCTGAATAAGGCTTTCAGAACTGAGCAAGCGTCATGTGCTTTACTTTACTACAGAACCATTGCTTTCATTTTTAATATTCACAATGACAAAAATGCTTTTTCTTTTTTTTGCTCTTGGTTCAGTTAGAGTACATTAGTGCTAATGTTTTATTTAAATTCACTTCTCACATAGTTTAATTTTTTAATGTTCTATCTAATGTCTTTAAACATTGCTTCACTACATGGTTAAATTAAATTTTGTCCCCTCCCTCCAGAAAGCTTTTCTGTGTGAGGAAGTTTTGTTCTGTTATGGTAGCCCTTGCCTTGTAGTAACACAGGTAGTTGTTTCAGACTGAGAACTACTAATAGAATGGCATGAATAGCTAAAGGACTATTAAGGTCGTGGGGGGTCCCATAAAAAACAGACCTTGTGAAAGAAATTTTATGTGTGATAAAGCTCGATAAGATTAAAAGAGAATTACTTGTAACATATTTTTCTAAAACTTTTCAACTTTTAAGATCTAGATTGACTCACTAAGTGAAAGCAACTGTGCCTTCTTGGAATTTTGCTGTATTATTATTATTATTCATTTATTTATTATTATTTTAATTTTAACTTTATTTTTTTTCTTGAGAGAATGGTCCATTAGTCATCTCAGAACGGTGTCTGTTCTAGTATCTACAGAGAACTGAGTTGATCTATGAAGTACCCAAGTAGTGCTGTCAGGTAATACATAATTTCAGGCTTCCTTTCAGTTCTGTCTTTATGGCTAAATTACTAAAATGTGTTTTAGAAATCACATAAATTTCCAAGATACCAGGGCATTTGTCATTCCATTAATTAGACAGATAAGGATTCTTCAGCTCTAATGATGATGAAATCACTATACTTTATAAATTAATACCTCAACATCAAGGAAAATTATTAAAATATCATATGTACTCACTCGTAAGTGTCTTTTAGACATAAAGAAAAGAAAACCAGCCTACAATTTACAATCCCAGAGTACCAAGACAACAATGAGGACCCTAAGAGAGACATTCATGGATCTAATCTACATGGGAAGTAGAAAAAGGCAAGATCTCCTGAGTAAACTGGGAGCATGGGGATCATGGGGAAGGGAGAAAAAAGGAGAGGAGCAAAAAAATAAAAAATAAATAATAAAAATACATCTTATCTAATAAAAATAATTAATTAAATATCAATGAAAGCTTTTTCATGTTTTTATACTACCTCAGATGGTCAGCACTAATATTGCTAAGCTATGTCATTTTATCCACATCAAATGATAGGTACTATGTGGTCAGCCAAATATTGTTGTATGCCTCCTGGAGAAAATCAAGAAGTATTTAAAATAAATACTTAAATGTTAAATGTGGATGTCTTGAATAACTTCCTAATTCATACCAAGTTTCCATTCTTAAAAACTTTGCACTGTGTACCCTGTTTATGTCATAGTAGAGCAAAATGTTTTTTAAAAGTTGAAAGTAGGAAATATAAAAAAAACTGTTCAATTTGCAAATGTTGCCTTCTCTTTAGGGTTGGGTTTTCAGAATCACATATTTGGATTCTTCTTCTAAATATAATAATATTCAAAACCTGTGGATAATTTTTTAGTTAAATTATATCAGAACTTGCATAACACAGCATCAAAGTGGAAAGTCTGAAGCAAATGTATATCCTTAATCTCTTAATTGTTGGTAGCCTACAACCATGCAGTGATTCCATAGTGGAACCTTGGTAAATGTCATGCTTTCTTTTTGGTAACTTACAGTGTCATCCTCCAGTTAACAAGAGGATTCAGTGATATAATTCTCATCCCATCACATCCATGAACAACTTTTTATTTTAATAATGACCAATATAGATAAAGAATTCTAACAACACAAATGTAAGTACACAGCCAATAGGCAACTGAGCCTTAGTGTAGTCTTCTAAATTTTACCAGTAGGTGCTGACATATAACCATCTAAAAGCATATATTTGCAGGGAATATTCCTTCCCTAGCTCAACATACATGTAAATGCATTCATAACTAGTGGCTTCATTATAGGATAGGCTACAATAGATAATTGTACTGTAAAGGTCGTAGCTGTCCAGCCATCTTCTTTAAGTAACAAGATTGTTTGAACTACATGCTGGTAAGCAAGAACTAACATCTACCACATTTCAATAAAGACATTTGGAATAGTAGCTCTTCAGTGTGCCTAGGGATATAACTCAGTGTGTAGTGCTTTTACCTAACACATGTGAGGTCCTGGGTCAATCTCCAGATTATAAAAATAAGTATATTAATAAGTAATAAATGGGAGATATGAGAAATATAAGAAATAAAGAGCAAACAAATGTTTAAAAATGTCTGCTTTGGGGTAATTTTTGTACATTAGATTTTGATCAGTTTGGTTGTGGGAACTTCTGTTATGCAATATGCATCAATGCCCTGTACTGTTTCCTTATAGACATAAAAATAATTTTCTTTATATACTTTCTTTACTCAAAAGTCTTAATTGCCTCTATGCAGTGATCAATTATGAACCAAATGATCTCACTATAGTAAAAGTAATGAAAACGCAACGAGCACGGAAAGGAATAGTAATGTGACCAGGTGTTGGGAATTCTGAATCCCATATTGAGGCTCACCAACCCTCTTAGCATGGTAACAGATAGAGGTATTAGTACCCATGATTTCAGCTAAACTTTGAAATTTAGGACTTGACTAAAAGCAGAAAGTGTTAAATCAAATTTGGCTTAATATTATATTCATATACAAAGAACTGCAACCAAATGTATTGAAACAAACAATCACTAATCCACCCTTACATCAAACAGCTGCGACTTAACCAAGCACAGCAGCTGAACTTCAGCTCGTCACTGTGAACTGTGAACTGATCAGACCACAGCCATATCAGGCAAATGCTGATCTGTAACCCAGAAGCTGTTTCTCTAAGTCATGACCATTTTCTTTGTCTATAAACAGAGCCCACCTAATTGATGGACTGAACTGTCTGAACATCTTCTCGTTCCCAAGTCAACTGGTTTCGTGAATCATTCTTTGCTCAAACGAATTCTAATAAAAATGCGTTTGAAGATTTTTTTTTTTTAACCAAGGTCTGAAAGACATTCAAGCTATGAACTCAGAAGAGGCTAGGGCTCAGAATAAAAGGAATGATAGTGTCATAAGTGTTAAAGAAGATAAATTTAGGTAAGAATTGCAAATTGAATTTAAAAAAATGAATATAAATGTGGACAATTATTTACTGCATTCACCACTTTGATAGCAAAAAATTAAGAAATAATATTTTCTAGAAATTGAAAACTGAAGATATTGCTTATAAAAATCAGAAATTGGAAAATTACAGAATGATAAAAGGAAGAAACCATGATATTTGTAATAAACTGTGATAGTAATGAAGTACACACTCCACAGCTTACTGTGGAACTGATGCTTTTCTTCCCATCAGCCCCACCTGCACTCCTTTTCCTTACGCTCTTTCACCATCTGAGATAGGCTTGGTTTGCTTTTACTTCACCAGCGAGTCTTTGAAAACATCCAGAATAAATAGAAAGTAAATTCCCTGCTATCTAAGGAAATTTCTTTTTGGCAGAAGGGACATAAGCTGGTAAGGTTTTTGTGTTTTCTACCTCATCCTGAGATCAGATTGGAATTTTATGCCCTAAGGTAATTAGGCATGTCACACAGACACTATCCAGTTGTCAAGATGGATACAACCTGACTTCATTTTTGCTTCTTGTTCATCAACAGCCCCTGTGAAAAACAGTCTAAGGGGAAACCATTAGAGAGCGTGCAGTGTGAGTGTTATGAGATATTTGGCATATGCTTTGTATCTGGCACACTTCTGAGATTCTGTACACATCTTCTTCTACTAAGGGGGAGATTCCTCTGAATTAGTCTTTGCCGACTCCATCAATCATAAATGATACTATCAAGAAGTGCTACAAAGCCTTTCAAATTTATCATTATTTATAAAATTCATGTTGATAAAATATCATTATTATATGAATGGTGTTGATAAAACTAAGTTGTCTTGTTTTATAAAACACTACATAAATATTATCAATAGTTATATATCTTAATAGTGATAGTTCTATCATTACTACCATTAATTTAACTATAAGATATTATAGTTCTAAGTCTAATCTAAATACAAATAGAATTGCATTGCCCATTACATTATATAATTAATCAGTGTCTTTATAAAAATAAAACTATAGAACAAAATCCATATTGTATACATAGATCCAATGGTTAGTGTGAGTCATTATTAGTTTCTAGCAACTTGACTCTTCATCATGTAGAAATTCATTGTTATGGATCTAACACAGAGAATCACTAGAAAGCCAAGGAAAATAAATGCTTATAACATCACTTCTAAAAATGCCAAGAATTCAAATACTGACAAGTTTTTATTATATATTAGAATACCTTCAAAATAATAGAAATTCAAGCCCCCATGCATTGTCAGAAGAGAGTTGAACTTTTGGTATTATTTCTACCTGATAGCAACTACAGGGGCATTCTTACTTTTCAGTTCTTCTTCACTCTCAACGGTATTCATGATGCTTTCTAATGTTTCATTCTCTTCGAGTTCCTTCCTGAAACATTTATGCTTTAGGTTTCCCATAAACAGCTGTAGTCCAATTAATGCAAAAACACTGAGACAGAACACAGTGAGGATCATGACGTCAGACAGCTTCTTCACTGACTGGATCAAGGCCCCCACGATGGTCTTCAGTCCTTAAAATGTAGGGGAGAAAAGCACATTCACAATGACATAAAGACTCTGAGCGAGAAGCACATCAAAAGACAAGCCTTACTAGGAATGCATGCATTATGTCAAGTCAATGGCCTTGAATTGAAACCAGAGAGATCTTCTGGTTCAAAAGTGTGGATCTGCACAATTTGTTTCTATGAAGTTCAGCAAGTGGTTGAAAGTAGTGAAACATTCCCAAAGAATCTACAGATTAACTCGTTAAGTATGATGCTTGCTGAAACCATAGCCACACTCGCTCACAAATGTAACTTTTATAATCACTAATTCAGTAAACGTTAGTCAAACAAACTACCTCTACGTAATGAAACGAAAAATATAAGAAAGTGAATGAAAGCTCACAGTGACAACGTCTACTGAAGCAGTTCTCACACAAGAAACAGTTTGTTGAAGGAGATGAGACAGTTTCATGCACTGCCCACATGCGTAAATGTCTTATCTTCTCCGTTATAGGAAGTTCTTATTAGTTGAAATTTTCCTTCCTGAAAAGGTGGAAAATCAGCCCTTTGGCAGGAGGAAAAATTTCAAGAGGAGATGTGAGCCAAGTGGTCATCTGCCTTCTCCAAGACCCATGCAGCTGCTTAAACTCAAGGGCTGACTTTTTATATAAAGATTGCAATGCAAAATGGAAGAAATATAATTTGATTTGAGCTCTAGAAGGAACAGCTTTTCTCTTAAAGGTCAAAGTCAGCCCCTGTGTTTAACCCCACTCTCACCTGGAATGACTGAAATAGTTTTCAATGCCCGGAGAACTCTGAAGGTTCTCAACGCTGAGACATTGCCCAGGTCCACAAATTCTGTCACATATCTGCAATAGGGGGTTTATACACAGACACAGTGACAACACACACACAGACAAAGAAAACTCCCAAACAGCTGGAGTTGAGTGGCCTAATGCTCCACATCAATCACTTCTTACCTGGGATTACAGAAATAGTTTTCAAAGCTCTCAAGACTCTGAAAGTTCGAAGAGCTGAAACATTGCCTAGGTTTACAAATTCTGTTAAATACCTGTAGAATTAAATCAGAGTTATTCAGAATCTAGGTAGAGTCTATAATACTCACCCGTGCTGTTACTGTTAAGTATTTTCTATCTGTAGTTTGGCAAGTCTTTTTTTCTAACCTAATGTAACCTAATATATATGGATTTGAATCATTTGAGAAAAATACAAGTATTGTATTTTAATGTGGTTCATTTACCTAAACAATTTAATGCTTCCCCTACCAGCTTAGTATAGTAATATATAGTTTTAATCTCCTTTAAAACATTGAAATCACTATACTAAGGAAAAGAAGCCAAACTCAACAAATTCCATCCAGATGAAATGTTCATCATTCAAGGTTTTCATAGAGCAAAATCAATATAGTGTTTCCAAGAGTCTGTATTAGGAGGTCACTAGTAATTAGTGAAGGATTTCTTTTTGGAGTGAGTAAAATATTCTCAATTTAGACAGTAGTGATAGCTGTACAATTTGCGAACATACTAGAAAACACAGTATGAATTGCATACTTAAAAAGGCTGAACTTTGTGATACAAGAATTTAACAATAGAGAATGAGGAGCTAGGAGAAGGGTATCCATCTTGCCATTTTCTTATCCACAGGAGGCAATGGAGTTACAGCTTTTCTATTGGAGGAAACATGATGAGTGAGGAGGTGGGCAAGGATGAGGGACCCCGAGACTAGAAATTTAAGACCCCTTCTGAATTGTCAAAATGTCTCAGATAGATATCAATTACTTTTGTAATGCAAGACAACAGAGGAAATTATTAAGGTTGAGACTTTATAAATGTTTCTGTTAAAAGCATTTTCAAAAAGATATAAATAACTTTAAATTATACTTAAAGAAGACTATGGTGCCCATGCAATCGCTTTACAATACATTAATGGTAGGAGCAGTACACAATATAACTTTTTGTTTTAATTTATTTACTAGCTCATAAATACAGACACTGTGCTTAAAATCTGAGGCTTAGTCCTTAGTGAGCACTGAGAGTGTGTCTCACACACTATTAAGTCTTTTAAATAAAATCTTAAGAAAAGTGTGTATCTAATTGACACTGTATGCAAACATGCCAATTCAAGTCCTGGGCAGGAAGAAAGATAATCTCTACATTAAATGTGTTTTGAGTGAAAAACACTTTCTGAAAAAAAAATATGACTGTGAATAAGTAATTTATATATAAATCCTTTACCTTTAAATATAGCCATTGCATGCAAGAAAAATCAGTCTCCAAAAGTTGTTTTTACTGGAATACTGTTCTGAGACTTCCATAAATTTTCCAGTTCAAAAAAATTGAGAGTACTTACGCGAAAACAATGACAATAAAATCCAGCCAGTTCCAAGGGTCACGAAGGAAGGTGAATTCTCCCACGCAAAAGCCTCTTGCAAGGATTTTTATGAGTGATTCAAAAGTATATATTCCAGTAAAAGTGTATCTAAAGAAAATAATTGGTTGAAATGTTAGGTGTGAAATGAATAACATCCCATTGAAATCTTTACAGTTTTTTGAAGCATCTCCTGGATACTGCTGGTGTGTAGATCATCCTACCTCACAGAATATACTACCCAAGGAATTTCCAGGAACTCTTAAAATGTCCCTATGAGAGCTACTCACAGAAGACACAGTTTTTTTTTAAGAAACTGAGAACATAGGTATTAGATCTGCCTAGACAATCCCAATAGAGTGCTTCAGAAGAACATAGCCACTAACATGATGTGCATATCATGTTTATGAACATGCAAGGGGATAGGACAAGTTCACTCTTCATAAACATGGTGGCATCTAATGATTCAAACAATGAATAGACACAGAGGAAAGGAAAAACTGAAATAAAACTGTATGCATGAAAAGATAAACTACATTGTTTTATAGACTCAAATTCTCAACTTCTAGTAGGATAAAAAAAATCATGGAAACGATCACTTAGCCCTACTTTAAAATACAGCAATGCACACTTACTCTACATTTTTGGTCCATTCTGGAGGGTTGCTCATGGTCATGAATATGCAGTTCGTCAGAATTGTGCACATGATCAGCATGCTGAATAAGGTAGCTCTTAGTCAAGGAATGTGGGACACCACCAAAGGAAGAACTTATTGAAACACAAACACAACTTTTCTTTAGAAATTAATTGAAATGGATGCATAGATTATTCCTTCTGGGCTTTGAATAAAATTAACCTATTCCAAAATGCTAATAAGACCACCATATTATTTTCTTTTGAGAATAATTTATATTGGAATCTATAAAGATCTTTCTAGGTGCAGAAGAGCCCACATCTAGGTCCGAGGACAGGAGCAAGCCCAGCATCCTGGGGTACTGCTTAAGCCAGGCTTCGGAAAGGATATGAATGCACTAAAATCTTAATAGATATTCTTCTTAGAGGACTGAAGGGTGACAGTATGTACAGCGCAGGCGTGGCGTTGAAGCGGAAGATCGCTTTTCCTTTGTTCAATACTATAAAAGTCTGCAGGAGAAAAAAAGAATCAGGATGACACCATATTCCCAGCATTTCCATCCAACACAATGCTGTGAGAAGTCCTTACCTCCACATTGCAGCACAGGGCAGAGAAAGGCTGCCATATAACTCTACAAGAAGTTCCAATGCCTGTCAGCAGCTGTCAGTCACTTTGGTCAATGGACTTCAAGGCTGCCTCTTTGTAATAAATGAAGACTTGAGCTATATACAAGTATGTATACCAGGGTGTATATAACTCACTTGTAGGCATGGCCAGTCCTTTAAACACTGCCACAACACATCATGAACTACAAAGTTCATGCTGAATTGCTCCAAAATAAAGTCACCAAAAAAGTCTCATGATGTAAATGTGTTTGTGATGATTTATTGGATGACAGCCATAGTTCTTCTCAGGCCCCTGCAGACCATGGGGAATGAGATGGGCACATCGAGGAAGCCTTCAAAGCATTAAGCCTTTCCTTTATCAGAGTCCTTCAATGATTACAATCACTTGTCATAACCAAAATTGGCTTTAAGAATAAATTTCTCTTTTCTGTTACACAGAGTTGAACATTGAGTAGAAACTATTACTGTTTTTTTTTTTTTAACCACAATACCTTGAGAGTCTTTTAAAGCTTGCTGAGAATTGGCATAGTTAGTACAAAATGGGTTAAAAAATTTCACAAGCAAGGCATGTCAGAATTGAAAATATCTTTCGTTTTTGGTGTGTGTTTGTGTGTGTGAGCACGCGTGCGTGCTTGCATGTTGTCTAAGGATTCTGATACAAATGCAAATGTGGATGCCAGAGGACCACTTCACTTGTATTTCTCAGGTATAACAGACCTAGTTTTTATGAGACAGAGTCTTTCACTGGCCTGTAACTCTTAGATTCTGCTGGGCTGACTGTCCATGGGCTACTGGGGATACTTCTGTCTCTGACTTCTCAGGGCTGGGGTTATAAACCATAATGTCAATTTTTCTTTTTAATGTTGTTCGGGGCTGAAACACAGGGCCTCCTGCAATGCAAGCACTTTGATGATGGCGCTGTCTCCTCAGTTTGGGACCATCCTTCCAATTACTCAGTTTGATTCTCATATTCTACTTATATAACTATAGTGTTTAAATTTTTTAAAACGTTCATTCATTAAAATTTTTAAAAATAATATATACTTCTATATAGCACAGTTCTTCCTTTACTGAAAATACACAATCTTGGTGATCATTGGCCAAATTCAGTTTTAAAAGTTTGTTTAAAAATTTTGAAATAAAAAAAAAATCCTTAAAATATTTTGTTTCTGTTGAGCCAGACCAGCGACTCATGGAAATGAACACTTACAAGTAAAGATGAATGGACGAAAGGGTGAATTGTATGCTTCAATGGGTAACACTACAAGGTTCACCTTCTTCTTTGGTTTTGCTTTTGTGTTGTTTATTTGTTTGGTTTGTGGTTTTTCTTAAATTTGGTTTTGATTTAGGATGGGGAGGAGACAGGGAGATGAGTGGGATCAGAATGCATGGTGTGAAACCCACAATCAGTAAAGGTATTAAAAGAAAACATATATTGTGTTTTGTCCAGTGCAAGGCAAGTGACATTTCTCATACATTTTGCAATTAGTTAAACAAATAAATGTTAACCTCAGCATATTAAAACAATCCTAGGTTAGGAACTCAGAAATTTTAAGTCTAAAACACTAAGCCTAAATAATGATTCCCTGAACTTAGAAGGCAAAATGCTTGTGCTGTCTAGAAAGCAGTGATCTTTTTCTTTTGTTGTACTTTAAAACTGAGTTTTATATATAGTTATAAACAAGCTTCCTACAATAAATCTTTTTCATCAAATTGGGAACATGAGCTCATAAGTCTGTGTCTTTTGTAGGGGAAATCTATCCTTTTTTTGATTTAAGCATTGTCTCAACAAACTGGGTTTTGACAAATGCATGGCAAGGAATTGTGTCATAAAAGACAAAGAAAGGAGTTAAAACTAATGTTTAAAGCCCTATGTTATTACGCAGTCTTTGCAAAACAAAATTACATTGCAATAAAAATTTAAAAGAATAAAAAGAGCAACTTTGGTGTTTTATAATTTTTTTCTTTTTATTGCAAATAGACTTTTTCCTAACATGATGTATACTGATTATTGTCCCTCTCTCTACTCCACCCAGTTCCTTCCCACCTCCCCTCGAATCCAATCCATTCTCTCTCTCACTAGAAAATAAAAACATTACTAAGGTATAGTGATTTATGTATGCTATCATTACTCATTTGTAATAAAACTTTAAATGAATTTTTAACTCCACATACACACAAGAATTAAATATTGCTGTGAATAGCTGGCAAGATAGCTCAGCATTTAGAGCCATTTTCTTCTAAACCTGATGATGACTTTAGTTAATCCCTAGGCCTCACATAGTAAAAGTAGAGAATTGACTCAATCCAAGCTGGGACTTCATCCATGCACCCTACTTAATAAATAAGTGTAAAAAATTATAGCCATAACTATAAATTATAGGAGATGTGTTCATTATACCATACCTAAAAGACAGATTTTTCTATTGAATATGTTGAAGGAATTAATCAAACCAAATCAAATAAGAAGGCCAATTCCACTACCAGTTTTAATGAAATATTACAAAAAGAACATATTCTCAACATGCTAATATGTATTTAATATAAGGCTCATGATATGAAGTCATTAGGTTTTACATATCTTTGGATGGAATGAAGTCATCAGATCTCTACCACTGAAGTCTCAATAACTTACTTTCTTGTCTGCGTAGTAGGGGTCCAGGTCCTCCAGGGGCTCCGACACCATCCCAGGGGGAATGTCTCCATAGATGAAGGGCAGCTGTTTACCAGCTTCCAAGTCGCTGCTGGGCTTGGGACCTTCTTCATCACCTTCTTTCTTTTCGTCTTTGTGTTCCTTGGCTTTTCCTTCCGAAATGCGCTGCTCAATGAGGGCGAGAGACTGTTTGGTGAAGTAGACAAAGCTCTGCGGTCCTGGGGGAGGCAGCATCGCCATCTTTTCATCCTGTTTGTTTTATTTCCCCTTTGGCTCCTTACCTAAGAGACCTGGTTAAATGTAAAGAAGAGAAAACGTAACTACATGACTTCTAGAGAAGACACTTTAAAAGCTAATATCAACAAACTCTAGTCCAGGGTGTATTTTGCGACTGTGATGGCTCTTACAGCCATCCTGCCTAGGAGGCAGGACCCTGGACCCAACTGTGAGGGAATATATATATATATATATATATATATATATATATATTGATATATATATATATTGATATATATTGATATATATGGATCACGACTGTAGATATGGCTGGGGGTGAGTCTCTACATTAGATTAACTGAAGTTGAAGACTTTTCTTGAATGTAGGCAACACCAGTTCATGGCCTGGGATCCAGGACTTCATAAAAAGGAGAAAGCTAACTGAACCCTAGCATTAACTACCCTGAGCATCCTGATTATGGACACAGTGCGATCAGCTGCCTGGATGTCATGCTTCCATGACTTAACTGTAATGGTGGACTGTAGCCTTGAACAGTCAAATTAGACCCCCTTTTCCTTTAAGCTTGATTCTCACTAGGCATTAGTTACAGCAAAAAGAAAGAAACCAGTGGACTGGAAGAGTGCTTTCCTTTTGTACACAAGGACTTTGGATCTGAATTTCAAATTCAAAAAATAAACAGTAAAACAGCCGATTCAAATATAAGAGGAAATGTGTTTATAAACTCAATATATTAAGTAACAACTGTTGGGCAAGAAACATGTATTACTTCTTTGTTAAAATATTTGAATCTAACAATCACAGCTTAAAGTGAAAGACCAATTACAACTCCCCCAGAAAAATACTTTAAATGTGTAATTTTCATCTCTGTGTGTGTTTGTATCTATCTAATATATCTCTATATAAACAATCATTGAAGTTATTTATTTAATGCTAGTCAAATGAAATAACACTGTTCCTATTGTCAGTTATGGTCAATGTTTTTAAAAAGAAAACAGGCGTTTTTGTTCTGGCACTGGTGTTGATATTAAATTACTCGATATGACTGTTCACATCAATGTACACATCTCTGTATATTAAGGTGAAAAGTGAAATGCATAGAAATGTTTGGGAATGTTTACTTGAGTCATGAAGTATGTCTTTCCCAGGACTTTAATGGCAACATAAACATTGGATTTTGCTGTCTATTCCAGGAATCAGAAAAGTTTCTTCTCATGGTGCTCAGCATGGTGCCCCATCACTATAATGCCAGAACTCCAGAGGCAAAGGCAGAAAATCTCAAGTTCTAGATTAGACTGTGCTACATTGCATATCCTAAGTGAAAAATTGAAACCAAACCAAAACAGCAGAAGCAGCAACAACAACTTGACAGACTGTGTTTTAAAGGACCTCATCACATGCCAAAGGGTAAATTAGGAAGAGTCGCTATATTCCGCTCTTTTTTCCACAAAGCCCAATGTAAACTGCATGTGAATTGTAGTAATGGCCATAGTAGGCATATAAATGCAGAAAGAAATTGTTGAAGCTATTGTGTTTTTTTTTTTTTTTTGGGGGGGGGAGCTTTTCCCATTCTCGTGGCAAAACCAAGAAGTGGTTCAATTAGGACCAAGTGGATTACGTGTCTCCTCAGGCACCTGGGAGCATTGCAAGGGAGTTGAGTACATAGCAATGCCCTCAGGTGACATCACTGAAAAACATATCTCCAATATGCCAAGAGACGTCAAAGTGAGGTGTGGCTCATTTGTTATGACAGCTGCTTCCAGCTTCCCTTAGTCTGCTGGATGACTAACTAGGGACATGAAGAACTTGTAGTCTTCTTCAAAAAAGCCTACAAACAATACAAGTTTCTTTTTTAATGTAGTTTGTTTTAGGGTTTGTAGGACAAGCTTTTGTGAGGAATGCTTTTTGGGGTTTATGAGGTAGTTGACATGCCATGGTACACTTCACATTTCCTTTCTAAACTGCTAACCCATCTTTATTTACAAGAAGTGTCTCACCAAACACTAAATCTGCACACTTCATTATATCATATCCTTATAGCTGTGAGAATTAAGAGAAAATAAAGCTTTGTCTTCAACAAACTTGTGGCACACTATCCTCTCCAAAGCATGGATATAAAAATCAATTTTCAGCACACAATTGATAAGCAATGTCAGAAATAGAATGCTAAAAATGCAGTTGCCTTTCATGTACACATTTCTGGAAAGTTTAAAAGCTTCCAGAAATTAGAGCATCACTGTACATAAAGGACCATCAGATCACCATTAAAAAGTCCCACCACCTTCTTTACTCTAACACAGTGAGAGAAGTAGGGTGTGCCAATATCTGTGTCCTCTTGCCTCGCATCAAGCCTGATAGCAAATGGAACAGACGTTGAGGCATAAAAAGACTCAAAATTTATTTCTTTTCTTTTTCTATGAAAATTTGTTTGGATCTAAATGGCATTTCCAAAAATCGAAGGACACCTAGAATACAAGAAGCAGTCAAGATTAGATTGGTTAGCAAAAAGTGTGAAGAATGGTTAGGAAATTTGTTTCTTCAGTAAGTGCTGGCTACATATTATAACAGCTGTCTAAACAGAGAGCAAGTGAAAATATGCATGGAGTTTGACCAGTGAATGGAATTAATGAAGAAAAAACTAATTAAGCTTGATGGAGTTCTCAAGTTACAAAAGTTAAATGAGCATTTTATTTCTTTCTCTTTGTCAAACCACCTTATTACTTATGACCATGGAAAAGGTTTTTATGATTTAACAAGAATGTCAGTTTGTTTTGCTATCTTGCTAATTATTAATGCTTATGGAAATGTAAGTGTGGTTACTGAACAAGCAGATAGGTGTGGATGAACATATCACATTGCCACTGGACACACAATGAGATAGGGAGCATAAGCTGGGGACAGGGTATGACATGCAGGAAATGCAGGAGAGTTGATGTCCTAATCTTATATTGAGTTATGGTGGTTTCAATGATAAACATCCCATGCAATCTTGGGCAAGAGAATACTTGATTCCCAGTGGGTGGCACTGTTTGAGTAGATTTAGAAAATGTGACATTGCGTCTTCTTGAAGTATGCCACATAGGAATGAATTTTGTGAGTTTAAAGACTCCTATCACTGACAGCAAGCGCTTTGATTCCTGCTTTCAATTCAAGATAAGTGCTTTTCGCCTTCTATTCCAGGAATCATGCCTTGTATCGTCACAACTCCAGACTGTTACTCTGGAACCGTAAGGCCAAGTAAACCTTTTCCTCCATCAGTTTCCTTGGTCACGGTGTTTTATCACAGCATAGAGAAAAAAAAAAAAAAAAAAAAAACAACAACAACCAATACACAGTGGGAAACAGACATGTTAGGTAAGACTGGAAATAGACAGAAGTTCAGGTCAAGTCGAAATCCAACAGGAAAAATGAAGGTAAGTGTAGTTCATGTGGATGAGTACTTGAAAATGGGGTAAAAGGGGGATTGCACAAGTAAATACTTTACCATTCAAGTTAGAAAATTAACAAATGATGCTGAAAGCTTGTGCAAATGAGAGTAGTGTAGTCCTAAGAGATATGAAGAAAACAGGAAATGGGAAGAATGACTAGAGGCATGAGACAATACCGTGGGTTCATTTCCATGGGTATGTCTTAATTTTATAAAACTAATTATATAAAAACAAAAATAAGCTATAAATTGTAGGGAGATCCAGAACATCTGCTTTGAGGCAAAAAAAAAGCCAACAGGCAGCTTCTAGCGTAGAAAACATGCATCATCTGCATTCGGCCCTCAGAGTACTGCCTGCTTTATATCCCTCCCTTAGAACATTTAAATATATTTGGGAATAAATTGTCAACAATTTGCAATTTATTTTATTGATATATGCCAAGGGAACAAGGTGACACATGGGAAGACTCTGTCTTCTATGTCAGTATAAGGAAACACAGGACACTGTACCAGGTGTAAACTATGCCTGGGGATTGGGATTAGCAGAATGCATGTCTCCATACTATCAAGTGTCCTGGTAACCCTTAACTCTCTCATGATGGGCTTCCGTGCACAGGCATTCTACCTTAAATAAAGCCAAGAATTTTAGTTTGGAATTAATGAGTCTTAGTTCCTCCTATTTCCATAAATACTAAAGTTGTAAGCTTTCAAGTTTGTGTTTGGCAGTCATCAAGAAGTAATTAAGTATGGCTTCCACAACATGCTTATGTCACCATTAACCTATTTATTTTGTGGATTTTGACAACAGTAAATATGTACCTTAAATACATACAGATACTTGAGCATACCTAGTAATTCTGAAATTGGAAAGGCCTATTGTGTCTTCTTTTACAGACTATTAATTTGGCAACTGAACTTTTCATTAAGAACTAACGCAAATAAATGTGTGTTGCAGGGAGCTTGAAGATCAGAGGAGCCAGTTGTTCTCTCCTTCCACTAGGTGGGTTCTGGGAGTTGAACTCTTGCCAAGAAAGCCATCTTGTTGGACCAATAACTCCTTTTAAAATAAAGTAGATATTTATGCAAGCATGCACAAACTCATGGAGAGGTTTTATTAGTCAAAATAGGAGACCTTTACTTTAAAGACAGGTCTTTGAAGTTTGTTTTATTTGAACAACACACAAAATAGAAGATTAAAATTATCCATTTAAAAGTTGATATAGGTAAACATATCATCATAAAGGCAATATTTAGAATTCTGTATCATTTTATTATCGGGAAAAAGGAGAGTTGGAATAAGGAAACATGTTTGGAGGAAAAGAGAGAGGAAGAGAGGGAGAGAGAGAGGGCAAGAAGGAGGAGAGACCGGGGGAATATTTACAGAAGAAAGAATTTAAGTGACCAAAAAGGAGAGGAATGATAAAAGAAAAGATTAAGTGAGTAGCAAAACACCCATGCTCTCCTAGCATACTTCCAGCAACAAGACAGCCAAAAAAACAAAGCAGTATTTTCAGCATATTTATTTTTATTTTAATTCTTTATGTTTTCACCCTCACTGATGCCGCTGGCATGAGTTCATCGCCATCAGCAAGTGCACTCTTGCACCTTTTTCTCTTATATCCATTCGAGACATGCAATGCTCTCCTCCGAGTAGTTACATAGTCACTCATCCCCCAGACCTGTCAGCTCTAATGTAACCTCAGACAATCTGTTGCTAGGCAACGAGCAAGGACAAGAAAGAACCATTGCTGTGGTAAACTAACCAGGAGGTACATTTAGCCTTTCTAGTATTTATTTTAGAAAGCTGAATTGCCAACTTTCAGAAATAGATGACAAAATTTCCTACCAAAGCAAAGACATTGAAAGAAACATATTTTTAATCAATCTTAGAAGTAAAGGTGTAATTATTTTGTTTGTCCTATTTACTTATTTTGATAAATATTTATTTAATTTCATATTTAAGTATGTGTTTATAACATTTACTCCCTGTCATACTTTCAAATCCTCTTATGTCCTTCTGGCTCCTCCTTAACTTCATAACCTCTTATTCTTTAATTATTATTGTTTTACACAGACACAAAGACACATACAGCCACACACACACACACGCACACACTCACTCACTCACACACACACTCTTATGAATGAAACCTTATAAGTTCATTTATTGCTCCTCATATGTATATGTGTTTAGGGCTGTGATTGCTTGAGATTGGAGGCCCATCTCTAGAACAGAATTCTCAGCCATTGTCAATTGCCTGTGTGGCTTTATAAACATATATACTTGTAAATTTTTTCACGTACACTCATTTCTCTGATTTCATCTAAATTTTAAGTTATCATAAAGTACTGACTATATGGCCCCATTTTTCATTTATGCAGTATAAAATTGCGCTGAAAACCACATGCAATAGAGTAATAAAGTTCCACAAGGTGTCAGAGCTCAAAGACAAAGATTAATCTTCCATGGTCACAATCTGGGCTCTATAGTTCTGAGCTGTGGCTCTAGGTAGCTACTGTGATCACTTTAAACTGTAAATTCCTAATTAGAAAAGCAGGATTAATCACTGCACTCTCAAACATTTCATATAGGACAGAAAATGTGGGAAGTATCAGACAGTGTTTGTCACCTGAAGCCATGTGTGTGTGTGAAGCCCTTAGCACTGTGACCTCAATTCCAGTCTCTGTTTTAATTCATCACCCGAGTCCATTATGCCTCTATGGCTAATGTCTGTTAACCACATTAGTTTGAAAAGACTTTACTTTCCAACAGTTTCTTGGCCTTTTAAACACAAAACATTTCATGTCTCTCTAAAGTAGCAAACATCTGATCTAATGTCATGACTTTAGAAGAAGCTCAGAGCTGGAAAATATTTGATTTGAACCTTGTATTTACCACTTACTAGTTTTGAGAACTTGACATTCCAAATATGCAACTTCTTTTTTTGTCAAAAATAAAATGAGGACTCAGAACGTTACCAGTTACTTTATAAAATGCCTTTGTAGACACTGCAGAATTTTCCCTAGTACTGATTGCAGGGGTACTTAGTCTGTGGCTCCATTTCATTCAGGTAAATTCTCATTATTTGAAACTTTGAAGATATTATAAGTACTGTTAATTAGAACAAAGTATGTGGCTCAGGAAATGTCATTATGATTCTTTGGCTCTTTTAAAAGTCAATCAATATTTCGAAACTCAAAGGGAAGTGAATTCCAACACTTGATTTCTCTTCTGAGAAACATTTAAGTATCACTAATGGAGTCTCTGAACAAAGGACAGAAGATTCCCTACTGCAGGCAGAGAAGTGTCTCAGATCTCTTCAGTCTCTGGAGAGTCTTAGGGACTCTGGTGTCTGGAATGGATATTGTTCTTAAAACCTATATGGAGTCAAAAATCAGAGGCAACCGACAGTGTAAAATACCACTTTGAAGATATCTGTTTAGTTTCAAGGATGCTGTAGTCTTCTTGTACAGAGAACACTCATGGAAGAACCCCCTAGATGTGACTCGGAAATTATGGAAGTGAATCTCCATATTAATTCTTACGTTAGTAACTAGATGTGGAAAATATGAGCCGTATTTGACCATTATCATAGCTAGCAAAAGTCTTACTGGACGTCTGTATCATTTTGACCACATAAATTGCTCCTGATCATAGAAATTCAGATTGTGATTACCACGTTTTGTGAGAATGCTATTGTTTTCAGATAGGCTAGATTTGTGTTATGTATCATCGGTGATTTCCATTTTTAATGAGTATAACCAGCATACGTCTTGTATATAATATCTGCGTTTTAAAATGGAGGCATGGGTTGAAACTGGACTCTCTGAGCATGGCGGACAATGAAGGCTGATGAGAAGCCAAGGACAATGGCACTAGGTTTCGATCCTAATACATGAACTGGCTTTGTGAGAGCTTAGCCTGTTTAGACGCTCACCTTCCTGGACGTAGATAGAAGACCTTCGTCTTCCCGCAGGGCAGAGAATTTGGACTGCTCTTCAGTATCGAGAGGGAGGGGGAATGGTGTGGGGGGTGGAGAAGAGGAGTGGGAATAGGGGGAGGGGAGTGGGGGGAGGGGACAATATTTGGGAAGAGGGGAGGGAAATGGGAAACTGGGAGCAGGTGGAAATATTAATAAAAAAAAACTTAAAAAAATAAAATGGAGGTATTCTTTTAAAATCTTTCTCAGAAATTTAAACAGCAAGCTTTCTTTGGCAGTTTTCAATATTTTTTGCCTCGGTAGTTATAACTTTAGGACAATGACAGTGTCCGTCCTTTATTTCAGGGAGTTGGAAACAGTGATCAGTGTACAATTGCGTTGTCATCTCAAGTTATTTTACACCACCGTACACAATGGGTTTCTTACCTGTGGTAATTTAAACTGTATTTATAGTAAGCCAGTCCAACAAACCAAATTAAAAAAAAATCTTTGAAATGGGATCAAGATATATGAATAAATATAATGAAAGTGAAAAAAATCTTTAAAAATCTGGATAGAATTAGTTCAGATCTAAATCAAATAAAAACATTGGAAATGCAAAAAAAGAAAGTAAAATTTATCTTTTATATTGATAATGTCTGCTGCTAAGCAAAAATCTGCTCTGAAAATGTCACTTCTTTAGAAAGAGTGATGTTTTTTTACAGGTATAATGTTGACTGGACTTCATTCATTTTTTAAAATATTTATTTTATGTTTATGGGTCACCTGTCCCGATATTCATTTTGAAGCATTTTCTAGCAGAATGAAATCTTCACAAGTGATTTTAAAAAGGGTCTTCAACTAAATCACTAATATCAATGAAGATAACCTAGCTTGATAACATAGCCATTAACACGATGTGATGGTGTGAACCTTATTAGTGTGGCACCCCGCCCCAATTTTTAATAAACGTCTTTCAAGAGAAAGCTATCAGAAAACCCAATGCAAGAATAAGGAATGTGCGATAGATTACAGTGATCACCAAATTGACAAGATACAGAATCTCCTAATTTCCGAGTATGCTGTGTGGGATTATCTAATTTACGTCACCTGAGGAGAGGAGATTCCCATCAACTGCTAGACTGAATACAAAGAAGCACCAGGATTCATCCTCTCTATAGAAGCAACGTGGCCAGAAATTTCAAGCACCAATTTTACCCCCATGACAGACTACTCCATGCTTTGTGAGACACAATCAATTCTTTCTTCCTGAATTTCCTTTGGTCTAGCACTGGATTACAGTGAGAAAAGAGACCAGTAGAGAAAAACGTTGCTGCAAAGTTGAGCTGTTGTCGTAAATGTGGCAATGTGGTTCTTAGGTTTTTGGAACCTGGTTCATAGCAGGAACGTGGAAAAGGTTCTGCTCTGTGTGAGCAAAGCTGTTGAGCATAGAGCAGAGGGAAAGGGGCCATCCTTGTAGAAGCTTGGAAGACAGGAATGTCGAGAGGAACACAGGCTGTACAGACCTGGATCCTGAAGTTTCAATGTGTGGGGGGGATGACTCTTCCTTGGGCTCAGGGACACTTGTGTGATATTCTGGCTAAGAATCTGGCTTCATTTTGTTCTTGTTCTGACCAATCAAGGAGGTTTAGTTTAAAAGAAATGTTTGTTTGACCGAGGAAATTTCAAGGCAGAAACATATTCTGTCTGTGTCATAGTTACTCCTCATTTCTCTTGTTTGTGTCTAGAGTAAAAGGGGAGGAGGAGGAAGAACAGGAGAGAGAGAGAGAGAGAGAGAGAGAGAGAGAGAGAGAGAGAGAGAGAGAGAGAGAACAAAATACAAGTTAAAAGACAAGTAAGTGTGAACTTTGACAAGCAAGTTTGTGTGTACAAGTTTGAAAACTAGCACTCTGCAGTGGATCAACAGAAAAAAGTTGGGAAATGCCAAGGGCAAGCCCAGGAAGGGTTAAACAGAGGGTGAGATCAGAGGTCAAGACAGAAAAGTGAACAGGGCGAGAGAATAAGTAACACTAAAAACCTTTTTAAAAAAGTTATATACACACCTACTGTATAAACTTTCTAAAACAAATACACCCATATATAAAAATAGCTACAATGGAGTTACCCTATCACAGATAAACAATGCCCATACTAGGCACCGCAGAGTAACAAATAAAACACCTCAGTGTTTGAAATGGTCTATCTCTTTGTGGGGTTCTTGGCTATAGGGCTCCACAGACTCCTCCAAACCTTACAGGCTATTGCCAATGCTGCTGATTACCAACTAGAACTTGACCTTAAGACCCTATATTGCTCAAGATAAATCAACCTTGAAACATAAAACCTGGAGAAATGAAGCTAGTATTGATCTGGCGACATTGTATCTACTGGCTAGATTTCCTAATGCTGGAAGATACTACTGTACTTGAGGGGTTATAAAAACAGGAGACACAAAGTTGAGTGGGGAGGGAAAGGGTATTTGTGAGGAGCTGGGGGTGAACATGGTCAAATTGTATGAATTTCCCCAAGATCTAATAAAAATAGGCAAAGAAATCATTTCCAAGATAGGAGATCAAAAAAAAAAAAAAAAAAAAAAACCTTTGTCCAAAAATCAATCACAGAATGGAACTTATACAAAAGTCAGACTCTCCCATAGTGGTACATGCCTCCAATCCCATCACTCATGGTAAAGCTAGGAAGATCATGAACTCAAGGACAGCCTGTGATATACAGCAAGTTTGAGGACAGACTGGGCTGTATAACACCCTGTCCCCAAAACCAAACAACCAAACAACCAACAACATTGCAGTTAATGTATCATGTTTATACAATCGTGTTTATCAGTACCCTTGTATAAAGTGCACCTGCGATAACTGACTAATAATTGGAACTGCTGTTCATCAAGACAAGCTATAGTTACGATAGAATCTCTTATTTTACCTTTGCTAATTAAGATGAGTTAAAATTCATACAGAAATTGTATATTTTATGCCATACAAAATTGCATTGTTTTGATCAATGGGAAATCCATTAGAAATGCTGATCAATTTTTAAGTCTTTAGACTTAGTAAGATAATTTTCTATAAATGTACTCTCCTGGATGAGGAATGAGCTTTTCTCTTAGAAAGAGAACTTGACTGGAGTCAGTGTCTGAGCACTAATTACACTTGGGAGTCCTATGGTGAAGTGGCTTAGAGAGTGTGTGGCAAAGGATTTATTTTTTGTAAGAATATGAGCAGCTTAACTCATCTGTGGTCAAACATACTAAACAATTTTAAGTTACTAATAAGAGCCACATCACACAGCCATGATACTGACGCTGTCAAGGCACAAGCATCCTCACTCATTGGATTTTGTTGCGGGATAACACAGTTGAAAGAAACCCATTTAATTCAGAAACAATATTTTTTACAGAAATTCAAGAGCCTGTTGACATCATCAGAGCAAAGTGACAGCCCAGTGTGACTGACTTGGATGCACTTACAGATGGATCAAAAACACAAAGGGCTCGTTGTCAGCATGGCAGTTAAAACTCCTCTTCACCCCTTCACATAGTTTCCATTTGTAGGATCTCAACTCCAGTGGCAGGAAAAGCATTGTGGAAGACCAGAAATGCATTTTGGTGACACTATGGAATGAGAATTGCAGACTCAAATGGTGCTTGCCACTGTCTGTACATGGCACCAAAGGAGATACTGTGTCCTTTACAAGTCTCGACACCCAAGTGGGACAGCAAGATCACTAACCTAACTAAAGATTTCTTCTCTTTATCGAATGGGGTTTCTTCCTTTATATACTGTAAAGGAAGGCAGTAACTATACAAAAAATGGCAAGTCCATTTACAACAAAATGTTTTGGGAAATATTGAGCAATTACCAGAAACATATTATAGAGGCACTCTGTGGCCTAGAATCAGGTCTTTGATGAAACTGTACTGTGTGACCACAGTTAGCCAGCTTCGGGAATACCAGTCTTCCAGTCTTCTCTCTCTCTCTCTCTCTCTCTCTCTCTCTCTCTCTCTCTCTCTCTCTCTCTCTCTCTCTCTCTCTCCTCTTTCTGATTTTTTTTTATCAATTGTTTTGGACAGAATATAAAATAGATATTGGGGGTTGGTGATTTAACTCAGTGGTAGAGTGCTGGCCTAGCAAGTGCAAGGCCCTGGGTTCTGTCCTCAGCTCCAGAAAACAAACAAAAGGCAAAATAATAAATTTCATCATGACTTATTCATACATACTATCTATATCATTATACTTTGTTCCTGATAATTCCCCAGTGCCTTCTTCCACACCCTTCCCCACTCCAGCTGATTAACTTTCTTCCCCCAGCTAGTCCTAAGTTCTACATTATTATTGCACATATTTTATTAGCATCTCTGCTTCCTAACTCCCTCATTATATCTTCCTTCGTATGATACTCTTTCTAGTTTCATGACCTACACCCATGTACAGAAATGTCTAAACACGTATCTATATACATATATATTTAAGTGAATGCCTATTAAAGAGCCAGAAGAAATGCAACAGTTCAGTTAGTTTCGGTGCAAATTTGCAGAGAAAGCTAAAGTGAGGCATTGCATCTTCTGACCTAATAGGTGAGCTTTAATTGTGACAGACACAGGTGTTGATGAACGGATGGGAAGAAAGGGGAAAGATCAAGGTAATTGCTTAGATAGTGTGTCTATTATATACTCTGGTGATCAATTTTGTGTTACCAATAATGCATTGCTGTCACACTAAGGTAAGAAATAAAAATACTTCCCCTTGGAATCATGCCGTAAATAAATAAATAAATAAATAAATAAATAAATGCTCTGCGTATGAGAAAAATCATGCAGTGTTAATCATGCAGTGTTTCTCTTTGAGTCATTTTAAATTTCACTTAACAATATGATTTCCAGTTACATCTGTTTTTCTTCAAATGTTATTATTTCATTGTTCTAAATGGTTGCATTAAAGTCTACTGTGGATTTGTACCCTCTTTTCCTTTTCATTATTCTGTTAACAGATTTTAGGCTGGTTCCATTTTTGCTTCCTGCTTATCGTGAGTAGTACAGCTAAAACATAGATACTCAAGTGAAAATATAAAAATATTGTATCTACTAGGGTGACCCTAGCAAAGACTCCTTGCAATGGGGGATATGGCCATATTCTATAACCAAGCAAAGCTTCCAGTGGAGAGATTGGTTGAACAAATCAGCCACAAAACCGTTGACCTACAATCTGTCCTGCCTGCAAGATGTGCTGGAGTAAAAATGGAGCAGAACTTATGGAAGTGACCAACGAAAGACTGGTTCAACTTGAGACCCAAGCCATGACAGAAAGACAAGCCCTGGACTGTCAGGAGGGTCAGGACCTGGTGATAGAGGTTTCTGTCCCACCAAGTCCCACAGCCATTCAGTCCCAAAGAAACACACAGAGGCCTACATTAATTATAAACTGGTAGGCCTATTAGCCTAGACTACTTTTTTTAAATTAACTCTTAAATCTTTTTTTTTTTTTTTTGAATTTTTGAGATAGAGTTTCTCCGTAGCTTTTGGTTCCTGTCCTGAAACTAGCTCTTGTAGACCAGGCTGGCCTCGAACTCACAGAGATCTGCCTGCCTCTGCCTCTCGAATGCTGGGATTAAAGGCATGTGCCACCACTGCCCAGCTAACTCTTAAATCTTAACACATAATTCTTGTCTGTGTTAGACACGTGACTTGGTACCTTTTTATCAGTGAGACATTCTCATCTTGCTTCTTCTGCATCTGGGTGATGACTGCAGACTGTCTTTCCTCTTCCCAGAATTCTCCTATTATGGTTGCCTTACCTATACTTCCTGCCTGACTACTTGCCAATCAGCATTTATTAAACCAATACAAGTGACAAATCTTTACAAGGTCCAAGACCATTGTCCCACAGTGAGGACCCAGAGGCTGAATAGGCCAGAGACTTAGGCTAGAACAAGCTCAGAACAAGCATGACTGGCAAGAAGAAAAAAAATCAATGAAATGATTCCTAATGATATTCTGCTATACTCGAAGACTGGAGCCTAATAGTCGTCAGAGAGGCTCCATCCAGCAACTGACAGCAGCAGATATAGAGGCCCAAGGCAAATGTTAGATGAAGTTCAGAGAATCTAACAGAAGAGGGTGAGAAAATTTGTAGGAGCCAGAGGGGTCGAGAATACCAGGAGAACATGGTCCACAGAATCAACTAACCAGGGCTCATATGGGCTCTCAGACACTGAGTGACAATCAGGAAGCCTTTCAGCGTCTGACTTGGGTCCTCTGCTTATGTATTATAATTGTTCAGCATAGTGTTCCTGTGTAACTTCTTACAGTGGGAAAGGGGTTTGTTTCTGACTCTTCTGCCTGCTTTAAGTAACTCTTTCCTTCTACAGGTTTGCCTTGTTCAGCCTTGATATGAGTGTATGTGCCTAGTCTTACTGTAACTTGCTATGTTCGGTTGACATCCCTAGGAGGCCTGCCCTTTACCTTCCTTTCTTCCTTTCTTCCTTTCTTCCTTTCTTCCTTTCTTCCTTTCTTCCTTTCTTCCTTCCTTCCTTCCTTCCTTCCTTCCTTCCTTCCTTCCTTCCTTCCTTCCTTTCTTTCTTTCTTTCTTTCTTTCTTTCTCTTTCTTTCTCTCTCCCCCTTTCTTTTTTGAAGGGAAATAGAGGAGTGGATCTGTGGGAGAGTGGAGATGATGGGAAGCTGGAAGGACTGGAAGGAGGGGAACCTGCAGTCAGGATGTAATCTATGATAGAATAAATAAAATAAATAAATAAATGAAAACAAAAATGTACACCTTGATAGCTATTACATCAATGTACTGAAAGAAAAATCTAAGTGCAGCAGTTGAACAATTTAAGTAAGAAACTCAACAATGATGTATACTTGAGTCTGTGGTTTGAGGATGGTTCTTTCTGCTCTAGGAATTATAAATAAGGGGTAGTTTTCAGTGTGTAATCTGAACACCTGACATCCTCTTTTGAGGAAAGAGAGACCCCCTGCTTGTCCTGACATAATTTCACTTACGCATCTGACTTCATTCTAGAAAACCATGGTATTTTTATTCTGAGTAAGAATTCTTTTGCCAACAAATATATATATATATATTCTTCACTTGGATTGTCAAGACAAGAGGCAAAATGGAATTTTTTTGGGAAAAATCTTAGGTATGTTTATAACTCTTTCTTTTGAGAGTTTGGTGGACTAATCAAAAAAAAAAATCCCAAGGTCCTGTTGCTGGCTTTGTGATAGTTTCTTCAAGGTGTGTATGCGTGTGTGTGTGTGTGTGTGTGTGTGTAATGCTGTGCATGTGTGTGATATGTGAGTCCACACATGGAAATGAAGAGGCCATAGTAAGATATTGAGTGTCTTCTCTTACTCTTTACCTTATTAGCTTAAGACATAGTTTTCATTGAACTAGAAGCTCACCCTTTTAGCTACCTGGCTGGCCAGTGAATTCTCCGGATCTGTGTGTCTGCTCCCTAGTGGTAGGATTAGAGGCACTATCAGCAGTGCCTGTATTTTATGTAGATGATGGAGATTCATACTCAGTTTTTGCTGTTTATAGTTTCGTTATCTTACCCACCAAGCTACATCCCAAGCACCAATAATTTTGTTTTTAATAACACATTGGCTAACCATTTTGATTGGTATTCATCAATATACAACACAGTTACCACATATTTCTCTACAAGGTGTCTTTTGTGTCTGTGTACAGATGCGAAAATAAACATCAATAGAAACCTGCTCTTAAGCCACTAGTGTTTGGACCCTGTAGTTCTAAATAAAGTGTCTCCTAAGTGGTTCTTAGAGCTTGGGACCATTTGGATAACTGGAGATTCTGAACTTCAGGCTGAAGGCTTAAAGCACTCCTGGCTACATCCATATGTTGATTAACATTGCATAAAATTGCAAAAAAAAAAAAAGACCAGAGAAACCTCTTGAATAATGTTCTCATTTTCCCTTAAAGTTTCATTCTTGCAGTTTTATTAAAATATTTTGCGTATGATCTGTAGGTGTGAGAGAGGCACCTATAATTTTGAATATGATTTCAAAATTTTTAAAAAATTATATGTATTTTCACATTTAGTATTGCTTTCCATTTGGGTTATTTTAACTTTGGCTCCTCTAAGATCAGTACAACCAATGTTTGTCATATACTTTATTTAAAGATTTATGTGATAGATGCATTATTTGTTCTGTTATCTTAAATTCAACAATCAGCCCAAACCTAAATTAAAATTTCCCCAAACTTCAGTTTGGAGTAAGGAGTCTAGGATTAGGTCAGTTTGTATCAATCTATAAGTCACCTTTATTATCCTCAGTATAACATTTCTGTTTGCTTTTTACTTTACAATGGCATCAGATGTGAACAATTAAATACAATATAGCCTTGTTTAGCAAGTAACCACCTGTCTTTACCATAGTCTTGATCGGTTTGGAGCACCAGAATGGAACTTTCAGTTAGAGTCCTTCTTCCTTACCATCTTGGCCACTAACTCCTCATTATTCTTCCTTAGCACCATTGGAAGGTTGCCTGATGAGAGGTCAAAACTCCCAGCCCATGTCTCCATTTAACCGCTGTCCACAGATATTATATGGCGCCACTAAAGCAATTATTCGAATTAGAGGCCTTGCGCAAAGTGTATCTTTAGAGTGTAACCGTGTCTGAAACAATGTAGACTTATGATTGTAGACTTTTGATTGTGCAGACTTCCAGTCTTGGCATTGCAGACTAATAACGGGAAGGAGAATAGTCTACAGTGTTAGAGATCTGTGTTTATCCAGAGCTGGGCACGTGGCTTGTTTTATTTGTGAAGATTCCATGGGGCTATATATTTTTATGATATATATGATTTCATATATCCTGATTATAAAATTATGCTCTTTAGTGTATGTTCACTGTAAAAATGATGTATTTCAATCCAAGATTTATATTTGCTCATATTCATCTCACCCCACTGCTGCTCTTCTCTCCCTTCCCAATCCTCAAAATCTCTTTCCTTTTCCCCAATATTACCCATTCCATTCCATATGATACTGTGTACATAGCCTTAAATGTGTATTATACATAAACTAAATTACACATAAGAGAGAATGCAACTGATACTTCTAGTTTGTTTGGAGTCTGGCCTATTTTGCTTAACTAAATAATATCTAAAGTTGCATCCCCTTTCTTTCAAATGACCTCAGATGACCCTTACCGAATAAACCGCCATTGTGTATAGATGCTATATTTTCTGCATTCATCCATCTTCTAGTAGGCAGGGAAATGGGTTCAATAACGTAGCTGTTGCTAATTGTGGCACAGCAAACATGAGTGCTCACGCCTATTGTGGGCTAACTTAGACTCCTTCTCAGGTGTGTTCTCAGGGTGGCTATAGCAGGATATACCCTTTAGGTATCTTTTTTAATTTTACAAATTCTATACAATATATGTTGACCATGTTTGCCTCCCCCTCCAGTTCTTCCCATATCCCTCCCTCCTCCATGCCCACCCAACTTCGCGTTCTCTCTCTGTTTTGACGAACTCCCCACACCTGCTCCTTCTACTCCGCTGACTGCTGCAGCAGCTACAGTAGTTAAAGTTTTGCTTAGAAAACCATTTCATAAATACCAAAGTGGTGGAATTCATTCCTATACTGAAATACACAGCACATTAGTGACAGTTATTCTAGCATAGGGAAAAGTTCTCAAACAGAAGAGGGTAAGTGCATCAAGGAATAAAGGCATCAGATCACATACTCCACTGTGTGTACGCAAGGATGAACTGACTCTACAGAGGAAAAGCTGGTGAAGTAGGCAGTAGCAATTATTTTATGGATTATACAACTGAGTAAAGTGTATGAATGAGTTTGTCCCTTTCCTCATAGAAAGAATATGCAAAGCATATACCCCTTCATTTTACCTCGACTTCAATTATTTTTACATTTACATGGGTTGATTGCAAATGTAATTTCTGTGTGCTTCAAACAAAGTGGAAGAAAGTTTTCTTTCTCTGGCCACAAATTTCTTTACTGTGTAATGTGTGCTAAGTACTGCTTTTGAAGATCAGCCTTCTTTTGAAGGAATTTTAGCAACTTAAAATTAAATAGTACTGTATCATAAGTTACTATTGATTAGTTACATTACACAGGGTTATTGTTGTCATTATAGTTTATTTTAAAATCATATACCTTGAAGGCTTTTTAAAATCAAGATCAAAGACTAAAGTAATAATGAAAACCAAGGAGATCGATACACTGTCAGTTCATTATTACACAAGATGCTAAGACAAAGAATAGTTATCCTGATTTTAAGGTCACCTCTGGCAGTTTTCACACATGGCAAAATGTTTGGCCTTGGGTAATTCTGATATCTATTTAAAATGTTTGTTCTATTTTATTTCTATTTCAGCAAATATGTTTTTTTTTCCCATGTGGGGGATAGAATGATGTTTAGTTTATGATCTTCCTGACCCTGTCTCCAAATTGTCGGAGTCATCATGCCCTACCAACAACATTTAAAAAAAATACAATTTCCTGTGTATATGTAAGGTATGTTCCATGGAAGTTTGGAAAACAAATAGACATTTAAAAGTCTAGTATCTGGTCTCATAGCTTTACATCTGGTTTGCCATGTATATTTTTTACTGTTTTACTTCTTGTAATTTTGTGTGTACGTGTGTGTGTGTGTGTGTGTGTGTGTATGGCAAATTTTATTTTGAATAGTCTGCTGAGTACCGTATCTAAAGCCAGATGCTGGAGACACAGATACAAAGGAGACCTTCTTAGTCCTTTCCCCAAAGGCTTACAGTCCCCTGGGGAACATGGGCAGGTAAACAATGACAGAGATCCTGCCACCTGGGAGCAGCAAGAGCACCCAGGAAAGACATCTGAGCAGGACTCTGGAAGGAAGACTCGGTCAGGGGGAGAAGAGACATCAGCTGGGTCTTTGCTTGTAGTGCGCTAACCCCTTCTATGGTTGTTCCACATTTGCTGCTGGCCCCAAGCCTTTCCTTTGTCGTCAGGCTTCTCTCTCATCTGACTGTCCCTGGTGATCTCAATTTTCCAGGCAGCATACACGTCATCTCAGCTTTGTCTTATCACAGAATGTCAAATGGAAAGCTTCACAGAGTTTTTCGAGTCTATCCATAGGCATCTGTAATCTTAGACTTCCCTCGTACAAGAAATAGGACTTGGCTCGAATCTTATTTCACTTGTAAAGAAGAAATGGCTTAACTGAGTTGTCGATAATGTCAACTGAAGACTAATTAACATAAGGGGTCAGTTCTTTTCTTTCACCATGTGGGTTTTAGGGATCAAACTTAGGTCTTCAGGTTTGGAGGCAAGTGTCATTACTGACCGAGTCATCTGGCCAGCCCCTGCTCCAATGACTATTAACATGTTCTTTAAGAGATACCTTAAACCAGTGTCCAGGAGAGAGCATAGGTTGTAGACAGACAAATGTGTGTGTGTGTGTGTGTATATGTATATGTGTGTGTGTCTGTGTGTTCATGCTAATGATGTCATATAAGTCAATATTAATATGAAGGAGAAGTAGATTTAAATGACATACTTCTCTAATTCACTGATATGTGACTACAGGAAATTTAGGGTACGTTGAAAATGCAAGGTACAGGATAAAATCATTAAATAAATTAATTATGCCTCATCTGCCTTGTCTCATGAAAGCAAGACATCTGACCAATTTGTATGAGAATATTTTTTTCTGACTATCTCTTCTTTATTTTTTTTTATTTTTTATTTTTTATTTTTTGAGACAGGGTTTCTCCGTAGCTTTTGGTTCCTGTCCTGGAACTAGCTCTTGTAGACCAGGCTGGCCTTGAACTCACAGAGATCCGCCTGTCTCTGCCTCGCGAGTGCTGGGATTAAAGGCGTGCGCCTCCACCACCCGGCTTATTTTTTAAAACAATCTTTTCTGATTTTACATATCAATTCCAGTTCCCTCTTCCTCTCTTTCTCCCATTCCCCTCACCTTCCACCCCCCCCCCCCATCCTGTCCTCAGAGAGGGCAAGGCTTCCCATGGGAACTCAACAAAGTCTGGCATATCCCTTTGAGGCCCTCCCTCTATATCTGGGCTGAGCAAGGTATCCCTCCAAAGAGCATGTGCTCCGAAAAGCCAGTTAGTAATAGTGGAGAGGGTACCTGAACTGGCCTTCCCCCTGTAATCAGATTGATGACTACCTTAACTGTTATCAAAGAAACTGCATCCAGCAACTGATGGAAGCAGATGCAGAGATCCACAGCTAGCACTGGGGATCTGGATTCAGAGCCTTTCGCATTCACAGAAAGTTTTCTTTCTCACTGAGCATCTCAGCAGCCACCAAACTTTGAATTCCACTTATTCAGTTTTATTTTAATTATGTGTATGTGTTTGTGTGTGTGTGCTGGGGGGAGTATATGAAGCACCTATGAAGGCCAGAAGTCATACGTGTGTGTATGTGTGTGTGTGTATGTGTGTGTGTGGTGTGGAGAGTATATGAAGGCCAGAAGATGTCATACATGTGAGTGTTTGTGTGTGTGTGTGAGAGAGAGAGAGAGAGAGAGAGAGGGGGGGGGTTCTTTATATTCACCACCTGCATACTTTTGGAGGCAACCAGTTTTGTGAAATAATCCTCAGTCTGGATTAATATGACTCTTTTTATTTTAGGAATAAAGTTTTGAATTTTTGGTAGAAGTATTGTACAAATCCATACCGTAGTTAGTGAGCTCTGTCACCGTGTTGCTGAAGATGTTTATTTTAGGGACTGGAGTTAAGCAGTGAGAACTTCCCTCACTGTCGTTGTAACCAGTGTTACGAAGTACCTTTGAGAAGACAGTCTGAGATTTTGGAAATTCAGTTTCTCTTTAGATTTTTGTCCCAAATTTCAGAACCAGTGGTGGTGGATTTGATCAGTAAAACCCCTTATATATCAGAAACCATTGTTAACATGGACAAGGTGACTTAGTAACACATTGGCATAAGTGGTGATTACCACTCCAAAGGAAACAGAATTGGTAAATTAACTGGAGACTGAATTGCCACAAAGAAGAAAAAGGGCACAGTTAATATATTTTTTCAAGAGTCTTGAAGCTCCGTGATCTATCAAGCAGGAGTTGTGATGCTTAAATCTATTCCTGGGAGAAAGGAGCAGGATGACAAGGAATACCAGGTCTAGAGTAGATGCCATGGCAGAAGATAGAGTGTTTTTTATTCTATGAGCAAAGTAACCCTTTTATGTCAATAGTTTTTCATGGCATCATCACCAATATCTGGAGTCAATTAAGTTTGGAAGGAAGGAATACTTTACATTTTGTCTGTTTCTCTGCATGTTCAGGAAATTGAATTTACTTCGCCTCCTCTAGTTCAGATGTTTTCTTGAAACTTTAATCTCTTCCATGGAAACATTTTAAATGTCTGTCTCTTTTGCCATAAAATAATGTACTAAGTCTGTTTTATATCCTCTATACATCACAATGTCTACACAACTTATTGATGCATTTAAAACTTATTAAACCTCCCAAGATAGTTTTGTGATCATTTTATTTGCATGGTATAGCACATTCATCAAGAGTTAAATAGGTATCTGGTTCAACTGTGGAAACGCTGCATAATCCTTCTATGGAAGCATCCTCTGAATTCCTGTCAAATGGCTTCTAAACACACGTCTACAGTGTCACCCACCAGCGACTTAAAAATGGTGTAAAACACACTTCTACAGTACAACCAGCAACCTTACAATGGTGTATAAACACACTTCTAAAATACAAGCCACCAACAACTTAACAATGGTGTATAAATACCCTTCTGTAGTACAACCAGCAACCTGACAATGGTATATAAACACACTTCCACAGTGCAAACCACCAGCAACCTAACAACGGTTTATAAACACACTTCTACAGTATAGCACAACCAGCAACCTTACAATGATGTATACACTTCCACAGTAACACCAGCAACCTAGCAACGGTGTACAAACACACTTCTACAGTACAAGCCACCATCAACCTAACAATGGTGTATAAACACACTTCCACAGTGCAAACCGCCAGCAACCTAGCAAGAATTTTCCATGTGGAAAGCTTAAAAAGAAGTAGACATCAGATTAGCATTAATGTTAAAATATTTATAATCTAATGTTCATTTCAGAGAAGCAAAGTGCCAAACACAGGCTCCTTTAGTCAATAATGCCCATCCTAATGTAGTAGAGAGAAGGTCTTGTGAGCCTCATTTATATTCATACTCAGCCTCACCACTTTTATTACCTCTGAGACCCTCAGCAGGTCACCTAGCTTGCCCTAATGCCAGTTATCTCATATAGAAAATATAAAATTTTGATGATAATCTCTAATGTGCTTTTCTTGTCTAAAATATCCATTCTAATTATTCTGACTTTCTAAAATTTTTAATATATCAGAAGTTTTTAATACACCAGACCTCATTTTTCTAACTCATCTCTTCCATGTGTTTCCATTGTCACTCTCACTACACTGTGCTCTCTTGATCCAGCCCAGGAAGGGAGTATCAGATACTGAATTGATGGGGCCAGTTTATCTTAAACCTTCAGCATCTAAAAGTATAAGCTATATGAACATCTTTTTTCTTTTAAGTTCCCAGGCAAGTACTTTGTTGTGGTAAAAGGCTAATAATTTAAGGAAAATTAGGAAACTACATTGTCTAGCTTTCCTCATGAGTGAAGATGAATTTAGCTCAGGCTAGAGGAATGTAAGAACAGTTACACAGAATGCCATACGACGCCTGAAAAGAGAGAAGCTAACACCCCGCCTCAAATTTAAATGCTAGTCCTCTAATAATGATGTTGGACTGCACGCTGTCAGGTTGAAGAACAAGTCAAACAAATTATTTGGGTCCTCAGTGACTTTGCACTGTCACTCAGATTCAAACTCGTCAACCCATTGTAGTCATTCATTGGAGCATTTATTGAGTGCCTGTGTAAATTGTTCTCTGTTTAGTTGGGAGAAAGGTGAACAAATAAATGGAAACATTTAAAAACAAACTATATTTTGAATAAGGAGATTTACTAAATGTTTTTGTTCTGTGTATGTAGTGCTGGAGAAGGAGCCAAGAGTGTTGCATGTGTTGGACAAGCATTTCATTGCTTGTTACTTAATACTTTACTTTCATGACTGTTTCCTACATTTCTACAACACGCTTTAGTTATTTTAACACTATTATTCTCTCCATCCATCACCCCCTGAGACACTTCTCCCCAGCAAGTCTCTCTCCCAACGTCATGTCTTATTTGTATGTGGCCCTCACAAATAAGTTGAATCAGCATTGACTCAGCCTGAGTGGGAAGATCATGCATTGTAGAAGAGCATTCCTCTCAGAGGCTACACCGCTGACAAAAAATGACAGTCACTTCCCCAACAACCATTAACTGCCAGTAGTCCCTCAGGGAGAGTTGTGGTCTCATGAGATCCTCTCTTATTCATGATGAATGTTGATTGATCCAGTCACATTCGGGTCTATGCAGATATTCACAGCTGCAATGAATTCATGTGTGCAATGGCTGTGTCATGCGCAGAAGACTTCTTTTTGCTGCGCTTCTCCCCATCCTCTGGCTCTTACATTCTTTCCACCCACTCTTCAGGAAGGTTCTCAGTGACTAGGAGTGAATGATATAGCTGTTCCATTTAGGGTTCAGAATGCCATCATCAGTTGTTCTCTGCTATTTGATAGTATTTTAATAAGCTTTTAGAATAGAGGGATAGAAAACAATCCCATATTTGAACAACTTTAATACTATCATAAGTAATGAAAGGACCATAACTTTGGCACTACATAAAGGAAGCCCAAAGGTACACAAAAACAGCAATTCTACTTGGAAGAGCATCAATGGATTATACCTATGAACCTGGAGGTAGTCTGCCTCCTCTCCATACCCCTCCCAACTATATGCTCTCTTTGTAGCCCAGACAAGCTTCAAACTCATGAACATTCTTCCTGGGCCCTCATCTCCTCTTCACTGAGTACTAAAGTCCTGGAATTATAAGTATGTACTATCACCCCCTCCTAAAGTTACCAATTAAGTAAGACTCCCACATAGCACATATAGACAGTAGTCAACTTCTCATATATAATATATTAATAATTTAATATATTAAAGCAAATGATCTTCTTAACTGTCACTTTCTATTTGTCTCACATGTGTTGGTTAATCTTGGTTATCAACTTGATGAGGTTTGGACTCACCAAAAACTAAACTCTGGGCATGTTTGTTGTAGAACCTGTTAGATCAGGTCACTTGTGGTGTGGATTCCCAGTATTAATACAGATAATACTATATCACAAGCTGGGGTTCAAAGCCTGAATAAAAAGGAGAAGGCAGCCGGGCGGTGGTGGCGCACGCCTTTAATCCCAGCACTCTGGAGGCAGAGGCAGGCGGATCTCTGTGAGTTCAAGGCCAGCCTGGTCTACAAGAGCTAGTTCCAGGATGGGCACCAAAGCTACAGAGAAACCCTGTCTCGAAAAAAAAAAAAAAAAAAAAAAAGGAGAAGGCAAACTGAGAACGAGCATTTATCACTGCTTGCTTCCTGGATGTGGCCACAAGATGACCAGCTACTTCCCATTCCTACCATTTTCCCTGCCACCATGGGTGGATATGGATCCCCTGGAATTGTCAACCAAAATCAATTTACTAAGTGGCTTTTGCCAGGTGTTTTGTCACAGCAGTGAAATAAATAATGTACCACTCAAATCTATTTTATGGCCTAATGATGAAAATCCAAATATTCTAAGACTACATCAATTACTCCCTACTGGGCCTCAACGGCTATTAACCATCCTGATTTAATATGCAAATCTCAGCCTGCAATTTCAAACTCATTGTTCTGATGGGAACAATGCTCAATGAAGTTAGCATGGAAATTAGTCATCAGCCTTTTTAGATGAGGAGATCTTTTAGAGTTCACCATACATCTTAAAAGGAAAACACTACACAATGTTGTAAGAGCCCCTTACGATTTCCTACAGCCAAATGTAAGTTAGAGAATCAACTATTTCCATACAGAGTCTATCTCAAGCATGGATGATCTTGCTTCATGTTCATTCTAAGATCTGTCATTTGGCATCACAGTGTTTTAAAGGGTACAAAAATTAAATCTTTCAATGGGGCACAGATGCAACATATGAAGCTTTCATTTGGGAACCAACAGAAAGAAAATACTGGTTAATATTCAGGAAAAGTTCAAGACTTTTGATCATGACAAGCAATGAAAACTCTTCTTAGGGGTAATGCTTACTAATATTCTTCATTCTGTCTTCATCGTTTACATTGGTTTTTGCCAGTGGGATCAGATCTATACTTTACAGCACAATAATCCCACCAGAAACCACTTTGGTACTTAATGGGTACTTAAAATAAATTGGAGTCAATCTTTTCAGTACACTTTGCTGGGAAACAGATGTCATTTAGAAGGTTAGTCAGATGCTTTGTCTTAGCTAAGTGTGTCATAGTTAATGATGCAATAACTAAGGCTAAGATCTTCTATTTCCTGTTCAATGTAGAAAAATATGTAAATATAACACCAGGAGAGGAATTTCTCTGTGTATAAAGGCTTATAGCAAGGAGTCCATCACCCGGAATATTTATTTACCATGAAGGTCTTGGCATCTGAATCACTGAAGATTTTCCTGGGTAGGAAAAATGATTCATTTGGGTTTATTCAACAGACCTGAGTTTAGAAATTCAATCAGTGACTAACTTGTTTGGTGAGCTGTTCTTGTAATTAAATAAAACAATCCCTAGAAATTTAATCAAATAATGCCTGCCCATCAGGAATCTAGAAGCTACACTTTGTTGGTTTGTTTAAGCCAAATCTCTGGCTCACTGCTCTTTAAAAATCTAATTTAACATGACAGGCAAGTTGTTCTTAACTTCCCTAAGGGCATGGGCAAGTAATCACAAACCCTCTGATATCTATGTGGTACAGAAAAGACTCGTTACCTTCGTAATACCCTTCTAGTGACAGTGACATAATCTCTAAGTGACATCTTCCTCACTTTAGTTGAAAACTATGTGAGATGAGGAACGATGCAAAGTCTTTGAGAAGAGAACACATCCACTTAGACTTATGTCAAAATGTAACCCATATATATGGCCTCATACTGTCATATGCTCCTGTCCCTAAGTGCAGTGACTTTAGGAAGATTAATGAGAAATACAATCTGCGAATTTTCACAGAAACACATTGAGATTAAAATGAATGAGTTCATTAACAAGAAAGCATTGAGTTCTTTGTACCTAAACTAGTCCCTGCCCCACATGGCTCTTCATCCTAAAGCTTAGTATAGCAAAGAAGAGTTAGTTGGTAGCATAAAACTCACTTTCAACTAGCTGGAGGCAGCTCAATGGCAGAGCACTTGCCTAAGGCCTGCAAGCCCTTGGGTTTTATCTTGAGCACTGCTAAAAGTCAAAATACAAACCATAACAAGAAAGTGCCTTAACACAATAGGTCAAAATTTTAATTAGATGACATTTGTGAAATAAAATGATAGAAAGGAAATCAAAGGAGAACCTCGGTATATAAATATTCATGGCATTCCCCCGGCATTCTCTGACGTTGAAGCCTACTGTCTAGAGAGGCTGGAGGGTACAACTGAAGAATCAGAAGCCCAACACTGACTCTGCACCAAGTGTGTCAATGTCCACAGCCATGTAACCTCTCAATTGTTCTGGAACTCTGCAGCCCATGGCACTGTGGGTGGGCTTGGCTTGCCTGGATGTCTTCTTGAAAAATAAGGCAAATGATCAGCCCTGGCACCCCAGTCTGAGTGATCCTCCTGTTTCTGCCTTCCTGCACTGGTATTATAAGCATACGCCATCATACCCACCTTTCAAAAAATGTCCCAGGGATCCTCCTGCTTCTGTCTTTCTGCATTGGTATTATAAGCATACACCATCATATCCAACTTTCAAAAATGTGGTTTCTAGAGGATCAAACTCGCATCCCTGTGCTTGCAAGGCAAACACTTTATCAATTGAGCTACGGTTCCAGGCCACAGGGATCTTTTCTGAAGCCTCTCCTCCCTTTACCACACTCTGACAATGACCAGTTGCTCTTTCAGGATACTACAACAATGTAGTATATCCTCAGCATCCAGGTGCTTTGTATTCCTCAAGTAGAATGAACTTTACTGTTTTAAATTTCTTTAGAAGAAAGAATTCAGTCATTCTATAATATCATATCTGTAGAAATAGAAAACACTTGAAAAACTTGTCCCAACAATGAAAATGAAGACAAAACGTTCTAAGTAATATGAAGGAACAAGAACAGACTTGGAGACTTTTCAAATTAAAATGATTTACTTTCAGAAAATATGGTATATGGTTGACAGTTGGCTGCAAGAGGTTTTTTCTTCCAAGACTTGTCTCTAAACATTTGCTTGTTAGCACCAGTACAGGTGTTTTCGTTGATCCTTCTGGTTTAGTCTGAATTTCTCTCTTTTTACCATTGCTGACTTCCTTTTAAAACTGTAAAAATAAAGCTTCTGGTTATATACATGCATTTCTTGATATGCTCCTGTTTATCCAGAACTACCAGCTGTGTTGTTGTTATTTTTCTAATAGTCTTTTTGTTATTTGATGACATTGCTATATTACTGCATTGTCTCTGGAATTATTTCCATGGGTAACACTTCATAATTAATTCGCCTTTTTAGAAAGCTACTAATATTTGGAAAACTGAACATGAAAAATAAGATGTTTTTATTATTCGTGCATGTGGTAGAATGTCATTTGTAGAGAAAAACAAAAACTTTTAACAATAATGAGAACATAGAACATAACATGTTCTTTTAGCTTATCATTTTCATGGCTTCTTCATAGATAACAATGTTCTTGAAAGGTAAAATGAATAGACACCTCACATAGTTAAAAACACGTCAACATCAGGCTTTGAAATTTTCATTGTTATAGCGTTCATTGTTGTCCCAGCAAGTCCTGTCCTAGTAAAAACAAAGCTCAGATTTGAGGTATAGTTTGAATTTGGAGCTGAAGTGGTTTGGCTCAACCACTCCATACTACTTAAGATGAAATAATTAGAAACATCAGAAATATAGTTGAGCCAGAAAGAAAGAAAGAAAGAAAGAAAGAAAGGAAGGAAGGAAGGAAGGAAGGAAGGAAGAGAAGGGAGGAAGAAAGAGAAGGGAGGAAGAAAAGAGGGAAGGAAGGGTGGAAGGGATAGAGAAAGAGAGAAAAGAAAAGAAGGGAAGAAAGATAAAAAGAAAAACAAACACCAACCAGTATATGTATACACAAATATCTGTTTGTGCGTCTTCATTTGAAGATTCTACAGAGGAACAAGGTAAAAACTCTAGGGAATGTACCAGCCCTGGTTTGTGAACGAAGTCTTAGCTCATAGTTGCTATGGGAAAAATTATAGATCCAATTACAAAAAAGTCTAGAAGGTTTCCTATAATTAGTGGCTGCTGCACTGCTTTTGTTTATGACACAATGCAGAGAGGAGGGGAGGGGATAACCACGGACAGGAGCTGCTGTTTCCTTCCCATATTATTGTCTTATTGCTTTTCCACTAATAGTTTGGGTCTCAAGGAAGCTGAGCCATAATCATTCCATCAATAACATTAACTTGTCATTTCAGTAGGAACTGTGAGGATAGGCTAGGCCTTAGCACTGACAATACTAGGACCTATTGCATTGCTTTCTAAACATATCTCCAGCACAACAAGAACAAGGAACAGGAAATGTCTCAGACATGCACTCCAATGTGCGTCATAAAAATTTATCAGATAATAACAGAGTAATCGTGTGTTCTTGGCTGCTCCAGTGTCATTTGTTGATGATATTGTACCTGACATTGGAAAGCAATGATGTACAAAAGAAAAATATATAACCAGATGCACACATTCATAAGTCCATGTAGCACTAATATTTCACTGCCCTTATTTTAAAGTCATGCTGAACTATCAAATTATTTCATGTTTTTTTTGTGAGAAACAAAAGCCCCTTCAATTAATAGTGATAGTATTCTATTTCGTCAATGTCATAGAGACATATTCTGTTGCATTTACTTTTTGCACAAGGTTGACCATAATTATTGTTCCATAGTCATGCTTGATTAGTGTAATTAGTTTTCTGGCATTTGCTGGCGATTATAATAATAATCATATGGCCACATTTCCAGTCCTTGCCATTAAGTCTCAAACTTCATAATGTTAATTATGCTATCATGCATTTAAAAGTCTATTTGTGTCAGTGAAGATTTCATACTTAACGTGTTTAATGTTGGTAGTCTCCAGTAATTTTAATCACCTATCCTTGGCAACAAAATATCAATTAAAATACAAACAAAATGAGCATGCCCTAATATATTCTCTAAATTAAGATTCAATAGTACAAATAGTAGTTATTTATTCAAAATGCACAAAATGAAAAAATTTAGAGAAAACCTGTAGAAATTAAACTGTTCTATAGTTCATCTGAGGTATGAAATTTTAACTATGAGTGTCATAGACTGTACTTTCAAATATTTAAACACTATTTATAGGTTTAGCTAATGAATCAATCACCAAACTATAGAGAAAATGTAGTTTGTATATATCTGTATGTACAGATGACCTGTTTTTTTACACTGCCAAAATGATTTTACCAAACAGAGAGAAATGGGTTTTAGAATTCACATTTTCAACATAATATTAATATTGGTATTCTCCTGAATAAACATGGTGACACACATAAAATTGAGTAAGTAACATAGTGCAGATGAAAAAAGCTTATTTAAGTTCAATGATTATCAGCTAAATTTTATTGTTGAAGTTAGAAAATTTCATATAATTTTTGTCATCTACTTCCATCGTTTTATAGAACAAAACTACAGTTTTATGTCAACTCAATTAGATTTCTAAATGATGCTTTATTATGAAAAGAAACAAGGCACATAGCCATCACCCGAAGAAGTGCCACAACCCTAAGCCACTTTACATATGTTGATGTTTTTAAATATTTTTTAGATTTATTTATTTTATGTGCATGACTATTTTGCTTGCATGAGTTTATGTGCACCATGTGGATGTCTTGTGGCCACTGAGATCAGAAGAAGGCATTAAATCCCCTGGAACTGAAGTAATAAATGGTTGTAGTCTTCCATGTGGGTGCTGGGAATTGAACCTGGGTCCTCTGCCAGGGCAACAATACTCTACACTGCTGAGCCATCTCTCCATCTAACACATCTCTCCAATGTTTTATATAACTAGGAATGTCTCTGTTTTAAATACAAATTCCTGATTTGTATAAAATATATGTCAGATGGGTGTTCTGGAAATGGAAAACAATTTCTTTATTTTTCAAGGATTTCTCCATTTATGTGAAACTCACTTTGAGTTGGAGGAATGCAATGCAGTGTCAGTTATTATGAAATAGACAGGTCTTGCCTTACTTTCCAACTCTGTCATTTCCTATCATGTGAGGCAGCATATCTTTATATCCTTAAACCCCAGCTTCTCTAAAAGAGAAGATGACAGCAGTGCCCATCTTCTCTAGCTGATTTTGTGTTTTTGCAGTCAATGATATATATTAATATTCTCTTTACCTATAGAAGCTCTGTGGCATAAGTAATGGAAGGACTCCAGATATCCTCAACATGTAGAAAACTTTAAAATGCTGCCAAGCCTATGCTTGTGAGAGACTACTAGGTAGAGTCCGGGAGAAAAGTCTAGAACAGTGGCTCTCACCCTTCCTAATGCTGCGACCCTTTAATACAGTTCCTTGTGTTGTGGTGACCCCCAATTATAGTATTATTTTCATTGCTATTTTATAACTGCAATTTTGCTACTGCCATGAATCATAATGTAAATGTATCTGTGCTTTCTTATGGTCTTAGGTGACCTCTCTGTAAGGGTTGTAGAACATTAATTAAGACATGGGGTTATGAGTATGAGCCACACTACCTGGCTCATTAGTTTTATTTTCAACAACTACCAAATCTCCCTCCATCACAAAAGTGGATGATGTCTATTCAGTGTCTTTTGATTCTTATCTTATAAGAATATCTTCTAATGTTAAATATGACCTCTATTAGAAAAAAATCATGTTTAAGCATAAGCATAAAATTTTATGCTACTCAGCAGCACTGAGCCAATCCCACAGCCCCAGCATCATAATTGAGTCCTGTGAACGTTGCACTAAGTCACTATTCGGCAACCTCAGGAAGATCTACACTGTGAGCCTTGTTCCTGAAATCTGTGGAATGAGGAACTTTTGCCATCTGCCTTGAAAATTCCTAAACAGATAGATTCCCTACAAGATAGATGATGGAGGATATCTCATATTTCTGCATCTCAAGACCTTTGCAGTAAACTGTGCACATTAGAGGCAATTTGTCTCCCTGCTTTGTAAAGAAAAAAAAAAAAAGCAAAGAGGAAATGCAAAGTTAGTGATGATCTACCTCCTAACCTTTCTCCTGCCCCAGTCAATATTTCAGCATGTCCCCTGCCTTCATTGGAGGACATTTCAAAACCGAAGAGCACATCGTGAGACTCTTCTCATCACCTAGGACTCACATTCATTTTAGAGTTTAATAGTAAAGGTTTTTCCTGCCATGGACCATGTTTTCCTTCCCACCGTGCATCCATCGTGACTTAGCATTTCTCACGGAGCATCCTGTATTGCCTCTGGAAAACTAAATACCTTTTATTCACCTCAGCAAAGTTCTAGGGTGTGCTAATGCTATTAATGTTATAAAATAATCCAGTGGCATGCAGCTGAAACTATATTAGACCCTGTGAAGTCTATCCTGCTTGAACTATATCATGACATGAAAATGGCCTCTCAAGGTATTTCTCCTAATGAAGGTGAGATGTGCGCCCAGGCTGGAAAAAGAATCAACACCTGTTTGTGAAGATATTGTTCGGCTGCTACCCTGACAACAAAGCCAAGCATATTAATGACCTAAGGGATTGCAGAGGCATCCATTATTATTGGACACCTAAAGTAGCTGGCAAGGACTAAACGTCATGCAGATGTAGAGACGAACCATTGTTCTTTCAGTAGCATGGATTTAGCTTGGGAATCCAGCTCTCTGAAAAGGCATGTGACCAAAGGCATCATAATAATGCACACTGTTTTTAATGTTGAAAGTCCAACAGAGGAGAAATTTGAACATGAAACATAGGAAAATAATCTCTGCATTTCAGATGTTGTTATTGTTTTAATATTACTAGGGCTCAAACCCAGAGACTTGCCCATATCAACCAAGAATTCTATCCCTAGGATATACTCCTGTCCTTGTATAATAGTTTCGAGACCAAACAATTATTTGCTTTCACATCAGGCAGAACTCTGCCTGAAAGACTGAGTATTTTAAGTGGAAGATTGAATAAGGAATGTCAAGTAGGACAGAGTCATCCTGTGTCTCTCACTTTTCTTCATTCCGATGTGTTGTCATTGATATGGCACACTTTACAAAGTTTGCATGATTATGCCGAATTGAGAACATAAGGCAGTTCAGTACTGCTAAATAATCTTCGTGTTCAGATCGTGTTCTTCCCTGTATTTTTCTCTCTTGAGCCATACCCAGAGCCCCTTCTTTAATGTCCTCCAGGACCTTGCCTTTTTTGTCTTCTGCAGTTTCTACTTAAGCTCCCACCTCATGGATCAAAATAAAACATGTCTCAAATCAAGAAACATCTTAAAAGAAGAGATGAGAGTAATGTTATGCTATTGTCCAGGAGTTCACAAATAATCGCTCTCAGAAAGTCTTTGACACCCAGACAGACTTTTTCAAGTAGGCAATCATTCCAGATCCTAGCGTCTAGGAGCCCAGTCACAAGTGGCTTTTGTTTCTCCAGGTTTACTAACTGCTATCTCCATAGCCCTCTGTTGGTATGAAAGTCCTTGAGATCTGTGTGATTTAAAATCTCTGTTTCGTAATCGACTAATTAATGGTGAAAGCATACCTGTGGCACTGTTGGTACTATTCCATCAGATTTTCAGTGTTGTAAAACATTACAGATTGGTGTGAAGTAATCAATACATTGCAACACTGAAAACAAATGCAGGGACCATGGTTGGAAGTACCTGAATTGACAGATGTGTGGTCCTTCTCTAGACCTATCCTTCATATGCTCCGGGTTGTAGGGGCCAGATGCCATCTGATCCAGAGCAAGGATAAGAGAGTCACAAGGGCATGAAAAGGAATAAACAGTTAAAAACCTAAGGGAGTTTGTTTTAAGCAGAATCCATGTCCTCCAACTAATCCACATCTAAGAATTTGAATCTGCACAGTGAATTCAAAGCTTTTCACAAACATATTCTATATGGACTAAGCCTTATACTTCAGCAAGTTAATGGGACCTAAACTCAGTGCAAACTCAAAGAAAAGATACCTCTAATTTCTCAGCTGGTAATTTGTGACTCTCAGGAAGCATCTCAGGGAGCAATCAATCATGAGACACAGAAAGTGAACATTATCTCACCTTTTTCTCTATGTAATTGCTTATTGATTGCCATATAGATTGTTTCCTACAAACCGAGAATGAAAAGGTATTCAATATACCCACATGAAAAGCATCTGCTTAGATGTGCCCTTGACATTCAGAAAGCTGTAATTTTTCTTTTACTTTGACCACTCTGATTGTCAATTGCTAGTTCTAAAAATGGTAAATGCCATCCATTCCTTGGAGGCATGGATTCAGTTCTTATCCATAAAGAATTCTATTGCAGAGGCTTTCATTTTGGTTCTTTATTAGTCCATCCCTGCTCTGAACTATCATCACAGTCTCCCAGTCCCTAGATTTCCAATCTCCTTTTCTCATATTCATTGGATATACTTTGCTGTCAGAGTGGCAACTAGAAAAGTCAACCCAGTCACTTCTGTGTTTAAAAGTCAACAGTGGTATTCTCAGAGAGTATGGGACCAACCGCAAAGGCCTTACAGTTGTTCTTGGCCTCATTCCCAGCTATGCACTCCCACCAGCCCATTCAAAACCCTGGATCCGGAGTTGTAGACTTTTTCCCAGGAGGGATTCATGGTCATCCTTCAAGATTTCATCATGACTCCTTCCTTTTAAGACATGAATTTCATCCATGTCTCCAAAGCAGTTCCTCTCACTGTGATACAACAATTTGTTTTCCAGTTTCTCAGAAAATTGAGAATTGATCTACCTCAAGACCCATCTTGGCATATAACCAAAGGACATACCATCCTACCATAAGGATACTTGCTCAACTATATTCATAGCAGTTTTATTCATAATAGTTAGAAATTGGAAACAACTTGGTTGTCCCTCTACCAAAGAATGAATAAAGAAAATGTGGTGCATTTACACAATAGAGTACTACTCAGCTGTTAAAAAAAATAACATCTTGAAATTTGCAAGCAAATGGATGGAACTAGAATAATCCTGAGTGAGATAACCCAGAGCCAGAAAGACACACATGATATGCACAAAGTTATAAGTGGTTATTAGTTGTAAAGAGTAATCATACAGCAATCCACAGGCCCAGAGAGCACAAGTAACAAGTAGGGCTCATGGAGGAGATGCATGAGCATCCCTGGGAAGGAAAAATAGAATATATTTCACAGGTGGACCGGGGCTGGATGGAGATGGGAACAGGAGGGATCAGGCAGCGGGTAGAGGGAGGAATACTGAAACAGATGACTTAAATTGGTGGGCATGTGAAGAGCAAGATAGAAACCCAGTGCAATGGAAACTGCCAGGAATTCACAAGGGTGACCCTGGTGAAGACTCTTACTAATGGGAAATACGGAGCGTAATCTCCTGACCAGGATTAAGACATCAACCCAGTCACAAAACCTCCAACCTACAATTTGTCCCGCATACAAAATGTACTGGGGTAAAGGTGGCTCAGAAGTTATAAGGATGGCTAATCAATGAGTGTCTAACTTGAGACCTATGCTCCAGAGGGAGCCCACACCTGATAGTGCCTGGATGCCCAAGAACCAGAGGCTAGATAGCCCAGAGATCTAAGACAGAACAAAACATGACTGGGGAAAAATATCAATGAAACTATTCCCAATGTTATTCTGCTATACCCATAGACTGAAGTCTAGCATCCTCATCATCAGAGCGGCTTCATCCAGTCACTGAGGGGAGCAAAGCAGAGATCCACAGTCAAACATTAGCAGGGCCTTGCGAAACCTTAAGAAGGTGAGAAAGAATGGTAGGAACCAGAGGGGTCCAGGGCACCACAAGAACACAGTTAATGGAATCTCTAACTAGGACTCATAAGGGCTAGAACTCATGGAAACTGAACTGACAATCAGAGAGTCTTCATGGGACTAACCTAGGTCCTCTGCATATATGTTATGGCTGTGAAGCTGGCTGTTCTTGTGGGACTCTTAACAATGGGATCAAGGGGCTGTATCTGCTTTTAGCTAATTTGGTAGCCCTTTTCTCCTACTGGGGGTTGCCTTGTATAGTCTTGATAGGAGGGAATGTGCCTAGTCTTACTATAACTTGATATGCTATTTTGATTGATATCTCTGGAAGGCCTGCTCTTATCTGAAGAGGAAGGAGGAGTGGATCTGGGAGAGAAGGAACTGGGAAGAGAAAAGAGGAGGGAGAGAAAACTGCAGTTGGGATGTACTATCTGAGAGAAGAATAAATAAAAAAGAAAAGAGAAAAACCACCACCACCAACAACAAAATAACCCTGCCTTCTCTTCATCCTTTAGGCATCTAGTGCAACCTTAAATTATGTGATGGTATAACATAAAATGCCTAGTCAATACATGCCTATTAATTCATCTCTCTGTAGTTCTTGCTTCATAAATAAAGGAATGTAAAAATGAGAAGTAATTCAATGCAAAGGCCACTAATGAAGCAAAGAAAAAAGTCACATAATTCAGAAACCCTTCTCTTTGCTTTTTTATTTTTAATTATTTTCTGCATAATTTCAATTTTCTGCAATTTCTGCATTAAATCAGCTATTTTATGAGAAAATTTTCATCATCTTGTAACTTTAAGAAAGCTACTTCTAATGTCAGAGAAAGTTGGATACTACCAAAAGGGAAGAGTAGAATACCATCTATATATGACAAATCAGGACTTCATTTTATGAAAACTATGTAGACAACTGGGACAGTACAATGCAAGCCTACAGTGCCCGTATTTATAGAAATATTTCAGATTGGCATGGTAAAACATACCAATAACCACAACTCTCGGGAAGCTGAGATGGAGGACAGAAGGCTGGAGTTCAGGACAAAAATATTCTTTCAAATATGAGAGAGACCTTTAAATTGGCATGACCAGTCTGCTTTGCATCTCAGTCAAGATCTTTCCTATTCTCAGATCTTGTTTTCTATAAAACCCAATACTCCACCAGTTAAAACATCACAGCTGATAAAATCCTTTACCAAATCATAGTTTCAGCTACATCACTTGCAAGGTTCCTTGTAGTATAAAGTAAAGTGCTCTATCTCTTATCTAGATATAAATTGTAAGGGACTCATTTGATACTATTATGTAAGCAGAGAGGTTATCAGGTAGGCCTCCTTCTAGACATGTCATTTGAATCATCGGGGCTATCAGACAGATCAGCCTCCAGCCCCTGTGCTGTGCTTGGTCCTGGGAAAGGAAGCATCACTACAGCTGACTCAGAAGACAGCAGAGGCAGATCTCAGCGGTCTACCCCTTCATGACTGAGAAACTCAGAATGTACACATTGGCTAATACAGGGAAGTGTTTTGTTTAGAAGAAACGGATTGCTCTGCATGAGTGTACTCCTTAGGAAATTATAAATAAAACAGTTTAGTGATGATACGTTCAGTAATTTATTATCTTCTTAGATACCAGATTGAGTGGTCTGGAACTTGTCTTGATTAAAGGTATAGAACTATATATAATGAGTACACTTTTTAACATGCTGGGATTGTCTCTGGTTCCAAACCGGCAAACATATTCTCTCTCAGTCATCTTCCCCATGTTTGCTGATGGGCACTGGGAGAAAAAGAGTATTCATTCCAAAAAGAAATTGTAAGTGCCTGTGTTACCTCTTGAGGGCGTTACTAGCAAGCACGCTAACATGAGAAGAAGAAAGGAATTACCAGGACTATAAATGCTCTTTTGATAGCAACCTTTCTTTATATCTAAAAATTTTTAAACATTTTTAAGGGGCTTATTTGGAATGATAACTAATTTGTAATTTACAATCTTTTATTTTTAAAATCAGATATTTAAGATATGCATTTATGCATATGCTTTTTAAAAGTCCATTTTTTGGACACAAAGGTTTTCAGGGTAAACATTTAATAAAACGACTAGAAATATTGAAGAGCCCAAACCGTAAAGAGCAATAAAGCCAATTTTGGTGTGGCTGTATGTCATTAGGATCCTAGCACCTAGGAGACAGGAGCAAGAGGACCAGTGGTTTAATACCAGCCTCAGCTACATCATGTTTGTGTGAAGGTTGGGCAACATGAGATCCTATTTTAAAACAACCCAAAACAAAACAACAATAATTCAAAGCAAACATATGCTAGCATGGAGATGAACAAGCGGGAAGCACTTCCTTTGTGATTTTTACCAAGATCCAACTGCTTTTACTTTATTGTTCACAGAAAACCACCAACCGTGTGATTTCTCATGAAAACCCACTTTCAGCAGTTGAACTGAGGTACCGAAAGACGATACACATCGACGGCAAAAACATGCTCCTTTTAGATGGAGCACGCGGAATTGCGCTCTTGCGGTATCCGATATCTGCACGGCTCCCTTCCAGAGGACTGATGCATATTTAATCACTTTGTCTAATGGATGTGATTTCTCAAGTCACAGCTCCCCATTAGGAATGCGCTCGCCCTGCTTCAGCTGAGCACTCTCATTACATTTCCTGACTCCGTGGTTTCAGAGAAGCAGCGCTGGGGGAGAATGCCCTGGCTGGTCCATCTGTCTGAGCAGTGGACATGAGAAGACAAGATGATGGGGGTTTTTAGAATTGGGGGTTGGGTAGAAATAATCTGTAAATTCACAATGTCAAAACCTTCAACGGTGCCCGTATGGAAAGTTTAATTATCAGAGAATAGATTTGTAATACCTGATCCCTCTTGAGTAGAGTACAGTACGCATAAGAATGTAAGTGTCTTTCCAACAGAGATGTCTCCTAAGGAGATACAACGGTAGAGGAATTGCTGGCTCTCAGGTGCAGGGTCTGATCCAACTTCTAAATGAAGTTGAAATAAATCAAACTTCGTGACAAATTAATGATAGTCATTAATTGAGAAAAATATGAACCTACTATAAAGCAGATTATAGGGCTTGGTAGGACAGGCCAGTGGTTAAGAGCACAGGTTCTATTCTCATGACTCATATAGAAGTTAACTGTCCATAAGTCCACATCCAAATAATCTGATGCCCTGTTCTGGCCTCATCTGGTACAGTACACATGTTGTGCACACACTAACATGTAGATAAAACACAAATATACTTTTTAATAAAACATACTTTATAAAAGCATATTCAACATTTTTTTGTGAGTGGCACTAGGATCTTTTCATAACTTCAGATACTGTTTACGCTTTTCTTTTTGTTCACTATGTGCAGCATTTTATGCTTTAAAATAGGCTTCTTATTTATTATGTGTTTTAGAATGCTTACCATAGTGATAAATTACCTTCCCCCTTGTAAAAGATGCACATATTTTTACCTGTTCTTGTGTCTTTTGGTTAATATTGAATTTTGTTCATATTAATGTATTTAATTAATTAAACTGAATGAGCAAAACTTTTTTTAAATTAATTTTCTTGAGCTCTACTTATTTCTCTGCTCCCCTCCCTGTTCCTTCCCTCCCCCTCTACCCTCTCCCATGGTCCCCATGCTCTCAATTTACTCGGGAGATCTTGTCTTTTTCTACTTCACATGTAGATTAGATCCATATATGTCTCTCCTAGGGTCCTCATTGTTGTCTTGGTTCTCTGGGATTGTGATTTGTAGGCTGGTTTTCTTTGTTTTATGTTTAAACATGAGTAAAACTTTTATCATGGCTACAAGGCTTTGTACCACCACCACTGAAATCATTTCTACCTTGAGATTCCTAAAACATCTTGACATATCTTCTTCTGATATTTTTATGGTTTTATCTTAGAATTTTGAAAAGAATGAATGTAATGAAAGCAAACTTTTCTGAGGCAGAACCTTAATGTGTGTGCTATACCATGAAATATCTTTGAGAATGACATTTCACATTCATCCAGATATACACATATAATCTATCTGAATTATATACATATATAGATATCTATCTGAATTTAAAATGAGAAAATGTATCATGCTTTCATTAAATACATTCTCACTATAATTTTGTGGATGAATTAAATCCCCACATTTAATCTTGTTAATTTTTCATTTAGTGACAATACGATCTAGAATATCTCCTACACACTGGATCTGGGTACTGTTCTCCAACATCCGAAATACCTTGAACAATTATAATAAGATAATGAGTTATACTAGTTGAACTTTTTACAATAAGGATAAATTCCAAATCACAGGTTGTTTCAGGAATGATGAAACAAATGCTTCCCTAGAAAACACTGTAGCTCCCTCTCTCCTATATTCTACAGTTTCTTCTTTTCTTTTCGCTGCTCTTGCAGAAGATATGAATCCAGTCTCTGCACCCACATGGTGGCTCACATGAACCAAGACTCTAGTTCCAAAGGATCTGACACCCTCTCTGGCTTCCATGGCCATCAACCACACATATGGTACCCGGACAAACATTCAATAAAGATTTCATATACATAAAATAAAAGATAAAATTTATCTTTAAAATCAACTATAACCTGGAAATATCTCTGTATCAATAATAACAGGACCATTTCTTACTACATAGCTTCATATCCTTTTACTATATACATGTGCTGAAATTTGGTAGCTAGTCCTTCACTATAGAACATTTAGGCTTCTACCTAGTAATGCATTATCTTCTCTTGAATATTTTTACTGCATGGCATGGCATTTGTAAGATATAAGACAAAAGACCAAGACGGGAACTGTGGAGTCAAAACTGTATTTTAATTTTAATTCTGAAAAAGAAAACATTGTCAAATCTCATCTACCAATTGATACCTTCCAGGACAAATGTTTCAGCGAATGTTCGAGCTTGCCTTTTGGGGAGTGGTATATAATTTTGGTGATTCTGAAATACACATGGGAATAACTAGTAAGGTAGTAATCTGAAGGAATCTTCAATCACATGCAAAGAATGTGTCTCAAAAATACTTTTCAACTAATATTTCACCCTACATATTTGAAGTACTAACTTTAATATTTCCATATATATATTGCATTTTTTATGAGATACCCACTAGTTCAGTTTTACCCACTATTTAAATTGTATTGCCTTCATAAGGTGATTGAATATTTAGTGGGATTATTTCCATCAGATATTGTCATTTCTTTGTGTATCTTTTTTAGTTAACTTATGTCTGGGTGGTACATTAGAGAGAAAGACATAAAGAGATGTCATATTTATGTATTGTTATTTCCTTTTGGATTTTCTCCCTTTTGGGTTTTAAAAATCCCTTATCATAATAAGAAAATTGAATTTAGCTAGCTACCAAGATAGTGTCTCTAATGTCAAGCATATCATCTATAAGTTAAATATAATAATCATCATTTAAGTAATTAATAATTTTATTTGACTATGTTCCTAATTGTTGATATTTTAACTTTATAGTTAGTAATGCACTTACCAAACTAATGAACTCTTTAAATGAATATTATTTATCAGAAATGGTCCATTTGAGAGATCACAAATACCACCTTTTATAATTTCAAAAACAAATTTTTTAGGTTCAGGGAACATAGTGGAAGAGGGTGTGGAAAGATTATAGGACCCATAGGAACAGGAAGTTTGCTCTGAGAATGTGCCTCTTAGTAACATTAGAAGCTACACCCTTAGAGACTCACCAACCTGTGTGCTGGGATGTGAGATGAACAAGGATGGCACTAAGAGATACCACAGTGGAGGGGAAAAGCCTGCAGGAAGGAAACCTTTTATCCTCCCTCAAGTTTACTCTCCAGAAAACATCAGGAGACTTGGGTTCTGAAGTAAAGTGATCACACTAGCAAAAAAAAAAAAAAAAAAAAAAAAAAGTCAGCATTCTAATTATCATTTGAACAATTTATTTTGAAATGATGTTTATATTTATAATTTCATTATCTTTTCTCATTTACCAGTAGCCTCAGTCGCCTCTAAATGGGAAGTCAGTGACTGCAAAATTTAAGAATTTAAACTCTACAAGGGTGAACAGATTAGCAATATTTGGGGGTAATCTCTAACCTCCACATTTAAGTTCTTAGGAAGAAATTTCTCTGAGGGTTAGTTTGAAATTAATGAAGGGAAAATAGTGGTTTTTATTAAGAATTAAGTGAACCAAAGAAAAGAATACTTTGATTTTGTTTTCTTAAAATAAACTTAAGATTAAGCCCTCCTAAATCAATTAATTATCAAGAAAATGGCCCCATAGACATGCTTGTAAGCCTATAGCCTGATCAAAGCAATTCTTCAATAGACAGTCTCTCTTACAAAATGTGTTTGGTCACAACCAAGGCTATGCACCACATAATGTATTGCTGAAGATTCTAAGTGGTAGGCATCTCTGGATTTTTTCCAAACAAGACACTGATTTATTACACAATAACTGAAAGTTTATTCCTTACAAATATTTTGCATTGGTCCATGAAGAGTGTAATTATAGTGAGACAGAACGCAGGCTTCCTTCACTATTGCTGATTATAACCCTTAGCAGCTCAGATTAGAAAATAGAGTATCTGATGAAGGATGAAGAATTCTTATCCTACTTAGGAAAGGACCAAAACAATCCTAAGCAAATAGAACAAGGCTGGAGGAATTATTGTTCCAGACCTTAAGATACGTAACAGAGCAATAGTAGTGAAAACAGTATGGTAGTGGCACAAAATAGTCCTGTGGACAAATGGAACAAAATAGAGGAACCAAGCATGAGAATATGTAACTCCAACCATCCAATATTCTATGAAGACACACAGTTGGGAGAAGTAGATGTCCACATGGAGAAGAATGAAATTATACCTGTGTTTAATTTCACATAAGGTAACTGCAAGCTTCTCAAAGAAAACATTAGAAGTATTCTACAGATTATTGATGTAGGAACGGACTTTCTGACTAAGACTCCATTTTCCTGGAGGTCAACAATTGACAGAACATCATAAAACTGAAAAGCTTCTGCACAGCTGCAGAAACAATCAATCAAATGAAGAAGAAGCCACTGAATGGGAGAGTATGCTTGCAAGCTATACATCTGAAAGGATTTATGCACAGATGATATAAACAACTCAAAAAATAAAGGGTCAAAACACACACACACACTCACACATACCACCACCACTATCACCGCCACCACCACCCACCACCACCCACCACCACCACCACCCACCGCCACCACCACCACAACCAACCAGCAACAACAACAACAAAAACTGACCAATTCAAAACATGGACTTAGGAACCACTCATAGAGTTCTCAAAGAAAACAAAAACCAAAAAGTCGAAGACATATTTCAAAAATATGCATCATTCCTTGCAAATGGGGAAATACAAATTGGTATTTGTTTTTCTCTAAGAACTATTTCCTGATATGTATAAAGAGGAGGAGTCTTTGGGATTCTAAAGTCACTCTTGTAAGTCTCACCTGGGGCGATACCAGGTACTTTTCTTGGTTTATTTCTTGGAAGCAGTCTGTCATGGGAATGTTGAACAACAATTACAAACTTACTCACAATGTATAGATCATTACCATACTCTCTTACTATTTTAGTGTCTGGGGTACGAAACTCAGAGGTACAATGATCCCCTTTGTCACAGTAACTTGTTTCCACACAGAAAATAGAACTTTCAAGAATGTAATGATTTATTAGCGGTAGAAAGAAAATATGAAATATTTTTGTGCAAACCAAACCAAAATGACAGAAGACAATTTTTCATGAAAATTTCTTAATTTCTAACTCATTTATTCTGATTGTGTTATGCATCTCCAGAAAGGAATTGAGTTAAAATGAGGCACAGTCTGTCCTCCTTTCCTCAAGTTTGTCCCTTGATGGTCATTGTAGCACTGACTTACCACACAGACTTCTAGCCATAGGTAGTAATCTCAAACCAAATGAGCTACTAAGTACTAGTCTCAGCTTTGCTTTCTGATCAACTTAGCTGTTGCTTCCTTTCTTCACACCTCCCTGCCATGTCTTATACTTCTTTATAGTATTTATTAAAATAAAATTATGAGGAATGGGGGATATTTCTTATGTTCCTCTCACGACGTCTCATTACGTCTTCATGTTTTTCTCAGGGAAGTCTATAGTGTTCGCAATAATACCTGGACAGCTTCTCAACACAGACATCCTCAAGGAAGCAAGGGGGCTTAAAAAGTAAGAGAGCAAAGGGCTGTCTGAAACTCTAAATGCTGAGAACAGATATGAGGCTTCTGGAAAGTAGCTGGAGGCGCCTGGGCATACCCTCTCCAAATCTTTGGGATCCTGCCAGGGCCTCTTTCCCCACAAACCTCAGTGGCACCAGCCTAGATGCCAAAACCTGTCCTGCTCATTCTGGAGACTGGCCAAATGGTGCTAAATGATTGATCACTAGCCTTAGGAGATTTCAGCTGTCTCCCTCTGATCCATAGTTCATTTTTCCAGTGTCTTTTGGCTAATGTTTCACCTTTAGAAAAAGATTAGCATTTTACTATTTTTTTTAATGTACCAACTGTAGTACATGTTAACATATGTGTACTCAGTCATCCACAGCAAGCTTAATGCTAGGGTCCTGGCCTGGAAGTACAATTGTGGTTAAACAGAAGAAATTCCTGTGCTTTCCTGATTGTGGAACAGTCACTGGATAGTAGAGCTAATTTCAAAATACAACGTAGAGAAGAGTTTGAATGGAATTGCCTTGCTTGGGCAAGTAATGCCACTTCCAACAGACATGGGTTATTAAACAGAAAATCACAGTACCAGGCCTGGGGCATCTCCTGGTGAATTATTGGCCAGGGGGGTCTAGAGGTCTTCTAAACAACACAGGATACAGACATTGTCCTTTGTTACCCATCATAACTCGATGGTAAGCCTCTTCTCTGTCTTTTCTGTTGCTATAAATCCATACCAAAATTAAAAGCAACCTGATGAAGAAAGGGTTTATTTCACCTTGCAAATAACAGCCTATCATTGAAGGAAGCCAGTATAGGAGCTAAAACAGAAATCTGGAGGCAGGGACTGAAGCAAAGACCTTGTAGGAACACAAATTCTGGACTTTCTTCCAGTCTCATGTCTCCTACCTTTCTTCCATAGCTCAGTCCTAATTGCCTGGGTTGGTACTGTCCTCTGTGAGCTTGGCCATCCTGCTTCAATTAGCGATCAAGAAAATGCCCCATAGACATACTTACAGGTCAATCGGATTAACCCAATTCATTAATAGAGGTTTCACCTTCCCAGGTATGTTAAGCCAAGACTAGTTTTCACATCCTATATTCCTGAAGGTATCACACACCTTGGCTGCTGGAAATAAAGAAATTAATCTCAAAACAGTTAGGGAAGTTCCATGCTGCTGGTTAGAATCCATAGTACAAGAAGAAGCTTTCCAGGCTGCTCTGGAGGTTGGGGAGGCATCAGTGATCTTATCTGGCACTGACCCTATATACTGCAACATCATCAACCTGCCAGGCAAGACGTGACTGCTGGCACAATAGTAACACTACCGTCATGGGGTAACTAGCTGCTCTCTTGTTGGATCTGAGGCCTGCTTCACTGGCCCTGTAATTCTAATCAAAAGCCCATGGTAGAGATCTGAGGCCTCTGTGTAGATTCTTCCTTGTATGTTTAAATAGTTATGTTGTCAAACTTTTTTGAAACATTTGTTTTTATAACCCTATACTTGGCCTCTTATTTGATCAGTGAAACTTCATTTTGCAATGGATAACATTCTGTGGAAAGATGTGTAATTGGTCAAATTAGTGAGAATAAGGGGTTGATATCTGTGTGAAAGCCAATGCCCAGGGAATATTGAGGAAAAAGGTGGGGAAGATATGAGTCAGAGGATGCGGAGTACTTCTGTGAAATGCTGCTTCCTGAATATGACACGTCTATTGAAGTCATGGTCTCACAACAGCTGTGCTTACCGACATAAAATTTATAAAAGATCAAGTGGGATAAAAATCTTAACATTCATGATGTAGATGATCTCTAGATTTTACCAGTTCCTGAGGAAATATTGGCAATAGATAGTTAGGCTGGGGGAAAGTTATTCTTTCCTGAGGATGGAGCACTGGTAAATTTCCCATGATTCAGATGATGGTTCCACATCCCATGCAAAAAGGGTGCCTCTAATTGGATGTAATGGATTATTCAAAACATGAAATTGAGAGCGGACATGTTGGAGGAGACATACAGGGAATTTGGAGAGGGGCAAAGGGTTAGATATTATCATGTTGCATTTGTACACAAGCATGAAATTCTGAAGAAAAGACTTAAAAAAAATATGACTCCATTTGGGGAGGCTCAGGCCACAGCTTACTTCCAGAGTCCAGAGACCATCTCCAGTGGGAGTCAGTCTTCTGATTCCAACACGTAATTCCTGAGGATCTGCGGAGGGAACCCCTTTTGTATGCCAACAGGGATCTAACTGAGGTTTACACTGCAGGCCTGTGTCCAACATATTCTTCTGGAAGTGTCTGAGCCTGTGCTTGTTGTTTCTTTCAGAACTGTAGATCAAATTCAAGGGCTCACAGATGTTACATAATAACCGTACTGCCAGGTTCCAGTGTAGAATCTGAACCTATTCTTAAGTGTATAGCATTATATTACTAACTACACATACTGCATCGTGTGCTAGATAACTAGAACTTATCCATCTTGTAGACCTGTCTTTAAATCTATAGAAAACACTTTCACAAGCCCCACTCACTCTGTCACTTCCCTAGTTTCTTTTCCTACTAAATCTACTCATTTCAGATAAGTCATTAACCCCTCCCAGCTTGTTTTAGGTAGCAGAACTTCAAGGTTTATCTACTCTGACAGAAGTGGGAAGATTTCTTTCTTCTGGGCTAAATACACGCATTTCGAAGCATATGCCAAATTTTCTTTATGAATTTATCTCAATGTCATTTCCAGTACTTCACTATTTAAATAATCTTCATGAACACAGGGAAGTGATATTTCTTTGAGGTTCTGATTTCAATTCCTTTGATAGAAACTATGGATTGGATTGACACAAAACGGTAACTGTATTTTCATATTCCTATTGAAAAAATATTTTTCTCTCATAAAATGTACCCTAGCCATGGTTTCCCTCCTTCTACTACTTCCTATTCTGCCCTCGTCTCTGCTTTCCCCCAGAACAACTTCCCTGGAAAGACTGCTTTTTCTCTCTCAAGTTAAAGAACTCATTACAATAATTGCAATCACATCACACCAATAAGCAGCTGCTTGACTTCTAAAAAAAACATGACAGTTCAAATATACAGTAACTCTTTTGAAATTTCAACCTAGGTTTCAACTTCAGCTTAAGTCAAATGTGCTCCTCAAGTGTCAGATGAGCACTGAGCATTTTTTCATCTTCCCATTTATCCTTTTACTTTAGTATTGTTGCGATGTGGTTTGAGTATTTAACTACAAATATAGATTGTTTTAGCCCCATTATATATTTAAAAGCTTTTATTGAATAATTAGTTAAACTACCAGATGTTTCTGTTCCTGTGTTGAATAAGTCCATATGTATAAATACATAAACACCCACTATTTATACATATATATCCCCCCACATACATACATACATATACACAGGAAAGGGCATGTATGTGTCTCTGTGTATGAACAGCATTTGTGTGTGTATATATGTCCATATGTATAGATGTGTGTGTTTATGTGTAAGTGTGTCTCTGTGTGTACATATGCGTATAAAGACTACGATAAAACCTTGAGTGTTGTTTATCAGGTGCTTTGTACCTTTTAGAAGATTGGGTTTTTCTTGTTTTACTTGCTTGATTTCAGATAGAGTCTTTTGCTGGACTGGAACTCAACAAATAGAGGAATTTAAAATATATCCCAGTGGCCTCATGTTTCTAACGCTGAGACTTAAAAGACAGGCCACTATTGCTAGGTCACTTTAGATAGGTTCTGCTGATCAAACTTATGGAAGGTGACTTTCTTATGGAAGGTAACTCTTTATCAACTGGAGTTACACTTCTAGCTACGCATGTTTTTTTAACCTTAAAAATATTCACAGTGCTAAAATTTAGAGATCACTCACTGAGCTGTTGGAAACCTGAATAATTCTGCATCTTACTATCCTCACCTGAAAGTGTGACTGGGGCCTGCCTTTCAAAGGGAACAGCTGCAAATCCTTGACACTGGGCTCTGTATAAGTGGGATCTTCCTAAGTAAGACTACTAAACTAATTCATTTACTATCAGTAATTTCAACAAGATATTGTCATGTCCACCCTAACAGAAACATTCTCACTATCTGTCTCTTTTCTAGTATCTTTAGAGTAGTGCTAGCCAATGTCCAGCAGTACATGGCCCATTGTTTTCTGTAACTGAAGAAGAATTGTGGGCTTCTGAAGAAAACACTGAATAAAACCTGTTAAACTATTACCCTTATTTAATGATTACATTACAAGGTTCTGATTTTTATTGGTATGTCATGTGCATAGAGGTTGTGACAGATATTTATATCCATGCCCAGAAACTTTGCTTCTTTGAAAGTTCTAAGATATATTTTGGATAGAAAATTATTAGAGCAAATTTGAATGGCATTTATAGGTAAGAAATTTTCAGACATATAGTTTCCCTTAAAAGATATATATCTATATATATATATATATACATATAGTTTCCCTTAAAAGAAATATATATATATATATATATGACAGTTACATAAAGTACACACACACACACACACACACACACACACAGAGAGAGAGAGAGAGAGAGAGAGAGAGAGAGAGAGGCAAACACAGACCAGTGATTCTAGGTTACACAATGAGACCATATTGTGACAAACAATAGCAACATTGATAAGTAACTATTGACTACCGAAAGTGCTAGTAGAACATCTGACAGATGACTTCCGTCAATGAACATTCTTCTTTAATGTAGAATTATCATAGTGCATGTTCGAAAGGATGACAGAAATAAAGAGGGGCGTTATCTATCTCTTCATTTTCAAGATTCATCCATATTTTCCTTCTTAATTTTTAGATACTTCATATAAGATGTTCAGCAATGACCTTTACCAAAATGCTTAACCAACTGAATTATAAATTCAAAATGAAATGGTAGTAACTTAGAAATGAAAAGTGATAATTGCCTTTAAAACTTGCTAGAGAAAAGTCTCATTAATAATCTTTGAACTCTATATAAAATAAAAATAATTATCTGTATTGTCGATTATATTTAAAATATAATGAAAACACATCCCTATTATAACATGCTAGCTTTCCAGATGAATAACCATTATACTGAACGCCTGCTCATCATGTGTGCACAGTAAAATGGCTGAGTATATATTTATCTCTATACTTCTGCCATATACATACATACACACAAATATAATTTATTTCTTTAGAAATCATTAAAGTAGATATTGATGACTTACCAGAGAATGAAATAGAGTTTGAGACATCGGATTTAACTGAAAAAGCAAAGCAACTAACACAAAAATCTTGAATAAAAAGTTGTGTCTCTATAGTAAGCACAAATTTACTTTATGTGATTTTAGCATCTTATAAACATGGAATAGAATATGGATATAATAGGAATTTTCAGAGGCATTTTTCATAGTTAGTCCATTCAAGTTTATTCTTGAAATTCTGTCAAATGACAGGAGGAGATCACAAGGACTTTGATCCCAATCGATCCCTGAGGATGCCACTTCCCTTCTCTCCATGTTAATTGCCAGGAGCTGAGGAGTTTGCACAGAGTAACACGCCAAGGTTTATGTAGCCAGGTGTGGTTGCATCTGCTGGTTTCCCACCAACCAGGAAGTGCAGTTAATAAAGGTTTATTTTGGGTTCTAGGCCCATCTGGACACTCAGCAATACCCTGGACACTCATAGCAATATGTTGAGTGGAAAACAAACTCTTTACTTTGAAATATTTTATTCCTTAGAAGGATTATTTATAGAGAGTGGAGCTATTATATTTGCTAGAAGAAACATTAATTTTATCATACAGGAGAAAGTAGAAGCATAATTTGCCAGCAGAGCATTCTTTTTTTACCTATTTTTTTTTTTTTTTTTTTTTGGATTTTTCGAGACAGGGTTTCTCCATAGCTTTTGGTTCCTGTCCTGGCACTAGCTCTTGTAGACCAGGCTGGCCTCAAACTCACAGAGATCCGCCTGCCTCTGCCTCCCGAGTGCTGGGATTAAAGGCGTGCGCCACCACCGCCCGGCTACCCAATAGATATGAAAGGATAATTACTTAAGAGAATGCAAATCGATGCATGAAATACGATAAACATTTATTATATCTGATTTACTTGTTGATATTTAATTGAATATGTACACTTATTTCATTTTGACTTCTAAAATATTGACATTATATTTTATCCTAATTACTTCAGGTTTCAAGATGTATGCCTGATGAGCAACAAGCAAGATTGTGAGGGACTGTAACGAGTGAAATTACCCCAAAATTTAAAAAGCCACTGAGCAGTCAGCATGCAGTTTAGTTTGGCATGCGATACACATCAAATTTCATTAAAAATTACAGTCCTTGTACATGTCTTAATGCGCCTGTCTGATATTATTAATCTTCATCTACAAACTCAATTTTCTTTTTGTTTGTATTGTTTGACCTGAAAGTGGAGTATGTAGCGGTATTTATGTCAAATGCTTATGAAAAGAAACAGAGGAAAGAGGACAGATAAAGGGAAAAGAACGAAGCAAGACATTTCTTTACTGCAGGGTGGGGTGCTAGAAAATGCACGCATTTCCTCTAAATATGTAATGAAAAAAATCATAGGTACATCTGAGGTTTACTGTATTTGATAAATGAGTCAGGAAGCTTTGTTTAAAAAGATCAAAGTAGTTATTTTAAAGAACATTCTGAACAATCACAGTGCTCTCAATCCTTGACACACAAAGTAGCTAGCAATGAAATTACAATGATAGATTTTTAAAAACAACAATTTATGATAATTTGTCTCTGTTATACCACTTTTAAAAATCCAAAAAGTTCTATTTTCTGTATTAAATAAGCAATGACAGTGTGTTTCTTTGCTAATAATTGCTATTTTAAATAAAGAACCAGAAAGGACCATTTCCTCAGTGGGACTCCAAGGACAGAAGCACCCAGCTCTATACATTATGCCAATCCACATTTATTTGTCTGAGTATTTTCTGGCACCACTCAAGGTCTCCCCTTTCCTTCCCTCTTTATTATGGTCTGGCACTTCTCCTGTCCACCCACAAGGGTTTCGACTATCCAAATTTCATTACTTTTTTTAGCCGCCAAGGGCTGATGGCTTTCCTTGCTACTGAAGGCCATTTCCTTCCAGTAATGCAAAGAGGAAAGAGTAAATAAAACCCTCAATGAAGAAATTCCATTTTGTAGGATAGCAGCACACCAAAATCAATCTCTGAGATTCCATAAAAGCATTATGTACATATTTCCAAGACCTCTCACAAATTTTTATAGTATTTTATGACATCACGTAAAGTCTATTTTATATAGCCTTGCCATGCCAAGTGCTGCTATGACTCCACCTAATTCTGAAAATGCCAGACATTCCTATACAAAATGAGCTAGATCGTTTGTGAGCTATAAAATGGAAGACCTTTTTCAGTTAGTACACAGGTCCAATCTAATCCTTTACTATGACAGTGTGTCACATTAATAACAAATTTTACAACATGCTTGGTGAAAATTCATGGATCCCTTTAATATAAAACATTGCCAAAATTTGAACAGAGAAAAATAAACCCAAGCAAAATGGGAACACACACACACACACACACACACACACACACACACACACACACACACTAATCAAAGCTGGTCACTCAACCAAAAGTTACATTTGCAACAAAATACTAACACCAAAGTTGCTTGTTTGTTTATTATAAAAAAGTTTGCTCTTGTTTTCTATGTAGGAGTATTTTGGCTACATGTTTGCCTGTGTACTATGTGCTTGTAGTACCCTCAGATGCCAGAACAGGGCATCAGATCCCCTAGAAGGGGAGTTACTGAATACTGTGAGCCACCCCGTATGAGCTAGGAACTGTAAAAGAACAGAGAGCGGTCTTAACCATTGAGCAATTTCTCCAGTCCTCATTTACTTTATGTTTTTTTTTTTTGTATGTATTTATTTAAGTTTTTACATCCTCACCTAAGTTTCCCCTCCCTCCTCTCCTCCCAGGCCTAGGTTATCTCCTTGTAAGCTCCCTGGCTGTCCTTCTCCTTAGTTGATTCTAGGGGTTTTATTGTGGTGTCCTTGACCCCTTTGGCTCCTACAATCATTCCTCTTTCTCTTCTGTAGGATTTCCTGAGATCTGCCTAATGTTTGGTTGTGGGTCTTAAGGGAAATCTTTGAATCTTGAAAATTAAAGGCAATGGAGAGGCATACTTTATATTCAAAATGTTGGGAAGAGATAAAATTCTCTTTATATGATACTACCATTAACTAGGATCAGTGATGAAGTGTCTATCTTTATCCCAGTACTGGTGATGCATCTTCATGGCCCCTACTGTCTCTGTTGCCTGTTGTCTTTTGAGTGTGTGACCATCTCCTTCTCCGATTTTGTATCACAACAGGAAGATCTCTGTCTCCAGCAGATTGCTGTTGACTCCTTGTCAGAGTAGGTTGTTGCCCTTTAGTTTTGATCTCAGAACTTTCTTTGTCCCCTCTCTAGTAATTATTATGCTCCTCAAATGTTTTTCAGAGTGGAACATCAAAAAGAAAATATCTTCACTACTGTCTTAGGTTTTAGAATAGAGTTGCTGTGTAGAGGGATTGTATGTATTTATATAAATAACGTTGCATGAATACATGAATTATTTCACCAAAAAATTCATTAATAATAAAAATGTATCAGGGTTTCAGGTACTAAAATACCTGAACACACACACACACACACACACACACACACACACGGAGTGGGGGAGGGAGGGAGGAAGGGGAGGGAAAGATGAGTTCTGTAGAGGTTAGAAAGTGAGACTAACCAGAGCGGTTAGAAAGTAAACAGCATTCCAAAAGGAGTTTGTTGTTGCTGTTACTAGTCTTAGTGTTTCCACGTTTAATTTTAATTTTCTTTTGCAGATATGAGGCAGTGAGTACTTTAAAGAATAACGATGATGATATTGCTGTGAATGGAGAGTGCATCACAGAGAAACCTGTCATCCAAGTGAAGAGAGAAGTGTTCCATCTAAAGTATGATTCCGAGTAAACCATGAGGCTGACGTGAACCTACACTGATTTGGTGACTGTATAGATAGAAATTCAGATGGATGAGCTACATTGGAGAAGTACTGTGGAATAGAGATATGTTTGGGAGTGAACACTTGTAGGTCTTTCTAGAGGTGAACAGGGACAAATGGGGTCATGAGGGAGAGGGAACAGTCAGAGACAATTTTGACACTGAATGAAATATGAGTCACTTACTCAGATTATAAACATTTGGAAATACACTAGAAATCTAACGCGGAGATTTAGGCAAAATCAAATATCATTAGCATGCCTAACGTGGTTCACTTATATTAATAAACTTTATCTCCTTTATAAGAATAATGATAAGTTTTAGAAAAATACCCCACAAACCCTTCTCACACTTGGTAGCCATGTGTCCACATATAATACAAGTAGATCAAATATGTTTTGTTATCTATGCGAATGCTCAAAATAATTTCCCTTGCCGTAGACGAAGTGAGTTGAACATGTTAAATAACCCAAATAAAACGCACTGACTCCTCTGAATTTCTTTGTGGCCAAATCACCTCAGCAACAAGTAGCAAGAAACACAGAAGCTTTATGACTAGATGGCTCCCATGATCACCTGCGGCTCCCCCAGGGGCTGGGGGGAGGATAAGGAGGTGCTGGATGTTTTTGGCAGACATCCAAACCTGACTCAGCTCTCTCTCCCAGGAGCAGCATCAGGTACACGGAAAGCCCAGCTGTGCATCACAGAACCGGCGCACCTTCTGGATATCCAGCCTCAGTGAGAGTGCTGCTGTCTACCAGTTACACCATTGTTTACTTCTAAAAGGAAATGTTCCTTTAAACAACTGTAGGTTTTTTTTTTTTAAAAAAATACCATAAACAAAATTGGCATCAATTTTATAAACGGTTACTATGTCTTCCATAACATCAAACTCCATAGTTTGTCTAGCATCTTGTAGTGAATGATTAGAATAACTAATTATCAAGACAGTTAACTGTCTTGATAATGTTATACGCGGAAATCAGATAAAAAGTCTCTTTTAAATTACACTTTAAAAAAAAACCCATTTACTTTAAATTGTAAGAATGAAAACACTAGTTTAAATACATGAAAATGACCAAAACAGAAAGAAAAAGGTATCTTTTTCCAGTGCACAGGGAAAGGGCATAGAAAAGAGCATACTTCTAGGCAGAAGAGACCCCCTCCCCCAACACCGACTCACTTTCAGAAAATCCCATCATTTGTGTAAAAGCATATGTTAATTTGGTCTTTATCTTTTCTAAATTAGCTTTGAAAAAAATTCCCCAAGCTTCATTTTAGAAAAAATTTGCCATTGTATTCGAATTATTTACTATGGATGTTAAACTCAACAAAACAAAACAAACAAACAAACAAAAATGTGTAAAACTTTTTGCTATGATTACAAAAGCTGGCGTTGATATTTTTGTTTGTTTGTTTGTTTGTTTGATAATCTTGTTTGGATCACACTGTTGTACTACATACATAGTCTGTGAGTGCTTTTCCGGGATGCGTAGCCTTTCTGGTCTCTCGCTGGTAAATCAGCTAATCTGCGTTTGCCTGCTCATCTTTGCAGACACAGCTGTAGGGCATATGCCTTTTCTCTAGTCAAGAAGTATGAGCTGGCCCTGGTACTGAGACCCATGTAACAACTCTGCTGGAGCAGCCTGAGAGAAAAAGATTATTAAGCATCGCTACCTTTTCTTTGCACATTACCAGAACTGGTAGGATGAGAAGCTGCAGGGGTGTGTATGGGAGGGGGCAGCTTTCCTTTTGAAATAGTTGGATCTCTTTCTCCGCTGACCACCCACCCACTTTCAAATCCTGGTGGCGCAATACTTGGTGGCTAAATCCGAGTTATGTGAAAATAGACACAGGTGGGTGTGGCAGTTGAGGGGAGCACAAGGAAGAAGACCCTTAGGTCCCCATTCTGCCACATCCGAGGGAGGATCAAGAAAGAAAAAAAAAGACTTTCACTGACCTGCGACCTGGCCTCATGGATCATGCCCACCCGGGATGTGCACCTGTGAGAGTCTTATCCAGGGGAACTCTTCCTCTCTCCCCACACTTCTTTCTTGCCACTGCTTCTTTCTTTCAAATCCTGTTGCTCAGAGCTCCTGCTACTACCAGCCGCGGATACGCAGGCTAGGCAGGAGGATTGGAGAGCCTTCAGTCGCAACTGGAGCGTTGGGGAGGCCTGCACCGAGTCTGCTCCCCGTCTGTCCTGGATGAAGCGACCCCGCCCTCGGGCAGCCAGCAGCGTCGCTGGGCCTTCTCTAAGCTCCCTGGGCTCTCAGGTCCCCACCCCTCGCTCCCTCCGCCCAGCCCTGCAGTCCGCGCAGGGCGGAGACCTAGCGGTTGGGCGCGGTGCGGTGATGGTCGGGATGCCGCAGCCTCTGTACTGTGGGCTAGTTGAAGGGGACAGGAAGGGGTCGCACAGCCCCCGCAGACACCGCCACCTTGCTCGGTAGGGTGTGTGCGAGCCTGTGCCTGTGAGACCCACAGATAAAAGAACCCTTCTCTTACCTCGCCCCTCCTCCCTCCAGGCCCTTCCTTCCTCCTGTTCAGCGCAATTTGCTAATGTTTCCGAGAAGCCACTTTATGTGGCTTGATGACTGAGCCTGGAAAAAAAAAACCTCCAAGGTTGAGAAGAGTAGCAAAGGGCTAGAGCTCGGGAAAAGGGTGCAACGAAACACTGTCATCCAGGTTCCTCCCTGACTCCAGGTTGAGCCCAAGAACTATTCCTTCCTATGGGGCTTGCCTTTGATAGAGCTGGGTAGTGGTACTCAAAAGCCACCTGTAGTCTTTGTTCTTTACCTGCTTCTTGTAAGAGACGGGTGCGGTCTTCTAGATAGGTAAATAATGTGTATTTCTTTTTGAAGGAGGACTGCAAACGGTGAAGGTCTAGATAGGGAGAAAGAGTAGTCAAGGAGATTTTCCCAGACTTTAGATCCCTTACCTTAATACACAATTTGCCCCAAGGAATTTCAGAGCAAAGCCCTGTCCAGCATCTCTCTCTCTCTCTCTCTCTCTCTCTCTCTCTCTCTCTCTCTCTCTCTCTCTCTCCCCGTGTGTGTTTGTGTGTGTGTATGTGTGTGTGTGTGCTGTGTCTGCGCTTGTGTTACACAGAAACTTGACAGGAAAAGCAATAAATTTTATTCCTTAAAGAGAGGCAACAAAAAATTGATCATCAGAGGATGGTGGATTCTGAGACACGGTGGACTTAAGGACCCAGCTTTCAGAAAGTACAGGGCATAGATGAGTTTAGGTAGGAGGGCTTTTTCTGCAGTACCTTTCTTTGCTCCCTTATTTCCTACTGCAGAAGTTCAGTCAGTACACATGGTTTGAAACCCTAGACCTACGTGGCCTGCTGCTTTGGAGGAAGGGGTGGGGGTTGCGGGCACTTGGATATTGCATCCTAAACAGGAAAACAATTTTTTTGAATTTGTTCTCTAGACAGGCAAATAATTTTTTTAGTTTGTTCTCTGGAGAAGTAGTTCCTTTGTCAGTGATTCTCAAAACCACTTGCTGGACAAGTCACCTCTTCCTTGGTTGATTTCAGATGTAGGAAGAGTTCAATGGCAATAAAGCAGCAATGTCACACTCCTAGAATTTTGCAACTATAACTGTAGAGCAATTTTAGGTTCCCAGCAACACTGAGAAGGTCTCTTAGAGATTTTCTACAAATCTCTTGTTCCCAGATGTGCATAGAATCCTTTCATTATCAAGGTCTTCACCAACGCCCTGCGACTATTAAAACTGATGACCCTATGTTGCTTAAAGGATCACTTCTTTAGAGCACTGAAGTGCTGTCCATATGGAGCTACTGTAGTTTATTAATTCATGTCTTCATTGCTCCCAAGAGTTGGCCATCTTGACTAAAGCATTGATAAAAGGGCAGAAAATTCTGCAATATGTCACCTTTCCATAATAGAATAAAATATGAACACGGCGATAGGAGAAGAAGAAAACAGAAAAACAAAGAAAAGAAAACAGAGCAATGTCTGATGGCATAGGCCAGACTGTAAAATGTTTCTTGTACATTCACAAAGCTGTGGGTTCAGACCTCAACCTTACAGAATTTGGACATGGTAGAACATAACCATAATTCAAGTACTTGGCAGACAGAAACAGGAAGATCAGAGGTTCAAGGCCATCATTAGGTAATATAATGAGCTACAGGCCAATCTCTGATCTTCATGACACTTTCTAAAAAACAAAGGATGTTTGAAAAAGAAGGTAAAATGTTCTCAATAATACTATATTTACAGTATGTTTTCAGTTCTTAAGAACTTTGAGACTTAAGTAAAGCTGTGGTTATCAATAGAAACCCAGTGGTTCAATTTTTTGATGTATAAATGTGGACTGGTTTGAGAGTTCTTAGTATGTATTAATTTTTTTATTAATTAGACATTTTTTCACATATCCTGTTTTGACTTTGTCCTTTCCTATCCCCATTTCCTCACCTTCTGCTAAAGTCCTAAAGCAGTTCTTTTATTAACCAATGATATTCACTTTCTAGATGACCAACCATGTTCTTTCATTCTCTGGCTTTCTCTTTTTTCAAAAGCAAAACCAAAACAAATATAAACCATAAAAATAAAAATCAAAACTACTAATCACAAAAACCCAATAACAGAAAAAAAATGAATAAAGAACAGCAAAAAAAAAAAAACCACAAAAAGTCCATGGGATAGGAGGAGTTGAAGTTTGTCTTGGTTTGGCCAACTACTCCTAGATGTGGGGCCATCTGCCTGAAGTGGTTGAGATATCCAGTGATTTTTCTTGGGTACCAGTTGCAAATGACTTCTTGGTTAGAGGTGGGACCCCATGTCCAATTCCGATTTTAGTACTGGGACTTCATCTGGCTTGAAGTTATACAGGTATGATGTGGGATTCCCCTCTGTATGCTGTGAATACCATTGGTTAATAAAGAAACTGGCTTGACCTGATAGAGTAGAACAGAGCTAGATGCGGAACACTAAACTGAACGCTGGGAGAAAGAAGGGCAGAGTCAGGGAGAAGCCATGTAGCCCCACCAGAGAAAGATGCTGGAATTTTGTCGATAAGCCACAGCCATATGGTCATACATAGATTAATAGAAATGGATTAAATTAAAATGTAAGAGTTAGCCAGAGATACGCTTAAGCTATTGGCCAAGCAGTATTGCAAATAATATGGTTTCTGAGTGATTACTTTGGGGCTGAGCAGCCAGGAACTAACTAGCGGCCTTATTAAAACACAGATATTGTACATGCTGTCATAGACCCTGTGAAGTCATAAGCACATCAGTCTTGTTGTATCAGGAAAACACTGTTTTCTGGGAGTCATCCATTACCTTGGCTCTTAAAATATTTCTGTCTCCTCTTCCACAGAGACCCCTGAACCTTGAGGGATGGGTTTGATGATCATACCACTTAGGAACGAGTGCTCCAATGTCTATCAAACTCTATATGTTTTCCAGTTGTGAGTCTCTGTGTTAATTACTGTCTACTACAAGGAGGCATATCTCTGATCTAGATGAGTGAAGTGCTGATATATGCATACAGAACTATGTAATTAGGAGTTATTTTATTACTAAGTACTAAGCTTATCATTATAAAGAGCCCTACAACACAATTTCCTATGATGTGAATAACAACCATGGCATCTTTAATGTCATGGATTTTTTATTTTGATATGTATTTAGTTCTTACGCAATTAAAAAAACGTATTTACTATGTGTCCTGCATTTTTATAAGAATCAACTTAAATTGCTACAAGAAGGAGTTAAAAATAAGCAGTCTCTGTCTCTCTTCAATCCCTCTTCAGTCCTCCACACAGGACTGGGATCAAATCCAGGAATAAATACTCCTTCAACTTATCAGCTTTCTTTCAAGCAGAATGTACTTAAAATTTTGGATAGAATGCCACACATTTTAACTTGGAGGCCCATTTTTGGTGACATTGAAATAAACTTATTTGCCATCAAATTCTTCTAAGAATGTATCATTTGATGAATAGGAAACTGTATCATATAAAAAGAGTAGTACATAGTGGATAGAATGTTTTCATTAAAATATTCAGAAAGATATGGCTGTTGAGATGGCTCAGCAGATAAATAAAGCTGGCTTCTGACAATCCTGAGGACCTGGATTATATCCCTTCCAACTCATGTAGCAAAGGAAAAAACTGGGTCCCAAACTTTGTCCTCTAATCTTCACTTACACGCTGTGGAACATATGTGTTCACTCTTGCATGTGAACAATAAACAAGTACGAAATACTGTTTAATTCAGAAAAATAAAAGATTTAGCCTTTAAAATTGCTCTTAGCTTTGGTCACTGAGATTAATGATAAAAGTACTGGACTTTATTTAATTTATGCTCACAAAGGATCCCTTGTGAGCTTGAGTTGATGCTGCTATTTTTGCATCATGAGAAACTAATTACTCCATGGTACATGGGATATTCCAGATGACAGGCTTTATGTGCTCCTTCCATATGAACTGGACGTTCCCTCAAAGTAGTCTTCTGTTGGAAAATTCTATCTGATAGCTGCTGGTCAGGAACCAAGATCCACCATCCCCTCGAAGGCTCTAGTGCCCTAGCTAAAAACACAAATATGTCTTCTTTGAACTATGATTTACTATCACAGATTTTTATTATTAACATACTACAAATGAATGCTTACAGTCAAGGTACATCTGAATTACAAATTATCAAACACCTGCACTTTTCAAAATAGCCTAAACTAAACTGGTTGGAATAAAATCTTTCATGGGACTCCTCACTGACATGCAGTACTGACCCACTTTGAGACTCAACTCTTCTGTCAAAGAAGATGAAGCATGATAGCCAATAAAGACAGGAAAATGAAATTACTCCTAATTCTCATATAAAAGACACAGAACACACCTTGGATAAAACACGATTTCAGCAAAAGTCAAGGAGAAGTGAGTCAGAGAGAGAACCATGACCACCAGGTAATTTCCTAAGCCAAAAAGCACAGAGAAATGGAGAAAGAGATAACTGGCATGAAGCATTGAATTAGGGGAGGTCGGTGGAAGAGGGAGAATAAAGGAAAGTTTGTTAGGACCCTTCACATTCATGGACTATCTATTGAAAGGTCAGATTGAGGCCTGCAGAATGAAAAGGGTTTATTTGCAATGAAGGGATATGGCCATCTATAAATCATAAATTCTATTTATCTAGACTACATCCATTGAACTGAAGTGGTAGTGTGGTTGTATGAACAAGGCATGGAAGAAGATGGGGAGAAGGAGGGCAATGCGGATTATCAACTGTAAAATAGTAGTCAATATTGCCTTGGTCAGCAAAGCAACATGTCTATTCTGACCATTAACCATTTCTATTCCAGAGTTATGAGGAAGAAGAAGGAATTCTCAAAGATATTTATTCCACTAATGGCAATGGTATGTTTTCTAGGTAACTAAGCCGAAGCAATTGAAGGTTAAATTAACCAGCTAATGAGACATTGATATCCAGGAAGCCAGAGCCACTAGCTGGCAACTGAAGTGTTTCAGGCTGGATAGGAGTCATAGCCCATCCTTGTGTCTGTCTTCCAGTGTTTTAACAGTTTAGTTCAACATTGTACAGTCAGTTAATGTAAGTAGAGTCAATGTTCCAAGGAACAGGCAGGGCAATGTGATTGCAGATATAAAAGTGATGAAGAAAACAGACACCCAAATCAAGCAGATTGGTGATCTTGTTTTCCCAATAAGGCAATGCCAGAGAGACAGAACAATGAACAAAATATAATAAAATAAACACACCAAGGATTGGTTAAGATCTGGTAATTTCAGGATCTTTTTTTTTTTTTTTTTCTTTTTTTTTGGTTTTTCGAGACAGGGTTTCTCTGTGGTTTTGGAGCCTGTCCTGGAACTAGCTCTTGTAGACCAGGCTGGTCTCGAACTCACAGAGATCCGCCTGCCTCTGCCTCCCAAGTGCTGGGATTAAAGGCGTGCGCCACCACTGCCCGGCTTCAGGATCCTTTCAGAGTCAGTTTAACTACTGTATCATTTGAAACTGGTCCCACAAACAGCGGAACTTCTCATGGTTCAACTCCACTGTGTTTAACTGCATTTTGATTCTCAGAAATTGAAATTAAATTATAAATATTGTTGAACTCATTTCTTCCACACAATAGATCTTGTTGACATCTCCTCTCCGTCTCTATCCCCTCTCCACCCCAGGTAGAATTGTTAAAACAGAAGAAGTTAGATTTACCCATCTCCCTTGAAGACACAGTTAAGAAAGAACAGAGCTATTGATTTAGATCCCTTGACTCTACAGCAGGTGCTGAATACCAGGCTTTGTTATTCCCATAGAGAAGTTTGCTACTCTGTCTCACAAATACAATAAATGCAAGTCAGAAAATATCACCTGAGTTGAAAATAAAATTTGATATCTGTAGATGAACAAAATAAACCCTAAGCACATAAACCTGTCATCAGCTCATTGATTCACAGTTAGACCTGAGAATGAAGTAAATATGTAAAGAAGAAAGATGACACACATCAGTGTGTAGTGAGCAGAGTTTAAAGCCATTTCCTGGTTGGTCAATTGTCTTGGACAGGTCCCCAATAGTCCATTTATTTTAGTTCTTTGCTATATAAATAAAAACATTTGTGCTAAATTATATCAAGGCATTTTTACTTTTTGGCACTTTTCATTTATTTTTATTAATTTATACAACATTTAGAATTAGAAAAACAGTATAATTTCACTGAAACATGTGGCTTGAAGAAGTTAAAAGACACCCTTAAAGGATACTTAGTTGAATGGAGGCCAAAGAAATAAATATTACTTTTACATTAGAGCTCAGGATCAGAAATATTTCTTTCCTGTTATAAATTCTAGCATGCTGTAGATACTGTTTATATTTTGAATTCAAGATGTTCAAACTTTACTTCCTCATCTTTGATAAATGCTTCACTTACTGCCACCTGGTGTTCAAAAAAATAGACTGGTGTAGATTGAATTAACAGCCTGGATAGAAATGTTAGGCTATTGAGACTTAGATGTGTCATTACCAAGCCAAACAAAGGAATGTATAAAACATGGGGTCCCCTTTTGTGTTGGCCATTACTCCTGCCATGGTATCTGCTCTAGAGTATAGTTGACATATCTAGTGTCATTCCTTTGGAGTAAACTAATTCTTTGCTTTTCTGGCAGTGTGGGTGTGAAGAGTTGAGGGAGGTAAAATAATAAGATGAAAATATATTAAACAAAATTTTTGACAAAAACATTAAAAATCTATCTTTAGTGCCATAAAAACAATTTTTCTGATAATATATTAGTGATGTTTAAAGAAGTTAGTTTCAGCTTTTATATTTCATATATCTAATTTGAATACCAATTTCTCTTTTTTTTTGAGATGTTCCCAATAGTTTGTGATTATTGTATAATTATTGCATAGAATCTTTTAGCACCAGAAAAGCTTTTTCTAAACATTTTCATATAATCAGATGTGGGACACACACCAGACACAGAAAAACCTTTCTTGAATCTTAATGTCATTTATCACAGGATTGTCTTTGTCACTCCCTATTTAAAAGAAAACAAGGAACATGTAAACCCAAAGATATATACAAGCACATTTAAAAAGAGAATGAGAACAGGGATAAACAGTAGAGTAACTTAGGCGTTTAGATATGCTTCTTTTTTTAAATTTTCATTCTGTAACTCTAAATGTAATTGAAAATTTTAAGAGTTATCAATTAGATTTCAAGTAATGAATCTCAAATAAAAAAGCTTAATTCCTGGAGACTTCTTTCCTTCCTCTACCAAAACAAAACTAGATGGGAGTAAATAAAAAATGATGTTGATGCTGGGCAGAATCAATAAACAGACAGGTAGGTAGATGAGGTCTAGAACACAGTGAATGCCCAGGATACAGGCACTGCTGGAGGAGAGTGAGACAGGGAAGCAGGGCAGCATCCATGGGAGAGGCTCATTCTTTGGAGAGGTGCCCTCACGCTTCTGAGACAGGCTGTCTAAAGTCAGGCCTTTGAGGCTTTCTGAGTCAGTGAAGATTATTTCCAAGTACGACAAGGCTTGACCTGCTGCTCCAAACTATCACTAAGTCTACCTCTGCCAGTCACTGCTCTTGAATGACAGGAAAAACAAAAGTCCACCTCCCTCGCAAAAAACAACAACAAAAAAGATAAACCCCAAAACCACAAAAATCAAAGAAACTAAGTCTGAAGAACAGGCAGAGAAATAAGGAGCATGTGAGGAGAATCTGTGTCTTTGATGAACTGCAGAAATTAGCAATGAGTGATACTACAAAAATTTGTATCTTTCTTTTTTGCTCAACTTTAGATATTATTAAAAGGAAATAAGAAAAAACAACATGATACACACAGACAAAAGTAAATTTGATGGATGGCAGACAACTAGAGTCAGTGGTTCCTATTTAAGCAAACAGAAAGGAAAGCAGCCCAGAACAATTTTTCTGAAATTTCTATCTCTATCCCCCTTCACAACTTTCTCTCTACTCTGCTTCCTCCTTCCTTCCTCTTTCCTTCTGTTGAAACATTTACACTGAAGTGTGTCTTATATATTTCTCATATATGTCTCATTTGTACTGCATTTTTTATCAAGGCCATAGAAACAGCTTCCACCCTGTGATCAATTTGCTCCTTCACTTTCCTAGGACGAGCACTTTGCCTTATAACCTGTGTATGATCACCTCATCCTCAAGATCTTATCTTCCACAATTATTAAATTCTCCTTGGCCTAAAAGGATGTCTTGGATTCCCATTCTGCATATTTCCACTATGCCCTATTGAACAGTGTGTCATATTATTGTAATTGATAGTTGAATGCCAACAAAGGCTTCTCAGAAAAGGTGATGCTTAGTCAAGAGAGGTTGTTTAAGAAGTTGTTGGCTGGGGTTGAAGAAGAAATTCCAGGCAGAGAGAATATAGTGCACAGTGGCAAACTCTTTTTATCAAATTTCAGAACACTTCATTTCTGTGCAAAAGGCAGGATGCACTTGGGAAGATTGGAGAACATGAGACAAAGATGAAGCAACGTTGTCATAAAAGGTTTTGAATATTTGCATTTTCAAAAATGGAGATAACTTAAATGTTTCAAAAACATACCTTGCCGTGGTCAGATTTTATTTTTAGAAACATCATTCTTATTACAAAAGAAAACTTCAGCCACGTGTGGTGGTGCGTTTATGCCATTCCAATCCTCAGGAAACTGGGGTGGGAAAGTCGGGTTTTAAGACTTATCTGAGTTGCACAGAGTGTTCCAGGCCTCATGGAATTGAGACTTTGTCTAAAATAAAATAAAATTACTTGTGAGAATGCTGTGGCTAAAACTGAAGACTAGGAAATTAATGGTGTGAAGAACAAATAGGGAGACAAAAAGTCATGGTTTGTTTAAGCATACATGAGAGAAAATGGGTGTCATAGAATTCACACAAAGGACCGCACAGAGGTAACCAGTACAAGCTAGTGTCCAAGTGGTGATGATAGCTTCACTAACAAATCTTTCATTTTCCAAAACAAAGGAAGATTGTCAGAGAAGCAGGTTTAATGGAGGAAAATGACAAAGTTTTATACATACGGAGTTTGACTTGCTATTGACAGCCAAGTTCAAATATTTAGTGAAAAAATGCATATGGCGCACTAAAGTTAGAGTAAATTATGGTTTGAATTTCCATTACATACTGTAAAATATAAAATTTTAACACAAATGAGTATATAGAATACAGTCTCCGTATAAAATTGAATCTTTAATGGAAAAAAATAGATGCTATTTCTTTTTGGCTTTCCTCATTATTTTCAAAATCAACTTAAAATCCTGTGTGGCAAGCTCACAACATATATACAATAATTTTCTTGATCTACCCTTGGTAGGGACTTGCACATTTAATAGTCATTTATAAAGGGGAAAGAACATTCAGCGCATGCTGCGATCTGGCTCAGGGCAGTGACAGATGAAAACAGTTGTTTTCTACTTCCCTCAGGGGACCAATGGACTAATCAACTCAGAGGCAGTATGGCTATTGGCAGCTTATATCTGGGATCCTGTTTAGGAAGTGCCCTAGATTCTGTGATCCCTAGTAGCTGCCTCACACAAGACTGTAGTCCCTCAGCAGAGGCAGTTCATATCTGTTGAACAATCAGCACAGGCATGAATGTCCTGATTATTTGCTTGGACCTTATGAATTCCTGAAGGAAGATATTCAAGTTCTCTACTATCCAGGCTAGAGAGTATTTCCCAATGAAATACCACAGCAAGCTTTTGACTTGACATCTCTATAGCAGAAGCAAAATCTGCTTTGCCCAGCAATGCTGAGCAAATGGAGTCAATTTCCTTATGTTAAATCGTTACGGGAAAACTGCAGGCGTTTTATGGGAAACTGTCTCCTGTGTCTAAAGTTTGGCATTATTTCTGACTCTTCAATTAAAGGAAGAAAATAAAGGATTGGAGGCCAAGGAATGAATTGGCTAATTGATAGAATCCTAGGAGCCTGAGGAAGGAGACAGGAAGAGTCTTCCAGTCTTCCAAAAGCTCTAGACTATTGATCTCCACTGAAGGGAAGTCTGAAGTTGAGAACCAAGGAAAACACTTAATAAGACTGGTACACACCTTGGGCCATCCCTGACAGCCCATTGTCTGGACACCTTGCTACTCTTTGTGTTACATCTCAGTTTGTTGTGTGATTAAGCTTGTCCTACATTACAACTTAATACACATCATTAGAGACATGCAGACTGAGACCTAATGGACATGACTGCTTTTACTAAACTCTTCAGTGGCTGCCCCATGGTAAAGGATACCACCCTGCTTAGGACCCCCAGGAGGAGTGGAGAAATGAGATGATGGTGATGGCAGGTTGAAATGGTGAGCACTGGCTCGCTGGAGCTTGCTAAGTTGTGGAAGACTTTCATATTATACATTCTCAGGAAATGATCCGCATCATCACCCTGCATTGACAAGGACATTTAGGTCTCAGGAATTCAAAACAAAATGTCCCAATTTTGACTATATATGTTCTTTAGCCTTTTCCTGCCATTTAGCTTTCTTAGTAAATTGGTTTATGGATGTAACTGATAACAAACCAAAAAATAATGTGATATTATTTTGTTTCTTCCAGCATGAAATTTCAAAATCATTGTATGTGCACAAAGGGTAATATGTTTATGGTTGAAACTGAAGAGTATTTAAAATATTATTATTTATTATTATTATTATTGAAACGAGGGAATCAAAGTTGGGGTCCGTAAAATGAAAGGTAAATGCTATGCTACTGAGGTTAAATCCAGGCCAAGAAATGCAAATTTCAAAAATCAATGAAGGAAGTGGTCTCTGCATGAGGCATGGGAAGGTTATTAAATATGTGGTAAGGGGAGTTACTTAAATATTCTAGGCTCTGATTCTCTCATCATGAGATCAGTAACCCTGTCTTGTACGAGTCTGTGAGGATTAAGTAAAACTGTATCTATAGAAATACCTGTACTGTCAAACAGAAGCAACAGTTAATGTTCAATGGTAAATAGAATATGTGAATATGTAGCAATTTTCTTTTGAATGTTTGTAGCTTGCCAATCATTGGCATAAACCCCCCACAAACCTCATTACAATTCAATTGTTCTGCATCTGTATCATCTGATTGAGCGTATTAGAAAAGGCCTTATCTTAAATAATTGCAAAATGTACTTCAGCACATCCTAGATGGTGTGGGTGTTGGTGTGGGTCAACTCATAGCTCTGGTTCTGGGCCTGGGTGGTAGCTGGGTTGGTCAGCTCCCCCTCCCCCAGCTCTCCTGCTCCCTCACCACGGGGAGCTCTCTGGCCTACTCTGGTTAGCTCACCTTATGCAGTAAGCAGCAAGGGGCAGAACTGCCTGGTTTTTCGGCTCTCAGGTGCTCAGATCAGCTCACTCAGGGCTCCATCAAGAGGGTGAAGTTGAGAGGACACTCTCCCAAGTGCTGTAGCTAGTGAGGGACAGGAACAACTCTTCCACTCTCAAGACCTCAGGGCCAGTTCTCCTACCACCCACACAGGTAGTGAGGAGTACGGCCAGGTACCTCCCCATTCCTCTCATTCCTTGGGCAGCTCACCTGACTCCCCCAACAAGATCAGCTCAAATGTGCTGCCCAGATGAGGTGCAGGAGTCACTTTCTCTGGTGTTGCAGTTACTGAGGGGCAGAATGAACTCTTCCATTTTCATAACCTCAATGCTGGTTCTCCCACCGGCCACAGGTGGTGAGAGTGGGACCAGGCAGCCCTGCCCCCTGTACCTTGGTTGGCTCATTTCATTTCATTTCATTTCATTTATCGTCTTCCTCTGTTAAATTTGTATGCTTTCCTCTCTTCTCTTAGGTAGCATCCAATCTCTGAAAGCTATGCAGTTTATTTTGAATAAAATTTTATCTCCAGGATTTTCCAGGTCTTAAAAATATTTTGTTTTTCTTCTTATATCTCAGAGTCCTCTAATTCATGCCCATAGATATATAATTATATAAGGTGCAGTGTCTAATTTTATGTTCTAATTGACTTATTCTGTTGCTATGTGTGACTGAAATTGTCTTAAGTAAGAGCCACATTGCTGTGTCTTTTCTACTTTGAATGCCAGTTTTAATGAAATGCTCAACATACACTGGAGAGCTTGGTCTGCTGGTAAATTTCTTCCATGGTAGCATGAGGACCTGAGTTTAATCTCTACCTCTCAAATAAAAAGAAGCCCAAATGTGGTGGTTTCAAAGAAATTGCTCTCTAAAGCAGTGACGCTATCAGGGGGAGTGGCATTATTTGAGTAGGTGTGGTCTTTGTGGAGAAAGTGTGTCACTGTGGAAGTGGGCTTTAAGGTTTCATATATGCTCAAGCCACACCCAGTGTGACAGATCACTTCCTGTTTCCCGTGAGTGAAGATGTAAGAACATTCAGCTCCTTCTCCAGCAAGCTGCTTTGCTTCCTGCCAAGACGATAATGGACTAAGCCTATGAACTGTAAGTAAGCCATCCCAATTAAATCTTTTTCCTTTATAAAAGTTGCTAAAGTCATGGTGTCTCTTCACAGCAATAGAATCCCTAACTAAGGCGGAATTTGGTATCAGGATCTGAGGTGTTACTATGATAAACCTAACCATGCTTTTGTTTGAAGGAACCTTGGAACTGCGGATTAGAAAAGCAGTCTTAAGTGTTGGTCAATGGGCCATCCTAATAGGAGGATGGAGATAGAGGTGCTGTCTGTTATGAACTGTGGGTGCCAGGATCAAGAGATTTCAGAGGAGAAGAGTGTTTTTGTGTAGCCTAAAGACTAGTCTTGTATTTTGGTGAAGAATGTGGCTGCTTTTTGCCTTTGTCCAAAGAGTCTGCCTGAGGCTAAAGTGAAGAGTTTTTTGATTAATTCTTTTGGCAAAGGAAATATCAAAGCAACCTAATATAGACACTGTTGTATGGTTACTAGTGGTCACTCTTATACAGATTCATAATGAAAAAGAGCAGGAAAATGTACGATTTGAGGAGAAAAAGAGCACCAGTAAGTGTGATGGAGCTAAGTCCTGTATTCAAGGTCATAAACAGATTAAGATATGGAATAAAGTGAGTGGTAATCTCAGGGCAAGATCCCACCTAGTTAAATTTCCAATTAATGAAAATGAATTAAAGAAATGTTTAGGGTTGGGAGTAGTGGTGTATGTCTTTAATCCAAGCACTAGGAAGGCAGAGACTGGTGGATTTCTGAGTTTGAGGCCAGCCTAGTCTATAGAACAAATTCCAGAACAGCTACGTTTAGGCAGTGAAGGAAACTATTGAAAAGAGAAAGATGGTGAAGATGTAACTGAATGAGGAGACCATATGTCAGTGCCAGTAAGCAACAGAACTCGGCAGCTTCAGCTGTATGGTTCTGACTTCAGAGTTAAGAATAGAAGAAAGGAGTATGGAATACTTTTCTGAGAAAAGGAAAGTCACTGAATCCAGGCAAAGTTAGAGGTGTTTCTGTATGGAAGCCTAGAGAGACCGTGTATGAAGCTGTGAAATTGAAGCATGGGTTGCCTTGGAGACCCCAAAATGTTATAGATGCCAGAGTCATGGGATACCTGCCAAGGAAAGCTACAAACAAGGAGTAGAACCAGCCCAAGATAAAGAAGTGTGTAGCAGTCAGCAAAGTGGAAAGGAGTTTGAGATCTTGAGAATGCTTGGATAAGACCTGGAGATGTAGGTCTTGCAGTTTGCCCAGGTGGTTGTTGGTCTTTCTTTGGTCCAGTATTTCCTCACTATGCTCCCTTCCCTATATTTTAGGACAGTAATATATATTCTGTGTTATTTTATGTTGGATGTATGTGATCTGCTTTTTCATTTTGATTTTACATGGGGTTACAGTGTAAGGGTCTGTTAGGAGTCCCCATTAAAAAAAAACCACCAGTCACATATGCAATAAGCAAGAACACTTTATTGTAATTTCAACATATTAGGGTGGCACCGAGCATTGCATTTTTGCATTATTATATGGTTTCAGGCCTTTGTGACCCAGGAAATGGAATGTGGTGGTTTGAAAGAAAATTGTACTCAAAGGGAGCACCACTATTAGGAACGATGGCCTTGTTGGAGTAGGTGTGGTCTCTTTGGAGGAAGTATGTTACTGTGGAGGTGGGCTTTAAGGTTTCATATATGCTCAAGTCATACCCGTGGTAACAGACCACTTCCTGTTGCCTTTGAGTCAAGATATAAGAACTCTCAGTTTCTTCTCTAGTACCATATCTGCTTGCATGTTGCCTTGCTTCCTGACGTGATGATGATGAACTGAACCTCTGAATTGTGAGTTGCCATAATTAGATATTTTTCTTTTTAAAAGTTGCTCTGTTCATAGTGTCTCCACAAAGCAGTAAAATCCCCAGTTAAAACACTGCAAAATGTATGCTTTGTCATCCTAGCTTTAGGGGGGAAAAAAGAATCATCAGTGTTTGCTGGCTAGTCAACTAGTCTATTAAAGTGGTGAGTTTCAGCTTCAAAAATAAGAGTGAAATCACTTGAGATGTCTCATTGGGTAAATGTACTTGTCAAACTTGACAATCTGAGTACGGTCATAGTGGAAGGAGAGAATTGACTCCTGAAATGTATCTTCAGGTATCCACACATGTACTACAGTATGTTCATGTCCCTACATGCATACACACATGCGCAAATACAAATAAATACATAAATATAATTTAAATTTAAACAAGGATGAAAACAAATTCAGGAAGACACTTGATCTTGACAGCCTTTGAACCATACCTAAACATGTGTTTGTGCACACCCATGCACATGCTCACATATGCACATACAAAAACATAACACTGTCAATGTTGGACTATATGAATTTTATATTATTAAGTATTGTATTTCATTTCACTCAAATACTGTATTTTATCATGTTATTTAAGAGTCTTCCTTTGGAATATAGTATAGAGTCATATTTAAGTCAAATCTATAGTAGTACTTAATGTAGGATTGAGAAGCCCACATTTGTTGTCTCCTGCTCATTTTTGTCATTTAATATTCTTGTTTGGTCTACTGTTTAATGTCTAAACAAAATTTCTTATATGCATTTCTATTCTCATTTCTTGTGAAAGAGCAATGTCAATTATAGTTAATCCCTCACAAATTGTCTCAAAGATTCAGATTTTATTACCAAATCAACATATCTATAGTGGTTATGCCCTGCACTATGACAACTGAGGGTTTGACTTTTTTGTCTTTTCACATTAGCATATTTATTGTTTACACATTAAACAAAAAATTTAGCAGGAAATAGTGGAGCATACAGGTTTAACAGAGTAATTATAGAAAACTCTTCAGCAGTATGGGACCATAATTTCTAAATCAATCATTTTTCATCAAAGAGAAAATCATAAGCACAGTTAATATTGTAGAGGAAACATTGATAGAAATTTGTTACCAAATACAACTGTCATTAAAATACAAAAGTACAAAACAAAATGAAACACACAGACAACATTGCAATCAGACAAATACTTGTAAGTCCTATTTAATAATGTATAGACAGTATGTCACATTTCCATTTTATGTTGAGTATTTGCGCAAAGGGTCAAGAGCTTTGTACTTGCAGTGTATTACCTAATTATGAGATCATCTTCTTTCATTCTAACCAATAGTGACAAAAGTTTAAATAATCGTGCTAACTGATATATATCCACAAAGGTGTAATATTTAAAATTTAATACATATCCTTGATTGGAAAAGTAATCTTCTATAATTTCATCTTCAATAATAAAAAGATAATATAATTATGCTGAAGATGCCTGATAGTTATTTCAGGAAGGTATTTGGAGCCACTTGATATTTCTTGTCATCGGTATTAAGAAAATAAGTGAGAAAAAGGTTCATAGCCTTCATGTTGTTTCATCAGACACACCCCAGGCAGGACGGAATCCTGCTCCACAATCACTACCCCATTAGAAAGCAGGTTCATGTTAGCTGCTTTGGCCTCTTTCATTCCCTGGAGTATTACTCTCGATTTTGATTCCTGAAACTATGAAATGTTTCCAAATTTTGGTTTAGTGTTGCATTTTTTGATCATTGTTCCAATATACAGCAGTATTCTGCAGAGAAAAATGCAGGTCAACTCAAGCTAATGCACATGCAATCAATGCCTTCCTTGAAAAGCTTTTAATCACACCTTCTTCCTGTGTAGATCAATAGCTAATGAAGGCATCCAGTTACTTCCCTCAGAATGTATTTGGGAATAGCATTAAGTGAAGAGAGCACAGAATGGCCACTTGTTTATAACTACATTATTTATGAGACATTTTCTGTGTACATGAATGTTGCTGCAATGGATGGGGCCACAGAGACCTTGGCTTAACGTACTTAGGCCACATTTCAATAGAATATTTGCATGAATTTTCTAAATCCAGAGCTTTCTTGAGCAGACATTGAAGTGACACCATTGTAATATATTTAACCATTTAGTAGAGAAGAAAAACAGCATCTTAGAGATAAATTTTTGCAACTTCCTGCGACTGAAACAGCGTGCCTCCTTTAATTAAACTAGCATTTATGTTGAGGAATCTTACTTGTCCTGAATATGTCAGAGTTTACCTTGATTTGAATACATATCATGTAGTTGAAAGAACAAATACTTTATCTTGACTTGAACTGCCAAGAATGATTGAAAGAGCAACTAAAAATAATTATTTAACAAATCCTAGAAGTTCTTTCACATACGATAAGACATGGTGTATTCAGGGATCAAGGGATAGTATTGCAGGGGTAGAAAGGGGTAGATAATTGCCTTTAATCCTGGCACTTGGAAAACAGATATAGGAAAACAACCTTGAGTTGAAGGCCTATACCTTGGCTAGCTACATTGCCACTCTAACTGCAAAGGAAGATCCCGTCTCAAACATAACAATTAAAACAAAACAAAACAACACTACCTGTGGGGTAGGATGTCAGTCCTTTGGGCATGTTAAAAGCAGTGATACAACTTTGAAGATATATTATTGACTTAAAAAAATTCCTTGTTAATTTTCAGAGTTGCCATGCCAATTTATGCCAGGTTCTCTCACAGAAAGGGCAGGGACAGAGCTGGATCTGCCAGACTTTCCCTGGAAATGAGTGGTGAGTGTTGACAACCCAGACCTCCTCCCTGGCCACTGGAGAGAAGCACACACTGAGACAGGAGTCTGTCAAAGGAGGCTCTCTTTTCATTGTATTAGGCAGGAACTTGTGTAGGTTGTGATGGGAGTGGGAGACTTGGGATGGGGTGAGGTGAAGTAAGGAATAAGGGCCAATAATATTCTGCCACATCAGCAGTGGCTGGGCAGAGGCAGATTTAGGTCGGGCTGTGCTGAGCCACTCATATACGGAAGTCATGGCCAAAGACAGGTCTCCAAACTAGAGTTAGGCTCAGGAAGTTACAGTAGGCCTCATGTCCAGGTCTCAGGAGGCCCAACAAGTTTATAATGCAGTTAACTGTGAATTAGAGTTTCCTTTCCTCACTTCCTCACCAGCCAGCATTTGTTGCCTCTTGTTTTGTAGGTCTTGGTCACTTTGACGGGAGTAAGATGAAATATGAAAGTTGTTTTACATTTTAGTCTCCTAATTGTTAATGTTAGTAATTACTTTAAGATAATTCTTACCCATTCTGTCTTCTAATGAGCATTCTGCTTGGTTCCATAGCCAGTTTTTAACTTTAAAGTTTTGTTTTATTTTCTAAATTTTAACTAAAATGTATTCATATCACTTCTCCCCTCCCTCTCATCTCTCCAACCATTTCCATGCCACCTACATCTCCTTCTCAGATTCACAGCCTCTTATGTTTTAATTACTATTGTTACACCTAAATACATGTAGCAATAGCAATATTCATACAAATAAATGCATAAATACAACCTCCTGAATCCATTTAGTCTTGTGTGTATTTATGTGTTTTTAGCACTGATCACTTGGCACTGGGTAACTATTAGAAGACTCACCTCTGGGGAAGGTTAGTTTCCACCGTCACCAGTTGTTAGTTGCTATAAGCTCATTATGTAAGGTTGAGAACCTGTGGGATTTCCCTCATCCATGCTGACATGGCAAATGATGTGACTGTGAACATATTTTTAAGCAGCCATGTTTTTTGAGACTTCATGGTTATAGTTTCTCTGTCGTATCTGGAAAACACAATCACAGTAGACTTCTTGGTCCTCTTCTTCTTACAATCATTCCATCTCTTCTTCTTCAGTGTTCCCTGTGCCTTTGGAGCATGTGTTGTTTGTTAGGTAGATCAGCTGGAGCTGAGAATCCCACAGTCAACTGTTCTATGCATTTTGTCGAGTTGTAGCTTTCTCTAAAGGTATTTGCTGTGGAAAGAAGAGTCTTTGATGAGAGCTAGAGATGCAGCAAATACCTTTATAGAAAACTACTACTCTGATTATGAAAGGTATTACTTACTTGCTTATTTGGTTTTTCAAGACAGGATTTCTCCCCTTATCACTTCATGTTCTGGCTTTGTGGGAGCCTAGCCAGTTTGGATGCTCACCTTCCTAGACCTGGACGGAGGGGGGAGGACCTTGGACTTTCCACAGGGCAGGGAACCCTGACTGCTCTTTGGACTGGAGAGGGAGGAGGAGAAGAGTGGGGGGAGGGAGAGAGAAGGGAGAGGAGGGGGAGGGAAATGGGAGGCTGGGAGGCGGCGGAATTTTTTTTTTCAATTAAAAAAAAAAGAATAATAACAGAAATCAATTGATGTGGGATTTCCCTCTGTATTCTGTGATTACCATCTATAAATAAAGGAACTGCTATGGGCCTATAACAGAGCTATAGGGGAACAGAGCTAGGTGAGGAAAACTAAGCTGAATGCTGGGAGAAAGGAGGCGATATCAAGAGAAACCATGGAGCTGCTATTGGAGACAGAAATGCTGAAACTTTGCTGTTAGGCCACGACCTCGTGGTGATTCACAGATTACTAGAAATGGGTTAAATTAAGATGTAAGAGTTAGCCAGTAAGGCTCACTTTACTAGACCTGGATAGAGGTGGGTGGTCCTTGGTCTTCGCACAGGGCAGGGAACCCTGATTGATCTTTGGGCTGATGAGGGAGGGGGACTTGATCGGGGGAGGGAAATGGGAGGCGGTGACGAGGAGGAGGCAGAAATCTTTAATAAATAAATAAAAAAAAGAAAAAAAGAGTTAGCCAGTAAGAAGCTAGAGCTAATGGGCTAAGCAGTGTTTTAAATAACATAGTTTCTGTGTGATGATTTCAGGGCTAAGCAGCCAGGAACCAACAAGTGGCCTTATACCAACAATTGATAAAACTAATAAAAGGAAGTGGGGAAACCAATAGAATAAAAATTGTTTTCTAGAAAGCCCTTACAATTGATAAGCCTCTAATTAAAACTGAAATACATCCTGTGTTAGTAAAATAGAAGACTAAATACAGAGATAATACTAAATGAATTTCAAATACAGTGTGAGTCAGTAAAATCCCAGTTTGTTCTTTCACAGATTTGATAGCTGATCAAACACTGACACGTAAACATCAGAGATCCACAGGCAACATGGTGATTTTCACTCAGTCATGAGAATGAAAAAAATGAATAAGTTACTGTGTGAATATTACATACACATTTACTAATCGAATTTGCTAATCTGGCTTACAAACCTATAATATAAAAATGAACAAAGCCAAGTGTGCTTAACAGGTGGCATTTATTTGGTTTTGCAGTATCTCAAAGTAGAACACATGGCAACAGTCCTTCACCTTCCTGCAATTTTGGATGATTATTGCTTACCATTCTTTATAAGTAACAGCAAAATGATATTAAACTCAAATTAGTGTGTGGTCTTCATGGGATTTATGGAAACGAAGCCAGTCACAATTCAGTTTTAGTATCTGCAGCAATTTCCACATTAAGTCATTCCCAGAAATTGGAAATCCAAGAAGTTGAGATAATACGCCAGCTGTCACCAGTTAAACCTCCCACGCCTTTCCTGTCTCCATCACGTGACAGAGAGAACCATGAAAGGGAAATACTTTTGTCAAAATAACCCACTGGACTCTGAAATTACATTTACTTAGGTGATCTTTCAAGGGACGTTGGTTAATTTACTAAGTTTCTGAGGAGCGGAAGTGGATAACAGAAGTTAAAGCTCAAGACCATGCATTTAATCACAAATTACAATCTCCAGGACATGAATGCACTGAGTGTCATAAAACACATTTAAAGCTTGCTTTGCAAGTCAACAGAATATGTATGGTTTTCTGTCTAATTCTGAAGGACTTCATAGGCACAGTGAAATCAGTTTTCATATAAATGGAATAAATATCAGAGTCTCACACTACATGAAGGGAAGTAAACAATTTTATGAATAAGTAAAAATCAACTATTTATATTGATGTCAGTAGTGAAAATTAATCTTTTATTTTACAGATTCTCAAATATAAAACATTTTATGAGCACGTATATGTATGACAATATATAGAACAAATGACAAGGGAAAGATAAATGAGCGATTAAAATTAATTTACATACAATGATGTTATAAAATACCAACTTAGTTTTGTCTATTATTTCATAGTCCTTATTGTTTTAAGGATCACTTTCCTTTTTAAGTTACAGGAAATACAAAGTGCAATGAAAAGAACTTTCAATTGACCAGTTTCCTAATTAAGGGTTAGGGCACTGAAAATCCCTAGGCACACTGGTTCCCTTGAACTCTTCTAATTTATGTGATAGCATGCATTTGCTGTGGATAAATGGCAAAAAATCCATCAGTTTTGATAATGAGGTGAAGCTTTAGTCCATTAACCTTTATATATCTAGTATATCTATTTAGTAAATGTGTACTTTTAAAAAAAGTATAAATGTAACAAAAATACAGAAAATGTAGGTTCAATGTGTAGATTCGTCTATGCTTCTTGCTCTATGAATGCAATCTGTTGCTGAGCTGGACCTCATGCACAGTGTGCCAGAGTGATGAGGAACCAGGAGGAGTCTAAGAGCAATGAAGCAACACACACTAACCAATGAGCCAACATACACTAATCAGAACTAAACAACTGTGAAACCACCACTGTCACAACAGAACCAAGCAAGCATACGAAAAGCAAAGAAGAAAAGCAAAAAGAGGCGTTCAGCCAAACTTAAGAAGTATATGTTACAAATTAGCCCCAATGTCTCTATGACTGAACTCAAAGGCACTTTCTGAAGAACTGCATTTTCCCTTACAGCCAGAAGCATTTCTTTATATAAGTTTCTGATTTAACCCACTACTTCTTATTTCAGAAGCACAGTCTCAATTTAAGGAAGTATCACATATTTGAAACTAAGTCCCAGGAGTGGTGACCTAGCCTGTAAAATCATATAAAAGATAGAAAAGGAAAAATATTTAGCTGCTGAATTTTACTGTCATTTCTTCCCATCTCCTCCCACTCATCTTCCACTAGAGACAACACCAGACAAGCCATGTAAAAAATTAAATAGCCAAATTACAACAGTAATCTGCTTTAGCTAACTGCACCAATATTGAGGTGCTTTTGGCCCTGACGTATAGGGCAGACTGAACATGAACATGAGTTTGGCCTGGAGATGAGATGTGTGGCCACACAAACATGTAATTATTTTCTCTACTCTGCGATAAGTACTCATACTTAAACATTAAGTGTTTGGGAGATGTGGGAAGAAATCAGAAATGAGAACTGAAATTAGATGTGGGTTTGAATAGATGTCTTTTCCTCGATTTTGTCAGAACGGACACCTTTAGAAGCGGTATCATCTCTGTCGTCATCTATTACAGGGATATCTGATGTGTTTTTGTCAGTTTGCCTTAAGCGGTAACTCTTATATGCACGCTGGATGATGGTTGCCGAAACTGCCTCCTGTTTACGTTTCAAAGTGGTTGTAATTGGTTCGTATGTGATTTTGAAAGGGTTTGCTAAGATAAACCCAGACTCTATCTCTGAAAGAATTTTCTCCACTCTCTCATCTTTTCCCATCACTCTTTTGGTAAAGGCAAGTAAGATGTCAAGGCAATGAATTCTGTCACCTGCAGCCATAGGGAGATCCATAGCCACAAGCTGGCTCTTGTTCGGTTTTGCCATGAAAAGAGGCGGATCTAGAGCAGCTGCAAAATCTGAAAGCTTGCTAGAGTCTATGTACTGGGTCCTATCAGGGTCAAACCTGTTCCATACCTGGAAGAATTTCTTAAAGTCATCTTCACTCAAGGTCCTGTTTTTTTTCTTAAAAGGAATGCTCAGGAACTCCATGATCAACACAATGTACATATTAATAATGATCAGCCATGATATGAGGATGTAACTGACAAAATAAAAAATCCCAAGAGAAGGGCTCCCACAATCTCCCTTGACCTGGGTGCCAGGATTAATTTTATCAGGATCACAGTCAGACCATTGACTGTTGAAAATTGCATGTAGCATGCCATCCCAACCAGAAAATATTGTAACTTGAAAGAGACAGAGCATACTGCTTCCAAAGGTCTCAAAGTTGGATACATCATTAATTCCAGCTTCTTTCTTAACATAGGCAAAGTTGTACATTCCAAAGATGGCATAGGTGAACATGACCAGGAAGATGAGAAGACTAAGGTTCAGCAATGCAGGGAGTGACAGCAGCAACGGTAGCATCAGATCATAAAACACCTTCAGTCCTTTCCCGGGACGCAGGATGTGGATGACCCGAGAGAGAAGTATTAGTTGCACAAATGAAGGAGGCACAAAGTGTTGTCCTATTGTCATAGGCAGCAACAATCCTTAGTGTGAGAAGAGATACAAGTAGGCAACAAAATTAACCCAAATGCAACCATGTACAGAAAACACCATTTATTTTGCAAGCACTCTATTTTTCTACGGCTCATGAACCTATTGTCAATCCCTCACTTAACGTAGCTCATGTAACAGCATGTTGAACACTGGGTGAGCTAAATATTAACTGTCACAATGACTAGGGTACTTACCAAATTCAGAAGACATTTTTCTACACTGTCATGATAAGGTACTTCTGAAATCATAGATGACCAAATGTACACTGTAGGTCAATAATCAAATTTTTTTCTGAATATTGCTGGATTAAGGAATTTTGCTCAATTTCATGCTGAATGCTTTAAAAATGTATCATGTAAATATTGGGAGATGCATAATATAATTTCTCTCAAAGATTTCATAACCCATTAACTTATGATAGCCATTAATGATGCAAGTCAGTAAGACATTATTGATAACTACAGGTATAAAATGTATAGCATTCAGCGAATCGTAAATTGTAATCTATTTTGTTTCTTTTATAAGTAGTATTTCAGGCCAAAGAACTTTAAATATGAGTAGAAGTTGTAAGCATTTCATTATAACGTCACACTGGGTTTTGGTTGAGAAGTGTCATGAGGCTTTGCTCTGTTTTTCGAGAGAGGGGGTCATGGCTGACACTTTTGTTAACATACGGCCCGAAAAGATGACATTTTTGTGACGTTCCATCATGTCTATATTCCCTCTAAAGTGAGTCTTTCACCCTAGCCAAAATCCCCTTTCTCCCCAGTCTCCCAAGCTCTTCCTTTATTCAAAAAGCATCTTCATTCAACCATGCACACATTCATCCACATGCTCATCACCAGGAAATTAAACCCCTTATCTAAAATCTGTTCTCCTGTTGACATGATTTTCCATGAAATCATGTCAAGTGAAGAAGGCATATTCTCCTTCCCTCTACATTTCTCAGGCCAAAAGCAGAATAAGGATCTTTGTAGCTTTTCAGTGGGACTCGCAGGCAGATTTTGTTCAATCTTTTTTATTAAGAGATCAGATTCTGACTCTCTGTGGATTGTGTTGCTCCACTCAGTCCTTTCCTATGCCCTGGCTCTGTGAACCACACAGTCTTCATCCTTTACGCTCAGATAAAGGCTTTAGTAAATGGCTCCAGCCCGTTCGCCCCAGCCTCTCTCTCAATAAAGGACTCCTCCCAGGCTTCCACAATCTCACTCAACTCAACCATACTCTTTACTTTACTACAGATGCCTGCATCAGTGCCTGGGGCCAGAAGAGTGGAGCATCAGGCTTTAATCACTTTCTCACGGGCTGATTTTCCCTTCACTGTCCTTCTGTAATTCAGTTGTTTTCTTCCTGGTGCCTCTTCCAGCTCTCTGTAGCTTTCTATCAATCTTCTCACAGTCTTCTCTCAGTAGTCAGTGGCATGGATTCACTATTCTAATGAAAGGACTGACAATTCCGAAAGTGCTAATGTGCTTTCAGGTGGGTAGTTTATGTTTTCTGCGATGAAAGTCATGGTTAATATCATTAGACCTTTAAAAGTTTTTCTTTTAATTTTTTGAGATTATAATCTAATTGTGGAGGCCCAAAACTGTGAGCCTATGTCAACACTGACCAAAGGTCAGAGTTGGGATTTATGTAAATTCCTTCAAGGTTATTTGGTTTCTACCTCAAACAAAGGTCCCACCTAGATTTCCACCAGAGAGTTCTTTTCCTTTAAGGATATTGTCAACAGGTGTGGCTAATAGCCAGACCTTGCATTTCAGGAATAGAGAAGCAGATATGTTTCTGCTTCAAACAAAAGACTAAGGTTCAAGTTCCTTTAAGATGATAGCATTGGATTCCACCCAGGGAGAGGTTTGCTTACAGAATGTTTTGGTCTAGGGTGTGAGTGTGACTTGTTTTGTTCTCGCGTCAGCAGGCCGAGCCCGTGACCTTCAGTTGGTCTATTCATTTCCTTGTACCCTGTTAAAGCACCTTTTTTGTCTTACTCCTACCTTTTGTGGTTAGGGGTACTTTAAGAAATTGGAAATTAAACATGAGCGATTTCAGTATTCACTGGAGTTCCCTCCAGGTACTATTCTATATGTTTCTGTTTTATTATTTTTAAAAGTGGCTTCATATTCTTTACTATATTTCTAAATCCCAATGCCCCTACCCTGTCAAAAAGTTTTTTGTCAAAGCTGGTCCCCGACACCTAATCACTTCAATTTCTCTTCCCTTTCCTTCATCTAAACCCTCCCATATACCTTGCATTACTCTCTTTCAAATTCATGGCCTCTTTTTACATTAATTGTTGTTAGACACACACACACACACACGCCTAAATAAATAAATATAACCTGCTCAGTCTGTATAATGTTATTGCATGTATGTTTTCAGGGCTGGCTATTTGGTATTGGGTCACCAACTGATGTGCTCTTCCTTGGGAAAGACTATTTTACTCTCAACAATCCTTAGTTATCTGTAGTTCTTTGTGTAGAATCAAGATCTCCTTGACTTACCCTCAGAGCATGTCTAGCATCCTTGTTCAGCCTTGTTTAAGCAGTCATAGTGGGGAGACTTTATGGGTGTGGTTTCTGACATTTCTAGGAGACACATTAAACTTCCTGATCCTCTCGCTCTTACAGATTTCCTGCGCCCTCTTCTGTAAGGATCCCCGAGCCTTAAGTGCAGTATCTGACATCATGGACTCTTAAACGTTATCTACTCTCATGAAGTTCACATTCTGGTTATACAGAAGCAAACACTAAATAAACTTTATTCCCAAAATCATTTTGTCCTAAACTTAGTGACTGTCTATGTCCTTACCTAGTATGTCTTTGTTTAAATTTGCTTCTTATATGATGTTTTCTCTGACCATCATTTACTGACAAGGTACCCTTCCCTCTTTATGTGCTTTAGCACTCCTGCTTCTTACATAACAGCAGTATGGAGAGTGTACTGCTGTGCACATGTATCCTCTGAGAGTCTGTAAATTAGGTACGTATACAAATTATTTCTAACTTTTATTTGCAGAGCCCAGTCTATTTGGCAAGAGGATTAATGGAATGTATTTGGCAACAAAGAGTGAGATTATCCAAGGAAGAGAAAATTAGACACAAATTCATTAAACCCTAAAACTATGCACTAGTGACAAAAATCCTTTAAATCCTAAAATTCTAATGCTGCAAAGGTTGGAAATTTTTTTTTTTTTAAATTTGGAAGCAAGAAATCTTAGTGAGTTTAAATGTCATGCGACTTTAATACAAAGAGCTCCTTCTCCTTGCAGCCTGGAATGTCACAAACTACAGATTACCAAGCAGGTATCATATGTTTGTGACAGATACTTTAAGCTTTATAACACAAGAAATGTATAAAGAAAATATATACATTACGAACAGTAATTCCCTCTTTTGAGGAAGAAAATAGTCTCATCATTTTGCTTCTGAAGGGTCACTATCTTGGTAGACATTGTGATCAACTGAATTAACTCCATATAGAAAATTTGACAGAAACAAACCTCACCTGTAATGGAGAAAACGATCACTGTAAAATCATGAACATTCCACACATCGGTGAAATAGTGGCAGTGGAAGGCAGCGAGCTTCAGCATGCATTCCAGAGTGAACAGCACAACAAAAACGGAGTTCATCCAGTAGATGGCAGCTTCCATTTGTGGACTCTGCTCATCATTTTGTATCATAACGGTTGTTGCTTGGAAACAGATAAGAACTATGATGATAACATTAAAGACACGATGTGTTACTAGGTCAAAAATGAAGCCTTGGATCTTGTTCTGTAGGTGAAGAAAGGTGCAATATCTATTAACGAGTTACTGTATATACTTATATAAGTATATACATAGTTCTGGATTCTACAAGTTCCCTCTCAAAATAATACAAAATGGAACACGTGAATTCTTTGTCAAAGAATGTATTTTATAATTGTGTCAAAAGATTATATACATACATACATACTGTATTTATCTCTATATTTTGAGACAGGATAATGTGAACTAAGCTTGTCTTAGACTTGCTATGTTGTGAAGACTTGCCATGACCTCCTCATATTCCTGCTTCTACCTCCCAAGTGCTGGGATTACAGGCATGCCCCACTACACCTAACATATTTGTTAATAAAACACATTTTTAACATTTAAAAAAAGATAATGAATAAACTTATATTTACTTATTTTTATTTTTTGGTAAAGGGGTTTACTTATTCATGGTGATAGGGATCAAGCATCATGGTGATAGGGTTAGTTAGGAAAGCACTCTATCACCAATAAATTTATTTAATTTAAAATAATATTTTCTTACTATGGGACGGGGTGCTGGTCTCTGAGAGTCTTCATACAGGAGCTTCTTCAGTGCCCAGTACTGCTTTTTCTGTTTTACTGTTATAAAGATATTTGATCCTCCCTGGTAAAAAAAATAAATAAATAAAATATATGAAAATTGAATTGCATTTCATCTAATTCTTTTCTTTACTGATGTGTACTTCAGAGACCTGGTCATCATTCTTTACTTAGTCAACTTTTGATATTTCTATATGAAAATTCATAAGAAATACATAGGATACATGATGTTCAATCATCTGTATTACACTTTTCTATTTTCTCTTAGAGATAAGGAAGGCCCACTGTAAGAACTGACTTGAACAAATAACATTTGAGTCTTTTAACAAGAAGGAATAAATAAAATTAGAATTGGATCAATTTGCATTTGTATAAATTCAGTTATTGTCATATTTTACAAATGCAACTGAAAGATTCTTTTAAATAATTCTGAAAGTATAGCACCCTATCTAACAGCTGATTCATTTTTGTGTTTCTAGTGCTAATTTCAGTATCTCATTTAAAAATATATAAAGTGAAGAGTGTCTTTAATCTAGGAATAGTCAATGTTTATTTTCTAAGTCAGAATCTCGTCACTAGAATTGGCATGTACCACAATCATGAAACCCAGAAATAAACTCTAATATGTTGTCCCATTGGGGGTCAGTCCTAGGCTGCTGTAGCATCGACTCAAACCATAGGTTACCATTTAGCTTTCTGCTCCCCCTGAGTAGCAGACCCACCTGCTAAACATGCCTAGGCATCCGTTTTATGATCTGCAACTTTCTTTACTTAAAAAAGAGCTTTCTGACTTAGGCTGGATCCATGCTGGTTATGACTCTAGAGGTTTAGAACACATTGATGTATGGAACTCTTCTATGGTTAGGGAGATGCCTGGGCCAAGGCGCTTGCCTTGTAAACAAAGGGATAATTCTGAGATTCTAAGAACTGACAAAAGTCTGTAGGAGGACCTCACAGGTAATCTCAAAGTTGCAGGCAGACGCAGAGACAGATCCCTGGCATGCACTGGCTAGTTTGGTGAGCTCTGTCAAAGTTAACTTTTGGTTTCTATATGGATAGGCAAATGTGGGTACATACATATGCATATACATGTACACACACACACTGTCGCTATTTGGACAGAGCTGATGATGATTGTAGGTACAGAGAGAAGTATCTTGAAATTGATCCATTTTGGTCAATTAGAGCTCATTGATTTTGTATATTTCTGGAAAGATTTCCTTGTTTGTGTAATACCAAATCTGAAATACATTTAATCACCATATATCATCATTTGTGTCTTGTACTTGATCACAAAAATGACAATGTACCTTAACAATGCTTTGAAGAATATCATCTCTTTATATCAAACAATAGTCAGACAGACTCTATTTCAACAATAGGACTTTTTTTCTGGATGTACGCACATATTTGTCTATAGACATAGTAAGGTCATTACACTATTATTTATAAACACACACATAAATGTAGAAACTTCTTAACTTTAGCTCTTGTCTGACTACATTTTGAATATTGCATATACAGTAAGGTTAGGTGTTTTATAAAGTTTACAATATATAAGTACATTAGTTATTGTTCACTTATATTTTTAGCATGTAACAATGACATTAAATCAATAAGACAATTCTTGAAGTTTTTGTAAAGTTGTTTAATTTTAAGCACAAAGAATATTTATACTTATCTTAATTTTCTGCTTGTTGAAATTGCTAACAGTAACACCAACCAGCATACTCAGAGGGAGAAATAGTCCAAAGATAACAAAGATGATAAAATAGTTGTACATGTATAGGTTGTATTCATAAAGAGGCTGCATATATACCTAAAATTGAATGTGAACAAATTAGTAAGACATGGATACTAATTTTCTAAAACATGAGACTCATCAGACAACTGATGACAAGAAACCCAACCCCAATACATAAATCAAATGCTTTCCTAGCTTCTTGGTGCAAGAGTATCATGGTCTTATTCATGGCTTTGCTCATTTGGGCTTTTAAATGTGTTTATTTAGTCCAGTTATTGTGAAGAAAAAGATAACAATCTTTCAAGAGAGATAGCTGAGACTCAATTGTTGATGTGTTATTGGGAAAATATTCAGTGCCCATGAAACACCAACTCTGAAATTCTTAACTCTTATAATTTACTCTTGTGATCTGTGCTTAAGTTATCATCTTGATAATGACATTGTGAATGTCAGCTACTTACATCAACAGAATCAACTGCTGAATACATAATTCCCAGCCATCCATTAAATGTTGCCTGTCGAAAGTAAAATAAATATGGATGAATTTTATAGAAAACTTTTTATTGTAAATAAAAAGCAAACATTAATTTTTTTTTGTTTAGTGCTCTAAAACTCTGAATGATGAGGTCTAGATTGAAAGTCAACTTGTTTTCAATAGTTCAGAAAGTATACTCACCACTTGGAACAGAGAAAGAAAACCATTTCCAACATTATCAAAGTTCAGTTTGTCATTCTCCCAGGGCATTGATTCATTAAATACCAGATTTTCACACTGACTTTTATTCATAACTTCATGTATAAAGAATACTTCTCCACTTGTTGGGTCTATGCATTTGTAGAACTTGCCAGCAAATAAGTATACTCCGATAATACTGAAAAGCAGCCAGGTCATTAGGCAGATCAGAAACACACCCGAAGTGGGTGACATTGTTTTTATCAAAGCTGTCAGAACCACCTGGAGAATAAACAAGTGAATGTTTTAGATCAGGAAGGGAGAACAGTCTTCATTTCTGATCACATTAAAAATACTCATTAATATAGTGCCATAGTGAATCATATAAAATGCATATCCAGAGATTGAATAATTCATATACAAGTGTTGGAATCATCTAAATAGTTGATTTTAATAAAAATATACTAAAAGGTCTTAAACGTAAAAAATTGGTACATCATTGATAGGCAACAAAACTGATTAGTTCAAATACTAGACTAAATTTTTTATTCAGTGACCACACCCATTCAGTGAGATTGTATATGATGTTAGAATGGCTAAGATAACTTAAGTTCAAGGCATTAATTAGACTGTGGAGAAAGTATATAAAAAGTGATAGGGAATGGACTGAGAACTGACTTGAAGCTTATGATCTTTGAAAGGATGGACTTACAAAGGAGGCAATAAATGAACGGCCCAGAAAAAATGAAGCCGAAATGGATATATTGGTGATGGATTGGTTTACTGAGCATGCAGCTCTAACTCCCATAAAATGAAATTATGGGATGCCTATGTAAATGGACTGGGCTGGAAACACTGTGCTGAGTGAGGTAACCCGGATCTAGAACTACCAGCATTACATGTTCTCTAATACTTTTATGTGATCTTAGCCTGGAATCTTTGCATTGTTTAATTTGAACTAAAATGGGTCCATTGGTGGTAAAGGAGAAGAAGGACCTTAAGGGAATGGGGGGGGGTGTGACTAGAACATAGGTGATAAGAAGAACGAAAGAGGAATAATTGGGATGAGGTTTATGTGGGGTTGGATAGGAGCTGGGGGAGGGACAATTAACACATAGGATGTTTCTAAAGCCATATGGAAACCTACTATTTTATAATCTCTCTCTATATGTATTCATATACGTATTTATCTACATATATTCATTTAATAGCTTAATTGCAGACACCCGACATAGGGATTATGCTTATTCAAGAAGCCATAGGCTGTTAAACAAAAAGCCTAGGGCATGTGTGGGATATCTCCTCTTGAGTAGTTGGACCCTGAGGGTCCCAGTATTCTCATTACTTTTTGTCTCTCATGAGAATGTGATGATGAGACCCTATTGCAGAAGACACCACACACACTGGTCACAAGATCTAGAGAAATCAGGTGGGCATTGAAAGCTGCCTTTATACTAACTTTCATCATTATACCAGAATGTGCTATGCAGACTGCTGGGGGGTGGGAAAGTCTTTAAAAACCTTCAAAAATGCTGCAAGTGCTGGGAACTGCAGTAATGAATGGTGAAACAAGATATGGCCAAGGTGCAATAGCTGTAAGCATTATGGGGATAATTCCTGATTTCTGGTTGGATATAAGGAAGGTATCCTCCTCAGGAGGAGACATGTTTAGTGCTGCAAAGCTGCCTGACCAGGTCCTAGAGGTAAATCTGCTACTATTGTTTTGTTAAATGAACATTATATCAAACTATCTTAAAAATTTGTATTTCTCTTGCTGTAGATTAGTCCAATTCTTAGACATGGCCGAAGAAGTCTCTCCATGCCTCGGATAACAGTTAATGCCCAAACAACAGGAGAATGTGAGGAGAGTGGTGGCTAAGTGACTGTGGCGTGTTCAGCCACGAATGGAACATTCAACCATTCTTCCTCCCCACGGCTCCAGAACCAGGGTAGAAAAGGGGCAGAGGGACTGTAAGAGCCACTGGTCAGGAAAGACCAGGGTGAAACTGTATTTAAGACACGACAGGACACCTGTACTCAGGAACTGATAGCAACCACTGTTGCCGCCACAGATTAAACAAGTCTACATTTTAGGATGGAGTGGAAAGAGGATCAAGAGGTTCCTGAGCCCCTGTTATTCAATGACGAGCGGTGGACAGTGATGTCTTCTGGTGAACGAGAGTCAGTTTTCTTTAAGGTTGTGGCTCTTGGTGGGTCAGCTCCAGTGGATTTCTCACACCCAGAAGTATACACAAATTAGAGTCAATGAGTTATTAAATAAAACACAGGAAAAAGACATTATATGGGTAGGAAATGTAAGGAGATAGGGGTGGATCTAGGAGAAGTTCAAAGAAAGAGTTGTGGGTAAATGTGATCAAAACATTTATAAAATTAATAAAGAATTCACTGAAATACTAAAATAGTTAATGAACTGACTGAAGTTTTATTTCCCAGTAGTTACAAGCACATCACACACACACACACACACACACACACACGGGATATATGTATATATATATATATATATGGTTTAGAAATACATTGTTTCTGAAACTGTATTTAACCTGTCAACTTTTAACTTATCTTTATTTATACTGTTAATTTTGTATCTTATTATCAACTACTAAAGTCTTTAAAAGAGCACTAACAGAGCTAGAGCTTCTCTATTTGCATGAAATGTGATATGTTATTTTTCTGCTTTAAAAGAACCGTGAAAAGCAACAATAAAGTCTGTAAATTCGTGGAAATGTAGTGGGCCCAAATGAAAACTCCCGGCCCAGTTTTAAGTCTTCTGTCATACCTTCATTTTTTCAAACTGAGAGAGAACTCTGAGTGCTCGAAGGAATTTGATGGAAGTGAGTGGTTTCAGATCTTCTCGGGTTTTGCCTATTAAGCTAAGACAAAACACCTGAAAAACGTTAAAAAAGAGTGTGATAATGAGCTTTGTGCTTATAATAAAAGACACTTCAAAACCTACCATCCAACCTTTAAAACACTTAAATATACATTTCATAATATCTTAATAATACAAATTGTAAGAATATCATTTTCATTAAAATCTTTTAAAAAACAATTTGACAGTAGTCATTTTCAGAAATGAATACCACTATCTATATATAAATTTGATATTCAATATTATCAAGATTAATACTTATATTGCTTTTTAGTTTAAAATAAGATCACTTTTAATATGGCAATGGAAATATATTCATTAAAACTAGATATAGAATATATTCATATATTCACCTCTGAATTATTATGGTTAAGGCAACATATAAAACAAGAATTCAGAAACCAGATATGAAGAAAGATATTAATTTAATTATATGAAAGCATAATTATAAAATTATAGTTATAAAGTTACATTATTTGTAAATTTATATTCAGAAAATCATCAGGACTTAATATATGGGACTTAGAATTAAACAAGATTGGTATAGCTATAATAAAACTTTTGTTATATCTATATGCTTCTTATATTTTCAATACAATATAGAGAAATAATACCTTTTTGTTCTTAATTCTGTACTATAAAGATGGTTGAGATAGCCTTAGAAACACATATGTACATAAGCGTACAGGGAGCATTGATGTGCAGTGTACGGATGTGCAGATGTGCAGTGTCTTTTTCTGTTGTTTTATGGAGTATAAGGCTAATGGTAAGAACTGACTTAGATGACACAGGCTACCTACTGCAAGTCACTAATTATAAATAGAAAAGCCTCCACAGTTGTCCATAGTATAGACAGTAAACTAGTATTTGGGTAAATGTTATTAGCTCTATGGTATGCCTAGAAGACATTGGGATAAAGGAGGGAAAATAATATTCAGAAAAATTATGCCCTAACAGCACTTATCTTTTAGTATAAGAAGACAAACTGAAAATAAAAACAAGAACAAAAACAAAAACAAAAAGAAGCAAATAAATTATATAATACTCCTAAATGTTATTGAGATGAAAAATGACAAAGAAAATACTGGGGTGGTTGTAGTTTTAATTAGGTAGCAAAGGATGAAGGGACTTCAAAGGTTTCATTTTAGCTATAACAAAAATACTAGCAAAATCCCAGATTGTGGGATGAGTACCAGGCAATAGGGCAGAAGTCACACTGGCTAATTTGAAGCGTTTCAAAAGCCAGTGCTGGTAGATGAGATATCGGGGTGGAGAATAATAGGGGGGATGTGAAGCAGAGTGGCAGATGATCTCATCACACGTAGGGTCTGGAAGGATTTTCTGCTCTGAGGAGGACAGACTGTTATAGGGTCCCACAAACAGAAGTGCATTGAATGACATTCACCTTATAACTTTCACTTTGATTTCTGTGCAGAAAACAACAGAAGCTGCACCTTGGCAAGAGCAAGAATGTCAGCAAAGAATTGGCATGAGAAACCCTGACACCTTGAAGGATGATGATGACGACACGAAAGTCAAAATGTGGATGTCATATTTAAAAGCCAATTCAGTAGAATTTAAAGATTTTTAGTGGTATTTCCAAGATACTGTTCAATAAAATTGTTCTCATCAGTAATTTCACAGGTGAATTATTAAAATGATCTAGAACTGTAATGTTGAATATTTCAAGTTGTGCAGTGACAGGATATGAATAAAAATTAAGTATTACAGATGGGGAAATTATAGAAAGTGAGATGCTGATGTTGAGGCTGTGGGGGGCAGGAAGAAGGTAGGAATAAGGTGAAATGATGAGAGTAAAAAGAAAATAGTTCTTAAAAAAATACATACAAGGACGACCATGAAGTCCAGCTTGTACCAGGTGTTAGAGAAATAGGCTTTAAAGCCATAAGCTACCCACTTGAGAAGCATCTCCAGAATGAAGATGTAAGCAAAGATCATGTCTGCATATTCTAGTAAGATCTTAATGGTTTTTCGCTGATCAATATATATATCTTCAAGAGCCTGTAATTAAAAATGTTAAATGTTAATATACAAAAATTCTAGGAACTCTGATTATAAGGAATCAAATTCAACTTCAAGTGCATTGAGACATAAACTAAAGACATTAGTAAATTGGGAGCATGGGGACAATGGGAGAGGGTTGAAAGGGGAGGACAGAAGAAGGGAGGGGAGCAGAGAAAAATGTATAGCTCAATAAAATCAATAAAAATAAAAAATAATATATAATACATTAAATCTAGTTTACCTATTTTTACTTCCTTTTCCCATTACAATATGTAATTTTGAAATTATTGTTTAATTTTGATACTTAAATTTAACATCAATACTGTGTTTGTATGTATTATATAGTATTTACCATAGGTAGATCAGTGATACAAAATTCCATATTATAAAATAGTATTGACATTAAATTTAATATTGAATCATTTGTACTCATTGTTTAATAAAATGTAAGATATTTTCTGTTGATAACAAATCACAGAACATTGAATCTGGAGCTATATTAAGTATTCTGGGCAAAGCCATCTGGCATAGTGATGATCTTGAAATGATAATCTTAGAAGTTATTTTCACAAGACGTTTACTGAGGCTGCGTGCTCACCAGAGTGCCTGTGCTGAGCAGAGTGACCATGCCAATGAAACACGTGAACCAGCTGTTTTCCACTATCTTGCAGCAAGTTTTCCTTATGTTCTTCCAAATATTTCCATTCCGAGATTCTCTACTGACATGACCTGGTGAAGATTTTCGTTCATAACCTGCCAAGAAGGAAACTGGTAGAAGTAAATATCTAGAAACTCACAAAGAGTAAATGTCTCAACCTTTAGAAGCCTTATCAATGACTTATTTACTGAATCAGATACAGATGGGGTGTGATTTACACACAATTGACTTTTGACTGCTGCTCAGTGGTTTGTGATCAGTGAGGAGCAAGGAAGAACTGAACTTGTGGGTTTGGAGGAGGAGGAAATAACCCAGCAGGTAGATATAACAGAACACCCTTCAACCATACACAGAAGAGAACTAACACAAATAAAAGCACTTCCTCCTTGCTACCCCAAATGTACAAACACATTTGGTAGCTTGTGAATCACATTTTGAACACTCAGTGTAAGGATTTAAGACATTTATTTATATTAACACATATCATATTAACTCAACTAAATTTCTTTGAAATTGACTCTTAGGCATCGTGGAAATAGGAAAGTTGAGTGAGAAAATTTAAAGAGACAGTCAGGAATGCCAAGTACTTCATGGGGTGAGTATATGGAGCTGCAGGAAGCCTGCCTTTTTTCCAGAAAGAGCTAGTACAATCAAATCTGTAGATTGACAAGGGAATGGTTATTGGAGGTGTTGAATATATGAATGTGAGTGGAATGTAAAGTTAAGAAATCATTTTAGTAGTTTTTATTGTTAAGTTATGTATCTTTCTAAAAATGGGATATATTTATACCTTTGTTTTAGATGATTAATATCCTTGAATTTAAGTTGCTGAAATATTTACATGTGTGTTTAGGGCAGGGCATTTGCCCACATTGGTAAGTGTGAAGTTGACACTGAGATGTCTTCCTCAATAGCTTCTACATCTGTGTTTTGAGACAGGTTTCTCACTGGACCTGGCACTCACCATTTCAACTAGACTGGCTGGCTCCCTGCATCCCCCTGTGTCTGCTTCCCCATCACTGGAATTAAAGACAAGTGTTACCAGACTTGACTATCATATGGATGCTTGGGATCTGGTCATGATGAATTGTATAACAAGCACTTTATCCCTTGAGTCATCTCTTCAGCCAAAATATATTCTTATTGTAAAACTATTAATTGACGATTTTTGGCAGTTAGTACTTCGATGACTTTTCACTGATCTAAAATGTCCAAATATGTAGTAATTTTTTAATCTTGCTAGGAATAACATTTGAATTATAAATCACTGAGAAGTATATGTCATGTATCTAATGTGATGAAGACCTCACTGAAATTGTATATTTTCATGCAGTAGATTGTTGCCTGAAATTTCTGTCCTACCTGATCCCACAGCTGTTTAGTCCCAAATAAACACACAGAGGTCTACACTAATTATAAACTCATTGGCCTATTAGTTCAGGCTTCTTATTAACTCTTATAACTTATATTAGCCCATAATTCTTGTCTGTGTTAGCCACATGGCTTGGTACCTTTTTTGGCGAGGCAGTTACATTTTGTTTGCTCTGTGTCTGGCTTCCTCTCTGTCTGGGTGATGACTGCAGCCTGAAACTTCCCTCTTCCCAGAATTCTCGTTGCCCTGCCTCTACTTTCTGCCTGGTTTCCCCATCTCTACTTCCTGCCTGGTTGTTCCACCTATACTTCCTGCCTGGCTACTGACCAATCAACATTTATTTAAAATACAAGTGACAGGGTACAGACCATTTTCCCATAGCACTTCATTAATTTCTATGTAAAATATCTAAACATATAATCATGCTTTATTTTCCTATTAAAATTGTAGAATTTTTGATTCAATTTTTAGTGTCTAAAATTATTTTACTTACCTTTAGAGTATATGTGATATATAAAAATATTTTATGTAATATATGTATTTTAGTATTGATTTATCTATACTTTCTGTTTTTCATGTTATAGAATAATGTACTCAGTTGAATAACTACAGTACGCAATTAAATATGAACATTAGATATATTCTTAATACTATGTATAGCAGGAATACTACATTTGAATAAATTTTAGGATCAATATTATTCTACTAATAGACAAGTGCTCAGAGTTTTTTTCTCTATCAACTATGTCTGTCACTACAGGCAGAATCGGTGAGCTAGAATAATGATGATACTGATGACATTATTCAGTGTTTGCATGGGCAAGCACACACACTAACCTTTTTAACCAGCTTATAAGGTTTGTCATTGTTTAGATTAAGGAACAATGAGAGGAAGAGAAAACAGACAGTAAATAGGGAGGTGAAATCAAACTTGATGGCAGAGACAGCTGTCATATTAGACGATACCAAACAAACTCTCTTTTCCCAAAGATGGATTTTTTCCTTTATACTTCTTGATCTATTAAGTTATGGGTGGGTGAATAAATACACATTTCAACATGAATACAACCCTTCTATAATTAAGGCTAAAAGTAAATATTTAGATTCAGAGAAATTAGGTCTAATTTTGAAAAAATTACCAAAGAAGCTTCTACTTGCCATTTTTGTGAAGCTTTGGCTTTTCCCGTTGATAGACCATTTCTTCTTCTTCAGAGATTGCAATATCAACGGTGCTGCATTCAGATGAACTAGACTGCTTCATTTTCTAGAAAAAATATAGCCCCAACAAAATAGTTACAGCCAAAGTTTAACTTGATAATTGTAAGTTTATTTCATATAAATATTATATACAGGAAGGATATTATCAAAGTTAAAAAAACATCATGTTAATTTGGGAGCTGATACTGAAACTCATTTTGTAAATAAGGATTTGTTTTTTAAATTGGTTTGAAATACTGAGTGAATAACATTAGATAAAATCAAAGGTTAACTAAAAAGAACTTTAATCATAGTTTAAAAAAATAAGGGAGTTTGAATTTTAAGGCTTTAACTTGGGTCACCTAGATGAAGTTTTAATTAGATAGACAGCATCACAATAAGTCATTCAGTGCTAATGTTAAGCAGACAAGAATGCTTTTCAATATAATGTTAAATCCGTTCTGAAGAGTCTGTGTTCACCAACTTTGGATGTGAGCTTATCATGATGGGAAATGAGAAAAACACACAGTGATCTGTGCCCAGGACCGAATGGGGCAAATGGACAAGCCCTGGAGGAAGATCCCGGGGAAAGAGAGGGTTCTTCCTTCCCCTCGCCTTTGACTAAATGAAGCACAAGGCTGCTGGGTCAAGGTGATGTTTGCTTTATTCATCTGACAAATGCTTCAGTTTACGCTATTTTAATATGGACATATAATCCTTTAACCTTGACAGGATCCTGTACGTGAGTAGCATCAAACAATATTTCTTAATTAACACAAATCAAACATGAGTATATAAAAAAACTTTATTAATGTAGGCTTATTTAGGTAGCGATTGGAAAAGGACCTTAACAATGTTTGGTCATTCCTTTTGATCATGTGCAATCAGTATAATGGGAAGCTTTCTTTGCTTTAGTGTTTACGTGGTCAGTTGTCATCTCAGCAAAAAATGTTGCTTGAGTAAAGATACAAAGTGTGCAGGAAATATTACTAAGATATATATTTTTTATTACTGAAACCCTTTTATTTTAAATTTTATTTAGTTTTGGTGAAATAAAAAACAATACCAATGCATTTGTTTGATTAAAGGCACTGAACAAAGGAAAAATAATGTGCACAGACTCAGTTACTGAAATGATACACCAGATATATTTTTAATATTTCAAATACATGTATGCAGGCTATAAATATGATCTTCCAACAGCTTTACTTTATTATATAACAAATAGAATAAAATATAAGTTACAGTAATAATTTACTTTTTAGATTATTAAATGTAATAAAAAATTGACATAGAACTATATTATAAGTGTTACAGTCTGATATGTAGCTTGTTCAGTCTTATAATTTGTACACACATAAATATTTTAATGGAAGCATAGATTGCAAAAATAAAAATATTAAACCATTTTAATTAATGTGCTTTACATGATTCATTTGTTGTATTTTTAATCAATGTACACTAATATTCTTGGACTTCATAATAAAGTACCTGACTAAATACATAGCTAAACATATACATCCTGGAATAAATCTCTGAGAAGTTATTTAACCGAATAAAGGCACAACTAATTATACAATATTATTGACAGCTTCTGGAATCCAAATATTTACAGTTATTTTACATAACTGTTTTACTTTACATTTTGTGCTCTAGATAATCTAATGATATTATCAAGAGTTTCCAAGGATCCACCAGTTAGAAGTAGTATGATAAATAACGATTTTATCTAGAGATACATGGAAGCCAAGTCTTCAGATGAGACAGAGGTGTAGGTATGATGAATAGGAATTCCCATCACCCATTGGATAGCTGTTCTCATATCTTTAAGATGATAATGCATAAAGAATTTAAATCTCCCAATCACACACATTGGTTTCTCAAACTTAGATGCCTTAAAGGGGTTTTCCATCACTACAGACTGTCTTGTTTTTAGTTTATAGAATTTCGCAGTTATAGCATGTAATATCTCCAACATGATAACTAAATTCTAGGCAAATTCTCTCCGCTACTATGGTATTTTTCTTGCTTCTTCCTTCCAAAAGAACAACAACTTGGACATCTAAGTAGTCTGGTCAAAACCATGAAATACAGTAGTTAGGGACAGTGGAGTTAGTATCAAATGTACAATCCTACTCTGTAATGTCAATATTGATTTAATTCTCAAATAGAATCACAAACCCATACTGAATAATGAATATAAAAGAACTGCTTACCTCTTTACTGTCTCCGTTCCCAGACTTGCTTCGAGTCTCCTTGTTATCCAGATTTTCCATATCAGACTCTCCTGAAGCAATTGGCACAGTTTCTGAGACACTGGGACTAGCAATCAGTGACTGGCTTTCAGATTCAGTGACTGGGGTTTTCTCACTGCTACTGTTCTTTTCCTTATATCTCAGGAACGTTTGGGTATCGCTCAGTTCAGAAAGAGTGTGGCCAGAAATATCTTTAACACTTGTGTCACATAGTTGGTCTTTTGCTTCCGTAGGAACAGTTCTTTTTGTGCACAATATTTTAAGAAGCACACAGTTTATTCCTTTTTTTATCCTGGTCATGGCAAGCTGGAAGTTTTTGGCTTCTTTGTTCACCTCTGTTGCTGCAGCCTCATATGAACTGAATGAATACACCAGTGCCACAAAAAGGTAAAGTATCTTTAAAAAAGGAAAATGAGGCTTACTATATCTTGATTGTTTCCTTTTATACAATAAAAACAGACCTCTAAAAATTCCAATCTGAGACATGAAAACATAAACACATCACAACGCTCAGTGTCAGGTGTGGTGCTAGCTGGCTATGTGTGGCTTGTTATTGTTGGAGTTGTTTTGGTGAGAGAGATTGAATATCTTGTGACTGCTAGCAGACATTTTGCCACTCCACCAAACAGAACCAATTTTAAGTTCACCGCACTCTCTATGTGATTTGATTTGTTTTCTTTTCCCAAGTGGAAAAGATAAGGTTTATAGATTTCAGATCCAAAGGCCACTCTAGTTTGTCTTATGCCAAAGCTTGTTTCAGCCTAGAGCCAGGCTTTTTCAAAGTTAGCAAACACTATCTTAGAAACACCTAGTGTCGCAAGTGTTACAGCCCAGCCTCAGGAAATTGCACAAAGACCCTGCAAAACAACGGGCAAGCTCCAGGGTGTTAGCCTTGGTACTGAGTTCCATATCTATCACTTTTGAAACCACAGAAAGATAGTCATTATGTAAATTATTGTCTCATAGTAAATTGATACACTCAAGTTATAGGCAACAATATCATGTATTTTGACTTTACTGTCACTGAGAAATATAATCAAGGCCTGTTTAATTTGCAGAGAACAATATTTTAATCATGCTTTTAATTGTTATGCATATATAAAACTTTTAGATTATTGTTTTCCTCTTTTAAAACATTCTTTTGGGAAACATAATTTATTTTCATGACATATATGACAAGTAATTCAAGTCCACTAAGTCCATTTATATTCTCCAAAATTATTTTTAAAAAATTTCATGCCATATCATTTTCTCGGAAGCCGTAAAGATTCCTTATTCAATTTGTTTGGCAGCAGTTCAATGGTAAGGAAATTGAAAAGAAAAAGCTTTCTCCCTTCTATAATGCAACTTGTTTACCCATTGTGCTGTTTAGTCAAGTGATAATAAAAAATCATTCTGATGATCAGGACAAGACTACATATCAATAACCTCGGAATCTCTGAGTGTGGCTTCAAGGCATGATGATTCTACAGGAAATGCCAGTATGCAGGTAGGTTTGACAGACAGCCAGTCTTACATTTAAGTGCTTTTTAAAACCTCACAAGCAAACAAATCTTTGGGAATAGAGTTACAAATGAATTATATTTTCATATGTCTGCATGGAATTGGAGACTGCAGATCTAACCCTTTTCCACATGACGTCAAAGCTACTTTGACTAACAAGATTATGAACTAGTGCAAGTCAAGAGAAAAATGATGGAAATCACTCACACATGCAGTTATAAGGGATATACTAGTGAATTTATTAAACTATCTCTATTTCAATACTATTAAGACATAAATATAAAACTGCTAATAACATACATTCTTTTTGGTAAAACTTCAGTTGCAGTTTGTATTTCTCAGCTACTGCATATCTCATACTAGGTCAACTGTATTTCAATTGATAATCACCAAGTACTTACTCTAGTAGACAATCAAGCTATAAATCCCTGGATCCCATCAATCCCTCACATACAAATACATACACTATACCAAGTGTTTTGTTAAGAAAAAGTATAAAGGCATGAAATATTTACCAATAAATTTCCAATTAAAATGACCATCATGTAGAAAGGAATACACCAAGACAGGCCTGCAATCTCCATACAGTCCCATAACGTCTCTATCCACTCTCCACAGAGAATTCGGAACACGTTCATGTACGCATGGAAGAAGTCACTCATGTGCCAACGGGGGAGTTGACAGTCTTCGTCTATTTGGCAGACACAATCTTGGTAACTTTGACCAAACAGGTTCATGCCCAACACAGCAGAGAAGTAAATGAATAAGAAGAGCAACAGGACCAAGTCTTTCAGGGCCATCAATGTGTTCCCAAGAATACGGACCAAATTCTCAAAGGGTGGACAATATTTCCCCAATTTAATAAATATCAACTAATAAACAAATGTAAAATAAAAGAAAAACAGCAACAAAGGTCAGTGTTGATTATAATGCATACTTGCATACTAAAATGTTTCATCAGAATTATATAGTCATATATATATATACATATATATCATTTTAATTCATACCAGTTTCATTAATAATAAAATCAAGTGACTATTTGACACTCATAATTCATCTTACACACTTTATAATTTCATGCACTAATTCTATGCACACTTTATTGGGACAGGCTTGAATTTTAATTTCTGGTAGGGCAAATATACACTGTTCATTTTTTTCTTTATATATAACATATTATATTTTCATGATATATTAGATTTATCCTACAGTTATATACACAGCAAGCATTAAATACTAATTTTATGATGGAATGAATTTCACAAAGGATCCTAATATTTCCCTTTTAAAATGTTTCAACTCTGTCATTTTACATTCAAGAAAATAAGATATACTACGATGAAGTAAAAATTAGTTCTTAAATTCTACTTACCGGGTATAAAATAAAAACAGTTAGCTCTTCAATACTTGCTAGGAAGATTTCTGTTAATCCAAAAAGGACAATTATGCTGTCAAAAATGTTCCAGGTTACTTGGAAATACCCATATGGATGCATAGCAATTATCTTCAAAATCATTTCTATTGTATAGATTCCAATAAAAACCTAAAAAGAGACCAAACAGAAGGTAAGAAGGCTTCCCACAGCTGCACCTGACACACGCATAAAGAACTTTGAAGTGGAGTGAGCTCTATACTCTTGCCTGCTGCACAGATCCTAGTTGGTTTCAAAGTCTGTAGTATGATAAATTCATACATTTTGTTTAGTTTTCAGGACCTAGTTTATTGAACATGGTTATTTAATAAAGGCTATTTTGAATAAAACAGAGTATTTGAATAAAAGTGGTTCTATTTTAAATGGTTCCTTTGGAGATACAGTGTATATATTAAGACAATCATTCAACTCATGAAAGACTATAAGAAGTATATATACATGCATGTGCATATATGCATGCAATAGTGATTGCTGAAAAAGAAGAGGCTGTAAAATTGGTGGAGGGTGGGAAGGGTTATTTGAGAGAATTTGAAGGTGGAAAGGGAAAAGGGAATGCTGTTTTTATAGTATAGTCTAAAACAGTACATCCATGATATAGAAAAACTCCAGAATAAACTTATGGAAATGATCTTTTTTTTTTAAAGTTAAATTGGATGTACTTACAAAGTTATTGTTTTAACAATTTCATTTATTTTTTAACAATTTGCATGTGTGTGTGTGCTTGCAGAGACCAGAACAGTCAGATTTCTGCTGGAATTATAGGCAGTTGTGAGCTGCCTGATGTGGGTGCTAGGAACTCTAGGAACTGAACTCAGGTCCTCTAAAAGAGTAGTTTGCAGTCTTTTTTTTTTTTTTTTTTTTTTTTTTTTTTTTTTTTTTTTTTTTTTTTGGTTTTTTGAGACAGGGTTTCTCTGTGGCTTTGGAGCCTGTCCTGGAACTAGCTCTGTAGACCAGGCTGGTCTTGAACTCACAGAGATCCACCTGCCTCTGCCTCCCAAGTGCTGGGATTAAAGGCGTGCGCCACCATCGCCCGGCAGTTTGCAGTCTTAATTACTGAACCAGCTAGCCTGAATCCTGTGATAATTTTATTTTTATTTTTTTTAATTTTTTATGATTTATTTATCTTTATTTTATGTGCCTTGGTGTGAAGGTATTAGATCCCCTGGAACTGGATTTTCAGACAGTTGTGAGCTACCATGTGGGTGCTGAGAATTGAACCCAGGTCCTCTGGAAGAACAGTCAGTGCTCTTAACTGCTGAGCCATTTCTCAAGCCCCCTGTCATTATTTTAATATCAACAAAATGTATAGTTTATAATGACCTGTCAGTTTGTTTTGTATTTAGTACTTGGCAACTATATAACAAAAGAAGTTAAGAAATTTAGGCAACATACATGTGTTTGAGTGTTAACATGTTCATAAATCCATAGAAATCTATTTTATCTTTTTGTACTGTTAAGTAAAAAGCTATACGTGAATCTCAAAATGTAGTGTTAAAATGATAAAATCCAGTGTAAGATGAAGAGAGGCTTTGGAAAAAATAAGGCCTTGTATTGTTCTGGTCAGGACTCAGAATTCAGAAGAAAGATACCAGTGTTATTGTCAAATCCCATGCTCTATGTTCGTTATAAGATAGCGATACCTAGAATATATGCTTGAGAATAAAGAAACAATAAAATAATGAAACCCATTTCATTTCATTGCCAGGGGCAGGCCAGGATTCCAAATTTAAATAATAGAATTCTGAACTCTAATTGTAAAAATGCTGATGAAAACAGTATTTACAATATAGGGACTGGGTGAACATATGAATACCGCATCTCATTCAACAGCAGTACAATCTACAGTTAGAACAACAGTTAGAAAAAACTAAAACTGAATCAATACAATGTGTGATGAGGTCTTACCAAGTTTCCAATGCTAAGGAGAGACATGATTTCCTCGCTCATTGGAAAATGTGCAAGAGCCAGGAAACATATGTTTAAAATGATACACATGACAAGAAAAAGATCAGCAAATGGGTGTGCTATAATTCCATCAGCAAGCTCGCTCAGCTTTAGCCAACAAGGGCAGCATTCCCAGATGAAGCAGGTTTTAGTAAACTTATGCCAACACAGTGGGCATTTCTTCCTGGATGTTTCTGGTTCTGAAAAGAATGATAAAGAAAGTTAATTATTGAAAAATTGCTTAGATTCTTGAAAGTCGGCAAATTAAACATTTTCATGCAAATGGTGCTACAGATCCTGGTTTTGTATGTGAAATCAGCAAATAGAAATAGTCTATACTAACACATAACAAAGTAAAATTCATGTCCCCTATTTTGTTTATGATTATTGAGCTAAAAATGTAAATGAAGCAAACAACTTTTTAGTAGGAAAGCATAAATTTCTAATAAACCGATTATGAGTGAGAATAACACGATTTTCAATTTTGAGACTTACATGCTTTACATTATATTAGCTTCTGAAGTCATTGGTGATAAAGAACCATTGGTTAGATATATAAACAAAAACTGTAGTTAGATCTAAAGTACCCTGAGATATCATGATTATACAAGCAATCTTTGAAGAACATGGAATTAAGACAAAGACCTCTGCGAAGTCCAGATATAACTTCCCATCTCAACAGAAGGACTAGCAATCTGAAGTTTTCCAGAAACCTTACTAACAGAACATAAGCAGTTAACATACTCTTTAGGTATTATTTGTGAGGAATATCGGGGAAGAATGGACAAATGCAGCAAGCAATTAACTGGAAAGACAAACTGCTTCTGTGGCTGTGATTAGCAGCGTGTGGATGGACTTTCAGAAGATCTTCAGACTTAGCCTACTGCAACAGCAACAGGAAGTGGCTACAAAATGAGCGTGCTAAGTATTGAAAATAATACTGTACACCTGAAATTTAGCTCTACTTCTTTACACCTGTGTCTTTTTATCTCCACTTCAACTGGTACCACATGCTGTTTGGGATTATTTCTCGGTACTTTTTAATGACACTTTCTAATGTTGAAGACACCTTATTCTGAATGTTTCTAGATTGCTCATTCTAATAGCCTCATGTTGTTACTTGTATTTTGCTTGTTCCCACCTAGATTAAAAAAAAAAACTGAAGTGATGTAAGAACAGGTTTTGCAATTAGTTCCTTCATTACTGAGTAGAGTTTAGGTAGTTTTTCAATTTACCTCCTTTCGGTCCAAGGGTAGTCTCTTCCAGGATATCCAACGCTGTGCTCGCAGAAGTTGGTGATCTTCTCTTCATTTCTATTTCTGTTGTTTTCATCTGAAAGAAGTTAAGTGGGTTTTGTAGTAGTTAGTTCCTCCCCCCTACACACACACCTTTAGAATGGGACTCTAAGAGAATAGGGAATTTGACCTTTCTACAGCTTCTTGCTTCCAGGGTCCTTCCGGGTTCCACCACTAGCCACTCCCTATGGCACTGGCTATAAATGCTAAAATTTGAAGCTGATCAAATTTTCTACTCTGAGCTGAACAATAAATAGGGCAGAGCCATAAAGGCTAGCAGGAGTATTTATAAATAAAAATAATTTAATAAAGATTACAGGATGATTATGGAATGTCCAGTTGTCAAATATTCTACTAAATAATGAGAATATTTCCCTAAAACTATAATCCTCTTGCTCAAGGACATATTAATTTTCTAACTTGGCCAATTCTTGCAATACAATTAAAATAATTTGGAAATATGATTAATCAACTCTTAAAGAATCTAAGGTAGTGGATTGGACTCAAAGGGCTGTTTGAACAGAGGGTATATGACAGTAAATGAGTGGAACTTGTCTAACTCCATGAAGGTATCATTTCTTCGGGTGTCTCATGTACCTTCAGTAATGTTTTCAACCTATTCTCTGCTGTGCTTATCTTCTGTGTTTTTTTGGTTTCTTTATTGAGTGTGTGTGTGTGTGTGTATGTATGTGTGTATGTTTATGTGTGTGCGTGTATGTATGTGTGTATGTATGTGTGTGTATGTATGTGTGTGTATGTATGTGTGTATGTATGTATGTGTGTGTATGTGTGTGTGTGCATACATGACACAGCATACATGTGAAAATCAGAAGACATTACTTTTCTGGAGTAAGTTCTCTTTTCTGCCTTGTGGGTCCCTGGGATGGAACTCTGACCACTAGTCTTGCTTGGGTTTTGTCAACCTTTGAAACAAATTTAATAAAGGAGTTCTTGCATTAGAAAGCTACTCTAAAATCCCAGGCTTTGGCATGGATTCTTTAGTTTTACCCAATCATAAGAATTGCAGGAAGAACCAAAGAAATCTCCTGGGATGGTATGTTGACGTGTATACACAGTACTGTTAAAACTGTCAAGGGAACTCCTGTTGCACACGTCTACTGATATAGCAGACCCTGCTTGGCAGACTCTGCTCTTTGACAAGTTCTGATATTGTGCATCTGATGCAGCTAGAGAGCGCAGAGATCACTGCATTCACTTCAGTGTCTGCAGGTTTCACCGCAGGTAGAGGCAGAGGACGTTCAGAGCAATCACATCACATGCCCACCTTCATCCAAATGAGACGCTGCAAAGCCACAGAGCATCATCCCTCACTTTATAATTGGACTAGAATGTAAACTAAAATTTAAGATGTCAGGTTAGTTGTTTACTCAAGCTAGACATATTTAAGGAAATACTTTACCTAAATTGCAAGGTTATATAATACTGATATTATGACTCTTACAATTTCTAGGAGATAAAATTCAACAGAAGTGAAATTTCTTTTTGTCCTGGAGATAGGTCTGGGCTTCTGACAGTTTCGTAGATCTTTCTCTCTGTTAGTCCAAGAGTTTCATGCAAATATCACACTGATAATTCATTTATCAAATCTTATCCCCAATATTTAGAGGACTGTTAATTCCATTTTGATTAATTAGATAAATGTCATAAGGATGTCAGCTTAGAGGTACCCTACACTTTTCAAACAACTCGCATTCCTCTGGTTTTGAAATGTTCCATTCATTTCCTGAAGTTGTACTAGCAGCTAATGGTGTATAGGAGGATCACGCATGTAAACTGCATCATTTTAGGGTTACACTGCTTTGGCACTGGGCCATATGTACTAGCTAGCAGAGAGCAGCAGATTAAAGGTTACTGAAGATGAACTACTCGGACATAGAGGGCTTTGGACTACATCCCAGTTCCCCCAGTGATACTAGGAAGGGCAGCTTTACAAATGCCCCTGAGATATTTAAAATACCAGATGGGAAGATGGATTAGAGCTTCTCTGAGGACCATCAGCGGAACATACTTCTACCTGGTCAAAAGAATGGAACCTGAGTTCTACCTCTGCCTCTACATGGGAATGTGACATTCTGACTGCCCTCCAAAATTAGAACATTTTACACCTTTGTGTTCTTCATTAAGAGCTATGTTTCATAAAATTAGTATTCTATACTTATGAACTATAATGTGAGTCAGTTTTTCCCCTATAAATGTCATGTGTTCCATCTGAGTGGAGTGGTCTATGCCTATGGAGCTTTGGGAAGGAGGATAATTTCATGACCATCTTGGGCTAGCTACATGATTGAGTTCTAGGCCAGTGACAAGTACACTATGAGACTCTATGTCAACAAAGAAACAAAAAGCAAAGGTCAATGGTTATTCGTTTGCAGTGCTGATTGTGATAAATCAGAATAGTCTTTTATATGCTCTATGACACTGACAATAACCTTCCCAACATTTCTTGTTTTGCTGTCTAAAAAAAGTCAAAGCCTTACACAGTGTTGTGTGTGTGTGTTTCATTTGGGTTTTATACCACCTGTGTAATAGGTGATACATATGATCCATATTTTATTGAGGAAGAAGCATATGTTTCCCAAGACTGACAGAGTAGTGAATATCATGCATCTACTCTGTTGCTAAAGTTAAGGCCATGTTTATCTGACTGAACCACTGTGGTTTTGCTCAACAAAATTCTCAGAATTCCTACAGTATGAAAATTTGTCTCGAGTAGGCCATCTCTTTGCAACCCCTTCTTTAGAACTGAAACTTGACCCATTTTGAAAGGTCATTTAGTTATTGAATACGTCTCTTCTGGCATGTTATTATGTATACATACAAAGGAAAAAGAAAGGAGATTTATAAAAATGGATTTATTTTCATTAGTTAGCAAACTCTACATCGGAAATGTTCAAGGATTTTTCAAGAAAAGAAATTCTTCATAACTTAATGATTTTAATAAAAATTAGAAAAACTTTTTAAAACCAATTTTACCAAAGTAAAAAAAAGAAACTGGGAAATACCAATGTTCTTTCATAATCAGAGTTATTTCATAATCATAGCTAATGGAACACTTCATCTAGGAATAAGAGAAGTATTGTTAAGTTGTTGGGTACATTGGGATGTATTGGCAAGTTCTTGAGATTCTTAAATTCCACTTTAAAACAAATTACACAGTCAACATTTCCTTCAGACCCTATGAGTTCAATCTGAAATCTTGGGACTTGTAGAAACAAAAAGCTTTTGTCATTTTCTGTCACTTATGAGTGATAATAGCCTCTTTTTGTACATGTTTTGTTCATACGGTCTATAATTGCTTCTTGTTCGATTGCATGCATGTTATGGAAACAAGAGTCTATGAAGTCATTGGGTACATTCCTACTTCCTGTTATTCAAGTACCATTTAGGGTAATTTCCCAGAGACTGTTCAGTGTTGATCACTACATGTATGGAGGGTCTAGTCTTCAGCTGCTTTGAATGCAAAAGTGATTATTGTAATAATGAAGCTCTCAGCTAGCCTTCCTACAATTTCTAGTTAGCGTTAGATAATTTGTTGGCCTACTACTTTCCGCTACCTATTTTTCTTTCTATAGAAGAACTCACAACTTTTGTTTTCTGTCTTAATTTTGATGAATTCCATTCTTCCTAAAATAGTATTCAAAGGAAGAGGTGTGATGGCTTGCAATGCCAACATCTACTCTTTGTTTCATTCTTCAGTTCCCTCATTCCTATTCATAAATGTATATTCATTTTAAAAAGGATTTTATACAATCTCCTTAACATCACTCCAGCTAATACTTTCAGATACACAGGCTGAATTTTTGTAGGAGGCTAGCAGTCTGCGAAATTATTTAACTATGAGACTAGGGGATTTAAATTTATAGTCAAATATTATTAGTTTTAATATCATGGATTTAATCAACCATGGGTAAATTAATTTCATATATCATGATATCACTTGTTTCTTAAGTAGGCCAGAGGTTAATTTCTTCTTTTGCTTTTCTAACTTTGGCACTTTACTCTTTAACCATTATTTTAAGTACTTTATAGCAAAAATTGAGAAAGTCATCATTTAAAATTGAGCACACCATTTAAATCTAATTCTGATGTGTTATCTGAAGCTAGTTTGTATTAATAAATTATATCTCTACCAGGAGAAGTCACGTTATAAGATGACAATATATCAAGGCTCTCTCAATATTAGCAATGCAAATTTTGGGGCAACAATCACACATATTAAATATTCAAACACATTGATCATTCTTGCCACATTATATTAAGAAAAAACAAGTATATAAAAATACTGATGTAAGAAAGCAAAAGTGAATACTTCCTAGTGAAACCACATTATGAAATACTTATTTTATTTTTAGTGAAGTATTTGTGAGTTCATGTGTGAGAGTATGGGCATTGGATTGTTCCTGTGTGTGTTGTTTGTGTGTATTTTTGATACTGTGCCTGTGGAGTCCAAAAGAGAATATCAGAGTCGCTGGGACCTGAAGTTTCAAGTAGTTGTGCTGACTGATATGGATACTGAGTATCGCATTCACATCAGCAAGAGCAGTACATGCTCTTAATTTATTAGACATCTTTCCAGCCCTAACAAAAGCACGATTTTTTTTCTGATAGTGTACTATACAGAGCTATGATCATATGTCAGAAGGCAGAATACTCGAAGACTTTGAAAAGTTCTTCTAATATTATGAGTCTTAAAATGACAAGCTTGTACCTCAGCTGCTTCATTTCCTTCCTCGTGTTCTTTCGTGGTCTGTTGAACATTGGGTTCCATGTCTCTGGATTTCTTGGAGACTCTCTGTTTTTCCTTTTCATAGGTCATAGCAACTGTGCCCAAGAACAAACTTGCCATATAAAAGGCAAACCAGAAACTGATGACAATAAAAAATATCATGTAGATCTTTCCTGAAGCATAAAGGATCTGTGAAGTGGTGGGACACAGAAGGAAAAGAGAGTTATTATCTATCTTTATCTTTCCATATTTCCTTCATTTACGATGAAAAATTAATTTTTTATAAAAGTAATTTAGTCATGAATTCAAGAAAAATAAAATAATAGTTTATGTCTTTAGGCACTACATGAAAAATAAAAATTGCTTCAACTTTAAATATATACATATGGTATAACATATATGATATCAAATCAGGACATGATATAAGGAATGCCTTAATTTAGGGTATTTGATTCATGTCTTCATTACCAAAATAAACACTGAGAGAAACAACTTGACCCCATTCAATAAAGAAGCTGAAAAATATCAATAGAGAAAAAGCTTTCTCCCCTTAAGTATAGGAAAATTTCAAAATGTGTTGCAAAGATCATTTTCTTTGATCATTAATTTATGGGAAAGTCACAATGTGCAATTCGTGGCTGAGGAAAGAGGAGTTTCTCAGCCTACTAGAGCACCGTCTCTGGTGAAATTTTTAGAGAAAACTGCTAGAATATATGAAACTAATGTGACATAATTACAAGAACAAATATTTATGGATATTTGAATCGAGAATTTTATATTTCTGAACTTAACATGATTAATTTTTATTTCATAATAAGAAATAAAGGTAGTTTCTTTTCTAATTAGGGAAATATCTGAACAAATACTTAAAATGTCACATCATGAAGATGAATACATTGTATTCTCTCTGAAAAGGATGAGATAACAGCCCAAAAGAGAGTTTGACTCTTTTTTCTTTTTTTCTTAGCATTTTTAATACAATCTTTTCTCATTTTGCATAGCTACCCCCATTCCCATTCCTACTCCCTCCCCTCATCACTCTCTACCCTTCTCTTCACTCCACTTCCCATCCACTCTTCAGAAAGGGTAAGGCTTGCCTCAAGTGAAGTGTCAGACTCTTTTGACTCCCCATGGGAATCTGACTCTTAATCATGACAGAAGAAAAGTTTAATTTTGGGGGGAGTTTAAAATATACATGAAAGCAACTACTAGAAAAGTCCATTTAGGAAATGTCTTATTTCATCATCAAATGCAGTAGATATATTATAGGGCACTGCATTAATATATGGGTTTTGAACAAAAGACCAAATACCAAAATAAATAAGTTTCAGGAAGACTAATTTAGTAAAATAGCAAGACACTTAGAAATAAGATGCTCTGGGTGCTGTGGGAGAAGCAGACACTTGTCATAAATGGTAGGGAAAAAAAGCTATAAACATTACCATAGTGAAATTAGAAACTCAGTTTACACAACAAAAATATATTACTTGTAACAATTTAATAACTTTCTTTATGCACACACGCTTAACACTAGTTTATGGGAGGCAAAGACAGGTAGATATCAATGAATTCAAGTTCAATCTATCTACACAAAGAGCTCCAGGCCAGCCAGCTACACATAGAGAGAGAGAGAGACCTTATCTCAAAAAAAAAAACTCAAAACAAATAGCAACAACAACAACAACAACAAAATAACAAATAACAAAAAAACAAGCAAGCAAATAAAAAACCCAAAATACAATTCTACTTTGCAAATGTTTAGTAGTCTTTATTTCCATTTAGGAATATATTATCAATATTGTCTATGCTTAAAATATACTGTATTATTCAATAATTTTTAAAGAGTTATTTTAGTTTTCATTTTATCTTTCTCTCTCGTGCACACACATGCATGTTTGTTTTTACACAAGCTTGGAGGTGCATACAAAGAAGAGGGCACCAAATTTTTTTAAGCTGGAAATATAGGGTTTGTGAGCCACCTGATATCAGTGCTGGGAAACAAATCCAGGTCCTTTGGAAGACCAGGAAGTTCTCTAATCTAGTGGGAAATCTCTACAGACTATATCCTTTCATTTTTAAGGACCACATGTGCACACACAGACACTTATCGCAGTTTAGACATAATAGAAGTAAGTATATTAGATATGTGACATGTTATGGAATCCTATTCTTCAAGCATAACTACTGTCATTGTTTACGAAAGCATGAGTGACTATCCGCAATAGACCCTCACTGTCAGACCTGCTGACTCTTGACACTGTATATAGGGACGGTAATTGGAACCTCACCTGACACTCTAGCCATTCTCTATTGTACTGTACATAAGCAATCTCTATATAATTCTGCCATAATGATGTGTGTGGCCTAGTTGACTCTGGAGGCCCTATAATATATGAACTATGGATTTTGGTATATCATTGACACCCTATTCCAAGGTTGTTTATGTTGACCCAGTGAAACAACTCTCTCAAAACAACATGTTTTTAAAAGAAGAATACTCCCAATTATTTTTTAAGAAATTTAGAATTCAGGGTAACAACTCTTTCTTCTATTATCTTTTGATATTAACTATACTGCTTTGGTAATAACATCATTTAATTCAAGGTAGCAGAGATGTTTTCTAAAGAAACTCCGAATCTCCATTGTAACAAGCGTCATCCCTTTTTGAGATATTGCTATACAAAAAGCAGCTATGAAGGCAAATTTGGATATTGTGTTTATAACAATAAGACTTCTGTCATCTCAACTGGAGCACTGTTTAAGCATAAAATAGAATAAAAAGGAACAGAAATTTTAATAAATTATTACTTAATTTGTGCCAATATCATAGGCTAATAATATTTTGATTCAACAATTATCACCTAGAAATGTTCTTTGTATGTATCACATTTATCAAATAAGTCACCATTATGGCCTTTGAGGCAAGAAAGTGAGCTCCAGTGGGTACATTTGGAAATTTAGAGACGTTATTCAATTCATTCAACTTTTACTTTCTTATCTAAAAAGTAAGTAAACAGATGCTCTCAACAAATTCATGTTGAAATGAAAGGGTGTGCCTTGCAACTGTGCTTACTGTGTCTGACCAGACAAATAACATAGCTCAGCGTGATGCACATAGCAAAGCAGATGGCTGATTCCACTGGGTGTGTCTGGCTGGTAGTGTTGAGGCTGCTGTCAGAAGAAAAAGTATGAGAATTCAAGGGGCAAAATCAGAATCCAAAATCTGAGGTGGCTACTATGGAGCTGTATCACTTTGGCACCATTCTAAGGCTGGGATGTCCTAAGTGAAATGATGTGGGAGTCCCCTCTGTGTGCTGTGATTACCATTAATGAATAAAGAAACTGCCTTGGCCTGTTGATAGGGCAGAACTTAGGTAGGCAGAGAGGACAGGACTGATGCTGGGACCAAGAAGGGCGGAGTCAGAGAGATGCCATGGAATCTCTGCCAGAGATAGATGTGCTAAAACTTTGTTGGTAGGCCACGACCTTGTGGTAATGCACAGATTAATGGAGATGGGTTAAATGAAGATGTAAGAGTTAGCAAATAAGAAGCTAGAGCTAATGGGACAAGCAGTGTTTTCATTAATACAGTTTCTGTGTGGTTATTTCGGTTCAGGGTGGCCGGCACAAACAAGCAGGCCCTCCTCCTACAGGGAAACCCTTGTAAACCAGGGTCTGTGCCTTGACCTTGGAGCAGCATGTAGATATGAACTTTTAAAGGCTAAATAGGAAGAGGGTCAGGAGTTGATGGGGAGTTTCACAATTAGAAGCTGCGTTCTTTGTTTTTGCCCTTGAAGTTTTCTTCACACGAATACCCCAACAAATGCCCCCCCCCCCCGTGTGCAGTCTGATTTCTTTTTAATAACTTGACTTACATTTGGGGCTGTATTTTTCAAGGGTGCAGAAGCTGTCTTTAACATCTGCAGTTACGTTACCCACAGATTATCTCTTTTTACCTGTTGATGAAGCAATTCAGGATAATCCTGGGTCATCAATCGAAACAAAGCAAGTAAGGCCCAACCAAAATTGTCAAAACTCGTGTAGCCATTGTCAGGATTTGTGCCCTCCTTTACACATACGTAACCTTCAGGACACTGGCTAAAGAAGACAAAAAGTGGAGGGGGGAGAAGTATTCATTATCAAGCAACTTTCAGGCAATGAACCAGTCATAAATACTATCTACCCTCTGCCCAAAAGCAGAGAGCTATCCCCTGCACAAAGGTCAATAATTGCCTTTTTACAGAAAACACTAAGCATCAGTTATATTTCAAGTTGATACACATGAAAAGTTTTGAACAGGAATTATAAGTACTTTCAAGATGACATTCAAAAAGTGTTTCTAAAGATTGATTTAAGTGACAAATATGTATATATTTATCACATATATGCTTTAAATGGTCATACATTATTGAGTGTCTAAATTAGACTAATATATGCCTTGTTCACATATCTATAATGACTGTTGCAAGAATACCTACCAATTTCAAGAATATAACACAGTGTGATTATTCATAATTTTGCTGTTCAAAATCAAACTGGAAAAGATGAAAATGTGACTCAGTGGTAAACTATTTAGCATTTTGAGTCCTTAAGCAATAACACCACAATAATAAAAGAGAAAGGGGGAGGGTGAAAGTATAACTATAGAAAGTATAAATAAAGAAAATATAGTGGGAGTATAAATATTGGAAAAAAGCACTGATAAAAATAAACTACAATATTTGAGGGCTTAATTTTCAAGTGATCTCACCTAAGACCCTCAGTTCCCATATTTAAGGGTGAGAAAAATAAACTACAATATTTGAGGGCTTAATTTTCAAGCGATCTCACCTAAGACCCTCAGTTCCCATATTTAAGGGTGAGAAAACATTTGTCACATTAATAATTGAAAAGCAGAGCTAGAACTTGTGGGAAAGAGCACATTAAATATTTATTCCCTTCCCTTTCAGGGAGTTCTCAAACTTATCTTTGTAAGGTTGGAGTGATGCGGTTCCTTACAGTATTGGCTCAATAAATGCTATTTTCTTCTCTTAAAGCCTTGTGTAGTTTCTCCCTGACACTATTTTGGGGCTGGTGTGCTTTAGACAAACAATGGAATAACCAGTGGTTTAAAAACACTTGTGCACCGAGGCCTGCTAGTCTTAATAGTCAGAGCAAAGGCATGCTTGTCGTTACAGTCATCTACTAAATAGGGGTACCTTACCATGCTGATGACTATGGTGTTAGAGGTGAAACACCATATGGTTTGTATTTCTTGCCTTGAAATATAGCATTATGTTCTTAATATTCATAGTCAGATGCCTTCAGAATGCAAATGGATTATATTGGAAGCGGAGGATTACTTAATAGGATAATTTAAAGAGAAAGAACCAAAAACTGGATTTGAGGATAGAAGGGAAGCTAAGTGATAAAATTTCTGAATCACCCAAAGTTATATAAACTGTACTGGTGAGCTTTCTCTTTTTTAGTGCTTTAGTTAAGTCCCAGAATGTAAGGGGAAAGAAAGAATAAGAAAGGAGCCTTTGGACGGGTGGCACATCTCAACTGAGAGCAAAACAATATGGACAATGCCCAAGTCCATATGGCTGGCTGACAGTGCTTTGTTACTTTCTTATTTGCTCCATTATAATCTACGGGAGACATCCAGTGAGGTGGTTAAGTGGGTTAAGTCCCCTAAGTTTACTTCTCTAAGTTTACATACTCACATGATGGAAGAGAGAATCAACTCCTGAAAAGTTGTCCTGTATCTCCATGTGTGTTATGGCACACGCCCCCATATGTACATAATAAAAAAGGAGTTCATGTTAGCATGAACCTTGCCACCTTGCTAAATAATTATGTACTAATAATTTAAAGTAATCTTATTAATGTAAAATGCATATAGACACAAAATAATTAAAATAACAGCATATCATTATTGTTTCTCTTCTTTAAAAGCTCACAATCATATATGCAGTGGGCCTAGGTCAGCCCCATGCAGGCTTCCTGGTTAAATTGGTTCAGTTTCTCTGAACCCCTATGAGTCCAGGTTAGTTGATTCTGTGAGTTTTAATGTGTTGTACTTGACCCCTCTGGCTCTCCATCTTCTGCAGTATTCCCTGAGCTCAGCCTATCGTTTGACTGTGGGTCTCTCCATCTGTTTTTTTTTTTTTTTTTTTCAGTTGCTGGTTGAAGACTCTCTATGTAACTAGGTTTCAGTTGTGTAGCTTGGTCCTCTTGGGGGACCCCAACAGTGGAAACAGGGAAGGTCTCTGACTCTTTTAATGGCTTTGATTCCCTACTGCTCATACTGGGTCGCTTTGACCAGCCTTAAGACATGTGGAGGTGCTTAGTCTGATTGCAACTTGATATGCCATGTTTTGTTGTTGCTAATGGGAGATCTGCCCTTTCCTGAACAGTAAAGGAGGAGTGGATTGGAAGGTGGGAAAAGAGGGGTGAGGTGGGGGAAGGGCAGGATGAGAAGGAAAGAGGAGAAACTGCAGCAAGGATGTAAAATAAGTAAGTAAATAAATTTATTAAAAAAGACAAACACGTTATGTACTCACACATAAGTGGATATTAGATGTAAAGCAAAGAACAACCAAACTACTATCCACCGTTTCAGAGAAGCTAGATAACAAGGAAGACCCTAAGAGGAACACATGGATCACCCTGGGAAGGGGAATTAGATGAGCTCTTTTAGGTAAACTGGAAGCACAGAAGGCAGTAAAAGGAGGAGATGGGAGATGAAAATGTGAAGGTACAGGATGGTCAAAGGGGAAAGGGATGGAGTGGGAGAGTAATCAAAGAGATATCTTAATAGACAGAGCCACTATGGGGTTAAGGAGAAACCTGGTGCTAGGAAAATTCCCAGAAACCCACAAGAATGACCCAGCTAAGACTCCTAGCAATAGTGGAGTGCCAAAACTTGCCTTCTCTTGCAATCAGATTGGTGAATAACTCAACTATCGTAAAAGGGACTTCATCTAGTAAGTGATGGAACCAGATGCAGAGATTCACAACCAAGCAACAGGCTGAGCTCATGGAATCCAATCAAAGAGTGGAAGGAGGGAATATATGAGCCAGGGAGGTCAAGATCATGATGGAGAAATCTACAGAGACAGCTGAAATAAGTTCATGGAAACTCATGAACTCTAGACTAACACCCACGGAGCCTCCATGGGACCGAACTAGGCCCCCCATATGTGGGAGACAGTGATGAAACTTGGGTCATCTGAGAGGCCTCTGGCAATAGGACCATGATCTATCCCTGCTGAATGAGCTAGCTTGTTGGAGCCCATTACCTATGTTGGGATGCCATGCTCAGTGCTCAGCCCTAAATGCAGGGAGGAGGGGGTTGGTCCTGCCCAACTTAATGTGCCAGAATTTGTTAACCCCATGGAAGTTCTGACCCATTGGGAGGAGTGGATGGAGGTTGGGAGGAAGATGAGGGGACAGAAAAACGGGTGAGGTGGGAAGACTGTGGTTGGAATGTAAAATGTAATTTTAAAGAAAAAAATTAAAATTAAAAGAATGAATAAGTTACAGAAAATATCAAATTTCACAACTTAAGATCTACTGTATATTATCCGTTGCTAATTGCTGGTGTTGGGACTCACTGACAATAAATCAGATCTTCGCTGGAGTTCCATCCATGTAATTTCCTAGTTTTTTAGGCTAGAATAAGTCACTCTCCTCATGTGCCTGTTGCTTTTCTTTAACTAATCGTATTCCATAATACACACTTCTGCTTTTGTTCAAAGTCATTATGTTGGAATTGTGCCTTCCAAGGTGATGGTATTATGGGATGGGGCTCTTGATGACAGAGTGGGTCAAGATGAAGTCTCCTGTGTATGGCTACTACTTTTACAGAGGCGATCTGAGAGACTTTGTCCTGCTTCAGCTATGAAGATTCAGCTGAAAGGCACCTTCTAAAAGTCCAAAGAGCAAGACAGCAAATTTTCAGGAAATTGGACCTGAAGATTTAGGTCTGCCTGACTGAGGAACGCATTTCTGTTGTTTCCAAGATACATAATCTACAGAAATTTGTAGAAAACTTCTCAAACAACATAAGACAGCTCTTTGTCATAATGTTGACAACAAAGTAAGGAAATTAAGTCGACTGAGGATAGCAGGAAATCATATAACATTCAATGCATATGTGATAATTTCATGTTGGAGGAGAGTATTACTCGCGCCTACCCAGCGTCCGTCCTGTTGCCGCAGAGCAGAGCATATCTCTCACCTTCCAAATAGTAGAAGTTCGCCCTTTCTGAAAAGAAAAGAAAGAAATGAGGGTCTGTGTTTAATCCCGAGTCAGTCACATGTAGCTCATCTGAATTTCCATAGGATTCGTGCATCTGCCCACGTCCAGAAATTTTGTAATTTTGATTACAAAAAAAAAAAGAAAAACAGATTCAAATTAGTCCTTGAGTATAGTTATAACTTTTATAATTTTTCCAGAAATGGAGTGTCCATTTCTCTAAAGATTTCTCCATCATTCGATGGAGCCACTCTCACCTGGGGTATAATACTGGCTTCCAGTTCTGTTGTACAGGGTTTCATTTTCATTTTCTTGTGGCCAACGCAGACATTTGTGCTTTAGATTTCCCATGAAGAGACCCATCCCAAGTAGAGAAAATACAGTCAGAGAAAACAGAGTTAGGACTATAGCACCAAATAGTTTCTTCAAACACTGGGCCAGTGTTGCCACAATTGACTGCAGGCCTGAAAAGAAAGACACAAGTTTTGTCACCTAAAAGAGAACATTATTTCCAACCAAGCAGTTACAGCAAACCTCATGGCAAATATATGTCTCTTTGAAATCAATAGATCTTTCCTTCATTCTACTTCCTATTGCCTGAGACTAACAAATATTGGGAGTCAAAGTAATAGCTAGAGGATCCTGTGACATTGGTAATTATGATACTCAATGAGATAATGCAGAGATAGTATTTAAAGTATATGGCTGTTTGAGCTTTGTCATGTCATTGCCCAGACTGTTCATACAGAAAAGCAAGACAAATCATCTTTGATTTAAAGCATTGTGTCTGAATTATCTAGTAAAACTACTTTGCTGTTTCTAAAGGCTTCCTTTCATTAACAACTCAAAGAAACAAATTCTAATGCTTTGGGAAAGCCTATATCTCACATTTGCTCTGTCTTTTTGAAGGTCACCAATCATGCAACATGGAATGTGGTTTTCTAAACTTTGCTAATACATCTCATTATGAGCTGAAACAGAACCTCTGTCGTGTTCCCTAATACTGTGCCTTTGTTTGCTGCACTGATAATAACACATTTTACTTATATGACCACTCAGTGTTCATCCAGCATCTTATAATTCATATCATTATTCTTAAAAATGTACATATATGTCTGTTTTATCTAATTTTCATTTTCTGCCTGAAAAATCTAGGTTTTTCTTCTGCTGAAAGTCTCAGAATGAGAAGATGGGTCTAGTCAATATATGTCTCGTGCGATAAGCAGGGCTTCTGTGAGTTGATGTGCACAGCAGCCAGCAGGTGCAACAGCCATGCCATGCCCCAGTGAATCGTCCCACACTCAAGCATTTGAGGGCAGCACATTTAGAATCAAGGGTGAATTAACAACACAGAATATGTTGGGCACTGGGATGGAGACAGAATGGGGTTCTAGAGTGAGCTGAGGGGGAAGATAATCATGAAACACTAAAAGCAAAACAATTTTTAAGAACTAAAAACATTAGAATTGCATAAAATACCCCATATGCTCTTTTTCTTGTTCCTGTTTAATGCACAGATGAAATTGCTTTCTTTCGAGCAGTGTCCTATCTGTTCATGTAGTGTATATCTTTGGCAGGTGACCTACTCTGCTTCCCTTGGCAAGGAAGGGGCATGTCTATCTTGAAATGACTAAAACTTGTTCATCTTTCTTAAAAAAAAAATCACTCTCATGAAGAAGAAAATGCTGCCATTTTATGTTCTTATTCTTCTCAGGGCACAAATGAAGTTAAAGTTGTTTTGTCCTCACCAGGGCAGAACTACTCGGTTTCATCCCCGGCTTTGGGTCGATTGCCATGCCACAAACTACTTTGTTAAACATATTTGTTGGGCTGTAAATTCAGAGATCCTAAAATACCCATGCTTAATATATGCAACTTGATGTTCTCAAATATTTATAGGTTGGCTTTTCGTCACATCATTCTCTAGTCTACTTGCCTATTTTGCTCTCAGCCTGTGTATCAAGTTCATAATGTGGACACATGTGTTTTTCATAGTGTTCTGACCATAAAAGTTACCTATAAGTCTCACTATTGATACACTGAATCCACCTTGGGTGTCCTTATTACTGATTGCATCATAATGTATATAATTTGCTGCAGCCCAGTGAAGTTGCTTTACTCTGCTTGTTTCTGTGTGTGCATGTGTGCATGTATGTGTGTGTGTGTGTGTCTTTTGTTTTTAACGACACATCATATCAAAAGGTACAGGTAAACATTGGTTTAACTTTCAGAAATGGAAGCTGCAGTTACTCCTCACTATCTTCCATTGTGAGGATCACAGCTCTGTTTTAACTGTCTGTGAGAACATCCCTGAACATGTTGGTACCGTATTTAAGTACTAAGGAGAAAGGGAATCTTACTAGTTGAGATCATGGTATGGCTTACTCTAAACTATTCAAGGTTATGTAAGATGGTCATTTCTAAAGATGTGCCACAGCCCTGATTATATAGGTTTTTTATATAAATAGGAGCTTTTGATTATATTTTGAGAGCGCAGATGATAATGGTCATGGTAGGACCTGAAAATAGTGCCAACTGCCTGGCACTTAGAAAAAAGATGGCAGTCCAGGAAGCATAAAGTGTATTGCCTTTTAAATTTACTTAGGGTAAATTGAGTCTGTAGGGGTGCATAAGCATATTAAAATCATTTCAGACAACCTAGGTCCAAGATTAGATAGGACAGGCTGGACTGAGCAAAGGGTATGAGCGACTCATCACCTGAACCAAACAAAGTGATAGAAAGTTAGCATGGCAGTGTCATGGATACCTGGTGTTTGGTAAGGCCCAAGAGTCAGCGCACTCCCGGTGATGCCTGGTGCTTCAGCTAGGCTCAGTTCTTCTATCACTGATGCAACACACGCTACTGGCTTCTTCCTCTCTCAGGTTCACCTGCTAAACCTGAATCTGCAGTTTCTAATCTGACCTGATTTCTGTCCTTTTACCTCACAGGAGAACTTAATTCTGCATCTTCACTCCCAACCTTGACCCTTCCTATGGCTTCAACAGCAGCTTCTTCCTTACATCTGGTTCATCATGTTATCAATACACACTCTATGCCGGGTGGTGGTGGCGCATGCCTTTAATCTAAGCACTCAGGAGGCAGAGGCAGGCGGATCTCTGGGAGTTCGAGGCCAGCCTGGTCTACAAGAGCTACTTCCGGGACAGGCACCAAAGCTACAGAGAAACCCTGTCTTGATAAACCAAAAAAAAAATAAATAAATAAATAAAATAAAATAAAATAAAAAAATACACACTCTATATACATTTTCTCAGCATATTTCAAAACCTCTTAAGCTCTGCTGTGTCCTTTCTAACTTATATTTATTATATTTATTGTGTAAACCATATAGATAGAAGTTATAGCTATATTTATTGTGTGCTATATGTTGCATGACATGAGAATTAAAACCAACAACAATGATTGGAATAAAAAAAAAGTCTATATTCACTTTGACCAGACTACGAAGGTGGACCAGATTTTCTGGCAAGCTTCTGAAATTGAAATTCTGAATTCACTGTAATTGTCTCAAGTCTTTCTTTAACTAAAGTCATAAATTTGTTCGACTATGTTTCTTACATAGTACTGCTGATAACCACATCAGTCTATGTTCACTCATTTCAGCTGGTTTTTTGAAATGAAGAAAATAAGGAGTCAAAGGTATTATTTTATAATCTCTGCTTTCCTTGGAATTTAAGGAACCTTTATAAGTTATTTTACAATATGTAAAGACAACCAAAAATATAATCACAATTTTTATTTTGCATCGCAAGTATTGAAAGCCCCACCACATAAACAACAGTTATGTGTATTGCTTTTCCTCCCTTTCCGGGATGACAAGCAGATTTAAGATTTACATGGCTTAAGATAGTCTCCAAAGTGGAAATAATGTTCAAATTCACATACTTTCTGAGTAATAACAAGACAGTTCAAATGGATCCACAGATGCACAAAAAAATCACGATGAAGAAAATAAATCCAATAGCATTTCTTACCTTGGTGCAAAGGAATAATCTTCAAAATTCGCAAGGTTCTTACAGCTTTAAGCATTACAAGAAAGTTGAGAGGCGAAAATCTTGTGATAAGCCTGTGGGAGTAAGTGAAGTTATTTAGAAGTCATCGGATCTATGGTCTTTGAAATCAGGTGCTAGAGAAACTATATTTCCAAGAATTTCCTATGCTCCCACTTTTCCATTCTAGAAATTGTTGATTGGAAGACAAATTTGCTCTGAAAAAGGCAGTCACTATGTGGTAGTAGTTCACCGATTCAAGCTTTGAGATTGTAACTCTTTTACTCTGTGCCAAATTTCATGTGCAACAACAGTCTATAACACATGTATAAAATCACGGGAGAGGGTAGAAGTGAGGAGGAAGGAAGGGAGCAGAAAACATATATAGCTCAATAAAAACGAAACAAAAAATAATGTTATCTTATTACAAAACATGAGAATGTAAATAAAACCTACTAGCTGGTTTTAAATATAGCAATGCAGAGTCGGGTGGTGGTGGTGGCGCACGCCTTTAATCCCAGCATTCGGGAGGAAGAGGCAGGCAGATCTCTTGTGAGTTCGAGGCCAGCCTGGTCTATAAGAGCTAGTTCCAGGAGAGGCTCCAAAACCTACAGAGAAACCCTATCTCAAAAAAACAAACATATATATGTTTTTTTTTTACACACACACACATACATTATACAAGAATGCAATTCATCTTCAGTATTTAAACTCATGATGATGAGGACCATGATGATTATTAGGAATAAGAGCAAAAGGTAGATTGTATACTGTAAAAGAGAATCTACTCTGCAGCCAGAATGCCTAGGTGGAAAGGACACCCAATGATTACTAGCTGTGTGACAAGAAATACGGCTAATATTTTGTGCCACAATTACCTCAGTTTTAAAGTGGGGGGGTATTTCCTTAGTCAGAGGACTTTGTGGGAACTTCATGGAATGATATATTAAAATTTCATAGCTGTGTACATTCAAACAAGACAGGCTGTCTGTTACCAAGGTTAGATGAGTGTTAGCTGGCAGCAAACACAACAGAAATGATAATGGGAATAGTAATGACAATGATTATAAAGATAGCGGTCATTACATTTCATTTCTACAGTATGGTAGACAGTTTTTTTTTTCTTTTTTATAAAAATTGTTTTCAAGGAAAAAGTGGTCTGTTTCAAAATTTTAACATAAATTTTACTCTGTTGTCCATTTTCATATCCATAAAAGAGAATACAGTCAATACAAACAATGAAAAGTTAGATAAAAATTGACATTATACATAACACTCACGAACTGCGAGTGCTTAAACACTTTATTCAGATATTTCTCACATTTACGGGTCTCAAACCATGGGGCTAAAGGAACTGTTTCAATACTGAGCCTCAAATGAATAAAAACCTCCTAAATTACACAAGCGTGTCCTGAACTCAACAACAAAAATAAAAGCCACTCGCAATGTGTTCTTGTAATACCCCTTTTCTATAGGACAGCAAACTATCCATTCCTTTCATTTGTAATGGACACCCACAAACAGTAGTCTGAGGAAACCATGAACTGAAATCATTAAAATATTTGCAATGTAAAACACTACTCACTCAAACAAGGTCACACTGAAATCAAGCCAGTTCCATAGATTCCCAAGAAATGAAAACGACCCTGCCCAGACACCTCTTGCAATGACTTTTACAAGGATTTCAAATGTGTAAATCCCAAGCAGAGTATTCCTGTAGGAAAAAAAAATCACACAAATATTAACTCTTGAGAATAGTATACTGTCAGCTCTAAAACTGTCTCTGACAGCCACCCACTGTGGAAAACAAGTTGGCTAGAAAGTAAAATTCTATCTGCTGGTTGGGTAGGAACAGTCAATCAGACAAGGACCAAAAATCCTGTTCCCTTTGAAGCTTAGCAGAGAGCTGTAGAGAGGCCTTCAGTGATGCCTGTGTGATAGCATTGCTTAATGAATCTGATCACTTCTTCCCAACAGTCCCGACTCAGAGGTTAGATATAATCTTTATGTAGTACCTAGGCAAATTATGAAAATATCAAATATACTACAAATAGAGACTTTAGCATAATTAATTATCATAGGATTTAAACCCAAATTTAATACAAATATGTTCAAGGACACACACAGAGAATTGTTTTGAATAGAGTTAAAGCTCGAAGGTATTGTCAAGAAGCCTTACTTCCAAAAAAGAATTAATGCACTTTCCCATTTGTCTACTGGAAACCAGACTCTTTAGATTTCCAAGGACAGTGAAAAGTATAAAACTGATGATTTATTAATGAATAAAATAAATAAAAATTTGAAGAAGAGAGAAATCAATTATGAGGTGAGACCCCGTGCATATGATACTATGGTATGTATAGATAGCAAAAGACCTAAACATTCCAATTAATATAATTAAACCTTCAATCCACTTAGAGTTGTAGATATTTAAACTAATAATAAACACTTAGAATGTCAGGACTCAAGAGTTTGAGCCAGGAGGCTCTGCGTAAAGGCAAGTAAGCGCTACATAGCAATCATGAATCAAAACAACACCAATAAAAACTACGAATAATTTGTCACTCAGAAGTGACGTATGCCTTCAATCCCAGCACTCAGGAGGCAGAGACAGGCGATCTCTGTGAGTTTGAGGCCAGCCTGGTCTACGAGAGCTAGTTCCAGGACAAGTTCCAAAGCTACAGAGAAACCCTGATTTGAAATATCAAAAACAAAACAAAAACTAAGAATAATGTAAGGGTGGAAAAAAAAAACCTCAAATTGACATCTGCTTGTGTTTGTTTCTATTTAGAAAATGTAGTCATGGTGCTCATATCAGTATTTCGCACAAATATATGAGTAAATAAAAGATAGAAATATTAAGTTATGGATTGCCACGGCCTACATATTGGGAACTTGGTCCCTCTGTGGTGATGTAAGACTTGCTGGAATCTTTAAGATGTAGGGCCTTTTTGTAGGTCCTGGTGTCATTGAGGCACCTGCCCACCCATTTCCACAGGACTCACAGGAGAGTCATAGAAAATCTAAAGTTGGCTTCATGAATTTCATTGGTTTATGATATCAAGATATGAATTGCCGCTTTGAAAAGAATTCCTGCTCTTTTCATGGGCCATATTATAACATAACTAGAACTGAAACCTAAGAGCAGAGGTGTTGTATTCTTAAATCTTCAAAGCTGTGAGCAAAATAAACCTCTTTTTTAAAAAAATTAAATTTTAAGCAAGTTAAATTGTATTATGTTTCAAAATATAATGCATTTTATAACTTAGTAAAATACAATAAATTTAAAATTCTGAAAACCATAATTATAGACTGTTTTATGTATATAATAAAAGTAAATAACTTACTGTAGTGCCAATGTCCACTCTGGTGGATTAGTCATCGACAAAAAGAAGCTGTCAGTGAGGACACTAATCAAAATCAGCAGGCGAAAAAGGGTAAGGCAAGGTCAAGGAAAAATAGATATTAAATTACATTAGAAAAGACCTATTATTATAAATTGTTTTTATAGATACAAGGACAAGGGATAAGGTCCTCTTGTAAATATTGAAAATCCATGTTATTTGTATTGGAAAATAAGAATTAACATTTGTTAACTATTATTACTATTTTATTAAGTTCTATTTTCCATGTGTTTTAAAAAAAACTAACCCAGAAAATTAATATTTAATATGATGACATAAAGTACCAACGGGAAAAAGAGTTCTTGAGCAGAGGTTGAAGAACAGAACATCTGGGCTTATTAGCGTACTGAAGGCAAAGCCTTGTTGACTAAGAGAACATCCGGACTTGTTATTAGTGTTTTGAAGACACAGCCAACCACCCTTGGGAGGATATGGATTCACCAACATCTTGATAGCTACTCTTCTGAGAGAGCTGAATGGAGACAGCGTGCAGAAGATGGAAACGGCATTGAACCTGAAGATTACTCTGTTTCTGTTTAAGACCACGAAAGTCTGTAAGAAACCACAGAAAATACAGTTAGCTAAGAGTTGCCACCACTGCTCAGCAGTCTGACATCTGGGCATAATTACCTTGGTTTTGCTATCTAATCATAGTTAAAGTAAAAAGAAGCTGTTCTCACGGTTTTCATCTATATTTAGTGTTACGTGATTGCTCACCACTTTGCTTTGTTTTGCTGGTCGTACACATAGGAAAGTCATTTGCAATGCTCTCACAGCCCTGTCTCCCAGTTGAACTCTAGATGGTGCACGGATTCACACTTAAAGGTATCAGAGGGGCAATATCTCACTAAATGAATGGGGAAATGTTAATTGTATACCAGGGAAAATCAATGTAGCATTATAAACGCAAAGAAGAACCAATGTTTTGAAATATCATGTGAATTATTTAAATTATTTATGAGGGAGGATCTGGAGGAGGGACAAATAGAGAAAATGTGCTGCAATCATATTTTAATTAAGGTGCAATAAAAATAAAACAAGGAAAATGTAAAATACTAAAAATTAATGCTTGAAAAATATAATTTATTTGGTATTATTGACATAAACCTACCTAAAAATGGTCATTTATATAATGGAAACAAAAGAACTTTGGATATTAAAGCATTAACTTAATGAGTGTATTAGAAGAACAGAAATATTCTAAAATTGAACACGATTCATATATAGGTTAATGTATTTGTATATGCATATATGCATGTGGGCTTGTGTACAGTGACACTTGTGTATATTTTTAGATTTTTATAGATGGATAATAAGCCTATATATTATATATATGGTCATTGAAAGTATAAAGCATGTATATTCACTAAATCTGTTCCTTTAGTGATATTATTAGTTTTGGGATGTGCATAAACACATCTGTCTGGTGATGTAACTTGGTGACAGTGTTTTTCTAGCCTTTAGCAAGGCCTGAGTTTTATCTCAACACTGAAAAGATCATTATAAGCAGTAAATATTCTGAAAATGATGAGATAAGATGGAATATTTTATAATATAACTATAGTACATAATAAGATAAAAGGTATTGTTAAAAATCAAAATTGGGTATTAATTATTTTTCTTTCTAACAGGGTTTATTCCAAGGGCCTCACATATGCTAGGCAAAGCCTCTTCCACTATTTATCCTAAGCTTGTTTAAATTCTGTTTTCTTTTGATATTCGGTTTCATTAAGTTGTGCAGGCTGGCCTTGAACTCACACTTTAGACCACAGCGGACTTGAATTTGCAATATTTTTGTCTAGCAAGAATTACAGACCTGGTCACCAGGGATAGATAAAAAATAATCTTCTATCCTAAAATAGTCTACTATATAGTCAATTATGATAATGCAGGGGATATGACTTATTGCTCTTTATATTGACAGGTGCATATAAAAAAGAAATTGCAGGAATGCACAACTGCCGGAATTTCCGCATGCATGTCGGCTCTACTGGAAACCACTCTAGGACTCAATTCTTAGGAAAGTGCAGTTCAACATGTAGCTGTGGAGGCTTTGTTCTGCCATTGTAACGATTCTCCCATTTCCACTGAAACAAACTGAATGGCGACAAATGTAATTATTTAAACTCTACTTTCCATGGTCACTTCCAGAACAGTCGCAAACTTCATGGGAAATATGACATGTGTGTGTCTCATTACGAAGAGATAAGTGGTTTTAGATTGTGTTGCAATTGTAATCTTAATTTTATGGCTGCTTATTTCTATTTTCTCTTGAAGAGAATAAGCCAAAGAAAGCCCTTATATTCAGAAAATCAGATTTTAGCGAAAATAGCACTGCTGCATGAAGACATCCTTGCAGTTTTACCCCAGGTGCTTCATAAAAAGAGGGCCATAAGCAACTCTGAATCTTGTTTTACTTTTACTTATCATCTTTATGTGAATGTTTAGATTTATTAAATATTTAGTTTTTTCATACAATCAGTTTTGATCATATTCTTTCTCATTCTCAACTCCTCCCACACCGTTCGCATTCCCTTAACCACCTAACTTCTTGTTCTTTCTTTCTCAAAAAAAAGGAAACAAAACAGAAACAGTAAAAAAAAAATTAAAAGAGAAAAACAGACAAAAATAGCAGAACAATGCACACACATAAAAAAATTAAAAATACATGGAATCTGTTATGTTTTAGCCAAACATTCCTGGGCATAGGGTCTGTCATTAAGTACCTACTTTGTTTTTTAAGACTTTGGTTTTATAATAAACAACGAAGGTCTTGCTCCCAACATGGCTGCACACATTACACAGTTCTCTGACCACTGCTTCAGTAACAGCTCTGCATGCCCAAGCTTACTGCCTATTATGACCCAAACACGCCACAAAGTGACTGCTGAAATAATTCAGACAAGGACTCAATTTGCATTTTAACTAAAATGTCATCAAAATAATTCAAATGACAGTATTTTACCATGATAGTATTACAGAGGTGTGTTTGTGTGTGTATGTGTGTGTGTATTCTCCACAGATTTTCATTAAATTTGATTTCCCCCATTAGATAACTTCAGTGAATTGTATATGTGACTATCAAAATACTAGTAGATAATCTTCATATTCCCTTAATTTAATAGATTTAATTTTTGTCAGTGGCAACTTCACTCTTCCACATTGTAAATATTGACAATATCTGTCAGTTGTATCTTGCTGTTCCTTTTCCTAATATTAGATAGGACCCTGGACAGCAGGGCTTCCCTGCTCATCTCTTTCTCCTTCCTTCCCTCTTTTCCTCTCCCATAACCAAAACATTGAACGATTATTTTAAAAACAATAATTAGAAGACGATGATCATCATATTTCTGCAAAAGTCACTTTTATTAAGGAATATCAGTGCACACACTGGATTAACTAAAAGTAACACACTTATCCCTCTCCATCTCTTGCTCCATTTCTCTTATTTCTTCCTCTCTTTTCCCCAATTTCTCCCCTTCCTCTTATTTCCTATCACTTTCTCTCCCTTCTCTCTCTACTCCTTTCTCCCCCTTTGCTTTCTCTTCTATCTCCTCTTTGGAGCCTTTCTCTTCTAACTTAGAAAGCTGCTTGATTAGTTTTATTGACCTGCCATCACCATGCCATATGTCCTTTGATCACTACATCAAGCCCATGTCGAAATCTCCATTATCTCACCTTTGGCAACATGACTGAGTTTCCAGGAATAGCATTGCCCTTTCCACCCCCTTAAAGACTTAATCTTGGCTGTTGCCTGCCCAAGATTCTATCTTGCCTTTATTAGAATTCAAGTATTCTGCAAGCTGTAACTGAAATGTTACTTTACTTCATTTTAATTATTGTATGTGTATAGCGGTTCTGTCACGATGCATTCATGAACCATGTGGGTGTCTTGTGCCCAGGGTGGCAAAAAGAGGTCTTGGAATTCTCTGGAACTACTGTTACATGAAAGAGTTAGTGTCCTAAGCGGCTGTACAGGTGCTGGGACTCAAAATCGCGACCTCTGAAAGAGCACTCACCGTTCTTAACCATAGAGACATTTCTCCAGTCCCTGAACTATGCTTCTGAGATAAATATTCTTCCAGTTTCACCAACCCACATATATTTCTGCATTTTATAACAAAAAATCATTCTCATACTTAGCATTTTTGTGCTTGTTCTGGTATTGTGTGTGTGTGTGTGTGTGTGTGTGTACAGAATTTGTAGGTTTGAATTTGTGAATACATGAATGAGTGAAAATGAAAAACTTATTTTGGATGCACTATTATGACTACTGAGTATATTATCAAGGTTCTGAAATTTCTGTCCATATTCTAATTATTTTATGATTATTTTAAATTAATAAACATAAAAATGTAATTAGTATATTTCCACAAAAAGTCATTCATATTAAGGAATGTATTACATTAATTAATACATGTTTTAAAATAATTAAGCCTATTAATATTATCCTGATGCCATATCAGGTTTATTAACTATCTTGAATATGCTAACCTCACATAAAATTCATTATGAAAGAGCTCTTTTTCTATTATTTTATTATGTGTTATCTCAACTGTATTTCAAGTGGCTGAAAATAAACTAATTAAAATATAGTTTCCATAATGATAATCAATCTTTACATTTCTCTTAACATAGTAGTATGGATCCATATCTTCCAAGGGCTCTGCCACCATTCCTTTGGGAAGGCTTCCATAGGCAAACGGAAGCTGTTTGCCAGCTTCCAAACAAGGGCTTGGCTTTAAATCTTCTTCATGTTCTTCGTTGCATTTTTTCGCAACGTGATTTTCTATGAGCTCAAGCGACTCTGCTGTAAAGGGGACAAGGCCCTTTGGCTCTGGGGAAGTCAACATTTTCAATTTTGCACCTGTAAAAAAAGAACAAGTATATAAAATCTGGTCACTCAGGGAGAAGCTCTGGAAGTGGGTCTGTCCCCTGCCACTTCAGACCCAAGCAATGCTCCAGGGCCCTATCTGACGACCTCAGTTAGTTACCACAGTCGGTTTCTGCTGGATGTCGTAAGCACTTCCGGTGACGTGATTTTGTTTTTGTTGCTATTTTTTCATTTTAGTGGAAAGTTTTACCTGAGTCACTGCTCCACCCAGTACTATCAATCTATTACTCCAGCTGACAACTTCAATGGGGCTTCTCCGGTTGATCTCTGCTTCCTCTTTTGAGCATTTGATTTAGTGATCCCCCCATTTCTCTCTCCCACTATCTAATTATTCATATCCATCCACCCTTGCTGATATTTGTTCTTTTAGTTTTCATTCTTATATACCTACCTAACTCATCTCATTCAAAATCAAAAATAAGAATGTTATGGATCACTCTCTGAACCATAATGTAGTTATGGTCTCCAAATTAAAATTTATAATTCAAGATAGAAAAAATAGAGACACCCAAACTGAGTAGGTACATTTAAAGATATCATACCTCAGTTTTATTGTGTTAGAAGCTTTTTATTTTATTTTTATTTTTTGGAATTTTATTATACTTAGTATTATTATTCTGATTTGTAACTCCATTTAGTCTTTTCTAGAATTCTTTTGATTCTATAGATTTATTTCCCTTTCTCTACTGTAACAGAAAGGGATCTTTATTTATTTCCCCTTCTTCACTGTAACAGAAAGGGATCTTTTGATGATTAAATATAATTATTTCCTGTGTGTGCGTGCACAACATGTAACCACCAATTGTTTTATTTTTTTAATGGTCTCCAATGACACTGGGCCCCGTTGTTCTTGTTTTTAGATTTGGATTACCTTCTTTGCCTTCATCCCTGCACATGAGTTATTGTTATCATTGTTGCCTTTTAGTTATGCAAATCAAAAACAAGAACTCTGCTCATCCACGGAAGGTGCTTGTCAACTGAGATATACCTCCAGAAATATCGGTCAAATTTGACCATATTTTAAGTCTGAAACCCTTAAAATGCTGCCTTTCTCCTATGTCATACAAAAAGTCTAGGTGAATCCACAGGAATTATAGAACTTCCTGCATATGGATATCTATCAATTACAGTTATGAAATACTTTCTTCTCTTGGAAGTTTTTGTGGGAATTTCTCCAATAAAGCAACATAAAAAGTTTTTATATTTATTTTTGCTTTACAATTATGGCAAATACTCTTTCATAGCTTAGTCATTTTTTTGTTTTTTTTTAAAGAGAAAGAAAAAGAAAGGGTATAGAGTTGGGTAAGTGTGGAGGGTCTGGAAGGAGTTAGGAGAGGGAAAATCAGAGTATGTCATATAAGAACTAATTAAAATGCAGGCAAGAGTATGTAGGTATATATGTATGTAGGTATGTGTGTATATGCCATAACTTCACCTATATAGCAATTATAGGTAATTATTCCCTGAACCAAATACCTTTAATGCTACTTTTTCATTTTCTTTCTCTCCCTCCCTTTCTGTAGTGGCCTCTTCATCTCCAATTAAAGCCACCTTTTTTTTTTTTCATTTTTTCTCATTCATCCTTTTTATTTCCTGTACTCAGCTATTCCCCTCTCTATAGCCCCCACCTCATCACGATGCCCTTTTTACTTTCTTGTTTTCTGTTGTTTTTCCAGATTATATACCGACATCTGTAGGTTTGGTGCTAGGGGCCATAGGGATGAGAAAGAGCATTTTTTTTCAAGGTCTGGACGTTCACTCAATATAATGTTCAGTTCCATCAATTTAGCAGGAGATTTTCCTTTCCTTACAAATAGTATTCCATTGTATATGTAAAACATTCTTATTTTCAATTCATCAGGTGGGGGACATTTAGGTAGTTTCCCTTTCTGAGTTGTTGCGAATATATCTTTTCATATTTATAATGTTACCCAAAAATATGTAAATGAAAAGGTCTTTATTTTCCTGCTCATGTCATGGATTCCTTTTCCCTTGAAGTAGCTTCTTGTGATTGCAGAGAGATATATTTACATTAGTGATTGTCTATGCCAGAATCCTCAGAAAATGGTCAGGGTCTAGGTGCGAAACAACACCAAAGAGAGAACCCGGCAGGAAGGTGAGCTTATGTTGGGTTCTCATACCATGTGAATGAATGCTGCAATATGAATAACATTAGTTTTTAAGTAGCTTGCTCATAATATATATCTATATAACTGATACTTGTTACACAACTTGCTAAGAATTAGTCGCATGCACAACATGCACACACAAAGAGCCATGCTGTGCAAATAATGACACTTCTTGTATTAAGCTTTGACTGTTGGGTGTCAAAGTGCTTTGAATAAGTGTGATTTATGTTGCAGGTAGTAGTTTTCTCTTGAAATTTTTATTATATAATATTTAATGGGCTTTGTAAAATTACACTTAGCATAGGCATCTTTGTACATAAACTGGTTTATTACTGGCTGGTGCTTACAATATTAAATGTTAATCACTATTACTCTTTCATGATATGATACAGCTTGACCTCATAAGGAATAACTGCAGCGTCGTTTGTGCTTTTAGTGATCAATTGTTTCCTTCTGCAGTCAAGTGCTATCTGTTATTATCTTGCTATTTCTTAATCACTCCTTTTATTTATAAAGCGAGGAAGTAAATTTGAAGGACGAATGACTGTAGAGTTCCATTATTTAGAATAAATGAATCAATAAATAAGAAACATGTCAAGGACTTCTGTTTTACATTCACACACACTGATAGTTTGTGCTTTAGATTTCTGCCACGAACTTTGCTTATTTAATAATAAAAATAAAATAATAAAATGTATAATAAAATCAAATTATAAAATGACTCAACATATAAAACCACACATGAAAGAAAAATATCCACAATATCATAGGCTTATAAAGGATTTCGGCCAAAACCACTTTGACCAATGACTATGATCCATTCATCCCCTTATTATCTTTTGTGACTTTTAAACTGATAACTTAGGCTGTGGTGGGAAAAACTTGGTGGAAATAAATGAAACAAATAAAATCACAAAACTTGAAATTGGATAGATTGACATTCAAATTTAAAATTGTTCCTATTGTTTAAGGACATCTCAGTCAAGTTAATTATATATTTACATTTTATTTTTCAGTTATGCAACTCAGATTCCTCCTTGAATTAAAGGTAAAACTATACACATTGACAATAAGCCCCAGTAGAGTAATGGACACACTAGATAAGAAATCACTATAATTTTTTCTGAAATTTAATTTTTACTTTCATATTATGTGTTTGAGCATTTAGCATATCCGTGTATCTATGTACCATATGCATGCATTTTCTGTGGATCTTTTGGGCCCTAGAACTCCTTGCAGCTAGAGTTATAGATGGCTGTTTGCCTCATGATTCGGGGAATCAAATCTGGGTCCTTTGGAAGAGCAGTTGAGGAGTTTAACAACTAAGCTATCTCTCCAGTCCCTTAAAAAGAACTTTCTTTGTGATAAAATTTGGAATGTGAATCAAATGTAATAGAATCATCGATATTGACAGTGCATATAAGACTCAGAACTCCGTACAAGATGTATCCAGCTGCACCAGTACAACAGGGAAGAGATAGGCTTGGTAAGAGAGAAAACTGCCAATATGCCTTTTGTAACATCAATAACACTATTAATATCAAGTCAATACCAATTTCTCTTGCCAAGAAAGATAATATAACCTTAGCCTGTGTTGACAGAAGATGGAGAGGGCATCCTCCTCTGTTCAGTACGGGAAAAATGGAGCAAAACCTTTGTGATTAAAATAAAAATGACTCTGCGGAGTTTGACTAACAGATGGACAGTGTGTCATAGCAACACAGAAAAGGCACAGTGTGGAACTGCATTTCTTCAAAGTGCTTCAAGTATTTCATATGGAAGAGAAACTAGGTTCCCGTATTATCACAGAGGAGCAACTAGAATTAATGAGCCAATCGAAGAACAGATTAGCTTTTAAGATAAAGTGTTTTCTAAAATCGAGTGAGTTGATGTGGGCATCATGCCTGAGCTTAAGTAGCAAGAGGAAGCATGCAATTTTTGATAGTTGGGTGAGATGTTTGCAATGGATACAAACATTGATTGATAATGTCAATATCATATAATCTTGGAACAGTCAAATGTCAAGATATTTTTTATTTCTTTTTTACTTTTGTACAACACCACAGAATATGAAGGTTAACTGAGAGCAAAGGATTAGGAATTCAGAAAGCTGAACCTACAGCACCACCACACCCATCCTAAAATAATTTTTATATTTATTGCTTTCAGAAGCACATAGAAGGCTAACCAATAGTATCAAACCCATGTATATTAAAATTGCATTTATTAGCACTAAACATGAAGGAGATGATTCAAGCCATTAATGGAAATAGTCTAGACACACTTTACTGAAACCTCAAGATTCAATTTGCCAGTCCATTTTCTTATTGCACAGTCCAAATATAACCTATATTTTATGTATGTTTTTGGTAAAATAATACAATAATTCATTGTTTTATTTCCTAACAAAGAACATCGGTAAAATTCTCCATATTTGAGATCCTTCATATATATGTAACTTAAAATGCTACAAGATTAAATCAGATAGCAGAAACCTTGAGCCACCTTGTAGCCTTTATTGGGACTCATTGTCTCCCTCCTTGCAGCAACTTATCCCCGATGACTCTTTTAGCAGTGAATCAGACACTGAAAGAAACTATACCAAATTGTTGACTAGAGAAACGAATGGACAGCAGGCGTTTTTCTTCTATGCACTGCAAAGCAATGCAAACATTTGTCAAATGGAACTGGCAGGCCTCTAACTTTTAGACAGTAGAGTGCAGACTGAATTATTAATCATTTAAACATAATTCAGTAAAAGCATTTCTGTGGGAAATTTATATAATATGCTCCAGGCACTATGCTTTCTGTTGAGCTATCTTAATACAGCATCAATGCCTAAGAAAACAAAGATTAATAGTTAATCTGTCCATTAGATGGCCTTTCTAAAAAATTGAATAGCTAGAGTCAGCTTTGGAAGATAATAATAATATTACATTCAACTCACAGCTGCACTCTTGACAAGCTGCAGTTGTAGAACATTTTAGAATGTTCATTAAAATGGAATCCTTTTCTCTGAGAATCAGAAAGGGTGTGGAGTATATTCTCACAGGAAAAAAAAACAAGTTCTTGAATTTAAAATTTAATAAGTACAAATTTATCAAAATATTACAGTGACCATAATTACGGACACTCTTGCTAAATGACTATCGTTTTGAGATAAAAATGTTAAATTATCTAATTTTCTTTCATAGTTTTCTTGTGAGTATCATTTTACAGAAGAGTGGGTGTGTCTTGGTCTCTTACATGACTGCTGCATTATGGTACAGCTGGGTAATTGATGAAGAGCAATGCTAATTCAGTTGTGCTTAGATCTACATTTGGGTGAGCTTAAATGAAACCCCAAATAAGGACAGGAGGACAAGAGGTTGCTATCATGCAATCCACTTGCACGGATTTGCACTTGGACTTAGGGAATTTGCAGTTCTGTTACGGTAGGAGATTTCCTGAACAACAAGTGAAAAGGAAGAACTAGATAATTGGGAGAACAATTTGCCTGGTTTCATATAGTTACCAGTAACTATGTGCTTGGGGGAAATCAACCAAATGCACCAGTTTAAGGTTTTGCTCTTAGATTGGTAAGATCTTGGGTAATCCATTTCTGCAGGAGGAAGAAGTTTTTGCAGCACTTTTTGCAGTTTGGGGGACACAGCAGCGACAGCGCCAGGTTTGGTGTCCAACACTCTGTGCTTCGCATCTCGAAGCTGCAGTAGAATGCATGCTCACTGAAGCGGCTTTGCCTATTGATATCAGCTGTGGACTTAGCCGGGACTTATTCCCCTCAAAGATATAAGTAAGAATATTTAAAATTGGTTTTTAATCTAGCAAGCAATTTTATATTTCTCAGTGCTACTCTTGTTATTACCATTAAACATAATTTTAAGCTTTGGTGGGTTGTAGATCTGTAGATATTGAGACATGGCTTTCAAATTGGAGTGGAAGATTGAAGTTATTCAAAGAATGATTATGGAAAGTGATTTTTTTCCTCCAGTATTTTTGCTGACAGAGGCCATTTTCCCTGTCAATCATCTTACATCAATTTTATTCCTCCACCAGTTGTGTTTTCATCTTTCCTTGCTGGTCACAGTACCATTAAAGATTTGGGACTATGGGAAACAGTTCATGTGGTCCTGGTTTTACTCTTTTTTTTCAATATTGGGAAGTTTGGATATTTGCTATATTTTTACTATGTCAACTGGGAGAGTTCTGTGTAGTTTTGGGGTGCTTTCTCTTTGCATTTTCCACGTTTGGAGAAGCAAATGTGGCAAGATGCAGAACTGAGAAACTGCCATTTTACTTGGTTCCAGCACTTTTACAACCAGATCCATTTCCGGGTGGCTTAATTATTTGAATGGAAAACTAAGGTGTAAATTTAAAATCTTGAAAGGACTCTAAAAGTAAGCATGTATGCATTTTAAACAAAAATTTAAAATAGAGAGACTGGAAAAAAGTCTCAGCATCTCAAGTGCTTGTTAATCAAGTGTGAAGACAGTTCAGATCCCCACAGGAATGATGGCTTTTCTCTAATTGTAGTGCTGGTCTAGACAAATATGCAATCTCTAGGTTCAGTGAGAGACCCTCTCTTGGTAAATAAAGTAGAGAACAATCTAGGATAACACTCAATATCAACCTCTAGCAATACACATATATATGGAGCATATACATGTGTACTCACACACATGCAAACACGCGCACATATCCATGCCATGTAATAAATAAATATACATAACAGAAGTCCTGAGTTCACAGGGTTTCTACTCACGTTCAGAGACACATCCTAAAGGAACTCCTGGCAGCATAAGTTGTTGCAACATTTCCATGTAGGACTCTGGGTTGGGATTTCTCAGATGTAGCCCTCCGGACTATATAATGCACTCGTAGATAGGATTCCTACAAATTATTATGCTTTGCAAACCACAGTAGTTTTTTTTAATAATTAATTAAAAACAAAAATAGGTGGCAGCTAAGAGATAGTGTTCTCTCTAATACCCTTTAAAAAGGCTAACCCCTAATAGTTGACATCTGGGTACAGGGTAGAGGCTGTGATGGGGGTTATAAAATTTGGCTGAAAGTGATTACTATTATTTATGATATTATGGAATATAGGATATATTATTTCAAATATTAGGAGACTATGATAATATTCTTAGGATTTTTGACTTCTCAACTTTGAGATACATCTAAAAACTCCCAAAAGTGGAAATTCAGTGAGAAATTGTAAATATAAATCTGCATATTGATAAAGATAAGTAAGTTTTATTTGTGTGCATGTATTTTACGTACAAATCTGCATACATAAACATTAGAACAAGTGCATGTATATGATTCTACAGATGACTGAAACCAGGTCCTAACAAAGGATTATGTGTTGGTAAAATAAATGAAATTCTTTTAAACAAATTCTTTTTTTTTTTTTTTTTTTTTGGTTTTTCGAGACAGGGTTTCTCTGTGGTTTTGGAGCCTGTCCTGGAACTAGCTCTTGTAGACCAGGCTGGTCTCAAACTCACAGAGATCCGCCTGCCTCTGCCTCCCGAGTGCTGGGATTAAAGGCATGCGCCACCACCGCCCGGCTATAAATGAAATTCTTTTTCTTACTTTTTAAAATGTGTGTCTTTGTCTGTGTGTGTATGTACTTACTTAAGTATGTACCCACATGCTTGTGCGTGATGTGTGTGAATTTGGTGTGTGTTCATGTGTTTGTGTGATGTATGTATGTGTCTGCACTTGTGTGTGCAAGTGCTAGTGCTTCTGTGGGTGTGTATGGATATCAGAAGATGATGTTAGTTTTGCCTAAATGCATTTCTGTGTACCACATGTGTACAGTAACCACAGAGGAAAGAAGAGGGCTCTGACTCCCCTCTAATTGGAGTTACAGACTATTGTGAACTGCCATGTGGGTACTGGAATTGAAACCTGGGTTCTCTAGAAGAATATCCCGTGCTCTTAACCACTGATCCATCTCTCCAGCCCTGTATTATTATTATTATTATTTTAAAGTAGCATTTATGTGCTTGTAAATGATTATGAAATTTATAAAACACACATCTTTTGTCTTTGATCTTAGACAAGATACTTCACATCTTGATGTGTTGGTTTTCTCAACTACAAAGTAGAAATGATAAAAGTGAGGATAATGTTAGCAATGGTAAAAAAATGTAAAGCATTTAGGACAACACCTTTCAGGTGTTATACACTACCCTAGTTATTATATCCTTTATTATTACTTTATCTTTTAAAGAGTAGTCTTTTATACCTATTAATCTTTTTCAACCAAACAATCATCTAATATGTTGAAATTTATAAAGACAATATGCAGAAGAGAGTGTAAGTCCTTACGGGTAACCAATAATATTGGTTACATTAAATTACAGTGATCAACTGCAAAACAAAGACATTCTTGAAGAATTTCCAAAACGCGGTGAGCTTTCTTCTACTTTATATTACTTCTCTGATTGGACTTTGAGCTTGTTACTATTTTCATAGTGTTTGCTTCTGTTTCCTCTTCTAACAATTGCCTCTAACTCATTACAATTGAATATGATGAAGGAAATAACAAGCTATAAAAAGCAGCCTGTGATAACCAGTGAAATGGTCAACCATATTATCAATGTTTTGACTCTTTATATTCCCTTCCTTCCTGTGTTCAACCACACCCAATGCTTTATTATTTTCTTGTACCGAGCTCAGCTTGAAGGCTTGAAATGGATAGACGATGAGCCTGGTCTATATATAAATCACTGCATACATCTCTCTAGGTTTGAAGTTCCTCGTCAGATTTAGAAGGAGCAAATGATACTGCACGCATAATCTAAATTTGTCACAATTATGCCTAAATGGCTGTAAGTCTCAAGGGTAGAAAACCTTTCATGTGGGGATACTGAAAGATCCAGCTGCTCAGACCTACATCTAACAGGAAATGGTCACGCCCATCTGCTAGAATAGACTTTCTGCTTCCGAAGTTGGCTGGTGTTCACTCCATCATTGCACACTTAGTTGGCACTCTTGTCTTCTTGTGGCTTCAGCTCCTTAATGCTACTTTAACTTTATTTCAATTCTTGTACTTGCTCCTGAGAGCAAGGACTTTATTTTGTTTTATTCTGTTTTTAACATATACTTACAGCTCTTATTTTCCTCTAGGGTTCCTTGAAATTCAGCAAATTTTGGCTAATTCTTTCAACTTAACTTCCTGGACAATAATTAACCTAATCACACTGGAAACAAATGTGGTTCACATTTCCTGGCTTCATGTTTCCAGATTGCTTACATCTGTTATTCATTATTTCTTTCGCCTTACCCTACTCTAACTTCATGGAACACATCATTGAAATGGAACATCTCATAGAGAACATTTGAAAACAAAGGAAGGTGTCTACAGTAGAGTCTTATTCACTTTAAAAAACAAAATGATTTTTTGTACAAGTTCTCACTAAGTAGCCCAGGTTGGCCTTGAAATTGCAGTATTTCTATGTTAGGTTCCATAGGTCTGCTGTTCCATGTGTTTGCTACCAGGCTTGGCCCTTACCTTTTCTTATTATACTGCAATATTTCTGGATACATTAAAGGTTTCCAGCTTTTTCAAAAGCCTGTTCATCAATTTAATAATCCTATGTGACACTGAAATTAGTCATATTGTCATATACTTTATATATTATATTTTTAAATTATACCCAATATTTGTACTTACAAATGCAATACAAATGCAATACAGTGGTTTGATTTGTGCACAATGGGTGCTTTGCTTTGGATCTTCATTTATGGAACATGTACGTTTAAGATGCTAAACACCAATCATGCACCAATGCGGCTAATATAGAAGAAAGGAAATCCATAAGTTAAGGAGAATGGGGTACAGCCTCCTAAGCAAATTATAACCAACTTTTGCCTTGTTCCCCCTTGAAAATGATTAAGATTTCAAGAAGAGACCAAAATTGTTCCAAATACTTATGAACCTGGATTGCATCGGTGGTCAAACTAGAGTATACCCTTGAAAAACATGAATCAATGCCTTTCTGGTGTGAAAAATGTCACAGTCAGTGGTCACCATAAGCTTGCAAGTGTACAGCATCAGACAGCAAGAACAAGAACATAACCCCTCTAATTGCAATATTGCAAGAGCCATGAGTGTGAAAAAAGCCCAGTGGGAGTGAACAGCAGGAAGAGATGCAGTCAGAGTTTAATAAAACCTTTTCAACAACCTCAAGAAATGCCATTATGCCGGGCGATGGTGGGGCACACCTTTAATCCCAGCACTCAGGAGGCAGAGGCAGGCGGATCTCTGTGAGTTCGAGACCAGCCTGATCTACAGAGCTAGTTCCAGGACAGGCTCCAAGGCCACAGAGAAACCGTGTCTTGAAAACCCAAGAGGAAAAAAAAAAAAAAAAAAAAAAAAAGAAAAGAAATGCCATTATGATCTATGACTATGATAAAATAACAGATAATTTTTTTCCATAAAGTTTACAATGCATATCTGGTTCTGTATTAAATGTTCCTTTTTCTTCTCAATTATTAGTGAATTTTCATTCCCTACCAGGGTTCCTGGAAAGTGGGTTTAACTAAGTATTTTAAGTTGCTTGGTTTATCTATAAGATAAATAAATAAATCTATAAGAAATATTCTCTAGATGTTCTTAAGATTTCCAATGAGTTGTGAAATCATGAGAATTTCTGGGTCATCCCTTGTTGAAAAATGAACCTCATTAAAACGATCAAGTTGGGGCTGGAGAGATGGCTCAGAGATTAAGAGCATTGCCTGCTCTTCCAAAGGTCCTGAGTTCAATTCCCAGCATCACAACCATCTATAATGGGGTTTGGTGCCCTCTTCTGACCTGCAGGTATACACACAGACAGAATATTGTATGCATAATAAATAAATAAATAAATAAATAAATAAATAAATAAATATAAAAAATGATCAAGTTGCAAAATAATCAGGGTTGTCTTAGAATTCTGTCTGATAGATCCATTCTGTCAGATCCTTCACCAAAAATTCCTGGACTGTGATTACATGAGAGACCAGCAACTAACAAAAAAGTACCCTGTCATTCCTCACAGGGAAACAAAGGTGTCTCAATTAGGCAACCAGACTCTCTAATTAGGCTCTTGTAATCCTGGTACAACTGAGTGCTGTGAGATGGACGGCCTGATTGATCTCTATGGAAAAGAAATCGCAGAACTAGAAATATCTCTAGAATGCCTGAGAAGCTCTCACATTCAGCTGAATTTGTGTATCTTTCTGGTAGCTTGATTCTGCTAATTTCCTAGCCCCTTCACTGCTGCTTACCTTCTCAGCGAAGGAAGTAAGCAATATGCTCTAAAACAATATTCTGTGACAAGGCGGAGGAGTTTGAAATAGTTTTCATATAAGCCCAAGCATAAATCACTAGTATATGCTCTGCCCAGGTTAACTTTGTGTTTTTAGAGGAATGTTTTGATCATTTATTATCTTTTAAGGGGTAAATTTAATCATAAGTTAACTTTCAAGGACAACTATATTTAACATCCAAATTATAAAACTGCTAATGTTTTTTTCTCAATTGTATTTTTTTATTTTTATTCTTTTTTAATTAAAATTTCGACCTGCTCCCCATTTCCCATTTCCCTCCCCTCTTCCCAAATATTGCCCCCTCCCCCCACTCCCCTCCCCCTATCCCCACTCCTCTTCTCCTCCCCCCACACCATTCCCCCTCCCTCTCGATACTGAAGAGCAGTCCAAATCCATTGCTGGTGGGAATGCAAACTTGTGCAACCACTTTGGAAATCAGTGTGGCGATTTCTCAGGAAATTTGGGATCAACCTACCCCAAGATCCAGTAATACCACTCTTGGGAATATACCCAAGAGATGCCCTATCATATGACAAAAGTATCTGTTCAACTATGTTCATAGCAGCATTGTTTGTAATCGCCAGAACCTGGAAACAACCTAGATGCCCTTCAATGGAGGAATGGATGAAGAAAGTGTGGAATATATACATATTAGAGTACTACTCAGCGGTAAAAAACAATGACTTCTCGAATTTTGCGTGCAAATGGATGGAAATAGAAAACACTATCCTGAGTGAGGTATCCCAGACCCAAAAAGAGGAACATGGGATGTACTCACTCATAATAGGTTTCTAGTCATAAATAAAGGACATTGAGCATATAACTTGTGATCCTAGAGAAGCTAAATAAGAAAGTGAACCCAAAGAAAATCGTATAGTCATCCACCTGGATAGGGGAAGTAGACAAGATTGCCGGGCAAAAACTGGGAACTTGCGGGTGAGGTGGCATGGGGCAAAGGGGAAATGGGACGAGAAACGTGAGAAGGGGAGAATGGGAGGAGCTTGGGGGATTGGGATGGTTGCGATATAGGAAGGGTGGATACGGGAGCAGCGAAGTATATATCCTAACTAAGGGAGCCATTTTAGGGTTGGCAAGAGACTTGACTCTAGAGGGGCTCGCAGGTGTCCAGGGAGATGTCCCCAGCTGGTACCTTGGGCAACTGAGGAGAGGGAACCTGAAATGACCCTATCCTATACTGATGAATATCTTACATATCACCTTAGAACCTTCATCTGGTGATGGATCGAGGTAGAGACAGAAAACTGCTAATGTTTTAACAGTTGACCCCAGTGGGCAGATATAAGCCAGACACAGATACCTCCTCAGCTCTACTTGGCTGTGTGTGGTCTTTTGTAGGAGGGACTGGATTGCATAAAGGAAACCAAAGGAAACAAGCCTCCTTTCCATGCAAGCAGCCAGGGGACAGGCCTGGAACTCCGACCTAGACAGCTGCGTGATCTTTTCCCAGGCTCTCATTCTTCATGAGGTCATAAAGGGAGGGAAGACCCATCAGCCAGTATGCTAGCAGTTGCTGGTCAAGCAGATTCTGCTTATGGGACCAGGTAGGTTCCCCAAGTACTCTCTGGATTTTTCCTCATTCTTGCCACATTCTATACCCATACGCCTGCAGGGCTCCCATCTTCTGTCCATACTTAACATTCTGCATAAATTAGAAATTATTTCTACTGTTTGCAATCACCAAATCTAATAGGTATTTTTTGAACTCTTCATGACCCATGTTAACTTGATATGGACACAAAACCTTCAGCAACGTGCCGTCAATGTAAGGTTTCCAGTTTGTGTTTCAGAAAGCCTGTCGCCTCTGAGATGACAAACTGAAAGTTTCGGCACGTGCATTGTGGAATGACACAGACCCATCAGCATTGCTGAAGAGAATATGAGCTCCTGAATGACTTCAGAATTCTCCATGGCCTATCTATCAAGAATGAAGAAACAGTGGTCCAAACCAGACCAGCTCTGGGTGAGGTGAATCTGATGTGTACTGCAGACAAAAAGATACATTGATAACCATGCTGTACTCAAACGTCTTCCCACATCTCTATAGCACATACATCACTAGATTTCTTCTTGTTTTCATCTCAATAAGCATACCAAATAAGAGGGATCAACCATAAGCCTATGTTAATGAATGAAATAACTAAGAACACCTGGGTCCAAAAGAGTCACATTCTTCTCTCCTATTTAGGCACCCACTTTCACTCAGCTGCAGTTCCTCCTTCTGAGTACTGGGTTGAGGATGACCTGCTCAGAGTGGCATTCAGGTAACAGAAGATGTGGACATTAAAGCCTTGAAGCTTGAAATTAAACACATGGGGACCTCCTCCATCTTACCCCATGACTAATATTTGTCTAGTTTATTTGCCACTTTATTCTTTTCCTTCTATTCTCTCCCCTTCTTCCTAGGGAGTCCTAATTTACCTTCAAATAGTACAGCCAAACGTTCTCAGTAGCTGGTGGTAGTTTGACTGTACCCCAGCTGTGGAAGAAAGCTATCAACAACACCGTCTTTCATTTTCCACAAGAGCCTGATTTAGATGATGAATTAAATGTCCACTCAATCACTTGGCCAATGATAGGCTTCTCCAAACTCAGCTCACAAGGTTAAGCCAGCTTCAGTGGCATTCTCTGCCCTACAACTGCTGTTTTATCCTCTCAGAAACAATGAAGGACAAGAAAAAAATGGAATGTTGCAGTCAATGTTTTCTTTCTTATTCCTAATTTCACCCCTATTTTTTTTCAGGTTGATATCTAGAGCAGAATCTGCAATAATGCAGCCAAGCAGAGCAGCTAAAATCTCCAGAGATTTTTAGGTTACCACCCAATGCCTCTTCATGCATATTGCTATTTTGGGGAATTTAATGTACTGAATGTAAATAATTAATCAGCAAACTCATGGGAATGGGGGAAAATCACCAAGAAACAAAGGTTTAGATTAGTTTGACAGAGAAGTTTCCTACATACCACTTGTATACATCTGATATGGATACACATGTGATCATTTCCAGGAAACTTGCAAAAAGTTTTAGATCAGCAAATAAGGATATAGAGCACAGCAAAGTACCACACAAATGAAGAATAAGGAAAAAGAAAACCACAGAGTTAGTGTATCAATTAAAGGTGGATGCTTAGATGCCAATTTTATGCAGCATAATATTATAAAACTATTTCTCATTTAATAGTTGTCAAACTATTTTGGATGAGTAGTGTTAAGCATCCAGTGCTATTCAAATAATTGGTTTTTTTAAACAATGAGAATTATAAGTCTACCATAATATGTTAAACTAGATTTACTCCAGACACTGGCATAGGTGAAAGTCAGAGGGAAGCAAGCATTGAATAGGTTATAAATTTTTGAGAATACAGGAAGCTAACTGCTAATCAATTTAGCCATTTAATGGTCAATTTAGACTGACATCTTCTTTGGTTGTGGCTGCCTTGCTGCACTTAATAGATGCATCGTAGCTTATATTTCATCTTCGCTGCCTTCCAGGATGACTCGCAGCTGCACCCGCTGGTACATTCTTTCCTCTCGAATCTCTCTGACTAGAATCCATTTTCCCCACAGAATATAGCCAAGTGATCATATTCAGTGCACCGATCTTTTCTCGTTTTTAAATGGGACTCTATGAAATATAGAATCATTGATTTTTGAAAGCAGATGCTTACAAGGAAAGATGATTGAAGTTAATAAGATTTTGAGAAGCCTGAATGAAATTAACATAATCAATAATTTTAATGGTGAAACTCTATAGAGACATAATGGAGACTTATCTCAGTGAACGGTCTTTGACTGATTGGCATGTGCAGGGAGGCACTGTGACACACTTGAGATCATAGTATGAACTTCCTTTTTTCTTTACAGTAACACAATTTGCAGTCAGTATGGATTGTCAAAATTTAGACATTGAAATGTCATACTGTGAAATTTTCAGACTAAAGGGTAACTTGACTGAGATTACTTCCGTTTGGTGTTTTCCTTTGCATTGATTCTGGGTTGGTTACTGCAGGTAAATGATGCTCAGTCTGTAACTTGTCCCTCACAGACAATCCATCTAGCCTGACCTATGGACTTTGCTGCATTGTCTTAGGACCTACGCTTTTTGCAGCTGTTCTGTAACCAGGTCAAGTAATTTTAGCTTTAGATTCTACTTTTCAGTATAACCCCTAATTCTGGCTCAATTCTTTCACTCTGACAGTTCAGCCAACACACTTTCTTTTTCTATTTTTATAGATATTTTGGAAATCTCACATCAAGCTTCCCGATTGTGCTCACTTCCCTATCTTCCCAGGTTCAACCCTCTCTTCTGTCCCCTGCACCGAGTCCATTTTGAGTGATCCATATATTCACTGCAGCATGGTAAAATCCCTAGTGGCTAGCACCCAAGTGAGTCTTTCTCCCCCTGCATCCATCCCAAAAGTCATTAGATGAAGAGATTCATGCAGTGGCCAAAGTAGGGCAGGGCTAGTTCTCTTGCACCCACATCTCCACATGCAGGGCAGTGCTCTGGACCCATGAGAGACAGTTCCAAAGTTCAGTATCCATGCCACCATTGGCGCTGCTACATGGCAGGACCAGTTTTGCACTGGCTGGTGATTGGATTTTGCAGCTCTCCGACAAAGGGCGAGACCAGCTCTCCCACCAGCCAACATACTCTTAGGAAATGTCATCTTGGGAAATTAAAATATTAATAAAAAAACTTTTTGAAGAATGTAAGAATACACTAATATATTTTTTAAAGTTTGTTTTATATTGAATTAACAATTATTTTAGGGTACAATGCAATGCTAACACAGAATATATGTGTTAATCAAGCTAAGCAGCATATCCACCACTTCTTATAGGTGCTCATAGGAGGGAGAATGTTTACCATATAATCTTTTAGCAATTTTGAAATATATATACACATAAATATTTTTGATTGCAATTATTGTACCATAAGGCAAACCTTTGGAACATTCTTCCTGCCTTACTGAAATTTTGAAAGCTTGAGCCAGCATCATCTCCTACAATCCACAATCCCATCCTCAGGTAATCGTCATATTCCACTCTATTTCTATGAGTCAAACTATTTTAAATTCTACATTATCTTATCATTTTGTATTTTATTATTTCTCTTAGAAGCCTGTTTGTTTTCTAATGAGAGAAAGAAATGGAAAGTGCTGTATGGGACCAGAGGTGGGAAGAAACTAGGAGGAGTAGAAGAAGTGAAAATAGTAATCAGGATACATTAGGTGAGAAAAAATCCATTGCAATGGAAAAAAAAAATTCTTCATATAAATGATCCTGGAATATGGCTAGTTCTCAGTATCTGTGTGTTAAGCATTGAGGCATTCTACCAAAGACAGAGAAAAATCATTCATGAAAATCACTATATATTGCTTTAAAATATATAAATATTTTCTCATATGCTGTGAACAGCACAGTATTATGTGTTGTACATACATACAGTGGTAATATATTATATGTTGTATTATGCAGTGACATTATATGTTGTATATATATGTATATATATACAGTTGCACTATATAAGATGTTGTATATACACAGTGAACTCCATTATATGTTGTACATATAGAGTGGCACACAGATGCACACACACACGCTCATACACACGCACACACATGCCATAACACAATATTACACGTTGATATATACACCAGCATTATATTATATGTTGTATATGTACAGCGACATTATATTAGATTATGTATATATGCAGTGGTATATATTATATGCTGTATATTACAGTGCCTCTATATCATATATGTGTATATATATATATATATATAGGGTGACACTATATTATATATTGTAGGTAGTCTAAAAATGACATGATATAGATGGGGAAAGATGCATAGATAAATGAAAACATTACATGAATTGATATAAGAAATATAAAATTCTACAGATTTGGGCATCCCAAAGGGGGTCCTAGAATCAATCTTCTATGAATGGCAAGGTGACTAGATTTATTTTATATTAGTCATGTTAATGTTGCAAAATATATCGCAGGTTCATCCACAGTGCAATGAATAGTGCATATAAAAACTGAAATCAGAATCTTTAAGTGATTGTCAGCATGGACTTATCAATTGTACCATTATTTACCACAGTAATGATACAGAAGCAGCCTCAGTATCTATCAATAGAAGACTGGATAAAGCAAATACATAAATTTCAGCCTAAAGAGGAAGGAAACTCAGTTATGTGTGTGTCCATTCCTGTTTGATTATAATTCAGGTTTTTCTATGAACTGCAAACTACAAATGATGGCCTAATACTTGAAGGAATGTCAGCAAATTCTAAAGTAAAGTGTCCATGGCAGTTTTAAGAAAATATTCACTGATGGAGAGTTACTTTCATTTAATAAAGAAACTGCCTTGGCCCATTTATAGGCCAGCCCTTAGGTGGGTGGAGTAAACAGAACAGAATGCTGGGAGAAAGAAGCCGAGTCAGGAGTCGCCATGATTCTCCCACTCCAGACAGATGCAGGTTAAGATCTTCCCTGGTAAGCCAACTCGTTGTGCTACACAGAATATTAGAAATGGGTTAGATCAATATGTAAGAGCTAGCCAATAAGAAGCTGGAACTAATGGGCCAGGCAGTGATTAAAAGAATACAGTTTCCTTGTAATTATTTCGGGGCATAAGCTAGCCATGTGGGCGGCTGGGTGCCGGGGACGCAGCCCCGCAGCTCTTATTACAACAATTCACCTTAGTCTGGCACTAGTTTTTTGTTTCTCAAGACAATGTTACTCTGTGTAGCCCTGGGTGCTGTGGAATAATTCTTTGGTATACTGTAAATATTTGTTACTTGAATTTGGTTCAATGAAAAGCTGGCAGGTTGGTAGACAGGCCAAGAAATACAGGTGGGACAACCAAACTAACAAGGCTGAAATGAAGAGAGTAAAGTCAGAAGAGTTGCCATCAGACACAGAGGAAGCAGGATATGTAAAAAAAATGAGGTAACAAGCCAGGAGCCAAATGGCAGAGGGTAGATAAGAAACGTGGGATAATTTAAATGTAAGAGTTAGCTAGTAATAGGCCTGAGCTAGCAGCCAATAATTTACACTTAATATTAAGTTTCTGAGCAGTTATTTGGAAACATTGCTGGGATTGAAAAACTCTGCCTAGACCTGGCTATACTGAAACTTACTCTATAGAACAGGATAGCTTCAAATTCAGAGATTCACCTGCCTCCGCCTTCTGAGTATTGGGAATCAAAGTGTGTTCCTCCGTTACCCAGCTATAATGCGTCACTTTTATAATCAGGATAGATGGTCTTTGAATATGCCTTATACAAAGGAAGGAGGGATTAATGTCACACACAGTCTGAGTAGCAGAGTCAAGTTAATTATAAGAGCACACAGGATAAAGATTTGAGATCACTACCAGTGCCAGATGTGTGAAACTATGCTAAGAATTATTGCTCAAAAAGGTCCCAGAAACCCCTAAAGTAACATAGACTATATTACTCTTGACAGCACACTAGACTACATGGTAGGAAACTATTGTAAAACAACACATACTTTGGTTGTAGGACACAGAAAAATCAATGTCAAAATGAAGTGAAAGCTTCCTCTCTGCCAAACAGAAGATGCTTGATAGGCAGCTGGTAGAGAAAGTCATGGTATCAAAGAAAATGACACTATTAAGAGGTGTGGTTGGAGTAGGTGCTGCCATGTTGTATGAAATGTGTCACTGCAGAGGCAGATTTTGAGATCTCGTATACTATCAAGTCACCCCCAGTGCCTCAACTGCCTCTAAACTCCAACACCATGTCTGTCTGTATGCCACCATAACACACCACAATAATGGACTGAACCTCTGAAAATGAAACTACCCCAACTAAATGCTTGTTATTTGTAAGAGTTTTTTTTTTATATATATAAAATTATGTTGTCTCTTCATCGCAGTTGATACCCTAACACAAAAGTTTTTCCCAGTGGTAGATTTTGGATGCTATAATATTGACCTCACTGGCAAGATCTACCTACAGGTACAATAGTGGAGACTATTACAGAGTAATCATCCTTTACAGTTAGATTATGGATTTTGACCCACAAGAGGGGAGGCATATCTTATACTACAGATCCCCATGCCTAATGGGGAGATCCTAGGCGAACACTTACTATTATTGTTTGCTAGATAGATGTGATATAAAACTTTCTAAATATTGAATCTTATGACTATAGATAAATGTAACTTACTATATATTCATATCTGATACTAGAGGTCCCCATGCCTAATGGGGAGACCCTAGGAGAACACTTACTATTATTGTTTGCTAGATAGATGTGATATAAAAGTTTCTAAATATTGAATTTTGTGACTATAGATAGATGTAACTCTCATCCTGGATCAGAGAACTGGCTTGCTTCTCCCGCAAATAATATTGAATGCAGAGACCCAGGGTTGCTCAAGCTTCAGAGAGAATAAGTAAATAAATGATGATTATCTATGACCATAATACCCTGAATATATTCTGTGTCACTTGAGAATAAATGACTAAATAAAACATCCACATCACCCCTTCCAAAGCTCAGGAACATCACAGAAGGGACAAAAAGAATGTTAGGGCCGGATGATGTAGAACAGGTCTGTAAGACTCCCTGTGGTTATGAGAGGGTCACTGAAATCAGGAACATTTTATTTTTTGGTTTTTTGAGACAGGGTTTCTCTGTGGCTTTGGAGCCTGTCCTGGAATAGCTCTTGTAGACCAGGCTGGCCTCGAACTCACAGCAATCCGCCTGCCTCTGCCTCCAGAGCGCTGGGATTAAAGGCGTGCGCCACCACCACACAGCCGAAATCGGGAACTCTTAGCAGGTATAGTTTCCTGCGCTGGGGTTCACAAGACAGGGCTTGTAAACATTCAGTCACAGATGTTACATCCATCAGATGAAAATATTCTCCTCAACCTCAAAGAAGCCATTATTTACTGTTGTGCGTTCTCAACGTACTTAGCTGGTATTGTATCACCCAGGAAATTTAAAAGAGGAAAAAGGTAGAGAAATTTAGAATTATTTCTACAAGTTAATTTCATGTAAAGAAAGATACTATCGTAGCTGAGAAACTATTGGGTGCTGATAGATGCTGAGAAATGGAGAAGTCCTTTTAGTTTTCTCCAGTGGTGTAGCTTCTGGTAATTCCACCATGCTTCAGCAGATTGCCTCACAGGCTTCCTTAAAGACAGAACCTTGGTTAAAGGTGTGAGTCACAACACACACACACACACACACACACAATAAAATAATGGTGTGACAATGAGGGAAGGAGAATTACAAGGAAGAGGGGAAATTAATGGGGAAAGGAAGAGAATAGAAGTTGTAATGGAAGGTGCGTATTCTCAAAATGGACTGTATATATTTAGGAAACTGTCAAAGACTAACTTTATCTTGTTTTCAAAAAAGGGGAAAATTCCAATGAAAATTAAATATGAACTAGAATGCCTGGGTGATACACTGTGAGCAAGTCTGTGAAAGAAGGTGGGTTTCAACATAGTGAACTTTCAAAACTATCCGGACAGTGGAATTAAGGGAGGACCCTGGGTATCAGAATGAATGCCGCTTCACTTGATTAACATCCACTTGAACTTTTCTATGCCAATTACATGGTTCCCTATAAAGGTCTCCCACTGAGATGGTGAAAACTCTCATTGCGTGCTTGTCTGGTCTACAAAACAAGTATGCTGGGAAAAGCAAAAAGCTTTCAGAAACAAATATTCTTACAAGCCTTGTCTGTCGGACCCTTGGCCAGAAGAAGCTGGCCAGAGGCCACTTACGACCTCAAGGGGGAGGAATGCATTCTTGCCTCTCTTAGAGAAATACAAAGGGAATCCAGTAATGAATGGAGCTTACACAGTACCCAGGAACCCTAAGACCTTTTGGACAAGAGTTTTAAATGCCACTAGATCTATGAAATGCTCTTCTTAGAACCAGAACTGTGACATTTCCTGAAGACCTGATGGCCTTTGGGAATTGCCTCTTTACATCTCTTTACAATTCCCTAGTCTGTCTGATCGTCTAGGATCCATGAGTCCCCAAAAGCCTCTCTAGGTTTTCAAACATGAAAACAACTAAACACAATGCATGCCCACCCTTCTCAAATTGGAGAGCAACAACAGAGAAACTTTTAAAACAACTTTGGCAAATGACCATAAATTAGTTTCTAATCTCACTTTGCATTGGGCAAAACCATGACTATAAAGGGCTATAAGGTCAGGAGAAGATAGTAGCCATGAACCAGAGCTGGAGTTGCAACCTGTAGCTATAACACCCAAGAAATACAGAAGAGGACTGAGGCAGAGAAAATGAGACTTATTTCCACAAGTTAATCAGTGGTGCAGGCCATGTGGACTCTGGGAAGACTGAGAGGGAGAGGGTACAGAATTAGAAGTTTTCCTCTCTGTGTTTCAATTACAAAGTATGGAATATTCCACCGGACACAGTTAATTCATCCAGGATTATGGTACCCAAAGAATCAACATCTAATGTTCTAGGTTAAAAGCAAATGTCTTAATTATAAAAATAATTATAGAAATAAGCTTTCCCTCTCACATTATCACAGAGAAATATTTTACTTGGTCTAATTAAGAAAAGATCATATTCTTCTTCTGACTTTTCATGGTATTTATATGATGATTGTTGTGGATATTTCACAGTTGTGTTAAACCTTTTGCCCCAGTTAAATTATATTCTCCATATGCTTATGTGGCATCACATTTTTTCCTTATGAACCAGGATGGCAGCATTCTCTTCAAAGCCAAAGGCTCCATCTTTCATTGTTTGGGAGGTGAGACTTTTTGTGGTTGATATTAAATTGCAGAGGAGGTACAGAAGTGAAGAGTGGAATAATGCAAGGGAAATGATGTCTGTTTCTACAAATTAATTTCACAAGAGAAAAAAATGGCATTTTTGTGGACAGCCAGTGGAGGGGGAGAGGAGTAGTAGAGAGTCTCACAGTGATTCACTCCGATATCAGCTCATGGAAATAAAAGGTCACACTCACAGAAATACAACAACAATGAAAGAAATAGAAGCCATGAATTTGTGAGAGAGCAATGGGGTGGGGAAAAAGCAATACAGTGAAAAATGGGCTAAACAAAAGGGTAAAATGATGTAATTAAAATTTTTTTTAAAAGAATGTCTCTTTGGCACTAATGTTTTTGTCATAAGCTTTGAAGACAAAGTTTAAGGAGTGGAGAGAGACTTGGGGGTGAATCTCCGAGTACTGCTCTGCCATCTAGAGCTTATTTCAGTGAGGTCTAGAGTTGGGAACATTAGCATAATTTATATCCAAGGAAAGGTTGGGCAAAGGATTGACTACATTTCTACTTTGATGAGACATGACTTCACCTCCCTTTGACAAATTCACTCACAGTATATATCAACTATCTTGTCCATGTCTTTATCACATGAGAATCCGGAGACAGAATGTCCAGTTGCCAAGTGTTTACTTCTTCCTTTAGTTCTACAGGTGAGACTGACAAGCAGCAACAGTGTACAGGTTCTCACTATGCTATCCAAGGCTTGCAAGCCTCTTTTCAAGAGCCTCATGGGCAATTTCAGTTGATGCTATTAGTTTAAACACATCCACACGTAAAGGGGAGGCTCATGGTACCCCTTGGTGTCCTGTAAGGCTTGATGGATTTCTGTAGCTGAGGGTTTTATGCCTAACCTTGATTACACCCATATTAATGGCTATAGCAAATCAATTCCCCACCATCTATTTACTACGCTTGATTATTTTAACCCAGAAAGCAAAAGTACACAGCAAAAGCAAATTTTTTTTTTTTTGCAAAAGCAAAATTTTAAACTGAAACGAGAAAAAGTAGGAATCCCCAAGGCTGTTACAGTATGACTGGCTCTCATTTGCAAAGAGACGACTCTCACAGGTCATAACACACTTCCAGGTTTACCCTTGCTGAGAGACATACTTGACTTTCACTCACTCTCATCATTCTAGAAAGACGTGTCCAAAGACTCCCTTTTCCCATAGTACTGCACTTCAAATGAGACACACTAGTGAAGAAGAGAACACAGATAAACTCCTTGTGTAACCAGCAGTTACACATTCGATTATTTTCCTAAAACAAGCCATATTGTCTTTATTCGTCCTTCGCAGAAATTTGTGGTCTATCATTTACAAAACAGGAGAACAAACTGCAATTAAGTTAAATATTAGTGGCTAATTTTGTTATGCAAAATGAAAATAAAGCTTTATAGTCCTGCATCTCCAAAATTTCGTGATAGGGATTCTAGTTCCATTATGGGGCATCTCAGTAACTCAGGAAGTTATTTTTTATAGTAATGAAAGCAGGAGTCAGCCATAAAGTGAGAGGAGGGAGCCTAAAGGGAAAGGAAGAGGACCAGTACTCCTCATGGGTCTTGGCTGTGTTGGTTGCAAAAGTAGCAGTAGCCCTAGCCTTAGAGATAGCCATGGCAGGCATGGAGCCAGAACTGTGATCACCCCACAGCAGTGCCCTCTTACTGTTCTCTAAGTTCTCCCCAAATGTCCACCAAAATACTACTACACTTGTATTTCAGACTTTCTTAGCCAGCATCTACATGGCACATCGACAGGGTTCATCAGCTGAGAATTCTGCATGGATTCAGCATCAGTACTGATCTGACACTGTCCCAAGTCTTAAAGATAACATGACCAGAATAACATCATCAACACTTTAATATGAAAACAGACCCTGAAAAAAAGTGTTTGGGAAACCGAAACAATACAATGAACAAAACATAAGCCACGTTGAACCAAATATGCTAAAATCCAAGCTGTTCAAAATAAAGACATGATTTTCAATAACATGTTTCCTCTCCTCTCTTACTGATGTTGCCATATTCCAAAGTTCTACTCTTACATGCACAAAATTAGCCAAAATACAGAGACCGAATTCCTTAACAGTAAAATCGAACTCACATAACCTCCCATAACGTCTATTTTAACCATTACAGTTAGGGGTTTCTAGAAATATTACAGTAACAGAGCATCTCTCAACTTCAGTTTACCTGGTTGGGTGAGATAAGTAACCACATAGGCAGAGAAAACACCCACCTTGCAGCTGTTAGTTCTGAACTAGTTTTGAACGCTCTTTCTGGTTCTCTGTCATTTCCCAAAGACTGATCAGAGGTTTGGCAGGTGGAGTGGGACATAAACGCAGGGCGCAGTCATGAGCTATCCACATAGTGGAATTGTCACTACGAGAAAAAGAATGCACTTACTTCCTGCCAAATGATAATCTTCACCGGAGACCCAGCAAGAGCCCCAGAAGCAAGGCTCCTGAGAGCTCTTTGCTCTCCTAGGCTTCTCTTTCTTCTCAGATCTCTGCTCAGGAGGTTTGTTGTGCTGTGCTCACTATCCCCAGCTGCTGCCAGCTAGATACTCAGCCACCTGGGTGGTTCCACAGTCACAGACCCAGAGACCACCTACAGACAGAGACCCAACAAGCCTGGTAGCTGTTCTTGTTTCCTTTGCTTTCCCCCTCCCTTCTCTTGGCCACTCCCCCACCCTCTAGCCTGGCCAGCCTGTGACTCTAGAAGCCCAATAAGCGTGGGCGGGTGATATTGACAGAGACCCAGCTGCAGAGGCAATAACAGCTTCAGCAGTGGCTTTGCATCCTCCTGCAGCCTGGGAAGGAGCCAGTCAGACAAATGGGAGTAGGATTTAGTGAAGAGAGAGCGAGAGAAAACACTGGGCAAGGACGTGAAGGAGTAAAGGATTCAAAGTCTAGGAGAAGAGCAAGAGCAGGGTGGGGCTGACTTGTGTTTGTGTGCCACTGGAGTGTGTGAAAAGGGGAAAGAGACGGTGGAGGAGGACAGCAAACTCAGGGTCCTGGCCTCCAGGAAACTTTCCCTGCCATGCTTTGATTGACAATAGAACATAATGGGCTCAATGTCAGCCTGTGACAGACTGCCAGCCTTCAGCATGGAAACCTGAACATTACTGTGGATGCTGTTCTGTGTAGGTGTGCAGCTGCTTAAGAAAGACTTGATTGGCTGAGGACACTAAGAGAGAGATACATAGATCTAATCTACATGGGAAGTAGAAAAAAACAAGATCTCCTGAGTACACTGGGATTGTGGGAACCTTGGGGGAGGGCTGAAGGGGAGGGGAGAGGCAGGTAGGGGAGCAGAGAAAAATGTAGAGCTCAATAAAAATCAATGAAAAATAAATAAAAACGTCAACAGAAAAAAAAAAGGAGAGAAAGACTTGATTGGAAGACTAAGAGTACCGTGTATTTGTGTCCCTCGCTGGCTAGTGGAATAGGAAGTGCAGAAGAAACTTATCTGTGTTTTCAAAACGTGGCATGCTCTACATCTTGGTTTGAGGGATATAGCGAAGACGTTCTAGACTGTTTTTTTTTTTTAAACCAGGACAGAGATGGAAAGATTTTAACATAGCATAGACCATTCATTGTATAATCTTATTTTGTTCATATTTATCATAATGTTCTATTCAAAACTTGATCAGCGCCGGGCGGTGGTGGCGCACGCCTTTAATCCCAGCACTTGGGAGGCAGAGGCAGGCGGATCTCTGTGAGTTCGAGACCAGCCTGGTCTACAAGAGCTAGTTCCAGGGAAGGCTCCAAAACCACAGAGAAACCCTGTCTCGAAAAACCAAAAAAAAAAAAAAAAAAAAAAAAAAAAAAAAAAAAAACTTGATCAGCATACCTTTATGAGTAAAAACATTTTATGGAATTTAACCCAGTACTATTGCCATACCTAAAAGACGGAAGTTGCAATTTTGCAATGCCAAACATCCATTTGATTTTATTCCTCAAATCCGGCACATGGATTTCCAGCTTCTCTTGCCCAGGTTTTATAGTGTCACAGCAAATACATTTCCTAGTGCAGACAGCTTTTCTTTGGACAGTCTTCCACTCTCACCAAAGTGACTTTGTGTGTCTTTTAGTACATTCAAACATAAGGTAAGTCTAACAATACTGATTTAAAAATTCTCAGATATAGGCAAACACCATATGGAAAATTATTGTTGTAGAAGCACATGTGTGTGTTGTATGTGTGTGTATGTGTGTGTGTATGTGTGTGTGTGTGTAAAGGGAGTTTGAATGGAGAGAAAATGCCTTCCTCAAGTATCATAAGCTTTCATAATGCACAGTGGTGACTATGGGCTACCAATATTTAAGTTGTCCGTCAGGTTCTATAGACACAATTCCCACCTTTATAGACCAAGGTTATTTCTTTTGGTTGCCCCTCAGAATTTGACTGCAGATTTTATTGCTGAAGACACCACATACTTGAATCAGGATATGCTCTGGGACAATGGTCTTTAATCCTGTCACTTTTATTATTTTTAATAAAACGATATTGGCCAGTAGCAAGGCAGGAAGTGTCTGTGGAGCAACCAGGCAGGTGTAGAGGTGGAGCAATGAGAACAGGAGAATTCTGGGAAGAGGAAATGGCAGTCTGTAGTCATCACCCAGACGTAGAGGATGCAGATGAAAATGCCTTGCTGATGAAAGATACCAAGCCACATGGCTAACACAGACAAGAATTATGGGTTAATATGTGAGAATTACTTAATAAGAAGCCTGAGCTAATAGGCCAACCAGTTTATGTTAGTGTAGACCTCTGTGTATTTCTTTGGGACTGAACAGCTGCAGGATCAGGGAGGACAGAAACCTCGGTCAACAGAAATAAATCTGGTATTGACCTTGGAAGTTTTGTTCCTACTGGTTAGCTTTAATAGTGCTGGAGGGTCCTATGTAAACCCTCCAAGTTACAAGAATAACTGTCTGGGTGTCTGGGCAAGATATATATTCTTTTGTATAGTGGTACAAATGGCACAAATGTTACTGGAATATGCAACCACTTTATGATTGGACATAGAACCCAATCCACAAGACAGAATTTATACCTGGCATTGTTAACTGGGCACCAGACCAGTTTCCAGTTAGATAACAGAACCCTAGAAGAGAACCTTTATTATTTTATTATGCCAAATGGGCATAGTATTAAACTACACTCTAAGTTCCTATTTTTACAAGCATAGATTAGTGCTTTTCTCAACCCTCATCAAAGAAATCCATGACTTACAACTGTTCAACACACAGAGTATAAGAACATTTGGAGTACTTGTCTTTAAAAGGGGGTAGGTATCATGTCCCCTCCTGCTACAGCTCAGGAATCATTATGGGAAAGGGGGCAGAAATAAAAGATCCAGAGGTGGTGGACATCTGCAGTGATATGCTCTTTGTCAATATATTACAAGACTGTGATACACGTGAGTGCACAGCACTGTAACTTAAATGGCAAGACTTTGACAAGATCAAGGCAACCAAAATCCAAGAACAGTTCTGGTAGAAACTCAAGAAACTTACTTCTATCTGAGGAGTGATGGAGGATTGATGGTGATTTGGAGAAACCTGTAATATTGTCATGCTCATATAAGGCAACACAGAATGGACCTACAGGATTAAGAAAAAAGACAGATGACAGAGAGAAGAACATGAAATGTGAAGGGTAAGTTGTTGGAAAGGGAAAATGAGGCATTAGAGGGTAGACAGTGAGGTGTGTACTTGCTCAAAACAAAATTTACATGAAATTCTCAAAAAATACTAACCCCTCAATATCGCAAAGGTTAAATAAGTTACTTGATAGGAGCATAAACAAGGACAATTCTGTATATTGTGTGAAAAGCAGGCAGCTGCAAACTTGTGATCTGAAAAATCAAGTAAAATAGAAACACTTTGTACTGGATCTATATTGCCACATAGAAACTTTTACTTGTTCTTAACCAAATACCCTACTAACATTGTCAGATAATGGTATTATCTGAAATATTCCTACACTTATTATATTCTTAGGAATATGCTAAATCGTCTTTCCATTTTTCTCAGCAAAAAAAAATGTAAAAAGGGGACTTGGATATACATCTTGTTTTGGACCTTATCTTGTTAAAATATAAAATGAGCCATCTTATTATATTTTCTAAGTTATTTTTTCTTCAGCATATATTAAAAATACAGAATCTGTGGACCTATGTGCTTCACTTTATCAAGAAAAGCATACTATTTTAAACAATCCCTGACCTGGGAACAGTACTTTTCTTATAGCCCCTATAAACAAAGGATGTTTTTATAATATAAACATCTCCGTATCAGAAATGCAGATGTATCCGGACATTTTTTTGATCTATCTACCACCCCAGAATTTACATATCAGTGTATAAAAATAAACACTACAAAATATCAATTAACTCTACCAAATGCAAGTATATTCTTATTTCAAAACTATGCCTCGGACTTCACCATTCTTGTCTTCTGATAACTTCACCGGAATTTATTGGTATTGTTATGCATTTAGAACTTATTTTGTATATTTTAAAAAGTCATAAGGAAGCAGATTATATCTGTTTCCCTAAAATAACACAGAAAAAAATGTGTAGACATTTACAGTGTAAATGGAAATTTCCCATCTGTGCTGAGACTTATTTCCTGAAGAGGTACAGATTATCTATCAATAATAATACAAATCATGGGCCTGAGAAACTCACTTTTGAGTTGCTATTCAGGGTTGTTCAGGAAAGCCCCTCAGCAATATAGACCATTTTCATTGCCATTGGCTGTCTCCCAGGCGTGGAACATAAGTCTCTAATGCTGGGGATATCATATATTCCAGAAACAAGACCTGGGAGCTCCCTGCTGGATCTGACATGAAAGCGTTTTCGCTGCGAACTAGCTTTCACAGTCCCATAGGTGCCAGACAGGCTCTCAACTGAGAGAAGCAACCAATAGTCCTACACAGGTGTGATGCCTGTGAGCTATAATAATGTCCAACATTGGAGCATAAACCTAAGAGTGCATTAGTGGCATGCACAGCCTAGTGATAATAAACAGCTCTTTAACTGGACTTCAGACCCATCCAAGAAGAAGGGAATCATGCCTGGTACTTAGACCATAGGCAGCTACAGAGGTCTTGCGCAGTCATGCCTCTCAGAGGAGAATCTACAAATACCACTTTACTAAATGAGTATAATTCTTAACTGCATTATTAATGTGTATCCTTATACCAATAGGTAAATGTACGTCTCATTTGTTATCAAAGAAATGTCTCTTTTCAACAGACAGAGACCATTAGAGAAGAAATAGCCAATCAAACTAAAGAGAATAAGTGACTTTTTTGTGCCTAACCCCAACTGATAAACCTATAGCACAACTCCTGAATCCAAATCTCAGGAATCATAACAGAAGAAGGGATGGGAAGATTGTAAGAGCCAGAAGTTTTCTTTGAGATTTTGTCTCCTAGACATGCTAGAGAAGCTACACCCGTGAAGTTTCCCCAAGATGACTGCCTGTACAAGACAGGAATCCCATCCACATCAATAGACTTGTAACTAGGATGAGGGAAATCTCATGGGGCTCTAACCTTAGCCAAAGAACTACAGTCAGCTAAAGTTGAGAGTGGAAGAAATACTGACTTGTCCAGGGAATAGTTCCCAGTTTGTTAATCCAATAGCAAATGGTCAATCCTAAAATCACAAAAAAACAAGTAATATTATGAAGAACTGAGAAGGTTGCATACATATACTTAGGAATATATATATATATATATATTCACAGTTTAAAGTAGATACCATAAATTTGAGAGGAGGGAGAGTGGAACAATGAGGGATGTATATGGGAAGATTTGGAGGAAGAAAAAGATGTAATTACATTTTAATTAAAAACACATTTTAAAAAGAGTTAATTTTGTGATAAATAGTCTCTTTTCCATCTAAACTTTTGCTGCCACTCCTAACAACCTTTACATCATGTGCAAGAAAGATCCAACAGAAGACCTCTGACTTCTGTCCCTAACAGAGGATTCTTTTCTCCATATCACATCAGCTACTGAGTCTCAAAACCATTCTTTTGCTGCTGCCCTTAGTTGCTTTTCAAGGACTGAAGGTACCATGCGTTTGATTAGAGGATTTGGAGGATCTGAGTTGGATCTCACCTAAAGACTAACTTTCATAGTAGCAGGAGATCCTATGTAATCTGCCAAGAGAGGGAAATACCCAATAGTCCTGTCCAACTGTGTTTTCTATGAATCAAAATGGTTTCACTCAAATCTAAGTGGACTTAAAATCCTATCTCCAAGAGAGACACTGTGTCTGGAACTGGAAACCTAGCCAACTACTCAAGGCTAGTGAGGTTGTTGATCATAAAGGAGAACCTATTTCACACTAATCCAGCATAGTTCCTAAATACAGTCTAAATATGTGTCCTTATACCCTCATATAAATGTCTCTTAATCCTAATAAAAGAAACTTGTCTTTGTAAGAGACAGAAACAATTATCGAAAGTCACAACTCAATAAATGCAGAGAACAACTGTTTGTGCGGTTCCAAGCTCCCATAGGATACACCCACAATACAACTCTTGCCCCTCAGGCTCAGGGAATATACTAGAAAGGGGGCGGGGAAGCTTGCAAGAGCCAGGGAACCAGTAGTTCTGAGGTCAAATCTCCTAGAAGCAAGAGGGAAATGACATCTTTGATATCTACGCAATATGTCTGATTAAATAGGTCCTGAACATAGCTACTCCGATAGGTACTCTATTGTGGAGAAGGAAATCTTACCAGGGCCACTGTTGACAAAGAACTGTCCACAACTAGAAACTTCTGAAAGGGGAAAACATGGTTTTCCATAAAGGTGAATTTCTTAAGTTTGGTATCCAATATGAAGTGGCCAGCTCTGTATGTAATCATATACATACTAGTAAAGATATTTGGTCTTAGCAAGTTGTATGTGTGTGTATTTATAAATTTATACAAACATACAAATATTTGACAGTAACAGAGGAAAAGAGGGCATAAATCTGAGAGAGAGTAGACTGGGAGTTATATATGGAAATGGTTGGAAGGAGGAAAGGGATCAGGGAAATAAAGGAGTCATATTTTTATTAAAATAAGAAATATGCAATTATTTAGGAAATGATGATGAAAAACGCTGATAGAGATGCAGAAAGTAGAACAGCTCTATATAGTTGATTGGAAAGTAAATTAGTGTAGCTATTATGGAAAGGTGTATGAAAGTTCTCAGAATATTAAAAATAGTGTTATAATAGGATCTGCTATTGTTATTTCTGGGTAAAAATCCAAAGGAATTGAAATTGATACATCATGTATAATTAAGTATTACTCACAGGCTGCTTTCATTTCCTAGCTGCGGAGGTCCAACTATTCACCAATGGATGAAGAAAATTAGGAATATGCACACACTAGAAAGCTACAGGGCCATAAGAGGAGAACTTTCTGTGATGTGCAGAGCATGAATGATTGCTTGTAACACTTTGGGAACTAAGCCACACCCAGAAAGATAATCGCTGGAGTGATCTCATCCATATGTGGATGCATCAACATCGACCTTAGCAATGGGTTTTGTAGAAGCTGCAGTGGGAGAGGAGGGACACTAAAGATGCCACCCGAAGTGTGCAGGTATTTCAGTTATCCTGAAGCAATAAGCTTTGGTGGCACGCTGTACTATATACTAACCAAGTCAGTGAAATATTGAGTATTTCCAAATTGCGTAGAACATACTTTTAAAATTCTCACTACACACACACTGAGATGTTTATAAAGTGATGGTTTTGTTAATTAGTTTGACTATTTTCACAATGCATTCAGATGTCAAAACACTACAGTGTAACCTCACACCTGTTCTGAATTACTCTCAATTAACAATACAAGAAAGAAGCTGTTTTCTCAACATAAATTGATAGGGGTCCACTCTGCCTAGTCAGCATCCTTTTTATCCTTGTTGAGGGATGATAAGGAATACATACTGCTTTTGGATTGTTGTCAAAACCAGGACAATAGCTTTTAAGCATGAATAAATTATAAATCGTACTGTACACACATGTCTTCCTGGGTGTTGGCATTTTGCCTCTTTTAATTTTGAAAAGTAGGAGGTTGAATCCACATCCTCACTCATGCTATAGTGTCAAGTGCCATACCGCAGAACTGCATTGCCTACCACAGAATGTATAAATCTTCAGAATTCAAAAGACATTTTGCAAATGCTAATTGATTTTCAAGGTGAAATCTGAAATATCGCTAGGGATGACTTCCATAGTTGAAGACTTTGCAAACAAAGCCAGTGTTGACTTCTTATCATGCTTTTTTATGTGCATAGAATTCTACAAACAATTCTGTTTATAAGCTTGAGCTTCTTGGCATTGCTTCAAGACAACCTTATCACAATCTTCAGCCATGTCCTTTCCGTAGTTGCTGGGATGTGGGTCTGATTAGTGCATAAGGCAGTAAAAGTTGTTTGACAGCAGAGAGAACAATGTAAACAGTCTAAATCTCAGATTCTCAGATATGAAAGGACAACCTGCTGACAATTTTAGCTACTTGAATAGCCATATAATAGTTAGGCAGAAACTATGCCATTAACCATACACTGGAAAAGATTTTAAACTAATTCCAATTTCACAGAACCCCTAGGATATATAAACAATAATCATGTTATCTCAGAGTTTCCAAAAGTCTTCTAAATGTGGACAGAATCTCTAAAGGAAATTACAAGAAATATAAATTAAATATTTAAAGTTAGGAAATATATTAAACACTTGAAGGGGAAATTTCTTTTCATCTAGGAGTTTTGAGCTGTTTCAAGCCTTCCTTGGCTTATAATATTGCCTTAATCCTCAGCATCAGACTGCAGTGTACATCAGCCTGTCTGAAGCTCATGTTCAAAGTGTTTCTAACCACAAAGCATTCCAGTTTCAATTACATGTCCAACAATCAGCTGCAAGTACTTCCCAGACACACTTGGAAGAGGCCCAAAGGACTCCAGTGATAAAAATAAAATTTAAAACATAATTGATCAGTTGCATCTTGCAACTTATTGGAAGTTCTATTTTCGTTGTCTGTGTATATGTCAAATTGTTGACAAGTTCATGCCATGTACACAAGTCATATTACACCATTAAATCTCCTAACATAACAGTTACTTAAAGACAGCAGAGTTTGTGTCTCTCAAAGAGTTAGGGTTTGAGAAGGGCCACATTGTTCCAAAGAATTGAACTTATTCATATTTGTTGTCTCTCCTTCGGGATTATCCCTGCCTCCAGGATGTCTAATGTACCTGCAAACAAAACATCCCGATACATGATAAAACATTTCTCTTACGTGATTTGGAATTATTAGGTGATGAATTCAGGTAGGTGAGTATAAACAGTAGGTTTTTATTAGTTGTGTTAAATCATTAGTTTTTCAAAATATATATTTGTTTCCATTTATTTGATTAATTTCAAGCTAAATGACAGCTAAAATAATTGAAAGAGTATCCAGGAAGAGTGAGAGTTTAATGAAAGTCTAAGCTCCTAAACTATGCTCATGTTTTGCCTTAAAAAACAAATTAAAAATAATCAATGTATAATTTTAAGGAAACTGATCAGCAAATATTGAGCTACGAGTGTCCTACCTCTTACAAGGATCCCTGGCTTTGTCTAAACTGTTAACGAAAAACAATGTGGAATTACTTATTTTACAGAACACTTACCCAAGGAAAGACAATAAGGAGATGGCATTCCCTGTCTTTCCACCTGAGCAGGATGAGGGGAATGTCTAGAAAGGCCGTCAGAGCACGGTCTGTCTTGTGCCTTGTTATATAACATTGCAGTTATGACTGTAGCCTGAGAAACCCTAGCTGGCCTTTCACAGTCCCCTTGATCTTCAGGAAGCCCTCTAGACAAAGGGTCTCTGTCAGCCATTCTCACAGACAAGATGGCTATTTTTCCTTTCAAAACAATAAGAAGGTCCTTTGGAATTGTATCCATCAGCATTGCAGCTGCAGCATGGAACAAATCTTCCAAGAATCCACAGTGAGTCCAGAATGGAATGTTCCAGAGTTGAGGGGTGGTGCAGGGGGCAGTGCGGAGGCCCCTTCACACAGCAAATCTGGGCTAGAGTGCAAAGTTAATTGCTATGGCATGACAGGTACCTGGAAAGTATGGCAATGATAAACAGAGACACAAGACTCAGTTTACTTCAGATTTTACCACTTTGTAGTTTTTCCAACGTTATTTATATGTCAGTTAGCTACTAAAGAAACAGCATTTGAAGCAGGACTTGAGCAAATGGTCTCTTGTACACCACCCATACTTCTGCATCCTTATGGTATTGTTTTGCCCCTGAGGAGATTCTTCCTAGGCTTTATCTAGTCCCTACAGTTTTCTGAAGTTAGCATCTCAGTCACATAGCTACAGTTCCATCAGAGTTTGTGCCTGAAACAAAAACACAGAAACTTCAGACAAGCTGGAACCCAATAGATTATTGTCAAAATTCATCATTTAGACAAGATCACAGCAGAACATAAATGATTCTTTTTTCTTCTGCATATTATATAGCTTGGAGGAATTAGTCAACACTTGTGAGACAACTACCTCTCCAGTATCATCTGGTTGCCATGTCTCCTGCTTTATCTCTCTCCAGCTGTTGTTACCAGGCATATTTAAGAGTTGGTGTTGGGAGGCAGAGGCAGGCGGATCTCTGTGAGTTCGAGACCAGCCTGGTTTACAAGAGCTAGTTCCAGGCCAGGCTCCAAAACCACAGAGAAACCCTGTCTCGAAAAACCAAAAAAAAACAAAAAAAAAACAAACAAAAAAAAAAAAAACAAAGAGTTGGTGGATTCCTTTGTTTCCAGTTACAAGCATTCACATAGCCTATTCTGATTTCTTTTCTTTTCTTTTTCTTTTTTTTTTTTGGTTTTTTCGAGACAGGGTTTCTCTGTGGTTTTGGAGCCTGTCCTGGAACTAGCCCTGTAGACCAGGCTGGTCTCGAACTCACAGAGATCCGCCTGCCTCTGCCTCCCAAGTGCTGGGATTAAAGGCGTGCGCCACCACCACCCGGCCCTATTCTGATTTCTATCAGTGCTGTCATTATTTACTTGACTGAGATCTTCCTCCCAGAAGACAATTCCTAAGGAATCTGAGAACGTGCCTCTTTTTGTGTCAGATGTATCAGCTTCTTAGAAACTCAGAAGTGTTTTTGTCTTCTTTGACTGCTGAGCAATAGGAGCATATAGCAAAACTAATTATTGCATTTATTTCACTACCTGGAAAATATGATAGTGCACCCTTATCCAAAGTTATAAAAGATTAAATTATTGCCCCAACACAGGGCTTTTGAATTATAATTACTTAATAAACGCTCGCTACAGCCCTGCGGTTTATTGCAGAAGAATTAGAGCAAAAGTAGGATCAGGGATTTACTTCCATATATCTGTTTGGAGTCAAATCAAGATGAACAGCTTAAAAGGAATAATTATATCACATCACAATTAAGCATGCTTCCTAGGAACTTAGATCAGAGTAAAATGAGGTCTCTGGAAATGCTGGAGAAAGGGGTCAAATAAATTATGTATCATGAATAGCATAAAGAAGATTCCCAGATGTACTAAATATTTAAAAATCGTATGAGTGATGCTGCATTGCGGCCTTTCTGAATATTTCTGGTCTTGGTACAAACAAACATGTGCAAGAATAATTCTAAAAGTACAGAACAATGTCAGCTTATAGGGCTCCACCTAATAAGTGTTGATAAGTTAGTCTAATCTAAGTTTTAGCAGACACATTTTTCTTCACAGAGACTCTCTTGACAATGGTATGTGGAATGGAGAAGAAACAGAAGGCCTTGAGAACAATGTTGCAGGTTTTCTTGGAGTGATCATTCTCTCAAACTGATACCCCCACCCCATTAATGTGAGATCCTGTGCTTCTCCGTGGAGTTTTTTCTCTCTTTTCGATTCCTCTATGCATTTTTTGGTGGCACTTTCTTGAATCACTTTTCCCATCTATCTTGATTTCAAAATTCTTCCATTCAACTAGAGATATGCTATGCACTATCTCTACAGAAAAAGGATACGTGCACAAACCCAGCAAGCTTGATATTTTGTTTCACAAGGTTTGTGAAACAGCCCATCAATTCTTTAGGAAATGATGCAAGAAACTCAGTGTTTGATCTTCTATGGACTCCTGCCTCTCCTGTCTTTTTTCTCCTAAATAGCTTCTGTGTGACATTTTTTCATCTCATTCACTCTTTGATAGGCCTAAATTTGACTTTAGATTCTTTGCTCTTACCCTGAAATGACCCTGCTAGGGTCAACTAAGTATAAGACCATCTTGCAGGAATAAAAATGCCCTGTAGAGGTACATGGGAGTAGTCCACCCCATCACAGGGTGTCCTCCTGATTTAGTGTTTCTTTTGTTTTATCTTAGAAAATAATTTTCACAGTTTAACAAGAAAACAAGAAAATTGGAAATGGTTCTATGATAGCTACTTGATGCCCCATGATGTCTTAAAACTCAGTATTCCATTTACTTGAAATACCGGCCCCTCTGATAATTTATGACATCACTTTGTAATATGGACACTTGGAGACTTTGTATAACATGAAGAAGAAATCCCTTCAATGACATAACACAGTGCTGTTGAATCATTCCATTTTTGAAAATTTTACTTTTCACTTTTCTTTGCTCACACCAAACTTTTCTGGCTCATTTTTTTTTCAGGCACATCTTCTCAGAAGATATGGTTTACATTACCTTTGGCTGTGGTATCCAAAAAAACATTCTGCAGTGATGAATATGTCTGACTAACAAGGTAATTAGCAGCTACGCGTAGCTGCAAATCATTTGCATTATAGAGAGTGAACTCAAATTTAATGCACTTTTAATGCCTCTGATTCATAAATATTATTTATTAATGGACTTCCTCAACATATTCTCCAAAAATTTGCATAGTGGCATTTTCTAAATGTGAGTGATCGAAAATTTTAAATTAAGAACTCAGAAGTTGTATTTTAAACCTGAAAAATACTCTATTGCCCCCTGGTGTTTGAAAATACTTTGTATGCCACCCAGACAAACTTCTGTATAATTTGGGCATGGAAGTAGGGTTTATTTGAATACTAGCTGTAAATTTTAGTGGGTTAATAATCACACCCATCATTTTTCAATGGTTAAATTTATGCATTTGATTTTTTTCCAATCTAAAACGAATAGTCTAGGACTATAGATTCAGAATGGTGGGAGGAAATCTGTCTAGTAGGCACAAGGGCCTGAGTTTAATTCCCAGCACTGAAAATAATAGCATTTCAATTAAAGCATGGTATAATGGTACAAGCCTTTAATCTTATCACTAATGTTGTTGGTGCAGGAGAATACTGATTTCCAGGATAGCCTAGGCTACATAACAAAGTCTTATTTTTAAACTAAGCAAAGAAGTAAACAAAGCAGGAAGCTGGTAGGCCTTGTGATCTGTGTAAGCTAGAGGCCTAGGAGACTTGAAGGAAGTTTTCCAGTTTAAACCCACAAGTAACGGCAGGGGAAGAAAAAAGCCTCAGCTAGATGTTCATTCTTTTATTCTAAGATAGATTATTGTTTTCTTGTTCATCATCCAGCACTTTAGATGAGGGCACTCTAGACTAGGGAGGGCTGTTTGCTGTGTCAACCTACAGATTCAAAAGTTAACCTCATTCAGAAACAGCCTAACCAACGTTTCCCTAAATATCCTGGCTCCCTTGTGCCCGCTCCTTTTGACACAGAAGTAGCTCCATACCTAGTTTATACAAACACCTAAGAAATTCTGCAAGGTGTGTCTTTCCCAAATTATAGCAGCAAGTACAGCAAAAGGAAGATTCTGTTGGACGTTTAGGGTCAGCAGCGATCTCAGGGCAACCACTGTTTTGTCTCACTTCAATCCTGGAGAAAAATACAATAAAGAACATCAAGAATAACAGACATCCACGATAAATGCTATTGCATACTCTGTTCCATCTCAGGACATATATATATATATATATATATATATATATATATATATATATATGTCCTGAGATATATATATATATATATATATCCCCATTGGCAGCAGGGATAAAGTTTGCTGCTACTTCCCATAAACAGGTATTTGTGAGGTGCCTACTATGTGCCATATATTGTGCTATACATACAGCACATGCAGCACACAGAAAACCATGTAGCAAACACTGTCAACAGTTGCATAGACGGTAGAGATAATATGACCCTACATTCAAAGAATAAATAGAAAATACAGCAGGGGATTAAAAGTGGACAGCGCAGGGCTGGAGAGGTAGCTCAATTGTTAGGAATATGCATTGCTTTCACAGAGGACTCAAGTTTGATTCTAAGTACCTAGGTCAGTTGGCTCACAACTGTTTGTAATTGCAACTCCAGGGGATCTGATATCGTCTTCTGGACTTTGAGGCTCTCTGCACACATGCTTATGCAGCCTCATACATGGAAACATACATATATTTTTTAAAAACCATAAAAAGTAACCTAGACAATTCCAGAAGTGATTATGAAGCTTTGGCTAATGAAGGAATTTCAATAATGAACTTCGGTCTATAAAAATTTATCATGAAGCATAAAGTATGGAGAGTCCATATTTGTTGAAAAATGAAGATTAGTGCTTAGAGAATAATATAAAGGAAATAATACAGATTCATTCTTTCCTGATAATAAGCCTGCTCTCTTAACACAGTCATAAAAAAGTGAAATAAATACGTTGATAAGAAATAACGGCATAGATACTAGGTTGATTAAAACTACTTTGATAAGAAGCATTAGTTTTGAAGAGCTTCAGGGAAAGAATATTTTGAAGTTTCAGGTAAGCTAAAAGGAGCAGGTATGAAATCAATGTTAAAATTTCATTTTAGTGAGGTAATTTGTTTGGAGAAGTCAGAATAAAAGAAAATCTTTGCTGTACTGGGGGGGGGTGAGTCTTTGAAAGCATAAAAGAATTTTTATATTGGATCCTACAGGGAAAAAAGAGAATGGCATATTTGAGACATTTCTTATTATTATTAAGAAACTTGCTTTCAAAATTTGTATTTTGCATTTGACATAATTGAGAATTTACCTTCAAAGACAACAAGAGCTTCAGATCTTAGGACTTCTACAAATGCTATAATTATAACAAAAAGAACTTTCTACATATAATCGATTGTAATTGCTTTTTGGCTTCCACACCGAGTCATTAAGAATAAATGTCAGTATTTATAATGGTACAAAAGTGCGTGTTGCTGCAATGGTAATGATTTCCAATATTCTAAGAGTGAGGAAGAAAAGCTGAAAATGCACTTAGAGAGTGAAGAGAAACGTGGAAAACACGCTACTACCACCACCCGACCATTTCTGACCCCAGGGGCCCTGAGACCCGAGGGACTGCTTATCGGAGAACTCAGCAGTGGTGTCTGGGTCGCACCCAACCATTTCTGAGCCCCAGGGGCCCTGTCACCAGAGGGATCGCTCTTCTGGAGTCTCAGCAGTTTTCAGGAGCACCCTGGACTGGAATCATTTGTTTAGAAGCAATTGTTTAAAACTCTTCCTTGTACCTTTGATGTTTTGTCTTTAATATTGCATGCATACAGCTCACATTCAAAGTGGTGTCATCTGCTAAAGTCAGGGATGCTCCAGAGCTTGTGAGTAATCCAGGGCCTTGGACTCTTGGATTTGCTTCCACAGTTTTATTAGTCACAATTATTATTCAGACCCTCTTCTACTTCCCTAATTCCTTTGTCCCATGATAAGCCAAGATGTCAATTACTTGGTTATTTTGAAGCCTCAACAGCAGTAGTTACCTAAGTACCAGTTAACTTGTCAGTGTTCTAGGAGCTTCAGCTGTCAATCTGGCACAGCCTGGGATCATCCGAGAAAATCTCAGTGGAGGGATGGCCCATATTAGATTGGCATGGGGCCATGTCGGAGATAGGTTGTCATAACTGATGATGGTGTGGGGAGGGCCCAGCACACTGTGTATGGCATATTCCTAGGCAAGTGGATCTGGGTTGTACTAAAACTCGAGCTGAGCATGAGCCAGGGAGCCATGTTCCTCCATGGTTGCCACTTTACATCCCTGCCTTGAGTTCCTGTGTTGCTCTCTCTTGATGAGGGCCTGGAATCTGCAAGATAAAAAAAGCTTATCCTGCCTAAGTTGTCTTTAGTCAGAATTGCAACAAGGTTAAGTCACTAGGACTGATGCAGATTATGCTCCTCAGTCATTTATCACAGCTGAGCAGAGATGCTGCTTAAGGGTTGGGTTATACACTTTCTCCTTTGTTGGGAAACATTACACCATGGTAGCTGTAGCTCAGAGCCTTGGAAAAACACAGAACACTTTCTTTTTTCCCCCAATGAATGCATCTCCCGTTCTTTAGATTCAAAACCCAGCTAACCTAACCAATCCAAGACTGGTTTAAAAGATCATACAAGAGTCTCATCATACAAGACAGGGATCTTTTAAATCACACAAAGGGTAAAAGTGCTGACAGTCTTGACCTTAGACTTGGCAGTTCTCAGTACAGACATTCACTGAGCATGTTACCCGCTAACATAAAGGTACATGGTGAAAACATGCTATCCCAGAAGGACTAGTAACTTCAAACATACTTATTCTAAGGTCTGTGCCCTGATCTGCAGGCCATAACCCATGAACCATTCCATTGTAATGGTAGTTTCATGCTTCATTTTGCATTTTGAAATTCTACAGAACTTGATTCAAATCTATGGTGCCTGTGGAGCAGGGTCCAGGCCTGTAACACTTAACTGCAGAAAAAACCAGAAGTTTATGTAGACATAGTGCGGTGCTAAGCTGATTTACCATACAGTGAACAGTGGATGTTATGTAACAGTGGGGCAATTTTTCCAGAGGTGCCTGACTCTTTTGCTAGTATTTTGAGTCTCCAGTTCTTCGTTCTTTACTTTCTGTCCCCAGCTAGCTGCCTTTTGCGTGGTTGCCCAGCACCAGCTAGGCCAGGCCTCTTCCAGGGATTTCTCTTTACCAAGGAGAATGGCAGTGGCCTCTTCCAACTACTTTCTTAATGCAGCTGCTTTGGCCAAGCACTGGCATCTTAGAATTTTAAGAACTGGAAAAGCATAATAACCCTCTTGGCCCATTGGGATCACAGAGTGAAGTGTTGAAAAGAGAACCTCTCCTAAGCTTTCCTAAGAGTCAGAAATGTAAGTCAGTTTTGTATCCATTTTCTAAATACTACCCAATAGAGACAATAAGAAGAAACAGCTTTCTTGGGGGCTGGAGAGATGGCTCAGCGGTTAAGAGCATTGCCTGCTCTTCCGAAGGTCCTGAGTTCAATTCCCAGCAACCACATGGTGGCTCACAACCATCTGTAATGAGGTCTGGTGCCCTCTTCTGGCCTGCAGGCATACACACAGACAGAACATTGTATACATAATTAATAAATAAATATTAAAAAAAATAATAAAAAAAAAGAAACAGCTTTCTTTTGTGCCATGAACAGAGTTTCCAGCTTTATTGTGACATAGATATAAAAAGACAAATCTTAAAATGACCTGAAAAGCAATTATTGTGTTGTTCATTTTTTCCCTGACTTATTTATATCTACTCAGCATTCCACCTTGGCTGATTTATAAATTTATTTCACAACATTTAACATAAATCGTGTTTTAGTTTACCACCTCAAATTTTATTTTGTATGAAAAGTGCACAGCATATGAAAAATTAACAAGCATGTGCAAAGGCTATATAAAAACAACCAAGGGACATGTGGGTAAAATTGTTGGTTTTGGTAAAAATGACCATCAGCATGGTCTGCTGGAATTTCTTCCTGTGAGTTTTTTCTGCAAAATTGATTACTAGGGATATTGAATGTACATGCTAGACAAGAATAAGTGCTAAGATTCCCAAATACTAAGGGTGTAGCAGTATGGAATTATTATAAAATGATGGCACAGGGGCAGTTTTAGCTGTTTTAAGTACTAAGTATAAAGAATTCAGCAAATAAATTTATTTTATTCATTAATAAACCAAAAGTAGAAATACTTATTGTAACCCAGGAGTTTCTGGGCAAACACAGATTACATTAATATATCTGTAATAAAATATTGATGCATATGTTGTTATTGTTTACTAGACAGGGTCTTATTATGTGGCCTAAGCTAGCCTCATACTCAAACCCATCCTTGGTGCATTCTGGGATTACAGAGGAGAGCACCATGCCCAAGGTGTTGACACCTATTGCCAGCTCAGATGGTTTCTAACTCAACTGCCTTTTCCAGATCATATTTTAGCTCCAGTTGTTCCTTTACCAACTTTACATAGCTTTTGTAAATCTTCTATCCCTAACTGTGGCAGCGTGAATATTGCTACTTCCACTACTCTACACTCAGAGAAAGTTCTCTGCAGCATTTGGCGAGATGGGAGGTCACCGTCTAGATCTGAGATTGTGAGATGAGGAACCTGCGAATGAATGGAAGTCGTCTATAGCAAAAATAAAACAAAACAAAAGAACCGACAAAAAATAAATAAAATAAAATAAAACTAATTTGACCAGTGAAGCCTCGGAGTCCAGCGGTAACTGAATCAAAACCTCTCTCCGTGTAACCTTGAATGAACCTATTTGCAGAGCAGTGGATCCCACAGCTTTTTTTGAACACTCAGAAAGACAAGACAAGCAGAAGTCACTGTGGCTACCCTGCTGAATCCTCCTTGACGTACTTCTTGTATCTCAAGCAAATATTTATTTCTTTTGCTTTACTGGTGATTTTCATCACTCAGAATTGCTCTCCTGAGATTGCAATCACCAATAAAACCAGGCACATTATGTTTTAACTTCAAATTTATTTTCTATTACTCTTGTTGGAGTCGGTGTGACTAGATGGGTAGTGTTTAATATTTAATATAATTTCAGGCCTAATGTAATTTTCAGTGATGTAGGAGTCTGTCCATTTTCCATTAGCGAATCATGGAAAGCCTTAAAGGACTAACTTTACCAAGAATCTTGAGTTTAAAAATTTAGAAACTAGTCCAGCAGGAAGTATGGTGTGCCCAGGACAGTTCCCTCAAGTGTCGTTACAGAAACACTGGGAATTACAGTTCACCGATTCCATCATTCTAGGATCAGGACTCCTTCTGAAAACAAAGGAAGAAAAATTTTGATAAGCTGCAAATGAAGTTGGAAAAAAATCAGGAGGTGAAATTCGTGAGTGGCTTATGATTCAGTCAAGTGAAGCGTTTGGTCAAGGAATGGGAAGCTGGTCTAGGTTGCTTTAATAAGGTCACACCAACTCCAAATGATGCAAATGTATCCACACAATCATTATATGCTCTCCACGTTAAAAATTGAGTCTGGTTTTCCAAAAATTTCTGTCATTTTCTGCATATATAATCATAAGACACACTGACATATCATTTGTATTTTGTAAAATATCTCTGGATAGTTGAGTCTTGCACCCTAGGGAGGAAGCCAATACTATTATTCTGCTAAACGGACATAGAATCAAAATGGCTTCTAATGATTGTTGCTATGCTCACAAATCAGAGCATCTCTCAACCTTCATCAGAGAAGCTTCTCCTAGCAGTAAGCAGGACTCACACAGAGACTCCACCAAGTGGCCAACGTGCAGAAAATGAGAGCCTGTAGAGTGTTCAGCCTTAAATCAGACATTCACATCTCACTCCATGTCTTGGCGATCCTTACAAAAAAGAGGACAAAAGGATTTAAGAGCAAACTTCTCATGGTGAGCAAATCCAAGGAAACTGGTTTCTACAGACAATAGGAAAGATGAGCACATGAGCTTGCAGCAATTGTGACACAGCCAAGCTCCAGCCATAAAAACAAACAAACAACATTAACAACAAAACCCAGAAAGGTGGGGGGGAGGTGGGTGCATAATCCCATCATTAACACAGGAGTCAATATTATTAGACAGCTGCTGGGACAGGAAGACATGTTTTTAATGATGTGACCACTGATAGGCTATCCCCACCGCCAAGTCCCGCAGCCAAGACAATCTCATCAAAACCTGGACTCTATGATAAAGGAAGAAAACGAAAGAAGTAACTTTTACAACCAACAATGAAACCAGGCCAAGAATTTGTGGGGGTGTTCAACATTTCTCTAGAAGAAAAATAACTCTTCCATGTAGAATAAAAAATATTAAATAGAGAGAAGACACATGCACAATTTATTTTACAATGAAATGTGGTAAGGCATATATATGTGTGTGTGTGTGTATACACATATATAGTTTACTTGAGGAAGCAACATGGCATAATAAGAAAATATAAAGGTTTTTTTTTTCCTAATTTGAGCAGAAAAGGGTGGTTATTTACTTGCCATGTAATAAAATCTGAATTTTATTCTATTTAATCCAAAAATAAAAGACATTATGACATTGGTTTTTTTAACAATAAGTTATGTCTAATATACTGGAAATATAATTAAACAGAAGTCATGGATGTGCAATTAACTGCTAGGATTTAATGATGTTCAAATTCATAAATTTGAAAAGGAGGAGGTAAAAAATTTTAATGTGTGTTTATTTTAGGAATACCAAGTAGGGCAAATTGAATCACTTACTGTAAAACATAAGATGACAGGGTGGAACAATTGGGTTGTCTATTAGCACAGAAAGAATAATACCATTTCCATATATAACAAAACCAAAATGAAACAGACTATTATAATAGATGCAAAAAGTAGGAAGTACAAAAAGATGTGTTCAAACTTAAATGACAATGTTGTGGGTAAAAGATATTATGGTGATATGAATTCTGTATTAACAATTTAATATTGTTTGTTTTGTATATAACAGGCAAATGAGCTATAAACTTAAACAGTAGTAAATAGTCAAGAACAATAAAAATTATAACTTTGACAAGAAAAGACTAATAGTTTCAGACACAAAGACTTATTTTAAAGCTATAAAATCATGTGATGACAGACAAATCAAATAATCTATCGTAATAGAACACTGACAAGTGTAGAGACATGTCTAGATATTCAAGAATTTATTCTGAAACTGATTATAAGAAGTTGCATATTTAGAATAATCTAGTAAAAGAGTGATGTTGATTTAACTTCATATACATATAAGGAAAATGAGTATTGTTTCCCTAACACAACTGCACATACACACATACACACACACACACACACAGAGAGAGAGAGAGAGAGAGAAAGAGAGAGAGAGAGAGAGAGAGAGAGAGAGAAAGCCTAAACAGGATGTCTCTATCAAATACCTCCTCCCCCAGGATTGAGGAAATTCTGCAAAAGAGGAGGCAAGAAAGAGTATAATAGGAGCCAGAATGGATGAAACACCAAGAAAACATCCATTCAGTCCCAAAGATACACACAGAGGCTTCTATTAATTATAAATTGCTTGGCCTATTAGATCAGGCTTATTGTTAACTAGTTCTTACATCTTAAATTAACCCATAATTCTTATCTATTTTTAGTTGCACGCTTTGGTACCTTTTCTCAGTAAGGCATTCTCATCTTGCTTCCTCTGCATCTGGCTGGTGACTCTCTTTGCATTTCCTTTTCCCAGAATTTTCCTAGTCTTTTTACTCTGCCTATACTTCCTGCCTGGCTACTGGCCAATCAGCATTTTATTAAACCAATACAAGTGACAAATCTTTACAGGGTACAAAATCATTATCCCATAGTAGATACCTTTGAAGACGGTCATAGCCAACCAAGATATGGGGTTATAGAGCCATCTGCAGAACAGCTCCCAAATCTAATGATCAGAGAACATTGCGTAGGAGGGCAAGGAAGGATTGTAGGAGCCAGAGGATATCCTGTGGTAATTGTTGTTGGAGTCTCACCAACATGACTGCCTAAACCTGAGCCTAACAAGGACAACAGCAAATGGGCTTGCCAAAGTGTATGGGAGAAGGCCATGGGGCTTTAGCCTGATTCAGAGAACTGCAGGTAACTAAGGGATACTCAGAGTGGGAGCATCCCATTCCCATTGAGTTTTTTGTCTAAGCCCAATGGCAATCATTGAAAACATATTTACAAAAAGCATTATGAAGGTAGTATTTATGGATATGCATATATGTATGTATATGCTGAAACATGCCAGCTTACCTAGCAATTTTGCCATTGCATCGTTCATTCTTCACAGAAGGATCTATAAAAAAGTAGGTCTGGTATTCTTCTTTGATCACAATCACCACTGCCTACCCACCTAGGTATCAGGAGAAATTGTCAATAATAGTCTATTCTGTCCCCACCATGTTGTGGTGGTACCAGGGATGGAATTGGCTACCTTCATAGACCTAACATGCCTTTCTTCAAGTAGCCCAGGCTTATGCAATGCCTTCCAGTCTTTGCCTAGGGCCACACTTCTCTCAGTGCTAGCATGTTGGTGTATTTTTAGCTTTCCTGATTCATTACTCATCACTGTTACCAAGTGCCCAGACGTATCAATAATACAGTCAAGTCAGACAGTGTTTTCTATATGTCAATGAATAATCTTTCATGCCTTGACTCAACATGAATGGGTCTTTAAATCAATAGCTTCTGAATTTAAAACTCATAATCAAAGTTATTTATGTATTTCTCAGTACTCATAGCTATTTCTACCCTTCTTTTTTGAAAAGTTGTTTTAAGTTATCATGCAAATCCAAGTTACTGTCCACCCTTTAGTGTTCGGAGAACCTTGTCTATTGACACAGTGGTCTACCCAGACCTGGTGCTGTCATCCTTCACATAGGAAATCATGCTTTGGGGCTTCCGTAATCCTAAAAATCTCTATTACTATATAGCAACAGTGTTCCACTTATAATGGAAATCCTTTTGCCTTTGTTTTGCACATAATCGTCTTTGAGAAAAAGCACCCTTCACTGCACTCAAATTTCCTATCACCAGCTAAGTCTTGGATCAGAGGGTGCAATTTCAGGCAGCGGGGCATCAGTGTGGCATTAAATTCACCCAGGCTTTTTCAACACTGACTTCCTTCTAGCCAAGAACAATTCTTAATGCTTGAAATATTGTATCTACAAAGGTTGCATTGAAAAATGTTGTTTCTCTTATAATTTGAAAGAGAAAATTACTTTGTTTTCTCTGTTCAGTGAAAATAAACCAAAGGGAAAAAGAAACATTACCTATCAGACTTTTTATGAAATCTATCTTGATAAGCTGTCTCCCCAAATTAGTGTTGCCTTGTATTGTCAACTGTAAATCTCGCTATCACATACTTCTGTTGTGTGTAGTTTATACTCAAGAAAACCTATGTTCAGATCATAAAACTGTGTACACCTACTTTTCATATGTTAAAGACCCCAATCTTGAAATGGCTTATATGGCTCTTCATGGCGTTCGCCATCCCCAAACCTCCCAGCATTCTAACACTGACTTCAATAGTCAATACACCCCTGTGGCTCTCTTTCTTGCAGTTTTTAGAACAATCTATGTTACCTGAAAGAATTATCCTTCCCATCCCACAGAAATAGCTATTGACTATCCTGAACAGATCAAACTCTTTCACTTTCTTTTCCTTACAGCTGCTCCAACAGTCATTTTTACATGCATAGGCTTTTTTTTTTTGTTTTGTTTTGTTTTATTTATGCATGCAACCTTTGGGCTTCTCCTAAATCCATATTAAATGCAGATAAAAACCCATTGCCTTTTTTTATAATATTGACACCCCCTTGTTTTAGCTCGTGAGGAATTTGGTGAATGAATGAATGAAAAAGTACTTACATGGCAACTTTAAGATGAATGAAGGTAACACTGATAAAAACACTTGCCTCCAAGCCTGATGACACAAATTTAATACCCCAAACCCACATAATGGAAGAAAAAACTCCCTAAAGCTGTCCTTCTACTTCCATACAGTGCCATGCCTCTATGTCCCTACAAATACATAAATAAGTGTAGTACAAACAGAAAAATAAAAAAATTAAAAATGAGAGAAATTAAAAGGTAGAAAAGGTTGTGAGTCAAAGAATGCTGAGGACCAATCCTAGCTGGAAAAGCAAGGAAATAGTTTCTTCCCTAGAAATTCAGAAAGGATGCTGAGGCTGGGAATTCCGAGAACCTTAAGTCTTGTGGACTGCCCCTGTATTTGTGGAAATTCACCACATAAGCAATAGGAACCTGATGCCTTTATGGTATAGCAGTAGGGTTTTTGTTGGTTGGTTTTCAACTGGGAGTTTGTAAAGCAGCAGGGATTAACGTTGACATCCTTGAAAGATGCAAATACTTTTCAGCTGCTGAGGCAAGGGCTATCTGAAGTTCTTCTTGCACCAAAGAAATCCTGTTTTGCTTTGTTTTTAGCCAGTGTTTTAGGAAGATTTTTGTTTTTTCAAAATAGTTTTAGAGCAAGGGAAGAAGAAGAGGTCCTTCATGCAGGTACAAATACATGATGACTTACTGATTTTGAAAGTTGTTTAATTTCAGCAGGATATTTTTTACATTGTATGAGATTGTTGGAAGAAAGACAAACGCATCATAAATTCAAATATCTTTACAATTCTGATACATAAACTCCACTACGTAAGAGGCAATGTGAACTCGAATCATTCAGACTGAATGCTTGTGATAAATCAGAAGCAAGGTCAGCCTGATATATGGGCATTCCATTCACATCTCTAATTTCAGAACTCAGGAGGCTTAAGTAGGAAGACTATGATTTCCATACATTGCAGAGTGAAGAAAATCAACAATAAACAAAACAAAAATAGCAAGGTTTACATTTTCCACTGTCAATTGTTCCCTTTCACCATACGCTAAATTAAGATTTGTGCCTCAAATTACATGTTTTTCCACCACTGTATGTGTGTGTGTGTATGTATAAACTAAATATTTACACAATTGAAGGATATTTTTATTTTCACATTTGTTCCATACATTATCTACCTATCATCTCTGGGCCAGAGACTTTGCCAAGATGACTAAAGGCATATTTAACTAGTAGTGATTTATTCTTGGTATAGTCTTTTATCTAAAGGTGATAAGTTATATACATTGTATTTCTGGTATGTTATTACTGATGATGCCAAATCCACAAACTGGGGTGGGGGGGGTCGTCCACAATGACATTTGACTATATTTGTTAAATGCTGAACCATTAACCAGTCTTACTCCTCAGAGTAATCTAAGAAAAGAGCTTCCAATTTGACAAACATCAATCTCACAATAGCTAAACTTACGGAAAATTCTCACAGGCTAATGTTTGGCTTCTTCAGCTGTGGAGTGTAAACTCACATACTGGAGTATGATCTCACTAGATGTTGCCAAGAGAAGCTATTCCTGCCTGATTGCACAAACACCTTGGCTTTATAAGGGTCTCAGTTCACCCATTTAGGCAAGATCTGCATAGTCCAGAGTCTCAAAGGAGAAGATACCAACTCTAAATGTCATTGTGAAATTGGAGAGTTAATTCTTCCTCCTCACTGTGGTCACTCATGGGTTGACCACATCCATCATGTACAGACTGGACCTGTGTGCTTGACCTAAATGCTTTTGACAAAGGGATTTGCACTGGACGGAAATAGAGTGGGCAGTTATTCTTCTCTTATGTGGCTGCTCTCCCATCCATCATCACTTTGTAGTTGAGCTTCATTATGTCTAGCCATTCATTTCAGTGATGACTACCATTGACCCTGGTAATTCATTCTACAGTTCTTTGTGATTTCGCATTGTCTCATTAGGTTCAGTTCTGGATCATTTCAAGGACAAACTGCAAATTGCTAACCTTCCATTAATTTCAGCATAGTCCGCCATTTAAGGACCCTCCATGGATTTATCAAATGGGATGGGGAACATCGGCATATTTCAGACTTACACTGCCTTTGGGTATAGTTTAGGCAGTTGGTGATATTTTTAAAACAACCTGGACTTGCTATCAATCAGACTCAACAATTTACTGTGATTTCTTTGGTCCCCATAATCAGGAAGGTTGAGTGATTTTAATTAATTTCTCTTTGCATCTTCTGGAACTTAACACGTGAAGTTGAGATAAAAGGCTAGTATGTTTGAAAATTAGGCTCTGAAATTTTACCAATGAAGCTGAACTGAAGGGTATGATAGGATCTGGTTCTTTTATTTGTTTATTCATCAGTGCTTGGCTCTAACTAGAGTACACAAACAAGCTCCATAAAGTGCACGCCCACAAATTGAACATGAGTTTGTATGGGAAAGGTAATGATCACTATTGGTAGGTTCCGTAGCTGAATGTTTACCTGTGCATTGTTAGGTAAAAGAAGTTTGGGCCTTTCCTGACATCTGTGCAGACAGGGGACATCGCAGAGCTCCAGCCTACATAGTAGGAAGTAATCTCAGCAATCCAAGATTAGATGGGAGATCCACACACTGTGATAGACACACTGATGAAAATGTGAGCACACCTTATATGCAGATCTAAGAAGCATCCAGACTTTGGAAATTTCTGGAATGCCTGCTGCTGCCTCATGTGTTTGGATTCTCCAACCACAGATGAATAGCTAGGATATAATTTTCTTTTTATATCTATTTGCATTTTGTAGTATTTTAGGGTAAATGCCAATTCCTCTTTCTATTTCTTTTCACCTCAATAAACATATTTTTGTATCATACAATATAAATTAGATATTTTCTTTTTTCTTTGTAATTTTAGTTTGTTTTCTTTAATTTGATACTTATTTGACTGTGCTCTTTTATTATTTCTAAATAGGTATGAGAGATTTAAATTCTTTTATTTAGTTATTTTATTTTTGAGATAAAATCCTTACTTTCTAGAGTTGAGATAACCATCTCCATCTGACAAGGCAGCCAGGAGGGGGTTCTTGCCTAACACATACAAGCACCTGGCTAGATCCCCAACATTTCCTCCTTTACACTCAGCTAAGTATAGGTTCAATAGCCTACAAAAATACAATAAAATGTATTCTTTATTTAATGAAATTAAGATTCTTTCTCAATATTTCATCAGAGATATGTAATCACATTCATTGGTTGATTTATTCATAGCCTCCATGTCTTTTCCTTGGGTTTATTTGGTAGGTCAATCAATGTCAAAGTGGGTATATTAAGATCTAATTGAGTTTAGACAATGAGAGGAGTAGTATGACCTCACTCATGCATATGCATGACTATTATTAACATGTATGGTTTCTGGTTTTCAGGTACCAACGCCTCTTACCCACACCTTCCTTAATACATCATATTTTTATTGCCACCAAATCAGAACTTCTATTTTCTTAAGTCTTTTATTTCTTTGTATGTGTTCACATATGTTTGCACAAACGTGTGTGTCTGTGTGTGTGTTCATATGAATTTGTATGTGTGTGACTGTGGAGGTCGGAGATCAAGGTTAGGCAAAGTCCTTCACTGAAATTGGAGCTCACCCACTCAACTAGATTTTCTAAGCAGCAAGCTGTCAGTGTCTTTCTGAATCTACTTCCCCAGAGCTCAGATTATGGGATCATGCTGCTATATCGAGCCTTCTTATGTGAGCTCCAGGACTCTAACTTATGTCTTCCTCCTTCCCCTGCATATACTATATTGACTGAGCCACTTCTCTAGGCCCAGGTCTCTCTATTTTTAGAGTTGACACATGACTGACTACTTCCACTGAGCATCCTTGTAACTATTTGGCTGCTCCTTGGTTATGAAAAAGACTTCTCTTGCACTGACATGTCTCAGAAGAGTTATCTAGAAACACAGGCATCGTCTCCGTACTGACCCTGTGAATCAGTATCCAAACTTATGCCAGGTGCCTAACCTCTATGTTTCACCCATCAGATTCCCAGTATCTGATGTGATTCCACAGCCAGACACTAGGTGCTGCTGCGATCTCACTGACTACAAGCACAGTCCAAAGCTCTGTATTTAAAGAATCAAACTCAAAAAGTAAGATGTCCTTTTTGTGTGTGTCATTTCTTAAGCATTTTATAAAGACCAGAGTCTACAGAGTGTTTTTAAAATGGGCTGTAAGTTTTTTTCTGTTGCAAAACGCTGTGTACTGCTGAGGGAGAGAGCCAAAGCTGTTATGATGTAACCTAGACAGGAACTCAAGCTAATGTGGAGTATGGATTAGCTAAACATGAAGCTCACACTCTGCCTAACAACCACCAAATCTTCTGGCTAGCAGGGAGCAGAAATTTGCTAAAGAAAGACAAGATTTAGTTCCACATAAAACTTCACGGGATTCTTTCAGAACAAGTCAAATTCCATAACAGTGAACCAGCTCGTTGGTTTGTTCATTCATTATCTACCAAGTACAATGCAAATTAAATATTACTTATACTTTTTGAAGGGAATTTGGTTTAAGAATATTTCCCTTTGTTGCTTTGTTATTATATTTTCTTTTAAATTTTAAATTGCATCCTCTCCTAAATATATTTTTCTTTAACCTGCAATTCAATTTGCTGACATTACTCTAGTGAAAAAAAAAAAGTGTCTGACCAAGGAAGAAAAGGCAGCTAGGGTATTTAGACACAACAGGGAGATGGAATGTCTTAATATGTCTATTTTTTCTTATAGGGAGGTAGACATATTGGGAAATCAAAACAAAACTAACCAAAAAAAAAACCACTAATTAATTGAAGTAAGATAAATGCAATGAATAACACCCTACAGAGCACCCAGAAAGAGAAATACAATGACTAACACCATAACAAGCAAATGTGTTGTGTCAAATACAGGACAGGAAAGGGAAATAAATGTGAAAGTTATTCTAAACAAAAGTTGCAAAGTGACTTAGAGAAGGATTCTTAGTCACCAGTTCAGGAAACTATATCAGAATTTGAGGTGGCTTTCCAGAGTTTATTTCCCTCAGTTCTTGATTCTGAAAGGACTCCATCTGGCCAGCAGAGGGCAGCCTTCTTTCACAGTCTCACATGATAGATATAAAGGAGCAGAGACAGAGGGCTTTTTCTTGCAGAAGCTAGATCCAACATGACAAAGATAAAGGAGTAGAAACTTCTGTTAACCAAAGAAAAGACAGGAAGTCCAATGGAGGGAGAGGGAGAAAAGAGCATTGAAGGAGATAGAGTACCTACCATGTTGCTGACCAGTTTGCTAGACAATGCTCTGCAGAATCACAAGAATGCAAATCAAAATAGCCAGGCATTGATCTTCTCAGACAGATGATAATTAACAGGGTGAAAATATAAATTGTGTGTGTGTGTGTGTGCGTGTGCATTTGTGCATAGTGCTGACTGTATTTGCAAACGACAGTATTATCCTCAGAACCAGTACTAGCATGCCTACTGCAACTGCTTCCATGCATTCCACAGAGTTTCCAGGCAATAATGCTAAAATAAAGCTTTCTTTTTCTTTCTTTCAAAACATTTTCATGATGAAGAGTGATCCCGTGCCTTTGTAAAAGCTACAGAATAAGAATATTCACTATGGATTGATTGGCCCCTGTAAGCTGCAATTCCATTCTGCCCCCAAATCCTCCTATATCCATGACCTCAGAGGAACTCTGAAGAACAGGCTGCAACATCACAGAGAGGACCAAGAGGTGAGTGATCACCCATACAGTGGAGCACTCCACTCTCTAGATTCTCAGTACCTGGGCCAAAACCCCAGATTCCTCTACCCTCCCCCACCTGCATCAGCTTTTCTAGCCAGCCAGCAGGTAAGCTTTCTGCAGACAGATTGCTACAACACCCTCACCCCCTCAATCAGACCCTGTAAGCTACAAGTCCCACTTTGCCCCAAACCCTCCTATTCTCCCCAACCCGCCTTATAACCTCAGAGGAACTCTAGAGCACAGGCTGTGACTGCACAGAGTGGACAGAGAGAGCAGACCAAGAAAGTGGACCAAGAGAGGAGACCATGAGAGACCTCAATGGCTCCCTGAGACACAGACAGAGCAGTACAGAGCAGAACAAGAACAACTCCCAAAACACAGACAACAACTGCATAGGAATGTGGGGAGAAGTGAGGGTAGAAGGGGAGAAGGAGGGAAGAAGTGGGGAGGAGAACATGAGGAAACGAGATTGTTGAGATGGGTAAGAACAAAGACTAGAGAGCAAGGGAAGAGATATCTTGATTGAGGGAGTTGTTATGAGGCTAGCAAGACACTTGGCACTAGAGAAATTCCCAGGAATCCACAAGGATGACTCCAGCTAAGATCCTAAGCAATAGTGGAGAGGGTGCCCAAACTGGTCTTGCCCTGTAGTCAGATTGATGACTATCTTAAATACCACCGTAGAACCTTCACTCAGCAACCGACAGAACCAGAGGCAGAGAGCCACAGCAGAGTCCTGGGCTAATTTCCTAAAGTCCAGCTGAAGAGTGGGAGGAATAAGAATAGGAGCAAAGAGGTCAAGACCATGATAGGTATACCCGCTGAAACAGCTTACCAAGCTAATAGGAACTCACTAACTCCAGCCAGACAGGGAAAGAACCAGCATAGGATGAAACTAGGCCCTCAGAATGTGGGTGACAGTTTATGACTGGGGCAGACTGCAGGATCACTGGTAGTGGGACCAGGATTTATCTCTACTGCTTGTACTGGCTTTTTGGAAGCCATTCTCTTTGAATGGAGGCCCACACATGGACAATACAGACTGAGAGACCTCGTGTTATGCAGCCCTAAATTGGCTATCTCTTTTAAGTATCATCCAATACTTAGAGACCTCAAGAGAAAATGAGGTAGAAAGAGTGTACGTGTCAGAGAAGACCTAGGAAATGAGGTCTTCTAATCAGAGCAGATACACATATGAACACACAGAGAATGGTACGTATGCAGGGCCTGCACAGATCTGAATCTGATGGAATCAAAGTGCTGAGAGTTGTGGTGGATACAAGGCAACATCCCTAACCTGGAACCTTCTCCAACTGATAACCACTCATGAAGGAAAAATTAGTCTCACTAGGGATACAAATTATTTTTAAGGCCAGGTCCCATGTCTAGCACTAGATGGCCAACACAAAATGAATTCAATGGTATTTTTGGAAGTTCTTTGATAATTCATGGTCTGAAAACTGTTTTCTTACCATACAGATCTCTTGCTTATATATTATGGTTTTTGTTTTGAGCTGTTATGGGCTCTGTGTCTGCCAATGTATGTGTTTCTGAGTCTAAATATGTCTCTTGTGGTTTTTATTTGGCTCCTTTTCTTCTGTATATTTGGTTTGTCCTATTCAGATTTGTCTTTTTTTGTTTGTTTGGTTTTTGTTTTTACTATTTTAGATGTCTGTTTGTAGTCTAATGGTAGTGAGAAAGAAAAGGTGTAGACTTGGGAGGGTGGAACGGTGGGGGTGATCTAGCAGGAGTTGGGGAAGCATGAAACAAAAGAATATATTGCATGAAAAAAATTCATTTTCAATTTTAAAAAGATAGAACACATAGAATTTGGAATGAAGAAATTTGACATGAGGAATGTTGAATGATTTTTTTCATATTTATTTACCTGAATGTATAATATTTTCAAACAATAAATTATAATTTAAAAATCCTAACATGGATTGGAGAGAGAATCTCAAGGCTTTACCCCAAACTGGGGAACATCGGAAGCTAACAGCTACAGGGAGAATCTCTTTTCTTTAGGGCTGTGGTCCCTAGAAGGTTCCTCATGCCCAGATTGTAGGCCCATGTGCATATAGGCATCACTGATTGTCTTCAGTAAGGAAAGAAAATAAGTCATTGGGCATAGATGTGATGGGAGTTCTGGAGACAGTTGGGGGAGGAGAAATGAGAGGTGGAAATGATAAAGTTATATGATATATATGTATGTATGAAATCTTCAAAGAGAACGCACATTTAAAACATAATAAAAAGGATCACCTTGAATCTTCATTGTCTTTCTAAATAAATAAAATAATTTGTTATAAGGCTTAAGGGAGATTTGGTGTCATTTGAAAATAGTTATTTCTTCAAAGAATGCCCTAAATACATAACTACATTGCAGTTTTCAAGTGGTATTTCAAAATTATTCTTCTAGACTCATGTGAATTAATTTTAATCTGCTAGTTGCTAGTCAGAATTTTAAAGTTCAAAATGGAATAATTATGACTTTTAGAAGAATTAAGTCATTTTGTGAAGCATAATTGCAAACAGTATCTCTTAATAGATAGACTTAGTTTAAAGGCTTATTTTGTAACAATAAAACTCAGCACTGAATATATGAGGTTTTGCTTTATTTGGGGTTTTTGGCTTTTTGGTTTTTTAAGATAGGGTTTTCCTGGAACTCACATGGTAGACTAGGCTAGCCTTGAATTTATAGATCCACCTGCCTTTGCCTCCTAATGTTGGGATTAAAGATAGGTGCCATCATGCCCTACCTGTATGCATTCTATGAGTTATTAATTTAGGGGATTACCTCTAGTTGAATGTGCGGGTTTATGTGGGACCCTGGCTGTGGGCCCATATTTCATACAAAATATTTACAGGCAGGCTCACTGGCCACTGGGCAGCTGCAATCCTGCCAAACAAGCAAGATAGCGACCTAACAAAGGCCAAAATGTATTGCTCCTTCTCCTTTGTTATAAGGTAGATCGCTTGGGGAGAGGTGTTTTCCAAAGCTGGTGACTTAAGCTGCAGGAGTTTCGCTAGCCCGGTGTTCCTTGGAAAGAGAATATTAATGAGTATCCACTTTGGTTTACCTGGAGGATAAAAGGTGTTTTGTATAATAAACGCTGGTAGATCTTCAGGAATGGAGGAAGCCTGAGATGCCCTGTTGGGACCATTTGGAGTCCTGGCCTCCAGCTGCTCTTCCCTGCTAGCGATCTTTACTTTCCTTCTGATCTGAGTTACCGAAAGCTGTGTCAAAGTTGTTTACCAGCTCTGCTTCACGAGCACCGTGTTGCCTTGGCCTTAAGGATCAGAGGATAAGGTTTTCACCTGTTGGCCCACTCGACTGTTGGGTATATAAGCCTACATGGTGCTCTTGAATAAAGGGCTTCTTGCCAGTGACTTAGAGGTCCTTGTCTCTGTCTGTCTGTCTATCTGTCTGTCTGTCACTGTGTGTTTCAACCTCCAGCCCCTTGCCCGAAGCTGGCGAACTGTATGGTAGCGCATAGAGTGCAGACAGGCGTTGTGCGCTGTAATGCCCTTCCGAGATGACTGTGAGAAGGCTGTATAAACTGTGTCTCGTTATTTCTTGCGCCTCCGTACCAGTCCAGTTATGGAAAAACATTTCAGTGTTGGGGCCTATGGGCCCTGACACCTGGCACGAGATGGAATTTTGAAATGAATTAGAAAAAAAAATCACAGCATTTATAATTTTAAACAAATATTTTAATTACAGAAAAATAAATGTAGTTTGATATTAATAAGTAAAATTACTCAATGTGTGATAAACACTTTCAGTGTAGATTTTATAAAACATACAAAAATAGTCATTTCTGTGGATAATTCTTTTCAGATATTTATTATGAACGTATCTATGCCATTATGTTTAGATAGCAGTAAGTACATATATATATATATATATATATATATTTCCAATAAAGATATGGATGTTAAAATATTCATTATAAATAATGCTGAAAAAATTTTCAAATATTTTTAAAGACTCAAAGATTTTCTAGTTTCTACAACATATAATTAAAAACAATTAATATGCTAAAGTGAAGTTGGGGAGTTGTTAGTCTTGGAAAATAGCTAAATCAAACTTCATATATCATTAAATTTGTGTACTCTGTTGGGTTAGCAAGTTTGTACTTACATATATTCCTTGGAATTTCTACAATGTTGTTTACTTTTAAATTTATCATTACACTAGAATAAACATCCAACTGTTAAGTTGGTTTGATGAAAAATAAACCTCATCAATAGTCTAATAGTTATAAATGAAAATAGCGCGATTTCTGACGCTATTAGAATTGAAAGATAGCCACCAGCTAGCTGCAAACCCTGAGATCTACAAAAGTGACCATCTTGCATGAATGCTGCTCAAAAAACCTAAATGTGTATTCTGGCTATGCCAGTTACTTCCTCTATAACATTAAAGACATTACTTGAATCTCAATTTCTTCATCTGTAAAGTAGCTAAGTCCCATGTTTGTTTGAAGATGAACTGAGATAAAGTGACTGTTGGTTCCACATTTATCATCTGTCTGTGATTCTCTGTGTGTAACGACCCCATGAGATGTAGAAGCTCCATGCAACTGCTTTGATTCTTTGGAATCAGAACACCTAAGGCTGAGTATAGTCTTTTAACATACACACACCCTGCTTTTTCTCCTTTCCCACAGCTGAGCACCTGTGATGTGTTCACAGTAAAGCATAAATAAATGTGAATGACCTGATGAGAAGCAAGATCAGGCCAGGCCCCATCTCTTCCCTCCTCTTGTACTTGTACAATCACTTCATCTCTCTGAGCGGAAAGATGAAAATCAACATTTTCTCTGAACTTTCTTTTTTTTTCTTTTTGCAATTATTCCAACACACCCGGTGGAATATTAATGTCCTGCTTGCAGAAATAAATAATTATTGACCAGAAAACAAATAGACACAAACTTTAATCAATAATCATTTTGAATTATTTATGTGACATCCTTTAGTTCTAATTGCTAAAAGTGAAAGCATTTTTAACTCTACTTGGGTGGGAAAGAATGTTTATAATACAAAATTTTCCTAATTTAATGTAAAGGGAACTAGAATCTTGTTATAAAATGATGAAAATAGCTTTTATCCTGTTTCTTGTTCTCAGGCTGAATCTACATTTTTTTTTTTCATTTCTGCTTGTGCCTGTGGCTCTGCCTCTTTCGTCTTTCCCATGTAAAACGAACATTTTTTGCCTAAGTAGTTCCTGGAAGTCAGGTGCCTTGATGTTGGAGGCTGCCCCTTCTAATCCCTCTGGGTTAACTCAATTAGCATTAGAGGAAAATTCCAACTGACCAGTTTTGGGCTTAATGTCTTTCCATTTCAATAAAGTTCATAGAACAGGTGTTTACACGAAAGCGATGACAAGATTTGAGGATCAAAGGAGGTTAACTGCATAGGTCAGGAGGATTTCTACTACTGAGCTTTTTTTTTAAAAGGAAAATGTATGATTCATAGAAAGAAAACAAAATGTTAGCACAGACTGAAACAAATTCTGCCGTGTTATATCTGACTTTATTTAAAATTTCCCACACCAGATTTCATATTCCAATACTACAGCAAAAATGTGGCCCATTTATGAGAGTTCAATAAACTATCATGCAAAGCTTTCTAATGATACAGGGGTAGTTCCTAATCTGGTTACAGAAGATGGCTAGTTCAGGCTACCTATCCACTATTGCCAGAAATCTTAGCTGGGGGTCACCCTTGTAGATTTGTGGAAGTTTCCTTTGCACCAGGTTTCTACCTGACCCCAAAGTACCCCACCCCATCAAGAAATCTCTCTTATTACTCTCAAGCTCAGGGAATCCTACTGAAGAGAGGAAGGAAGGATTGTCTGAGCCAGAGTGCCAAGAGAACCCACAGGAACAACTAAACTAGGTACATAGGAGCTCACAGATTCTGAACAGACAGCTAGGGAGCTGCATGTGACCAACCTAGACCCTCTACATACAAGTGTGTAGCTTGATCTACCTGTGGGACCCCTAGTTTTTGGAACAGGGTCTGTCTCTATCACTTTGGCTGCCGTTCCTCATACTTGGTGGCCTCGCCCAGCTTTAATAGAAGGTCGAGGAGCACAGTACTACCTCAATTTGATACACCATGCTTTGCAGACACCCATGGAAGTCCTGCCCCTTTCTGAACAGAAAGAGAGGAATAGTGGATGGGGGGACAGGGAAACATGGGGGACAGGAGGAGAAGAGGGAGGGGAAACTGCAGGTGGGATGTAGAATAAATGAATAAATTTGATGAATAATAATAATAAAACAATATCTGGTAGTATAAACAGCACATTTGTTGTTGACTGGCTTCACTTGCTCTGTTTAAACGAATAGGACACAGCATTTAGCTCCATCCTATTCAAAGCTGTGAACTATCATTGAATCACAGCCTAGTGGGTTCCAGTGGCTTTTGTGACCATGTCAAAATCTGTACACATGCACCTTGATGTTTGTGTATAAAATACTCTTTGACAAAGGGCTTAGTTTTGTAAGTTAAATATCACATTACAGTATAATAAATTATTCTAACTAAAATCCCAGTAGGTTGTAGTCAATGTCTCGGTTGTGAGTAAAGAGAAGATGTGGCATACAGATTATTATGAACACATTTGGGGACAGTGTGTTAGTGATATTTAATATCATTTTCAATACGGGATATTAGTATTTAAAACACATTACAAACGTATAGAATTGGTAGTATTATACAACTGCGAGATTGTTTCTACCTTCAGTTCTTCTGTTTCCTAGTCCATCCTTTCTCAGAGATATCTTCTTCTCAAATACTTAGTTACTCCATGTTTTCAGATTTTTAAATATATACAAATCATTTATATGTCATTTAAAATGCTCCTGTTCACATCATGCCTACAAAGGCTTTTACAATATTTAATAAAACAAAATGCTCTTATTAGTAAGCTACAACGTGTTCCTCTGCTGAGTTTACAGAGGTGGGTTGTTTCTAGGTCTAAAAATACATCATCATAATGATTTTCTAAATCACCATGGGAAGGTAAGTCAGAGCAGCTGTTCTCCAAATGTAATCGACTTCCACAAGGCAGAAAGCGATAGAGAATAACAAAGAAATAGCTGTTGATCATTTTCAACAGCATTGTTATGGATTTATTGGTATTGGTTTCTCTGGCTGAAGAGAATGCTTGTGTGTATGTCAATACAACTGGACTAGGAATGTTTGTCCCTTTCTTTCTAATATATCTTTTGAATATTACACCACAAGATAACAGTTTACAAATCATAGTGTGAAAGTATATAGAGAATTTAATTTAGTTACTTTTGTGTTGTACTATCTTGCAAAAAGAGGCAAAGTTAAAATCCAAGAAATTTGTTATATTGCAAATTGAATGAAATGGAGTGTTTTGCTGTTAGAATATTATATCTCAAAAACTTAAAATAAATGATTTTTAGAAAGTATTTCAAGTAATTGATTATGGAATCTTGCTGTAAACAAACATGATGGTATCATTTTCATAGCCCTTTAAAATACATTATTTCTTCTTCAGAAAGGTATCTGGAAATTAAAATGTAGCAAAGCTTCGTTTCATTTTTTCCCCTATGATTATAAATAATTGAATTCCTAATATTTGAAAGAACCCATTTTAACAGGACCAAGTTGGTTTTTTTTTCCAACAGTGAAAATTCACCAATATACTTAACAAAAATAGTTACCGTAGTTACAAATAAAACCAGTCAAGGGCAGAAAACAAATAACTCATTAATGAAACAAATGACAGCTTATCAAATTAAGTCCAATACTGAACCAAAATAATGTATCATAAGCAAATAAGTTTATGTTGTATTATAGAAAGATTTTTCTAAATTGTACAAAGCTATCAATACTGAGATAAAAAGACAGCGACAGCATCATTTTAATTTTCTGAGAATTTTATATATGAGTGCTGTATTTATGCATCTTACCTCTCTATTTCTCCCTCCAATGCCTCCTGGTTGCCTCTCAAATTCATAACTTACTACCTCTCAAATTCATAACATCTTCATATACATGTGTGTGTTTGTTGGTGTGTCACCTGGCTTTGTCGTTGCTTAGGTCTTCCTTTGTTATTGTCAGAGGTACCGTCATGTGATTTTTGCTCCCTAGTTGCTGTGACTGGAGTGAAAATTAACGTTGACAGCTGAACAGGATCCATGGCACAGGATGTCCAGTTCATGGGCACATGCCATGAAATGGCTTGGATTAGGTCATATGGTGGATCTAGCTTCAACATTTTGGAAATCCTCCACACTGATTTCAGTATTGACTGTGCAAGCTTGCAATCCCACCAATAGTGAGTAAACTTTCTATATATCCTTGTCAGTATTTGTTGTCAAAACAACAAAACAGTATTGAGAAAAAAAAAGAATTATAATGCACGGATTACCATAATAGAGTTCAAGCTATTTTACAAAGATATAAAGATAAAAACAGCATGGTTCTGGCTCAAAAACAGACATGTATAAAAAAAAAATGGAACAAAATAGAAAACCTGCACATGGATTCATGCAACTATAATATGGTATTTGGAAAGGAAGCCAAAATACACACTAGAGAAAAGACTGCCTTGGGCAGTGATGAAGCACTATGAGCAAAACAACTTTGAAAGGAAAGAGTTTATTTGGCTTATACTTTTAAATCATTGTTCCTCTTTGAAGGAAATCAGGACAGGAGCTCAAACAAAGCCGGAACATGGAAGCAGGCTCTGATGCAGAGGCCATGGAGTAGTGATGCACTTTGCTCCCCATGGCTTTCTCAATCTGTTTTTTTTTTGTTGTTGTTGTTTTGTTGTTTTTTTTTGTTTTTTTATAGAATCCAGGACCACCAGTCCAGGGATGGCCCCACCCACAATAGCTGAGTCCTCCCACATCAATCACTAATTAAGAAAATGTCCTACAGACCTGCCTACAGCTTGATATTAAGGAGATGTTATCTTAATTGAGGTTCTCTTCTCTTAGACGACTTTAGTTTGTATCAAGTTGACATAACACTTACCAACAGATACAGCATCTTCAATAAATAGTACTGTTAAAACATTATGTCCACATGTATAGGAACAGAACTAAGCTCACATCTCTCACCCTACACAAAAATCAACTCTAGTTTAATCAAGTTGAATCAAAGAATTAATTGTAAATCCTGGAACACTGAAATGTTATTTTGATTGATATGAATTAAACTCAGATCACACAAACTGAGAATGATCTTCTTACGTATTCATATCTCAATATCTAACATTATTTTTAATTGTACAGGAAAAATATATTTGACTGTGAATGTTACAGGAAATTATTTATTCCATGTTCAGAAATACAGGTGCAATCTACACAGGTCAAAAACATTCCTAGCCAGGTGGTGGTAGTGCATGCCTTTAAGTCCAGCACTTGAGAGGCAGAGACAGTTGGATCTCTGTGAGTTTGAGGCCAGCCTAGTCTACAGAGTGAGTTCAAGGATACCTAGGACTATTTCCCATGGGAAGTTTGTCTTGAAAAAAATGAAAACAAAAGACAAATATAGCCGGGCGGTGGTGGCGCACGCCTTTAATCCCAGCACTTGGGAGGCAGAGGCAGGTGAATCTCTGTGAGTTCGAGACCAGCCTGGTCTACAAGAGCTAGTTCCAGGACAGGCTCCAAAACCACAGAGAAACCCTGTCTCGAAAAACCAAAAAACAAAAACAAAAACAAAAAAAAACAAAAAAAAAAAGACAAATATATATATATATGTGTGTGTACATATGTATATATATGTATATATACATACACACACACACACACACACACACACACACACACATATATATATATATATATACATACACACATACCCAAAGGGAGAACAAAACATAAACTTTACTTATTTTCAAGTTAGGTTAACTCAGCCCTCCAGCCCTTCAAATGTTTTGGTTATGAGTGTGCACCAACATGCCAGGCTAAGACTTCTGATAAAATTCCAAATCAGTAAAAATGTAAAGTAACCCCAAACAAACAAGCAAAAACTACCCCTCTAATTATCTTTTAGTGGTTGACTGCTAATTAAAGAGTATTTATTGAGTGGTTACATAACATCGTACAGAAAGCTGGCATAAAACAGCAGACTGATTTCTTTACAAAAAGTTTCATTACCTTTTTCTCCATATTTAGAGGTCAAGAATGTAACAAGTTTGTGTGTGTGTGTGTGTGCGTGCATGCGTGTGTGTGTGTGTCCAGTGACAAACACTGAGACACAAGTCCATTGCTAATGGACTTGGCTAGCAAAGAACTTGCATGCCCTTCCTGGGGTACTCTGCCCCACAACCTGGCTAGACATCTGTGACTCTGATTCTGTGCATAACTGCAAAGCTCCAAACTTATGATCTATTTACAAAAAGCCTTTTGTCTAGTTTGAACTTACTTTGAGGTGAAAGTGAGCTAATCGTGTGCAGGTAATCTGAGCAAAAGAACACGTCAGGCTAGTAAGTGTCCACAGTCCTTGTAGAACAAATGGATCCAGTTGTGAAGCATGCTGTAATTCTATATATCAACACTAAATAACTAAATAAAAAAATCATCTTCCTGACCACCCACAGATATATATGCTCATAAAAATGAGATGTAATCAAGGTATTACATATACATATCACGTGAGATTACACTCTACAATGCAGGTATTAGGGAGATACCAAGCTGCTTTATCAAAAGTGAATAAGAGTTTCCAGGAACAATATTTCTGCAGGCCTTCCCTGGACAGGATTAATCTCTATCAGAGTCACTTTTCTGGTGGGCGGACATTTGAATTATCAGTTGCCATATGCTGAATATTATCATAGCCTATGACACATAAGGGATTAAGCTGTTTTTTTTTTCAGAAATTAAGCAACATCCCTATAATCAGAAATCAAAGGAAGTCTTATGTCTCACAAGACTGAAATTTCAGCAAAAATTTTAAGCTCCATTACAGTTACTTATGCCTCATTAAATAATTGTTAGTGTCTTTAGCACTCTTAAGTCAAGCTAAGAAAAATCATACTTTAAAAAATTCTTGTTATGCTTTTAGGCTCAAAAGACTGGTTAAGCATTGAAAGCTAATTAACTTTGGATCATTTAACATCCTTTCTTTATGGTTGATAGAACACTTATATTGTTAAATCAATATGGAGACAATTAAATAGTTTTAAATATTGTCAGACTTTGTTCAGCTTCATTCATCCAATTGGTCATCAGAAGACAGTAAATACAGCTGTACCTTTGTTCAATTTTAAGGAAACTTACTGTAGAACACTGATTAAGTTCTAACACTAATTCTTACCTCTATTAAAGTCAATTGCGTAACTATTCCAATTTGGAAATGAAGATGCTAAGCAATGAAAGCAGAATTGTTTTCCATGCCAACCTATGTTCAATGTCAAACACATGTGCTAAAACTTTGGGGTGGCAGTGTGGCATGGTGGTGGAATGTTTGCATAATCATGGCTTCTAAACTTAATTAAGAAAAAAAAGAATGATAGAAAAAGAAATAGCTACCACACATATTAGTTTCACACCTTAGATCTACAAATAAATAAAAATATGATTGGCCAACTATGTCAGGTCTGCTAATTTTGTATGTATAATAACTTGTCACTGAAGAGACTGAATGACTAAGGGTCTGACATGCAATGTGGCCCTGAAGCACGAATGCTTAACTCCTAGTCACTTTTCAGAAAACTACTTCTCCTAAGAGTGTTTTTAATCATAATTCCTTTCATTTAAGTAAGTATATTATTAAGATTATGGTGTTTTAATGGTGAAAATTGAAAATTTAAAAATTCCTATTTCAGAGCTAGACAGATAATTCAGCGGTTAAGAGTGTTTGCGGCTCTTGCAGAGGACTAGGCTTTATTTCTTTTTTTAAAAATATTTTATTTATTATGTATACAATATTCTGTCTGTGTGTATGTCTGCAGGCCAGAAGAAGGCACCAGACCCTATTACAGATGATTGTGAGCCACCATGTGGTTTCTGGGAATTGAACTCAGGACCTTGGAAGAACAGGCAATGCTCTTAACCTCTGAGCCATCTCCTCAGTCCCCTAGGCTTTATTTCTTAGCATGGGCATGGAGACTTCCAATCATCTGTCACACCAGCTCCTGGCGTCCAGCTCTTTCTTCTGGACTTCACAGGCACCAGGGACAGACATAAAGCCATCCATATTTGTAGAATATTTGTAGTATATAAATATTTTTAGAATTAAACCTCTTACATATAAAAACATTTTAAAGCATTACATTGATTTTTCAAATGCCTAGCATGATCATTCAGTGATCAGATATGATCCAATCATGAAAGACCTTGTATTTGTTCCTTACCTGCCCTCTACCAGGGAAAGGACCCGATACTGGGACAAATCCTGGCTCCCAATCCTTAATAACTCTCCTACTTTAACTATTAAGTGCAGTAAATAATGAGATTCAAATAACAGACCAACTTTATTTTTTCTGTAATAAAGTCCTTTCTTCCTCCAGCCTCCAATATAAACAGTCTGGTAAACAGTTCAGAACAGAAGTCATCTATATGATATGCGTTTCTTTGAATGAATTCAAGAATGCAAATCAACACTTCCATTCTTTGCTCATAGGATATGATGTAATTTGTTTTTTACTGAGAAGGGACATCCCATCACAAGCCTTTTTCATAAATAGTGCACAGATGTGGCGGTCCTCGTAACACTGCAAAGTCTATCTCACATTGTCTTGCCTGTTTGTTACTTATTCAGGCTGCAAGATTTTGCAACAATCAATCATTGTAAATGTATTATTCAGGGTTCTCTAAAGGAACAGAACTTATAGAATGAATATAAAAGATGGAGAAAGAGAGAGAGAGACAGACAGAGACAAAGACAGAGAAATTATTAGCATGGCTTATGGGCTGTTGTCTTGTTAGTCTAACAATGGCTGTCTACTAATGGAAATTCCAAGAATTCAGTAGCTTACTGTCCATGAAACTAAATGTCTAACCTGGGCTTCAGTATATGTTGGAATCCCAGAGAAGGATATCCAATGTCCGTGAAGGAATAGACTTACTAGATAGGTGAAAGCAAACAGGCAGAGGGAAAGCATCCTTCTTCGATGTCCTTTACAAAGGCAACCAGTAGAAGGTGTGGAACAGATTAAAGGTGGATCTTCACACCTCAGAAGATTCAGACTAGAAGTGAGTCTTCCCACTTCAAATGATTAATTAACAAAATACCCAAAAGGTGTTCCCAGCCACTTGGAATTTAGTTAATTTCAGATGTAATGAAGTTGACAACCAAGAACATCCATCACACTTGGTTAGCATATCATCATTAAAATGCAATGATATATTTTGAAGAGTAATATTGCATTCAAGATCCCCCTGGACCACACAGAACTAGGAGCAGAAGTGTTGAATTATGTGAGACAGTCAGATAGTCTGTCATTTCTGAATGTGATTATCTTTATTGATAAGAATGCTAAAGAAATCAACACAGGTATGTGAACAGATATTAATCTTTCTCCACTAAAATTCTGTTTTGCTTCTTAGATAAGTTTGGTAAAATCCCCTAATCAGGCATAAAGCAATGTAACATCATTCACAGCCAAGAAATAAATTAATGGTGGATAAAATAAGAACACCAACTCACTTAAAATTTGCAAGTCATTTGATAATGACTCGTTGTCTTCCAGTATTGTAGAACAAAGTATTGCATTAAATACTGTTGTAGATATGCCATTATTTAATGTAATAACTTGATCAACTGTAATGACTCTTATAGGAACAAACCTTAAAAAGTATTTTAATTTCTAAGAATACATTCTAAGAACAAAGAAAGCAGGCTATATTTTTTTTTTTTTGTTTAGCTGGTTTTCTTTTTTCTTCTTTTTTTTTTTTGTGGACATAAAATGTTCCAAAAGTTCACGTGTTGATGATTTGGTGCCCAGCTGTTGGTGCCATAGAAATGTGGTGTGAACAAAACTGTCAGCCTCACAAATGAATGAGATAGCAGAACGAGAGGTCTTACTGGAGGAAGTTAGTCACAGGGTCATGACTTTAAAAGAAAAACAAATCTTTTTTCTTTCTCAGATCTCTCTTTTTCTCTGCTCCACAGCATTGTGAAGGCAGCAAGTTTATTCGCCAGGCTTTACTGCAATGACGACCCACATCATCAGAGCTGAGGAAACAATGAAGCAAATCAGCTGTGAACTTCAGTCTTTCAAACTCACACCTAAAACAGGTTTGCTCCTGAACGGTTTCTGTTAGGTCCTTTTTTTTTTTTTTTTTTTTTTTTTTTTTAAATCATGAATGGGAAACCTTAATAACACATCAAGCTCCTAATGAATGTCCCATATCATGACACAGACCATATATCTGGATTTCTTCTGGCCTCAAATGCTACTTTTGACCACTAAATCATGGGACAATTTTTGGTCTTTGGCTTCAGTTCACAGCTTACATATCATTACTCTTAGAACAGCTGAGTATTTCCCAACTCTTTCTCCAGGCAACACCACTTTGCGAATATTTGCATCACCAGATTTCTGCAACTCGTTTTGTCAAGGCCATTTTATTCACACCAGGTCTGTTATTTCTCCTTTGGGGCTGTTTGAGTATAAAATATATTTCTTGTTTTCAACTCATGGACATAATAAGTTGTTATTTTCCAGATAATTGTGCACCACCAGTGTCTGTGGCCAAAGATAAGTAATCTTATGGCGTGTAAGACAGTTGAGGAAGGGCGATCCTAGTAGAAAGAATTCAGGGAGATTTAGAGATTCCAAGTTCTTGGTTTTAAATTCTTTTCATTGACATGTTTCTGTACATTAGGTTTCTGAATCTATGAACAACTGTTAGTGAGGGTCCCTCGAGGTTCCCACATTTAACTGACATTGTGATGTTATAGTCCTTATAAACATCTCTTATCACACATTTTATGAGTATAGGTGATAAGGAAACTGTCGAATGTCCACCAAAGCATTCCAAATCTTTCTCTTTAGCCAGGTTTTCAATGAGAAGTAAAAAATGTTCTCTTATTTCTCCTAGCTGCTGTTGGAGGCTTTCAGAAGCCAGAGATTTGACATCTCTGCTGTAGTAACAAACAATGCAGCAAGCACATCAGGAGAGACCTGTTTAAAAAACATAAAAGTTTCATTCTGTGCTTACTGGAGGCAGAATTGCCATGGAACAAGGAAGACAAGCAAGGAAGGCATTCCCACCCTCCCACCGGAACTCCAACTGAGCAAGTAAACAAGGAAGGTGTGCCTTCCAGCCCTCTGCCAGAGCCAGCATGAGCAGACCTGACTTCCTGAGTTACTAGAACCCTGACCCCGACTCCACCACAAGGAGTGACCGTGAGCCTTGTATCTACTGGTACCTGGAGGAGAGACCATTGGAGACATAGACCCAACTGCACCAATTGGAGGAAAAGATAGGTAGACAACATGGTAAGAACACACTCAACAACATAAAGAGCAACATGGCACCACCAAAAGTTAGTGACTCTACAACAGCAATTCTTGAACGCTGAAACACAAATGAAGCAGAAGAAGCCACCTAAAAAATAACTTTAGAAAAATGTTTGAGGCCCTTAAAGAGGAAATAAAAAGTTCCCTCAAAGAAGTGGAGGAAAAGACAAAAAATTAGAAGAAATCAACAAAACTTTTTAAAAAAAACAAGAAAAAAAAACCAATCAAATGGGAGAAGGAAACAATTCAAGACTTGAAAAATGAAATAGAAACAATAAAGAAACACAAACCAAGGGCATTCTGGGAATGGCAAATATGAGTAAACAATCAATAACCACAAATGCAAGCATAAACAGAATATAAGAAATGGAAGAGAGAATCTTAGGCATTGAAGATAGATTTGTCAATGGAAGAAAACATTAAATCTAACAAAAGCTTATCATAAAATATCCAGGAAATATGGGATACCATGAAAAGACCAAGCCTAAGAATAATAGAGATAAAAGAAGGAGAGGAAATCCAACTCAAAAGCACAGAAAATAAATTCAACAAAATCATGGAAGAAAACTTTCCCAGCCTAAAGAAGGATATGTGCATGAAGATACAAGAAGCTTACAGAACTACAAATCAACTGGACCAAAAAAAATTTTCTCACCACATAAAAATGAAAACACTAAAGATACAAAATAAGGAAAGAATATTAAGAGTTGCAAAGGAAAATGATTAAGTAACATAAAGGCAGACCTATTAAAATTACACCTGTCTTTTCAATGGAAACAATGAAATCCAGAAGGTTTTGGCCAAGTGTTAAGCAGACATTAAAAGACCACAATGCCATCCCAGACTACCATGTCCATCAAAACTTTCAATTACCCGTAGATGGAGAAAACATGATATTTCATGACAGAACAGGATTTAAACAATATCTAGACACAAATACAGGCCTACACAAAGTACTAGAAGGAAAATTCCAACTCAAGAAAGGAGTGTGGGGATTATGGGAGAGGGTAGAAGAGAAGGGGAGAGGATGGGAAGCAGATAAAAAATGTATAGCTCAATAAAAACAATAAGAAAACATGTAATTGGCATTTCATTAACTATCCCTAATACATGAATCAAGGAAGCTGACATTGCAACTATGTAAAAACACCATGTTGGTGGACATAAAATGTCATGCTGACCTCTTGGCTCAGTGCTTTCTTCAATACATTAGAAATTTTTCAAACACTATGAGACTCTTTGGGCTTGAAACTATAGTCTGCTCAAATCAGGAAATAATTAAGGCTTGGACAAAGCAGTAACTATCTTTTATAAAATGCTGTTGAGTCTATAATCTGTTCTACTTTCTTCTGAATACCTGAATGACATCCTTTGTTTCCATTTTAGCATTTAGGCTCTAAATTCTTTCCAGATTCTTACCAGACACCAGTATTGTTTTGACTCCTTGAGGACTCATATTCAAAAGTTAAAAATACTTTATGATTTTTATCTATAAATTACAATAAATTTAGCAGCTTCCCTTAGTCTTTGAAATTCTGTTGAGTAAAGTTAGACACAAATATCTTAATGTCCTCACTGCTCCCAAAGAATCTAACCTGATATACTTACCTCATTACTTTCCTAATAAACGACACCATGGGCAGTACCATGCTGTAAAGGAAAGCATTATACTTTTAAAAATGCCATTATTCTCTCAGTTATAGCAAGGACCAGTCTCAACACTGACACACTCAAATTCCCTCTGTCCCAGAATGTGAGAAAAAGCAGCACTTAGAAATAACATCCAGTGAAGGAAATGCTGTGTTTTTCTTTACATCAATGACAAAGACCTGATTTTTAAATAATAATACCATGAATTAAAATGCCTATTTTTAAAACAAATACAACTTTTTTTTGAGATAGATTGCCATGTTCTCTTCAGTCTTTGATCTAAAGTCTCCTACAAGCATAACATGGAGAACTTGATTTAACTAATGCGTGAGAATGAGATATAATTAGTATATCAATTATTCATATATAAATGTTTTCAGGCTACAAAGAATATGTATATAATTTGTCACATAAGCATGGCAATTTCTTCATAATATAAATATGCTTAGCAAATTATTTTCTCATAAAGCAAAGGTAAAATTAAGGCAAACTCTTACTGAAATATAAAAATATGCGAATTAGAAAAGCCCAAATTGGTTTTTCTTGTAGCCCTCAAAACACTATGTAATAGTTTCTAAATCATGTGATGTTTAATATCCATGTATTTGCATATAAATTACTCTTTAAGATACCTTTAATATTTATATGCAAGGATTTCTGAAAGATGCAGTGAATGTTAAAAGCAGCAATAAAACATCCCTAAGGCTTGAGAAATTGTTTCTTCTATGACTCCACCAATGAAGTCTGCATTAAATCTTCCTGGTTTATGCTCTCCAGTTGCATTTTTTCCTAATGCTCTCATGTCATAAACACAGCAGGCCAACAGCAAATCAAACTATGTTTATGTTGCTTCTAGTCACTAACATCTTAGCAAACCTTCTGGAGTAGGAATTTACTTGACAGTTTTATAGATAGTGGAGATGACCATATCTATGTAACTCCAAGTAACTATTCTGGCTCTAATTTGACAGCAAAGTCACATATGCATGTATTCAAACTAAGAAGACAGGAATGGATGACTGTTTCACAACATCAAAACCCTATTTTATGAGAAATTTAAACTTCCTACATCCCAGTATTTTGATCTAGATTCTCTTGTAGACCAGACTGGCCTCGAATTCTCCTAGAGAGGAAATGAAACCTTGTGATGCACAGTATGATGGATTGACTGGTGTCTATGTAAATGACATGTTCCAGGTGTGACTGCTAGCAGATGTGAATGTGACCTGATTTGCAACAATGTCGTGGTATGGATAATCAGCTTAAAGTAAAGTCATCATAACTTCACAAGGCCATAAACCTACATAATGCAGCCATAAAAAAGAGAGGAAATATAGAGGTTACATGGGTGGAAACCATGTGAAAATGCTAACAGATGCTGAAGAGATTCCTTTATAAGCTATGCAGTGCAAAGGGATGCTGAACACCATACCATAGGTGTTTAGAGGTGATGTCTTTTGATGCAATTCCAGGCTATCTAAAACTGTGACTTGGGATTATAGCTATTTTTAGTCATCAGTTTGTAGTCTGATATAACTTGCTAATCTAATAACCCTGGTTAGGGTTTTATAAGGTTCCTTGTTTGTAATTTAATACATTTATCAAAATGTATGGGTTATTTGTAAGTTTACTAAGTCAATGTATTGCAAACTGACAGCGTATCATTCTTAAAGCAATCTCTGAACAAGTAAAACAAAATCAGATGTATTTTTGGTGATTGTTATGAAGGCAGTGCACAAAAATTCTTATCAATATTCAAAGACCATTTTTCTCAGACTTCAAAACAAGTAAAAGAAGATGGATAGACCTGCAAAAGACCAATGGTAGCCAGACAATGCTGGAAAAAACACTTATAGGAGGAGTCGTAGTTAGACCAATGGTAGCCAGACAATGCTGGAAAAAACACTTATAGGAGGAGTCTTAGTTAGACCAATGGTAGCCAGACAATGCTGGAAAAAACACTTATAGGAGGAGTGTTAGTTAGAGTTTGCTATTGATGTGAAGAGACAACATGATTATGGAACCTCTTATTAAAATATTTCTTTGAAGGTGGTTTATTTAAAGTTCCAGAGGTTCAGTCCATTATCATTATGATGAGGAATATGACAGTGTGCAGGTAGACATGGTGTTGATACTGAGAAAGCTACATCTTGCAGTCAAAAGGAAGTTGACTGACTGTCACACTGAGGACAACTGAGAAAAACAGACCTCAAAGCCCACCCTCATAGCGGCTCACTTTCTCCAACAAGGCAATATCCACTAATAGTGCTATTCCCTTTGAGGGCTACTTTTTTTTTCAACCACCACATTCCACTACCTGGCCCCCATAAGCTTATAGCCATATCATAATACAAAAAATGCAGTCAAGAGGCCCTGCTCCTGTGCTGAGAGGATCCAGACATATGAGTGAGTGACCGTGCAGGTGGACAGTCCCAGGGAACTGAGTACAGGCCCCCTCCAACTCCCGAAGCTTTTCTGGCCATCCAGAGGGGTGTTTTCCTGCTGCTGGATTTCTTTAGCATATTACAGCCTGCTCCCAAGCACTCCTTTTCATCTGCAAGGTCCCTGGATCACCCAACTCAACCTGCTTCAGGGAGAGGGGATCTGAGAGCCAACTCCAGTATTGATGGGACCTAAGAGAGGACAGACCAAGAAAAATTCCCAAGTACACAGTCAGCGACAGCAAAGATTGGACCAAGATGCTAAGAAGACTCTTCTGGCCTCATTTGAAGGAAGAGATGGGCATCCAACAATGCAAGAATTCCTCCAACATCCTGAAAACAACATGATAACACCAGAATCCAGCAAACACACAACGAGAAGACTTGAACACCCAACCCAGAAGAAGCAGAAGAAATCTACTTTAAACATAACCTTATGAAAATGATCAAAACCCTTAAACAAGAAGTGAAAAACTCCCTTAAAGAAATGAAAGAGAAGACAAACAAAAGGTTAGAAGAAATTAATAAATCCCTCAAAAATACCCAAGAAAACCAAGAAAAAGCAATCAAACAAGTGAAGGAAACAGTTCAAGACCTGAAAACTGAAATGGAGGTAATGAAGAAAACAAACTGAGTGATGGCTGGATAGGGAAAATCTGGATAAACAAACAGGAACTACAGAGTTAAGTATAACCAACAGAATATAAGAGATAGAAGAAACAATCTCAGGCGCTGAGAATACAATAGAGGAAATAGACTCATTGATCAAAGAAAACAGTAAATCCAGCAAATTCTTTTTTTAATTTAATTTTATTCCTTTTTAATTAAAATTTCCGCCTTCTCCCCGTTTCCCGTTTCCCTCCCCCTCCTCCCACATATTGCCCCCTCCACCCATTCCCCTCCCCCTATCCCCACTCCTTTTCTCCTCCCCCCACTCCATTCCCCCTCCCTCTCGATACTGAAGAACAGTCCAAATTCCCTGCCCTGCGGGAAGACCAAGGTCCTCCCACTTCTATCTAGGTCCAGGAAGGTGAACATCCAAACAGGCTAAGCTCCCACAAAGCGAGTTCATGTATTAGGATCGAAACCTAGTGTCATTGTCCTTGGTTTCTCATCAGCCTTCATTGTCTGCCATGTTCAGAGAGTCCGGTTTCATCCCATGCTTATTCAGTCCCAGTCCAGCTGGCCTTGGTGGGCTCCCAATAGATTAGTTCCACTGTCACAGTGGGTGGGTGCACCCCTCGTGGTCCTGACTTCCTTGCTCATGTTCTCCCTCCTTCTGCTCCTCATTTGGACCTTAAGAGTTCAGTCTGTTGCTCCAAATTGAGTCTCTGTCTCTATCTCGATCAATCGCCAGAAGGTTCTAAGGTGATATGCAAGATATTCATCAGTATAGGATAGGGTCCTTTCAGGTTCCCTCTCCTCAGTTGCCCAAGGTACCAGCTGGGGACCTCTCCCTGGACACTTGCGAGCCCCTCTAGAGTCAAGTCATTGCCAACCCTAAGATGGCTCCCTTAATTAGGATATATATTTCTTTGCTCCCGTATCCACCCTTCCTATATCCCAACCATCCCATTCCCCCAAGCTCCTTCCATCCTCCCCTTCTCACGTTTCTCACCCCATTTTCCCTTAGCCCCATGCCACCTCACCCGCAAGTTCCCAGTTTTTGCCCGGCAATCTTGTCTACTTCCCCTATCCAGGCGGATGACTATACGTATTTCTTTGGGTTCACTTTCTTATTTAGCTTCTCTAGGATTACAAAATATATGCTCAATGTCCTTTATTTATGGCTAGAAACCAATTATGAGTGAGTACATCCCATGTTCCTCTTTTTGGGTCTGGGATACCTCACTCAGGATGGTGTTTTCTATTTCCACCCATTTGCATGCAAAATCCATGATGTCATTGTTTTTTACCGCTGAGTAGTACTCTAATATGTATATATTCCACACTTTCTTCATCCATTCATCCATTGAAGGGCATCTAGGTTGTTTCCAGGTTCTGGCTATTACAAACAATGCTGCTATGAACATAGTTGAACAGATACTTTTGTCATATGATAGGGCATCTCTTGGGTATATTCCCAAGAGTGGTATTACTGGATCTTGGGGTAGGTTGATCCCAAATTTCCTGAGAAATCGCCACACTGATTTCCAAAGTGGTTGCACAAGTTTACATTCCCACCAGCAATGGATGAGTGTACCCCTTATTTCACAACCTCTCCAGCAAAGGCTATCACTGGTGTTTTTAATTTTAGCCATTCTGACAGGTGTAATATGGTATCTCAAAGTTGTTTTGTGCATGGTGACAGATATGGATCTATTTTCATTCTTCTACAGGTTGACAACCAGTTCTGCCAGCACCATTTGTTGAAGATGCTTTCTTTCTTCCATTGAATACTTTTAGCTCCTTTAGCAAAAATCAGGTTTTCATAGGTTTGTGGGTTAAAATCAGGGTCTTCTACTCGATTTCATTGATCGACTTCTCTGTTTTTATGCCAATACCAAGCTGTTTTCAATACTGAAGCTCTGTAATAGAGTTTGAAGTCAGGGATGGTAATGCCTCCAGAAGTTCCTTTATTGTATAAGATTGTTTTGGCTATCCTGGGTTTTTTGTTTTTCCATATAAAGTTAATTATTGTCCTCTCAAGATCTGTGAAGAATTTTTATGGGATTTTAATGGGGATTGCATCTGTATCGCACATCTGGACCGAACGGCTGGATCGCACATCTGAATCGCACATCTGGATTGAACATCTGGAACGAATATCTGGATTGCACATCTGGAACAAACATCTGGAGCGCACATCTGGATCGAAACATCAGGATCGCACATCTGGATCGAACATCTGGATCGAACATCTGGACTGCACATCTGGATCTCGAACATCTGGATCTCGAACATCTGGATCTCGAACATCTGGATCGCAAATCTGGATCGAACATCTGGATCGAACATCTGGATTGCACTTCTGGATCACAAGCAATCAGAAACATCCTCTGTGATAGTTAACCTCCACAGTGCTAGAAAGTGCAATGCAGGGTTCTTGAGAAGAAAAGGTATCAAGAGTTTTACCCAGTTCTGAATCATATATCTTATGATAAATGATGTGCCAGACCAGTGATAGGAAATGCCTCCTTCTGGGCAAGACATGGCTGTCACAATCATGATCTCACATCACATACATAAGCCCCACATAAGATCAAGTCATCTGAAATCCCAGCATAAATGGCATGCATTATCTCCAGTCCTATCCAGATGTTGAAGAGCTATTGACAGTGGATAGGTCCTGAGATAGAATCATTCTTTCTTTAAAAAAATGACTCATGGAAGGTTTCCCATGCTCTACTAGATGGATTCACACTCATTCATATATGAGCATCTCTCATTGAATTTAATGGACTGAAAAACAGTGTCATTGAATTGAATAGAAAATGAAGTCTTTAAGTATCATAGTATCAACATTTATTACGAGTAGAGTAATATATAGAATAGTGTCTTCGTTAAGGTTCTACTGTTGTGAAGAGACATCATGACCACAACAATTCTTTTAAAAAAAGAAAACATTTAATTGTTTACAGTTTCAGAGGTTCAATCCATTGTCATCATGGCAGGACAGGTCAGAAAACAGACAGACACAGTGCGGGAGAAGGAGCTGAGAGTTCTTCATTTTAACTGGCAGGCAGCAGAAGGAGTCGGTGTGCTACTAGGTAGGCTTGAGCGTCTATGAGACCTCAAAGTCCACCCCCACAGTGACACACTTACTCCAGCAAAACCACACCTACCTCAGCAAGGTCACATCTCCTAATAGTACCACTGCCTATGGGTCAAGCCTTCAAACACATGAGTCTATGGAGCACTCATATTCAAACCACCACAAGTTGAGGATATTACTGGAATTAAACTAAATTACTACTGAGTGTGTCACACAGTGATAATATTGATAGAAATGATACAGTTATAAAAAAATATTCATATGCTAAGAATTGTCTTTTTAGAAGCTGTGGTAATTTAGAAAATTTAACTAATCCTTCAGTAAAGTTTCCTTGAGTGCTTATGACAGTTATAAACATTTACGCAAAAGCCCTGAAACTAGATGCCTACAGGGACAAGTTCTAGAAATGAAATTCTTACACTTTTAATAAAACACAACTCATGGGTATGATTTTAATTTGTATTATGATATAAAGTTTATCACATTTAATTTTCTTGTTATTAGTTTTTTTTTATATGAAGCTATGTGGCAATCCAGAGAAGTTACTACTAAATTAAAACCGATTTGTCATTAGAAGTAAAAGTTTAAATATTTAGAGAGTTTATAACATTATAAAAATGTAAATAGTGTATCTTACAAGTTTTAAATATTTTTTTACCTCTTGTAGATTTTATCCCCTTACACGGGCCCTTAGAATTCACTGTGCTAAACGATGTGAATAAACCAGTTGTTCACACACAGGTTGGTGGAGACATTGTGAATAAACAGAAATCTAATAAAATTTAGAAATTTATTATATCATCAATTCAGTCTTCAAAACATTCACTCAAAGTTTCATACAGCCGAAGGGAATCATGGATATTCAAATATAATGCTTGTCATAATGTCATCTGATTATAAAATTCTCACGCAGTGGAGCTGCTGTGGCAAGTCAGGACAAAGTCAAAGCTGAGTGCAGGCAAAAATGAGGCTGCTCCTCAGAACATAAAATGAGGCAATGAGTCTGAGAAACAGCTTGCAAGTCTTCAGCAAGAAAAGTCTGAGACAGATGAACCCTTTCTTTCTCTGGAAAAGTAAAACTTAGGCTTATCACGTCGACCAGACTCTACAAGCTTTTTTTCTGAATGAATGAAAACATATAGCTGTTGAAAGATGTACCTGTATTGAAAGAAATGTTCTCTGAAGTGGTCAGATCTGAAAACACCACCAATGTGTATTGGTCAATGAATGAACAAATTGTGGTAATAAAAATTCATCAATAACAAGAAAAAATTTCAGTATGTGACACTATTTGAATTAGCACCAACATGTTTATACTAAGAGGAAGAAACCAGACTATAAAATACATAGTATATTGTCCCACTTGTATATAATTCAAGAAGTTTATTCTTCTCTTATACAATACATCCCAAACACAGTTTCCATTTTATCCACACCTCCCAGCTCTTCCTACTTCCCCTTTCCCCCACTCACCCTCCATTTCCTCTTCAGAAAAGAGCAGGCCTCCAAGAGATGACAACCAAACAGGACAAAAAAAGATACAAGAGGAAAAAGCAAGAGCCCTCATATTGAGGCTGTACTCAAAACTGAATAGGAGAATTTAAGGTGTTTTCCTGAGAAATGACCTAGACTGTCTATAAGGGATAAATTATGAATGAGCAAAATAAAACTGATGGGAATAAATAGATAATTCTATTGTTTCAATCGCAGTAATACTTGGGTTTAAGTAATTGTCACAACTTATCAAATTGTGTAGTTAAATATGTGTTTTGATATACCCCAATAGTATATCAATACAATTGAGAAAAATTCAACAGGCCAAAATCTTAGCAACAGCTAACAGAAGTTTTGTGCTCTATCTACATACAAAGTTGGCACATGGAAATACGCTATCATACTCAAACCCTGTAAGGAAGTGTGTGCATTCTGTCCTCCTTTTACAGATTTTATTTTAGTAGAGTTAACATAGGAACCATTACAATGAGTATATGCATATATTTAAATAGAATAAAATACTGTTATGCTATTGGGAAAGAACTAAAAGTAAATAAGACTCCTTTATTAGTACTCAGTGTTAATGTGGCATAATGGCCATTTATATACACATTTTAACTAAATGCCCTTCGACCGAAAAATGGGTAAGGAAAATGTGGTACATTTACACAATGGAGTACTATACAGCAGAAAAACATAATGATATCTTGAATTTTGCAGGCAAATGGATGGAGCTAGAAAACATCATTTTGAGTGAGGTAACCCAGACGCAGAAAGACAATTATCACATGTATTCACTCATAAGTGGTTTTTAAACATAAAGCAAAGAAAACCAGCCTACAATTCACAATCCCAGAGAACCTAGACAACAATGAGGACCCTAGGAGAGACATACATGGATCTAATCTACATGGGTAGTAGCAAAAGACAAGATCTCCTGAGTAAATTGGGAGCATGGGGACATTGGGAGAGGGTTGAAGAGGAGGGCAGAGGTAGGGAATAGAGCAGAGAAAAATGTAGAGCTCAATAAAAATCAATTAAAAATCAATAAAAAATAGTATGCAGACACAACAATATAATATTTTAATAAGACATGTAATTTTTACTCACTTTAAAAATTATTTACTAACATTATTGAATAGTATTTGTAAGGATGTGTTTTTTAAATATGTAATCAGAAAACAGAGATTTGACACACATTTACACAAGTAAATGAAGAACAGTAGGGCTATAGAACTCTAAGTCCTACATAAAACAGAGCAGTTTATCTTATATGCTTACTCCATCATTAAGAGAACCATAATACTATTATACATGACTATGCACATGGGAACAGGCATACAATTTATTACATATTACATCCTACCACCTTATATTGTTAGTATTTGTTATAAGATTGGAAGGCTTTGATATGCATTGGTTACAAATCTTTAGTACTATATGTTGCTTGGGATGGAATTTGGCAAGCAGGAGAAATATAAGTGGTTTTGAAAACTTTCAGGAAATGCATGCATTATTTGTAATTTAAATGATAATAAAATTGATTGGTAAGGAATGTGGCACTTGTGTTACCTATTATATGAAAAATTCCACTAGCTAAAAATATATGTATAATGTCATCTCATTTTTAAAGAAATTGCACATGCATATGTATTAATAAGCTTTAGCTATTTTTGATACATTTACAAATCTTTATGAGTACTGATTTTTGTTTTAGATGACTCTGTGAAAGATGAACTTAATATAAAAACTCTGTGAAAATGTGCGCCCATGTTTGGGGCATGTTCTTATCCTAGAAGATCAATGTAGAAACACAAAAATAGGCAGTTGTCCATTAAGAATCTGCATGAAACTGGCACAAATCCCTTCTACTTAACATTTCATTAGGCAACAGTGGTCAATGGTCAGATATGACAGAGGACCAAGAAACTTGCCTTTCTGTTGTGAAGTACTATATATAATGGGATAAAAGAGGTAGTTCAGTAACCTTATTTAAAGGCATGTATCACATGTGTGAAACAATAGTACGTGAAACAACAGCCTCCCATTTACAGCTTTCCAGATCCCTTGACCCAACTATATTTTTCTTCATAGAATTTATGTCTTCAGACTGCCTGCTTGTTGTTTAGCTGTTTATTTGTTTATTCCTGTATCTTTGAAGCTAGAATTTTAGCTGCCTGGGTATGGAACATTTCTCTGTTTTGTTCATTGCTCTACTGAGAACGGTTTCTGTCACATAACAGGCACAAAACAAATATTTCTGAATAAAAGAAAAATAAAACAGAATGGCATCTAAATAGACATAATCAGTTGGGAGGCAAATTCTTCAATGCTGAATTGATTCCAGGCAGGGAATGATTGTGAAATAAATAATGCTATATTTTCTCATCCAATTCATCTCTCAAAACACAGAGGCAGTTTTCTCAAAGCAATGTATGTGCCTTTCCTTTTTTAGGTATTTCCAGTTAATCAAAGGTTTTCTGTTATCATACAGTCAACGGTTGACTGACTCTACTCTAAAGCATTTTGTCTCTCTCACCTTTCCTCTTCTTGTTTGCTTTCTATCATCCCAGTATGATCCAGGAAACATCAGGTAATGCTACCGCCTTCCTTTCAGGACTGGCATAAGCTCACCCATTACTCTAGTTTACACTCCCTGTAAACTCAGATTCTTGAGGACACTCAGACAAGGTTTTGAGAAGACATTCCTACAAAATAAGTCAATAAAAATTAAGCTTGTAACTTCCATAGAATCAGAATGTACTAGGTAGGCAGCTGGGGGAAAAGAGTCATCGGCTATCTGATCCAGCTGTGAAACCTGTGAGCTACAATAATGACCGGCATGCCAGGATATGATCATGGGTGCAATAATGGTACAAAGGTCCTGGGGGCAACCAAGAAATTTCTAATTGGTTTTGAAATCACCTCACAGGCATTACAGGCCTGTACCTTAAATCTAAACAAGGACCCATGGTTGAGAAGCTCATAAACTCCAGGGCTAACTCTATTACTATTATTCTGCTAAATGGATATATTATTAAACTTTTCTTTTGATTTGTGCCTCTCTTCCCATATATTAGTAGATATCACAGACTACATCAGGTAGTGGGGTGGTGGTTAATGAAGAAACTCATATCTTGTCAAGATATAGAGAATAAATCTCAATGGAGTGCTCATCCACACATATGGCAACTATACCAACTACCACAAGATAACATCTGTCCTTCCATGCAAGGCTAATAGATCATTGTAAGAGAGAAGTGAAGTGAAATTGTAAGAGACAGAGGTCATGGAGGACCAGTGTGAGAGTGTAGTTTCTGGACACGACCAGGTAGCTATACTTATAAACTCATAGCATCTGTGTTTGCCTGCAAGTGACCTACACAAGATCAAGTCAATCAGCATTCTAGCCTGGAGAGAAAGTGGTCCATGGGCATCTACTTCTAGTTACCTGAAACAGCTAAGTAAGTTAGCTGTACTTAAAACAGCAATAAAAGAGATCACAGTTTTCCCAGAGCAGTAAACACATAGAGTTATTCTTTTTAATCTCCCTGTTGTTCAAATCTTTGCCATTGTTTTCAACTTCAGGATTCAAAGGAATCCTCCCATGGCTATGAGACCTAACTGCTTTTTTCAGAACACATCTACAGGTTCCTTTACAAATAGTAAAATAGATTTGCCTTTATTGTCTTAAAATATAATTAAAAAGCCCACAAGATCTGTCCCCAGATACTGCTCTGAATATCTCTTTTACTTTCTCTTTTAGCTTTGTCTGTTTCAGTAATGGTAGCTTTGCATTGTATCTCAACTTCCACTTTGCTATTGTCTCTCTTTGCAAAACTCTTTTATTCAGACATCTGAATAACTTGCTCATTCAATGGATTTTTAAATGCTTCATTGCCTGAAAAGCCATCTCCAGCCATCTAATATGAAATGTGTTCTCTATCTACTTTGTTAATTTTACAAGTTTGTCTTAATTTTCTCTTTTACTCATTGCAGCTGCCTATCTCACCTTAAACTAGATAGGTTCTGTGATAGAGAAATGGTTTACTTTTGCATCCCTGGTGATCAGAACAAATCCTGGCTTAGATATTATATGTGTATACATCAAATAATTATCTGAAAAATATTCAAACTGCAAAAGTTTACAACTACTGGAATGCTTTCAAGAGATAAATTGACCACTATCATTTTTTTCCCCTAGGTCAGAGTATGGCTCACAGTACATATAGGGACCTAGTCAACACATAGAATTTTTTTAAAATAAAATTCAAAATACTAGGTTTCATATGTTTCCATAATTTATATTTTAGTAAGCAAACATTTTATTTTTAAATCCTCAGATTGATTTCAGTGGCAAATAAATCTGATATATGATGGCACCAGTACATAGTGAGTCAAAATGAACAATGTATCCATAGCATCATGACAACTAGATAGATTAGCTTGAATTAATACCAAAATAGATCATGATATATTGGTTTTCCAATAGCTCTTCATCTTCTTGTAAATAGGAATTCTGCTCTTCAGTAGGCAATATTCTGAACCCAGTGAACTCTGAAAGAGAAATAACTGATACGTACAAATCTGTAGAAGAACACAAAAGGAAAAAAAACTATAACATCATGTTATCTTTGTTTGTATGTGTGTGACAAAATGACCCATTTAAGAGGCATTACGTAAGTACCAAAAAGTTATTAAGATTGTTTTTATAGCTGAAGTGATAAAAGTTTCTATTTCTAGTTTCTGAGATATAAAAGTCTAAAGTTCAGCTTTCAAGAGAAATTAATTTTTCACTTGCTGGCATCAAGAATGCACAGAGCCTTGATAGCTCTCTGCGATTAGAGGGAGAAGCCAAAAGACAAAGGCAAGTTTCAGAATAATCTCACAGATCTGCTCCCCATCTCCTAAGCATGCGGGAGCAACAGAAGAAAAAATAGAAAGATATGGAAACACCTGTCATATAGAGAAAAATTGCTTTTACCCTATCAGTTTTCTTCCTTTAGAAATAATATAACTGGATGAAACCGTTAATATTTATCATAAGCTGAACTATGTGTTATCTAGTGCCTCTATTTTTTTTTTTCCAGAAAACTCTTCAGGCTGTTGCTCGTCCCCCACCCCAGGTGCTTTATCTTGAGTTTGTTAATTAAGTTTGCCGAGCTTCTCAGACTTCCAATCAAATCACTATCATCACAAAGACTAGACAGTAGGTCATTCCAGGAGTTATTTTCAGAAGAAAAATATCTAACTGTGTTGCTGATTCCCAGAAAACATCTCCTCATATTTCCCTATTTGAAAGTGGGACACTTTTCTAAAATCAATCACTGACAAGAGGGTCATTGTGGTTACTCACAGTTCACCATGCTCCAGTCTAGTGTCTGGCACCGAGGTAGCTTCCCTGAAGCAAGAATTGTCAACCAAACAAAATGAAACTAAGCAAAAGAAACTTTTCCTGTAGATAGCATTAAAGAGGATAGATTCTAGAAACCAATAATGCATACTCATATAAAATACATAAATATATCGACTGCAAGTCTCCAGCAAATACATAGCTTCATACTCTTTTATTTGTTTGTCTGTGTTATTATTTTTTATGCGGGGTGTTGTTCCAAAAGAACAGCAGTCTGTATGTCTCTGTGTTCATTTGTGTGTGGCAAAAAAAGATTGGTATGTGATTTTCAGAGGGTGACATCAGGAATTTTTTTCAATTGCTCTTTACTTTATTGCTGAACAAAGGGTCTCACACTGAAACTGTGGCTCACCAATGTGGCCAGTAAGGGGCATACAAAATAAATATTGTCTTATGATCACTTCTTTGCCCAACTGGCAATCTACAATCTCATATCATACAGAAAAGGTGGGAACTGTAATTATTTTATGATTGATTTTCTGGTTAATCTTTTCAAAGTCCTGGAACTACTAGAGTTCTAATTGTAGGTGGTTTGAGACTCTCAGCTCTCAGTATGCTGTTTGTGGCACCCTTCTTGCCAACATCCTCCAGCTACCTGTGAAGTGAGCCCCGTAGCCATTTGGGGTATTCAAAGATTTGTCTCCCATTTTGGAAGGTAAGTTCATATCTTCATTATTTGTATTCTAGTTATAGTAATTATCAAAAAAGCCTAAACCTGTAAATGGTTATTCAATGACATCAGGGAAGGAACACCTAGGAGAAGAAATAAACTAGGAGAGCTATGAAAGTGTATTCCTTACCAAAAAATGTATTTTCATATTATATTATCAACTTTAATTACATGAGACACATGACTTTGGAATATTATTTTTATGCTGAAGGTTAGGTGACTTAGAGAAAAGGACAGTAGTTCTTGTCTTATCTCTATAATAAATGTTCCTGAGGTCTTTTATTTTGCTGTGGATTGAATATGAAGCTCTCCCACAGTCTCATGGTTTTGAAGGCTTAATGCCCATCTGGTGACTCTGCATGTGGAGGCAGTAGCATCCTTGTGGTGGGAAGAATGGCTGGTGGTGTTGAGTTTTGAATGCTATAACCCATTCCTTCAAGCTGAGCTCTCTGCTTCCTGATCCATTGAGTCATTAGGAACTGTCCCTTCCTGTTTTGATGCTGTAGGTAGAGCTGCCACAGCTGCCATGCCTTGCTATAGTGAACTGTATCTTATGAAGCTGTCGGTCAAAACTAAATCCCTAAGTTGCTCCTGCCAGTCATTCATTACAATAACAGGAAAATTGTCAATGCTTTGTTCCCATGCTTCCTTCTCTAAGAACTGTCAATTTCAGTGGGTTACTATCACCCTAGCAACTGCCATCATCTTACAAGAGGCTGAACCTTGCCTTTAAGAGTAATAGAGGGCTGGAGAGATGGCTCAGTGGTTAAGAGCATTGCCTGCTCTTCCAAAGGTCCTGAGTTCAATTCCCAGCAACCACATGGTGGCTCACAACCATCTGTAAAGAGGTCTGGCGCCCTCTTCTGGCCTTCAGGCATACACAAAGACAGAATATTGTATACATAATAAATAAATATTTAAAAAAAAAAGAGTAATAGAAACTATGCTAGCAAACTGTGGTCTTGATAGAAAAGACGTTTCAGATTTCAAGAAACAGGACTCTAAACACTTTTGAATATATTATAATTAGTTATAAGAAATGTATGTATGTCAATGGTATAAAACAGACCAAACATTTTCTTATTCATGTAAATTCTGGAAATTGAATATATTATATAATGTCAGATCTAGAAATGAACTAATTTATTGTCTGGAAATGCTTATTGTTTATCTTCTCCCTTTGAGTTAAGAATTTAAATTATAAAAGGTGTGCATCATAGCTGAGGTATTTAAAGTAATTTCATACATTCACAGTGTACTTAACTATAATAACCAAGTATTTTTTTTATTTTTATTATTTTTTATTGAAAAAAAATTTCCACCTCCTCCCAGCCTCCCATTTCCCTCACCCTCTTCCCACTCCTCTCCCCCTCCCCCCACTCCTTTCCCCCTCCCTCTCCAGTCCGAAGAGCAGTCAGGGTTCCCTGCACTGCAGAAAGTCCAAGGTCCTCCCCCCTCCATCTAGGTCTAGGAAGGTGAGCATCCAAAGACTGTGAGGGGTGCACCCACCCACTGAGACAGAGGGACTGATCTATTGGGAGCTCACCAAGGCCAGTTGGACTGGAACTGAAAAAGCATGGGATAAAACCGGACTCTCTGAACACGGCAGACAATGAGGGCTGATGAGAAGCCAAGGACAATGGCACTGGGTTTTGATCCTACTTCATGTTCTGGCTTTGTGAAAGCCTAACCAAGTATTTCTTATTTTTAAAAGCATAGATAAATCTACTTAAAATTAAAAAGTAAGTATGACTGTATTGATATATTCAGTTTGGACACAAGCTTTTATACTAATTTCCCTTTGGTATACTTGCTAGTGTTTTATTTTGTTATTTTTGTCCATTTATTACTAATGAAAAAGACTCTAAAATGCAGTAGTTAATCATTCTATATTACTTACTTTACATTTCAGTTTAATTTGCTTTTGTGCTTTCTGTGGTGTTATGGCATTCTTTAGTGTTTTTTTTTTTTTTTTTTTTTTTTGGTTTTTCGAGACAGGGTTTCTCTGTGGTTTTGGAGCCTGTCCTGGAACTTGCTCTTATAGACCAGGCTGGTCTCGAACTCACAGAGATCCGCCTGCCTCTGCCTCCCAAGTGCTGGGATTAAAGGCGTGCGCCACCACCGCCCGGCTTCTTTAGTGTTTTCATACATATCCATAGTTCACTCTGTTACTAAGCTACATCCTCAGGTCTGAAATGTTGTTTTTTACTTATATATAAGCCAACACATGGTTGCTAGACTGTTTTGTACACTAACAATTGGCTACTTATAATTTATTATGCTCTAATTCATCCACTGTTGTGGATATTTTCTCTTCCAGCTGGCAAGAGTTCATAATATACTTATCCCTGATCTTTTTATCCTTAATGTGACATTAGTAGCATCTATTTGCATACCATTGGAAGAACACAGTCCCGGAGAAACAGAGATTTGGTAATATTGGCCCCTGGTGAGGCAATGCAATCTTTGAAGTCAGTATGTTTTATGAAAGGGGTAAATAATTCATTGGTAGCAAGAAATATTATCTTCATCAACACAGGTAGTAGTTTCATTGACCATCGAGCTTATCTATGCCAGTCTATGAGAAAAGAAAGAGCCAACAGTGATCTTGTAAAATAATTCATAATGCCCTTTAAGTGGGGAATTGGAACCTCAACATCTCAGGCACTTCCGTTTCCACTGGATGCTGAAGAACAGAAGGACCTGAAGGTGTCGTTTCACCCCATAACTCACTGATTTTAAAAGAGTCATTGCTTCTGGTCATGTTTCCAGGGCAAACTGGCCAGTGAGCCCTTTGCAGAAGAAGTGGTTGAATAGTTGATACAAAAATTATACCGAACCGACTGTTTATATGACTAGCCTACATTGTATGTTTAAACAACATTATAAGAAAAAATCTGTCAGGAGCAAGAGGAGGAGTTGCCTTTGAAAAACTGTTGGTGTGAGTGAAGGCTACGGTTGCATGACCTTCTCAGGGATGGTAACATGTGGCTAATTGGGTTCTTGGTATCAGTGGAAAAATATTGAAGGGAAACGATCATCTGGAAATTTTGGTCAAGGGGAGGAGATTTTAGAGTTTTACAGTACACATAATGAAGCAGTCTTCCAGTTCTTGCAAACTATATATGCTGTGGGGAGTTGAAATACCTCCCTAGGTGTTGTCTCTGCACTCTAACTTCATCCTCCACCTCCCGACTTGCAGATATTCTACATGGATCTTACAAATGTATTTTCCATTGCAGGAGCCACAAAGATATGAAGGAAGGTGCAATGCCTTAGCTGTGTTTTACTTTCTTGGTAGATTTTAGGGTTTGCTGTTTGTGGAGTGTACCCTGCAGCATGGGCAACTTCTCTGGCACTCAGCTCCTGCAAGGTACGGTATCATGTGCTTAGCTGAGAACAATCTTGGGAAGTTTGTAACACAGCGTTCAGTGTAAAACACCTCCCTTCCAACAACTTTGCCATTCCAGAAACAGGATCTCCAGGATGTTAACTCTGTAGCACCATAAAAATTATTCAACTGTCTAATATGTTATAAGTATATCCTCTTCAGTAAGGGTACAGATACAAACAAGGAGTTGTGCTATTAAATATATTGTTAAGGACACAGGATAATTTTCCAATACTTTATTGTCTTTATTTACTGTGCTGCTTCAGAATCACTTAACTACCTTGATTTAGCTAGGACAACTTTCTATAAGCTGAGTCCTTGAACAATTTTTGCATTGTAAAGATTTTCTGGCAAAAAAAAAAACAACACAAAACCCTGCTAAAATAATTTTAACAAGATTTATTGTGTTCCTTCTAAGTTTCTTGATAAGAACATTTTAGGGCAAGAAGAATTTAGAAGAGATAATTCTAAGCCTTCAGGATGTGGCTGATCCAATTTAAGACCAATTAAACTCATATTTCAAAAAGACATGGGAAGAACTTTTCCAAGGTTGAAGTCACAGGGTGATTCTTTTTGTAAAATCCCCAGTTTTTGCTGTCACAGGGTTTGGGAGGCAGATGGCTTTCTATATAAGGTTTCAAATGGGACTTGGATTGAATACAGCTTCCCCATATTGAAATCAAAATGTCTGGAAAAATAAATCATACAGTTTTTTTTGTTGTTGTTTTGTTCTTCACTTTTCATCTGTACAATGGGGAAGAACAGGAATCTGCCTACTAGGCTAATGAATTAATTAAGGTATTAAAGTATGTATTTTGTGTTAAATGTCTCTATAATGCTCCACATATAATAAAAATTTAATATAGCAAGTCAAACATTATTAAATATCTGCAAACTTTTCCACAATGAGAAGCATTCTTTCTCTTCTCATTCCACTAGTCTAAAATTCATACACATCAGTCCTTTACTGTTTTAGTGTAAATGTCTGAAACACAATCAGAACACTGTATCATCGGTGACTTATTCCTACCTTGTGAATTTGCTCAATTTTATGTTTTCACTCCTTCAACACTGAACACTGCATTGGGCAGAAGAGGAAGGGAGCATCAACAATGTGGAAGGGAAGAGGGCTTCACGCATATGCTACAGATACAGGAACCTTTGGAGAAGGTTCCTCTGCTTTCTGTCTATTACTGGAGTGTGAAAATGTATAGCCTACAGAAGTGAACAGAAGCTCCAGCAGAAGTGCATCATTCCTTGATATGGACGGCTCCAGTTAGAAGCTGGGTTTCTGGAATGAAGCCTGTAGACCAGAGCAAGAAACACCTCGCCAACAGAACTGTTCCACTGGCTCGTGCCACACTCTCACAGTCAGATTTGGAGAGTCTGAAACCCAGGACTTGGGTAACACGATTTTCTCTTCATTTTATAGTTGGAACGTCTACACTCTCTCACTGTACTAAGGTTCCCTAAGCTACCATTACCTACCTTGCCTAGAGATTCCTTAGACAGGAAAAAAAATGTTTTCCTGGTTTTACCAACCAAACAAAAAGTTTATGCTAAGGGGAAGAAACCAGACTATAAAATACATAGTATGTTGTCCCACTTGTATATAATTCAAGAAGTTTATTCTTCTCTTATACAATACATCCCAAACACAGTTTCCATTTTATCCACACCTCCCAGCTCTTTCTACCTCCCCTTTCCCCCACTCACCCTCCATTTCCTCTTCAGAAAAGAGCAGGCCTCCAAAAAGTTTTCAATACGTCAAGTCAAAACTTCTCCAACCTGGAGGACAAGGTACCTCATTTTATTATACCAGCATCAGAGTCCTGAATCCCATAAAAGACCCCACTCCTGGTCTTTCCTAGTTCGTGTCTTTAAAGCCCATCTTCAGTGGCAGGCTTTATATTTGTTCTCTGGGAGAGAAGGGCAGGTGCAAGTAGTTTTGGAGAGAAAGCTAGTGGAAAAATCTGTGAGTGAACCAATAGATCTCTATAAGAAAATGAACCATTTGAAATGTCTATGTTTTTAAAAAGTTTCTTAGTTTACTTTTTTGGGGGTTATTTACTTTGAAATGTGTTTTCTTTCTAGTTCATAAGCGTATTATAGAAAGTTAAAATCATAATGTCAGCTAAGAACACTGAAATGACACAACAGGCTTTGTTCACAAACAGAAGATATTTATCCTTTGTGTCCAGTACAGATTGCATGGAAATGACCAAGATATCATCAGCCAAATTCTATTCTTCATTAAAGTATCTCTATCTCACAAAATAGAGAAAGAAAGTGTATCTAAATTCGTGGTACTGTAGCAACAGTTATTGGAGTAGAAGATAAGTGGATTAAAAAGGTACAATTGCAAAGAAACTTGACGAATGACTAGCAGTATTCTGGATGTAGACATACAATTAATGATTGTATCTAGACATACAGCTAAATTTATATGATCTATGATCACCTGGTGTAGGAGGTCCTTCTTTCTATGTGTTGTTTGTATTGGTTAGTGAATAAAGAAACTGCCTTGGCCTGATAGGGGCAGAACTTAGATAGGCAGGGAAGAAGGAACTGGATTCTGGGAGGAAGAAAGCAGAGTCAGAGAAATGCCATGGCGCCACCAGAGTCAGATGCTGGGAATTTTATCTGGTAAGCTACTGCCACGTGGCGATATACAGATTAATAGAAATGGGTTAATTCAAGATGTGACAGTTAGCCAATAAGAGGCTAGAACTAATGGGCTAAGCAGTGATTTAATTAATACAATTTTTGTGTGGTTATTTAGGGTGTAAGCTAGCCAGGCAGCCAGGAAAAACAAGCAGCCTGACTTTCCTTGCAACAATCACCTCAGAGATAAAGTTCATGAGTGTCCGTGAGGATTTCTAGACTGGTTTAAACAAAAAGGGAAGATTCAACATAGTGTGGCCAGTACTGTTGCATGGGTTGGGACCTTGGACTAAATTAAAAGGAAAAAGGAGGCAAAGCCTCCATCTCCCTCTGCTTTCTGACTGGGGATGAAATAACTCAAGCCTTAAGAATAACCTTATGAACAGGCTGCTATTTTTCTCCTCCATGTTAGACTCTACTCTCAAATTGGGAGCCAAAATTAACACTTCTTTTCTAAAGTAACATTTATTAGGTATTTTATCAGAGCAATGGGGAAAATAATAAACACACAGAATTTTCATGTCTGGCAATCAGCACATGGAGAAACAAGGGGAAGCAAACCCATCTCATGGGTCAGACATTTCTGGATAGTTCATTTATGCCACATTGTACGACCACACCCTCCAGTGCTCCCAGTATTGAGTCTGTAGTGAGACCTAAGAACCCCTAGAAAGTAGCACCATGATACTGATACTGCTAGTCTAACAATCAGATTTTGAAAATAACAGGGGAAGAGGACAAGGTAACAAATAGCCAGGGGAGCAGCAAAATAATTCCACCATCTAGACAAACAATAAAATAATCTTGAGCCATTGTGCTATTAATAAGATGATAAGTTTAAAGCATGGTTAAAATATGCCAGCACACATTCCAGCCATTTATCTCTCTAGTTCTCCTAGAAATTTTCTTTATTTTTATTTTCTTTTTCATTCTATTTTACTTTGCTCATTTTTCATCGCCTTCTTCCTTTCCCCTTCTCCTGGTGCTCCTTCTCATCTCTTTTATTCTCTACCCAATTCTTTCGTTTATTTTTTCATACTTCAGAATAAGTTTGTTAGAAATGGAGAAATAATATTAAAATTGACAAAACACATAAAATAAGAAAAGTAAAATGAATAACAATTGGTCTTTGATTTAGTGATTTTGCATTTTCTGCTGCATTTGCCTTTGTGTTGGGGGAACCATCATGATTTTAGATGCTGAGAGCTTCTGACATTATTCTGGCTCTGAGACAAAGCTGTGAGAGAAAACAAAGAAAATAATCAAAGAATTCAGGAGTAGGTTTTGAGCACGGCATGTCATGGAAGGTGAACATGAAAAGGCTGAAAATGAAAGCAGTAACACCAAAAGAATTTTTAACTAAAATAATTTATCATTTGTCTCGTCCGTGTGAATGAGGATAAGGTTAAGGCATGCGTGCTGCTGACTCTCAGGCTGCTTTCCTGACATTGTTTTATAGAACTTTTGTTGGAGCTGTGAGTCACATTTCCGAGAAGGAGATAGGTTTTGAGACAGCTGCTGAAGTGGAGTTGTTGAGACAGAGCTGCTATTATCATTTATTAATACAGAAAAATGGGACCATATTCCTCCTCTTAATAGACAGCTCCATGTAATTCTGGAATGTGGATGGGGAAGTTCAATAGCTTCCTTCTATATTATTATTATAAAGCATTTACAGTCATATATCTAAAGATCATAGTTATATTAAAACAGAAAAAAGAAATTCGGGTGTACCACTTACTATTTTGTTTTTGTGCTGGATAGTTTTATGTCAGTTAGACACAGTCTGGAGTCATCTGAGTGGAGGGAACCACAATTATGAAAATGCATCCATAAAACCAGGCTGTAGGCAAGTCTGTAGGGCATTTTCTTAGTGAGGGAGAGCCCAACTCATTGTTGGTGGTGCCACCCCTGGGGTGGTAGTCCTGGATTCTATAAAAAGGCAAGTTAAGGAAGTAATGAGGAGCCAGCCAGTAAGCAGCATCCCTGCATGGCCTCTGCATCAGCTCCTGCCTAGAGGTTCCTGTCCTGCTTGAGTTCCTATCTTGTCTTCTTTATATGATGCACTACAATGTGGAAGCGTAAGCCAAATAAACACTTTCCTCCCCAACTTGCTTTGGTCATAGTATTTCATTGTAGCAATAAAACCCTGACTAAGACAATTTGCAAAATTTGCATTAAAAGAAATGTTTCTTTCTTATTTCCTTTAAATACATTTCCTTGGCAATAGTTAATAATTGTTTGCATGTGGTCCTACCTAAAGTGTCATCTTGGGTCATGATTTTTTCAAAACTTCATAGCTTGAGTGAATAACATTTCTTAATCTACCTACCAAAAACTTGTCAATGTTATAGAATAATTGAGTAAGTATAATAGCTTAGCATGTTTCTTAAGGACTTTGGTGACTGCACTGAGGATCTGAGTCTCAGAGGGCACAGTTTGCTTTGTGGACTCACAAGGCAAGCTCCAGGCTTTAATTCTTGAATAATGTAAAAGGGCAGCAAGTTCCCTTAGACAGAACTTTGGCTTTTACTTCTCAAGGCAGTGTCATCAGCAAATGTTGCTTCTAGAATTATTGGTATTCACAGAGGAGGACCAAGATGAAAAGACCAACTCATGATTAACCAGGAACAACTGTGAGTCAAAAGGTGCAACTAGGGATATTTGTTTAAAAAGATAAAAAAGATGTTTTAGAATTTAATGAAATCTGTCTTTTTAACATTTATTTAAAGATATTTATATGTATCTATAATAGTACATTATAAGAAACTTATTTCATATTGACATTTTCTTCCATAGATCCTAATGCTTTTCTACAAAGAAATATGAGAGCTATCCCCTCCTTTTGCTAAGGAGTAGAAATTTCTAGGGCACACAGAAAACCACCATCACTTTAATCAGATTATGTAGCATTGAGCTAACACCCACTGGATGTTAGGATAATGCTGCAGACCTCTAGTGATAAAGAATAGATGCTGGCAGATGCTAAGGCTTTCATGAAATGAAGCAACTCTACAAATGTTACAAGGTGAATTAAAATTATGGAAGTAGTTGACCCATTGGCCACGCTTCCCAATTCTTTGAGTGAACATTTTGGCTTCAGTTGACCTGACCCTTTATAAAGAGGGTCTTTTGAAAGTACAGCTTCCTCAAATACAGGATGCTGATCAGACACACTGAATAAACAGTGCACCTTTTGTGCTTTAATTAGGTTTCTGCGTGCTTCAATTTTGTGACCACAAACAACATTGTCACATATAACTGTGAATACTATATACAATGAAGAGCCATTTATTAAAGGCAATAATGTTCTGAAATTAGTTCATGAAGTAAGAAGTAATGGAAAATGATGACTTCCAATATTTCACTTAATTTCAATGCATACATACTTTAGGGCTTTTTCTCAGCTGCTAGCCCCATAATTAACTTTAAAAATTTCACAGCGGTGCAAGCAATTGAGTACCTGGTATACCTGGAACTCCCAAGCCTCAAATAAGAGTTGCAGTACACTGGCCCACCCTAATCACCATGTGCAGGCAATGAGCTTGCTAAAGGGCCCGGAAGGTTGAAGGGTGCCTGGACCCTCGAAGTGTGAGATGTTTCTTCTCCCTGGGGCTTTTGAAACCCTGAGTAAAGTTTCCACATCCTCTGAGAAACTCATGAAGGGGGTTGGCGACAACAAATATCCTTGCAAAAGTAAAACATTTGCTGTTTTTGAACTACTAGAAATCATGGTATTTACATTACAGTTCAGGTGCACTATTTAAATCTGGGTTTACAGCGACACCACACTTGATAATGTGACTCATTTTGTCATTTAGGTCCTCTAGGCAGAAGTTTGAATGCCAATTACAGAAAGCAGAAAAAGAAAGAAAGAAAACACTTCAAGAAATTCAGTGACAAATTGCTCCTAGAATCATTTAGTCTTGTGCCCTAAACAAGAGATTATCAGAAAAATCAGCATTATTTGTTTTTCTTTTTTTATGTACTTCCATTAGGTTTTTGAAAGTAGCAGATCAGTTCACTTACATTAGTGGGGAAAATCCATCTTCTGTAGAATAATCAAGGACAATAATCAACTTAGAGTGCTGGTTTTGAAGAGTTTCAACAATCCAGCTTAATGATTCTTAAAATGCTAACATTTGGAAATGACCATTATTTTGATGTGTCTTGCTTATTTGAAGGGGGAAACAACACTTTTTATAAAACTGTGCCTTAACGAACCATGGAAAACACAGGTTTACACTTATTTTATATTGCTACTTTTTCCATGAAAAAGTGTTTTGAGGTCTATAAAAAAGTTTCTTAATATCGACACAAAGCTATTCAAATGTTACCAAATTGTTTTTTAACTTTCCATCACATCCCCTACAAAAACCTCATGGCCATTGGCAGCTTCTTTCTATGTCTGCTGTGTGATGCGTGTCTGTTGTTAATACATTTATTCACAGATTTTTTTCTTTATGTATGCATGATGCTGAGACTGTCTTTTTATGCAACCCAGGTCCCCTTTATAATTACTATGTAGCTCATATTGACTTTGAACTTGTTCCCCTCATGTACCCGAATTCCAAGTGCTAGGATTACAGGCATGTGTCAGCATATAGGAACCTAGAACCTTCCAGGTTGTGATCTTTTGTGACTCCCTTCTTTTCATTAGCATAATTTCTCCAAGATTTGCTACACGGTATCAGGTATCAAGGGCTAGTACTTAGTTTCTGCTAGTTGTTAAATACTATTTCAGTTGAGGAATATACCGTTTCCTTGTTGCCATTGATTAGTTCATAAGCCTGTGTATTATTTACACTTTCCAGCTACTGTGAATAACAGTATGAACATTAATGTATTGGTTGTTCTGTGTGTATATGCTTTCATGTTTCTGGCTTATATATTTAGAAATAGAATTGCTGGCTTATTTATAACTATGTTGAAACTATTTAGGAAGTGCAAGATTCTTTTCCAATCCTCTTACCTTGTCTTATAAAACCACTAATACTCTATCAGGAATATTATTTCTCCATGTCCTCATAAACACTACCATGTGTTCACTGTTACTAGTGTAGTTCAGTGGCCCCTTGTGGATCTGATGTGCTTTCTATTACCATTAGTGCACAGAATCGTGCCATGTGATTTTGGCTATCTGTATGTCTTTTGATTTTTTTAAATAATAGTGTTTTATAGTTTTCAAAGAAGAAAATTTATGGTTTTGTTATTATTTTATTAGTAGTGCTCACATTAGTTCACTGCTTCCTCAGAATTATTTTCAGATTGCTCCTTGCTAGTTTATAAAATATGAACAACTTGTGAATGTTGATTATGTATTTTATGTATTATGCAACATTTTTCAGCTCAACTCATTTATTAGTTTTAACAGTGTTTTTAGTGAGCTCCGTGTGATTGTTTATACCCAACACTGGAAAAGAGGAATTGATGTTATCTCTTCCCAGAATGGATATTTTTTTGTGTTGTCTAATCATCCGGGCTGGCACAGCATGTGTTATGATTGAACATGGTGGCAACAGTAGATATCTTTGTATTTTCCCTGACCTTGGAAGAAAAATATAAGTGCTATACCATTAAGTGTGGTTGCAATTATTATTTATTTCTACCCGCATCTTTAGATATACCCCATTAGTTTAGATGAGTCCCTTCTGTTGCTGATGGGGTGGGTGTTTACACGATTAAGATGTGTTGACTTTGTCCATATGTTTTCTGTATTTATAAAAATGACCTGATTTCTAATGCTTTATTTTTTGCAAAATATTTTGCACTAACTACATTTTGCATGATTACCTAACCCTATCCTACTAGAACGAATCTTATTTTTTCATGTTTTAGAAACTTTTTCATTTTATATTAAGTTTCATTGTACTTGTAAAACAATAGTCAGTGTTCATAAAATATGGAGAGCTATAGTTTTCTGCCTTCAGTGAAGGCTTCATGAATGAGTTAGAAAATATACTCTTACTTTTAGAAGATTTTGAAGATTTAATTATAAATTTTAGGATGTTTGTAAAAATTCACCAGTGAAGCAAAGAACAAACAAACAAATAGATAAATCATGAGAATTTAAGGACATGCTGATACATTTCGTTTCATACTAGTCCGGTGTTACTAGATTATTCCCATTACAGTACATATATGCGATTCAATTAAAAATCTAAAAAATTTAAAAATAAAATGATGTGAAAATTATTGCCACTATCTCCACATACAGAAGAATTTTGCTTCTCAAAGGGTAACATCACAACATCCAGAAAATATCTGCATAATGTATTTGCCAATTTAATTTATAAATGATTTGACATCATGAAACTAGTAAAGTTTTAAGCAATATTTAAATCACCATTTACGAGGCTAGTTCAAAATCCTATTTAATTATACAAACATCAAGCATTACTTGCATTTTTAGAATGTCACCTAGAAGCATTTAAAATTCCTGCTATGGGCTGGAGAGATGGCTCAGTGGTTAAGAGCATTGCCTGCTCTTCCAAAGGTCCTGAGTTCAATTCCCAGCAACCACATGGTGGCTCACCATCATCTGTAATGAGATCTGGTGCCCTCTTCTGGCCTGCAGGCATACACGCTGACAGGATATTGTATACATAATAAATAAATATTTAAAAAAAATAAAAAAATTAAAAAAAAAATAAAATTCCTGCTAATGAGGTGCTAAAATTAGAAAATGACCTGTAATGTAAAAGAGAAATAGTATTTTCAATACCAACGCTGATGTCCTGAAACGCACTCTGTTAACAAGGTTGGCCTCGAACTCAGATATTTGCCTCTCTCTCTGTCTTTCCCTTGAGTGCTGTGATTAAAGGTGTGGGCCACCCCCCACAGCTAGTGCTGCTGTTCTTTCAATGTCATTTTTACTAGCAATACCTGTAAGTTTAAATAATGGGATTGTCAAACTTGGCAAATGTTATATATGAGGAAGAACTCAATAAGTGTAGAAATTTAACCACAGTACAGAAACTAATGCCCTGTAACTCAGTGGGAACAGAAAAGATCCAGAAAAGATAAAAGTTATGAAAAATGTTTCAAGAGAGAAGGCAAATTTGAAGAGCATTATATCTATTTATAAGTCTAAGCAAGAATGCCAATTCTATAGTTGATGTGCTTAGTTTTATTTAGTTAATGCTGTATCTCTGGCTAAAGGTAATTGGAACGCACACTTTGGGTAATTATAAGTCATTATGTGCAATCACATTTAATCAAGTTCATTTGTAAGATGAATTGTATGAAATGAAATCAGATACATAGTTTTTATTATAGTTCTTTTAATATCATTGGGTCGCAGGGTCAGAGAGTTGTCCACTTGTTATCTACAACCATTCATAATTCCAGTTTCAGGGCATCAGAACCCTCTTCTGAAGTTTGAAGAAGTGATAAATATGTGCGCATACAGGCAAAATGTTCATAAACATAAAATAAAATCAAATAAATAAAAAGTAATGTCTTCAATTCAAAGCAATATTTGCATTCAGGATTGTTGATTAAAAGTCAGACCCATACCCAGCACTGAAAATTAACCAGCTCCAAGATACTGCAGTAATAGAAACAAAATACAGCCACAATTGCATGTGAATTTCATAACTGATAAACTATTTTTGGTAAAAATTCAACTTGATTTTTTAATGAATATATTAAATATATTTCTGATACATAATTTGATATTGTGGCATATATAATACTTATTCGAATGGATAGAACTAACATAAACTTTAAAAATTTTGGTCATTTTATGGTGATAAAAGTTAAAAATCTACTTATCTGATTTCAAAAATAAAATACTTTGTTATTAAATATGAATTCTGTATTACACATGCAACTGCACTTCCTTAAACGGGAAGTACAACTGCATTTATCCATAGAAAGGTGAAGACTTTATATTTTTAAAGCGACATTTAACATTTAATCTCACAATGATTTTTAGGCAGTTAATATTTATCTCCAGTGAATGCAAGATAGTCAAGGCTAAACCATCATGAACCCTTGAAAAATTTAGATTTATCAATAGTCTAAGAACAAACTGAGCATTTCTGTCAAATACCATTCGAGGAGATCAGTTTCCTCTTATTCATCATGATACCCTGCAGCTCCATACTCATAATCCAAGAGTTTGAAAGTATCTTCCCTCATTTTGGATGAGCCTCTCATGTTAGGCAACTACCAGGTAGGATATGTATGAGAGAGAGCCAGCCACAAGGCTTGACTTGTATTGGTGATCTATTACAGGGCACGTACATCCCTCTCCGTTCAGTATGTAGCCAGATGCATGCTTGTAATCCTAGAACCTGGGAGGCTGATGCAGGAGGATTGCATTAGGATGCAATCTTGAAGAAGGTAATGAAACTGTCTCCTGTAATGATCGCAACTATATTGTAAAATTTAAAAATAATTTCAGATAGTTAAGGATTTAGTTCAGTGGGTATAGAACACTTATTTGCATAGCATGAGTGAGTTTTGGGGTTAATCTCCAACTGGAGTAAACAAACAAACAAACAAACAAAAAAAGGTTGCTAGTTTGTCCTGTGCCTTAGAAGACCTGAAAAGGGGAAAGAAAACAAGGAACACCTGGGAGAAAAGGCTGTTTTCATTAAAGGATCATTGAAAATTCATACAGAGTGAATGTTAATTTTTTTTTCTTTTTGTGAAGATCAGTGTTCTCCTGCCTTGAGTTGTCTGGTTACCAAAGGCAAAATTTTGGGGTACATCAATCATTGTTCTGTCTCAGCTCAGCAGGATTTTGGACACGGTGTGCTGATGTAGAGCAGATAAAAATGCTACCTTTTATCAAAATATATAATGTATGGATTAACTTTAATATCATCTTCATTACAAAAACTGCAGAAATTAGATCAATATAGTAACTAAATTCACTTAAGTTTTACTGTATAAAGGAAAGGAAAATAACCAGGATATATTTAAAAGTTTGAATGTTGATACTCTCTGTGCCAAGGAAAGATTGTTTTCCAGGGAGCTAGTTTATATTCTTTCTTGTCGACAGTGTTCGTAATTTTCATATATAAATAAAAAATGCAATATGAGATGTGTGAGCCAGGTTGACGGCAGAGAGTAATAATTTTGTAAGCCTTGCATCTGGCTTGCTGTACATCTGGACCTGCTAGAATTTTGAGTAATCTGTAAAACTCACACTTTGTGCAATATACAAAATTAGAGATCATTATAACCCTAAAAGGAAAACAAAACAATTTCACAGAAGGCTGAAATATTGTTTCAATTTGTACCTACTCTTGGATTTTCCCCCTAACTCATTTCTATTGTCGGTACTTAGAGACTCATATTAGCTCTGTTGCTTTAAACACTGTGTGATGCATACACGGGGATGCTGCTTCCTCCCACTCTGCATGAAATACACAACTAACCAGCAATGTGCAAATAGTTGCTCTCTCAAGCCACAAGAGACAGGGCTATGGCCACAGAGGCTCATTAGACAAAAGTGGGTTTGCTAATGAGGACCTGATTACTCTCCGCAAGTCTTAGGATACTCTGCTGAAAATGCCACTGATTTGCTAAAAGCTATTAGACAATGTGTTTTGAAATAAGAGAACTGGTCCAGAAGCCATGTTTATACCTCCTGATCCTGGTTTCTTCTCTAATTCTGTAAATTTTATAATCCCTCCAAGCTTCAGTGTTCCTGTGTGTGAAATAAAGACATGCTGGCTGTCACTGCTACTGCAGTCTGGCTGAGAGGATAAGATGAAAAACCACGTGGCTCATATTCACACATGTGTACCGTGTATTTGCATAAAAGTTGTTATATCCTATTTTATCTCCAATTACCAGGACCTACATCATCCAAATGAACTACCTTGTTGTAATGTTTAATAAAAAGCATACATTCGTATTCTAAAAGCAAGTACATTTCCAAAATATAACTTTAAAATGTATGTTTAAAAATTATCAAATTATGGAAATGGAGATGAATGACTGTAAGATAAATTTTTAAAAAAAATTGCTGCAGCCAAAGAAATTCTCAGTGTAAAGAATAAAAAAATTGCTAGCATATATTCATTGTACACATAGAGAAATTTTCATTCAAGTAAATTACATTCATTGCATATATTCTCCCCCAATATTTTTCCTCTCTCTTCCACCGTACTATGTTAATCTTCTTCCTTTCTCATCAATATCTTTTCTACTATTGCATCTCTCTCTCTCTCTCTCTCTCTCTCTCTCTCTCTCTCTCTCTCTCTCTCTCGCACACACACACACACATACACACACGTACACGTAAATGATTTACGTATCTGTGTAGTATCTAGGATCCATGTCTGAAAGAACGAAAACGTGGTATTTGGCGTTATGAGTCTGCTTACTTTATGAATAGGGTGACCCCCTCCAGCTTTGGCCATTTTTCTACAAATGACATAATAAAACTACATCATGTATACATACAACCTTTTATTCATTCATTCCTCTACTGCTAAAAATCCACATTGTTTCCATAGCTTGGTTGTTGTGGATAGTACAGCAACAATCATGGATGATTTTTGTGGAAGAAACTGCGAACAGGATTTTGTTCACAATTACTTCCTCATATGATTATAATTGGTATATAAAAAAGCTATTGATTTTAATGTGTTGACTGTACATTTTACTACCTTGTTGGAAGTGTTTTTCAAATCTGAGAGAAGTTTCTGGTGGAAGTTTTATGGCTTGTTGCGTATACAACCACAATGTCTACAAATGAAATTACTTGACTTTGGCCTTTCCTTCATCTATGCCCTATTTCTTTCCATCATCTGATTGTTGAAGATAAGACGTTGAGAAGTATATTCAATAAGAGTGAAGAAATTGGATACCCTTTTCTTATTTGGTGGAAGTGCTTAGGGGTTTTTCTCTCCCAGTGTAGCGGTGGTTTAAGGTCTACTGCATGCCTGGTATCTATCTATATTGTATATGTCTCCTCAGTTCTTATGTTTCCTTAGAGATTGTGTCATGAGGGGATTTTCTGACATTGTAGAAAGCATGTTCTGTATCCATTGAGATGATAATATGATTTCTGTCCTAGAGTCTTCCAATATGATATATTAAGTTGACTGTGTATTGAATCATCCTTGTACACCTGGAATGCAGCCAACTAAGTCATACTGGCTGGTCTTTCTACTGCGCCGTTGAATTTAATTTCCAAGTGCATTACTGAAAATTTTCCTATACACGCTCCTCAGGATTAGACATTCATCTTGGTTGCTGTGTCTTTATCAGACATTGGCATCAGAATGAAAGTTGCTCCATAAGCTGAGGTTAGCAGTATCCCTCCCTTTTCTGGTTTATAAGTAGTTTGAGAAGCATAGTTTATGTGCTTTAAAGCTTTAGTGGAATTCAGCAGCAAACCCATCGGGACCTAGACTTGTTCTAATTGGCTGATGTTTAATTATTGTTTCATTTTTATTTCTCATTACAGCTTTTAATAGGTTACACTATAATGTTTACTTTTTGTAGGTTATGTGTATCTATAAAGTTATTATTTTTATATTTCTGGTTTATTAAAATACATATTTTCAAGGTATGCTCTAATGATGCTCGGAATTCTACTACTGGCTCCTCCTTTAGTTTGAATTTGATTAGTTTAAGTGTTTTTTTTCTGGATAATATCTAGGGTCTTGCAAACCTTGTGTATCTTTTCAGAGAAACTTATTTTTTTTATTAATTTCTCTCAAGATTTATTACCATTTAAAGACTTTGTATCTTCTTCCATCCCCTCCATTATAAAGTATCTGACACAGAAAGAACAGTGTATTTAAGCTGTGAGTCTAGCAAAATTGTGAGTTTTCCTAATGTTTCTAAAAATACCTGAATATTCACTGCATTGCTCGTCACCAAGCCCCAGGTATCCTAGGATGGTAGCAGTCTTATTACTTTTCTTTCAGGCTCAAAACTGTTCAATCATTAGATACGCCTTGATTTTTTTGGCGTCAGTTTTTTGATGCAGCTAACTTTCTTTTTTAGCTTAACTGTGTTAAATTAAAAATTTTGACAGGTAAAAATGGTCTGATTTGACTTTCATAATACAGCAACCTGGAGTGAATACTTCGGAATTAACAAGAGCATAGGAAATGTTTGAAAGTTGTTTATATTGGATTTGCGGTTTGTTCAGGTAAATTTTTTCCTCGATTAATTACATTTGAACATCTTGTGTTATATAATTTTAGCATGCCTTTTCAAGATAAAGAATGAAGTGTGGCTGTTTTCAAAAATTACCAAATTAAAAAAAATGCTAAAAGAAGCAAATACACAAAAAAAGAAATCCTCATGTTGAATCCATATTTTAAGGAAAAGACTGCCTTTTGGTTTAATATTTTTACAAACAAAAACATATCACTCACTTATTAAACAACTCTAAATACTTGTCGAGCATCTACTCTTCCAGAATCTGCGGCAGTGAAGTCTGCCTAGGAACAGGATGATGTCTGCCTTCATGGCGTGTATGTTCTACTTATGAAGATGAAGATGGGGGAGGGGATGAGTTAGTCCTCTGAGAAGAGAAAGGGGGTTCTCAGTAGAGCGATTTGCCATTACAGACTCCAATGTGGAACACTTGAAATATTGGAAGAACCAACAAGAGGTCAGTGTGACTAAAGGATAATAAATAATATGAAGAATGACTTCAAAGAAAGATGGAGAAATATTCAAGGTCAGATCAGTTCTTAATATCAGTATAAGAGACTGGATGTTGTAGACAGTGCTAGGTGACAGAATTTTATCTTATTTAACATGATATTGCCTTTCCACAGCTCAAAACTTAATAAGCACAACATAACATAAAATATTTTTGCTATTAAGTGTTTAGGAAGAAGCATGTAGTAGTAATACACCTGCTACTTATTTAGAGACTGCTACGTGGAATGTTTTGTATACAGATCAAGTCACCACATTTAGTTTTGAAGATGCTGTTCCTACCTTCCTTGTGCTTGGTGTTTTACAAAACTGTGATGTTTTAATTACTATGGCTTTGTAATGTAAAGAGCTTGAAATCAGGAGAGATTATTCTGCAAACACTGATCTACATGGGATAACACTTCACAATTGATAGAGTAGTGCTTCAAAAGAAAGACCTCTGAAGACATGAATTGTTGGAGGTGTGAGCAAACTAAATCCCATATGCACTATGAGTAGGAATGAAAAATGATAGGGCCATTATAGAAAGTTGCACAAATATTTCTCTCAAAATAAAAAAATACAATTCAGAAGTGACCCAAGCATTCCATACCTGTGTTTTTAATCATGAAAGCAAGTCTTTCGAAAGCTTGTCTGAGTGTTCTAGAAGAGCACAGATACTCTTGTAGTCTTTACCAAGAAATTGCCTTTCTGTCTCAGAAAATGCCATCAGGAGAAGCAACATGGGGTTCTGAGGGATGTACAGTACATTTATATAGTGAGTCAGTTCAGACTCCTGGACTCTGTTGGCGAATGAGGTGACAGATGTGGCGCACAATGTGCCCTTACATCCAAAAGTTAGCACCTTCAAGTACAAACAATGCAGTGTTCATTGCAGCACTATTAAAAAGATCCAAGATTAATAAATAAATAGAGAAAATGACATTCAATAAAATATTACTTAGTACTTGGATCTTTTTGAGTTTTTTATTCTCATGAGAAAAATTTAATTGCAACTGTGCAAATGAACTTGAAAATATTAAACTAAATAAGATTTAAAAAGTCATAAAAGCACAATGATGCAAGATCACATGCATATGATGTATATAAATTTGTGTAACATACAGCCAGATTATAATTATGGTTACTGAAGCTGTGAAATGGGGTGCTAATCAATGGATGTAGTCTCAGTTGTGCAAGAATAATTCTAGACATCCAATTTTACAGTTACATCCCAGGAGTTAATACTACTGCTTATATAATTTTCTGAAGCTAGATCTTATATTGAATTCCTTCCGTAGTGAAATGAAAGCTCCCTGTCACTCACTTCTCACTACTTTAAAATCTATCACCCCCAAACCATCTCTGTCACTCTTTGATACTACTTTTCCAATTGTTCCATTGCTTTCAAATCCTGAAGAGATGTTTTTTAGGGTCAGCTAGAGTAAGCTTCTATATCATATTTGTTTGGTGATCCTAAATATCCTTAATTTATTTCATGCACTATGTACTGATCTAATATGTGTAAGAGAAGTGGCTGAAGGGGATAAAGATGTGCATTGCACATGCACAAATCGCTTCTGAGTTCTTGTTCAGAAGAAGCTTGGACATCAAGACATATACACATGATATCAGAATACACTGCATTCGGAAGACTTTCCTTTATGGAGCGCCAAGAATTGCAGATTGCCAAGGAGTTAACTTGACTTCACTTCCTTCTTTAGGTCCTGCAATGTGTCAAGGCTTTAATCATTGCTAAATTCCCTTGCCTGTGGGCCATTTCCACTACACTAATTGGCTAGCTCAGTTCAATTTAGGTTCAGGATTCCTTTGCCACAGTAGAGCGTCTGTTAGAGAGAAAACACAGACTGGCGAGAATCGATGCTTTGAGTATGAGTTTCAGAAGAGCAAGTCTGCTACGTAGTAGGACAGATGAAAATTTGCGAGAAGAATAGTAGCATAACAATAATGAAATTTCTACATCATTATATCTGACTTCCAATATATCTGGGTTAATTTTTAATCAATGCATGCAGTACAATTTAATATCTTCAATATCAAGTCGTAGAGACCACAAATGTCAAGGGTGCATAGATGGTTTTGCTCATGGTAATATAGACTGAGGAGAAAGCATAGAATATAGGTTTTAGTTGAAGATTGTTTTTTCTGCCTGAAAGTGGAGGAGCAATGTTTTTGAAGTGTCCCCGGCATTTTGATACATACTGATACTGCCCAGAGTTTTTGAAATAAAGGGATACAGATGACAGAAGCAGAGCTGTCCCACATTAAATAGGGGAAATCCAAGTCTTATTTATGAGAAGGGTTAGAGCTTACAGTCAGTGAACAGCTGAAGGACTGATTGACAATAGAATTGCTCAAAAGGAGAGAGCTCTGAGAAAGTCTGGGAAATGTAAGGGAAAAATTCATGGGAGGAACATTCTGAGATCTACTCTGTCTTAACCTACTTTCTGTTCTTATGAAAATCACAATGGCCAAAAGTAACATGGATAGAAAAGGATTGGCTTCATTGTACAGTTTACAATTCATTCTGAAGGGAAGTCAGGGCAGAAACTCAAGGCAGAAACCGGATGCAGGAAAGAAGGCAGAGACCATGGAGGAGTGCTGCTTATTGACTTGTTCTCTGTTGCTTGCTCAGTTTGCTTTTTTTGTATTTTATTTATTTTCTTTCATTTTTAAATTATGAGTTTTAGGAACAAAGTCATTTTAACCAATCTTTTATTTTATTTATTTATTTTTTTTTGTTTTTGTTTTTCAAGACAGGGTTTCTCTGTAGCTTTGGAGCCTGTCCTGGAACTAGCTCTTGTGGACCAGGCTGGTCTCAAACTCACCTGGTCTAGTACTCACAGAGATCTGGCTGCCTTTGCCTCCTGAGTGCTGGAATTTAAGGTGTGCGCCACCACCACTTGGCCTATTTTAACCAATCTTAAACCAATGATCAAAATTAGGAGATCTTGATTTATTTTTCCTTTAAATGAAATTGATAAACCTGTTTCTTCTTCTTCTTCTTCTTCTTCTTCTTCTTCTTCTTCTTCTTCTTCTTCTTCTTCTTCTTCTTCTTCTTCTTCTTCTTCTTCTTCCTTCTTCTTCCTTCTTCTTTCTTCTTCTTCTTCTTCTTCTTCTTCTTCTTCTTCTCTTTCTCTTTCTCCTCCTCCTCTTCCTCTTCCTTTTTTTCTTCTTTTTCTTCTGCCTGAAAGTGGAGGAGCAATGTTTTTGAAGTGTCCCCGGCATTTTGATACATACTGATTTTCTAAAAGTGTTCATCCAGTCTTAGAAATGAACATAACATCAAGTGCATCAAGTTTTCATAGAGAGAATGTAGGCAAGGACCATTCATACTTTGGGATGAAAATAAGCACATCTGATAAATTTGAATACCTGAATATTTATCAGTCTGGATGCTAAAGAATAGAGAGAAATATACAATGAAGAACGCAGATCAGTTTACAAAGACTTTCTACAGGGAGCCTATCCGTCAACTCTGGGTAGTCTAGTGATGTTTATGATGCTGCGTAACATTTATGCCCTGGGTCCAGGCAGTGATATGTGTGATAGCTGATGACTGTAATTCCTGGTGACGTTGACCTTATGTAATGATTATGCTCTTTCCTTTGAACTGGTGTAATTTTGGGTATTAATTGTTCCTCACTGTAAAATCATAAGAGGATATTATAATTACTTTTTCTATGAGTTGGAGATGCCTTGTGTTTATTTGAATATTTACTCAAAACCAGGTACTTTGTAAACTCAAGATGAATAGCACATGAAATCTTAGTGACATTTATGTGCGGACAGTCATAGTACCGTCCTAACTATAGTGAAGAGCTTGAAGGAGACACAGGATTATGTCATTCAAAAGACCTTTTCTATCAACCTTAACTTAGTGCATAAAATTAGTATATTAGTCTTAACCAAAGTGATGAAAAACTTGAGAAAAGATACATGTTATTTGTGAAAAATAAAATACCACCTTTTTACCAGAATTTATCAGTGCTTATTTACCAATTTTTGTCATATTGTAAGGCCTTATTTGTCCAAAATTACAGGGCTCAGAAAACTGCAATACAAATAAAGCAAAAAAATCATTTTTTTTTCTGTTTAAGAAACATTATCCTTAGCTACAAGTATCTCCTTAAAATCTTCTTTCTTTTGTTCCTTTTGACATGTCATTGCTGAATTAAATAAAAACTTTTGCAAAATACTGACTGTTTAGACTCAAGATATCTAATAATTCTTAATTTTTGTTATAAAGAAATGACTAAGGCTGGGGACATGGATGTCAGGAAAGCGCCTGCAGCACATGTTTGAGGACCTGGGATTAGATCTCTAGAACCCACATTAAAAACCTGGTGTGATCATGAGCGTCTATAACTCTGTCATGCAGTGGAGGGAGGCAGACATAGGCAGGTTCTTGGAGCTCATTGTCCAACCAGTCAAGTCAACCTCTGAGTACTAGGTTCAGTGAGAAACTATCTCTAAAGGTGGGGTAGAAGCCTATGAAACACTTGTCCTTGGCTTCTGGCTTTGACACACATCTACACATAAATGCACGCACACACACACACACACACACTTCTACTCCATTTTTCCATGGTGTGTAAGACTTCTTCAAAAATCAGAACTGGGAAAGGCTCAGCAAACAGCTAATTTCACTCTTTTAATTTCATGATATATTGATGCATTAGATTAGAGAAAGAATCGATTAGTCTTTTTGTCTTCACAAACTTTCAAAATGACAGTTTTTACTGCTTCTGTTTCCTATCTTTTAAAACATGGTTTTGTCAATGAGGAAATTTCTCATTCACGTTTTGAACAAGACTGAGTATATAAAACATGATAAAGGTTTGTAACTGATTCTCTATGAACAGGAAACCTATAATGTTGCCAGGAATCTTTAGTAGATAAAAAGAGAACAGGAAAATAAAGTAATTACATACTATAGGTCAGAGTTTGGTTTATACTTCAGTTTAGATTACAAAGAATAGAATATCCTGTCATCCTAAAGCCTCGATCCAGTGCTTAAAGGTATGTTGTGTTTAAGGAAAAAAAAATTATCTCAATAGAGTGGTACGGTAACAGTTTATTAGATCTTTCCTGCCATGTTCAATACCTTCACACTTTCCTTGCGTTAGGTACCATTTTTATTTAAATGCTTACTTGTTCTTTTTGAGAACTTCTTCCTAAAAACTCATCAACAGAATGAGTTTTGTTCCTAGACTGAGAAGAAAAGATAACGAAAGTGCTTCATGCACTTACTAATTTTCACCTAGATTGTATTCACTGACTATCTGCAACATGCCAGATGCTGCACACCATGATTAACAAGGCGTTTGCTTGCGCTCAGGAGCCCTCAGTCTTCTGCTGAAGAACAGGCACCGAGCACAACTTGACATAGTAGGAGAGAGAAGCAATAGAGACTGAACAGCTCTAACTTCACCAGTGTCGTGATGTGGCAAGAAGGAAGAGTTGAAGTGGTGGCAAAGGGATTTTCTGCGAGAAAGGCTCCTAAGAGAAGACAATGCCTCGCAGAACTGAAGGATAAGGGCAAGGTAGAGGAAGGATGCTTCGCATAGAGGTATCTAACATTTTAAAAGAAATGAAGCCACGAAAACAATAGTTGTTCTGGTTTCCTTTCTGTGTTGAGATAAGACACGCTGATAAAAAGCAACTTAGGAAAGAGCAGGCTTATTTTAGCTTTAAAGATTACAAACAGCCCATTCTTGGAGAAAGTCATGGCAAGAATTCAAGCAGAAACTTGAAGCAGAAAAGATGAAGGAATGCTGCTTGTGTGATGGCTTACAGGCTTGTTGTGTTTTATTTTTATAAAACTCAGGACCCTTTGCCTGGAGATGGTACCCACCTATCATGGATTAGACCCCTCCTGCATTAATAAAGAGGGAAATCCCCCAAAGACATAAATGGGTTGATTTGAACTCGGCAGTCTCTCAGTGGAGGTTTTTCTCTCAAACAACTCTAGGCGGTATCAAGTTGACAATGCAGGTAACTCAGACTTTAGCAGTTTAGGTTTTGGGACAGACATTTATGTGAAGGCATTTCTAGAATTGGGTGAGCAGTGATGGAATGTGGGTAGTGCTATTCCAGGTCTCAGGCTGAATGGAAATGGGAAGTGCTGCTGAGATGGCCGTTCATCTCTTCTTGCTCTTCGCCTGCAGATGCAATGTGATTGGACACCTCACATGCCAGACACCATTGTGTCCCCAAAATGACATTTGTGCTATTGAAATCTAAGGCAAAGGAAGTCTTTCTTTAACTTCCTTTGTTTGAATTTTATCACTCATGAGAAAAGTAACTAAGAGAATGTTAAGCATTGTACATGTTGGTTTTGAGATTTTCAGAACATTCTAAACAATGGTTTTATTTAAAAAAAAAATCAAAATGGGGTACTGTAGTAATGGCTTAGCTGTTAAGAGGGTTTACTACTCTTCCAGAGGACACAAGCTTACAATCACTTGCAACCAAGGTTTCCAGCACACTGTCTAACTTCAAAGGGCAGCTATACACATTCATTTACACACACACACACACACACACACACACACACACACACACACTGCATACTCATAAATAAATAAAAACTGAAAAAATAAATCATTTTAAAATAGCAGTGGGTAAGAATATAGATTGGGAAAATACATATCCAGGGGTTTGAAATTTTTATCTACTCTTTACTTAGATGACCCTGTATGTCTCAACCACAAGTGACCTGTTATAAAGATTAAATTTAGCAATGTATAGAAGGCTCCCATTATTGTTCACTAGATTATGACTTCATTGGTGTCACCAAAAAATGGACTTTTTATGTCTTAAGTTCTAGAGAATTAAGAGGATCAGAGAGATGGATTTTATTGCAGATCTACAGGTCTAAGCGTTATTAACACACTAATGTCTATTTCCTCATTGGATTATCTACTATTTTAGCTGTGCTACAATGATATATAAATTTGAAATTTGTTGAGTCTTCAGATTATTTGAGCCTATCTTCTTCTTTTTGTTCTATGTTTTTTTGTGTGTCTATATTGAGCTTTTTTTGTTTTTGTTTTTTTTTTAATTTTGGGTTATTTGTCTAGTATTCTAGTGGGGTAACTCTCTGTTGGATACTTTAGAAAGACTGCAATTGTATTTCTGTGACACTCAAATCCTTCATTGTTTTCAGTGTGTGCTCATAGAGAAACAGAAATACACAGTTATACATTGACTGATTATACCTATTTATGAAACTTGTGCTTGCACAATAAGTATAAACATCCTTTTAGAAATGAGAATGCACAAAATCGGTCTTAGAGCTGTATTGGAAAGGGACTAAAATTAGCAAGGGAATATAGAAACAAACTGAGGTATGTATATTAATTAGGATCATTAATGTAGTCATTATACTTATGGACCTAGAACTGAAATAAGCCTACATTATGACTAAAATAGAAAAGTAGATTACTCATCCTTGCAAGCATATGACTGTCTGTGCTGTGTGATTTCTGCTGCCCAACCTCCCTCTGGTCAGTATGTGGGTCATTTGCTTCTTTCAGTGTCAGGCTTTGGATGAGATTGCTGAAGCAGAACTAGACCAAGATTGCCTTTGTTATGAGCAACAAGCAAAATGGTGTTTTGATAAAAATGATAACTAACATTCAATCATTCATTCCATAAATATTTATTAAGCATGTGTTATTTTCTGGCATCTGTTTTGTATGCTAAGAACAGTGAAAAAAAAAGAGATTGTTGTTTTAGCTCATGAATTTACATTATATTAAGGGAAACAAAAAATGAATAAGAAAACTCATTTTAAGAGCATGGTAGAGGGTTTGAGGAAAATAAGGCAGCCTGGGCTCATAGAGAATGACCTGGACTGGTTGGAATTTTAGATGGAGTGGTTACAAAGGGATTCAACAATAAATAGGTTTTGAAGTGAGATAGGCATATCAGATCTGAGCCTTGCAGAGATTCACATTAGAACTAAATGACTGAACCAACATAACAATACCTAGACTAACATGAAATACTCCTATGATTTGAAGCATGTGAGAAAGATAAATAAGTCTATTGTTTTATAAAGTAGTCATTGCCTCATGGAGGTAAGGCAAAGGGATGAGGCAACAGAAGGAGCAGATCATTTATTTTTGTCATGTCTTATAAGTTGATAATAAAGACAAATCTATGTACTAGGTAATTTAATAGCAATGATATATAGTCTGGTTTCTCTGGGACAATGTAATCTGGTCCTACTTTTCATTGCATTGTTTATTTTATGAGCAATAGTCACAATTATGAATTTTAAAGTTTATTGTATATTATTATATCTCCTATGTTTTTCCAAAACATGGTACAGTAAAAACATCAAAAAATGAAAACAATATGTACATATATGTATAACATGAAAGAACACATTTCCTTGGTTGTCACAAAAATATGTTGTGACAAAAATTAAATTTAAAAAATGAAATGAAAAAAAAGAGTGTCTATGTGGAAGGAATGAGAAGTTCTGAAGTCCTGAGACATTAGTAGGTTTAGGTTATTAGCTTTTCTCAAGGCCATGAGACGGTTGAAGCATGATTAATGGGATGTTCTGAGAAGAGGTAGGTCTTTGGGGTTTGTAAGCCGTGAGTCATTTGGAACACATTTGGAAGGTACGAAGAGGATAGTAACTTGCTATGATTTCTGAATGGGAGAGATCACTGGCATAGTGCAGTGACTAGCTGGTCCAGAAGTCCTCATTTGGCTGGATCAGAGAACATTTAAAGTATTCAAAAAATTAAAGATTATACTTGTCTCAGTTACCTTGCATAATATTTTTTCATCTTTGATTAGTATCACCATCTAAAGGCTCCAAATGTTAGTTTTACATTTTTAATACCTAGAGAGGGAGAAACTGTTCACAACTGGCACAGGAAAATATGAGAAATATGGGAGGTTTGTTGGCTGTGTATAGTTAGTTCTGAAGGGTCTGTTGCTCCCTGGTTTTATGTGGAAAACTCAACACCCAACAGGAACCTTCTCTAGAGGTCACTGCTCCTGGATGCTGCAGGAGGCATGCTCTTTCCTCAGGGACCCGCTTGAGGAGGTCTGCAGATGAGATGCCTGAGTCCTCCTGAGGGCTCTTGAGGGTGAGGGTGGAGCAATGCTTGGAAATTTGCATTATACTAAGGGCTTTCTGTCAGATAAGCAGCTGCTTTGTGTGAAGTCTAGGCAGCCTTCTTGTGATGCTCACTTTAGCACTCCCTGTCTCTGCCTGGTTATATCTCCTACTCCGTATCTCCCCAGCACTTAAAAACCCACAGTGGCCAACCAGCCCTAATCTGCATGTTTGGACCTATTCCCTGACTTCTGTGAGAGTAAAATTTTTTTGGTACTTAGGAGAATATCTTCAAGGGCAGATTGGTGTTTGGGGCAGACATGAGAAGAGCCACCAGTCAAGATAAACTATTTTGCCCCTCCCTCTCCAACTCCTCCCATGCCTCGCCCTCACATTCAAAACCTCTTTGTAAGTTGTTATACCACCCCCCTCCCCCCGCCCGGACCCCACATACACACACATAACACTTTAGTCCTTTAGACCACTTGGTGCCATTCATTTGTACATGCTTAGGGCTGAAACTTTGTATCAGATAACCTATCACGAGTCCCATCCTCGAAGAAAGCTGATTTTCCCTCCCTTTGCAGCTGCTAATTGCTTGTAGCTCTTCATCTATGGTGAGGCCTTATGAAAATTTGCCCAGCCCTGTTATTATGCAGGTCTTGTTAGGTAACATATTGCTGAGATTTTGCTGGTGTGACAACCCAATCATGTCTAGAAGACACTATCTTGCAGCAGACATCCTGGTCTACTGTTCGATATAATCTTTCCAGCTCCCTCCTCCTGAATCTTCCCTGAGCCTCAGGTGTGGGGGTAAAATTACAGGTGTATTAATTACAGCTGGCTACCCCATTGTCAGTTTTCCCTGCAATTTCACCAGTTTTTGTTCTCAGTAGTAGTTTTCATTTTTGCTGCAATCTGTATGTATAAGGATAAATATTTATAATGCAGTAAAAAAAATACGTTGGGTGAGCAAAATGGCAGTAGTAGCTTCTCTGTTGGAGTCTGTAACCTTACTAGACACCTAGCTGGCTAGATTTACAGTACTAGGCATAAATGCTATCTTACTGAGCAAGCCTTAAGTCTAAGTAAACCGATGTTAGTACCATTATTGTGCTATTGGAAATATCTTGCTGGGTAGGTCATGAGTAAATTGCTTTATACATCTTTTCTCTTTACCAACAATTGACCAATGGAACCTCATAACATGAAAAAAAAAAAAAACCCAATCACCTCTGTATGGCTAAGAAAACAAGTAAGAAAGTGAAGAGGAAGCCTACAGAGTGGGAGAAAATCTTTGCCTCTGATACATCTAATAGAGGAGCAACAACCAGCCTACACAGAGAAATCAAGGAAAACTAAACCAAGAAAAGGTGAACTAATAAAAAAAAAATGTACCCCGAAGTTCTTAAATCACATGTTAACACAGTTCTCACCTGACACCAAATCTGCTGTATACTTGATCTTGGACACACCAGGCCTGTAAGCTGGGCAGAAAAATAGATTCATTGTTTATACATCACTTCATCAGATCAGGTTGTCTTAAAGCCTCAACAGAGATCTCCATTCCCCCTTAAAGTAAAATGCAGAAGCTGTGTATTTACAGCATAGTATGTAGGCAAAGTCTGAACACTACAATGTGCTGGTTTCATCAGCTGTTTCTGTATGGGCTCAGGCAAAATCTAAATTCAACGTAACTATTTGCAGTTTATTTTTGTGGAAACTATACTGAGAACTTTCACAGGAAAAGAAATGCAGGTAGTAAATCATTAGCACAGATCTAATTCATATGCCATCAAATTAATTTTATGTATATATACCGGCCCCTTAGGTTACATAAACAAGCATTTATCAGTAACAGTTAAGGGGTCTGTGTGGAAGCAAGAGAGTTAGTTAGTTATGAGGGTGGGGCCTGGATTCAAGAGGATAAATTGGCCTAATTAAATTTACTGTGTAGTTCCTTCCTTGGATGACTATCGTTTCTTCTTTGTTTTATCACCTCTGAAAGAATATTTGACATTTATCTAAACTTTAGATGTGCCCTGGAGGAAGAACCAAGGAGACTTATGCTGGAAAAGTTATATTGAAAACAGCATTTTAGAGGTATCTGGAGCATTAACTTTATTGCGGAGTTATACAATCTAGTAAAAATACTAACATGAAATGGTTCTAAGCAAAGCATTTCTTCTCAGGCTTTTGAATTTTCTGATTCAGCACTTAATGGTTGGGTTTTATTATTGCTTTAACTCTGACAGAAAACTGCATGAAATTTAGAATCTGAGGAAGAAAAATCTATGTAAGCAATACCTGACCAGGTACAAACTTTAAGTAGAGACCACATTAATATAGTCTCTGTTTGAAATGTATGGTTTTCCTCCAAAGTTGTATGTTGATATCCTAATCCCAAAGTAAATATTAAGTGTTGGGAGGTCATGAGGGTATGACCCTCATGTCTGTGCTTATAATTCTCCATAAAAGAGACCCCAGACAAAGCATTTATTCCTTCCACTATTATACAGGAGTACTTAGAAGTTTTAGGTTTTTTTGTTTATGTCATTAGAATGAACTTTATGATATTCTTTTAAAATAGCACTTGTTTTTTCTTCTTATTAAGAAAAATATAAATAAAGTGGTGATCATTTTGTCTCCATATAATTAAGGGTTATATTATTCCCATTTAGTAAATAAAATAAGAGAACAATAAAATAGAAAACCTTCATGTATTATAAATAAGGTAAAAATGTAATTAATATTTGAGCTTGAACTGCATTGTCTCAACACTCTTGTTTTGACACCAAAATCACCTAATAGAATTTGTTCTCAGATTTAAGCATTGTGCATAATTAACAGTAATCAATAAATTTAACTTTAAATCTTTTTGTAATATTCATTGTCATGTTTGTGAAAGTGTACTCACACAGGCAGAGCCCTTAAGACAAAGACTTCATTGCCCTCAGGCATTTTCTTTTTGCATGGAATTTAGTTTGATCAATTCTTTCCCAATCCAACTTCCATACACACCTTAGGATATCTTTATAATACAAAAGTACAGGGCAGTTGAGGATGCACAGGCTTACAGCAGCATAGAATTGAAGGATGTGGTTGGTCATAGTTGAGGATCTAGCTTAAGAATGGCCTAACAACATTTGCCTCTGAGAACTGAAGCTCGGGATCACAGTTCCTTGTCTATTTGACCCATTTGCTCAGCCTGTTGGGAATGTCACTTTCAAAGACTTCTCTGAGGGGATTTTTTTGGTACTGGAGGTGTACACAGAAAAATACTCATGGGATGCCATGTACAGTACACCATGTATCATGCATATCTTTAGATATAGATATATGACAATAGTTGTATCAATGATTTGAGAGATTTCCATGCTCAAAAATGGAGGAGATAAGTATCATGATCTGTCCTCTGATGCGAAAGGCCCAGTGAAGCCAATGAGCATAATTCTCATTGAGACTCATTGTCTAATGAGGGACACCAATGATCTAGTCCCAACCTACACGTTGAAAATACCAAAGACACTACTGTATGAAATAGAAGATAAGTGTCCTCGATGTCCTATTTAGATGCTCATTGGGTCATATGGTGCCCAGTGCACTGGTGAATTTGACCGTTTCTACTCACCGTTAAGTTTTCTAGAAACACTCTCAGATACACACGGAAAAATTTTCCCAGCTATATGGAAACTCCTTAGCCCAGTCAATTTGATAAAAATTGTAACCATCATGTAAAGTTTTCTTTCTTTTTTTTTGTCTTTTTTTATTCTTTTTTAATTAAAATTTCCGCCTTCTCCCCATTTCCCATTTCCCTCCCCCTCCTCCCACATATTGCCCCCTCCCCCACTCCCCTCCCCCTATCCCCATTCCTCTTCTCCTCCCCCAACTCCATTCCCCCTCCCTCTCAATACTGAAGAGCAGTCCAGATTCCCTGCCCTGCGGGAAGACCAATGTCCTCCTTCTTCTATCTAGGTCCAGGAAGGTGAGCATCCAAACAGGCTAAGCTCAACGGAAGAAGTTCAAATGGCCAAAAGACACTTAAGGTCATGCTCAACCTCCTTAGCGATAAGGGAAATGCAAATTAAAACAACTTTGAGATACCATCTTACACCTGTCAGAATGGCTAAAATCAAAAACACCAATGATAGCCTTTGCTGGAGAGGTTGTGGAGTAAGGGGCACACTCATCCATTGCTGGTGGGAATGCAAACTTGTGCAACCACTTTGGAAATCAGTGTGGCGATTTCTCAGGAAAGTTGGGATCAACCTACCCCAAGATTCAGTAATACCACTCTTGGGAATATACCCAATAGATGCCCTATCATATGACAAAAGCATTTGTTCAACTATGTTCATAGCAGCATTGTTTGTAATAGCCAGAACTTGGAAACAACCTAGACGCCCTTCAATGGAAGAATGGATGAAGAAAGTGTGGAATATATACATATTAGAGTACTACTCAGCGGTAAAAAACAATGACTTCTCGAATTTTGCATGCAAATGGATGGAAATAGAAAACACTATCCTGAGTGAGGTATCCCAGACCCAAAAAGAGGAACATGGGATGTATTCACTCATAATTGGTTTCTAGCCATAAATAAAGGACATTGAGCATATAATTTGTGATCCTAGAGAAGCTAAATAAGAAAGTGAACCCAAAGTTTTCTTTCTTTTTCTTGCTCAGTTGTGATAACCCTTACTTTTGCATGCTTCAGTAAACCTGTGACTGCATTACATACGCTGCCTTCCAACTCATAAAGTCTGTGCATTGGCAGAAGGAAGCTGGGCTACTGAGATGCAGTTTAGTAGTTTCATGATTTGGAAACTTTTTGGAGTAATGCTTTATCATGCACCAAAAAAATTTCCAGATATGATGAAAAATTAAGAATTTGAAGTTAGGAATTACTTTGAATCAATTAATTTATGAAAAATTTATTTCAATCTCTGATTTAGTGCCATGTATTTGTATTTCTTATACTTCAACACAGATAGTGTTTCATTGCATCATACATGGTTTGGAAGTGCTGAATTGAAATCATCTTTTTCCTTCCTGCATATCTGTATTTTCCTATAGTTTATAGCACAGAACTAACAAAAGTGCCTTATAATGATTCATAAATGAAAATAGTGAGGGGAAAATGATTCAATATGTAAAATCAGAGAGACATACAAAAGTTTCAGTATACGTGATGTTTATGAAAGTTCGATCTAAAGTATCAGTGTGTAAGTTCCAAATTACCTGGAGCACTTCTATTTCTCTAGAAAGTAAAACCATTTGTTTTTGACAAAATTTTAAATATTATTCTGTGGTGGTTTGAATGAGAAATATCTCCTGTAGATTCATATACTTGAAACTTGGTACCCAGTTTGTGGTGCAATTGGCGGAGTATGGTAAGTTGAATGATAGTAGCCCCAAAAGGCTCATAGTTTGGATACTTGGTTCCCAGTAAATAGAACTGTTGGGGAAAGATTAGGAGGTGTAACCTTGTCAGAGAAGGTGTGTCATGAGGACAAGGCATACCCAGGATGTTTCTGGACCTTATGGTTGTAGATCATGATATAAACACCATGTCCCTGCTACAGCATCATGAACTCTAATGCCCTGAAACCACAACCTAAATTAAACACTTTCATTTTTATATTGTCTTGGTTACGGGTCTCATCACAACAATAGAAAAGTAACTAATATGAGATTATGAAACCTTTAAGAGGTGCAGCATTCCTGGAGGATGTAGGCCACTGGGGGTGACCTTTGAAAGTTTACTGTCACACTATTTCCTGTTTTCTCTCTGAGCTTATTGCTACCACTGTCATATGAGACCTTCCTTGCTTTTATGGGTTCTAATCATCAGGGACCTGAAACCAAAATAAACCCTTTATTCTTTACATTTCTTTGCTCATGATGTTTTTGTCTCAGCAGTGGAAAAGTAGAACTAACTCAGTAATTTGGATTAATCTTTTATATTTTCCTACATGCCTATGTTTTCCTACATTCCATAATGTAGAGCAAGTAAAATGCCTTATAGTGACCCAAAGATGAAAATAACAACAAGAAAATAACTCATACAAATATGAATTTGTATGAGGATATGTGAAAGCTGCAACATAGTTAAAATGTTGAACCAAAATTATCCAATTTTCAGTTCCAGATTGGCTAGAAAATGTCTACTTCTATATAATAGTAATCTATTTTTTCAAGCAAAATTTATGATTTATCCATTAATACAAATTACATGGAAAAGGGGTATATTGGAGAAATAAACAATGACTAATTTAGATTCCAAATTTTGCCTCAGAAAAATACATTCATTATCATAAATTCTGTCAGAGTGAAGGACTAGAGAAAATCATGCATTGTATAGAGAGGCAGACTCATTCTAAACTACCTAAATAAAAGTGTTGTTTTGATTAAAATCTTTCTATTTCCTCCACACCATGAAAGCTTAAAAATATCTCAAAAGCTGCCTCATTGCTAGTACCTACCATGACTTACCATGATTCATAAATTGATTTCCTGACTCTATATCTACAAGACACAGTGGTCCTTTTTAATACTATAATTTTTCATAAGCTGATGAGTAGGGGGATGATAAATGACCCATCATCTTATAGTTACCTCCAAGTGGGCTTTTTAAAGGATGCTACTGTTCTGAAGTCATCTTCATTTTAATGATATTCTACTCCCTATTGCTTTTCAGGGAATTTTGAAGATTATATTCCTTTCCTTATCAGCTATTAAGCACTGCAGATTCCTTTGGTTCTTGGCAGGTATGGCATTACAGTATTACATAGAGCCAGAGAGTGAGGCAAAGAGAATTTTGCAATAGTCCATATTCAAAGGCGAAAAAGCCGTTTAAACTACAGGTTGTGGCCACAAATGACTGGTTAGGGAGAAGTTTCTAAACATATAAACAATAAGATACTGAAATAATATTCTCAAAAAAAAAAGCCACAAAGTAGTATAATCACTTAAAATCAAAGACAGATGTGAACACTGCTAAAAGAAAATGACTGAAAGTTACCTTTCTGATTCTGTCATCCTTGCTCCCCACTGTGTGTGGGGTCCTCTTTCCCTCCTGGGCTGTTGGCCAGCAGGCCAAGAGGGCAAAAGGGAGAAGCAGAACAGAAAGGTTTGTACGTGGCAGCCCATGAGCACAAATGGCAGGAGCTATTCCTTCTCCACAGGAGACAGCCTTTGTTGAATCAGTTTAACTTTATTCCAGAGTATAAAAAATATATAGGATTGTGGAGCCTGAGGACAAACCCTAATTTGCATTAAGTGGCAAGGCTCTATCATAAGACCCCTAGCATGTGCAGAGAAGGCTTCTAGCAGGGATCCGTGCCAGGGTTTGAGCTAAAGATAAATCAGGCACATGTGTGGGTTTTGAGAACTGAATTTAGGTCCTCTGCAAGAGAAGCAGGTGCTCTTAACTGCTGAAAAATCTCTCCAGCCACTCATTCTAGTCTCTATATGCTAAGAGCTGATAGTTCACACCGTGAAGCTTTCAGGCGATGCATGTCCCCTGAAGGAAATCTACTCACAGATCTGAAGGAAGCCTTCACTCTTGAGATATTGCGAAACTGAGCAGTCTCCTATATGTTCTGTATCCTCACTGAAGTTCTAACTCATCATTTCGAGGAAAAGATCATATTGAAAAAAACAAGAAAAAAGGCCTTTCTAGGCTGCAATAGAATCTCATTTGACTTTAATTAGCTATGAAACCTTAGGCAAGCTTTTTCTTTGTGGGTTTACATTCCCCCTACTTTAATGAAGCATCTGAACTAGATTATAGTTAGGCCCATGTGACTTTAAATGAGGTGTGTGCAAGTAGTTTGAAACAGTTACCTCCAATCCTAGCACAATTTGTAAACTGTTGAGAGCCAGAGGCATGAATTCTAGTGTTTTCTAAGCACCCGCTAAGCTCAGAATTGAAAGTAGAATCTTTTTCTTTCTTTAGGAATAATAGAGATATCACATTTATCTCAAATAAATTTAAATTTGCATTTCAAGCAAGTTAACAATATTTTAAACTTTTATTTTTTACATGATGGCTCTTAGCATTTAAAGAATGCAATTATAGTTGGTACAGTCTTCTATTTGTTTGTTTATTTTGGAGATTATTATTTAATTTGGTTTCTCCCTTCCTTTTTATCTCTCCCTCCAAATCCTCGCATTTACCTTTCCCTGAACTTCTACAAGTTCATTATCTCTCTGTTCATTGTTATTGCATGTATGCATGCGTGTGTGTGTGTGTTTCTAAGTATGACCTTTGGAGTTCATATAATGTTACTGATAATGCATGTTTTCATTGTTGATCTTTTGGCATTGAACAATTAATCAGTGTGCTTTTCCCTGGGGAGGATGCTCTCTCCTGATGCTTTCTATACTTAGTGTCCTGTAGTTCTGTGAGTGGAGTTGAGGCCTTGTGTACTTTTCCTTATCCAACTTGACATGATCTTTGCAGTATATCTCAAATTATTTGAGGAAATTGTACAGCAATAATTCTTAAATATTTTATTAATTATGACAGTTAAAATCTCTGTTCCTGATGCAGATTGTTTTCATGATGCCATAAACTTCACTGTGATTCGAGATCTTCTTCCTTAGTGAGACTCACCATGTAACTTGTGACCTACATTGGTTGCTTGATGTGTTACCATGATATAAATGGAAGGTGTGTGCTGTGGGATAATGGTTTTACCCTGTAAAGATTTGTTTCTTGTGCTTGTTTAACAAAATGCTGATTGGCCAGTAGCTAGCCAGGAAGTATAGGTGTGGTGACCAGGCAGGAAGTAGAGGTGGGGCAATGAAAATTCTGGGGAGAGGGAAGTTTCAGTCTGCAGTCGTGACCCAGCCTCAGAAGAAGCAAGCCACGTGGCTAACACAGATAAGAATAATGTAATGGGTTAATGTAATAGGTAAGAATTAGTTAATAAGAATCTTGAGCTAACAGGCCAATCAGCTTATTATTAATGTAGACCTCGGTGTATTTATTTGGGACTAAATGGCTGCAGGACTTGGAAAGACAGAAACCTCAGTCAACAGGTGTAAAGAGAAGAGTGCGGGTTAAGAGGAGACAAAAATGGAAGAGCAAAGAATAACACCAAAGCTGAGTTAGAAATTCTAGCTTAGTAAGGTGAATACTGCTGTCTAAGCACTGATAGAGATGTAGCTTTCTAATGAAATGTATAAGCTAAGGTGTGGTATGAGTCAAGAGTGGAAACAAAGACCTGAAAGTCTATATTTGAGGTGTCAAGATCAAAAACAAGTTGAGAAGGTGTATGTGCCTGGCAGCTGCTGTGCATGATCCAAGGTGAGTGTGATTTACTGAGTGGTTTGAAATGAATGTGAAACTCTTCATTTCCTTACATTTTATTTTTCCAATTGACTAAACAATCCATTCCTTTTGTAACTTGAATAAAACATTGGCAGCAAGGCAAGAGTGAAGGCTTGAAGAGTTGTCTGTGTAGGATAGCATTTTGTTATGCATTTATGAGTGTCTTGATAAAGGAGTTATTTTAATTGTAAGGGAAATGAAAGAATAGTTTAATTATATAAACTGGTAGTATAAATGTTTGTGATTGTACTTGATCCCAGAGTTTAAAAAGGATCATTTTGTATAGTACAATTATTTGGTCCTTCTCACACAGACCTCTCTCTTAGAAACACTTGTCATCAACAGTCTCTTCACCTTTAGAAATATTGTTTTAGATAGATTTTACAAGACAATGGGAAATTTTCTTTAGCAACCTCAAGCCACAAAAGAGTCCATTTCTGCTCGTGACTTCCGTTGAGTTTTCAGATTCCAACAATACAACTCACCTTCAGAATGCCTTTTTAATTATTTGTTGCTGCTGACATAGCTCCTCAGTTTGAAATGCCATTGTTCTCTAAACATCAATAAAGCAAACGCAGAGAGAGCAACTGACAGCCTTCCCTAGAAAATAACCACAAACAAACCTAAAGATGCACGATGAAGAATGGAGTTAATGACCATGCTTTGACTCTGATAAAAAAAAAAATTCTGTTTTATGTTTTTGTCTCCTAAGGTTGTAAACACAGCAGCTAATATGCCAAGTAGGTTGCAATGTTAATAATATTTGCAGGTGCATGCGTTCCAACAAGCACATAATTAGAGTTGACTTAATTTTAAACTAAGTCTTCTAGAGAGGACATTTGATACTTAGTGCTTGCCTTTTGGATGCTTTCCATGGGTCAAATCTGATGTCTCAGAAGACCAGCAGAGAGCACTCTAATTAACCTGCTAAGTCACAGTAGCACACAACTATTTTGTATTTATAGTTTATTTGCTTTCCCCTTTAACAATTGACTAAACAGTATATGACCCGGGAATTGAAAACAGACAGGGGCTGACAAGTTTTGTTCAACTGAAACACCGGTGACCTGATGTAGATCCCTGGTACCCACATGGTAGAAGAAGACCAGTTCCTACAATTTGTACACTATTCTCCACACAAGGACCTTGGCACATGTATGTGTACATGCATCTGCACATGCTCAGACACGCACAATAGAGAAATACATGTAATTAAAACCCTTTAAAACAACAAAAACAGGCTGATCTTTATAAAAATACTTTTAATAGCATAAAAAAATACAAAAACAACCCCCCCCCCAAAAAAAAGCCTATCACTGGGATTAACATGTTGGCTTCTGACATTTTGTGTCCTTCATACTTTGTGTCTTTGGTAAATTCCTTGAATATCAGTTACCAGAACCAATCGGCGGCTAAGGTGTCACATTTGAGGAAATGTATGCAGTTTCTATGTTTTTGAATTGATGAATGAGAAATGTAAACCAGTTTTACAAATTACTGTTGTTAAGGATAATAACCATTTCCAGAACCTGCACTGGGAGGAAGGTGGCATGCTTTCTTTTACAAAGAAAAAATAGACATTAAGTTTTTATTGAAGTAACTTAAGGCAGCATGAGCGAATGATCTCCCTACATGAAACCGGCTTAATATTTGGGCATTCTGTGTGAAGTAGCTGAAGGAGGTCAAGTGAATGAGGGAAACTTGGGTTTGACATTGCACTTGACTCTTTAGAGACCTTGTCTACAGGTTTGATGTCCATTAATGACTGGGTACTCTAGATATTTGCCAACATAAAGAGAAGAGTCTTCCTCAAACGTGACTAGCATCCAACTTGAGTGCACCAGATCACGTTGTGAAACAAAACCCACCATCCAGTCTGAAGATTCCAATGTGTGTTCTCCCAACCCTGCTGCCACCCTTCTAAAACTAACCTGACTGTGCAGTGACTAACATATTGTGATACCCCTGGAATCATCTGGTGTTTTTTACCTTTATATACATATATGTAGGTATATACCATCTATAGTGGGCGCTTCTCAGATTTGTATACATATACACATATAAAGTGTATTTTTATATAAAGCTGTTTATCTGTAAAATGTATATATTCACTCCGTCATCAAAAGGAAAAACAATAGTCACTCACTTATCTTATTGATTTGAAATATCAAATAGCCCCAAAGGCCACCAACTGAAGAGAAGAGTGATTTTTCTCTGGGAAAGATCCTGAAGTATCACTGCAGTGACTCATGGTAGACATTCCTCTGGTCATTCCCAATAGGAACGTGAGGGCCCTTGCTGCCTAGTCAGTAGAATACCTTGACTTTTCATAACTATTGGACACAGATTCTGACAGTGTGATATGAGTTCTGATCAAGGTCCTGCAATGTCATCATAGTCCTAAGTTAGAGAACTACTTTATACTTGTGAGTAGAATCCTGGCTCTATTTCATCTGCAGTTAGTCCATTGAATCCTCAGGCAAAATCTTTGAACATGTTCCTGTTCAAAGTATATATAATTCAGACATATGTAGTTAACAGAACGTTCATGTCAGTTCTCTGACTGGTGAAATAAGGGTCACGATGCTAGTAATGGCCAAGTGGAAGGTCTGAAATTGATCAACTTCCCACTTTCTATACCTACCAATGCAGTAATCAGAAACACAATCTAGGAAGAATTATAGAAGTTAGTACCAGTGTCAAAAGTTTAAACCATGTTTAATTATCTCATCTTCATTTCATTAATGGAATAAACAAAAATGCATTAAGACACCTGTATGCTAGCCTACCATAACTTTAAGGAAGTAGTTCCAGTCGTAGTTGTGGTAGATATGATATCTTAATGAAGATGCATTCATGGCACTTGGAACATAAATATTCAATTTTCAAGGGCCTATTTCTCAACACCCATTAACAAGACATAGTTACCTGAATATGGCAGAGACAGCAGTATATGCTCATCATTGTTCTTCAGGAATGTTTACTCTTTTTTTCCTCCAACACAATAAGGAGATCTTTAACGTATAAGATTTCTGCAGACTACCTTTATGTACTACAAATGATACCTTACTGTTCTAGTTACCTTTCTGTTGCTGTAATAATACATGGACCAAAAGCGATTTGGTGAAGGAAGGAGTATATGTTATTTATCCTCTCTGGGCCTATGGACCCTAGCACGATTATCTTTTACTTTACAGCTAATATCCACTCATAAGTGGGTACATACCATGTTTGTCCTTCTGGTTCTGCATTGCCTCACTCAGGATGATTTTTTTCACGTTACACCCACTTGCCTGCCAATTTCATAATGCCACTGTTTTTAACAGCTGAGTATTATTTTATCTTTCCTTCAGTTTATCCTAGGTTGCTTCTAGTTTCTGGCTATTATGAATAAAGTTGTTATGAACATAATTGAGTAAGAATCCTTGTGATGGGATGGAGCATCCTTTTTATATATGCCCATAGTAGTATAGCTGGGTCTTCAGATCAATTAATGCTCAGTTTTCTGAGAAACTGCCATATTGATTTCCAAAGTTGCTTTATAAGTTTTTCATTTCCACCAGTAGTGGAAGAGTGTTTCCCTAGTTCCAAAACCTTGCCAGCATGATCTATCACTAGGGCAGCCTACCTGGAATTCTGAAAGACTGCATAGCCTCTGATCCACCAGGGATTCCCCTCTAGAGTTAGAAGCTGTTGTGGAGATGAGAAGAGGTGAGGGGGGATTGGGAAGAGTGTTGGAGGGGGCATTGGGAGTAAAAGAGGTCTTTGGGTGGGCAGCCTACCTGGACTTCTGGTAGCCCATGTGTTCTTTGGTCCAGCAAAGAACACATCCCTCATCTCTACCTGAGTTGAGGGATGTCATCAGGTGACAAGGAGGAAGAAGGTATTGGGAATAGCATTTGGAGTGGGTACTGAGAATAAGGGAGGTCCATAGGCTGGCAGCCTACCTGGTCTTCTGGCAGGTGTGGCCTGTGGTTGAGTAGGAGGCATCTGCCTGAGAGAAATGAGTAGTGTGGAAGGACACTGGGAAGGTGGCCTAACTGGTCTTCTGGCAGGCAATGGTAACTTTCTTATTAAAGGAGATGATGATGAATTCAGGATCCATTATAAACTAACCTAAGACTAGCAATGGAAAATAGCAGTTTTCTTTGTCTCCCTAAGAAATTACTTCATGAAGATGAACTGGCCATGTCAACTCTGAGACCAATAACTTCATCTATTAGTGACAGAATTGTTTTTACAATTCTGAAAGTCTGGGTTTCTGTATGATTTAATTATTCAGAAAAACTAAATAATCACTACCATACCTCATGCCTTACAACTACCTTGCATGTATATGTGTTCTTTCTCTCAACAACTGTTAAATGATCCTTTGTCTAAGATTTTTCTTGGAAGACAGACCATCTCAATATCTGTTCTGGTGTCTTTCACACATATTCTAGTAAAGTTTTTTTTTTTTTTGTATGTAGGAATGGAATTGTTTATATTTACTTAACAAGCTACCCAGAATACCAAGTGATTAAAGGAAATATATAAGTTTGCTCCTGTCTTACTGTGGTGGTTTGAATCAAAGTAGCCACCACAGAATGGTTGGTAATAACATTATTGGAGGTGTGACTTTATTGGAATAGGTGTGACCATGTTAAAGTGGGTGTGGCCTTGTTGGAAGAGGTATGTCACTGGGGGCGGGCTTTGAGGTTTCAGAAGCTCAAGCCAAGCCCAGGGTCACTCACTCTTCCTTTTGCCTATGGATTCAGATATAAAACTCTCAGTTCCTCTCCAGTATCTTATCTTCCTGTGTGCCTCCATGCATCCTGCCATGATAACAATGAAGTAAGTCCCGAACTGTAATCTAACCCTAATTAAATGTTTCCTTTATAAAAGTTGGCAGAATCATGGTGTCTTTTCACAGCAATATAAGCCCCAAGATACTTAGTATTCAAGCTACTTGTTTTTCTCAAACAATATATTTGTTTATTGTGTCACCTGTTTCACATTACTTTTCTGATTTCTTATTTTAAACAAGGAAAAAGGGCTGTTCTTGTAAATCTTAAGAAGTGAGCATGAATTTTAATGCTTTTTTATTGGTGTAATTTTTAATATTTCTGAAAGATACATAAGAGACTCTGGAAAAATCAAAGTCACTTGCCAATCTTGCTGTCTGCCATTATGTATTAGCTTCTTTGGACTAGGTTTGTCAGTTAATGAAAGTATGACTACTTTCTTTCTATTATCTATTACTAATACATAAGGAAGAGCTATCAAAAGTGTACCCATTCCACTACACCATTAAAGTTGCTGGTCAACACCAAAGCTGTTTTCCATAATACATAGGCAATACCCAGTGTCTAGAAATGGTTTCTTAGGAAACTTGAAAAGTATTAGCACTTTCAAATACCAAACTATCATTGTATTTTGTGTGCAGGCAATGTAGTTTTAAAAAATCAACATTAAATAGCTCAGTGGGAAAAGGTATATTGACATCCTGAAAACTGCCTTGCCTTTGGATAGTGATTTTCTAATTGCTTCTCATTGATTAAGGCATGCCTATCATGGTTGAAATTGTTAGATAAACATCTTTTTTTCAAACTCAGGAATATATTGAATTTATTTTCATCACAGAATGAGTCAAAATATGTACTTACTGTCACAAAGGAATGAAATGTGCGTATACACACATTTGCCATATTGTAAGAACCAGGTAGGCAATGCACATCACTGGATTATGAAGCAGGGGAGGAAAGGGAAATAGAGCAATTGACTTGATGAATGTCATTCAGGTTTTTAAATCTCAATAGAATACCTCATTCTTATTGCTTATGTTCTTAGAGTCAAAGTTCCTGCATTCAAATCTTATGGATTATTTCCTGTGCAAAAGAAAAGTAGGACCTCTATTGATAATTGAGGGACATGACTCTTTCCCCCATATATAAAGGCAGACTTGATTCTGGCTTAGGTAAACAATGGCATGGATAAAGTAGTTGCTGTGAAAATGTGAGGACTAAGTTCACATCTCTAGCATCCACACAAATGCCAATTGGATGTGGTGAGTCACTTACAATCTCAACATACAGGAGGTAGAGATACTGGCAAGCTATCTGAAAGGACCAGCTGAACTGGTGAGCCTCCACTGGGACATTTTACTCATGAACCTCAGGCTTCTCCACAGATATAACTGCCACATGTTGTAGGATAATGCTCTTGTATACTGTAAAGGCTTGTCACTCATATTAGTTTAATAAAATGCTGACTGGCCAGTAGCCAGGCAGGAAGTATAGGCAGGGTGACCAGACTAAGAGAATTCAGTCACCAGTCAGACACAGGAAGTAAGATAAAAATGCCTTACTGAGAAGATGTACCAAGCCATGTGGCTAAACATAGACAAGAATTATGGGTTAATTTAACTTGTAAGAGCTAGTTAGCAATAAGCCTGAACAATAGGCCAAACAGTTTATAATTAATATAAGCCTCTGTGTGTTTATTTAGGACTGAATAGGCACAGGACTGGGTGAAAGAGTAATTTTCTCTACAACCACATACATGAACATGCATGCAAACACACACATAAATACACACAAAAGATACCTACTGTAATGAGTGTAGGCAACATGCTTAAAATATACATATGTGCCATATTCTATCACTTTAAATATTAACTTTATATGGTATTCTTAGTTCACTATCCCTGAAAACACTCTGGATAAACTTTGAGATGGTCTAATAGTATATATTATATACTATTATATAGTCTAATAGTATATATTCTGAAAGCAATCTGTTATTAATAATGATAATTATCTAAACAATTTACTTCATTTTTTTCCTCCAAGGGGTGCAATACTGGATAGAAACTCTAATGTACAAGTGCTTAGACTTCCTGATCTTTTCCTTGTGGCTCAGCACTACTTAAGATCAGAGTAAACTATGTCCTTCAGCCTCTGATCAACATGGACTTTAACATACAAAACAGAAGTTTTTATGACTTTAGCTGATCAACTAATGAACCTCAAGAAAACAAAGTTTCATGACACAGGAACATAGTAGAAGTCAAAACCTAGTCCCTTTCTTGGCTTAGCCAAACATTTCACATTTCAGTAAGTTTATCAGACAAACTCTAGAGGCATTAAATACAGAGAACCATGTTTTCTGTCTTATGAATTGAACGATGTATAATTGCTATGTAATTAGGTTTACGTTTCATTTACTTTTTATAAGAAGATACTTGAGCATCAGTGTCAAGAAGAAACAGGTTCCCTGTGAGCCCCCATATGTAAGATAATGAAAACATCACAGTGCTCTACAGTCCTGCATTGTCCATTATGCATTTAATTACAGTTCTCTTTTGTTATATTACGGTCCTTTAAGATACATTATTACCACTGCATTTATTTTATAATAGATTTATCTTGTTTTACAACCATTTAAATTATAGGATTTACATATACATCTGTTAAGTACCTTCTTTGCTATTTTAGCTTTTATTACTAAAGTTTCTAAATTACCTTTAATTCTACTCATATTTTCATTCATCAACTAGATTAACTTACACCCAGAGTTTCATCATTTTTTTGGCATGTAGTAACATAGAACTAAAGTCTATATTCAGCTTCATATTTTTTACTTTGAAGCTGTATTAAAATTATTGATGTTTATATAGTCTGTCTACATTTTAAAATATCAGTATTATATGAATATACAGACATATATGTTTGCTAGTGTTATTATTTTTCTTTGGACATATTATCACGGTTGTCTTGATTTGCTTTCTTATACTGCTTTGAAAAAGATGTAAATTTATTTTTTAAAACTATTCTAAGCTACCACAAATGAGATACTAAAATTCTTCACTTATTATCCCTTCATAAGATGATGGCTTCAATTTTATGATTCCTTTAAAAATCATTCTCCTATTCTCTGTGTCTCTATTTCTTGGCTTCTTTATCTAGAAGTATCTGTCTTACCATTTTATGTCATGTGCATATTTTGCATATGAATTTATCATATATGTGTTCATATGTGTACATACAATACACACATCTTGCATAAAGTATATAAAATTACAGGTACTATTCTGTGATTTTGGTTCTCTTGCATACTTTTCCTTTCTTTTTCATTTAGTGAGGCTCACTGTGTAGTCCAGGATAGTCTTGAGTGTACAGGCATCAGTGATTTTCTGACTTAACCTCTCAAGTAGCTAGAACTATAGACAGGTACTACCTGATCCACGTTGGCTGATTTTACAGGTTCTCAACTTGTAGCACAGGTAGGTTTTTTGATCTATGCAACCCACTTTGACCTTGACCTTGAAATCCTTCTCTGTTTGCCTCCTGAGTGATGTGATGACAGGGACAGCTACCACAACTGGTCCACTGAGCCTTGGATTTTTAAGCACTACTATCAGTCATGGAATAAATTCTATGTTGAAATAGACTAGTAATCTTTCTATTACATTTTAGTCCCTAGTCTTTTAAAACATTTTAATAGTATTTCATTGGATTTGTGTGCCCTTTTACTTCTTTTGCTGTCTTGTGGTGAATAATCACGATATTGCAATTGTTACTTTGTTGGGCTCTTCTGTACCAGGTGGTATGTTTACCATGGGCATGAAACATTTTAATTAGCTCTCACAACATTTCATCATACCCATTTTTCACATGAGAAAACTGATGGATACAGAAGTCAAAAGACTTGTACACGTTTGACTTGGTAAACAGCAGCACTTCTTACATTTGGGTAAGCAATCAAGCCTCAGGCCTTATATGAATATGAATCAAAATCAATTTAGGGATTTTTTTAAAGATAAACATCTTTGTCCCATTTGATAGCTACTATATCTAAGAATAAAATCTGGATAATCTGAATTTATTAATATGCCCCAGGCAATTTGCTTGAATTTTAATTGAGACTTCTTATTATGATTTTGAAAAATATTTTGTTTTTCATTTTAGCATAATAATAAGCATATTTATTTTTAGTCTTATTTTGAATTTATTGTAGCGATGTTTCATTTGTATTTTAATAAACAAAGTTTGCCTAAATATCAGAGAATAAAACAAACCCACTGGTCAGCCTTGCAGACCAGGCAGTGGTGATACACACCCTTAATCCCAGTAGCCACACTAGTTTGTCATAGAAACCGGGTGGTAGTGGTGCACACCTTTAATCCCAACTCTAGAGAGGAATATAAGACAGGAGGAAACAACAATCAGACACAGTCTTATTCTGAGATTCCTGGAGGCAGGATCACCATTTCTGAGTAAGGTAGAGATAAGAACAAGTGGCTGGCTCCTTTGTTTTTGTGACCTTCAGGTTGAACCCCACTATCTGTATCTGGGTTTTTATTAATGATGCTACACTTATCTTCCCAATTGCTTTATACCAATTTAAGGCAACTTTAAAATAAAAAAAAAATCTGGATTTATTTCTTTGTTTGGTTATTCCTTATTTTCCTTTTCCTTTTCTATTTTCAGTGACATGGATCCTCCCAACGTGTATCCCATGTTCCTTATTTCTTAAGTTGCTGTGTTGATTGAGTCGGCTTCTGAACTGTTTCATTGACTTGGCATCAGGAGAAGAATGTGCCAGACACTAGAACACTGTCATCCAAAGAGGCTTCTGAACTAGGTTTTGTTTTTGTTTTGTTTTGCTTAATCCCCCTATGGGTATGGTTGATAGACACTGTGTGAAGATTCAGCTCTTCTCGTCTTGATTGATTTGTGTACTGCTTTTTTTTTAAATTAATCATGTATTTTCATTTTCTTTTTTATTTTAAATTTTTATTCATTTTACATACCAACCATAGTTCCTCCCTTCCCTCTTCCTGCTCCCACCACCTCCCTCTACCCCCTGGTTTCTCCATCATGATCTTGCCCCCCCACACACCCCTTGCTCATATAATCCCTCCTCCCTCTCTTCTACTGGACTCCCTGAGTTCGGCCTGGTGCTTTGCTGTGGATCTCTTCATCTGCCTCCATCAGTTACTGGATGTAGGTTCTATGATGACAATTAGGGTAGTCACCCATCTCATTGCAGGAGAAGGGCAGTTCAAGCATCCTATCCACTATTGCTAGGAGTCTTAGCTGGGGTCAACCTGTGGATTCCTGGGAATTTCCCTAGTACTACTTCTGTATCTATTTCTTTTCAGATCTTACTCATCACTTTATAGTCTATTGCCTAATGCTGGGCTTTGGGTCAGTAAACTCCAATCTTTATACTGTCAGCTGTTTCCCCCCCCTCCCCGAGCTCCAGGAAATAGAGGGAAGGCAGGGATGCTGGGAGGATGGAGCTTCCTGCTGTGGAGTTGCAGTTGCTCTACCATTCAGGTTCCTTCCTCCATCCCTCAGGATCTTTTCAGTGGTACCAGCCCTATCCCAGAGGCTCTTCCTCCATAAATACTGGATGCTATGGTCTTCTTGATTCTCCTCTGATGTATAAGCTTCTGTAATTTCATCACTTTGTCTTTTGCTTCTCAGGGCATTGGTTGGGTGTACAGGAGCTGCCAACATTTTAATCAGCATCACTTCAGTATTGACTTGACAGAAATTGAAGGCATTTCTCCGTCAAGATGCTTTGGCAACGAAAAAGTCAGCTTCTGCCTTCTGACTGTTGGGACTAAAAGTGTGCACGCCGCCACATTGGACCTTAAGAAGTACCTTAATGTATATTTTTAAGGTACCTGTGCAGTAGGAAAAGAGAGTGGATGGGGATTAATATTGGCTCTCAACTTAAATTGACCTGGTGCAGCACAGTAAAAGACAAAGGCTCTGAGTGGCTCTGTGAGGTGTTTCTAGATTGACTGAAGGGATCGGACCTCCCCTCCACTGGGCAGTATCTCCCAGTGACAACCCAAATGCAGAGACCCATGGAAAAATCAGCCCCACTGCTTGCTGCTGCACTTCCTGTTAGTGAGCGCACCTGTATCTGATGCTTCTACCATCCTTCATGACCCCCAGGATCCAGCTTCTTCAGTTTTGAAGGTGTACCGAAGGACAGAAGTCCTCCAGGACTCAGTGAGGCTGTCAGCACCAGACTGGCGCTACCGAGGAATCCGACTTTGAAAATTGAGCCAGTATGAATTTTACAGGCTCTTCAACACACAAAATATTGTTGAACTACCCAGTCCCCGATTAATGGGAGTCATTCTAGGAAATCCTCTTTATAAGAGAGACACATTTTGGTTTCCCTTGCTCTTCTTGGACCTTGGCCTCTCTGGTTTGTGATCTATTGGTGGCACAGCTATCTGTGAGCTTAGTTTATTTAATTTAATTCTTTCTCTTGGTGTTTTAAATCCAGAAGTTCAATTGTTCTAGAATATACTAATTAAACATGCCTAGAAACTATTATGAATTTCTTTCACTTTTTAGAATGAGTCATTTTATGTGTATGAAAGTTTTGCCTGCATATATGCTTGAAGAGCCATGTGTGTGCTTGGTACCTGAGCAGGGCAGAAATGTCATGAATCCTCTGGAACCACAGTGACATGGAGTAGTGAACTGGGTGTAGGTGCTGGGAATTGAACTCAGGTTCTCTTCAAGAGTAACAAGTGCTTTGAGTGATTGACCGTTTCTCAAGACCCGTGAATCGGACTAATACAGAAAATGAAAGCATAGTCTGGAATGAATGCAGGGAAAGATGAACACTTTCTCATTGTTGGTAAGAGTGGAAACTGGTACAACAACAAGAGAAATCAGTGTGGAGCTTCCTCAAAACACTAAACGTAGATTTCCATATGATCCAGATAGATATACTACTGTTGGGCGTATATCCAAAGGACTTTATACCCTACAATTGATCAAAGTGCAGAGAATGAAAACTGTGGAATACTAAGGCTTAAGTGGGGTATACATATGACGTCACCTTCCCAAGGCTCAGAGGTCAATGCAGAATAGGTGGTGGGAACGCAGATAAAGACAACAGTGGTGGACAACTACACATGAGCAGTGAGTGTCCTCCAGACACAACAGGGGAGCTGTACATATGAATGCACAGAGGGAACGTGAGAAGGCCCTGTACAAGGCAAGCCAGGCCAAGTCCAGACATGGACAGTAGAGGTGTCCATGAAATCATAACCCCTGCTAGTGGCAATTTATAGCTACTGTGGGAAGGAGGGCCAGTTTTCTTGAAGAGTTTTTCACGTGGTAAATTACACACTAGTAGGAAGGCTCTTCATCTAAGAATATATGGAGGCACAGATTGGACTTGATAGGAAAAAAACGGGACACAATGTTGCCCGGGTAACGAGGTGGAGGTGGATTTAGGGAGAGTTGTAGGAGAGAATTAATATGATCTTATCTCGTTGGGTGAAAATTTCAAAGAACTAATAAAAACTAAAATATCAATAATCTCTCAAAATCAAAAGAAAGAAAATATATGGGAAAAGGTTTAGGGTTTTGGTTCATGAATATCAACTGCTGTAAGTACTTTCATGACATTCCAGAATTTAACTATATTTAATAGTCACACTGTAAGGAAAGCTAAATGAAATGTAGAAAGGGGTAATAGAAGCACAAAGTAAAATATTATATGCTCTCCTCTATGCATCTAAAACAATTTAATTTTGGTTAAAAGAATAATCTGAAACCTAGCCAAATCAATTCTTTTAAAGTTTAGATCAATCATTGCAAAATTATTTATACATATTAATATACAACTTAGTGTAGAGTCCAAAGTTTGAAAAGATCTTATATTTTATATACTACTTTATGAAATAGTAACCAAATGCTAATGCATGTGTCTGTCCATATTCTAAACTCTTCATGTACTATTAATTTAATTTAATTAACCTTTTATGTAGTTATTTTGTATATTTCCATTTGGCTTCATGTGACCATCCAGGCAAAATGTTTAAATATTTGTCAGTAATAGAACTAGAATTTGATTCTTGATTTAAGATGCTGTATCAGAGATCCTATTCCATATTGCCATAGTGACAATTGAATTTTTAAAGATAAATAATGAAGGTGACATTTGCATAGAATTTATGCACTAATTCACCCAGGAAATAGTGTTTACCGCAAATATTCATAACTGTTTGTATGGATTCCTGGTTCTACCAGTTAGTGTTGAAATATAAATGAAATGACACAAAAATCTGATTTAGTTAAATAAAGATTTATTTATTTCTCATCAGCATGGCAATAGAGAGTTTTATTGAACAGTAATGATTAGTTTTATGATTAAAAATAAAGTTGGTGTCCAGATACCAAAGACGTCTAATAAAAACTGTAAATTATTGATTATTTTTCAAAGCCAGAAGTTGTTTTAAATTTGATTCAGAATTTGTCTTCATTGAATTTGAAAGAGCAGAAAAGGTCAAGATGAGATTAGTCTTGGCCTGGAACCACTTAGTGGAAGGCAGATCAGTTTATACTCTAGAAATTCTGTCAGCACCTGCAGGGACCTGGGTTCTAAGTGACAGCTTTTGTTAGCCACTAGTCTTTGTGGCTTTCACAGACTCTGTACTGGTGCAGAGGACCATGTCCCGAAATCACATGTAGACAAATGATTAACTTATTTTAGCTGTGACATGCATTATATTGAAAAAATATGCTGTGAAAACAGGCTCTCTTATACAAATATTATTAAGTACACATTTTGATCAATGTATTCAACATATACTATTTATTGGTGCAATTATCCACGCAAGTAAAGGTACTTGTTTATTTCATTATATTTAAAACAGCCTTCATTTTCAATCAGATAGTCAAAATATGCTTATATTTTTATAATATATACAGAATAAGTCCACACAACCATTATAGAACAGGATATCTCTGCTTTCTTCACATAAATAAATACTTTACAATGGAAATCAAGCATTGGCACGACAGAAAACTCTTACAGCTAGTACTCCTTACCCCACCTTCCACTGGAATCTATTATCTATAAGGGTTTTTAATTGAAAATAGATTCTTCTCTCATAAAACACATCCCAACCACAGTTTCTCTTCCTTCTACTTCTTCCAGCCCACCCCATTACCCTTTTCTCCAGATCCACACCTCCTCCACCTCCCTCAGAAAACAGCAGGCCTCTAAGAGATAACAACCAAACACAACAAAATAGAGTAAGCAAGGCAAAAGCCTCTCCAACAGAGTCAGACAAGGCAACTCAACGTAAGGAAAAGAGCCTCAAGAACAGGCAAAAGAGTCAAAGACACAACCACTCCCACAGTAGGGAGTCCTACAAAATCACCAAGCTAACAGTCACAATAAATTCACCGACGAGCTGGTGCAGATCCCCACAGGCCCTGTGCTTGCCTCTTCAGTCCTTTTGAGATCATATGAGCCCTGCTGAGATAATTCTTTTGGCCATGTTCTCTGGTGTCCTTCATCACCTCAGACTCTTGCAATCTTTTTGTCCGTTCTTCTGTGGGATTCTCCTAGCTTGGAGGCGAAGGACCTGATGGAGACCTCCGATTTAGACTCTGTGTGGCTGTGGGTCTCTTCATGTGCTGCCAGAAGAAGCCTCTTTCAGGATGACTGGACAAGGTACTGATGGAAAGATTATCAGCTAGTACTTAGAAGGATTTTAAATTTACATCATATTGACGCAGATTAACACAGTGTCTCTTTATATCATTAAAAACAGTCAGTTACAAAACCAACGAGATTTCTGTTTTCCTTCATTAAGAATTCTAAGCCGCATATTAAAGGCTGTTTATCCAGTGGATGTTTGACATGGGTTAATCCTGGAAATCTTACTAGTTTTTGTTTGTATGTTTTCTTTTTCATCCCACGATTGTTTTAAGAGAGTCACGGTTTTATAGGGTACCATAGCATAATCAAGCTTTTAAAAATCAATTATACGTGTGCTGAAAACAATTTTCCTATGTTCTACATATATTTGACTGAGGAATAATAAGCATGTCTGTGCCTATACAGCTGCATCTCTTTACCTTTAAAATATAGATTTTAAAAAATTGTCCCTATAGCATGTGATGTAGTCTATTAAAAGCAACACAAATAATGCATAATTGATTCGATAAATATGAGGGCTTTCTCCTCTGAAGCTGTGCCATTCCCTTTTCTCAGCAACAAGAGTGAGATTAATCAATTTATTTCTTATTCTAGAATTTTCATTTGGGAAACTTAATTAAGATGCAATTTCAAATACTTTCCGAGAAAAATAGCTGTGCACTTGTATAAAGTAATGTAATGAAGCAACATTATCTGGTTCTACATAAGGATTCATGACAAATTAGGGAGCCTGGAAAGAAACTGCCGAGCCTAATCCCACCTCTGCCTGATTATAACATTCTCTATCAACTGAACCTATTTTGTCTTCTCAAGTTTAAGGAATACATTTGCTCGCACCAAGAACAAGATCAGAGAAGTAGTACAATGTTCCCTAACAGCAGTCAGTTCTCTTGTACCCAGTATTGCAGTATTCAAATATGAATGAGCAATTGATTTACCAAATATGTTTTGACTAGGTTGTGCTATGCAGTGGTCGCTGGAGGTAAAAAGACCCTGTCAAGATGAATTTCTTAAAGCAAAGAATATGCTAAAGTAAATGGAAAACTAAACTGATCTTCACCATACTTCTAACTGCCCCGACAGATTTAATGTATCAGATAATCTCAGGAATAGAGAGGGTAATTCTCTGAGGATGCACTGAGGCTGTTTCTATAGAAATCAGTCTTTTTCTCTCATGCAAAGTTATTTTGTTTAAATTTGTTGTTATTTTAGCAATATTAGAGACTGAAGGCTGGGCCTTGGACATCCCAGGCAGGTGTTCTCTTACTGAGCTGTAGCCCCAGAGCAACGCAAGTTTTTATTGCAGTGTCACGGAGGACACCGAAGGTAAAGGGGGTTGGATATAAGTTACGTTTTTCCATCTAGATAAAATGAGGAATGTAAGCGCTAATATTTATGTGTAGCTGTGGCCAATTTTGGAGCTCAATACATCTGGCCCACTTTGATTTCTTGCAGGGAAGTAATGATATTATAACAGGTTATAATCAGAGAAGTCTATTTGATCTTAGATCAAATAACCCTATATTAGTAAATAAATTAAAAACATTTAAGTGCTAGTGTCATCTGAATACTACTGACACAATACTTCTTTGTTCTCTCCATTTAATATTCCACTAGTTAGTGTAAATGTCAGCAGATAAACTTATTAGGCTCAGACTTTAGGCATCATATCACAAGTAATCATATTTCCAAGAGCAATTCTGAAATTCCAGCTACCTCTAAATATTTTTGAAAGAGAATTATTAATCTAAATATTAAAATAGTTTTCTCACAAAGATTTTAGATAAATAAAGGCAAGAAGAAAAGTTACTCTGTGCAGTATAATAATCACAATCCCAAACTCACTCTGCACAGCCCTTAATTTCTGTCTTATGTTTTCTGACTTGACATCATATAGGGCCTTGCAGTTTAACCTTGTGCTCACACTGAAGATACCCCAGTTCATGATCCCTGGGTGCTGGGATTATAGGTCTGTGTCATGATACCTTGCCAGGCTGAAATTTATTTTATGAGAATTCAAGCTAACTCATTCAAATCTGAAGCTTTTGTAAATGAATTGAGTGATAGATTTCTCAGAATTGTAAATAAATGATATTGTTTATTCATAAGAAAATTGTAAAGAATTTATTCAAAGAACAGCAAGTAATAGATGATACAGCTTCTCGAGGTCTAAAAACCATCACACATAAACCAAGTGTTTTGAAGCACCGTAAGTTGAGCAGCACAGTGACTTTTATGAAAGGAAACTAATGATGACAGCTTATTTCTGCAAACACTTGTTAAATTTTTGTGTGAATGACTTGAGAAAGTTATAGTTTGGAAAAGATGTGGTCCTAGGAACTTTCCTGCAGAAGGTGCAACACCAAGGCAAGATTAAGGAAAGAACTTGGCAGGCAAACAGAAACACTGTAGGGAAAGAAAGAGAATGAATCATGTGAGATAAAACACAAGGTTTATGAACAAGGAAAAAAAATCTCCACAAATAAGTTGAAGAAAGATTGTGTAAAAACCTGAATAACTGCTAGCAATGTAATACACTAATGAAAAAGTTTAGCATTATCCCTCCACTTGCCTTGCATCAATTATTTGATCACCATAGTAACACTAGAAGGCAGGTGTTAATATAGCCATAATAATTACACAGTAAGAATTCCGACACACAAAGAAGTCAAACAATTTGCTTGGGAGAAACAAATTTCAATCTGTAGTATTTGATTTACAGTATTATGGCTTGATACTTTCTTCTTAATTATGTATGATACTAACATTCAAAAAGTTTAAATATAAGACAAAGCAATCTGACAAATTTCTGCCGAAATAGAATACAGTGGATAACTTTAAAGGAATGTTTACCCTGCGATGAGTACCCACCTAGAAAACTAAAATGTGTTATTTAACTGAAACATCACTAAAAATACACACTGAAAACTTTAGATGCATATAATAAAATGCACCATGACATAGAAGCAATGTTTTGGGGAATTGCTGTGGGACAATGGTCTTGTACCCTAAAAAGATTTGTCTCTTGTATTGCTTTAATAAAATGCTGATTGTCCATTAGCCAGGAGGAAGTATAGACAGGGAAACCAGAATAGGAGAGCTCTGGGAAAAGCAAAGGCTCAGTCTGCCCTTATAACCCAGACACAGAAAAAACAAAATGAGAATGCCTCACTGATGAAAGTACCAAGCCACATGGCTAACACAGACAAGAATTATGGCTAATTCAAGATGTAAGAATTAATTAATAAGAAACCTGAGCTAATAGACCAACCAATTTATAATTAATGTAGGCCTCTGTGTGTTTCTTTGGGATTGAAGAGCTGTGGGACTGGGCAGGATAGAAATCTCTGTCAAATATTTGGTAAGCTGCATATTGGAGAAAAGAGTTTAGAAGAAGGAAATAACTTATGAAGATGTTTTCATAAATATGTTCAGGTTTCATGATGATATAAACCCAAGAAACTGAAAAGTGGGGGAAGAGAAATATCTAGCAAGGGGAAATGTAGAGTAGATATTATTTACTGATGAATCAAGTGACTCTGATGGTTAATAGGCTTAATAGGCTCTTGCTTCACTTCAGCTATGAACATTTGTCCTTGCCTACTAGGAATAATTTAGGTTAGGTCAGTCTCCAGGAATGCCTGTGAAACGTTATCTAGATTAAGTTATCCTCTCGGCATTCCTGTGAGGAATGATCTGGATTGAGTTAAGAAATGTTTGCTCATTTTGTTGTGTTGCACCAACCCATGAGCTGGGGTCCTGGGTTGAATAAAAAGAAAAAAGTGAGCATATGACAAATGCTGATCACTCTCTGCTTCCTGACTATAGACATGATGTAACCAGCCATTCTAAGCTCCTTCCACCATGATGTCCCTCCATAATGAATTGTACCCTTGAAATATGAACCAAAACACACACTTCCATCCTCATGCAGCATTTATTAGGTAATTTGTCACAGCAAAAAGACAATTAACCCTGAAGTCACTAATAAAGGAAAGTGTAAGTAACTAACTATGGACAAACCTCTGATAAACTTTTGGGTTACTATGATAATTAAGATATTAGTGGGGAGTTCTGTAGAGTGAATGAGAAGAAATGGGGAGGTATTGGGGGGCCTAAATTTTAAAATACAATTGTAATCCATAGCAAGTTGTTTGAGTTTTGAAATCTATTGAGAAATGTTTCAGAAATTTTCTGTCTTGGAAATAACCATAGGACTTATTTGCATAGAAAAAAGTTTTGAGGAAAGAAAGAAAGGAAGGAAGGAAGAAAGAAAGAAAGAAAGAAAGAAAGGGAAAAAGAAAAAAGGAAGAAGGAAAGAAAGAAAGGAAGAAGGAAAGAAAGAAAGAAAGAAAGAAAGAAAGAAAGAAAGAAAGAAAGAAAGAAAGAAAGAAAGAAAGAAAGAAAGAAAGATGGATGAATGGACAGATGGATGGATAAATAGATGGACAGAAGGACAGACAGATGCAGAATATGAGTGTAACCCTTTGATTACAGAAGCACCTTGTGATAGCTTGATGGTCTTACTTTTCAGAGGAAGAGATAAACTTGGCTAGGAGTGTTTATCTGTTCTAATAAATTGGAAATTCTAGAAATAACTCTTATTTTGCTCTAAGTACACTCTGCTTTGTAAATCCAAGATAATATAGCTCAGAATTTTTCTTTACTATATTTCTCCCCTAAAGACAGAATCTCATTAGTTTATAAAGGTTAGCATCTATCAAAACTGTAATACCCGTACCTTGGCTTCCTTAGTGCAAGATTACAAGTGTGCACCCCCATGCCTTGCTGTAATTTTTTTTTTTTTGAGGAAACTACCTTATAAGGTTTTTTCCTTTCTGAATTTGTACATCTTTAATAGAGCTAAGATGGGACATGTAATAAACTTTATCACTTACTTCTTGCCTAAGAGATACACAGTCAATACTTATCCCAATAACTATTTATTAGACGGTAAGTTTTATTAAAGAAAGAAAAATAAATTCAAACTAAGAATAAAGTTACTTTCTTTTCTGTCATTTCAGTTCCAAATTGCAGATGGTTGTAGACATTTGAAGGACATAAGCCGTTACATCTACATGGTATTCCTTTCCTAATTGTCCCTCCCCTTCACCTAATGTTCTCAATCTGCTGTCATGTGAGCCTTAATATATTTGCATCCTTCTTCAAATGGACCAGATATTTAATGAAGCTGTAATAATTCCATAAATGTCCACATGTTACAAACCAGTTCTGCTTATGTTAGCATATAAATTCATCTTTGATATCTGTGTGTTCTGTAGAGTTGACTGGTTCTTCTCTGGGCTATGCTGGAGTCTCTGTGATTGACTGAACTTATACAAATAGATAAAACATACAGATGTAAGGAAAAGCAAGTATCATCTCCTTTATGCCCCTCCCTGCCCTCTCTCAGCTTATAAAAGTAAGAATTGGACAAGATAAAATGTGCACACACCCCCGTCTGCATCTAGGCGCTACAATACAGTTCACGAGCTTCGGGCAAGGGGCTGGAGGTTGAGGAAACACACAAACACACACAGAGACAGACAGACACACAGACGTCTAATCACTGGTAAGAAGCCCTTTATTTCATACCACCATGGCTTAAATACCCAGCAGTCAAGTGGGCCAACAGGTGAAAACCCCATCCTCTGATCCTCAAGGCACAGCTTTTAGTAACTCCAATCAGAAGGCTCTAGCAGGGAATATCAGAAGCTGAAGGCCAGGACTCGAATTGGTCCCAACAAAAATGAGCTGTCATTTTCAGCTTGCTACTTTTTCTACTGTGTGAAGAAGCTGAAAGTTATGTGACTCAAGACAAGAAGCAATATGTGAATGTGTAAGTTCAGAGTCTCTCGTGTGAACAATTTAACCCAATTTTAAGAGGAATACAAAATCGTGGCACAATAAGTTATTTTAATTTTATTTTTTAATTATATATGGGTGTGTGCACCTTTGTAAGGGTAAATGCCCACAGAGGCCAGAGGTTAATATTCATAGGAGCTAGAGTAGCGGGCATAAAATATAAGAAATTAAAATATTTAGTAAACACACATTCATAGAAGTATTGTGTCAAATGTGCCTTTGGATCTCCTAAACACATACTTATAACTTTTTAAAATTAATTAATTAACATTTTCCCAGCCCTATCACAGTTTGCCCTCCTTCCTCTTCCCATAGTTCCTCCCCTATATCTCCCATTTCCCCATCTCCTCCTCCTCCTTTGATGTGGGATGTTTTTCTGTATATGTTTTGCTTTATTGATTGGTGAATAAAGTTGCTTCAGCCTATGACAGGGTAGAATAAAGCCAGGTGGGACATCTGAACAGAGATACAGGGAGAGAGTAGGTGGAGTCAGGAAGATGCCATGTAGCTACTGATGGAGAAAGACTCCAGCCGCCAGCCAGAACCTTATTGGTATGCCACAGCTTTGTGGTGATTCACAAATTAATAGAAATGGGTTAATTTAAGATACAATAGTTAAAGCCGGGCGGTGGTGGCGCACGCCTTTAATTCCAGCACTCGGGAGGCAGAGGCAGGCGGATCTCTGTGAGTTCGAGACCAGCCTGGTCTACAAGAGCTAGTTCCAGGACAGGCTCCAAAACCACAGAGAAACCCTGTCTCGAAAAACCAAAAAAAAAAAAAAAAAAAAAAAAAAAAAAAAAAAAAAAAGAAAAAAAAAGATACAATAGTTAACTAGAAATATGCATAAGCTATTGGCCAAACAGTGTTGTATTTAATATAGTTTCCGTGTGATTATTCACATCCAGACAGCTGGGAAACGAATGAGCAGCATAGCCTCTGCCTACGCTCCTTTCTCTTCAGAAAAAGGCAGACCTCTCATGTATCAGCCAGTCATGTCATATCAAGTTGCAATGAGACTAGGTACCTTCCCTCCTATTAAGACTATACAAGGCAACTCAGTAGGAGGAGTCCCAAAAGTAAGTAACAGAGTCAGAGACTGTGCCTGCACCCTCTACTAGGGGTCCCACAAGAAGACCAAGCTACACAACTGAAACATCTGTACAGAGGTCCGAAGTCAGTCCCATGAACACTTGCATGTTGATTCTGTCTCTGTGAGCCCCTATGAACCTAGGTTAGTTGATCCTGTGGATTTCTTGTCCTTGTCCACTCATAATCTTTCCTCCCCCTCTTCTTCAGGATTCCCCAAGCTCTTCTTAATGTTTGGCTCTAGGTTTCTGTATCTGTTTCCATCAGTTGCTAGGTGAAGCCTCTCTAATGACCATTGGACTAGGCAATGATCTATGAGTATAGTAGAATATCATTAGGAATCATTTCATTGGCTTTTTTTTTCTTTTGCCAACCATGTTTAGTTCTACCCTAGATCTCTAGGCTCTCCAGTCTCTGGTTCTCCAGGCAGTATGAGGGGTGGGATCTCTCATGGTGTGAGTCTCAAGCTTGAGCAGTCATTGGTTGGCCACTCCCATATTCTCTGCTCTACCTTTGTCCCAGAGCACCTTGTAGACAAGGCAAATTATAGGTCAAAGGATATATGGTTGGGTTGGCATCCCAATCACTGGAAGTCTTGCCCGGTTACAGGAGATGGCTGATTCAGGCTCTTTAACCCCCATTGCTAGGAGTCTTGGCTACTGTCACCCTCGGAGATTCCTGGGAGTTTCCATTTTACTAGGTTTCTACATCATCCCGGAGATGCCCCTGATTCCAGCTGTCTTTCCCAGTACTCTCGTCTTCCATCCTTCCCTTACCTGATCCTTCCTCTTCTCATGCCCAGTTTCCCCCATCCAGTCCCCCTCCCTCATCCACCCGTGATGTCTATTTTATATTCCCTTCACAATGACATTCATGTGTTCTCCTTAAACCCTCCTTGTTTAAGATCTTTGGATCTGTGGATTGAGCATGGTTATCCTTTACTTTACAGATAATATCCACTTATGAGTGAATACACACCATGTTTGTCTTTTTGGGTCTGAGTTACCTCAGGATGATTTTTTCTACTTCCATATATTTGAATGCAAAATTCGTGATGTCATTGTCTTAAATAGTTGATTTTCTTTATCGATTGTTTAGTTTATGGACATCTAGGTTGCTTCCAGTTTCTGGCTATTACAAATAAAGCTGCTATGAACCAAGTTGAACAAGTGTCCTTGTGGTATTACTGAGCATCGTTTAGGTATATACCCACTAGTGGTATAGCTGGGTCTAAAAATAGGTTTATTCCTAATTTTCTGAACAACTGCCATATTGGTTTCTAAAGTGGCCATAGAGTTTGCAGTCCCACCAGCAATGGAGGAGTGTTCTGCTTGCTCCACATCCTTGCCAGCATGTCTTTCACTTTTACTTTTGGTCTTAGACATTCTGACAAGTGTAATGTATTAGATTTTCATTTACCTGAAAGACTGGTGTTCTTTCAGAAAGCTGTCTACAGTGCCAATATGTTCTTAATAGTTTACAGGTTTTCTACTCTTGTGGTGTTTTGTGAGCAGCAGTTTTGAATTGAATGTATAGATTCTATCTACACTGTATCTTCTAAGAAGCTGTTTTTTCCCAACTATTGCTTTCTCCTTTTGCGTGGTATCATAAGTAAGAAATGACATATCAAAAATAAATAATCAGGAGAATATAATGTTGATTCACTAAATGTGGCAAAAAATGTGTGTAGAAAATTGGAATTAAAAATAAGCCATGGGCAACTGGTTATAAGTTGTTTAAGCATTGAGAGTAAAACACAATTTTGGATGGCAGTTTGATTTAATCATGCTTGCTTTGAATTAAAAATCAAACGGTATAATATAGGATCTGGTAAATGTTGTTTTTGTGAATATGAGGATGTTAGTAAAAAAATTAGTGGAATTAAATCTCTTCCTGATTCATTTCCTCACAAGAGTATTGATTACCTTTGAAAGCCTTTGTATGTTGACAAATGCAAAACAAATTAAAACCTATTAACCAGCATCCATTGGTACCACTTCCTCACGTTGTACCAGGGCAAGGAGAACCCACATTGCCTCTGCTTAGAAGATATTTTACAAAGCAAATACAAGTGCAATGCGCAATATGCATTTAGTTAGATTTTCAGTCTTAAAACACTCTCTGGAGAAGCTCAGGATCTGTCTTGTAAACTCTGTACATTGATTCTTCCTAATGATATGTTTTAGGAGGAACAATGATGTACTTTCATTGAAACATCTCAGAGAAGAAGACTGGGCTTCAGGTGATGACTCTCATTAGGTCTTATGAACTTGGTTGTTCAGATAAAAATGTAGAAATTGGATTTGAGGATGGATATCAAAGATCAAAATGGTTCAGCTGACTTGTAGGACAGCTATATTGTTTTTTGATGGTTTTTGTTTTGAAAGACGCCAAAACCCTTTCGAATTTATTGTAGCTGCTTGTTGAGAAAGATATGCTTGAATAAGAATGATACAATTTACACATAATTTCAAAATTTGACCTTATAAGTCCTTATTACTTATACATGCACAAACACACACATGCACGCACACACACACACACACAAAAGCAATTATCCTATAGTATTAGGGGTTCAATTTGATTTAAAAATTTAGATCTCCTGAGTAAATTGGGAGTATGGGGACCTTGAGGGAGGGTTGAAGGGGAGGGGAAAAGCAGAGAGGGGTGCAGAGAAAAATGTGGAGCTCAATAAAAATAAAAAATGGAAGAAAAAAATTAGTAAGCTTCTGGAAATAAAATGTGGTTTATATACTCATAACCATTCATATTTCATGTAAATACATAATAATTGAATAATTGAGGTAAGTGTGAAGTTCAAAAGCGGCTTTGGTTTAGAAAACTCAACACTCTGGATCTTGGGAAGTTATATGACATCTTTCATATTTTAGATGCAGGTTACTGTAATAACCTTTTAGTGTTACAGAATCTTAAATGTTATTCTCTATATGATGTAAGATCTTTTCTATAATTACTAATTCTACCAGTGAAAGGATGTTAATAATGATATTGTCTTCCTTTCTTAGACTTTTGTAGAGATAGTGACCTTAAAATCCATTCCTGCTTCAACTTTCTTTTCTTATTATTTTAGTTGAAATAGAATTTTATTATTTTCCCCTTTCGACCCTCCATCCAGCTCTTCTCAGTTATTCTCATTTGATCCCCTCTTATATACTTCCCAACCTCAAATCATCAGCCTGATTTTCTTTGATTATTATTTTACATATATATGCACATATACATGTGCAAGCATTTGAGTATACATACACACATACACATACACACACACACACACACAACCTTCTGAGTTTGATTTGGTGGTAGTGCGTCTCTCTGAAAGAGGCTAATTCTTTCCCCAGTAGCAGTAGTTATTATCTAGGGTTGGGAATGCATGAAAATTTTTACTGTTCACATTAACATGTCCATTGATATTGCCATTGTTCTGGAATTGCAGCCATTTCTGGGAGAAGTTGCCTCATACATAGCTGACTTCCTAGTATTCTTGTTCTTACGATCTTTCTGCTCTCTCATCTGTGATCAGAAAACCAAACTGGATACAATGCAAAGATCCACAGATTGTGGGGAGTTCAGCCCCAACTGATCTATCTATTACTGCTCCTGGATCTATGGCTTAGACTCCCGATTTACGGTGCTCCGAGGAAGGGCTTCACACTGAATATAGGCCGTGTACATTTATGATCACGAAGGTTAGGACTTTTGGAAGGATTTTTTTTTTAAGCTGAACACACATGAATGTACTTTCTTAGTTTAAACTCAACATGTTAGGAGTCTCTTTGGTTTCATAACAAAGAGAAAATATGTTATAGTGACTAGAATTCCATTGAGAGACTATTGTTACACTCTGTCAGTCAATTTTGTATTCTTCATTTAAAATTCAACTGTAGCAATTCATTCTTTATCTAAATTAACTAAGTAGCAGTGAGTGTGGGTAATTCGTTTAATAATATTTAATAATTTTTATTCTCAAGTGTAAGAAAGGATGCTTTGTACAACAGTGAAATTACACAGGAGTATCTTATTTTGTAGATATATGGAGTAGTGAGAAAAAAACTTTGCCATTCTGACTAAATTTTATGAGTCTCTAATTAAACTTAGTTTATAGCAATGTATTGCAAAAATTAACTTAAATACCAGGGCATTCTGGAAATAATATAAATATTTAACATTTCCTCTGGCCTATAATATACTCTCAAAATAATGATGATGTGAAGGATTAACAATTAAATCTATTGTCAAAAATATTCCTTGCTGCATTAATATTCTCCAGTATATAGATGCATCAGAACTATACCCTGTAAACTATTGCAAAGCTCTGCAAAATTATGACAAAATAAATTAATTAGTATAGAATTCCATTAGTGCTAAATGAAGAATTAATCTTTTATTTCAAAATGTCACTATTGATATTCATGTTCCATATGCATATTTGTATAAACTTATTTCTTGTAACTATAATCCAAGATCTTCCTACTGAGATAAATACACCCTCTCTCCCCATTTTATTATGTGCTTCTACCACAAAACCAGCAGAGGGCAGCAAAGCATACACCTTGACACTTGGTTGAGGCTCGAACAAAAAATGACATGGTTAATTGGATCCAGTTTGAGTGGAATACTAGTGGCGCATGACAGGTTTTGGTTTTTTTGTTTGTTTGTTTGTTTATTTGTTTGTTTGTGCAGAATGCTTAATATTAAGTGGAGAGGTCTGAGAAGCTCTGTTTATTCAACACAAGCTGAGCAGCTATCACAGTTAGACTTTATGTCCTTTGGATGTGCCAAGAAAAAGATCACTCAGGCTCCTCTTGCAGTGAAAATACAGCCTATTGGGTAAGCAGTCTGAAATTCTATTATTTATTTATTTATTTGGTAGTGTTTCTCTGCATAACAGCCTTAGCTGTCCTGGAACTAGCTCTGTAGATCAGGCTGGCTTCGAATTTACAGAGATCTGCTTGCCTCTGTCTCCCAAGTGCTGGAATTAAAGGCGTGCACCTCCACGATTCAGCTAGCAGTCTGAAATTTAACTTGAGCTACTAACTTAAAAGTAAGAAAGATAAAAGCCATACACATGATTTTCTTTTATGTTTATTTGGGAATGGGAGCAGATTATCCCCGTGCTTACTCTACTGCCCTTGGACTCATGGTCCTCTGCCTTCTGTGTGCTGGGATTGTAAAAAAAAAATTATAATCATATTTAGGAAGCAATGTGACTAAGGCAATCTGGACTTTGGATTACCCACCCTTCCTTCCTCCCTCCCTCCCTCCCTTCCTCCCTCCCTTCCCTCCTTCCTTCTCTCCTTCCTTCCCTCCTTCCTTCCCTCCTTCCTTCCCCCATTTCTCTTTCTATTTTGCAAGACTTCTATGCTTCTACTCAATGTCTTTAGCCTTTATTTTTGCCATCACAGACACTAAACAATCTAAATCCTATCATTGTGCCTCTCTATCAAAGCCAAATTGGGCCAGTCTCAGAAGACTCTCGTGTTCATCTGGTGAAGCTATGTGAGTCTGCTCCCCATCAGAAGGAGAATCAATCAATAACAGACAATCGACAAAGTTGGGAGTATTGTTTTAATGGAGGCAATATTGCTGCACCTTGTAATGCAGCATGCAGTGCTCTAGGGATTCCTGCTCCTGTAACTTAGAAAAATGTTCAGCAGCTGAAGTTTATTTAACCGTTGATATAGGCTGGAAACAAAATAACAGGCAGAAGAAATAAAACATTTCTTTTCCTGTCATTGGTAGGAGCGGATTTACCCTGTGTCCGGAACAGAGATTTAAGAAAAGACATCCTTAGGAACTCTCTTACCAGTCTATCCCTCAAACCACAGGGCTACCAAAAAGCCCAGTTCTGAGATAATTGCTTTGCAAATGGAAATCTTCTTTTTAGTCTTCGTCTGATAGGAATTCCGGATGTCTGCTAGGAAATTTGGGAGACCAAAAACAGCATGATGTTTTCTCACCAACAACAGCTTGTATTAACCTCCTGATGTTTGTCTCGGAGGGTGGTGATTATGATCCTGCTGACATCAGCCACCCTTCTGAATAATGTTTAGACTCAAGCCGGGAAAGGCTGCAGGCAGGGAGGGTTTGGACTGTGGAGGAAACAGCCTGAGAATTAGTGAGAGGAAACCCAATGTGTCTTTGGCTGTCTACTGGTGATGTTATCCAGCTAAACAAATACCTAGCGACTTTCTGCTGTGGGCTTCATGATACACTAATTATCTCAGGTACACAGGGATGCGTTAGACAAGTCACCCGCCCTTCGGAAGCCTTCTTGTGAAGAAATGGCTTACACAAACAGAACACAACACAATGTAAATGCTGAATTGAAGCAGCTCCTGTCAGAAAGCAAGCGTGGTTTCAACGGTAAATGATTCTGCTTGATGTCTATGAGAGAAAAGAAAATTCCTCAGGCATAGACACACACAGGATAAATGTTCTACCTTCCTGCCTGTTACAATTTACATATCCCAAGCTGGTAAAATAAGAATACTTGTCCCTGGACACATAGTCCTCCATTCTGATGAGTAGGTTTTTCTACTTTGCTCTTCTGAAAATAAGGCAATCAGGATGTTGGAGGATTAAGTGATTAGTCTGGGGCAAATGTGTTGGGAGTTAGGGCTAGCATTTGAATACACACACAGTTATCTGTTTCTTTTTGCCCAGTAAAGAGTTGTGTGAGTCATTTAGCAACTCTTCAGTGATAGCTATAGAAATAGTTTTATTAGATAATCACTAAATGCTGGAGAAGACGCAGAGTGTCAAAGACTGCTAGACTCTTGCATTGGCCTTACTGAAGTGACAGGATGTAGTCACTGTCACTGAGAAAATAATAAAACAAAACATCTTAGCAGTAATTTTTTTTTTCCTGAGACTAAAACTGTAGCATTTCTCCCATTTTCCACCCTTGAGTCTGTAAGTTTTTCTGAGACCATCAAGTCTTAAAAAATGCCTTGGCTTGATTGAGAAGGCCTAGCTTGTCCAGCATTGATCATCTGCAGAATGGCCTCTCATGAAAAACTTGGAGCTCCCTGAAAAGCTGCAGGGTTCTGACTCAGGCTGGGGTTTAAGGAACTGGCTTAATTCCAGGACAAGACTGGAGCTTCACTTTCTAGATAATACCAAAAGGAAAGACGGAACCTTTCCATGGCTGACAATATGGCTATTTTGTACTCTGTTTGCCAAACTAAAACTGCAGCCGCAAAGTTTAAACTCCCAACCCCTGACCGCAGCAGAGCTTAGGGGCATCGATGTTCTACCCATCATTGGTGTAACACCACTATCATTGATGGTAGCATGAGAAGTTGCCCTGCTTTTCTCCTCAAAACTTAAAACCCTATGGTATAAAACAATGATAGTCCCAATCCTTAAAGCACCAAAGTCATAACAAACATGGCACTGACAGATTTTGCTGTTTACCCTTTTCCTGTTTGCTAAAAACCATTAGATTACCTCTACACACACACACACACACACACACACACAACTGCTTTTGTACTTCCAGTGTAACAAATCTTTGTGTTAAGAATTTGGTGTCTGCCTGACTCTGAGGGGCAGCTCTCCCGTACAGAGACCTCAGGATGCTGGAGATGCCAGGACTATGAACATTCTCCTAGCAAAGCTGTAGGTAATGAGTGAGCATGTTCCAAGGGAGATCATGTGTGTCAGAGAGCTAGAGGGATGGGACTCTTCAGAGACTTTGGAATCCGGCTGACTCTCTCGTCCACTCCAGATGCCTAGCAGGAACCTTTAGGATTCAGTGCTTCCTGCTTCTGTCTGACTTTCACTTTCTATGCCTCCAACTGTCCCCCCCCCCCCTTTAAAATGGGAATGTTTATTATTTGATGTTGTCCATTTATGTATTTTACTTGTTTTTCCTTTATAAAAGCTCACAAGTCAGTTATTACACTAACTCTCAGAAAAGACATGAGCCTTGGAATTTTAAGCAGTGTTAAAAATGTTAAAGACTGTGGAGTCGTCTGAAAAAAAGCACTGACTATATTTTACTGTTGTGAGAATCTATGCCATCATGGGGGAAGAAAAGGAAGGTTACTGTAAAATGGTGGTTTAGTGGAGTTGGCAAGAGGTGGGTTTGTGACAGTCCATATTAACCGACAACTTCAGAGGATCTAGGAGACAAGCCTCCGGACACACCTGCGAGGGATAATTAAAATTAAGTTTGCCCTTTGACACGCTTGTGGGGGATATCACCTTAGTTAGGTTCGTTCCTGTGGGAAGATTTGTCCTAAAAATGGGTGGCGCACCGCCTCTATCCCATAAAAGAGAATCCCAGTCAGCACCAGCCTTGTCTTTCGGCGTCCTGACTGCAAAATGCACCGCCACCAGCGCCTTCAAGTTCCCGCTGCCTTCTCTTCTCCACAATGAAGGACGGCACCTTCGAAAGGTGAGCCCAAATGAACTCAGGTTCCTTAGGTTGTTTCGGTTATGCACGTTATCACATCAATTGTTGTAAGAGGCTGCTTGTTCGTCCAGGTCACCCAGAACTGAAATAACCACACAGAAACTGTATTAATTAAACTGTTTGGCCCATTAGCTTTAACTTCTTATTGGCTAACTCCTCTATCTTTTTTTTATTATTATGTATACAACATTCTGCCTGCATGTATGCCCACATGCCAGAGGAGGGCGCCAGATCTCATTACAAATGGTTGTGAGCCATCATGTGGTTGCTGGGAATTGAAATCAGGACCCCTGGAAGAGTAGCCAGTGCTCTTAACCACTGAGCCATCTCTCCAGCTCCCACTAACTCCTATATCTTAATTTAACCCATTTTTAGTAATCTATGTATCACCACGTGGCTGTGGCTTACTGGCAAGATTCCAATCGGCGTCTGTCTCTGGCAGGGCTACTTGGCTTCTCTCTTGACTCTGCCTTCTTCTTCCCCGCGTTCAGTTTAGTTTTCCCTGCCTAGTTAAGTTCTAACTTGCTATAGGTCCAAAGCAGTTTCTTTAATAATCAATGGTAAGCACGGCACACAGAGGGAATTGTTAAAGATCCTCTAAAAGCATAGCCAGTGCTGTTAACCACTGAGCCATCTCTCCAGCCCCATGTCTATTTTATGCTTTTGTGGGTTTGTGTGTATGTGTGCAGATGCCCATGAAGGCCAGAGGTACCTGATCACCATGAGCTGAAGTTACATACAGGCTGTTGTGAGTCACCTGACTTGGTTTCTAGAAGCTTAACTCTGCTCTTCTGGCAGAGCAGGATATTCTTTTAGCTGTTGCTTCATCTGTTCAGATCCCTTTTATATCATTTTATCCTATCTTAAGTTGTAACAATATTTTGACTATGTTTTTGTGTTAGATGCTCTAGTATTTTACATATATATATATATAATGTATATAGTACACATAAATTTATAACCTAGTGTGAAATATATATATATATATATCCAATGTGTATATATATATTTATAATTGTTACAGCATCTTAGTAAATTGACCCATTCTCATCGCATAGTGTCCTGTTTCCCCCCTGTGATAACTTTTCACATAACTCAACCTCATTTGTTCCAAGTATATCCCATCATGCGTTCTCTTGGTGACCATATGTGTCTTTTCCAATTCATTTGTTCTCAGTCTCTATAAACCCTTAGTATGAAGTAAATATATATGTAGTTAGGTTAGTTTGATTCTATGTATGCTTTTTATTCAGACACACTTTTTATATTCATCTGAGAAAATTTAAACCATTTATAATTAAAACAATTACTTATAACCAGATTTATTATTGTTAGTTAGTGAATACTTTTCTGTTACTTTTATCATTCTTTGGGCTATGGTTTTCCTCTCTTGACCCCATTATGCATGTGTACCTGCAGTTGTGCTTATATATTTTAATTTTTCTAGTTATCTTTTTGAAATCACTATAAGTAGGTATGTATTCAAGTATAGTCTCTCAGGCTCTTACATAAAAAACATGCTATACTTTAAGCTGAAAAAAATTAGCAAAAAGCACAAATATTTTACACAACTACCCAAAACAAACCCATACACACTTCATGAAATTGCCCCATTATTATCTGTTCTCCTTGAGTACAGTTTTACATCTCTTTAGTCACATTTACTTTTAATATCTTAACTTCTATATTATGATTAAAAATAACATCTGTTACCATTACAACTACACAACATTCTGCATTTATCTATGCATTTAGCAGTACTCTGTTTGAAAAAAAAAAAAAAAAACCTTTGGTTTTGAACCTAAACCTTTGAAGAAGGCCGCTTAAAAGAAATCTCACACTAATTCAGAGTTGAATATAATAGAGGATTATTTATTTAGGGGTAGACTCGCAGAACACAATGGTATGCTCAAACAGGAAACAGCAACCAAACTGCCTGCCGCAGCCGGAAGAGAGAGAGAGAAGAGACAAGCTTTACATCAGCATGTGTAGTATATGAGGCCCCGCCCAAGTGGGCGGGTAACTTAAAGGCTACTGGCTGCAGGAATTTCTAGAGCAAACCTTCTGTGCTAAGCATTTGTTCTGACAATGCTCACCTAGACTAGCAAATAAGTGTAGTTTACTGTAACAGAGTCGTACAAATCCATGGTAGAAAGAAGATAGATGACCTCTAGGTAGCTATAGGATGGTGCCAGGAATCTGTAGGACCTCCCTGACGCCTATGGTTAACTAGAAGGCCTCAGTGTGCTTCAGCAAGTTATCATCTTTACTGTTGTACTTTATGATTAATGCACATGTAATGACCAAAATCAGGAAAGGCAGCTCCCAAATGGAATAAATTTCAGGAGCGTGCAGGTACAAAATCCCAGAATTCCCCGCTTCATAATATCCCCAAGGACATAATTCTCCCAGCATTGATGTGTAACAACATGTTCAAAGTATTTTCTACCAAAAACATTTTTTCATAATTGAAGATTATGATAGTAAACAATGTTGGTGTGCCAGGCAAACAGGATATACTCCAGCCCTTCAGATTTTAGTATGCAAATTAATATGCACACACACACACACACACACAAGAGCAAACAGTCATTTTCCATGAAACACCATTTGGTTTTACTTGGTCAAATTATCCAGCATGTACCTAGAGTCTTAGACAGACACAACATGTTTATTAAGAAAAATACTTCAGAGGCTTCTCACAGAATCTGCTGAAAATTCCTGTCCTAGTTATGATTTCTATTGTTGTGATGAAACACCATGATGAAAAACACATTAGGAAAGAAAGAGTTTATTACACTTACAAATTGCTGTTCATCACCAAAGAAGTCAGGACAAGAACTCAAGCAGGGCAGGAACCTGGAGGCAGGAGTTGACGTAGAGGCCATGGAGGGTTGCTACTTACTGTCTTTCTCCCCATGGTTGGTTTGTTTTGCTTTCTTATAGAACCCAGGACCACCAGCCCAGGGATGGGACCACCCACAATGGCCTGGGCCCTTCCCCATTGGTCACTATTTGAGAAAATATCTTACTGATGAATCTAATGAAGGCATTTCCTCAACTGAGGCTCCTTCCTCTCTGGTCATGCTAGCTTGTGTCAAGTTGAGACAAAACCAGCCAGTACAGTTCCATTCATGGATTTTCCAGAATTTGAGCAGCTGAGGCTATGAAGCCTTTTTGCTCAGAAGAAAACTTCTTGTGTCATGAGAAGTGAAAAGAAAATGCATGCTAATTTATGTTGCATTGAAGACATGCAAGGTAATTGTCACCTGGACTGCACTGAGATCAATGTATGATCTCAGTATGACAAGTGCTGGCCCTTTTAGCTACTGTGTCATGATGTATTAGTCAGAAAACCAGTACCTAGTCTAGAGCCTGCTGATAGCAGTATTATGACTTGGGGCCTGTGGTAGTTTGAATGTAATTGACACCTGTAAGTTCACAGAGAGTGGCACTATTAAGAGGTATGGCTCTGTTGCAATTTGTATTGCTTTGTTAGAGGAAGCGTATCACTGTGGGATGGTCTTTGAGGTTTCATATAAGTTCAAACCATGTCCTGTGATTCAGATCACTTCCTGTTGCCTGTGAGATCAAAATGTAGCTCCTTCTCTACTCTCAGCTCCTTTTTCAGCACTGTGTCTGCCTTCTTGCTGCCATGTCCCACCATGAAAATAATTCACTAAATCTCTGAAACTGTAAACTAACCAAACATTTTCTTATAAGAGTCACCATAGCCATTGTGTCATTGTGTCTTTTTATAGCAATAAGAAACCTCTAATATTTTCAGTAAATGTCCTATCTATCTATCTATCTATCTATCTATCTATCTATCTATCTATCTATCTATCTATCTATGTTGTTAGAGACTGCTAATTTACTTCTCATCCACCCAGACTTGAAATAATTACACAGAAACTATAGTATTATTAGCAATACTGTTTTACCAATAGCTTAAGCATATTTTTAGCTTGCTCTTATATCCTAAACTAACCCATATATATTAATCTGTGTATCGCCATGTTGCTGTGTTTTACCAACAAAGTTCTGGTGTGTCGGTCTCCTGTGGGTAGTTAAAGCTTCTCTCTGACTCCACCTACTCTCTCTATCTCTTTTAGCTTGGCTTTACTCTTAAAGGCACTGGCCGAAAGCACCTTCTTTATTAGCCAATAGCAATAAAACATATTCACAGTATACATTACCTCCCACATCACCTCCCCTTTCCTGTCTAAATAAAAAGGAAGGTTTTAACTTTATCATTGCAAGATTACATATAAAAAGCAGGTATCAAGAAAGAATTGCAGTTATAACATTTATCTTTACATTTATCTTTAAAACTTTATTTTTTATCATAACTAAGAAAAACTGTAATTATAACTATCTATTCTTCAACTCCATCAAAGACATTCAAAGATATACTATTATTTAAGTAAACAGAAAGTGCATTGTAAGCAACTTCCAAAACTCTAGAATTGACAGAGACATCTTGCCACCTGTACAGTCAACGAAAGGTCTTCTGTAATACTGGGGCACCAATCTTCAGCCTATAGGCCCATAGTATGTAGCAGAGTTTTCGATGAAGCAGAAAATCTGAACATCTGTTCTGCCTTGTAATGCAAAATCCATCAGGTGCCTTCTTCTGTGTCCTGCAGAGTGTCTGCAGACTCTTTCATGAAGCAGGAACCCCAAAGGACCATCTCACCTTTAGGCAAGTTCAACAGTCATTTTTCTGTGGGTACTCCATATCTAGTTCATGCAGCATAACATTAAGCAGTCTAGGCAAGAGCAGTTTCTTGCCAAAATGACTAATAATAACTCCATAAGGAGCCCTTTCGATGCCCATCATCCTCTTGAAATAGATTGGTGCTGCCAGGAGCAGACGTGTCTCATTGTTATGAAGTCTTAAGTTAACAATTTAAACATTTTAAACACCATATTCCTTAGGTTTTCGAAAGGTTTAAAAATTATCTACCTAACTGAAATACATCCCTGTAAGTTTAGAAAACCTAACAAATACGACTACAAGTTTGAATATATAGATGACTATCTATTAACCTGTATTTCTTAATTATACATTATTACATTATATTTTTAAATGAGCTGCACAAACATCAAGAGTAGAAATATATATATATTTATATATAAAAAACATGATCTTAAATTTCTATCAATAAACCAAGATCCATACCAATGCAAAGTATTTATCTCTATAGCATATTCCCCTTTAAATGTAGAAAAAATTAAAAAAATACATTTGCAAACAATATTTCAAAATTTGGGCATAGTTCTCTCCAAAATGTTTCCTGCTTTTTGCTGGGTGAAGTATTTTCATTTTGGAGGCTCACAAAGGCATTTCAGGGGAATCTTTGTCCATTAAACCACATTAGTCTGGAAGGAATCCACAGGTTCTCAACCTCTATGGAAACAAAAGAAGAACCTCTTTTCCGAAGAAACATATCCGTAGACTCAAGATACCATTAAAGTATATATACTTTAATATATATATATTGTGTCTAAGTGGTCTTCTACAAGAGCAGCAAGTGCTCTTAACTGCTGAGTCTAGCTCCAATGTTCATTTCGTTTGTCTGTTTTACAGTATTTATTATTACTATTTTAAAAGTATTCAAGTATGTATGTATGTATGGTATGTGTGTATGTGTGTATGTAAGTATGTGTCCTTGATTATGGGTGCACATTCTATAGAATCCAGAAGCTATCCATCAGATATCATAGAACTAAAGGTACCAGAAGCGATGAGCTTCCTAAACTCTGGTACTGGAAAATGAACTCTGATCCTATACAAGAGCAGTATCCATTCTTTACCACTGAGATATCTCTTCCACTATAAACCCTGATTCTTCTTTAGAGCACTTTTGTTTTCTGAAAGTATAAGTTGTTTAAATCAGCACTGTAAGTAGGTCAAAAGTTCACAACATATATTCCTTGACTTAAAACAGATCATCTATTTTAGGTTGAAAATGTCAGAAGATTAAAATGCATTTACCAACCTGACATAAAGCATGCTATAGGTTAGCAACACTGTGTGCTGTAGAGAATGAGATATTCATGCTCATAGGTGCAGGCTGATTAGGAGCTGAGGCTCATGATGGTGTTTAGCATCACAAGAAGACATCATACTCCCTATCCATGGTTAAGAAAAAGTAAAAATTCAGTTTCCAACTTAACTTGTATTTTTTGCACTATTTTCAAGCCCCAATAAAGTAAGTTTCACCACTGTAAATTGAGAAGCATATTCTATCCCCCCTTTTTTCAATGAAACAGATAAAAACAGTCTTTTTAGTCACCGAGAATTTGGGAAAGTGGTTAATACCATTTGTTTACTGGAATCTTGAGATTATTAATTTTCCTTCAGACGGCATGAACAAAGCCCTTGGGAAGGGAATGGAACATTCAAAAACACTCCACTCCTTATAAGATATGCTATTAGGTGTCGGGTATTCTTGCTTTTTCTTTCAGCCCCTTTGCACGCATGACTAGCAAGACTCATTTCTTCTTAAGATGATGTATTCAAAGCAAATGATTTGAAAACTGAACTTAACATGACATATTTGAAGATGCTAAGCACAGATGATGAGTTACTTGACAATGCTGTCAAAGTTTGGTATTAAATACTAAAAGGACTTACCTAGGGTGCGCAGGGCATTACTGTGTGATTAGGGTGTTGCATTGCTCTATTGAACATGCTCTTTTGATAAAAGAATATGAGATGTTATAAATTGACTGCCCAGCAATCATTTGCATTTGACAGTCAACTTGTTTGTACACTTATGTATATTCCTTTTTTTAAAAGATGGGGGAAGTAAGCCTTACGAAAAGGAACATGGTATAAATTCCATGGCTTGAGGGATCAACTCATAGGCATCATTTCTATTCAGTGCAAATTTCAAGTTTTATATCCACTGGAAGAGAAGGGACTTTGTAAATACCCTGTAAGCAATGAGGTGTTTATTCTGAATAAAACTCCAGGGAATCATCTTATAAGAAACACATTCTGCTTCTGTAGAAAACCCAAGGGGAAAGTATTCATAAAACATCATTCTAGCATGAGAGAAAAATGACAACCAAGGCAAATTTCATCAAAGAATTGGAATGGAAATGCTTCATTACAGAGATTTCCCCCCTTCTTTCTCCCAAATGTAAAAATCTATCATTTTATGGCATCCAAAAGTTGGTAGCCCTTCCTCCTTCACCCATTCTTTGATTCTGCACAGCTGTTCTCAAGTGTTTCCACTGTTCCATCTGACTAAGAGATACTCACTACAGATCTAAAAGCTTTTAAAATTATGTCATGCATTCACTGTCTCATGCTCTGTGGATGGTAATGCTTGTTATAGGTTTAGCTGGTGTGCAGAGGGGCAGGTTGAGATCAGTTGTAAGGGGTCAAATGTTGAAGCATATGAATGATTAACTGTCTTGCAAATTACTATGGATTCATGGCTTTCTCTGTAAGGAAATCACATTCGCTGAGTGGTGTGTGTGTGTGTGTGTGTGTGCAAGTGTGTGTGTGTGTTTCAGGGAGAGGGAGCAACTTGAAATTACAATGAGGTGAGAGCCTTAAGCCTTTTGAAATATTCCACAGAGTATCTATCACAAGTGTGATGCTTTCCATGTGTATATTAAGACTAGGCAGCCAACGTCTGAATGTCCTATCTATTACTTTTGATGACGATGCAGACGATTATGTATTAACTCAAGTCCTTTAGGTTCCTTATTTGTCTTCTCATTGTTTCTTCCTTCTGTACTTCAAGACCCCCTAACCACAGACAAAAACAGGGACTAGGTAGCAACTTTGGGTGTATTTATTCGCTCTTTGCGGCAGCAGATGAAGGACCTGTGAAGCAGCTTTAGAAAGACACAGAGAGGTTAGCGTCTGAAGGCACTTCAGAGAAGACAAAATACATCTTTGGGGGATTTAAATTATAATGATGCTCCTTGATTGGATAAAAATAGTAGCCCTGAACATAAGTACGTTTCTCATCTTATGGAGGAGAGGAGGGCTTCGGCCCATTTCCAGCATTGATGGGAAGAGTCGGAAGGATTAATGCCAGTGAAACGCCACACACAGGTATTATTGGATTGGTGGCATGGAAAGCTGGTCAGTTAAAGTAGTGATGATAGCATGACTGGTCAAAGAAAACATTGAATTATATCCCAGAAGAATGGTTTTTGGAGAACTTGTTAAATTAATTTTTGTTAGGTTAGATAATTTTTCTAAGCAATCTGAAAACCTCTTTAAGTAAAAACACTGCAAGAGTTTAGGTTTCTATTTCTCTGGCATCTTGCACATATTAAACCAGTGTAGGGGAAAAAAGCCCAGGATGTTATAAATTTGAAAGAAATTCACGCAAGTCATCAAGATGATTTATTCTATTCAGGAGGCGCTCTAGGCAAATCCTTTTATTGACTACTGTAATGTGTGAGGTCTCTTACACACATTCCATTTTTCCAATGAAGAGTCACGGAAGGACCTTTACTCTGCCTGCTGCTTCTTCAGTTTACTGCATTGAATTACCATGAGGGACTGAGGTCTGTAAGATGGACAATGAATGATGATACATTTGACTGAGGTCAAAATATTTGAATATTTCATGTTCCCGCCTGTGTAACTTTAGAACAGAAAGACTAGACTGCAAGTTAAGTGGAGGCTTATAGTATAAACTGGGATGTGTGGCGTCCTTTCTATAATATGGGAAACTGCACAACAGCATCCATGGATGGAACTTTCTATGGCTCTCCTTTCTGTTTCCCTGTCTCTTTTTTGTCAGGAGGCTTTCTATCCACCTTTAAAGATACTTTTCTCACACATCATGCTCATTCATATTACACCTTCTAGATCTAAACGTTTTTGTTTGTTTCACCAGAACCTAAAGTGAAGAAAAATCAAAGAAATAAAATCTTGCTGAATAGTTAAGCCTTACTTAAGACTGGTACCAGTGGTCATACCATTGTATGTGGTGAAAACTATGAGGTTCCAGCATCAGATGAAAATCCAGAGGCAATAAATGGCTGCAGATAGAGAAATACTCAGTCCTTCTAGGAAGGGTCCCCTGTCAAATTATCCAATCCCAAGTCATTAGCTTTGAATACATGCACATGCCAACAACACTAAATTGATTCAGTAGATTATTTTATATGCAATTGTATAATATATAATAATAGTAATAACTATAGAAAAAGAGGTCATGAATTTGAGCCAAAATGGAGGAGAGATGGAAATCACGTAAAAATGTAAACACATATAAAAAATGCTCAAAAAGTAAAGCAAATTAAGTGTTAAAAGTTTAAAGCCTCAAAATCAGCATGTAAGTGCACAGCAGGGCTCCCAAATCTGGTTTCCCTATATTCTATTAAATGTGATAAAATGGGTTACAATGAATGAAGGGAAAAGATTGGTGCAAATGTATAAGGGCATTAGTGTAATATTAATTCCCACCTGGTATTGCAATTGTTTAATGAGCCCCCAGCTATGAGTTAGCTTAGCATGAAGATTGCTGATCAAAAGATAACACATTGACAGCAGAATGTCATCTCCCCAGAACTTTTAGACAGTTTAGACTAAAGCTTCCATGCTGGATTAAAAACGTATAGCCAGATTCTACCTGGAGTCCTTAGTGTCTCCCTCAGCTGTCATCAGTACGTATTAACCAGTAGAGTATTTCATCTTTGTTAGGACTATTTGGAGTCCTGGCCTCCAGCTGCTCTTCCCTGCTAGAGATCTTTCCTTCTGATTTGAGTTACTAAAAGCTGTGTCAAAGTTGTTTACCAGCTCTGCTTCATGAGCACGTGTTGCCTTGCCTTGAGGATCAGAGGATAAGGTTTTCACCTGTTGGCCCACCTGACTGTTGGGTATACAAGCCTCCATGGCACTATAGAATAAGGGGCTTCTTACCAGTGATGAGAGGTCTGTGTCTCTGAGTCTCTGTCTCTCTGTCCATGTGTGTCTTTGTATGTTTCAACTTCCAGCCCCTTGCCTGAAGCTCGTGAACTGTATGGTAGCGCATAGAGCACAGACAAGTGTTGTGCGCTGCACATCTTGGCAAGAATAACCTTCCTTCTTTGCAGGCAAACATGACAGTTTGGTTTAAACCCCATTCTGTTTAGTTTGCTTCATGTGAATTTTCATCTATAAATGTAATCAGGTCATGGTTATATGGAACCAGGTTTTGTTCATCTTGAGGACAATGTTTCCTGACACCAGGCTGGTATGCTCATAAAGCATGAGCACCCTGTTTGTTCCTCAGTAAATGGCCTGCTTCCCTACAATTCCTCATACTCTTCCTGACATTACTTAAAACTACATAGAGTGAAATAGTTTATATCAGTGGTCCAATTTCCTTTATTTCTATTAAAGGTTTGTATTACCAAGTATTCAGTGAATAGTGTATGTAACATTTCATTCCTCTGCTTTCTTTCCAGTGAAACAGAGATATTTCTAAAAAAAAAAAAAAATAACATAGAAGAATCAAAGATGAATCAGTATGGCAATAGGCATTTTTCCTAATAATAAACATATGTTATAATTAAAGCTGTGCTGCAAGCATATAAAGGAACATAGATTACATTCCCAGTTAGTGTGAAAAGCCTGTGATACAATCAATATAGGTGACTGACAGACTTTTAAGCTTCTCTTCCGCATTCAGTGCTTCTGTTTCTCTCTTGACCTGGTTTTCTTAGATCTAGATTTAGACAGAATAAAAAAGTGTGTATGTGTGGAGATGGTATGAAAAGTTGATGCCACAGGCAGCTCAGATGAAACTAAAGACCAGAGTGGATACTTAACAACGCAGTAGGAAATACCTGCTAATATGTCTGCTGTATGAATGGAGACATCTACTACATGAATGCAATACATTATGTTATTAGTAGTGTAACTTTAGGATTTATTTTTACTTTGCAGCATTGCCTATCAGTGAAAAATTATAAGCATGCCACTAACATGTTATAGTGCTCATGAATGTAATGTCCTATCACAATTGATAAGTGAATGTATGTAGTGGAGATAATGTTTTTAACAATATACTAGCAGTTTCTTCTAGAAACATTTTTGATAATATGTATGGTATCTTATACTTAACACATTATCACTAAGCTATCTTCCCTATTAGAAATCATGGGAATTGCAAATCAAATTGACTTGCACAGTTCAGAAACGTTGCTATTCCTCCATTACTATATAACACAAAACTTCAATGATAAACTCAGTGATTGTTAATAAACTAAAGAGAGAAGAAGAATGGTTTTGATATTTTCTTTGGGGAAAGGGAAGGTAAATTCCTTCTAGAGTGACAGCTATCCACTCAAGTTAAAGGATGGATCTTTCAATGAGTGTCGCCAACACCAGTGAGAAACAGCTCCAAAATGACAACAGATCACGCAAAGTGCTGATCCCGAAATTCTTACACAAAATAGACATTCATGAATATTAACCCTACGTTATTAATCTGCTTCTTAATATATCTTTCTTTGGCCTCAATATATCAAAAGAGATTTTCTTGACACTTAACAAAATACTGCTATTAATAAATCCTGGGGTATTCTATCTTTAGATCTTCATTTCTTTCTTTCTTCCCATCATCTTGTAATTGATTTATATGTTTTAAGTCATCCTTCATTAAAGAGGGGACTTTATGTTCCATCAGTCAAGCTATGGTATTCAGATAGTCTTTAAGCACCAGTCTAGTACAAGAACCTAACAAGCTCTTATAAAATGTACTGAGAGTCTTCATCAAGCTAAATCAGATGCACTGTCATAGATATTTTGAATTAAATGTTTGAATCAAAGTACATTGAATATGGAAACTAATAAGGAATTCCTCACTAGCTCAGAATTGGGTATAATCAAGGATTATTTATTTAGGTGTAGACTCACTAATCACAGTCTTCTGCTCGAATGGAGAACAGCAAATGAATCCAACAGCCGGAAAAGAGAAGGAGTGCACTCACTTTACATTGGCATTTATAGTATGAGAGGCCATGCGAAGTGGGCGGGTAACTTAAAGGCTATTGGCTGAAGGATTGATTTCCTACAACAGTGCATCTTCAGAATTATAAATTTATACACTGCAATGGAGACTTTTTTCCTGGGTAACATAGAAACCAATTAATATCATGCTGGGCAGCGTCATTCTATCATAATTTAGAAATTACATAGCACATTATTTTTTTCTTTGAAACATGAAAGTAAGCAAAAGTTACAAAAAATATTGAAGTTAAGATGTGGAATTACAAGGAGGAGAAATGTATGTTATCCTACTCACCTGTTTGAAAATCTTTTCTGTTGGTTTGGTGGCAGCACCCAGGAATTATGGGATTAAACAAGGGCACACCTCAAGGGTGCGTGCCATAATTCATTTATTTCTTTGAACTAAAAGAAAAATAATTTGTCTTCTTTTCTACCAAGCTCTCCTCATTTGTGTCCTGTGGGGCCCTTATGTCTAGTAACCTCTGTTCAGTCCCTTTGGAATCATCTATAGCTTTCAGTCTCACATTATGATTAGAATACACTGGGAATTTTAATTTCCTTAAATAAAGGGAATCATTATGAGAAGAGCATGTGAAGATGGAGAAGATTAATAAGTTTTATATGGTGACATGGTATTTCACTGAAAATTGAAAAGCATACACTTTTATTTTAGAAGTAACTTTATGGGAAAGCATTGTTTTATTTATTGCCATTTATAGCCCCTCAAACTAGAACTAAAAAGAAATTTAAGGCCTGCAGTGGTGGCGCACGCCTTTAATCCCAGCACTCGGGAGGCAGAGGCAGGCGGATCTCTGTGAGTTCAAGACCAGCCTGGTCTACAAGAGCTAGTTCCAGGACAGGCTCCAAAACCACAGAGAAACCCTGTCTCGAAAAACCAAAAAAAAAACCAAAAAACAAAACAACAACAACAACAAAAAACAAAATAAATAAATAAAATAAAATAAAAAGAAATTTAACCACAATAAGTGTTTAGACCCAGGTATTTTTAGGGGTTATAAAGAGTTCTTAACTACCATTGTTTATTCATTCATGTAATCATTAAGTACCACTTAATAATAATTTAATTATTACAGCCAAATTGTAAATAAACATTATGTTACTAACAAAAATATGATTAGTCAGAGTATCTACTAAATAACTTTTTTCCATTAAATAACCACATTTCATCCATTCAATTACTTATTCACCAAGAATTAACTATGTACATGCTAATACAGATATATAGAGAAAAAGGCAGACATGGGGGCATTTATTTCCTATGAAATGATACATAAGGAGCAGAGGTAGAATAAAAACCATATTGGGAAAAGATACACAGTGTTACCTGGTGATTTCATGGGAAGTTCCTGGAAGAAGACACATTTGAGTTCAGCATTGAATAAACAAATTTTCTTTATGATTCTAAAGATGTGCAAGGGCAGAGGTGCATGAATCAAATAAATGAGAAATGAGAAAGATGATATTAGCAACAGCAAGGTGTAGTGAAAAATAAAACAGAAAAAAAATGTATCCCATGTAACAAACAACAGGGAGTTTAGTAATCAGGACACAGTTGGAGGACCTTATACCGAGAAGTCAAAAAACTGGATCCTTATTTTCGTGAATGTATTCTGGCTGTATTGTGACTACATCCTAAGGAGGTAGGGAAAGGGTAAAGTCATTGAAGAACTCCAAATAAGATACAACAGCTGGAGAGATGCCTCAGTGATTAAGAGAACTGGTGACCATTAAATGGTACCTGGGCTCAATTTCCAGCATCCACATATGGCTAAGACCTGTCTGTAGTTTCACTTTCAAAGGATCTTATGCCTTCTTATAGTATCTGTGGGCCTCCCACTCACATGTGATGCACTAACATTCATGAAGACAGAAGTTGCATACACATTAATTAATTAAAAATGACAGCAGAACATAATGTAGGCCAGTGGAGGTGGGACTGGAGAAGAGACTGCATGGATTTTGAAAGAATATGATATGGTTAATGTGTGACGCTACAGGATGAAGAATGGAAGAGTATAGAAATATTCTCAGAATTTTCACATGGTTGGCTCAGTAAGAAATCAAATCAATATATGTCAGTGAATGGTAATACTGTATACTCTTACGATTCTTTTGCAAATGGTAAATCACCTTATGGAGAGAATGCTGTTTGACTACAGAAGTTATTTATTTACATGGACTATTTTTATTGTTCATTTCGTGTAACCTCTTCATGGTAAAATCTATCCAAGCAGGTAGCTTTCTTTGTACATTTTCCACTCAAGGACAGACAGTTTTGATGATGATAAAGCTATAGCTAGGAAGATTGGATAAAACACCCCTTAGAGCATAAAACACCCCGTATTAAGTTTTGAATCTTAACTTAGAAAGCTTTCAGTTTCTAAATATACTAAGTCTTGAAGATGAATGAGTATATTTCAACATTAATCATTTTCAAGCATAGGAGGAGAATAGATTTATGTGTTCCTTAGAGATAACATTGGGGGAATAGTTTAGCCTAATCAACTCTCATTGAGGATAGCACAGTGTGTTTAAAATGCAATCTGATGACACATTTTATTTGTTTATATCAATTTATTTGACAGTGCCAAGATGAACTCTGAGAAACTCACCCAGAAATGTGGTGGACATTTACAAACATGTTTTTCTTTCTGCCAGCTAAAAAATGTAATTAGCCTGGGGAAAATTTTGTTAAGTGAGCATTTACCTGTTCAGTACCTATCACTTCTATATCCTTGCTGGACTGAGTTTCTCTCAGACAAAAGATGGATAAAGTGATAACTGCACTATGTAGGACCCTAGGGACTGAGAGATCATGTCCTTGAAGAGCGTTGGTTGATGACCAATCCTATTAAGTGGAAGAAATGTCACTGCTTTGACTCTTCCATCCAATTTTACTATATCAGCCAAGACAACAATTGACCATTTTATACCTAAGAGTCTCTTTATAATTTTATGAAACTTATTTCCTCAACTACTGCTCAGTCCCTTTTGGTTTCTTTAGGTTAACTCCAAGTCAAGTTTAGTTGTTGCATGGCCTGGAAGAAGAGCTGACTGTATTCATGGGAATTGGAATTTTGTCTTATCTTTTCATTTTTTGTATAAATCTTTTTCTCTAATAGAGACTTACAGTCCTTTAGCTTTCCACTGTTAAATGATGCTGATGTGGCAGGTCCTTTAGGTCACTTAGATGCTCCTAATGGGCCCTCTTGCTTTCTGTACCCATCAAATTCCCGGACATGGAAACCTAAGCAGCACCATAAAGAGGCCTCTAGACCTTCTTAGCTGAGTGATGCGTATTTTAAAAAAATAATCTTAAATCCTGACTAGGAAGAAGAAATGAGTTTGTGTTAACTTCTATAACAAGTTAAAATTTCTCATTTGGTTGAGTAATTATTTATGTGGGTCTTGTATAAATAGGATTAAAATTTCCATTTTTGTATAATTCTGTTGAATGGACACGACAACACTGGCTAAGAACGTCACCTTCTGTATATCTTTTCAAGAGTAATGCATTTCCTGTTTCACCTAGTTAAAATTAATTTTCATCTCTTTGAATTATTGCATAACCTTTAATTCTTGCTGAAGGTCTTTTAGGTTTACAAGTTGAGTTTCTGTGTGTGGGGGGGAGTGAATTGTATGTGTGAGTGTGTAATATGCATCTGTATCAGTGTGTATTTATATGAGAGAGAGAGATGTGGGCTTGTGTTTGTGCTATTGTGTACATGTTGAGAGTATCTCTGTATATTTGTGTGTGTGTGTGATATGCAAGTGTCTGTGTGTGTGTGTACGTTTGCCTATGTGTATACACTTTGTGTTTGGGTGTGTTGTTCTTGTATCTTTGTGTGTGTGAGTGTGTAAGTGTCTGTGTGTGGGTGATATGTACATATTTCTGTGTGTGTGATGTGTGCAAGTTTGTGTGTGTGTGATGTATATATACCTTTTTCCCTTCCTCTCTCTTTTCCTTCTCCTTCTTATCCTTTCTCTGTGTGTGTGTTTGTGTATGTGTGTTTCTGCTGGGTGAATTTAAGTACCAGTGAATATATAGAGAAAAAGATCTTCAGTGCAACTAGGAGGTTTAAAAAAGTGTGCATATTTCAATTTATTTTCTTTTTTTTCTATTAATTAATTAATTTATTTAATTATTAAAGATTTCTGCCTCTTCCCCGCCACCACCTCCCATTTCCCCCCCCTCCCCCAATCAAGTCTTCCTCCCTCCTCAGCCCAAAGAGCAAGCAGGTTTCCCTGCGCTGTGGGAGGTCCAAGCACCACCCACCTCCATCCAGGTCTATTAAGGTGAGCATCCAAACTACCTAGGCTCCCACAAAGCCATTACGTGCAATAGGATCAAGAACCCATTGTCATTGTTCTTCAGTTCTCAGTAGTCCTCATTGTCCATTATGTTCAGCGAGACCGGTTTTGTCCCATGCTTTTTCAGACCCCGGCCAGCTGGCCTTGGTGAGTTCCCGATAGAACATCCCCATTGCCTCAGTGTGTGGGTGCACCCCTCGCGGTCCTGAGTTCCTTGCTCGTGCTCTCTCTCCTTCTGCTCCTCCTTTGGATCGTGAGACTTCAGTCCAGTGCTCCAATGTTGGTCTCTGTCTCTGTCTTCTTTCGTTGCCTGATGAAGGTTAATATTCAGGAGGATGCTTATATGTTTTTCTTTGGGTTCACCTTCTTATTTAGCTTCTCTTTTATACTAAGATAGTGCCAAGGAAAAGATAGAGCAGCTGAGCCTGAATTACCACTCAGGTCTGAACACTGTTATCATCATCACCCTGAATTTGCTCTTATCTATGAATGAACTTAAGTCTAAAATTTTTGCTTGGTAGAGAATGTATCACCACTTTTTAGACTCCTGTGTATTTTATTTAGTCACAAGTCCTTTTGAAAAAAAAAAGAATGAAAAAATTATAAACATGTCCCAAGGAAGTTATGGCCTTTTTCTTCCATGTCTACAAATTGGACAAATTTTCATTGTACCTTATAAAATACTCCTTTATTATATTGTTCAAAGTTTTTCATAGAATAAAACATGTTTTATTTTAACATTTTATTTCAGGAATTAAAGGATGCAATTTATGATATGCTTTTCAATCTTATCTTTCTTGTGTCTTAATCCCAATCTATGTAGGAAGCTCAGGTCATAATGTGTAAAATAAGCCCTAGGCTCTGTAATTAATATTTTATTTTTTGTCACTAATTATCTCTAACATGTTTCTTTTAAAAATGTGCCATGGAAACAAAAATCTTTCTCCTATTTGTACAACTGATTTAGTGGTATGAAAATACAAATATTATAAAACCATTGCCCTCTGTCTTGTATATTGCATTTGATTTTGTGATAATGTCAGGTGAAGTTCTAGAGTTTTGATGTAGGAATATGAAGACTTTACAATCATCAGAACATATGCAGTTCATAATAGATAAAGCTGATAAATTAGAGTGTCTTGACTAATGTTCATAGAGAAAGGTGGAATACTCAGTCATAGGAATTATGATGCACACCAGGTTTGCTGGAAGCCAATGAATGAGTGAATACTGACATTTTTCAAAAAGAAGCTGACTGAATAATAAAACAATGTTGAAGTGTTTTGACATATCAGTCTTTTTTTATCTTTCAATAAAAATACATAAAGGTCATCAGTAGTTTATGTATGATGATGTTAATGCCTTATCTTCTTTCTCCTCCTATGATAAGCTATTATTATAAATCTTTGAAATTCAGTTTGCAAATTCTTATTGGACGTTAGAAAACTAAAAGTAGAAAAGATGCATGTCTTTACTCTAAGTGCATGAGAAAGAGGTGATACATGCTCCTTAAAGAAGTTGTCCAAATAATTGTTTTAGATCCTGTGTCTTTAGGAGATGCAGCCTAAACATGTTCCTGCCTAACAAGTGGGCCATGCTTGGCACCTTTCCTTCATATAATATTGCTGGAAAGGAGGAAAAAGGCAACTTCACATTGAACAGACCTTGGCTAATACTCTGTTAAACAAGTGGTCAAATTATGTTTATAGCATGAGATACCCATAGCATGTTACAAGGATGCCTTACCTCTGAAAAATTATTCCGACAAATACATAACACTAAGCCGGGCAGTGGTGGCGCACGCCTTTAATCCCAGCACTCGGGAGGCAGAGGCAGGCGGATCTCTGTGAGTTCGAGACCAGCCTGGTCTACAAGAGCTAGTTCCAGGACAGGCTCCTAAACCATAGAGAAACCCTGTCTCGAAAAACCAAATATATATCACCAATCATATATCCATAAAAAGTATAATATTGCGGGGGACATTCAGTAAAGTTATTGTCTATAATTCCTTAAAAGCAGCAATGCCAATTTGCAAAAAAAAAAAAAAAAAAAAAAAAAAGGACAAAGATACTTATTGAGATCAGGTGAAGTTAAGTTGACTTGAAAACTTAAATGATTTGAGGTCTATCCCGATGGGGCTTCCCTAGTAGCCACACATCGTTGGAAACGCCTCATATAGTAACTTGTGGTTACTTGACTCACAGGGCTGCTCGTGGTTAGGTCTGTGAAAGGAACTACAAGACATGTAAAAAGTTTGAAGCAATAATATATCACCTTTTTTTTTTTTTCTTTTAAACTTCAGGCCCTGGTATGCCTTCACAATGATTAGTATGATGTTAGGAATGAGTAAGCAGAACTCTTCAAACACACTGGGTGTCAACAAGTGAGAGGCCTGGCTTAAAATGGTTCCTAAAGTAAATTGGTTTGAAGAAGGCACCAGAATTGTTACGGTGAAAACCTTTGAATTAGTCATGGCTGTTCTGGCTTTTTAATTCAAGGAGAGACGATAACAAAAAGGGCTAAAGAGTACAATCAGAGTGAAAGAAATCTGGAAACCATGTGATTGTGACTCAGGATGGAGAACAATGGAATCAAATCCCTTAAATAAAAATTTATTTACAATAAAAAAAAAAACTTAAATGAATATACCATTCTCATTATGATTGCTGATATCGATAGGATTCTAGAAAAAGGAAGATGCTAATGAAAAAACTACTGAGACACAAATTAAGTCTAGAGTTTGGTTAATGATAATGTGTAATTCCTCTTTGTGATGAAAGCACCATACTACTATAATATCATTAATATTGGAAAGAGGATAAAAGAAAGTATAAGATTGGTACCTGACATTAACTATGAAACTTTTACATAAAATTGAACAACTCTAAGATTAAATATTTAATTTAGAATGAAATTCTGACCTCTTGGACATTTGATAGATGTTTCATCTGCAGTTATACAACTGGACAATAAAATGTTATAAATATGATGGTTGATCAATGATCATCAATGTAATTGAATTCATCATGTAGTTGATTAATGAAACATACCTCTGCATGTGTCTATGAGTGCTACTGTAGACTTTAAGATATAAGGATAACCCCAGGTTTCCTGAAGAAGTAAAATGTGACCATCTGTTCTTAATAATTAAATGGATAAGTGAATAGCAGAGAAATGAGGTGTATTAGATGTGACTACACTGAAAAGTAGAAGAAATAAGAGGGTCCAGTGACCTCCTCCCTACATGGCACATTCTAATGTTTTGATACTGACATGAAGTACAAATTGAAATGAAAGGTGGTACCGATTGTGAGTGTGTGTGTGTGTGTGTTTGTATGTGAAGGTGTGTGTAACTGTCACAGTGAAAAAGTGGTTCCAGCAATCATTGACTATAACTATCTGTGCTTTCTCATCCAAAAAGGTCCAATAAGATATTAAAAACAGCATAGAATTTATTTTTAGTTGCAAATTCTTTTTTTGAATCACTTCAGTGCTTCTTCTAGCTCTCCCCTTTCCCTAGCATTAAATTTCTAAAAAAATATATTAACCATGAGATTCACTGTTATATACTGTGATATCAAAGGCAGGCACACATTGTCTCCAGAAGATCTACACTCCAGCCGTGCCATTAACACAAGGGCATTTCCAGGGTATTAGTTAAGGACTTGTGACTGTCCCTCAATAAGGGTGGCACTTTTTCATAAGCCAGTGATATACCTGGAATGAAAAGGTTAAAAAGAAAAAGTAGAAAGACAAGAGAGTGTAGACATTGTCTCTCTGCTGTCTGACTCTGTGACATGAGTTGCTCTCCTGAGACACAGCCTTTATGCAATAATGGACCACGCTTCTGAAAAATGCCCTATCCATTCTCTCTTTGCAGAGCGTTCTTTTGTTATGTGTTTTGTCCCAATGGTGACATGACTAGTACAAACTCTTTAAATTTGTTTTTGTTTGAGTTACTATTTTAATGCTGTGAAAGCTAAGATGAAAGCTATAAGAAGAAATGCTAAAGTATAAATGATAAACACTATTTTTGGTTCACACTGTGTAGGTTGGAATATAACACATGGAATGAAAAATCTTTTAATGTTCATTTTCTAAATATAAATATTTCACAGCAAAGTAAAAGGAGGTTTGTGAAGTAAAGTTTTAAAAGCAAATTACAAAAACCGACTTGAACTCCTTGAAATAATTTTGGCATGTTTTTCCAAAGCAGGACTTATAAAATTTAAAATGCAGAAAATACTTTGAAGTAATTCATATTTCAAGCTTCTGAAACACTAGTGTTGCAGTATCAACAGAAGAGACTTAAGAACTGTAGCAATGGGTTATTACTTTTAAAAATATTCAATATACACAATCTATAACTGCAGTTAGAGAAGTAATTTGTAAGAATTGTTTTCTAGAGGCTGTGAAGAAATATGCTAAATGTTTCTATGAATTAGCTACTGTGTTGTTTACTTAAGATTTATTATAACAGTGAAGCTAGATTCATATCATTTATTTCCTTTATTTTTTTTCTCCTTTTACAAATTAGCTACAGCGAGACTCTTCATCTACAGCAGAGTTTGCCTTTAACCTATAATCCTAACCTCCTCTACTCTACAGAGTTCATCTTGTTACTGTAGTTACCAGAGACAATAGTCACAGTGATGTTGCCTCAAATCTAGGATTATCATTCACCCTGCTGGGGTTGTGAGATAATGCAACAAGAACCAAATATTTATAGTTTTATCAGAGACAGACATATTTACTTAACTGAAAAGCTCCCGTGAAACAGTGCTACCAAGAATTCACAGTAAAACTACATTACCTCCTGAAAAGAAGGGCAAAATGTACAGTAATTACAATTCATACATAAAGAAGTCAATTACTCCCTACCCCACTATGCCATTTCAGTATTTAAACATATTTTTGTGTGTTGTAATAGATAGTAAATGGAGACTTGAACAATGCTTAAAGAACTGTAAGGAAGCACATCGTTATGAGAGCATGCAAAAGTAATCTATAGGAAAAGTAGTAAGTGTTGGACGTGAATAATATGTCAGTTGTAACTTGTATACTAATAAAATAGATTAAACCTAATGGAGTAATCTGCTAAATTTCGAGACTAGAGAATTAGAATCAAATACTGTCTAACATAAAACATGTTTACATTTCATTTATTTTCAACGAGGTATTTGTACTCTTCCTGGGTTTTATATTAAAGAGCTTTAGGAAATAATAATGCTAAAATAAGAACATAACTATGGAAGCATTTTGTTGTGGTAAACTCTAGTAAAAGTACTGCAAGAATACATTATAAATTATTTCATGTTCTTTGTTCATTATTTGAGGATCAAAACTGCTTATCTTTGACTTTGGCTGGCGGCAGCAAAGCTTGAAATTGGATCCCAAGTAAATCATACAATTGGTTTTTTTTCTGGATTTTAAAGATGTCATGATGTTCAGTTTGTAAAACTGTTATGTATGGAACAGGGACGAGACATATGATTTAAAGGCAACCCTTAAGCTATGCTGAAGATTTATGGAAAGTGAATCAAGGTCGTCTTTGTGCCTATGCAAAGGAGAAATTCCCTGCAGAGAAACAAAAAGTGGGAATTCTAAATTATTCATACAATTTAATACATTGCAAAGCCTGTTCCCAGAGAGCATTGGATGTGTGTCTACAAGTAAAAACTGTTGATCTTGGCTATCTAGAAAACATTGCAAACCATCTCCTTTAATTTCAAAGGGAGATCAAAGAGAATTGTGTAAAGAACAATGAATAAAAGTAATTATTTAAGAACTTGAGGGCATATATTGGTTTTTGGCTTGCGGTCTCATGCTCCTTCTATACATTCTGAAGATAACTTTAGTTGGTTTAATGCTCACAATTGCTGGAAAAATAAAAGAAATCATATAAAAGAAACTGAATTATCGCTACTTTTAATATTAATTACAGTTAAATAAAGGAAAGTCTTGACAAGATTCTAAGGGCCAACTAAATGAACATAGGCTGTTCATTACTAATATTTTTTGTTGTTTTAGAAACAGATTTTTTCAAGTTTTAACAATCAATGAGGCAAGCAGCATAATATTAATATCTGTTACTTGAATATTTCAGAGGCTTCTTCTTGCAATGGGTTGGCAATATGCCCTCTGTTCTTTTGGAGAAAGTGGCAAAATTAAGAATTTGAGCCCAGGTAGTTTGGATGCTCACCTTAATAGACCTGGATGGAGGTGGGTGGTCCTTGGACCTCCCACAGGGCAGAGAAACCTGCTTGCTCTTTGGACTGAGGAGGGAGGAAGACTTGATTGGGGGAGGGGGAGGGAATGGGAGGTGGTGGCGGGGAAGAGGCAGAAATCTTTAATAATTAAATAAATTAATTAATAAAAAAAATAAAATTAAAAAAAAAAAAAGAATTTGAGCACAATTCTTTTGACCTGCACTGGTTCAATGCCTTGCACTGATTAGGGGAGGTGCATCATGAAGGTGCTATTTGCAACTGATAACTGTTGAGAAAGGGAAAATCAGTTTTCTACAAAGCAGTATCACTGGGTGTATCAAGTAGACTCCAGGGCACGTGCTATAACCAGGAGTAGTTATCCTTCACAAAATAGACATGTGTGTGTGTGTGTGTGCACGCGCGCGCATGCGCACACGTACACCCTTTTGGTTTTGTCTTGGTGTTTTTCCTTTGTTTTATTTTAGTGACTTCCTTTTATGTAGTTTTTAGCATTGTGAATAGCTAGGATTAGTCTTGTACTGCCGAGTCCACCCAGCATTAATTTACCCTTTCTACAAACAAGTAATTGATATTTAAATAGAATCACATAATTTGTAAATGGTAGAATGTTTAATAAGCTGCAATACACATTACACATATTTACACATATATTACACAATTACACATATTTATTAACCTAAATAAGTTTTTATATGATGATCATTACTATAATAAACCAACACAAGCAAAAAAATTACATGGACATTGGGGGCATTGAGTACCAGCCTCTGTATTCCCCTCAGGACTCAGAACTGGATATCCATGGCAGGTGAGGATCTGAAGGTAAAAAATTAAATCAAATATGTTATCTTTGCACGTTCTTAATTTTTTTGTGTGAGAGGAAAAAGTGACGTGAAAGGGTACGGAGAAGTAGAAGAATAAGGGGAAGAATAAGGGAAAGAAAGAAGGAGATTAAGGAAAAGAAGAAGTAGCAAGTGAAAGACCCCCAGTGCTGGGGAGACTCTCACTCAAGTCTCGGGATAACACGACCCCCCAGTAACTCATGAGAGACCGTCCTTGCTGTAATCACACGAGGCTTTAATCAATGAGATGAGACAGAACCAGTGCACTGGGGCCGAGACTCATAACCACGCAGGGGGAGAGTTCGACCCCGAGTGACCGGGAGAACGGATTTTTAAGGGAAGAAACCACAGCCCAGTGATCCGGAATTGGCAGGGAGTGTGTCACAGAAAATTCTGAAAATACCAGTGAAGATCACAAAGGGGCAACTCCCTGCCTCTCAGGTCATAATCAGCTAGTTCCTAAAACACAGTACAATGGCAATCACAAGGGGGAAACTCCCTGTTTCTCAAGATTATTCTCAAGATCACAATCCAACATTATCTTCAGCTAAATCCTAGACTTTTCCTGCTTGGAATTTTGGCTATTTTCTTCCTTGTGTGTGTGTGGGGGGGGACCTGGATTTATCCAGGGCTTTCTTTGGGGATACCTGGAGTTATCCAGGTCTTTCACAAGGAGAAGAAGAAGAGTAAGAGCTGATCTTACGAAGTTTCTAGTCTTTATGGACATAGTTGAAGATTCCATAGGCGAAGACAATGATAATATGCATATCAAAATCAAAATAAAGGAAGATAGAACCAGACAAAGATATATTCTGGAACAGATAACACAACCCAGCAAAGAGCCAGCATTCAAGAGGAAATACCTGACATTCCAAACCATTAAAGTTACTAAATTCTGAATCCTGTCCCGAGTCCTGAATTCACCCATTCCCCTCATCCAATCTCTTTTGTGATGCCCAGATTTGTTTATTAGCAAAGGTGAGAAATGATGTCTTCCTGCTCAGTATCTGTCTTCTATAGAAATTTCTATGTGTTCTGTTAGCGGGTAATTTTGTGAGATTGACTCTATATAAATTTGACTATTAGGACAGAGAGTGAACATTGTCACTCCAAGCCTCATGGTGTGGGGGAATGGAGCAAAATGATTCCATGGCGTATGCGGAAGTTATACTGCTGAGTGAAAGTTTTTGCAACCCAATAAACTTCTCCACTGACGCAATAATCCAAATCAAACCATATTAGAAAAAGCCCAAGTTTAATCAATACCAATGCTCCTGGGTGGCCTTCCAGCCTCCCCAAGAGAGGAGACAGGGAAGGAAGACAGGAAAAATACATGTTTCTTTTCTTGGGGAGGGGGAAAGTTTAAATACCCCGTGGGAGTGATCTTGAGCATCTCTGAGAAGGGGTCATTGTTTGCTGGCCTTTTTTGGAGGTGGAGTCTGAACTGAAGCAACTCCCAGGGGAGGGAGCTGGGATGGAATCCCAAACTTTGAGAAGTTTTGGGAATAAATCCATTTTGAAGGGAAGAATCATGGCTTCACAAGGTTTTTACAGACACAGCAGCGACTTTACCAAAAGATAAGTATTTCCGCAGCTCTGAAAAACGGGTGCCTCATAACTTGTACAATTGTGGGTCTGACATTATGAGTTGGTCAACTGCACATTTCCTGTATAGATATGTGGGTTCCAACATATGGACAGGAAAAATCAAAGCATAAGTGTTTCTCATGTAAATTAAGAAATATGTGGAAGTATTTTCTGTTTCCTCAATATCCATCCCTGTTTTCTATAGCAGAATGAAAATTTATTGAGAAAACATGACTCTCACAGCTGGGATTCCTGCCATGGACCAGCCTTGACAAAAATATCTCTTTCTAGGGTAGGGGAGTGGGAATTTTGAAATATTAGTAAAGAATATGAAGATGCATGATAAATAATAAGAATAATAGAAAATTCCGGGAGAGCATTCCAGTGAATACTGAAAATCGTCTGTGTTTATTTTCCCATAGCTTTTACACCTAATGTAAATGGGAAGAGGAGGCAACAAAAGATTTTATTAACATGATACAAAGAACAACTCAAATGTCAATCTCTTCAACACTCTGAGGCATCAAATCATTAGCATTCTGTTGGTTAGGCAATGTACCTGCTCTAGACCACCAACCTGAAGGCAGTCACTCCCCAGATGACCTCGTAGTTAAAAAGAAGGAACAGAAGTACATTTGCATATCCTGACCACCTGTCAGCATGGTGGGGATGTACTCTAGGAGCTATTTTAATGGTAAAAGTATCAAGCAATCACATCTTGAGTTGGGACAACAACTATGCTTGTCAACCATTTGAACAAGCTCCAACTCTCTGACCTTCAGACAAGGTGGAAATGGACTCCCATTTTTGTGCCTCCACAAATTTCGTACTGAGAATATGACTGATGAAGTTCCTCTAGCTCTCTTTGGCTAAATGGGAAATCTTTTCTGACTAGACAACAGGACCTACTTCTGGGAAACCTGACACTGAATAGGAATTTGAAATAAAGCGACATTCCCAAATCTTAAAATAATATTTTATGCATTCTCAAACTTTTGCCTTGAGAAAAATTGGTCTTTATTTTTAAGACCTGAACTCTCTAAATCTGGATAGCTTGCTTGTTTCCTGTGGATTTTAAGCATTATGTCCTTCAATTCTCCGTTCTCAAGTCTATGAACAACCTCACATTGTTTTTATATGGTTCTAACTCATACTTTTGAATTATCCAGTGTTAAATTTGGTTCATTTTGTTCTTTAAGTAAAAATGAATTTTTTTTAGTATGCACACACATTTCTATTATTTATATTTCTCAAGTGTACATTATCAAATGTTTATCTTCTAGGTTTTGGATAGTTAAATAAGCCATGTCTAGACAATAATATGTGAGAGATCATAATGAAAGTCATACATGGCACTGATACAGAATTTCATGTCTAATTTCTTCCTGAGTTTTGGTAGATAAGGGCTGCTGTCGCTTGTTAGGTCTATATAGAACATGTAGGCAGCTCCTTAGGCCAGTAGAGTTCATTTCATGTAATGCTCACACACTTTGATGGTACTGCTCTTCTAAATTGTACATGAGTTCCTATCAACACAGTTATTTATCCTCCGTGGAATATCTCCCAGGCATCTCTGTAAAGCAGAAGATAGCGTGGAAACTAATAAGGTGCTTTAAGCTGTCAGGCTGCACACAGTTGGGAAGATCTATGTCTCCATCTTGTGAAAGCACAAAGAACAGAAGTCATGTTCACCATAAACTTAAATAAGGAGATGTCATCATTTTTAATAATTATTAATAAAATCTATAAAAATATAATAACATCATCATGCCATTTGGAAGGCCTATATTATTAATCAATAATTGGATGGAAAAATTGTTTTAAATTTGTTACAGGCTAGAAATCAAACAATATTTGTAAGGTTCTTTCAGTATTAAGAACTATGAATTATGAGCAAGTTCTATCAGCTAAAATTGTTTTCATCATGGAGATTTAATTGAAATGCAACAATTCTCAGCTTTCTCCTAAACCTGCTCAGAGGGATAATTTTCAATAAAAAGAAATATTCTAGTATCAGGAAAGTGACCTCTATTTGTCTGTGTTCCCTAGAGTATTTAATGCAGGGCACACAATTGTTCGATGTTCACATTTATTTCTTGGCTAGTGTTGTCAAAAGTACTGCTTGAGAGGTCTGTATAAAAGTATTTCAATTATATCAAAAATGATTTCTAGGTCCTTTAGGAAAAGAATGTCGGTTATGAATAGCAAATGGAGATAACAACTCTAAACTGCTGTGCTGGATTTTGACCCATCTTCAGTTCTTTCTAGTGTTTTGTTTTTTATAAAATGAGAAAGCCCTCACCTGGATACATGTATATTGTGTTATGAAACCAAGTATTAATGATAACTTGATACTACACTTTAAAATAACTTCAATATTTTTTTCAGAGAGTTCTTTAACTCAACAGACACATTACCAACAGGGAAAGATGAGAAGAAATGCTAAAAAAAAAATTTGGTGATATTCTACTCACCAAGGTAACTTATGCGTGATTCGATGATATCACGTCACAATATTTAGTGTACAGAGCCCTCTGAATTTGAAGCACTAGGAAAGAAAATATTATTCTTAATATTTATTCATGCTTCTATTATTAAAATGTATAAATTTGTTTCTCAAATTTCTTTTTAGCAAATCAAAACAGGGTTACTTGTCAAAGTGCATTATGAATGAGGGTAAAACACATATGGACAAACAAGTTAGAAAAATGGATTAATATGCATAATCACTTAGGTATTCTGTCATTTGTCACAGGAATATAAATTAACATTTGTACTTGACAAATGATTTTATGTCTAAGTACATGGGGGGAAAGTCACTAGTTTCATTTGCACCTCCCTATGGAAGTAATCAAAGACTTAGTTAATGTATTTTTCTGATGGCTATTTTTAATAGATGTTGATTAATTTCAAGAATAAGTAATTACTTGCAGATATTGAATTGCTAAAATCTACTTGTGAATTCAGCAACATACCGATATTTACTATAAAGTCCAAGTAATTGTAGCAATCATTTTTTTAATGGATCTGGTTAGCAAGATAGCTCCCCTTTCTTGAAGGCCAGTATTGAATTCACCATATTGTAAAAACTATAGCAGTCTACTTTTGATTGACTATTAAAGACATTTGATTAAATGTATAGACATGATTTTTGTAATTTGTTAATAATTGCACTTATATTCAAACTAATAATAAAGAATACTAATACATGTCACTGTATAAGCAAGTCTTAGCATTGTGTATTAAACTTAGGACTTGTGACTAGTCCTGTGTGAGATTTAGAAAATCAAAAGAACTAAGCTTGTATCTACATCTGAAATATGAATTAAATAATGTATAATTGTTGTTGTATAACTGCTTACCACATCCCCAATTAACATGAAAAATTAAATATTAGCCTACTTGGGGAAACTATTTACTAATTTCAAACTATGTCATACAAACCCAGGGAAAGCCATGTAAAAATGTCTTATAAACAGGAGAGAATACTCATATTTAATAAGCATGCCAAAAAGTATACTATGATTTTTTTCTGGCTTTGAGGTATATTTTGAAAGCTAAATGACTGCAGAAAAAGAAACTGTGATTTCACTGTTTATAAATACCGTTCCCTGGACTTCAAAGTATGAGATTGACACATCGTAAATGATAATTCTTCACTGTTTCTCGTAAATTAGCACATAAAATGAAACTCTGAAGAATATAAGTTTAGACATCACTGAGTAAATAAGGGAATATAACCACGATCTCTAAGATGGAGATGTTTTATTAAGGTGAATAATAAAATAGATGATTTATGGATATTGGCTTTCTGGCCTTCTTGCTCTTAAAAAGAATAAAAATGCCTTATTTTCTGAATTTATATGTAAGCACTTCTCCGTAGATACAAAATTCTGAGACCTTGGAGCAAAAGCCAAATAAGAGATGCTGTAGGACAAAAATGAATTATTATTCAGAGAAAAATCTGATCTCGTTCACACTGCCATTCATCTTTATCTGTCCATCAATAGGTAAGTAATAGAAACCAGGGCAAATGCTTTCAGCAGACTGTTGACTTCATTCTGTTGATGTTGAATTTCTCATGGCTATGAGTTCTCTCCAATTATTTTCAACCTCTCATCTTTTCCTGAAGAGAAATATAAATATGTCAATCTATTGGAAACCTCAGCTATGGCATTTATTATTTTGAAATTCTAAGATATTGTATTTGGTAATAAATGTGTAGGGATTTGAATAAAAATTAAGTTATCAAAAATTCTCTCAAAACAGGAAACTACCGTAACTATCAAGATGTCCCCATATGTAAAAATTGTCTCAACTTTATCGTTTTTAAAAGAATAATAAGAAACATACATGGACATTGAAAATATGTAAATCCTGGCTTGTATTTAAATTTTAGGAATTTACCTTAGAAAATGCCCACTTATATAAGAACTGGATTCAAAGACATTCTTCAGACAGTGAGCAATAATGAGCTATTAGAAATAATCAATAGCTAATACAATTCTGAGACTTTGAGCAGAAGCCAAATATGCATTGTTATAGGACAAAAATGAATTATTATTCGGAGAAAAATCTAATCTTTCACATTGCCATTCATCTTTATCTGTCCATCAATAGGTAATAGAAAGCTAATAGAGTTATAAATCAATAAAAGCTGATACCTATCCAAAAGAATTAAAGAAAACATATGCATTTGTATAAATAATTTACATAAATCAGTGTAAAAATATCTTTATGATATTATGCAATGAGAAAGAAAGTAAGTTACAGGGAAAATATTTTGCTCATTGCAATATACCTATAAGACAATTTTTAAAATGCACATGTATATTTACTCTAGATAAATATATATTTGTGATATATGTGTGGGTGTGGGTGTGTATCTGTGCATATATTCGTTTATGTACACTAGAAGAATGCATTGTGAACATGCAATAGTTGAATCACCTTTTTTTTTAATAAATTTATCTGTTTATATATTTTACATTCCTGCTACAATTTCCTCTTTCTCCTCCCCACCCCCAGTTCCTCCCCACCAATCCCTCTGTTCCCTCTCCAATCCACTCCTCCTCTGTTTCTGTTTAGGAAAGGGCAGGTTTCCCATGGGTATCAACAAAACAGGGTATATCAAGTTGCTGCAAGACTAAACATCTCCCCATGTATTAAAGCTGGGCAAGTCCACCAAGTTTGAGGAGTAGGGTCCCAAAAGCCAATAATCGTCCCAGAGACAGCCCCTGTTCCCACTGTTAGGAGTTCCACAAGAGGACCAAGCTAAACAACTGTAACAAATATTCAGAATGCCTTGGTCAGTCCCATGCTGGTTCCCTGGCTGTTCGGTTCAGTCTCTGCGAGTCCCTATGAGCCCAGGTTAGTTGATTCTGTGAGTTTTCTTGTAATGTCCTTGATCCCTCTGGCTCCTACAATCCTTTCTCCTGCGCTTCTGCAGGATTCCCCAAACTCCGCCTGATGTTTGGTTTGTGGGTCTGCATCTGTTTCCATCATCTGCTGGATAAAGCTTCTGTAATGACAATCGGGCTAGGCCCGAAACTGGTCACAGGAGATGGTCTGTTAGGGCTGCAGCTGCTATTGCTAGGAGTCTCAGAGGAGGGAAGCCTAGTAGAATCCTGGGAAATTCCCTTCCACCAGGTTTTTACCTGACCACAAAGTTCCCCCACTTTCCGGTAGTCCTCCGCCCCCCACAATATGATCGTTCATGTTCTCATCTCCTCATGTCCTCAGTCATTCACGAAATCTCTCTATTTCCCTTTCTCTGTGAGATAGGGGTGTCTAACATGAACCCCTTTTCGTTACCTAGTTTCCCTAAACCTGTGGATGGCAACATAACTATCCTTTATTTTGCAACTAATATCCACTTATGAGTGAGTACATACTATGCCTTTTTTGGTCTGGGTTACCTCATTTGAAATATTTTTTTTTTAGTTCCATCCATTTGCCTACAGAATTCCTGTTTTTTAACATCTGAGTAATACTCCATTGTGTAAATGTACCACGTTTTCTTTTTCAGTTTCTCGACTGAGGAATATCTAGTTTGTTTCCAGGTTCTGGCTATTACAAATAAAGCTGCTCTGAACATAATTAGTTGAGCAAGTCTTTGAAGAAAAAAATAAAGACATATCAGGAAATGGAAAGATCTCACATTCTCATGCATCAGTAGTATTAGCAAAGTAAAAATGGCTATCTTACCAAAAGCAATCTGTAGGTTCAGTGCAATTCCCATTAAATCCCAACACAATTCTTTACAGATATTGAAAGAATAGTACTCAACTTCATATGAAAAAAACAAACAAATAAAACAGGATAGTTAAAACCATCCTGTACAATCAAAGAACCTCTGAAGGTGTCACCATCCCTGATTTCAAGCTCAACTACAGAGCTATAATAATATTTTTTGAGAATTTCATATATAAGTACTTAATTTACATAGTTTTCTCTCTCTCCTCCTTTCAGCTTCTTCTAGTTCCTCTACCCCTTTTCAATGCTCCTTCTCAAAAATTATGGAATCTTTTCCTTAAATATTGTTTCATACACATACACACACACATACATATACACACACACATACAAACTGATGAATCCGTTTATGGCTGTTCTGGGTGTCAGTTTTATTGGTAATAATGGAAGTAATCAAATAAGTGTTAGAACTATTGACAATTTCTAGTAAGAATGCATTCATGTTTTTATTGCATACATTTGCTAGGCATTATATAGAAATATACTTTGTTCTGCATCTGACGTAAAGACAGAATTTCTATTTTCTTATTTTTGGTTTATTAAGACAGGGTTTCTCTATAGCTTTGGAGACTTTCCTGGCACTCACTCTTGTAGACCAGGCTAGATATAAACTCACAGAGATCTGCCTGTCTCTGCCTCCCAAGTGCAGGGATTAAAGGCATGTGCCACCACTTCCAGGTCAAAATTTCTATTTTTTAGAGGAGATCAAAGCTTAATTATCTACCACATCAAAGAGATTGGTCTCCTGGAGTAGTATGCATCATGATGCCTAGAGGCAGCTGGGAATCAAATTTTCTTCTCATCAACTTTTGAAATCTCACTCAATACAACATTCAAAATGGACATTGAAATTTTAGCTGCCATTTATGTACTCTGAGAAAGCTGTCAAGGCAGGATCTGTCAAGACATATTTCCAATTCTTTCTAGTATCCATAAAAACTTGATTTTGATTTCGTTAGTTGGGATTCCTTCTCTAGTTTAAGCAATGATAGGACTCGCTGGGTTATGTAGCAGTCTGACCTGATCACACAAGACCCTGGGAAAAATTGTGGTATACTTACTAAAACATATGCATATGAACATACATGTACATCGACAGAAATATGTAAAATGAGCTGCAGCTCATTTAAATGGGGAATAGAAATGGTTATATTACTCTCCTATATTTTTGTGTATAAAAACTCCCCCTTTCAAAGCAAAACAATGCAACTTGGTTGATGTTTTTGTCGTGTGTCTAATGGCTCGAGGGGTTGACCCGATTGCAGTAGTGAAGGAATTAAGAAAAGACAAGCAGATACATGGAGACCAGAAAAACTGGCATCCGGTGAACTGGGCTTTCTGATGGAGAAGCTGTAATATTACCGGAAGCTCAGAGTGTTTATTATACACAGTTGAGCAGAGAGGCAAGGTTATTCCACATGAGTGAACAAGGAAGCTCAGTTAGTGCACAGAGATAAACAAGGAGGCAGAGTTCCTGGCATATTTCTGAACAAGAAGGCAGGTTTAGCTGATCTCTGTAGGAGCAGTTACTGGAGGGAAATAGTCTTCAGGCCAGAATCATCTGGGGAGAGAAGACTATGATGGGCATTTTTCTGCAAATACTGTAGGCATCCTTAACATGGAAAAGAAGAAGATCTTGCTTTCACCTTCTGTGCCTCATCATACAGGATGCAGGGAGGGGAGCTTTGCCATTTTTCTAAGGGTCTGAGGCTAGGGTCCTTGACAAAACCAAACTCATACCAACAACATGCATGCACTCAGGACTTCACACTCTCAGTGCTTCCTCTGCTCCCCATAGTGTTTCTTAAAATTATCCGCGTAATCTCATCTGCATTATGCATCTGCAGATTATACATAATAAGTCTTTCTGCCAGTGTATAAGAATCAGCTTTCAAAGAGTCACAGGGGCTTGCAGTGGGGAGCATCGAAGTCAATTTGTGCTATGGAGATGAATGGTCATCATGAATGCATTGTTTGAAGACTTTGCGTTCAGAAAGATGGTCAGATTCAGACTGTTCCTGTGGGGCTGTGTTTCATTTATTTCCTTTGAAGATGGTGAATAGGCAGAAACTTATTGAGGTTGGAAAACAGACTACATAAGTTTAAATTAGAATTAGAATACTTATTATCTTTCTCTTTAGTTAATTCCAATCAGTCCTATAATATGCAAATGGAGGGAACACTGACAATTTCTGAAGTTTCTCTTCTGGCTCCATTCAAGGAGAGGGCAGGAACTCCTGAGCACATCCAGCAAGTGTTAACTGGATCCATGTTGCTTAGATGCATGGAAAACAGTAGCACTGGCAGAAGTGAGCTGCCCAGCCCTTTTCCCCAACTGTACATGTACAGCGAGGAAAGAAGTATAAAATCAAAATCTCGTTACTTCATCTCCTCATCTTGTTACGAAATATTGAAGAGAAAAGGGATAATTTGTTTGTTGTCTCTTGGAGAACTGCTTTCTTCTGAAGACAAACAGACGGGAGTAGACCTGGGGATGATGGAAGTATAAGGGAACTGGGTGGAGTGGCAGAGGGAAAATTGTGGTCAGTATGTATTGTAGGAGAGAAGAATCTATTTCCCAAAACAAATTATTGTATTAAACACTTTTTAGTGGACTGGATTTTAATTTTTTAGATGTGTCTCTCTCTTCCCTTCTTCCCCTTTACCTCTTTGAAATAAACTAGTTACAGCTAAACACACCTTTCATCCCATTTCCCCTCCTCCTGAAGTTCATTACTGCATAAAAACTTTATTTACACAAAACTCTTTTTTATGTACATGAAAGTATTTTGACACAAAATAAGATAATCAAAATTATGGCTGCACTCCATTTGCTTTGCTCATTCATTACATTTTCAGCACACATCTGCGTTGAAATCTGCAGGTCTGTCATTTGATTTAATCATCTCCCCCCCCAAAAAAACAATGTCTTCTACTATCCATCTCCATGAAACTTTGCAAATGTGAAAGTTAGAATAGATTGCATATTATAAATATTTATAGATTTGAATCAGTTCCAATAGCTTTTAACTTGTATGCTTTTTTAGTTTGAGTTTTTGACCTTTTCTTGTAAATGCACCGGTTTTGTAAAATTAAAATGTTTACAGATATGAAAGGTGATAAAGAACTTCCTCACTGTTATCGCATATCTGACTTTGATCAAAGGCACAAACTGCTTGTTGTCGTAGTTATTTCATCAATTCATGAATGCTTTCCATTATTAAAGTTAGAGCAATTTATTGATCCCATGTAGCATAATGCATTCTCTTTTCAACGTTCTCTATGTTCGTATTCAAATGGACTGGAGTTGGCTGTGTTAGATATGCTTTTCTAAATGTAGACTATTGTGCATGCATGTTCTCCTAGCTGACAATATAGTCCTATGTGATTGGACAATCATTTGTTAAATATATTTATCTTAATAAAAATATGTATATTATTGATTCTCTTGATCAGTACTATGCTGAAGCCTAATCAAGTGAATGAATCAAGACAACTTGATCTCTATTAATATAACCTATTAAATAGAAATTATCTCAAAACCAAGTGAAATGTATACACACACATATGACAGAGAAACCAAAAGTTTAAAATAACAGATTAAGAAATTAATAGTCATAACTTTATTGTAGAAATGAGCAATACATAAATATTTGAGTCTAAATAGCTTCCATGAAAGATTGATTACATCATTTCTTGAGCTTCTTGCTGAAATATACAAAACCATTAATTACATTTAGTCCAAAATACAAAAGATATCGGAAATATTTTAGTCCCCCAAAGAAATTTGATTAAATATAAACATTATAATGAACTGATAAAAAGAACATATTAATCAAGTAATCAAGTAATTTGGATGTTATGAAAAGTCAGTAAAATTTTTAGTTAATCAGATTTATTGGTATAGCTCCCTTACCTAAAATAATTTGAGGGAGCTGAAGTATTAAAGTGATAATTGTTTAATGTAATCATTGTAATGAAAACCATATATAAGGAAGTTTAAACTTAAGCAAAATACATTCTGCAAAAAAAAAATCACTATGAGTTTTTATATTTGCTGAAGTGAAATGTATGCAATCCTCTGAATGCCTCTGATTTTTTTGCTCCCAGTTGCAAAATTATTCAAAGTAAACAACTAATGCATCATATCCTATTGCACAAAGGGGAATTTGTTAGACAATATTAAATTAGAAGGTGGAGATTTTTAGAAATAAATTCCCCATAATTCAGAAAATTTGGAAAATGTGGAAGTGTCTGGAGGGAGGAAAAGAAAGAGAAAAGTATTGTAATTACTATCAAAAATATTTTTTAAATTTTGGGGAAATAAGGAAAATTATTGTATTTACTGTAGACCCTCAAACCTCATATATTAAACTCCTAAGCTGAAGATTTTATTTGAAGTAATTCAACAATTTTATTAGCTCTCCGAAGTCACGAACACATCTTAAGAACACTTCTTACATGCCTATAATTCCTGTACACAGGAGTCAGAGGCAGGAGACCTAACATTACTTTGAGAACAACCTGTGTTTGTAAGAATTTTTTCAGACCAGCCAGCAAGAGGCCTCATCTTTAATACAAAATGATAATGTTAATAGAGTACTTTGCCCTTAAAACAGGATTTCTACAAGATCACCGATAACCCTCTTGGTCATTTTAGGAATATCTGTTGGTACAGTGTTGCCTTGGAAAAGAACTTCAGAAAGAAGAGACTGTAGCAGAGAAACATGCTATATTCCTAAGACACCTCACCCCACTCCTGTAAAGAGCTGAAGCCATCTTATTTTTTCCCCTCTGGCAGACTCTTTAATTTTCCCCAAGATAAAGGCTGAATCTCAGTTTGTGAGGCAACAGAAACAATCCCGTCTGTTCTAGGTCAGGCTCCTGTCTCTTTTCTGCCTCCTGTTGCTTTAACCTGCCTCAGAAATATACTAATAATAAATATCCATTTTCCACAAAACATGGTTGATAAAGCACACTGCTTATTCTTTACTTATTCATATGTAACATGACATCAATTGAATTATATCTGTAGAAACACTTTAAAAACAAGAAAAAATTAGACCACAAGAGTTACAGTCATTCAGAAATAGAACCATCTGCTTTGATGTCTTCAAAGCCTCAGCATGTGATAGAGGCCATATACATTGTGTGCAATTTGATGCATGCATAGGCTAAGAGATTAGTGAGGATGAGAAACAATTTCAATTTTAACATTGTATTTTGAGCTGGATACAGTAATTATCTTTCACTTGTCACTAGGCTGTCTAGGACAAAGACAGATATTTTGAATGGCTTGAAATATTTAATATAGGTGATAGAAACAGGTCTCCAACTAAGAGGGGCTATCCCAGGACTCATGTGTTATACATATACGTATGAGGTATTTCACCACTAAACGCAATAGTAGTCATAGTGCTGTGGTAGGTTCCCTCCATCCATTTGAAAAGTCTTTGGTTTTTAAAGTATGCTTCAAACATTTTTAATCTCTAGTGCTGTTTGCATTTTGTAAGCATTTATCTAACTGATCATAAGTTCTCTCCTCTGTTTTATTAATGTGATGAACATTAGAAATGATTTTCACTAATTGAACAATGTTTGCATTCCCAGGATGATCCCCACTTTATCATAAAGTATTTTTAGTGCTACATAATTTTGTACTGTCATTAAAAATATTTTGTTAGAGATTTTGCATCTGCACCCATGGGCACACTTGGTCTGTAGTTTGGCGGCTCCATTAGGTTTGGTTCTGAAGGTTACTCTGATACTGTACTAGTTGGGAGGCAGCTGTCTGCGTTCTAAAGGGTTAAAAGCAAAAATTTTAATCACAAATTTATAAACATAATTTCCTGACTATATTGGCATCTCTGGATGGAGTTCACAGAACTGCTAAGGAATTGAGCAAGAGAATGACCCAAATGGAAGCCAGAGACATCAAGAAACCTTGTAACAGAGACTCATTACACTCTCTGGAAGATGTCTCTGAGTTCTGCCCATGCTCAAGGGAAGTGAATTAAACAATGTGTGGAAGTGAGACATCTAGTATCCCTGGGGATGGTGTTAGAGAGCCAACCTTCAAAGCCTAAGCATAGAACTGAAAGAATTGGGAGACTGTGCTTTAACAGTATCTGCAAAAAGATCTGGCATCAAAATTTTAAAGATCATGAATAAGTCACTTGGTATATCTTTTTAAAGGATGATGTATTATTTAGATTTTAAAAAAGGTAATACATCAAATTAAGGGAAAGCAAACTATATTCCTTTAGTTATGTTCTGCTCTGTAATGATGTTTTCCTAAGTTTTAGAAATCACATAAAGTGATTGATTTGACTGATTCAGTAAACTAGCATGGTAGTATTTATGACCATGTTGACCTTGTGTGTATCATGTGTGTGGTATGTGTGTACCTGCTCATGCAGATGCACGGGGAAATGGTTGTTTAAGCTGAGGCCAGAGGTCTACAGTACTTGTTCTACATCTTTTGATTTTGAGGGAGGATCATTCACTCTGAATAGTTGAACTAAATGGCCAGAGAACTCAAGGAATTGTTTATGTTCTCTGGGCACAGGTGCAGAGTATCAAACTTAGGTCTTGATTATTGGCTTCCATTTGGGTCATTCTCTTGCTCAATTCCTTAGCAGTTCTGTGAACTCCATCCGGAGATGCCAATATAGTCAGGAAATTATGTTTTTGGCCAATCAGCAGCAAGTACCTGAGGTCATCCAACATTCACAAGACAAGCTTGCAGGGAGATGTCCTCTCTCCCCATGGAGCGCCAAAGAGGTCCACAGTTCAGCTGACATCTTGATCACAACCAGGGACTTTTCTGCTTCACCCGCAAAAGTAGGAAAATCATGAAAAATGTTTCACGGCTGCTGCTCATTAGTGCCATCTCTCACCACTTAGTCTTCCTTTATTCTTTCTCATTTGGAATATGTTAGATATTCATTATCCCCCTCACTGATATCCTTCAGTGTCTAATTTCTTCTCATCTACATTAATTTGCCTGTTAAAATTTGCTTGCACAAAACACAATTATAATGAAAGTAAAATATTTTCTTCCTCTCAATAATGGCCTTTAAATAGTCGGTGATTATCACGGTGCGTTCATTCACCTCTCAAGAATCTTTTGTACTTTTTCTCCACAGAAATATGTACATTAGCAGTGATGAAGCTAAATGGAGGGTGGTAAAATTATGGGATGATTTCATAGATAATGGTAAAATTATCATGAAATGTTTATATTTTATTCAATATCTTAGAGCATACATGTGCATATGTTAAGATATTACTTCTAAACTGTAAATTTAATTTTTATACTGTCTTAGCAGGAACTCCACAGACCACATTTCCTGGTTTCCAACAGGCTTCTCTCTTGGTTCTGCCCAATAAAATGCTAGATCGCAGGAATAAGGCAGGCAGAGAAGGGATGACACCTTCCTGCTTGCAGCAGGCATTGAAGCATGACTATACCATTGACCCTGCACCGAATGAAGCTGCAATTGATGCAGGTTCCTAGTTCCCTCACTACTTTAGAACAAGTGTGATGACAGCCTACCAGAGACAACCTGATGATAGCAGAACTCAAGGTATGAGGACAACTACACAGGGACTGTCCTTCAGTTTTCATAGGTGACAATATTGGCATTACCATCATTTCAGAGTTTGTGCTTGTGGACCTGTAAATTGTCTCTAGGAAATGCTCTCTTTTCTTCTTTTTATTTTTTGAGGTTGAACAGTGTTAGCTCTAAAATCAAGTTGCTATTTCTTACCTCTTAAGCAGGTATCTAGTATGTAGCATCATTCGTTGACTAGTCTGAAATTTCCCTGCTCTGGGCTGTTGACATCTTTATCCAAGATCTTTGATTATATATGTATAAGTTTACTTACAGGCTCTCTATTCTGACTCATGTATCTGTTTTTAAGCAAATACCATGAAATGCTGATTTGTTGATAGCTTTGTGGTAATTTTGAAGTCATATAATACAATTCCTCTGACTTTATTTCTTTTGTGTAAAGTAGTTTTGACTACTTGACATCTATGGTGGTTCCATAGGAACGTGGGAATTACTTTTCATATTAAAAATTTCACTGATAGTGCCGGGCAGTGATGGCGCATACCTTTAATCCCAGCACTCGGGAGGCAGAGGCAGGCGGATCTCTGTGAGTTTGAGACCAGCCTGGTCTACAAGAGCTAGTTCCAGGACAGGCTCCAAAACCACAGAGAAACCCTGTCTCGAAAAACCAAAAAAAAAAAAAAAAAAAAAATTCACTGATATATTGACACTATTTTAAAAAATTTTCATGTAGTTTTTTGTACTAATACCTTATAACTTATGTATTTCTCTCTCTCTCTTTTTTTCTTTACATCTCAAAGATAAATACAACTGAATAGGACCGTTTATGTCCTCGTTTCTCCCCTCTGACTTCCTTCATGCCCCCGCTTCCAACTTCATGTACTTTTTATTTTTGAGAACTCATGAAGTCTGGTTACTACCACTCACATGCACTCCAGAGCTTGAGAAATCTATGAATGGCTATGTCTTTAAGTCTCCCACTCCAAAAACAGTCCGCCACCAATACCTTATCAGGAAGGATTGGGGGCTGCAGGTTTTTTATGCGAGATTAGCATTTCTAACCCTTGGATGAAATCGTGTAAAACTGCGTCAGGTGCATTTTCTCTATTTCATGGGATTATTCTGTTTTTGTCTTTCATGCTCTTGGGGTTGTCTGTCATATTCAGAGATGTATGATGCTCAAGCCATCCCACTTGATCAATAACAGTAATCTTAATATGATGTTGAATTTGGCTTGCTAGTAGTGTCCTGTGTGTTTTCATATGAAACAGCATCTGAAATTTTCTTGCTTTGAATATTTGCTTTCTAGCTTTGGCATTAGAATAATGCTATCCTCATAAAATGAGATTTTTTAGTTTTTTTTATATTTTTGAAAAAATTTGAGTGACAGGTATTGATACATTTTTAAATGTTTGATAGAATTCTCATGTGAGGGCATCTATTCTTGTCTTGACCTACTTTTCTAGGAAAGTCTTTTTACATGGTCACTCTCCCTACTCACTACTGGCTTACACAATCTTCTATTTCATAGTGATCAATCTTTCTTTTTAAGAGATTTTTATATGTGTGCATGTTTTGTCTGCATGCATGTCTATGTATCACATTCATGCGGTACCTATGGAGTCCAGAAAAGGGTTTAGGACCATTTGAAACTGAGTTACAGAGGTTGTTAGGTATCACGTGAGTAAACATTGTTAACAGTCATATGAATGCAGAGAAGAAAAGCCTGGTTCTGAAAGAGCAGCAAATGTTCTTCAGTGCTGAGCCATCCCACCAGTTCAAATGACCAGACTTGATTATTAATATATATTAATATTACATGAAGGAAAGCAATCCTGGAGGAGAGGACATGTATTTCATAAATAATCAGTAGAAGTGCAAATTAAATCCAAGCTTTGATAAATTTTCTCCTGAACAGGAAATCTAAATCTCAGTATTCTTGAAAATGCTGTGTTTGTGCCCAAAAAACTTTTACCCTGAGAAAAGTTTGTGCATTAAGGAATCCCTAAGATAAAAATTATACATTAAGAATTATTTTTCATAAAATTTGTATCATGTTTTTTCTTCCCTCTAAATCCACCCACTGATTCGAAGAGCCTTGTTCGCACTCTGTATGGGCAGCTGCTGGCGCTACAAACCTGTGATCTCCGCCAGATATTTAACAACTCTTTCAGCATTTCCTCATTTGAAAATCCAGTGAACAGTATTTCCTTTGCACAAATTTCCAGTGAACAAGAAAATAAATAACATAAATGAAATTTGACAAATAGTTCAAAGTATTTGCTATCTGCAGACACATTGTGTAAAATGTCTTCCTAGCACACATGGCCAACTGCACCTAAAAACTGATATATTTCATTCCATGTGTGTTCAACCCAGCAAATGCTTTATATAAGCATAAGCTACAGTTCACTATTTTCTTTAAAAGGAATGTCTTGATCTTGATCTATTTAAAACACAAAGGCATCAAATTAACCTAAAAGCTTTTAGAATTGCTGCTTCATTGTATATACATAAAATTGTTATGATATTCAGAATGCTACCCTTTGTTTGATAAGACAGCTTCTTATTTAACAGCTGAATAAAATCTTTAATTGTGGGAGCGCTGAAATGGAGAACAATGTAGTATATATAAAAAGTTTTAGATAGTGCTGACATCAAGTTACTATAGCAAATTCACATTTTAGTGAGTGTGGGATGTTTAATAGGGCCCAAATGATTGAAATTTTACAGAGCTGTCTACAGTACTGTTAAATATCTTTACCTTTTAAGGGGACTTTAATCCTTTGACAATTTTTGGTATCAATTATCAAATAAAGTTGTGTCAATACAATAGAAGAGCATCTCTCTCCAGCAGACATCTCCCTGTCCTATGCCAGTGGGACAGCTCTGATGTGTGGTTTGTTTCAGTAACCGGGCTCACACCTCTTAACTCCTCTACATTTTCTATCTGCTGTTCAAAGCTGTTTTCTCTCTACAAGAAACACACGTTAAAGAGAATACGTGAAGCAAATCTACTACAAATAAATTATAATGGAAATGAAGAAGCTGTATTCACTACTCCAGCTTAGCTCTAGAAGTAAGTCACATAAAAACATATGACTGCAAATTCTGTTGTCATCATGGATGGCCTCTGTAGCATATGTTGTAAACATGTTGAAACACATTTAAATATCAACACATGGTATCTGTTTTCCGTGATCATTTATATTGTTGACATGCTCTAATAAAATTATAGCATATTGATCCTCTATGTACATAGTTTTATTGTTGCCTGTTCTATCCGTACATAATGCTGTCATTTTTCTAGGAAATATATTAGTATACACAGTTCATGAATATTATTTTTTCATAGGTGTATTTATACTTTTTTGATTTTTCAGCCATAAATATTAATATTATCCTCACAAAAATTTTTTCACTTTGTAATTCTTTCAAGTTATTTATTTATTTATCAATGATAGGAGTATCTTTCCTGACAAAAATATCACCCTGCCTTTTCCTGCATGTTGTAATTGAATCACTTGCTACAGTCAAGGCTCATATTTTTGTTCTTCACTGCTCATTCCAAGCTAAGATACACTGAAAACAGAAATATTTTCAGAAATATATTCGTTACTAAGCAGGGATATTTTAATGGAGGTTAGATACAATAAGAAGAAGATTATAAATATCAAAAGATAGCTGTAAATGTGTTTGAAATACTCAGACTACAAATGAAACATTTATATATAGATAATTGAACCATTCACATTGGTTATATTTAGAATTTTTTAAGTATGATGCCTTCAGAAATAAGTTACTCTTCTACTATTTACCCTTAAAATAAGTTAATTCAATAAATATAGCTTTTTTCTATTATAATATTAAAATTGCTTCTTTATATATATGAGGTCTATGGAAGCAATTTTAATATAACAGAAAAAGTTATATTTATTGAATATATATTTTTAATATAATTTATATAATTTATATTACAAAATTATATATATAATAAACTACAAACTGGATTTACTTATTATATTTTAAACTGGAACCAGCTTTCTAAACTTATTTGACAAAGCACAGTCTTTGTCATATGAACTCTGCGTAACTTTATTGCCTCTTGACAGTTCCACAGGATCTCATATTCTGGGTCTATTTATGGAAGCTTTCATATAATAAGAGATATCTTTAGCACTCTATTTATTAGTTATTTATTAAGCCTAGTGGTTCAACTATTATTTTGAGCAGCAATTTTATAAAGATCAATTTCTAGCCATAGCTTTCTCTGTTGAGGGAGGCTGTTTGTTTGTTTTCTGGCTTCCCAGACTCTTGAAATAATCACACAGAAAGCTATATTAATTGTAATACTGTTTGGCCAATAGCTTAAGCATATTTCTAGATAGCTCTTATATCCTAAACTAATCCATCTCCATTAATCTGTGCATGACCACGAGGTGGGGCCTACTGGCAAATTTTCGGTGGGCTCCAGTGGAGGCATCTGTCTCTGGTAGCTACATGGTGTCTCATTGATTCTGCCTTCTTTCTCTCTGCATTCAGTTTAGTTTTTCCACCTAGCTTTATTATGCTAAGCCACTGGCTGAAACAGCTTTATTTTTTAACTAATAAAAGCAACACATATACAGAAGGACATTCCACATCATTTCGCCCTATTTATTTTTGAATGACAATCTGTGTTACAATATTTCCACTCTAACTTGACACATAATGTATGCAGTCCTTTAACTTTCTTCCTGTCATCTTTCTTGTCAAGGAATAGTAATTCTTACATATATTATCTATGTACATGTAAATTATGTGCAATCTTTTTTGATATAATATGTCTTTGGATGTTTTAAAGGTTGTTGAGTATCCGTAAACTTTTTAAAATCCATATAATTTTATTTTAGAGAAGATAGTGCACCATTGAATACTAGTTTCTTTATTGTAATAAATAAATTTCATCTGTTCTATGCCATTTTAGGTAAAAAAAAAATAAAGACTATACCATACACAGTTCTTTTAAATGTCATACAACCAACAATTTCTCATTATATTTATGATATGGTTACTGAAAAGAATGTCCTTGTAAATACCAAGTATGAGATGTTTATAACTGGTCAGTTTGTAGGGTGAAAAAGATGGCACTTTCCCTTAGTCATACTTATGAATTTTCTCTGCCTGTGCTGGAGGATTTGGATGATGATAATATACATTTTAAAAAGGAAATGTTCTAAAAATACAAACTTAAATTATTAGCAATAACTTAATGGCAAGAAACTTTCGGGAAAGATACAGGAACTGTATTTCATATAACAAACTATTGATTTTGGTTACTGCTTATTAAATATGTATTTTTGGGCTTTTAAGACATTGTTGGTTGTCTTGGAGAAAATTTCTAAGCTATCCATTTTCCATTCCTACATCAGTTTTCTTGCAATATTTTGTATCTGTTTTTCTGCAATACCTGTTTTCCATGATATTCATGTGAGGTAAAACCACCAGCAGAGCAGAAGGTGACCGCGTCCTTAATGCCCTGGCTCTTAGATGCTTGAGAGCATATTTTTATCGACTGTTATAACATCTGGTTACAAATTTAACTTATTTAGGGCCCGACATTTATGTGAGCTGTCTTTCCCGTTTAAAGGTGAGAGCATATGCTTATGAGTTTTAACAATTTACCAGCGGGATTTAACATGGTGGAGCATTTCACAAGGTTTGCGCGTTATTGCCAGAATGTCAAAGGCTTTAAAAGTTGCTTAATGTCTTTGGAGTCAGCTAGCCTCACCTATTGCATTTTCCGTACTGCCTATTAAATATTCCAGCCATCTGGAATCCTAGCTAGCACTCAAGAATTAATTTCAATAAAAATCCCAGAATTTAGTTGGTTAATAATCCTTAAACATCATGATACTAAAGAAATAATTTAACTGGTTAACTTTGGAATGCCATAGCAAAAAGAAATACAAAAATTTATCTATTGGTCACTTAGGCCTTAGAATATGACTGAATTTCTCTGTAACTATATGTACCTATATTTCTTATTGGAAAGGATCATATTTACGGATAGAAAGTACAGCATACGAATAGCAGTTTTAAAATAAGCACAATACAAACTAGAAATGCAAGCCAAGCATTTAAAAAATTTAAAGGTGTTAAGCAACAATTCCTCTGCTCACACATCTATATGAATCAAAGTCATAAATTGGATTTTTTGAAAGAAAATATGCAAATATCCTGTTTTGAAATCTAAGTTTAAGAAATATATAAATGATTTAAAAGCATACTAAAGTATCATTATCTTTACTTGTGATTCAATACAAAATTGAATGTGAGTGGAACTGCATTGTAATGTGAACTAGACTCAAAGTTGAATGGTTTGTATGGGCCTCAGTTTTTTTGTGTTCTGGTTTCCAAATGTCCGTCTCTTCAGAAGACACATGCTTCTGCTGACTAACCATGCATCGCTATCCTGAAGACATCTGAGTTGGCTTGTTTTAGAGCTCCCATTAAAGATAGTATTTGTAACTTTAAATGTTATGTATGCATCAATGTCATGAAATTAGTTGACTCCTAATACCCTGATGGGAGAAACCAGATTTTTGACATTGCCCTATCCATGTTACTAAAGACATCAGCTGACCCCACCCTGAAGTGCAGCTGTGGGCTTAGCTGTCCTGTGATTGTCTTTAACAAGCTCCATCCGGATACTGTACAGGAAAAGCACCAACTAATGTAAATATTTCTTTCTCTTCTAAGTCAAAGTAGTCAGTGACCTCTAAAAGCAACAGAATATTAAAAGTCAGGAGGAGGACTTTTGGCAGGCAAGTTACTCCCATTGACAGTGTATCCTTGACATTACTTCCAGATTCTCTTAAATTTGGCAACTTTGTGAATGTTTCAAAAGAAAGTGTCAGCATAATTGTCGTTTTAATATACTGTATTTCCAGATGGTCCTGAATGTCTTACAGGATTTTATCAGAGTCTTTAAATTTCAATAGGGGCAGAATATATCTGTATACTGTGTTTTGGGCATCACTTTGATAGATATTGCTGGCTCAGAAAATTATTCTATTCTTTAGAGACTAAAAGCAGGTGCTGTGATTTGGGAATATAATTAATATCCTTATTATCAATCATGTTCATGCCACCCATAATTTATTCTGACCCACTGAATTAATACAAGGTGCTCAGAATAGAAAATTTAAAATATTTTGAGCAAATTTTTAGCTACTGTGTCACCTCATAAAATAAATTGTACCCAGACTTTCTCAAACCCAGCTTACTCCATTCTGCAATGATAATATTCTAGACTTTCAAAGGTTTCTATATGCCAGTTAAGCTGTAGACTACAACTCAGTATTTTTGAATATCAAAGAAAATTAACACTTGACATCCTCTATGTTCCCAAAAGACATTCCACTTTGCAGAGCTATTCTATCCCATTAAATGCGTCAGGCCCCACAGGTACAGGGGGATACCCTTCCCATTTTATAAATGGCTATGCCTATGCTGAGAAAGAACAAATGACTCAACTCTGCTCAGCTCCCAAGTGCAAAGCAGCGCTTCCCTATTCTCACCCCAGCATCTTCCCTGTCACACAGCATTCCCTCCACCAGCCAAGCAAATCAATGAACCCTCCCCCACACCAAGAGCAGAAAAGTGGCTCCCAAAATTTATGTGCTCAGAGAGCTCATTAAAAATGCACTATCATGCTCCCAGCTCTTAACAATAATAAGTTACAAGATGTTGACTAGGTAGTCCAATATGCATTTATAATAAATACTGAGGGTTATACTATGGCAACTGTAGAGAAACTCACACTATGTAAAATCCTAATTTAGAAAAGTACACTACAAATTTTCAGTAGTAGACATATATATATATATATATGCATATATATTCTTCTACATATATATGTAGAAAAAGACACACAAAGTTGGTAAGTTTCATGTTTATCTGTTTAGTCTGGAGTTTAATATGCAAAACACAAACTAGATTTGTAATGAAGACTTCCTGTTCTCTCTCTCTCTCCCTCTCTCTACCTCTGTATCTGTGTGTGTGTATGTATATGTATATACAAAACTACACACACACACATATGTGTGTGCATGGGTATTGAGACCCGAAGTAGAGAAGCTGTATCTGCGGATACAGCATACCCTTGAATGTCTGAAACTATGCAGAATATATTGTAGCCAGAATTTTTGTTCTCTTTCTACCTTTTTAATTTTTAAAAAAAATTGAATGTAGGTTCTTCTCTCATACAATAGACCCTGATGGCAGTTTTCCACACCTTCATTCTTCCCAGCTAGAATAATATGCTTTTCAATGTCACAATATTTGACATATATAGTCTTAAATTAAATTAAAAAGACTAAAATATAATTTATTTAATATGCTAGTATTTGCCAACTATAAAATGTAACTAGTGTCAACAATATTAGATAACAGATACAGAACTGTGGTAGGAGGCTGTTTGTTTTCTGGCCACCCAGACTCCCAAAATAACCACACAGGAACTGTATTAATATTTTTTTTAAAAAAAAACTGTATTAATTACATCACTGTTTGGCCTATTAGCTCTAACTTCCATGTTAATCCTACAGACCCATGAGCATGGAAAATCATTCCATCTTCTGATACCATCTTCATTTTCTTTTCTTTAAAGGTTTGAAGTTCTTGTCATACAGGTCTTTCACTTGCTTGGTTAGAGTTAAACCAAGATATTTTATGATATATGTGGTGATTGTGAAGGGTGTTGTTTCCCTAATTTCTTTCCAAACTTGTCTGTCATTTGTATATAGGAGGGCTACTGTGTCTTGCTTTTTTGTTTGCTTGTTTGTATGGTTGGTTGGTTGGAGGTTTTTTTGTTTTTTGTTTTTTTCTTTCTTTCTTTCTTTCTTTCTTTCTTTCTTTCTTTCTTTCTTTTTTTTTTTTTGTTAATTTTGTATCTAGTCATTTCACCAAAGGTACTTAGCAGCTGTAGAAGTATCCTGGTAAAATTTTGGGGGTTGCTTATAGATACTATCATCAGCAATTAGTGATACTTTGACTTCTTCCTTTCCAATTTGTATCCCCTTAATCTCCTTTAGTTTCCTTACTGCTCTAGTTTAAACGTCAAGTACTGTTTTGAATAGATGTGGCCAGAGTGGAATTGCTATGAATTTATCTCCATTTAATTTGATGTTGTCAATCCACTTGCTATATATTGCTTTTATTATGTTTAGGTATGTAATTGTATCTCTGATTTTTCGCAGACTTTTATCATGAAAGGGTGTTAATTTTGTCAAAAGTTTTATCAGCTTCTAATGAAATGATCGTCTGGTTGGTTTTATTTTTACCTTTTTTTATATGATGGGCTTCATTTTTTTCATATGTTGAGCTATCACTGCATCTCTGGAATTAAGTCTATTTCATCACAGTGAATGATTATTTGATATGTTGTTGAATTTTGTTTGTGAGTACTTTATTGAGTATTTTTGCATCAAAGTTCAGGAAGAAAATTAGTCTGTAATTCTCTCTTTTTGTTGAGTCTTTGTGTGGTTTCCTTATCAGGGTGACTATGGCCTCACAAAAGAATTTAGCCATATTCCTCCTGTTTTTATTTTGTGGAATAATTTGACAAATTTTTATTTTGAGAGTTTTGAGGGCAACTCAGCAAATATTGAAATTCAAAAATCATTTGGTTGGCTTTTCCTTTGATGAGTTTGAAGAGTCCTCTGTCTCTTTTGATTAACTTTAGCTTGAAGTCCATTTTGTAAGACTACACCAGACTTTTTTTTTTTGCTCATTTGCTGGGAAAATCTTTTTCCAATCCTTTCCTCAGAGGTAGTGTCTATCTTTTATGATGAGGTGAGTTTCTTGTTTGCAGTAGAAGGATGGATCCTGTTTTCATATCCTTTCTGTTATTCTGTGCCTTTTTAATGGGGAATTGAATCCATATATATTGAGAGATAACAATGATCAATGATTGATCTTTCCTCTTGTTATATTATTGTTGGTGGTAATAAGCATCTCTCTCTCTCTCTCTCTCTCTCTCTCTCTCTCTCTCTCTCTCTCTCTCTCTCTGTGTGTGTGTGTGTGTGTGTCCCTTTTTGGGTTTTGCTTGTGTGAGAATATTGCCTGTATTTTTGTGGATGGAGTGAGTTAACTTTCTTTGGGTAGATATTTCCTTCTAGTACCTTCTGTAGGGCTGTATTCCTGGATAGACATTGTTTAAAATTGAGTTTACATAGAATATCTTGTTTTCTCCATCAATTTTGTTTGAAAGCTTTGCTGGTTATAGTAGTTTGATCTGGCATCTATATTCTCTTAGAGTCTCTAGGACATCTGCCCAGCCTTTCTGGCATTTAAAGTCTCCGTTAAGAACTGAGATGTAAACTGGGTGGCAGTGATGCATTTAATCCCAGCGCTTGTGAGGCAGAGGCCGACAGATCTCTGTGAGTTCCTCTTTAAGGGCCTCTATCAACTGTATAAAGTTGTTTTTACGATCTTAGGCTTCCTCTGTTGGAATATGCAGGACTTGCTGTAATAGAATGAGGCGCTCCGGTGGTGACATACTGCCCTGGTTGTTGTTGATTGTGTTTTTACACTGGCGTTTAGGCATCTGGGTTTGGGGTGATTATAGTTCTAGATGTAGATTTTCGAGTTTTCCTTTGTTGGATAAGTATCTTGTTCCATGGTTTCTGTTTTTTCTCTGGTCCATTTGTTGGAGTGACTTATAGGTGTGGAGAAGGTCTCCACTGTAGTTGAGGGCTAGAGATTTAGCAGCTGGAGTGGCCTCTGATCTAGTTGGGGACCTCTGTGGTTCTGGGTACTGGCATGGCCTCTGGAAGCAGACTACTACCAGACCTGTGAGCTGGACAGGATTACAAGGAGAGGAGAGGCCATTGGGGTTAAATTGGGCAGGTCTGGTGGAGTGTTGGTGGTCCAAGAGTGGGTGGGTTCTTGGCTGAGGATCTGGGTGGTAGTATGGCCTCTGGTGAAGTAGACAGCCTCCACCGGAGATGTGAGCTGGATATCTAGGTGCTGGAGTAGCTTCTGGTGGACCAGGGGGCTTCCACCAGAGATATAGTATAACAGTTTTTGAAGGGAACTAACAACATGCTGTGGTGTTGTTGGTGAGTAAAATAGTTTTAATTTGGTGCTTTAAAAACTAGAAAAAAAGTGAAGCTTAGGCAGTTCATTCAAACGCCCTCAGTACTATGGCTTATTGTGCTGTGTCCAAAGATAGAGTCAAGATGGAAATGAAAGTGTGTGTGTTTATGTGTGTGTGTGTGTGTGTGTGTGTGTGAGAGAGAGAGAGAGAGAGAGAGAGAGAGAGAGAGAGAGAGAGAGAGAGAGAGAGCAAGAACTGCTGGTGTCAGTGGACAATTCCCCCCTTCTATGGGAAATATTGAACAGTTAGTTCTCTAGTTTGTGCAGAACCCACAAATACTTTAATACACTCTTATGAATTGTATAAAATAATGATCTTCATTAAAACTTTTGTACCTGTGTATAATGTTTTGTGGTCATTCTCTTTGATGCATCCTCCTTCCCATGATCATCTTCCTCTTGCTCAATAACCACTCTATAACTTTTATGGTCTATGTTTTTCCAGATTCTACTTGTGAAACAAAATATATGACACTTATTTTTCTGATTCTAGATTATTTCATCAACCTGGATATCTCCAATTTCATTTACTTCCCTGCAGACAATGAATGATGGTTAATATTGATTTTTCATTAGAATAACCATGGAGATAAAACCGTCTAGGTATGTCTATTAGGGAATTCCCAGCTTGGGTTAATTGGAATGGAAAGAAGCACATTTCATGTGGTTGCCAGCTTGAGCTGAGGCCCTAGATTGAATGGAAAAAAAAAAGCAAGCTGGGCTCTGTATTCAGTGATTTTTTACTTCTCATTCAGTAGATACACTGTGACCAGCTTTTTCAAACTCTAGCCTCTGTGCTTTTACCAACTATGATTGACCATATCCTTGAAAACTGAATTAAAACAATCCCTCCTTCCTTACAATCTTTCATCAGATATTTTGTTGCAGCAATTAAGAAAGTAACAAAAGTGCAAGGTGATTTCATTCATTATGCCTAATATTATTGTATTGTGTGTGTGTGTGTGTGTGTGTGTGTGTGTGTGAGAGAGAGAGAGAGAGAGAGAGAGAGAGAGAGAGAGAGAGAGAGAGGAGCGGATTTGTTGCCATTGACACACATCTAGGTTGATTTTATAACTTGTCTAGTGTGCAATAAACATAAATAAGCAGGTACCTTTTGTGTAGGTTGAATTTTATTCCTTTGGTTATATGTCAGAAGGAGGTAAAACTAAGTTACATGCTGTTTTCTTTTCTTTTTTGTTAATTATTTTATGATTTTCTTAATGTCTAGTTTACATTATCACAGGCTTTATATGCTTATAAAGACCCATTGCTCAAAAACACAAACCTTAACCAGCAGTTTATTTTTGTTTGTTTGCTTGCATGCTTTTTTATTATGATAATAATAAAATCTCAATGTAGGAAATTCCATTGTGATTCCCTGGTGGCTAAAGATGTTAAACATTATTTTCGTTTATTAATTGGCTACTTGTACTTCCTTTGTGAGCTGCCTGTTTTATTTGACCATTTATTGATTAGATTATGTGTTGCTATGGTGCATAATTTTTTAATTCTTTATATAACTGAAAATAAATCTTTTGTTGGTTGAAAGCTGGCAATGATTTCTCCCACTGTGTGTGTTGTTGCTTCACTCTGCTAATTAGCTCCTTTGCTATGTAGAGGGGTTGTAATTTGATGTAATTCCATTTGTCATTTGGGAGATTATCTTCTGAAGACCATTGCGTATGCCTATATTTTCAGCACATCCATTGCTTTTTCCTCTACTTGTTTCAAAAGTTAAAGATTCAGATTAATCTTTGATTCCTTTTAATTGATTTCCAAGAGAGAGAGAGAGAGAGAGAGAGAGAGAGAGAGAGAGAATCTATTTTCAGTCTTTTATGTATCCAGTTTTGCAGTGCCAATTATTAATAGGTATTTACAACTTTTATAGTCTCTTTGACAAATGTCAGGTGGCTGTATCTGTGTAGTATTATTTCTGTAATGTCCATAATATTTTTTAAAATATAGAGCCTCATAATGTAGACCAAGTTGTCCTCAAACCCACAGAACTTTGGCTGCCTTTGCTTCTTAGTTCTGTAATTAAAGATGTCCAGTTGTCAGAATTGTGTAAAACTTCCTTCCCAGATAAAACCATTAATCCTGGAAGGAAGCTTATTAAAACATAAGGCTTTCTGAAGGGATGTTGCATTCCATCTTACAGAGAAGAAGCTCTTTAGGACACAGGAGCTCAAGACCAGGCAGAGCCACACAGTGAGACCCTGTCTCGAAGAAGAAGAAGAAGAAGAAGAAGAAGAAGAAGAAGAAGAAGAAGAAGAAGAAGAAGAAGAAGAAGAAGAAGAAGAAGAAGAAGAAGAAGAAGAAGAAGAAGAAGAAGAAGAAGAAGAAGTTAGCATTTTGAGTACACAGTCAAGCTGCAGTTATGAATTTGATGCAATTCAGATGCTGAGAACTGTTTTCAAAATCTCTTAATTAGGGTTACTATTACAAAGATAAAACACCATTACTTAAAGTCAATTAGGGAGGAAAGGGTTTGATTATTTGGCTAACACTTCTACATGGCTGTCCATTAAGTGAAGTCAGGATAGAAACTCAAACAGGGAAGGAGCCTGGAGGCAGGAACTAATGCAGAATCCATGGAGGGTTTCCCCTTACTATCTTGCTCATTGTGGCTTTGTTGAGCATGCTTTCTTAAAGAAACCAGGACCACCAGACCAGGAGAAGCACTACCCATAATGGGCTTGCCTCTTTTCCATCAATCACCAATTAAGAAAATGCCCTACAGGTTTGCCTGAAGCCTAATCTTATGGAGACAATTTCTCCATTGCCGTTGTCTCCCCTCAGATGACTATTTTTTGTCAAATTGACACAAAATTATTCAGCATACCAATGTATGTAACATTTCCTTTTAACAAGCAAAAAAAGCCATATTTTTTAAACTAAGCTAAAGACTATCAAGGATTTCTTAAATCAAAATGGCCATTAGCCATTTAAAATTGTTCAAAGGCATTATTCATCAGTGAAATGCAAATTAAAATGCCAATGAGATACAACTACTCAAAAATAATGTGCAAAATGAAAAACATAGACAGTAGGAAGTGTTATTAAGGGTCATGAAACACGGGAGAAGTAGAGTACATTGCTAGTGATCCAAAGATGTAAAAGCATTTGGAAAGCTGATTGGTAGAATAAGTGTTAAAATCACGTACACTCTATGTCTGAGAATTTTTCCTCCTGTGTATACTTTACTTGAGAAAAATGAGTGCTTTTGTCCAAAAGCAGACATCTGCAATCATGTTAGTAAGGAGCTTCATGCATAATAGTCCCCAAGTGAAAACAACTCCTGTCCTTACCAACAGGGACACATAAAATAGATAGAAGTGTTGTTGTCCAAGGGGATAATACACAGTCATCAGGAAGAACTTCTCAGTGGAGAGAGCAGCATTTTATAGTTTTAACTAACTGTCACACACTACGACAAATTAATCTCTCAGATATATCATTGAGAAAAATAAACCGGACACTTCAGTCAAGTATTAACTGATTCTGGGTTACGCAGTGGTCATAAATCCACTAGTGGATGATAATTTGCATGAGAACATGCTACTCTTTGGGGGAGGGTGCAGAGTACCAACTTGGAGTAAGGCTAGAAGGGAACAGTGTGATCGTTCCATACTCTGATCTGAATGGTGAGGTCACAGATGTATACGTACATCACTGTCTCCTGTTGACTCAGGGGATTGTTCACCAAAGAACTGTCAAAGTCTGAGGATGCCTAAGTCTCCTGTATACAATGACACAGTGGTTGCATGTGACAGACTCTCATCTCACTTATAAAATAAAAACTTGTAGAAAATCTTCTCCATAACCTTGCTTGCTATTTGATGGTTCAGAAGGCATGAATCAATCTTTAACATTGTCCCTCAGTTTCCTTAGAATTTGAAACACCCTTTGCTTTTTATTTACTGTGTGTCTGTATTTCCATATATGTGTGTGTGTGTATGAATGTGTATGCATGGATACACATAGAGGTCACAGGACAACCTCAGTTATATAACCTCGCCTTGAAACTTATTTGAGACAGGATCTCTATAAATTTTCCTACTACATATACAAGACGAACACGCTGGTGAATATCTGGGGGATCTCTTGTTTCTGCCTCCCATCTCTTTCCACTGGGGTGCTAAGATTGTAGAAGTGTGCTACTGAATGTTGTTTAAAGTGTGAGTTCTGGGGATTCAAACATAGGTTCTCACATTTACATGGCCCGCACATTATCTAATGAGTAATGGAAATAGCCTATGCCCTTCTATTTTCTATAGGATTACGCTTGAATCATTCTTCTTTGATGTAGAAGACTCTGGGAAGCTAGATAATCCTCTCTGTTCATAGAAGGAACTTGTCATTCTCTGTCCCTTCAGTCTCACTAACATGCTAGCCTCAGGGGCAGACCCTCATCCACTTCACTAGGGTCTCCTTAACAATTTCCCACATGTGTCGTGGCCTTTCTTCCACACTGCTCTCATATTTTATACAGTGATTCAGTTTGTACTTTTCAAGTATCAATTCCCTTATCTCCTATATATTATTCCAAAGTGTGTGCCTGCTTTGAGTGTTTTTTTTTTTACTTTTAAGTACCAACTTTTAAAAACCCAAAGAACTATTTTTTTGATTTACTACTCCTACAGCATTATAATAAATAGAAGCAACAGGTCAGACTTTGGGATAAGTTAACATGATAATATGAGTATGTATAACTTAAGTGTTGGTTATACTCATTATGAAAGACTATATTTATGATTATTACATAATTCATTTCACAGGTAAGTTTTATTTTTAATCTACAAGTCATATGTTTCTTTGATCTGAGGTAAAACATTTCTCTAAAGAACATGTTCTCATTTGTAACATGTACACACTGGATGTTTCTATCTACATATATATCCACCTACTTATCTGTTTGTAGAAAGTAGAAAGTCATGCAAGTAGACAAATGATAGATGAATGCATGATAGATAGGTAGCTAGCTAGCTAACTAGCTAGATAGATGATAGAGATAAATGATACACACATATACACATACATAATTGATACAGACACAGAACCTACTCTGAATGAAATGTCAGGTTAGTTTTAAGGTAACCATGTTCCTTTGTGTCTTGTAGTTTTTCTAAATTGCTCTTTAAGTAGAGATGCACATGGAGGTCAGATTAGAGATGGAGAGAGAAGTGCCACCATGTGAGACTGCTGTAGGAGAGAAGCACTCTGTCAGCTCGTCAGTGGTCTTAATTTTGAGAGCAAAGAAACTGTAATACTATCCAAAATGTTTTTCACATATAGATTTCTGGGCTGGGATACTGAGTTCTCTTCATGGGATTATCTTTCAGTGTGGTCACATGTAATAAATTAGGAGTCCAGATTCCCAGTATTAATTATAATCTTATTAACCAAATTTCTTTGACTCAAAGAACACAAAACAGGGATGGGTACAGGGTGCCTTTTTTTGTGCTTAGCCATGCTGATAAGTGTCACATACTATCAGGTAAATGCTCTTACGAGTCATCAAGATTTATTTCCTTTTTTTTTTTTCTCTGCCTAAATAGTCAGAAAGCATTCGAGGAACTGAGTTGGGAAGAGACTATCCAAGGGAATGTCATCAGAGTCACGATTGTCTTTTCAAGACATGGCTTCCCACACCTATCATACTTCCCCTTTCAGCTGCTCAGGAGCCGGTGGCCCCATGGGAGAAAGTGGAGTCCTATATTGCAGAACCAGGGAGCTGCAGAAACCTCAGCACCAGAATGGTTTCACACCTCAACAATTTATTGTTATGATTTTCTGTTTACAGTAACTGAAATATCACGTCTTCGGATTCCTTTTGCTATGATAAGAAACCACAACCAAAACCAGCTTTGGGAGGAAAGAGTTTCTTTAAGCTAATGGTTTCACATCATACTCCATTCTTGGAGGAAGTCATAGGAGGAACTGGAACAGGGCAAGAACCTGGAGGCGGGGCCTGATGCAGAAACCATGGGGGAAGGCTGATTACTGATTTTCTTCTTAATGGTTTGGTTACCCTGCTTTATAAAAGCACCCAGAACCACCGATACAAGGGTGGCACTGCCATAGTGACTAGGTCCTCCTACATCAATCATCAATCAAGGACATGAACCACAAGTTTGCTTACATATGTGTCTAGTGAGGGCATTTTGTTAAGGGAGATTCCCGTTTCCAACATTATTCTCGTTTGTGTCAAGTTGATATAAAACTAGCTAGCACAATTGATTTCAAACAAAATTTTTGCCTGCTCTTTGTGAAAAGAATATTTTTAAAAAATGTGTTATTTGTGTGTGTGCGCATGTGTGTGTGCACATGCACACTTTTGCAGGACTATCAAAATCACTTCTCTCCCTCCTCCATCTGTACTCTAGGGTTTGAACTCATGTTGTTTCATTTGAAAGTACTTTTATCCATTTACTCCTTTTACCAACCTGGGACAATTTTTTAAAGTTTTATTGGACCACACTGAAGTGATGTGAGAATCCCTCAATAAATTTTAGCTCTAAGGAAAAAACACAAAGCATTTTCTCAGTTTCTTTGGATACACACACACATTCTCATGTGTACACAACATGTTCATACACACACAAAAACGCATACATAGGGTGAGGAAGAATATGACATAAGATATTGATATTAGATGTTTTAGGCCATGTATGTCTGTTCCACTTTTAGACTCACCCTGTTTCTTTGGAAAGAATTTCAAAATTATCAACCTCATCTTTGGCTGTATGTACTTGACAGGTTTAGACACTACTTTCCACTCTACTTGAAACTTCTATATACTATCTTCCTCTGAGCTTGGGAATGTTAAATAATATCTAATCTTAAACACTCAGCATTATTTTAGATGTAATAATAGCATTTAAATATTCTATTGTGCTTTTAAAAGAAATACTGTCTCATAGGGATTTTATAAATTTTGATATATCCTTAATCAGAATAAAAAGCCCAATGCTACTAATACTGGAAGAACTGATGGCTTTTGCTTGGCACACACACAATGACATGGCATTACCTGTGTAGGGATTGCTTTGTCTACATTCTCCTGTTCTTCCCTTTTTCAGAATTGCATTTGTTCCCTTCAAGTGTAGCTCTGGACGACTAATGACAGTTGCTCATTGGTGTACGATTTATCCTATCTTCTGGCAAGTAGAAAGGCTTTTGCTCTCTGCTCTGACTTTGCAGCTGACAAACACAGAGAGTGCTCAAATCCTGAACTCTAAAGAGCAGAATGATGGCAAGTCTGTGTCATGGAATGAATTAATCTGCATATGGAAGTAATTATTATGACAGATACAAAATGCAGAATAAATAGTTTCTTAACATTTGCTCAGATCAAAATGTTGTGATATGCATATAATGTATTTTTAACTCCAGTGTCTTTTAATCAAAGGGAGCTAGGTAAATGTCAACAGATATTTACGGGGCTCTACATTGTAATGAAAATTGGAAAAAATAGTCTCCCTCACATTTTCCCATCTTCTCACCATAAAAAAATAATTTATACACACACATACATCAATGTATGTAGTATATATATGGTATGTATATGCATATAGTATGTATTATTATGTATATATTTAAGAGCTATAAATGCTGCTTCAAATTTATCACTTGGTCTATTTGTGAAAAAAAAAAAACCACTCAGTACTAGCTTAGTACTATTGCAGAAATAGAAGAAAAGAATATTTGAAAGCACAGTAATATTTATAAAGTGAAAATTTATTCAAATACCTTTGCACATTGAGTTTCTGTGGATGATATATATGAGTAGAATAGCTAGGGAGTTAATGTTTTCTGTAGAACAGAATAGAAGAAATCAATGAACAATTTCTTTAATTCTCTGGGCAGGTGGCAAGACCTATCTTTAACTGCCAGACCCATTGTCACTGTATTGAAAGGAAACAATAAGTCCAAGCATCATGGGGCTTCCCTCTACTTGTAAATTATTAGCAGAGCTGCTTAGAAGAAATATTTACTGGATTCCTTTTAAACAATGACAGCTTAATATTAGTCACTGCTGTCAAATGGAGTACTTCTCCCTCATTCTGCATTTTGGAGCTTCACACGAACGCATAATCGTAGGAGAATGCAAATGGAGATGATTTCTCCCAGGGAAGCCTAGACGACCATCACCATCCCTCTCAGTCACATGGGAACGTTCCCAGAGAAGGAAATTAAAACATGATTTGAAGGCGCATAACTCTGACTATGAGGTCATTTTTAAGTTGCTCCATAAATTAACTTAAAATGATTTTAATTGTCACTAATAAGAAGTGTCTGGGTTTTATAATTTACATATTTTACATGATTCTATCCCCTCAGTATTAATATCTAGCAATACACTAAGTTTTTAATTAGAAGATATTTTCATGACAATGGCAACAAAAACATATAAAGCAGAAAAGTAATAAATAAAATATTTATTTTTCTATTAATAAACCAGTCTCTGTCCGCCAAATAATGGTTGCAATTAAGTTTATTGTGGTTCAGTTTTGCATCTTTGTATGACATACACTATGTAATTATTATTTAAAAACATACAAGCATAAACAATTTTATATTAGTACAACCATGTTATATGTATTCATATCCTGAATTTTATGGTCATTTTCCAAAATGTCTATTCATTAGAGGACTCTTTCTGTATATGTGGGATATTAAATATTCATATTTATTAATTTAAATTATGTGTAAGTGTGTATCTGTGTGAATATGTGCACATGGGTTCCACAGCATTCAGAAGAGAACAGCCAAATTCCTTGGAGATTGAGTTAGAGCAGATGTGAACCACTTGGAGTGGGCAATGGGACCTGAACTCAGATCTTCAGCAAGAGGAGTATAGGCTTTTAATTGATGAGCCATAACTTCTGCCTATCTATCTATCTATCTATCTATCTATCTATCTATCTATCTATCTATCTATCTGAAATGACAAGTTTAAAAAAAACTAAAATATCTCAGACGGGTATCATGATATGTCCTGACTTCATTTAATTCAGTTTTCACATTTTTCAACTGGAAGTTAAAAATTCCAAATTTGTGGAGTAAGGGCCAGTTCATTGAATTTAGAATACAATAATGGGCTTAGATTCTGGTTTCAGCATCTTGTTTTGGGGAGAAGCAAGTATTTATCAGGCTTACACTTCAGCATTCCAAAGGAAGTTAGGACAGGAACTCGAACAAGGCAGGATCTGGGAAGAAGGAGTTGATGCAAAGGCCACGGAGGGAGGGGGGCTGCTTACTTACTTTTTTACATGGGTATTGGGGATGTGCTCTCAGTTTCTCACGTTTATATGGTGTTAATCTTTCTTATTTATCTGTAGTCCTCTCCAGTTTCACAAATCCACTCAATATTTAGCCTATGACAATAAATAAAGTTGCTATGATCAATTTCTTTGCTTTATATTTATCAGAGATAACAAACAGCAAGCAAGTGAATGATGAAGGAAGTAAATTTTCATTCATTCCATGAATCCACTCAGTCTCTGAAGCCTTTGTTAGCACACCTGACAATAGAGCCCAAGATGGCTTTCACCCTGAATATCCCACTCTCTCTTACTGCATCTCTATTGTACATTAATAAGAATGGCGATGAGCGTCAGTGCAGCTTCTGCAGGAGTTACAGAAGCTGTATGGTGCTTACTCATTGCCTTAGGACAGCTGTGCTCAACCTTCCTAACACTGTGACCCTTTAATACAGTTCCTCGTGTTGTGATGACTTCCAGCCATAAAGTTATTTTCATTGCTATTTCATAAATGTAATTCTGCTACTGTTATGAATTGTAATGGAAATATATTTGGAGAGTCACCAAAGGGGTTGTGACCCGCAGGTTGAGAACTACTGCTTTGGGATCAATTTCTGTATTAGAATTTGCATCATGGAGACAACCTCAATCACTTTCCATCCAGTGGGGCATGATTTGCTTCACTCTTAAACATGAAATTTCTTTATAATAATGGCAGAAGCATATTAGGATGCCTAGTACTTCAGGTGGCAAAAGAATGTTCAAGAAACAAAACTCCATTACCACCCTCATCATATTGGCACTGGAGCCCGTTTCTAAAAACATTTTTACACCCATGTTCCTGAATTAAAAAAAAAAAAAAATGAACTGGGTCAAGTGAATTGAAAAGAATGCACTATCTTGCCCACTTTTGATCACTTCAAAATGAAACTCTACACATCTCTCTGAGTCCTGAAATTGAGTTCTTAGGGGTGGATTTATAGGTAGTTAGCTACAGGAAAGCTGAAAGAGACCAGACACAGAAAAAATAAAGACTTAAAGGAGCAGGTCAAAATAAAAAGGTCATTGTCTTCTTTCTGTGCCGCATGTACATAAATAATCTCACTGCAGCGTATTCAACCTTGATCTATATTTAGAATGAGCAAAGTTCTGTCAGTAATTCCCTTGAAGTAATTCTTTTAGTCTAGTAGCCTAAGTAGATTTTTTTCTTTAGCTATCCTCAGAAATATAAAGATAAAACAACAGTTTAGCAAATATTTTAAAATATGACTAAATGTTAAATTAAAAAGATCACCACATGCAGGTCAATGATGTTTTGCCTTGAAAATCCCTTTACTGTACAGGAAGGGTATAAATGCAGTTTTTAAAAAGCCATCAGCCACCATATAGCCTACACTATCAACAAGGCTCTAGATTCCATTTTTCTCTCAAGTTCCTTCATCTATGACAGTTTTGGTTTGGATACTGAGTGGTTTCATGATCTAAATAGTTGACTTTTATGTGTAGTTCTTGGTAGCCACACTGTATGTTTCCAATACACTGTAGTTACTGCAACCAAACTGAGAATCCACAGCAGTTCCAGTGTCCACCAAAGCCCACACACAACTACACCATACACACTAGAATCACTCCTAACTGGGTTTTCACATACCTTGAAGACATGGCAGCTTTCCCATTGGAGTAACACTATAGCTGACATCTGGTTAAAATTCAGCAGGAATGGACTTTGAACACAGCCTTTTTCTGATAATGTTCAATTCGGAAACATCATGGGGGGGGATTTCTGAAAGTCGGTGAAATGTATGAAGTTATATAACATTTAAAAAGTGGCCGAAAGAACATGAGCTGAATGGAACTGGGCCCCTGACTGACGGATGCCCTTTCCTGATAGAGATTGAGGTCAAAAATGCACTAGCAAAGGTTTGGACATGAAACAGGGAAACGTCAATTAAGTTGAACCTGACTAAAATGTACAGGAAGAGGAAGTTTACAAACCACAGTGTGAGGCACAGATAAAATTACCACCCATCAGGGAACAGTTACTATTTTTGGTGAAGTAACATGCAAAAATCAAGAGAAAACTTACATGAATTTTTATGAGACCTTGAAATTTTACACATTTAAACTTGTGAGCAGTGCATCTGTGCTATCAAGAAATCATATATTTCCTGTGTCTTTCAATACTTGAAGTGCAAGCTGTGAACACTCATTTCGTAAGATGAAACCATGTATTTGTTCATGATAGAATGACAGGTTTGTAATAAAGGAGAGAATGGAATACACACACACACACACACACACACACACACTCACACACTTTCTCACTAGGGAAAGTTTGGAAGCTCTGATCCGAGGCCCCAGGAATGTTGGTAGCTGAAGCACTTCTACTACAGAGTACAAAATGTCTATATTGTGTGTTTTTTAAACTGATGTTGTCTTAGGTCACTTTTTATCTTCCTTCCTTCCTTCCTTCCTTCCTTCCTTCCTTCCTTCCTTCCTTCCTTCCTTCCTTCCTTCTTTATTTTTTTTGTGTGTGTGATATAACTGGAATTTTATTTTAAGAACTTACATTGTCTTTAAGCAGAAAACAAGAACAAAATTAATCTAACACAACAGTGCAAGTAAGCACACAGTGTAACATAGCAGCTTGCACTGACTAATGAGGTCATGGACCCTAGAGGAAAATCTACTTAGTACTTTCCTAAGAAAGTGTAATTCCTAACTGCACTTTAACACAGGTCCTTATTTTCACAGGCAAGAATCGCTCTCACCTCTTGCCAAAGAAGCTGATTTTTGCATCAAAGACCACAACCAAAATCCAAATCTGATCAAAAAGCAGACAACTGAATGTGGGCACCCAACACCAGTCAATACATATGCCATACAATCTCTACACTTAAGGCTTAAGGAACAGCATAGAAGAGAGGACAAAATGATTGCACAAGCCAGAAGGAAAGGACTACTGCTTCAAGAGAGTGAGTTCTATTTTTCATAGGAAAACTGCACCAATGAAACTCAAAAATAGGGCTGCCTAAATAAGACCTACACAATGACAATACTAATTGACATACCTTCATGGTTGGGAGAAATCTCACAAGATGCATTTGCATGTCAATTAGTATTGTCATTTTGTGGGTCATTTTTAGCCAATCATATTTTGGTCATGGGTCACAAATTTGAAAGGATGTGGGGAACACATAGGAGGAGTCCGAGGAGGAAAGAGAAAAGTTTAGAGTTGGTGTAAATTTGGTATTCATGTATGAGGTTCTCAAAAAATGAAATATAAAATAAAACAACAGATTGTTTATGGACGAGGAGATAGTAGATGCTCTGTTGTACTCCTTATAAGACCCCTTGCTCAGATTCTTCCCTTACATACTAAGGATATTGATACCTGGCTGCTGACAGTAGTTCAGTCCCTGAAACAATGACCTCACTTAACACTCCCCATCTTAGTGGGGAGCTAAATATAAAAAGAGCTATAACCATCAGATCTAAGATCTCTATGGTGTCAGCTAAGGGCTGTGACCACATCAGAATCTAAACCTTGCCTTGTGCAGTTGTGTTCATATTTCCACAGTGGTGCATCTCAACGGCATCCCCTAAGAAACTTCCTGCATGCAAATTTCCAGCCCAGAATCTACTAATTGGAAAGCCAAAGGACAAATAGACAAGTATTTATTTGTATTAACTTTTGAGATACAGTTTTCCTCTGTGACCCAGGCAGGACTAAAACTCACCGTTTTCCCTTAAGTCTAAGAAGTGCTGTGGCTACAGTGACATTCTACCATGCCTTGTTGTTTTGATGATATCGTGATAGACATTCATCAACATAGTCTTAATAAAACTATGAAATAGTGAGAAATGGAGCCAAGAAAAAGAGTGATATTAGGATTGTGGAGATGCCCAGTAGCTGTTATAGCTACAAACAGGAGTTATTACCAGGTCACTTGGAGTAGTTGTGGAGACAAGGAGGAAGCAGAAGTTTGCATACAGTCTCTTGGTCTGTGTAAGAACAGATAAATAAGATAAAATTTCAACTCTTGTTATCAGCAATCACTTCCTTTCCCTATATTAAAAAATTAGAACATCCCCCAATTACCACGATGATGCTCTGTCTGAGAATCCTTTGCTAATAGAGGTCCAGACCTGTCCTTTCATATTTTGTACCCACAAACCCACAAATTGAAGTCTTTTTCCTGGTATATTATCATTATTGCTATTATTATCTCAGCCATTTCTCTCTTTTGAAAACACCCAAAATTCTCTCTCCTACCTGATTTGGAATAGTCTGTTCATTATTGTCCGCCTTTCTAAGCTACGGTGCTATAGAACATTCCGAGTGCCCCTCTCATCATTGTGCTCCATTCTCCGGCATCCTTACCCCTCCTTCTCCCAAGGCTTTGGTTACCATCAAACCACTCCCTACTTCTTTGATCTCAACTATATTAGTTTCTCTATTTGAGTGAGAAAATATAGCATTTAGCTTTCTCTGCTTGACTTATTTAATATCATGTTTCTAAATTCATTTTAAAGTCTCCTATGTCATCTAAAATTTGAAATTTAGTTTTCTAAATCTATTTTCAGTCTGAAAAGTTAAAAGCATCCCTTCACATATAACAAGATCTCTAGCGGCACTAAATCCGTTCCCATTGCTTTGACCATACCAGAGAATCCCAACCTCTCTAATACAGCGTCATCCATTAGACAGTTCCAGGGGCTGCTGCTTATAGCCCTGTTGACCCCGTCACTGTCCTGAGAGCAATCTGTGTAACTGCAGCATCTGCGTTGCTTGGGAGTGTGTGAGAAATTCAGAATCTCTGGCCTTTTCCAGACTCACCTGAAAAGATCCCCAGGTTATCAGGAGAGATAATAATATCTGAGATGCACTTCTCTGTGAATGAAACCCACCGGAGTGGGGCAGCACCGTGTGTGGCTATACACAGCTGCTGCAGGGTGAGGGGCAAGTTCTGAAGCATCAGCATTGACATTTCATCCGGACACCATGGGGGCCTTCACTTGCTGTCAATAACCTCTCAAAAAATGCAGAGGCTTTCTGAGCAGTTCCCTCAATTCTGATTCATTACTGTCAGACATTTACAAGTGAACCGTGCTTCTTCATAACCCACAAATTTCTCCCTATACTACAAGAATTTTTTTTTGCTAGCAAACAAGTAACACATTCATTTTCCTGAAGTGAACTTTAAATAGTTTTCATTATTAATCTTAGTCAATGTTAAATTTGTTTGATTAACTGGAATTGTAAACCTGGTTGGCAGCATTGGAAAATTTTAATACCGCTTTTCAACTCAGCAGTTTTATTTTTTCTAGTTCCTATTGTTTATAAACAGTTGATAATAAGTGGAAAGGAGACATGTTAGAGTTTTTCATGTTTCCCAGCTGTTGGAAAATTCAACACCTTCTACATTCATAGCAAAAGTATAAGCCAATTGTGAAGCCTTCTCTCATTTATACTGCCCCTTTAAAAACTTAGCATTACACTTGCTTGTTTCTTTAGCAGAATGAATACTTGTATATTAATGACTTTTCTCTCTTCTATGTCAAACTACCTGGTTTTGAAGGGGACGAGTTAATGAGGAAAAGTTTATTTTGGCCTTTGGTTTAAGGGGTTTAAATTCTGCCGTGTTTTAGAAGTCAGGAGGCTTGATCGTGAGGCAGCTGTTTCTACTTACATCTGCAGCCAATGTGTGTGTGTGTGTGTGTGTGTGTGAGAGAGAGAGAGAGAGAGAGAGAGAGAGAGAGAGAGAGAGAGAGGAAATGCCAATTATTAGAATATCCAAGGACCCCAGGACATGGGATCATGCAATAAACATGTATTAACTTAATATACAAAATCCCTCACAGACATCCCCAGAGGTTTGTCTCCTTGATTACAGACCCTCTCAAGTTGGTGATCAAGATAGAACACCACCACTAGATAAAGAAAGATAAAATTAATAATGATTTTTTATTATTACAAATTATAACCATTTTTAAATTAATTAATAAATTAATTTTACATACCAATTGCCTTTCCCCTCCTCTCCTCCTGTTCCCTCCCCCAACCTCCTTTCTTTCCCCCCAATCCACTCCTCCACCATCTCCATTCAAGTGGGGTAAGGCCGCCCATGGGAATCAACAAAGCATGGCATGTCAAGTTGGGCCAGGACCAAACTCCTCCCCCTTGCAACAAAGCCGGGCAAGGCATCCCAGCATAAGGAATAGGTTCCAAAGAGCCATCAGGGACAAATCCTGGTTCCACTGCTAGGGCCCCACCAAAGAAGAAGCTCAACACCCAGATGTAGAGGGCCTAGGTCAGTCGCCTGCCAGCTGTCTGTCCAGAGTCCCTGAACTCCCACAAACTCAGGTCAACTATCTCTGTGGGTTTCCCCATCATGATCCTGACCCCCATACCTCTTCCCTCTCCTCAACTGGACTTCCAGAGCTCAGTCCATTGTTTTGTTGTGGATCTCTGCATCTGCTTCAGTCTGTTACTGGATAAAACCTTTATGATGAAAATTAGGGTACTCACCAATCTGATTACATGGGAAGTTCAGGCAACCTCTCCACTATTGCTAGAAGCCTTAGCTGGGTTCATCCTTGTGGGTTCTTGGGAGTTTCTCCGTGACCCCATAATGACACCCTCTATTAAGATATCTCACTACTCTTCCCCTCCATCCCTTCCCCTACTTGAACCTTCTGATTTCTCATGTTCCCATCTTCCAATCCCCTCCCCTCTACCTCTTGGCCCCCAGTTTACTCAGGAAATCTTATCTATTTTCTCTTCCCAAAAAGATCAATGCATCCCTGTTAGGATTCTCCTTGTTACCTAACTTCTTCTGGGCCTGAGGATTACAACCAAGAACACTTGCTCAACTTTGTTCACAGTAGCATTATTTATAATAGCCAGAACCTGGAAACAAACCCAGATGCCCCTCAACTGAAGAATGGATAAAGAAAATGTGATACCTCTACATAATGGAAAAATACTCAGCAGAAAGAAAACAATGACATGAAATTTGCAGGGAAATTGATGGAACTAGAAAAAATACATCATCCTGAGTGAGGTAACCCAGACCTAGAAAGTACACATGGTTTTAACTAACTTCTAAGTGGATATTTGTGGTAAAGCAAAGGATAACCAGATTATAACAAATCTTATTTCATTATTTTATATTATGTAAACTCAGCCTAATAAACTATTCCAAGAAGCTCTCAATTACCTCTGAAGAATTTTACACTAGTTCTCATTGAATAGGATTTGAAGTTTGGATGGTCAAAGGATCACCATGAAGGTAACAGCATAACTTTTTTTTTTAAGCCACTAACAATCTAACCTGGTTATTTTTATCAACTATGCATAAACCATTATTTTGTCTGGGATGCACAGAGCTCTGGAAATTTCTGTTTTATTTTTAACTCTTGATCTCCATACCCCTCAATCATGTAGTAATGATATTCATGAATGATATTGTTTGAATCCTGTGGGCAATTTAATCTTTCATTAAAAACCACTGGAATGCTGACATCTCTCAAAATTTCCCTTTCCTTAGGACGGTATCTATGGACACAGGTGCAACGAGACATCTACTCTACATTTATTTTTGCAGACATCTAAAAAGCAAAGCAAAATCAACACATCAAAATTCCTGAAACTCATTATTTTTCATGAAAGCTATTCTTTCTTTTTTACACAGAGAATAATTTATGGTACCGATACTTATACAGGAAACCAAGAAACAAATGTTGGAGACAAGTTTTACTGGATCCTCTTTCACACACGCACTTTCCCCAATCTGTAAATGCAGTCAACTGTTTCTGCCATTTCTATAGTTTTGGAAGTTCCTTCATCTGCACTTTTTGTTTACTCAGGTGGTATTATATCCTTCTCATGTCTCTAATGGAGTTGAAAAAATAGTTAGTAATAGTTTTATAGTTTTCCTTGTTATCAGATTTAGAAAATATAGTTGTATAAGAGATGTAAAATTTATAAGGTTGAGAAATATAAAAACTTCCATTGTTTATCTGAAAGGATGCTTTATGGTATAAAAAGTTGTTCTTATTATGCTAATACAAGACATGATAAAAAGTGGTTTAGGTATTAAACTTTAGAGTTATCAAGACAGGAAAAATAAAAGTATTTTCTCAAGAAATCGCCAAATACAAATGGACTAGATATTTTAAACATAATTCTTATTAATAATTGTTCTTAATATATATATAGATTTTTTACTGTTCTTAAGTTAAACACTTTATTTTTATTAAGACTAAAGAGGGTAAAATATTGTGGAATATTATTTTACACAAAGAAGATATGTCTTTGCCAAGGCACCTTCTGTTTGGTTTAGTAAAGAGTTTAATGGCCAATAGCTAGGCAGAAAGAGGTTAGGTCGACATCTGGGGACCGAGAGGAGTCTGGGAAGGAAGGTGGAGACATGCTAGGAAATTTAGATCAAGCAGGATAATCAGGAGGAGAGGCAAGAGCCACAAACCATGCGACAGAATATAGATTAATATAAATAGGTTAATTTATGTTATAAGAGCCAGTAAGTAACAAGTCTAAGCCATAGGCTGAGCTTTAGTAATTAATAGAGTCTCTGTGTCATTATTTGAGAGCTGGCAGGACAGAGAAAGACTGGTTTTAATAATAAAAATTACAAGGTAATAATTGAAGGCTTTCTGGAATGGGGGTGGGGAGAATACCTTCAAGCCACTGAGCATTAATATGACCAACAAAATGAGTGAAAGGAAACATGCAGCTACATCCATTGTGAGAAAACTACAGATCATCAAAGCAAAAGAGATAGTGTACAGTAGCATGCCAATAAAAGATAAGTGTGCTTTATGAAGTGATGGCAATCAGTCTTGCATTAGGCATTCGAAAACTCTACTGGAGGCTGGAAGGCCAAACAATAAGTCATCACATCACCAAGGTGGTAAGTAAATTTTTAATTTTGGATTTTGGAGCAAAATGATTGTAAATCAAAAGTTAAATTAAATAAGGAGAAAACATGGTCACTATAATGAATTCAACAGAATAGTTTATATTAGTAAACTTTATCCAACCTTCTGTCTTAAAAGAACAGCAAGCTTGTTTTGTTCTGCTTTCTGTTGCTGTGACAAAGCACTATGGCCAAAAGCAACTTGGAGAGGACAGTATTTATTTGTCTGATGAGTTACGATCCATCACTGTGGGAAGCCCATATAGGAACTCAAGCACGACAGGAAGCTGGAATCAGGAGCGGAAACAAAGACCATGGAGGATCCCTGATTACTGGCCGCTCTCCATGCCTCATAAAGCTACCTTTCTTACATGACTCAGTAACACTTGCCCAGGATTGGCAGCATGCACAGTGGATGAACCCTCCCACATCATTATCCATCAAGAAAATGTCCCAGCGTCTTGCCTATAGGTCAATCTGATGGAGTTATATTCCTGAAATAGAGGTTCCCTTTTCCCAGAGGACTCTAGCACATCCCAACCTGTCAAACAGTAGCCAGCATAGTACACACTAGAAGTTTAGGGTATATAATTCAGCCAGAAAAGACAAACACAAGAGGATACAGAGAAGTATAAAGAGCAATAGTGACTACAGGAACTATTGATGTTGGGAAAATTCATGTAAGAGTACGCTATTAAAATACTAACAACAACCATATCTGTAGATTATTTATGGAATAAGTAAAGTTTATAACAGTGTCATATAGAAAATGAGGAGACAACTACATGATTTAATGACTTCTATGTAAGAAGAGGTGAGACAATTAATTTTTAGATTAAATTCAGACAAGAGTGGACTATTGAAAATTTGAGTATAAACATCAAAAAATTCAAATGTCATAGCTTAAAGAAATTCTTTATGTTCGATAAAATTTAAGTATGAAATATTAAATCAAAATATAAATTAAAATCATGGAAGTAAAGAAAATCTAATAATGAATCAGAATTATTTTCACAAAATGCAAAGGCATTCTATGATTAGATAAAAATATATACAGACCTGTTATTTTTCTTAATATTGACACTAAACCTAATGACACGAAAAAGATCAAACAAAAATAGAAAGTTAAGGAGATGTCAATAAAATCCTATATAGTCTATAAACACAATATAAAGTAAAAAGAAAAATCAATTCAAAAGAGGGAAAAATGAAATTGGGAAGGGAGGGATAAAGAGGGCGAGAGAGTAATAACCGAGAAGAATTTTTTATGACATACAGTAGCATTTAAACAATCCCTGGCCAAAGAATTCTAGGTCTGAGAAAACACAACAGAAGAGCTTGGAGTGTTTTATAGAACCAGTAGTTACAAATGCTGAATGAAACAAAACCTCACAGCACAACTAAATAAAGTAACATTCGATAATTACTAAAATTCTGAAGAGAAAAACTATGAACTCATACTGAGAAAATAAACAGGTAGAAGAAACAAGCCATGCAGGTTTCTGAATAACTTTTTATTGTGTTTAACTCTCAAATAATCCCCTGACTTTTAAATACATACACTGAATGGTTTCCTTCCACAGAATACTGTGAAAGTGAAGAGTGGGTAATTTTTTTTTGTAGAGAATTGGTAGAAGAATATGCTTAGCAGAGGGGTCAACATTAATACTGACAATCAAAAATTGTGTAGCTTATGTGCATGTTCCAGGTGATGTCATTAAAACTGCAGAATACCTTTGTGATCTCACACCTTAAAATCCATAGCTCCCAGTCTTTTTTGATGAAAACATCAAATTCAATTAAGGAGACAGTCAGCTATATGCCTGAACAGGGTTTTGTAAAACTGTCAAGGTCATCAAAATTAAGGAAAAATAATAGACACTGTCACAAATCCAAAGGAGCCTCAGGGGACACAAGAACTTGAGAAATGTGATGTCCTAGATATGGTCCTTGACGAGAAAGCATACATGATGAACAACAGAAATCATATAGACTGCTGATTTGACTTCATAATTTATTGATTTATTAATTATAACCAGTGTGCTAAGGTAATGTAAAAATGTTCATAACAGGGAAAATGATTTGGGTTGACTATGAGGACTCCGATTTATTCGATTTTCCTGTGAAGCCTAAAACTATTGTTTGTCAGTTTTCTGTTTCTATAATAAAACTTCCCAAATAGCCATCTTACAAGAAGGAAGGTTTATTCTGGTTGTGGTGCCAGAAATCATAGTTCATGGTTACTTACCTGTGAAATGAAAGGAGCAGAAAGGAAAGGGCTTGTGCTACAAAATTCACTTGGAGGCATGCCCCGGGGACCTGGCTGCCTCTCATAGACTTTTCTCCCAGAGTTTCCATAACCTGCCAACAGAACACAATCTGGTGACTGAGTATTGTACAAGTGGTGATTTGGAAAACACTTATTCCAACCACGGGAACTTGCAAAACCTAGTAAAAATACTATTAATCAAAACATGGCAAAATACTTATTTCTGTTGCATTTTGTATTTGATGATATAACTCTATATAATATGTGTATTTTACACTTCTGGGATTTGAAGAGAAATATTTTTAAACAATCAATTGTAACTTGTCCAGATTTTTCTTTATCCAGCTTCTCACTTCCTCAGCATTGATGGTAACGCAGTGTATGTGAATACTCATTCCAGCAGGGTCCAGGACACTGGCTCATTATCTGAATGATATTCAAAAACTCTGACTGATTATAAAATCTAATGACAAAGTCATTCACTGCCCTTGCATATCTCACATTATAAGTATCCATGGAATTTATTACAATGGACATAAATATTTAAAGCCATTTAGAAGAAATATCAATAATTCAATTAATTTAAAAGTCAGCATAACTCATAAAATACAGAGCTATTAATTTTAATGTATATTTTGAAAAATTTAAAGCATTGAATAATACAAGAGAAATGGACTACAATAAAAACATTTGATAAAAGCCAATTGCATTTACAAAAATCATTCATACCTTTTACTTTTTAACATGTGCATAAAGTTACGTGATATGGCCATCTGTTCTGCCAGGACACTCCATTCAAAAAAAGAGGTGAGTAGGCATATAAATAGATTATTGAAAGATGATAAATTGAATGATGATATATATAGATGATAAATAATAGATAAGTAGATAGATACAGATGATAGATGGTAGATAGACAGATGATAGATGGGTAGATAGATAGATAGATGATAGAAAGATAGATAATAGAATAGTAGATAGATAGATAGATAGATAGATAGATAGATAGATAGATAGATAGAGTGACAAATAAGTTAATAGATGATAATAGAGCATAGATAACTGGTTCATGCAATTATATAGACTGGCAATCCAAATATCTGATTCAGTGGAGTGAGAAAATTGGGGACACAGGAGAAGAGACAGTTCAGTTTAGTGAACACCTGAAGGGCTAAAATTAAGACGAGTTGGTGATTAAGAGGCAAGCAGGCCATGCGTGTGGAAACAAGACACAAATTCCATAAAAGGCTGATACACTCACATAAGAGTGTTACAAGTCGTGACTCCAAAAACAGTAAAGATAGAAGACTATCAACAATCAAAACTGTGCTGCGACCAATGTTGCTGATCTAGAAAACAGACTTAAAAATTCTCTTATTCAATAAAATGTTATGTCCAAATCATTAGTCCTGCAAAATGGCCTGTACTTTCCACACATAACTTAAACATCACATATGACGATAGAAATAAGAAGTAAACAGTACCGGGAAAGTCCCAACCATGTCTGATGCTCTCCACCTTTTCCTCACCATAAGTTATCAAAAATCTTCTTCTTCATTAAATTTTGTTCACAAAAGTCAAGGGGTGAACCTTTTGGAGGAGTCCACACTTCTACCTGCTTGCATGCTTTCACCACCTAATACTTCCCAGTCCTTCACTTTGTCTTATCTCTGAATGTGCTCTCTGGTGGTGACAAGATCCTGGAAACCGGGAGCTCTGCAGCTTTCATGCTCCAGCAAGCAGTTCCATGTCCCCCACCTTGTACCTGCCTATGCCTGTTCTTCTTACTCACCTGACATTGGGCCCATCTCCTCTCTATTCTTTTTTTTTTTTCTCTATATCATTCAATTGATTTTATTTGAGATATTGGTTTTAGAGTACTATTGTACAGAATTTTTTTTCTTTTTTTTTATTAATTAATTTATTTAATTATTAAAGATTTCTGCCTCTTCCCCGCCACCACCTCCCATTCCCTCCCTCTCCCCCAATCAAGTCTTCCTTCCTCCTCAGCCCAAAGAGCAAGCAGGTTTCTCTGCCCTGTGGGAGGTCCAAGGACCACCCACCTCCATCCAGGTCTATTAAGGTGAGCATCCAAACTACCTGGGCTCCCACAAAGCCATTACGTGCAATAGGATCAAGAACCCATTGCCATTGTTCTTCAGTTCTCAGTAGTCCTCATTGTCCATTATGTTCAGCAAGACCGGTTTTGTCCCATGCTTTTTCAGTCCCCAGCCAGCTGGCCTTGGTGAGTTCCCGATAGAACATCCCCATTGCCTCAGTGTGTGGGTGCACCCCTCGCAGTCCTGAGTTCCTTGCTCGTGCTCACTCTCCTTCTGCTCCTCCTTTGGATCGTGAGACTTCAGTCCAGTGCTCCAATGTTGGTCTCTGTCTCTGTCTTCTTTCATCGCCTGATGAAGGTTAATATTCAGGGGGATGCTTATATTTTTTTCTTTGGGTTCACCTTCTTATTTAGCTTCTCTAGAATCACGAATTATAGTCTCAATGTCCTTTATTTATGGCTAGAAACCAAATATGAGTGAGTACATCCCATGTTCCTCTTTTTGGGTCTGGCTTACCTCACTCAGGATAGTGTTTTCAATTTCCGTCCATTTGTATGCAAAATTCAAGAAGTCATTGTTTTTTACTGCTGAGTAGTACTCTAATATGTATATATTCCATACTTTCTTCATCCATTCTTCCATTGAAGGACATCTAGGTTGTTTCCAGGTTCTGGCTATTACGAACAATGCTGCTACGAACATAGTTGAGCATATACTTTTGTTGTATGTTTGGGCATCTCTTGGGTATATTCCTAATAGTGGTATTGCTGGGTCGAGAGGTAGGTTGAACCCGACTTTCCTGAGAAACCGCCACACTGCTTTCCAAAGTGGTTGCACAAGTTTGCATTCCCACCAGCAATGGATGAGTGTGCCCCCTCCTCTCTATTCTTAATCACTCCTCCTTGGCTCAGTTGGTTCTGACTTATTATTGTGTAATAGAAGTTCAGTGCTGAGATTAATAAAGAAATTAACTATATAAAGGAAAGTAAATAGGCTAGATGAAATGAGATTATAAAATAGAACTAGATATTATATAAAAACTTTTTGCATGTCATCTAAAAACTATACTTTTATTTATTTGTTTTATTTTTCTCCAACAAAACAAAGATCAGCTTTGGATAGAAATGCCATGTGAAGCCGGGCGATGGTGGCGCATGCCTTTAATCCCAGCACTTGGGAGGCAGCGGCAGGCGGATCTCTGTGAGTTCGAGACCAGCCTGGTCTACAAGAGCTAGTTCCAGGACAGGAACCAAAACCACAGAGAAACCCTGTCTCGAAAAAAAAAAAAAAAAAAAAAAAAAAGAAATGCCATGTGAATCTTTTTTGCTAAAATGTGAGCTAGTGTTAAACATTACATTTCACTTTGTGGCAATGTCTTATGAAGGTTACATCGTGGTCGACTTCAGATTTACAGGGAAATCCACAATCAATCAGATCCAGTGTTTGCTATCATAGCAGCCACATTCTAGAAATGCAAACAAAGACTTAGGAATGCTCACATTGAATTTCACAGAGCTGACATTTTTACCAACTGCTGACAAGATGAAGAGGATTAAATTCATATCCCTGCCAGTTTTCAGCATCCTGTACACAGTTTCAAATCAAAAGAGCCCACCCTTACATATTGTCAGGGCATTATGTATTCTGTTCCATGAGCTGTTGGAGCCATTTTGTTGAATACATTCTAGGGCAATACTTTTTCTGACATGTCTTCTAGGATTCTGGAAATTCACAGGTACCAAATTGTTGACTTTAGTAAGTAAAACAGGACGCTTAGCATCCACTGGTAGAAAATATGTTTTCACATATGTGAGCCTGAATTCTGAGCAGTTTTCTTGAAAGGAAGTCTGTAGATGTCTTTTTACTACAAAAAAAAAAAAAATAACTGTTCTCCTGATACCCATGGTGCAGCATATTAAAAGGTGATGTAATTCCTTTCTGCTTCCTGGCCCACAGCTCTCAAACTTTGAGAAACTCCAGTGATAAATAAAAAGCAACACATTCGTGAGATGACTAGTGGCTAACTGTCCTACAGAGACTGGTGCTAGGGAGTTGGAGTTTTTGACTCTACACTTGAACTCTGGGAAGTGCAACTTATGGATCCTTGTGTTTTTCCTTTTTACTAAAACACAGTGAGGATATTCTCCCTTATACTTTATACCCAGTGAATAATCCCAGTGGCCACTTACAATTCTTCAAATGTCAAGGTTGAAGAGTTTTCATTATTTTGGTCTTTCTATTCTGCATGACAAGATTACTATAGCCAAGATAGCAAAGAGGATTAATAATAGTGTGTTTTGATAAGATAGGCATTCACAATTACCCTGATGAACAAGGCTCCTGCTATTGGCTCTAGAAATCCTAGCACAGCCCAAGGAAAATTTTGGAGATCCTGTCATTTTAGCTGAAGGAGTAAGGTACGGTGGGTGGTGAGACATTCTTCCAAGTTTGAGGGTTCAAGTATGTTGTGTAAGGGAATTCATATGATAAAGTTGATCATAGTGCATCTCAGCTAAACTCCTCAAGAAACTTCTTCTTAGACATGAACAGATGATTGTCTTCTATCCGATTTGAAATACTATCAAAATGACAATTAAATCCCCGTGATCTGTTGTGTGTGCAGTGCTTAGGAAGAAACTCTCATGTTTTCTTTCCTGCTGCAGATCTTCATTCTCAGTTCTGGATAGTGCTTCTTTCTGGCTTCGCACTAGCCAAGATATGACCCAGTGTGCTCACTGAGAAAACAAATTTCTTAACATTTGAAAAATGTAAATCTATGGCATGGAGTTGGTGTTTTTCTCTATCTTATCCATTTTTATAAATTAAGGAGATAATTAGCTGGAACCATAAAACAAGATTGTGTTCTAATTAATGTCTAATTAGCAGAACTGACTTGATTCGTCTCTGTCTAATGGGCAGATGATGCTGAACTATGTAGAAATAATGATGCAATTTATGTCTCTTATCTGAGATCAGATTCAGTATTTATGCTTTACCCCAAATTTCATTATGTTCATAGTATTATTTTCAAACTTAGCCTTTATTCAGAAACCCTTAGGAGGCTAATTGTGAGGTAGAATGTTTGAGAAATATTCTTCAAGTTTATTTTTACTTGAGTCAACAACAAGCACCATTTGGTTCCTGAAAATAAATTTAATTTCACCCTTCTTAAAAACTGAATTTTCTATTAAACCAGAATAGATATTATCTCAAAAGCGTAGTTGGGAAGGTTTTCATAGTTTTATAGTTTATAGTTTTTGGCTTCTATAGTTTATTTATATTTTCATCTTTTTGATTTATAATTTGATATTGATGATAATAATAATATATAAGCAAATGTTGCCTTAAGGGGTTAGGTATCACTTGTTAAAGGAAACAGTGGTTAATAAAAATATGCCATTTATATTCTCATTATTTAGATTAACTCACATAATTTAATTTTTAAGTACATGCATTTTTTGCAATGGTAATTATGAAGCTTTGTCTTTAAATTCACATCTTCATGCTTCTATTGCCTTCTCTATGGATGTTACTAATAGATTGACAATGTTTTTTAAAGTTCCAATTTTGAAAGGACTTGTTGAAGAATTTTTCAGGATTTAGAAATACTTCTAATGTTTATATCTTAAGTAGAATTAGAAAGTCTTAACTTAAATAGAGTTTGCAATTTTCTGTTATAGAGCAATATTTATGTCTTTGAATTGTTGGAAGGCACAAGTTTCCTTTTTATGTTGATCAACCAAAGGCAGTCTCTATTAAACTCCAGAAGGATAAAATATTTCTGACAATATAGCTCATATTACATAAACCTTAAACTTGTGAGCCCTATGAGACATGAAACAAGAGGAACAGAGTTCTATTAGATAATGTTATCTTTCTCATAAAGTGCATATTTTCCAGCTGGGTGCAACTTAGGACAGCTTTATATTTATAGTCTTCTAGGTCTGATGTGCAGATGCCCATTAAAATTGTGAACTAACAAAGGAAAATCTGGCTAACTGTAGACTCGTGGCTCCAGAACAAACACACCAGTTTTCGTTCTGTGTAAAAGCAGTAAGAACGAGTCTGTACAAAGTGGCTCAGTCACTTAATAATATTTAAGAATGAAGTCAGAACTCCCACTGAGTCCCAATAAAGAAATGTACTGATCCCTGGGAGAATTTGATTTCCTAATTCCACTGCTTAACACAGCACAAAGGCACCATGATTTCATATTACTGAGTCCGGAGACATATGCAAATCATAGCTTTGCTATCACACATTGTTTTCTCTATGACCTTCCTCAGTTTTTCTGATCCATCTAAACCTTCATTTTCAAACCTGTAAAAAGGAACAGCAGAAATTTCTCTAGAAAACTTTGCCTTAAAATAAAATATCCTGAGTTTTTTGACTCAGTACCTAGGGTGGCGAATATATTTTAAATCTTGTGACACATATTTGAACTAGATTATTAAAATACTATACATTAAATCCTATCATTATTTCTTTGGTCATTTGGCTTCTGTTAGTGCAGTTAAAATATAGTTGTCCTGATTACTTGCATATTGATATGTAAATAGTTAAAAGGGTAGAAATTCCTCAAGTATTGTCTAGGTCACAACAACAACAACAGTCTCTGAAAAACAAAACAAAAATTCTAACTCGGAGAGTCTAACAGCATTTACTTGAGAAAAAAATGACTTTCTCTAGAAAGACTTGTTTGCTTAGGGTTCATTTTCTTGGAATACAGTGTGCTTGCTATTCAATGTCTTTACACTGAAAAAAATTATTGATATCACTGAGGAGTGATATAAGAACTACTACTATTTAATGATCTTAAAAACACAATATTTGGGGCACTGGGGATTGAACCCAGGTCCCTGTGCAAGCTAGGCAAGCATTCTATCACTGAGCTTCACTCCTACCTTCCAGCTGTCTTTGTAAATGGAAACTGTAAAGTTTTGTTGTTTCTTTCTCATAATTTCCTTCATAAGTGGAGAGAACTTAAATTTTTGCTGAAGGTGAAAATGAATGTGTTATTTAGACAGAGTTGCACGGGTTGAAGATGTCACGACAACCTTCCACCCCTCTTACATTGACTAACACCTCAATGTGCAATTATGTTCACGAAGCAGATGGGAAAGCAAGAAGAATGTCAAGTGGTGAAGTCCACAGCTTCCATAATTACAGCAATAATCATTTTCTATCATTTGACCAATAATCTAGAACAACGTAATGTGAGTTCCTAAAATCACACAATAAAGTAACACTACTTTTTTTTTTAGAATAATTTTTTTTTTTTCAGAATCAGAAAGAATATTTGAAACTCTGCTTTTCTTTTACCAAATTTTGCCACACCTGTGAAATGCTCATAACGAACAAAGGCTGTGCCGGTCATGAAGGTGAATGAATGAAGAATAGACATCTGTCACCTGACCCCAAAGAGCTCACAACCTCATAGGAACATAGACACATTAGCTATGTTATTATAATAAAATATGATAATTGCTAACACAGACACATGGCCAGACCATTTGCCAGCAGGAAGGATATTTACCCAGCTAAATTTGCTGAGAACATCAAGGACGAAATAGTGCTAGAATTAACTTCAAGTTTGAGCAAGCTGTGTCCAAGGAAAGAAGAGGAGGAAGGATGCCTTGCATTAACCAATGTGAGGAAGCATAAAACGGACGCTTTTGAAGAAAAAATAAGTTATAACAGAATATAAAGGGCAAGACAATAACACAGAATGATGTGACTAGAAAATGGTCAGTCTTGGTGATGAAAGACTTTGTTCCCAGTGGGAAGAGCAGGTTGTTACTGAAATACTCATTGCAGAAGACAGAGACCTCTGGATGAAGGAAATATACATACAAACAAAAGGACCAACCGAAATTTCAAATAGTAGGTGGGAAAACTGAAGAACTAAGGGACTTTATACAGTATTGAAAGAAGTAAAAGAGAATGTAAGGTGAATTTTAGTTTTTATTCCTAAATGCTATTTATTGAGAATAGTAGAGAAGTGATTATAAAATGAACTGTTTATCAAAAATAAACTTTGTGTTAAGTAGGGGATCATAAAAGGTATTTTGTTAAGAACTAGCTGCATCAGGCTGGAGAGGAGAATCAGTAAGTGATGAAGCTCACAACACTAGCTAGCAACATGACTTCATGCTGAAGAACTCAGTTAAAGATAGAAGAGAATCGTCTACACACATCCTCACACACACAAACACACTCACACATACACACATCCTCACACACACATACACACACTCACACATACATACATTCTCACATACACACACACTCACACATACATGTTCATACAAAATATACTCACACATATGCACTCACACATAATAGAATAGGATAAATTTAAAATCTATTCTATAAAATAAAACAAGACATTAGTTTCATAGTTGAACCTGAATCATTGTGGATATAAAATTTATTTTGAGTGTTGTCTGAATATTAAATTAAAAATAAATTCAGGAATCACTGAGAACACAAGTTTATGGGACATGAAATAGAAACTGTGATATCATATATGATGTCATAGGTAAGCATCATAATTTTCTAACGTGGATTTTATTATACCCATCCCAATTTTCTCTGTATTTACATCGATTTTTACAAATCACTTTGGCCTGGCGTCAGTGGTGACCTGCAGTAAAGAACATTTTCTTTTTTTTTATTATTGTTTATTTATTAAAGATTTCTGCCTTCTCCCCGCCACCACCTCCCATTTCCCTCCCCCTCCCCCATCAAGTCCCCCTCCCTCATCATCCCTAAGAGTAATCCAGGTTCCCTGCCCTGTGGGAAGTCCAAGGACCACCCACCTCCATACATTTTCAACTGTCAGTATTAAATTTGTGAGTGCCGATCTCCAATAACGGGAAACTGAGCTCCTGGGCAGATTCTGAGTTTGGAGCAGAGAAAACACAGGATGTGCCTAGAACATACCATACTGTGATAAACTAAGGAGAATTCTTAACAGAAATTAATAATAATAATGAAGATTCATGAAATAAACTCTGGTTTTGAGCAGTGGTTTAATTAATGACTAGCCAAAGAGATGGTTGTAAGAGAAAACACGACCTGCAGGGAAACATGGACCAATCGGTTCCTATGGAAAAACATCAGGAAAAGGTGGCATTAACAGCTGTTGTCTTTTTCTTTTCTTTTTCCAACTTTATACAAACTAGATTCATCTGGGAAGAGGGAACCTCACTGCTGAAATTCCACAATCAGATTGGCCTGTGGGCCTGTGTTGTACAGCATTTTCTTGATCATTCGTGGTTGTTGCAGAGCCTAGTCCAGCGTGAACAGTGTCGGCCCTCGGCAGGTTATGGCAGCGGGGAGAGGATAGGGGATAATGATAACAGGAGCTGAATGTGATCCTGGAAGCAAGCCAGTAAGCAGGGGTCCTGGGTGATTTCTGTATCAGTGTCTGCTCTAGGTTCCTGCCTGAGCTTCTTCCCTGGCTTTCATTGATGATGGTCTGCGGTCTGTGACCTGGCAGCCAAATAAAATCTTCCGTTTCTGAAGTTGCTTTTGGTCATGGTGATTTTCACAGCAGTGGGGCACCCTCCGAGGCAGTGAGAAGGGCACTTCACCCCTGATTTTGTTCTTATTTATAAATACTCTGTTTTATTTAAATGAGATGTTACCGGACACATTCAAGTTGAAGGTTACACAATTTATCTGACTGGAGTTCTTCAAGCTTGTCAAGCTTATAAAATCAGAAAAGACAGAAAACCTAACAGTTTGTAGAAGCCTAAGGTCACATAATAAAACAGTGTGTTTTTTTGAGATTTGATCTTAAAAAAAGGAGAGGCTAGCAGTGAAAAAGCCTAATACACATCTATTTTTAAAAGCCGTATTATTTAATTGCCTATTTCTTAATTTTGGCAAATATATATGATACAATAAGAAATACTTGATGAGCATAGTATTTAAATCATGCCTGAAAACAAACACTTTAGCTCTAAAGGTTGAGGTTAGATATCATGGATTAAGTTCACGGGAGACTCATAAGTTATGACTTCCTCTAGAATGTATTATTTCTATAATTCCATTTTCAGAAGAACAACAAATTTCTAGGAGAGTTCTTATAGAAATGCTTTCAGCAAAATCTGTAAATGATAGTAATTTATTTTGGTGAGGAGCTAAGCTTCATAATTAAGATAGATCTTTATGTAAGAACTTGCCTTGAGAAGGTTCAGGCACTCTGCCCACTTAGTTAAAAACGTGTATATTATCAAATAAAATGCTAATTACGTTAATGACTGTACTTCATACAGCTATTGCCATATCTTCTCAATCAATTAAGATGGATATACACCATTATAAAGCAGTTTCTAACAAAAAAGATAGATGGAGTAACATGAAAATGTCTTCAGTTTTTATTTCTATTCTTTACTCAGCAACGAAGAAGAGAATGTTTTGATTATCTGATATATATATATATATATATTATATTAAATCTAGAAGGCATTCACAGGTAGCACAGGGTCTTGTGCCTATATCTCTGCCTCTCACATGCAAAATAAAATCTGCCTAGAATTTATCTTTCCCCCTGAAGAATGGGTTCCAGGTTCTTGTTTTATGCCCAATGATACCTCAAAATAAGCTCGGGGTATCTGTGAGATTGGTACTAATTATCATTTCGAAGTAATTTTATGTAGAATTCATTTCCCAAACCATGGCTTCTTTCTCCATCCCAAATAGTCCATCATACGTAATTTAGAGTTAAATAGCACACCAACTCTGAATAAAACGAAGATAAAGTTTGCTCTCCTGAGAAGAGGAGTTAAGAGGTCTCCTCTGCTATTGATTGCTTCTAAAATATTAAGGAACCTTTTCTACCCTAAACACATAGCTGGAACAAAGTTAGGCAAAGGGTAGAATCATCTTTCCTTATAAAGATGATTACAGTTTCAAAGTTGCCACAGCAACTGAGGGGAAAACCTGAAATATCAACTAAAGATGCGACTTCTATGACTTTTTTCCTCGGGCTTCACAGCTTCTACTCTTTTGCGAAAAAACCAACCAAACAAAAACAAAACAAAACAAAACAAACCCCCACACAACTACCATAGTGCTCAAGAAGGGAAATCATGGGAGAAATACAATGAAATCATTTTTCTTATTTTTCTACATACAAGAAAAGAAATTATTTAATGCAATGCAACCAGACCAACTAGGGCTATAAAAATGCAGGAATTACCTTGATCAGTACTCTGGCATTAAAAGTGAGGATAGTGGGATAGACTTACAATTACTCACCAATAACAGGCAAGGAAATGTTGACAGCATCAAAACTAGGCTGTAATTTATCTCAAAGTTGATTTTGATAGAAGAAACAAACAAATTCATACTCTTAATAATCTGCCTCCTGATATATCATTTGGATTGGGAAGGAAATTTTGCATTAATTGCATTTAGTGGCTATTGCTTAGAAAAATATCGGTTCACATATATGTTCCAATACATAATTAATGAGGACAAATATATGCATATTCATATACATATGTAATTAGGTGACTAATAATACTATGGATATTATGTGCTTTTAGGAACTAAAATACTTGGCAATGAAATTAGCGTTCTGCTATATTTAAATATCTTAAAATATTTAAATCAGCACTTAGAAAATATCATCTAAAAATAAAAATGTCAAGTGTAAATTGCTTAACTATAAAATTTTGTGTTAATGTCTTCCTTACATGCCTTATGCTGAAAAAAATTAAAATAGATGTAGCACAATGGTTCATTTTTCATTTTTAGGATTGTTTTCATCTTCACTTAAGCTTTAGCACAAATTTATCCTTCAAAAGAGCCACAGTAGGTCAGGGTATGATGACATTATAAATCCAAATAACAACATGAACACAAAGAAGGAACAAATATCTCAACACTTAATAACTTTTCACAGCAAAAGTGAAAATATTCACAGTTTCTAAATTATAAAGTCATTAGTAAGTTGTCCTTAAAAGAAGTTTCCATTTTCTAATAGACTATGTCTTGAGGAAGCACTGTGCAGAAGAATGTACCTGGTAAATGGCAGCAGGAAACTGTGCTGTTATGATTTGGTCAAGGTGACAACTTTCCTTATAGTTCTTCTAGAAGGCTTATTTATATTTTTTCATACTTTAATGATGTGTGGATGTGTTTATATATGTCTGTGTCTGTCGTCTATGATCATGAGTATAGAAGTGCAAATGCCATTGCAGGCAGATGGCAGATTGACAATAGTATCAGATGCTGGTACCCAACTTCCACCTTGTCTGACGCAGGTCTTTTCCTTGTTGTTGACCATTACGAACACCAGGCTAGTTGGAGTCAAGGTTCACAAGATTCCTGACTCTCTCTCCTATCTCACCTTAGAAGTTCTGGGGTTATGGATTTTTGACAGAAGCACTGGGCTTTTGGTTTCTTTCCCAGTTTCATCTTTACCTGGATTCTGGGGATTAAAGTAAAGTTCTCATGCCTGTGTTCATATTCTGTAACCACTTACTCATCTCCCAGTTCCACACTTGGTTTTTTAAATAACTGTTATTATCACAAGTCACACCACAACTCAAAAGCCCTTTTCTGTAAGACTCCACTTTCCATAGTTTCCCAACCTGACATGAATACATGCCAAGATAGTATCATAGTGTAGATATTTTGTTAACACAGACCAACCCAGCAAAAATCAAGCTTACCTAAACGAATATTTGTTGAGTCCTTGTATGATGAATTCTTTGAAATGCCTTTCTGTAGATGGTGTTAACCTCATGGTTCTTAGGGACTGTTTATTGAGTTAATTAATGATGCATGTGCACGTTTTAGTTATACATGTCGTAGAAATAGCTAACTGGCATTAGCTTAGACCTATATGTGGTGAATATAGATGAAATAAATAATATGTCCATCAATGGATTAAACTTATCTGGAGAAGAAATTAAAATGGATATGAGAAGTGAAAAAAAATCTCTTCAGAGAAGATCAGTTTCATCAAGTGTGGAAAATAATTTTCAATCAAAAGTACTGTAGTGTACCTATAAGAAAAAATACAGAAAAAAGTGGCAATTAACTTCAGTCTAATAGTATGTTCAAGGTTGTAAACTTAGGCTTTAGTAAATTGGGAGCATGGGGACCTTGGGGGAGGGTGGGGGGGAGAGGGAGGGAGGGCAGCACAGAAAAATGTAGAGCTCAATAAAAGTCAACAAATTTAAAAAAAAGGGGGGGGAAGATGCTACTTGATTTTTCCAAACATTCTGTTGATTGGGGATTTGGAAGTAAATGCAAAGTTTGATTATCTCAAGTCAACAAAAATTTATTAAAACATGAAAATAGAGTAAATCACTGGAAATCCACAATCTTGTTGTACATGTGTCTGTCTGTGTGTATAAAATTAACAAAATTATTACAGAAGAAATCATGAAATTGTGAAGGGTATCGAAGAAGTTGGAGTAGGAGAAAGTGATGGAAATGATTTAAATACCGTGCTGGTAGAAATTCTCAAAAAATTAAAAACATTAAAAAGAGGTAGATCAACTGAAGAAAAACAACATTGTTAAATTATAAGCTAGTACAAAATAAATGTGCATTAATGACTGAAAAGGTAGATTCAAATTAATTTATATGTTTACAGTATGATGAGCAAGGGAGAACATAAATGTACTTCCTCAGTGTTAGCTGTACATCCTGGCTTCTTCCAAAGGGTACAGTCCCGATGGGTAGAAAAGAATGACATTGCAGAGGAGTGTTCTGACAGCATCTGCCTACACAAGAGATTGAGGCTGAAACCAACAGCCATAGATCGTATTCCTTGTATATTTACTTATTAAGATGTAATGAAAATAATATTTGCTTCTGTTATCTTTTTGTCCACATATATTCCTTCAATTTCATCACGTGAAAAACATCTTAAAAAATAAATGAGGAACATTCCATAAAACACACAGCCAATATAATTTAAAGCTGTCACATTGTTAAAACCAAGGAAAGTGTAACCTTTTATGTCCTAAAGAAATCAATAGAGACATGATGTCTAAATGGATTATGATATTCCCGGTGGAATATCATAATAGAAAAAGGATATGATATAAGAATGAAAGAAGACAAAGTGTACTGTATTATGGTAATACTAATGTATTAATATCTGCTTATTAATGATATAAAATATATCACAAGTGTACATACAATAATTAGATACAAGCTCCAGAATAAAGAACGAAGGGCATATGGTTATACAAAAACTATAATTCTCTCAGTTTATTACAAGATTTGAAGCTTTCTGTATGAGGATACCATAGGACCTACCCAAAGGAAAAATTCTGGAAATGAAACACGGTAACCCCTAAGTTATTTAGGAGGGGAGTCTATTATAGAATCTAAGTGCTGTATTTTGTATTTTGTTCCTACTACCTATCTGTTGGGGTATAAATTGTGCAAGGATAGCTGCATTGGGTACATGCAAGATTTTAGTCCTGACACACTACTGATTTTATATGTCCTGATTTGCTCAATTTTCTGAGATAACAGAATAGCACAGCAAGAATCTTCTATAAAACTCTGATTTTATACTCCAGATTTATTAGTAAACATTTAAAGGTGTAATAACTTTAATAGTATTATTTGAATACATTTGATACAAACTCTTTTAATTTCCTGTGTTATATTTCTTAAACAGATGTTTCCATGTTAAACAGTAATAGTATGAAGCATGGCCACAAAATATAAAACTTCATGTGATGTCTTCATAGAAAATGTTTGATTTAATAAAGACATAAAATGCATTTTACTGATATGTCAATTCGAATTAATAACAAGTAAATATAAAAGTTTCCATATATACACCTCAATTTGTGAATTCAAAAAGTAATACTGTTTGGCTAAATTTGACAATTTGGAAACAAAGAAGCAAACACCAACAATAGCCAAGAGCTGAGAAACAAGGTATCTATGATGTCTCCAGTCAGTAGTTGTAACTCCAACATATTTTCCTAATTACGTTTAATGAAATACAATCAATAATTGACACATTATTATCTTCAGTAATTTCACATGATTACATGTGTTTTTAAAAGAAAATGTATTTCAACACAGGGACATCTCTTTTATTATTGACATTCACATACAGCATAGCTCCATTTGTTGATTTAAAGGGATGAGGATAACATATGATGCTGTACTCTTCAGCAATAGGTTGCAATTTATGCATGACAATGACAAGGTTCTCTTCTCTGAGAATGGGTCTCTTAATCCTCGTGTGATCCTTTAATAAATAAGTAACAATGTTCAGACGGTTCATCTATACTTCAGATTTATAGATGTTTTGGTCTGTCTTAAAAACATCATTTTCGTTCATTGTTTATATGACTGTGTGCATTTCTATGACTGCATGCATTTCTAAGGAACTTTGCATCTATCCTTCGCCTGTCACCTGCCATTTATTTTCTTGAGTATGTCTTTCTCTCCACCAACTGCTCCACCCAGCATCATATTCATGCACATGCCTCTTTCTCACTGAGACAAATGGTATTGGTCTATTGATGAGATTTGAGACCCCCAATACAATTATTTCCTTAGTTTACTGCAATATTGTAATATTGTGGAAAAAAACCATTAGCACATGAGCTTCTGGGAACTTAGGGGAAAGAGAGAAAAATAGTTGGCTTATGAGCAGCTTTTCCCACATTTGTGTTGAGTCTTGTGAACTGTTAATAAAATATGGATATTGATTTTTGATTTTTTATTGATGCTGAGACCATGCAGCTCCCATTGTCCTATAGTTATTAATGTTTCCACATAACCAAAGATGACCTTGAAATTTGAATTCATTAGCCTTTTCCTCTACTTCTACATTGTGAAGATTATAGATGTGGACTATCATATCAGCTCAAAAGTACACACACACACACTGCAGACTCTAAAAGTACATGATGATGTATGTATATTTTATGTATATATATATCCTAGCAAAGGAAAGGAGGGATTTGGTGCAGGTGGACTGTTGTTACTGGCGGATCTTCCCCTTTTGTTGAACCTGGTGTCTGGGTCAGTGATTCACCTTGATCCTCTGTACCAAATCGCTAGACTCATATATTCAAATTAAACAGAACATTTCCTTCCTTGAAATGAATTGAAAGGGAAGAATGTATTCTGTAATTTTTAAGCAAGATGAATGATTTTCCCTGGCTTTGCGACTGACTAACTCCAACCTCCATAATCCACGCAGTGACAGACAATTCCCTCTGCTGTCCATTTTAAAGACAGCACCTCTGATCAGAGAGAAAACTGGCTTTGCTATTATTAATACACATTCTGCCTTTCAACTCAATCAATTTTCTAGACTAAATTTTTATTGATTATGAAGACCTGATAAAATGCAGCTTTTAATATGTTTGTTGCTTTTATAAATCTTAGCCTCCTGCTTAATGGCCTTGGCATGCAACTGGGATCTACTTATTGCATCAGCAAAACAACAGTCTAAAAATGAAATTCTAGTCAACTCTCTAGAATGCATGGCTTTATAGATTTTAGAAGTGGTAAGCTTGAATATGATGCCAAGTTTCTTTTAAATTAGGAAATTTTTTTATTGATTTTATTGAGCTCTACATTTTCTCTGCTTCCCTCTCTGCCTCTCCTCTCCCTCTTTTAACCGTCCCCAAGGTCTCCATGCTCCCAATTTACTCAGGAGATCTATGTATGTTATAAAGAGAAAGTACTTTGACACAGGGTAAGAACTACACTTACTTGTGGTTATAATGATGAATATTAAGTTTCTTGTTAGGCAATATGCTGGTATTGGAAAGTAATAGTTGTATATTCTCCTCCCAGATGCATGACTTCATTAGGCCTTGTTAATGTTTACTAGTTTTCAGTACCAGGATTGATATCCCTTTTGTTTAGCAGGTCTTAGGTCCAATTAGATAGGCAATGGCTACCGCCAAGATTGCGAGCATCACCACTGTACCTTTAGGACATCATGCTAGGATGGGTAATTGTGATTCGTAGGTATCACAAGCTGAGGAAGACTATTCATTGTTTCTCTTCCTAAAGAGCTTGCATTGAAGTTTCCAGTACTATGAAAGATCTTACGTTGAGGAGGCTTACCTGTAAGTTGCAACTCAAATCTTCTAACTCAAGTCTGAAGTCCAATTGCATGTTGTTTTCAGCATTAGGAGCTTACCCGCAACCTTTAGCAGCAATCCAAGGGAAACAATAGTCAATATTGGAAGTCTCTAGGGTTCAACAGCTCGAAAAGTGGTTTCACAAACCTGATATTGGAATTTTTTTTTTTTATTTTTAGTCTATGGTTCTTGGGGGTAGACCTATCAGTCCAATTATCAAGTATCGTAACTTTATTTAAGTTACATATGTGTGTGTTATATAGGTGATTATATGTAAATAAAAATATGATCCATTGTAGCTTTTAAATAACAAATAGTATTTTCCCTTCTTCCCCTCTCTCTTGTATTGACCTCCCTCACCCCTCCTCAGTTACAACCCTAACAGTTATTTTTTTAATCTCCTTCCTCCTTTATATATCCTCCATCATAGATTTACTTTATCGACCATACACCTCTCCCAAGGTGCTATTTTACTTTTCTGGTTTCTGTACTCCAGGTTTGGTAATAACATTGGAGGACTGGACCTGGGATTCTCAAAGGAGAGATGATATAGAACTCTCTTGTTTCTGAGTCTGGGTAACCTCATTCACTATAATATTTTCGCCTTCTGTTCATTTACCTGCGTATTTCACGTTTTTTAGCTGAGCAGTATCACACAGTATATATGTGCCATGATTTCATTATCCGTTCAGCAGCCAAAGGACATTTAGGTCTGTTCCGTTCCAAGCTATCAGGACAACCAAGAACATTGCTGAGCAAGTATCTTCGGCCATATGCCAAAGGGTGGTAGAGCCAGGTCTTATGGCAGGTTTATTTTTAGGTTTATGAGAATTCTTCATACCGATTGCCAGAGTGACTGTAGCATTTTGTCATGCTACAAACAGTGAATGTGTATTCTCTCTCCTCATAACCCCTCCATCATTTTGTTTTTCTTTGTTGATATTTGCCTTTTTGCCTAAAGTAAGGAGAAATCCCAAAGTTGTTTGAATTTGCATTTCCCTAATTGTTGTGAATGTTGAAACATCTTTTTTGAAATATTTCTTAGACATTTTTGTTTCTTCTTTTGAAAACTTTCTGTTCAGTCTAATAACCCATTTTCTAACTGTGTGCTTTTTTTACTTCTTTTTTTAAGTCTTTTATATATTCTAGATATTAAACCTTTGTCAGGATCTCTAGTTGAGAGAGATACTTTCTCATTGGGACTTTCGCTTTTCTTCATTGATTGTTTCCTTAATTATAAAGAAGCTTCAGTTGTATCAAGTTCACTTGTGAATTGCTGACCTTAATTCCTGGACAAATGGAGTCCATATCAGAAAGTCTTTTCCTACACCTAAGTCTTGTAGGGTACTGCCATTGTAATACCTGTAGTACTTCTTGTAATACTTTGTTTTAGATTTTACATTGAAATTTTTGATATGTTTGGGGTTAGTTTTTCTGCAAGTTTATAGATATATCTCTAATTTCTACATTTCATATTTTCTGGTACTATTTGCTGAAGCTATTTTATTTTCTCCAGTCTTGGCATCTTAGTCAAATATCAGTCGGCTATAGTTATATGTACTAATGTTTGGGTCCTTGATATTGTTCCATTTATCAATTTTTGTACCGGTACCATACTGCTTTTATTACTATAACTCGGTAACATATCTTAAAATCTGGAATGGTAATTACTCCAACATTGTTCTTTTCTCTCAGTATTGTTTTGGCTATTTGGGGTCTGTTGTAGTTCCGTATGAATTTTCAATTTGGTTTTCCTACTTCTGTGAAGTATGAGATGAAGATTTTGATTAGGATTGAATGTGCATTGAATGTGTAGGTAGCTTTTGGCAGAACTGTCATTTTCAAAATATCAACTCTACTAGTCTATGAGCATGGAGGTTACTTTCATTTCTCAGCGTTCTCCTCAATTTATTCCCGAAGTGATTCAAAGCTCTTGTTGCAATGTTAATTGGTTGAGCTCATCCCTGAACATTCACCTTCTTTGAGTCTGCTGTGAATGCATGGTTAACACTAATCTTCGTTAACTGTTCTGATTGAATCTGATTAAAAAAAAAATAAAAACAAAACTATTAAACGGGGCTACCGTACCAAACTCTTGCCGTGTGCTCTTTAGCAGATAAATTTCTCTTGGTTTCAGTTTTGTCACGTGTGACTCTGGGGACAGTGGTGCTTCGGTTTTGTCACATGTGGTTTGTGATAGATGGAGGGAGTGTAAGCAAGAGCTCTTCCACAAACACCTGTGTCACAAGCAGGGTAGGCTGAATTAGGTGTCCAAACATTAACGATTAAATGAAATTTTGCATTCTCTATAGAAAAATGAGAATCTGTATGTGAAGATAGAAGGAAGTTAAAAGATAAAGAGTTCGTTTTCAGGGAAATTGTCTCTTTAAAAAAAAAATCACAGGAGCCGGGCGGTGGTGGCGCACGCCTTTAATCCCAGCACTCGGGAGGCAGAGGCAGGCGGATCTCTGGGAGTTCGAGGCCAGCCTGGTCTACAAGAGCTAGTTCCAGGACAGGCTCCAAAGCTACAGAGAAACCCTGTCTCGAAAAACAAAACAAAACAAAACAAAACAAAAATCACAGGTTTATAGGCGTTGTTAAAATGACTGTTTGAAAATCAGGCCAGATTATTTATCTACTTATTTTACATCCCAACCACAGTTTCTCTGAGCCTCCCTCCTCTCTTCGCATTCCCTTACCCCTGCCCTCCACCATCCCTCTCAATTCAGTCCTCCTCCTTTTCTCTTCAGAAGAAGGCAGGCCTCCCAGGGGTATCAGCAAAGCATGGAATATCAAGTTGTAGCAAGCACCTCCTCTCGTATTAAGGCTGAGCAAGGCAATCCAGTATGAAGACCAGGTTCCTACCAGTCAAAGCATCAGGGACAGTCCCTGCTCCTACTGTGCAGAGTCCCGCAAGTGGACCAGCTACACAACTGTCACATATATGTAGAAGGCCTAGGTCAGTCCCATGCATGCTCCCTGGTTGCCGGTTCAGAATCTGTGCGTTGCTATGAGCCAAGTTAGTTGTTCCTGTGTTTTCTTGTGGTGTTCTTGAGCCCTCTGGTGCTTACAACCCTTCTTCCCTCTCTTCATCAGGACTAGTTTTCAAAACAAAGGGATATAAGCTCACCAGAAGCCATTAGCGGTCAGCAGATAGCTCTCCTAACTGTGCCTCAAACCAAAAGAGAATTGACTTTACTATCAAATTTTCATATCAAAACTTAGAATTTTGTGAGTGGACATTATGATTACTGCCAAAATTGGAAGAGTGCTATTTTTTTTTTAAGTTCAAAAAGTAAACATTACAATTTAAAACTGCACTTTGGTATGGTCATAACTTCAGAAAAAATTTAATTGTCTTTCTATAGTGAGAAATATGCTAAGCTATGTTATAAAGCTTATTTTTTTTAAAGAGGCATGGAAATGCCAGTATAAGGAATACTTGGGGTTTGACACAGCCAAATAGTAATTACAGAAACTTGGGGAGTAGAGTAAGGGCAGTAATACTAGAGAGAAACAACAACAACAATAACAACGAAAAGTTCTGTTCTAACAGTTTCAAATTTAGCCTGAAGAGAGCAGAGTGCTAACGAGGTCACCTGGAGAGCAGAAGACATGAGCAGCATCAGGTGACCAGGGGAGGTCATGGGAGAGCAGAAGGCATGGGCAGAGCATCAGGTTACAGAGCATCCTGAACCACAGCAAGCCCAGAGAAACCTGAACCACAGCAAGACAGTAAGGATGTTTAGCAGTCCTGGGAGCTTAAAACAAAAAGAGGAATTGGATACCAGAAACATTTTGTGATGTGGTAATGAGATCTGCTTGCTGGTGGATTCGTGCCCTGAGGAATACACTCAAGTCCTGTCATCTGAAACATGCTGCATTAGAGAAAAGGAAATCTGCCTGGACAGACGCTTAGAACATCTCAGGGTTTATAGATTGGTTAATTTCTTCCCACTTCTGCCTGATGATCCATTAGCTTAAGAAACCACCTAGTTAGAGGTAGGGTACTAATTGCTTGCATAGAATGGGGTTGTCTCTTAAGACCTGATGACTCTACTTTTTTTTTCCTTCTCTAAATCCCGTTAGTTGTGAATTCCCTCAGGTAATCAGATCGCCTAGCTGGGGGCCTTGCACTGCCTGCATAAAGCGTTTGTGTAAGGGGTTCCTTTGCAACAGAGCATTCTAGAGAATGGAGGAAAAGGCAGAAAATTGACACCCCTGGCTACATCCCATTGTTGATTTGATCTTTCCTCTCCTCCGTGGTATGCTCTTTGTGTTTGCTCTCAGGGGATGTTTGTCGCTCACCACAGTAAAGCACATCATTTTTCTGGGAATGCAGATTTGTACAGTATCATATGAGGAAAACCAACATTGTTTGAAAATAGCTGAATGTTTTCCCCAGGGGAAAGACATGGAAGAGCACACCAGCGGAATACCAGCAAACTGTACCTCCCAGCTTTCATTCTGATGAATGATGCTAATTAGCCTTGGGGCTTTTACAGGTGTACAACCCTTAACTTCACTATGTTATCATTTCATAGTGGTTTCTGCTGATATAGTCACATGCTTGTAAAAGTGGTGCTCAACAATGATTTGGGTGCACTAGATACAGACATTCATTAATCCAGTTCTTTAGTCCTATAACACCTCCCATTCTTGCTTGTCTTTCTGCAAAGATTCCAATGAAGCAGAGGGACTTTCCTCTTAGATGATTAAAACTAGGAAACATGAACTAGTTGCCTTTTAGGTTAGATGCCATGGTTTTGGAGTGGGCCACCTTCACTGAACAACTGAAGAAAAGAGATATTCGAAAAAGTGCATATACATAGCCTACTCATTCTGGTGTATTACTGGAAATGTCATATACTGAAACTGTAAAATTTTCTAGACTTGTCAAAATATTCCATGTAGTCCCTGTAGTAAGTTAATCTCTAAAGGTGGTATGATGGATAATTTTATGTCAGCTTGAAACAAGTTAAAGAGGAAATCTCAACTGAGAAAATTTCCCCACCAAATAGTCCTTTGGGCAAGCCTGAGAGATAGTTTTAAATGATTATTGATATCCATCCCTTCCATATTGACCTGGGCTGCTAAAGGAAATTAGACTCTGTAGGCCATGGGAAACAAGCCAGTAAACGGAACTACTCCATGGCCTTTGCATTTGCCTTCAGGTTCCTGCCTAGAGTTCCTATCCTGAATTCATTTGAAGATGGACTATGATATGGAGCTGTAAGCTTCAAATAATTTCTTTCCTTTCCAAATCGCTTTTGGTCTTAGTGTTTCTATCTCAGCAAATGAAATCCTTTCTAATACAGATGGAATATAAAACATCTCTGATATTGTCAACCTATTCTTGATGTTGAAAGAGCTGTACCGGACCTCACAGTTCCCTCAATGCTGCCATCCTCCTCTTCACGAGTTGGATAACAGAACAGAATAGTCTGGGTTAACCACCCGGCACTCTACACACAGGGACTGGTCCAGAGTTTAGCCAGGATCATGGAGAGGTAATGGGTCAGGGTCCCTTTATGTTTGTGCTTTTGCAACTCACACTCAGATAGATAATATTCACTGTGAGCAACATTAGGTAAAGCCACACACAAGGATTCCAACTGACCTATGGATTCCAACATGGGTATTTGTTTGTATGATAGTACAGAAATATTGCCTGCTAACTTTTTTTAAAAATCAAATAGTTAAGATATGTAAAAAGAGTAAATGTAAACTATACTTCATTTTCTTTTCTAAGGACATTACTTGGGAATTTTGCTTTCAGAAATAAACATAGATAGATAGATAGATAGATAGATAGATAGATAGATAGATAGATAGATAAATAGATAGATAGATAGATATCAGCATTCCATTATAAACAGAGTCAATGATTCTACCTCTTGAATCATATTTAAGGCTGCAGTTTTCTAATGATACCTTGTATACTCAAATATTCTCACTCAATGTAAATTAAAATGATTGTCATATTTATCCCATAGTAGCCTTTGAAAGTGAGCACAGGCATTATTACTTTTAACCATACCTTAGCACATTCTTGGGGTGATACAGAAGAAATGGTGACAGAACACCATCTATGAAATTATCCGAGCCAAGCGCATTTGTCACACACATACAAGATTAGGAACCATTTGCTAACACAAAGTGTAGTTTCTCCTTAAGTCCTGCTACATCTGCTTTTCAAATGAGTCACAGAACAGAAACCTTCAGCAGCCTTGACAACACACACCCTCTTCCTCTCACATGGCTGAGTACTATGATGACGAGTAGAAAAGACGGGTGACAAGGTATGCACCCAGTCTGAGATCAGCATGTCCCCTCCAAAGTTTTGTTCATTTAAATGCATTTATCTGGGAAGAGACTTAGCTTTCAAAACCAAACTGCTTCCCTACATTCCAATTTCACCTTTTGCTTCTCATAGTAAAAAAGATTAAGTTTACTTTACTTCTACAAAAACTGTCGAGACCAAGACTGTGAGGACTATCAAATTCTCCCCACAGACTGGGCCTTTGATGGCTGCTCTGAAACTTTTCTTCAAATCCCAAAAAGCAGTACTGCTTCCCTGCCAGCTCCCTTGTTGGCACACCAATGGTGGCTTGTTTTAACACTGCACTTGTCTCTTAATAGTTACATTCCAAGAGTTTCTCTCTGAACCATTGTCAAAATAGCACAGAACCATAGGCCACAGATTATGCAAAGTTCTTCACAAATTCAACAGATTTGACTCGTTTCAAAATTCTTTATTTTCTAACATTTGCTAAGCATCAAACTATGTTATTCTAAGAAATGTAATCCACTTATCCTGCTTCCTTAAGGTCTCCATGTGACTCTAGCTTCAAATGCCTTATGAAGTGGCATTTATTATTTAAGTAGGCTTCACCACTTACATGGTAATTCTTGGTATAGGAGTACACAGAGGTCACAAGCAAAGTGCTTTCTAAGACAGTATAAAAGGCTCCAGAACACACAGAAAGAATTTGAAGTGATTAAAACTTTCTCTTCAGTAATGAGACCTGGTGAGGTTATTGGGCTGAGATCGTCTTAGAGAGTCCCTTCAAGGACAAATTGGGTAAACTATTGTTCTGTTAGGAAAGGGCTCAGTACTTAGTTTCAAAGAATGTTAAAAAGATTTACTATGAAAAGCCTGGGGAGAAAAGACATTGATAATCTTTTGCTTTCCACACTGATTGTTCCTTCAAGTTCTAGCTAGAGTTTTGGTATTGTTAGCTAACAACTGATCCAAAGACAAAAAAAAAAAAAAAATGTCTGGAATAGAGATACTTGGTTATCTTTTCTTGTTTTTGTTTTTGAGACACAAGACAGGGTTTCTCTGTAGGTTTGGAGCCTGTCCTGGAACTAGCTCTTGTAGACCAGGTTGGTCTTGAACTCTCAGAGATCTGCCTGCCTCTGCCTCCCGAATCCTGGGATTAAAAGCATGTGCCACCACTTCTTGCTTTTTATGTGGATTTTTTATCCATATATATTGTCAATTGACATGTTTGAGTCAACTTTAGACACCATGATCATGTGCATACCACTAATTAATTTGTCCCACATCATAGATAACCTGGTAGCTATTATTGTTTTTGCTCCTCTCTAGTAAATTTCTAAATTTTATATTCTTATTTCCTATTTTCTAGTAAATTTCTAAATATTATATTCTTATTTCCTTGTGCTGTCAGAGATTTTGTTTATGATTAACAAATGAGGGGCAACCTTGTGATGTCAACAGCTCAGAATGCTTGGGTGCTGGGAGGGTATATAGGTTTTTATCCCATTGTTAAATGAATGAGTCTTCTGTATCCCTTTCACCTGGTTCTGCCTTCTTACTTCTCTTTCCAAGGAAGATGTTAGGGCTCAGTTACATCGAACTCCTGTAGTAAGGAAAAGAAAATAATCAGGAGGGAACTTTAAGCTTTTATTCTTCTGATTTTTGAACCTTTGGAATTTGCATAGAAAATTTCTCTTTCCGACTCAATTCTAAGTATTGAATTCTAAGTATTCTTAGTACAACTGATTTAAATTTTATTTTCTAAGAGAAAGAATTTTGATAGCTTCAGTTTTCTTCAAACTACTTTTCTTTGTCCGTTGGTTCCATTACAGGTTCCAATAAATTCCCAAAGTTCGTAATCACACCTGGAATGAAAAGGAACACAGCTTTCACATGACTTCTCAACCATAAAGACTTGAGTCCACATCCCAAATTCACTTAATTATGGGAGGGTATAGTAGCCCACTTATAACTCAAGCACTCACTTAAAAGGCAGACTCAGGGAATCCTTGGGACAAGCTGCCTACCCAGACTACCTAACAAATTGGCTAGTTCTTTGTTCAAGTTAGAGACACTGGTTCTATGAATAATGTATATCGAGGAAGACACCCAATATTAACATGAGTCTCTAAGTGTGAATATTCACATGAACATCCCACCCATGTGAGCCCACACACATGAAAGCACATGAACTTGAATACCACACACACATGCATACACAAATAATTATTACCACAAGCATTTACCAGCATCAAGATTGAGAATTTGCTTGCACTTTAAGTTCGTTGTATAAGGTAATCCAAGAAGATAAAAGGTTTACTGGTGTCAGTTCTAAGAGAAATGTAATAATTTTAGAATAGAGTTGATGAGCCATTCTTTATCCCTTAATTTCCAGGAAAGCACATCAATTTTAACACAAGTCAGTGTCAATGAAAACTGTAAAGTAAGAAAAGGTGGACCTCAATATGTGAGGATTCTTCAAGGCATAAAAGAGATTAGTGTGTGATGAGGTGTCCTGACCCGCCATAGAAGGTGAAAGGGGAGGCTCCAGCAGGCTCGTGGGAAATGAGTTTGGCTCCAGATGAGCTGAGACAGAGCAGGCTAATGGAGCAGAGGGCATGAGTATCAGCATCATCACTGTTCTCGGAGCTCAGTTCCTTCATCACAACAGAAAGAACATGAGAAAACAAGGAAATATTCCTCTGTCCTTTCACTTTTTCTCCTACTCTTTTTTTTTTTTTCTCCCATTTTTCAAACAGGTTGCAAATTCATCTGTAAGGTAATTTCCCTAAACTGTGTTTGGAATGGGTATGAGAATCTCAGCATATTAAAGAGGAAGGAATCTCTGCATGTTTGGGCAATGCAAAAACTGTAAAGTAAGAGGGAAGGCAGATGAAGCAGCTCATGCTTGCCTTTTTATTACAGTCAAGAGCTATGTTCATGTCCTGCCTTTGTTAGACACTCTGTAGATATCTGTGTCCCAAGTAAATATTGTCTCATCCCTTCTAGAGAATGTGCAGTCTAACATGAGATTCAAATAATCAAATTTACAGTAGAAAAATGTACTCATTAGGATGACGATAAGAAGAAAAGATAATGTCTTCATGAACAAATCAAAAACTGCCATAGAAAAAATATATGGTAGTAGCTGGGATATGATTAAGTTGGTAGAGTGATTTCCCTGTGTGTTGGAAGCCTGAATTCCATCCTTCACACTGCATAAACCAAGCATGTTGTCATACAACTGTAACCATAGTGCTTTGGAATAGGAGGCAGGAGGACCATTCTTCATTGCCACTGCAGATATTAACATCTCTGGCCACTGAGGATCCCTGCAACCTTTGTCAAAATGCAGTTAGATGTTAAAACTACACAGATAATATATGACTCTCCTTAGTGCTAAATATTGACCCTCACCAACATCAGCCCACGTACTGCCCTTGCAAGAGGGTTGTTCAGCTACCAGTAACCAAGAAAGGTGGTTCACAACTGGCTGTGACTTCAGCTTCAAACGATGAGACACCTCTATGCTTTGGAGTCACATATACCTATGATTGCATAACTAGGCACACACAAAATAATTAAAAACAATAATAATAGTAATAAAATCTTTAAAAAAAAGGTGAAGTAATTAATTTGTAATGTGTAAGTAAAGTGTATATAGGATGAGTAGACATATTTACTGGATAAGTAAGGAGGCTTTGTGACTTAACAGCACTCACAAGAAACCATTAGGCTGGGGGGCAACATTTCCTAGTCATCAGCATTTAGAACAGCGAAAGTTCTGGGCATGTGATCGTCACGAAAGATCAAGAGGAGTAAGATATTTAATTCAGTAGACATCTTAGTCGTTTAAAACTATTTCAAATGGGACACTCAACATTCATTCTTATCTGTGCAAAAGGACAAATAAAAGACAGAAATCAGACTTAATAATAAGTTATCGCTCCTGAGCCCCATTATTTGAGCAGGGTAATTTACTCTTGGAGCTTAAAAGCAGAATTGACTACCTGGAACTGAGATTCTAAATTGTTTTTTATGCTATTTTTTTCTGTCTCGCATTTTACAAATTAATGTGGTTTTTTTGGGTGGGGGGAGGAAATTAAACATAATTGATGTTAGAAATCCAAGGAGTAGAAAGAAAAGCTTCGCTTTTTCCTACTTCCTTTGTTCTTCCTAACTTCAATAAGGGACCAAGCTGTACCTGTGTTCAGTGTACTGAATGAGAAGACACAAATCTATAGAAGCAGCAGAGGAGATGTAGGTAGATATCATCCTACATGCCATATATACACTCACAGTGGTGACCTGGGTAAAAATCAGTCCTCCCTGATACAGGACTGAGAAGCCTTGTGAGAAGAAAAGCAATCTGATGTACATACAGAAGGACTCAGATGCACACAGATGGAGAAGAGAAAAGGGCTCAGTACTATGCCAAGGTGGCTGGTGAATAGAGTGCTGTGGGAAAATGCTCTTGTACACTGTCAAGATTTGTTATTCATATTAGTTTAATAAAATGCTGATTGGCCAGGAGCCAGGGAGGAAATATCGGTGGGGCAACCAGACTAGGAGAATTCTTGGAAGCCAGTCAAATGCAGAGGAAGCAAGATGAGTATGCCTCATTGAGAAAAGGTACCAAGCCATGTGGCTAATATAGACAAGAATTATGGGTTAAATTAAGTTGTAAGAGCTACTTAATAAGAAGCCCGAGCTAATAGGCCAAACAGTTTATAATTAATATAATCCTCTGTGCTTCTTTGGGACTGAATGACTGCAGGACTAAGCAGGAAACTTCTGTCTACAATAGAGCTCAGCACCCTGACCTCCCTATCTTAATTTGGATGATTATCTTTGTCAAAAAGAAGCATGATCGAGAATAAAAGAATTCAAAGGGAGAATAACTATAAAACAGTAAATCACAGTTAAGCATTGCTCAGCAGGCATGGAAAGAAGAGTCCAAAAGTAAATTGAAATTCTCAACGGCCAGTGGCACAACACAGTGTTTCTGCAAAGTAAACAAGGAAATTCAGAATGCACTCGGCTTCTCATACACTATGGTCACCCTGCCAACTGTCATCTGTACACTTACCAGAAGAATGCCTGTTCTTCCTTCTTTACCCCCTCTCCCTCTGAATTGTGTCTTCTCAGCAGCTAAATTCCAGCGATTTTTCTGCTTCAGCCTCCATAGTTGCTGAGATCATAGGTGTTTGGTACATTTAAACCTGGCTTGCATACACACTTGGCATTACAATATACCTGGGAAATTAAACTGATAGGCATAAGTCAATCATTAAAACTTCACCAAAAAGTATTATGCTATAGGCACGTAATTCAGTCCTAGCCCATTTGATACAAAGAGAAATTATCTTACCCTTGTGTAAAATGTTTTTGTACAACACAACAAGAGGAAAGGGGAAAGCCTCCATTTTCCCAGGGCACATTTTTCCTTTTTTTCAAGACCTATAGTGATATATGTGTGTGTATGTGTGTGTATACATATACATATATATGTTCATATGTGTATACACACATACTAGTGAAAAGATATAGCAGCCATTTTATATCTAAACTGTGAAATATGTCAAACTGGAAGGGAAGGGCAAATGAAGGGACAACAACAGCAACAACAAAAAGAACAAAATAATGTCTTAGTGATTTTCCTATTGCTCTTATAAGACACTGCTGTAGGAAGTCTTACATCCAGTGGTTACCTGCCCATTGGGGTGTGGCCTCTTATACTATATAAGCCAATGTAGAGTATGCATCCTCTCTCTTTTCCAGCCTCTCTGTTCTCGTTGTGGATTTCAGTTTCCGATCTCCATTCAAGCAGAGGCTTCTGATTTGTGAGTCTACCCATAAGTAAATAACTATTTCTCAATTCTGAGCTAGTGTGGGATTTCTTTTAAGCATCCTTCTTTAAGACACCATGACCAAAGGAACTTATAGAAAAAAAGAGTTTATTTGGTTATTATAGGTTTAGAGAATTAGAGGTCATGACCATCATGTCCAAAGTATAGCTGCAGTTAGGTGGGTACAATGCTGGAGGGTAGCTGAAAGCTTACATCTTGAGACACAACTCCGGACAAAGAGAACACTGGGATTGACAGGAGTCTTATGAAACCTCAAAGTCCACCCACAATGACACACCTCCCTCAACAAGACTACATCCCCTAGCTCTTCCCAAAAAGTTCCAGCAAATGGGAACCAGGTATTGAAATATATGAGCTCATGGGAACTCTTTGCCTATGAACTACGGGACATGCTACATGGATAGGAAAATGTCAAGATGAAATCTATGCCTTTATTTGCTAATCAAAGAACATTTGAGAACTGAGTTTTGTAGAGTAGCTTAAAAACTGTGCTTGGGTCTGGGCATGGTGGCACTCACTTTTAACCTCAGCACTCATGAAGCAAAGGCAAGTTCTTCTCTGTGAGTCTGAGGTCACATTAGACAAAAGAGTGAGTTCCAAACCAAGCACTGACTATTTAATGATACTTTATATGTATAGCTAAAATAAAATAAGAATAAATTGGGCTCTAAATAATAGTACTGGATTTCTACACTAATTGAATTAATTGACTTTCAGACTTCTAGATATATTAATTAATTCAAAAACTTGGTTTGTTCTGTCACCATGAGCCAAATATTCTGCAATTTCCATTCTAAAAATTAAAATGTATATCCAGTAGTAGTAGTAGTAGTATATTAGCCTCATATGGCTTCATAGCCTTCATGAATAATTGATGTTTCAGAAAGCAAGGCCAAAGGTAGAAAGAGATATTATGACAGATATTAGAGGAAGGAGATAGACTTTTAAAAGAAGCTATGATGACATACATCCTCTAGACTTTTATTTTGATATGGATTTTTAAAAGGGAGATTTGAAAGTATGAACAATAAACTGTGTATGTACATGTATTTATTTGTTTGTGTGTTATAATTCATTATCTCACAGTTAAAGTCTAGCAACACAGAGGCTAAGAATTGAATGGATGAAATCATGGTTAGCTATTAGAGTAGCAATATAAGTAGACTATTATTAAGCTGTCAAAATAATAGCATATGAAAGAACTTAATATGTCAGCTGCATAATAACTGTTCATTAAAATTCTGTTAAATTTAGTTCATAACTTCAGCATCCATGTTTCTTAGTGAAAGTAATCCTAAGTAGTGTGTACCATGCCCCTCAAAAGAGACTAAACTTAATTATGCTTCAGGTGGGAGTGGTATTGTAATTTGTTTATCATACACTAACTCTTACTGAATGGCAGAATTGGAAACATGTACTCCAGCGTGCAATACCTATTTGGGAATTTAGTAAATCTGGCATTGAGAGATGGTCTCAGAAAGGAAGGAGATACATAAAGGGCTTCTTCTTGAGCTCTCACTGAAGTGGACTGCTGCCACAAAAACAGTTGAAAAAGTTCTGGTCCCTCTGCAAAAGACATCACATTTACACCAATTCAAGTAGCCAGAGAAGCATTGGCTAGAGAGTGCTGCAAAGCAAGGGGAGGGGGATTTAATTTTTTCATCTCTTCAGTTTCAAGAAGAAAGGAACTTGAAAGACAGAGGTACACACAAAACGGTCAGCATCTGCTAACAAATACCTTTTAGCTATTTCCTTCTTGTACACTTCTGGTGTTTTATCTCAACTTTCTGGAAATAAGAGATATAGTTGACTGGAGTCATATTGCATGGGAACGAATGAGTATTGGGTCCTTTTTTTTTTTTTTAATAAATGTGCCACACTTCCATCTGCTCTCCGTCTGCAGATCACAACTGCCTAATGCTAAGACTGATCCTCTTTAGTATCCGAAAGACACAGTCCCTGCTTTTCTGATGTCGCAAGTTTCATTTCTGTTGCTATGATAAAACAACCTGATCAAAAACAAATTATTTGAGAAAGGGTTGTTCATCTTACAATTCTGGGTTATAGTTCATCATTTTAGGCAAGTTGGGGCAGTAATCAAGCAGTTAGTCCTGTCCCATAGCCAAGAGTAAAGAGAGAATAATTGCATCCTTGCCTGCCACCTTGCTTACATGTAGTTTTTTTCTGTTCTTTACAGTTCATCAGCCCTTACACAGGGAATAGTACTGCCCATGGAGGAACAGGTCTTCTAAGCCAACAATCAAAACAGTACCCCATAGATATGTCCACAGGCCAACCTGTTCTAAATAATTCATCACTAGTACTCTGTTTCCAGGTGATTCCAGACTATAGATTTAACAGTTTTAATTAACCATCACAACTACCTTTTAATTCCTCTTTGGTTTGCTTCCATGAAAGGAAAGCGTCTTTTTCAGAACCTTGTGTATCTAATACTCCCTTTTGGTTGCCATAGAGTTTTTCTTAGTCCTTATCATCTCAGGCCCTTTCAGTGTTAAATTATGTTGTTCCATAGCTTCCTCCTTCCTCTCCAACTCTCTGTTCTATTCTGTTTTATTCTATTCTATTCATCTATTTTGTTGATTTATCAGTACCAGAAAAATGAAAAACTTACTGATAGCAGAGCACCAATAGAAAAAATGCATACTTAAATTCAAATATCTACACATTAACTCATGGCAGTTATCAAATGTAATTGTATGATAGCTATGTGCCCTACTAAGAGAGGAGAAATTGGGTGACAGAAGACATCTCAGAAACTCTCTCCAACCATCTCTGAAGTCGGAAATATTAATTCAAATAACTAATCTTTCCCCATAACCTGATCTATGAAAATAGTCTAAGCTAAAATTTCAGAGAGCAAAATGCAGGTTTTTGTGCTTTCCATCTAGAGTAACAAATTAACATATACTTAGATGATTTATTTCTCTGTGAAATGTTATTCTTTTCCAAAAGTGTATCCTTGTGACTCAAGGCTTTCAAAATGTCAAATGTTCTTTAAAATGTTCCCTGTGTTTCTATGCTCCTGACAGTGTATTTCCAAGAAAAAATAACAATTCCATTCATTATTCTTACCTACCAGAGTAATGTACATTTATGTTTAGAAGGTTAACTCTCAACTCTCCACTTATTAAAGAGGGCAAAGGAACATCATTTTCTTTTCTTTTTTTTTTTTTTTTTTTGATTTAACCTTGACCAGTGAGGAATGGCCCTAGGAACCTCTTTCCTCCCCTTCCCCAAGATTATTATTTTATTACTTCTATTCTCCTCAAGCCATCCATTCTTTAAACATTAACAATTTGAAATTATTTGAAGAATTTAATACACATCAGATCTATGCTATTGATTAGTAATACAGCACATCACCTAGAATCAGCACAGAGGTAGGCTGCCTGGATTGATGAATGGATTACTATAAACTATCTTGCTATCTATTAAATATTTATTATATTATTATTATTTAATATATCATTTATTTATAATTATTATTTAATTTATGATTCTTTATTATATTATTTATTCTTAGTATTTATTATAATTATTAACTGTCTTGTTAAGAGTCTCTGTAAGTTTAGTGTCTTTATATACAAAACAGAAGGATTAGAGCATATATCTCTAGTGAAATATTTGATATGAAATAGGTTGAACACAGTTCTAGGAACACACTACAGGGTAAGTATAAGAGAATAATTATGTTAATGAAATGTCACAGCATTTAACTAATCATGCTTAAAACACATACTTTCCTTTTCTTCAAAGAATTGGTAGTTCAAATCTTCCAAATGCTAAGCAGTAAATAACAATCACTATTTTTTCACAAGGAATTCAATGAAATGTTAGTGAGATCTACAGTGAGGATTAATTGTATTATAACATACTACTTTACTCATATTTTCCCTTTATGAAGCCATTATTTAAAATTAACCAAATTATGGGAACCATGATGTAGGCCAGTAAATCCATCCTTTTATATAGAATTGCTACCTAATCATTAAATTATCTCTTAACAAATTTATTGAGTAACAACTAAGCTCCATTCCAAAACCTGTGTTTTACAGCAAGGAGTAATTAAGGTCCTAAATAACTTGTCCTTAAGGAGAGATTATCTGCAGTGGGCCCAGTGAGACTTTTAAGTAAGTGGACTAAGTTAATAAGAAAGATTCAAATAATGAGAGTAATTTAAAAGCATGGAGATTCTCCATTGCTGTCTTGAAGATGGAAGGACAATAGCAAATTTTGAGGACTGGGGGTCATGCTATGTCTTATAGAGTTATGGAGAGATTGGGCAACTGGAATGGGAGTATTAAATGGAGACTGAGAGGAAAGATAGGGTAAGAAAGAAAACATAGGGAAGGACATACTAAGGGCTGTAAGAAAGAGTAAGAAAGAAAACATAGGGAAGGACATACTAAGGACTGTAGTAAGAGGGCCGCTTGTTTATTTCCTGTCTGCTCAGACTCTGAAAATAACCACATAAAAACTGTATTTATTAAATCACTACTTGGTCCAATAGCTCTAGCTTCTTATTGGCTAACTCTTACATATTAATTTAACCCATCTCCACTAATCTCTGTATCACCATGTGGCTGTGGCTTACCAGGTGTCTCTGGCAGGGGCTACATGGCTTCTCTCTGACTCTGTTCTTCTTTCTCCCAGCATTCAGTTTAGCTTTCCCTGCTTAGCTTTGTTCTTCCCTATCAGGCCAAGCCAGTTTCTTCATTAACTAATGGTATTCACAGCATACAGTGGGGAATCCCACATCAAAAGGCCATTTAATGGGTCATATAGGAGCAAACTACAGTGTAAGTTTCTTAAAATATATTTGCATATGAAAAATATCTAGATGGAATCACAAAATAACAGGGGAGACAAAGCCCCAACTGAGCCTCTTGTCACTGAGTGAAACAGTGCCATGCTACATTACATCTCATTGAATTGTTGGCCAAAAGGGCCCCATGGAAATTCCAAGCAATTCAGGTTAGCTTCAAAGCTCCTTGTTGCTTCCCAAAATCTGATGGTAATGCCCTATTGATGAAGACAACACCTGTGTGTTGAACATGGAGAATTTGAGCTGATTCTTTTTTTTTTTTTTTGATTTTCGAAACAGGGTTTCTCCATAGCTTTTTGGTTCCTGTCCTGGAACTAGCTCTTGTAGACCAGGCTGGCCTCGAACTCCCAGAGATCCGCCTGCCTCTGCCTCCCGAGTGCTGGGATTAAAGGCGTGCGCCACCACCGCCCAGCTTGAGCTGATTCTTAATGTAAACCTATGTCCTTACTGACTAGTGTTCCTGGCACTGTAAGATCTTCTGTACACTCCCAGAAGAGAAAGTTAAACACCAGCCTAGCTACAAAACTTTTCATCTACAATGGTAATATATCTCATGACACACTGGTGCACCAATGGCATAAAGTTGTTGGAGTAACCAACCATTATCTTATTGGCCTAAGGCCCATTCCATGAGAAATAACCCATACCTGGCACTGCTCTGACAGCAAAAGACCTGAGACTAGATAGGTCAATTACCTAGAGAAAAACCCAAATACTATTTTTCTGCTAAAGTATCATAACAAAACAATGACTCCTAATGACATTCTGCTATACCCATAGATAATTGTTTTATGGAGCCTCCAGTGGTATCTCATTGGGTATAGAAATCACACTTAGGAGACTTCATGCTCAGCAGTAGGTGGCAAACACAAAGCATATTTAATAATACTTTTGGAGAATTTTTGTTTCATAATGCTTTGTGTGGGTGTTTATCTTTAATTCTGCAGCCAATTCTCTCTCTCTCTCTCTCTCTCTCTCTCTCTCTCTCTCTCTCTCTCTCTCTCTCTCTCTCTCTGTCTCTCCCAATGAGATACCACTGGAGGAAATAAATTTTTGCCAACTGATCCAACACCCTGGAAATCAAAATTCTCAAAAAGAAAAAAAAATAAACCTATCATGTGACTCAACTATACTCCTCCTTGACAAATACTCAAAGCTCAGCATATTCTTTGCTGCCCTATTCACAATAGCTAAGAAATGGAAACAACTTAAATGCCCTCCAACTGACAAATAGATAATAAAATTATTGTGCACATATGCTGTGGACTACTCTTTGACTATAATTTGCTGGAACTAGAAAGATTATATTTAGTGAGATAACCCACACCCAGAAAGATAAATGTCACGTGTTCCTTTTCATTGGAGTTCCCTAGCTCGAAATCTTCAGAGGTGAGTACAAACCCTGGAGTAACTGCAGAAACCAGGCAAGGAAAATGGGACCATTGTAGCGGTAGTGGAGTGGGGGAACAGTAGAGCGGGGTGAGCAGCAGGGTACAAGTAGTCTGAAGGGCAAAATTTTAAAAAAAGAGGTGTTTGATTAGGGTGAAGGAAAGGAGATGACTACGTAATCAGGGAGTAGAGCATGAAATGATAATACAGATGTCTGAAAAAAATCATAAGAATTATACTTCTAAATATCTATCTCTGAAAACCTGTAGCAGTTTGAAGTCTATGTAAAAATACACACATATATTTTAAATGATATTTTTTCTATGTGGGCTGGCAATTCCCCCCTCTAGTGCCAAAGACCATCTAAACCAAATCTCAACACCAGGCATGAGAAACTCTTTTGAATTTATTGTCAGAGATGTCCAACAGACTTCCCAAACATTACTAGCTTCATGGATGCTATATTCTATTAAAGAGATACTGGCACACCAATGTTTATTGCCACTATGTTTACATAAGAAAAAAGTGGAAAAGGTCAGATATCCATATGAACGTGTAATGAAAATGTGGTACATATATATATATACATATATATATATATAATAAAATCTTTATTCAGTCATAAAAAGAATAGAAATTATAAAATCTTCAGAAAAATGTCTATCTCCACCTTAATACATTTAGGTAAACCTAGACTCAGAATGGTAAGTATTACCTGTTCTCCTCATCCGGGACTGGTAGCTTTCTGTTCTCACATGTGCTCATATATGCAGCTGTAGGAGTATAGACCCTGGATCTAGAAAAGGGGCTGTGAGTAGGGGAAAGAAATTTAAAGGAGATATGGGGAGAAGGAAATAGAATGTTAGAACACATGTAATATGAAAATGGACTACTGGAAGATGAAAGGTATTGAGAATAAGGAAGGAGAGAAAAAGAAAGATGAGAACCTGCAAAAAATTCATTAACTATGAAAATGAAACAATTTGTCCATATGTATGCCAATTACAAAACTAATATATGTATTAGCTATATTATATAATATGGATATACAAATATTTAATTTATTTATATTGTTCTATGTGTATGGTGTTTTCCCTGATGCGTATAAGTGTTTCCCATGAGTGCTCTGCGAATAAACATTAGACGAGGGCATCAGAGTCCCTGGAACTGGGCTTACAAATGGCTGTAATTCACCATGGTTACGCTCTTAACCAAGCCTGGCCTTCTACAGGAGTAGGCAGTGCTCTTACTATGTGAGCCATTTCTTTATCTCCTAAAACAGTTCTAGAGGATGTATTCTCACCTGTTTTTTTTTTTTCTTTATTGGCCGCATCTGATCTGACTTGTGCCTTAAGCCACAGGTACTAATTGTGAATTCATGAAATTCACAAGTGTGTCTGTGCTGTCATAGGTAGATTTAAATTGATGTTATGTCTTAAGTTATTAGACAGTATGTCTGAGAAGAGGTTTAGGTAATTTTAATAATATGATCATTGAAACAAAATCCCTGAGATGACTGCATTCGATGGCAGTGGGGAAGACGACACAGTGGGTCAACTTTTCTATACTTGACACCTGAAGACTGGATTGTATGAACATATTTTGTAACAGTTAAGAAGAAGCCAGACATTTCAGTGTGTCCCCAATACCGATTCGTAAAAACTAGCAAAATGTTCCAAGATGATGATAAGTAGAAAATACCAAACTATAAACTAATTTTAAACATTGCTTGATGGACCTCTTCAGAAGAAAGATCTGCTCATGATTCTTACCAAAATATTCTCTGGCTTCTTTGCAGGAGATAAGGAGAACTGAAGTTGGGCATTACCCAACCATTGGAAAATAAAATCTGGAAATCTAACCTGTTTTTATTCCAGTTTAAATCCTTGAGATCTTTGCTGCAATGACCGAGTCTTGCATTCCTTCAGGGCTGATCATTTCCATCCTTCTCAATATCTTTGCTAACTAACCATTCCATCATTACAGCTCAATTAAAGGCACAACTTGTTATTTGCTGGATTCTGAAACTTAGGTCCACTCTTGGAGAGCTCTGAGCTCATTCAATGAGGCATAGCATTTAATTTCATTTGCTGAGTTTCTGCTATCAGACTTTCCACAAATTAAATGAGATCATCCGTTGCTTACCATTAGGCTAATAGGACTTACATTGTTTGCCCACATTTAATGTCTTGATATCTTGGTTTCATAATCTAATACCAAATAGAAAATCAGTGATGGAATTGAATATAATGTTTTTTTTTTTTTAAAAAAATCTCTGTTTATTACCTTTGTATGGCTCTATGAACTCTCAGACCTCTTCTACCTGGCAGAATTCCAAGCGTACAACTGTCAGGTCAGGAAATCTATATTTACATGTACTGAGCCTGACATATAAACACAGAGCAGGTCGGGTCTGATGATGACCAGACATCAAACTTCCATTTGTAAGACAAGGAAAATTATTATGAAGAAAAATTGTGTAAGACATGCAAATAATTTAAGTCAACATTTGCCCAAAATTTGAAAAAAAAATTAAATTAATTTTCATCTCCCCTGCTCTCGTAGATCACCCACTGGGAAATAAGCAATAAGCAAAACAGTTTGAATAATGATTAACTTCACCCATGCCCTTTAGAACACTGTTTGGAAATAAACATATATTAACACAGTCTTGGGATGTATTGTACAAACTTATCCGGACCTGCAGGGAGAGGCTGTAGGCTTGTTGGAGAAAAAAAATTAGACATTAGATTGTGGAAAAGAAACTAAAAGCTGAAACCGGAGGGAAGAGTATACTAAACACACGAAATGAGTGTGTAATCTAAGGGAGGTTTGGACAGCAGGCGTAATCACAGGATTTTTCTAAGGTAGAAAATTCAGCTACAAAATGGAGTGGTGAAGTCAGTAGGAGCACCAGAAGAACTGGCCGTTGGTTTGAAGTTAGAGAGAAGTTATTTTCAAGCACTCAAGCTGTAAACTAAATTTGCAAGGGAGAGTATGTTTACATAGTTCACATGGCTTTAGTAATCAGTTGAAGTATAGCATTTTCTTACACATTTAGGATTTGGAACCCAATTCCACACTGATTGAAAAAAAATTATTTAGAGTGGTTAGAAGCACTTGAGACACTGAAGAAAACACATGATTTGTACCAATTTTCTAATTCCTAGGAAGAAGTTAAGTTGGTAAACCCAGGAATTCCAGTTTATGTGTGCAAAGCCAGAAAGAAATGCAGTGAACCCTGGGAGCACAGTATGTTCATATTACAGGATTATCTTATATGGCAACCCCTCTGGGATGAATTTATTCTTAGTACTGCTACTTCTTAAACAGGGAAAAGAATCCTAACCAAATAACTCACTTCATATATAAAAGCTTTCAAGTTTCAGTGATTTCACTAACAACTCGGTATTCTACTAGGGAACCATTATTCTATTGACAAAAACCTCAAACTTTGCTATGCTTCTTAAGAAATACAGAATACAGTGGAAGACCAGTTCGGGCATCCACTCCACTATTGTTTAGGTTCTTAGATGGCGTCATTCTTGTGGATTCCTGGGAATTTTCCTAGTGCCAGGTTTCTTGCTAGCCCCGTAATGACTCCCTCAATCAAGGTATCTCTTTCCTTGCTCTCCCTCTCTGTTCTTCCTCCATCTGGGCCATCATGTTTCCTCATGCTCTCCTTGTTCCTACTCTTCTTCCCTCCCTCTCCCTTTTCTCCCTTTCCTCCCTCCAATGCTCTCAGTTTTCTCAAGAGATCTTGTCTATTTCCCCTTCTCAGGGGAATCCATGTATGCCTCTCCTAGGCTACTCCTTGTTACCTAGCTTCTCTGGGGTTGTGAACTATAGGCTGGTTATCCTTTGCTTTATGCCTGATATCCACTTATGAGTGAGTACACACTGGCCTTCCTCTGTAAACGGACTGATGACTACCTTAATTGTCCTCATAGAACCTTCATCCGGCAACTGATAGAGGCAGATGAAGAGATCCACAGCAGAGCACTTGGCCAAGCTCCCAGAGTCCAGTTGAAGAGAGGGAAGAGTGACAATAAGAGCAAAGGGGTCAAAACCATGATGGGGATAACCACAGAAACAGCTGACCTGAACTAGTAGGATCTCACTGACTCGCAACTGACAGCAGGAAACCTGCATGGAACCAAACTAGGCCCTCAGAATCTGGGTGACAGTTGTATGGCTGGGGCAATCTGTGAGGCCACTGGCAGTAGCACCAGGATTTATCCCTAGTGCTTGAACTGGCTTTTTGAAGCCCATTCTCTTTGGAGGAATTCCTTGCTCAACCCTAGATATATGGGAGTGGGCCTTAATCCTGCCTCAAAGTGGTGTGTCAGACTTTGCTGATTTCTCATGGGAAGCCTTACCCTCTGTGAGGAGTGGATGGGGGTTGGAGGAAGATGGGAGGGAGCCATAGGAGGGGAGAGAGTAAGAACTGGAATTGGTGTGTAAAATGAAAAAAGATTGTTTTCAAGTAAAAAGAATATTTATAAAAGAAAGAAAAAATACAGAATGCCACTTTCTTTCCACTATATACACTGCATTAGCAACTAAAATTTGAGAAACACTTAGAAAGGTGACATTTGGCTCGATGTTTCAAATTTGTCATTTTTAACTCTAGAAGCCTTCTGAACAATAGATTTCCATTGCATTGAAAGAAAACTATGTCAAAAACTCCTGTCAGACCTGACAATGTAATAAGTAGTTTCTTGGGGCGGATGTATTGACTACAAATAAAAAGACATTTCGCAATATAAATGCAGGGGTCAGTACAAGATTGAAGAAAGTCAAATGGGGAATGGGACCTTTATATGAAAGGATTAAGGGAGTCAAATTAACTAAAGGGCTTTAGAAGAAAATTTTCAGATGAAAGGAATATTTAACAATAAGGAAACAGAGAAGACTAGAGGTGGATCTGAAATCCTAAGTCGTGTGGGCAATGTCTCCTTCTAAAGGAAATGTGGAAATAGATGTGGCCCAGAAAAAAGCACATTCAGGGACCTGACCTAAGATTTGGAGACCTTAAAAGCTTTTCCAGTGTTTAATCTGTAACTCATGGGATTAACATGATTAAAAAAAAACTGTACATTTTAATATATAAACATAGCATAAATAGAAAACAAACTAAACACATGATGAATGACCTCAAGTCTCCAAGCATGGGGAAACAAGCTGCCGCTGTGTTAATGCATGTCAATTAAAATCTGTACATGTTATTAACAGATTATTCTGTATTTAAATTTAAAATGTATATGAATATGCGTGTGTGTGATTGTAAAATCCTTGAAGTCAGGTTTCATTTCTTATTTTCCATGTGAACATATTCCTAATACATTGTTGAGCAACTTCACTCTGTCCGTCAAGTTTTTCTGTTAAGTAAAGTATACCTCATAGAAAACAAAACTTTAGATTAATCATGTATAATTTTCTAAATTATTAATGTCCAAGGTTAGTATTTAATTAGACATTAAAATGTAAAGACAGGCAGCACACAATTCCTAAACTGGATTATCCAAGTTAGCCTTTAACATTTCAGTACTGTTTATATAATACACAAATTTGATATAGGAAAAAAGTTCACCTAAATTTTTGTATTGATCACAAGGAAATCAAACACTGAAAGTAAATGTTCTTGATATTCGCAGGGCTTCCCTACAATAACCATCAACACATGTTCAAAATTCAGTCCCATGTCATTTTAGCACTGTCTGATTCTAACAGCAAGGCACTGTTTATGTTTCAAGAAAAGGTCTGACTTTATACATGCTTAGGAGGCCATAAATGTCTTTAGGAACATAATCCCAAACAGGGGAAAAATCATTAAACACTCAACTGTATAATTCGCTTCCTATTCTGAGCACTTTGGGGTTTGGAAGGAAAATTTTGGGATTTCCTTCAGGATTTTGTAGTATAGTATTTACTTATATGTATATTTTATAGGATTTATCTCATTCCTTAAAATTCTAAGATACATATGGAAGAGTAGACAAGAGTCTCCTTAAAGGATAAATCAAATATAGAAAACAAAAGTGTTTACTATTTATGGATATCACTATTTTGAAATTCAAGTAAAAATGATCAATTCCATAATACTAGGATAGAATCTAAATATTATTTCTTTTTTGTAGATAATAAAACCCTCCTCAACTTATTCCACAATAACAGGATTTAATATAACAATTTTAATTTAAGAAAAAAACACAACATCTGCATTTAACTGGGACAGGAAATCAGTGCTCTGTCAAGGGCTCAGCTGCAGGGGCTCAGGAATCCTTATTCTAATGATCAACCATTACCTCAGCTCACAATTATTAGATTTCTGCTCATCATTGTTCAGGTCCTCAAACGAGAATCTGATTAATTCAGATCAGATCCTGGGTTATTTTCCTCTGAGTTTAATAGCTACTCATGGCTCAACTGGCCGTGTCAGGAGATTAACATCACCAATTAAGGAAAAGCTCAAAGATACAAGATATTTCTCCAATAAATATGTTTCCTATGATGGCACATAGCATGTATATGTCAATGTACAATAGAAGACAGACTACACAGATATAACTAAAGTGTTATTTGGGATAGAACATTACGAGGGTAATTCTTCTTATGATTGTATATTCGACATCAATGAATGACACAGAGAGACCATAAACATTATTTATGTCAACATCCCAGATTCCCTGTTTGTCTCCCTTAGCTTACATATGTTTTTTAACATAGTATTTTTGCTCTTTATTTGTAAATTTCCATAATGGACCCTGATAACACTCCCTTTCCATTTCTCCAAGTTCCATTGCCCACTGCTGTGATGTCTCCACTGAGCAAAGAAGAAAGAAATATACCAAATCCAACTTGTGTTGCTATGTCCTCACTGGAGCATGGTCAAACTCCCAGTAGATAGTTCCTTAAAGAAAACTGGGTCTTTCATTCTTACTGACACCAAAGCCTAGCATTTCAATATTGCAAGCCAATATATTCTACTGACATCCCTGGGGGGGGGGGTTGTCTTGTTTACCGTGTCTTTTGCTTTACAAAAGCTTCTCAGTTTCAGGAGGTTTCATTTATTAATTGTTTCTCTCAGTGTCTGTGCTGTTAGGATTTTATTTAGGAGACAGAGGCAGGTGGATCTCTTTGATTTCAAGGGCAGCCTGTTCTACAGAGTGAGTTCTAGAACAGCCAAAGATACACAGAGAAACCTTGTCTCAAAAAATCAAAAATTAGAAATAAAAATAAAAAAATAGAGTTTAAAATAAAGCCACATAAAGATGGAAACTACAAAGAGAATCTGGATACTGTATGTTATTGTGTTTTTTTGAATTGTTTGACAGCTGAGGAAGAGCAACAGCTACTAAAAGACATTTTAATATAAATGCTACTAGCTTATTCCAACATACACACACACACACACACACACACACACACACACCTGCCTCTGTCTCCTAAGTGCTGAGATTAAAGGTGTGTGCCACCACACCAAATTACTCTCTCTTTTTTTCTGTTTTTAAGGACTTAATTCTTTTTTTTTCTCTACCAAGCCTACATACATTTTTAATGTTTAACACTGTAAACCATTTAGAGATTTTTTTCATCTGAAACTATCTGTACTTTATATCTCTCTTTTTCTGACCACATGTGTCTTTATTTGCTAAGCATTATGACTAGTATTAAAGCTATCACTTTAATGGCTGAACACACTCCATTCCTTAACTCTCACAGCAGATGTACTGGTAGGAGCCATGTTTATTGCCACAACTCTACGGAGTTTCAAAGTTCCACCTCTACCAAGAAGCATGCTGCTGGCTATTTACAAACATCATTTAAGTGTTTGGTGGTGGAGCTTCTTAGAAGAGATGCAAGGTTTTTGAATCTAAAGCTGAGTCAGAAAGCCTCTCTTAAATGAGACGCACTTGCCTCCTGCAAACAGAGTCCACCTGAGAAAATGCTGCTACCAAGAAGTAGTATATATATATATATATATATATATATATATGTTCTGAAAATGCCTTGACTTCAAAATTTAAGTCAAAAGTTATGTTGGAGAAGAGGTTTTGCTTTTGTTTCCACAAAAAAAAAAATGAGAGGGTTTGATTCATTCTGGGTTAAGAAAAATCAGGTTTGATCAAGGAAGACTCCCTGAGAAATCTCTGATAGGAGCAGATGGCCCAGATAATCCAACATTTCAGAGGATCTGTGTTGGAGTTTTCTCTGAGTTCTGTATCCAGAACATCTCAAACTTCTGGCTGAAATGATCAAGCTTCACAGAATATTCCAGTCAGGACTTGACCATTTCCTAAATTTTCTTTAGGTCCCCATAGGATTATCAGCACCCCTAATCAGCATGAAGTAGCCTGGAAAACTACACCCACATTCCCAAAAAATGGATTATGGATGTTTATCTTTGTTTATAGTGTTGGTTACAAGTTGTTATGGATAATGGTCTGGAAATAAAGCTAAACAAAGGAGATTAGATTTAGAGTTCTTGCTTTGAAAAAGGTGGGGGAGTGCTGTGAGACAATGGTCTTGTACCCTATAAAGATTTGGCACTTATATTGGTTTAATAAAATGCTGATTGGCCAGTAGCCTGGTGGGAAGTATAGGCAGGGTGACCAGAACAGGAGAATTCTGGGAAGAGGAAAGTCTTAGTCTACAGTGTTCTCCCAGACACAGAGGATGCAAGACGGGAATGCTTCACTGATAAAAGGTACCAAGCCATGTGGCTAACACAGACAAGAATTGTGGGCTAATTTAAGATGTAAGAGTTAATAAGAAGCCAACCAGTTTATATTAATGTAGACCTCTGTGTATTTCTTTGGGACTGAACAGCTACGGGGCCAGGCAGGCTGAAACCTCTGTCAAAAGGCTAGTTCTTGCCCAGGTGATCCAGTTCTTTATTAAGATCTCAAACCAGCTGGCTGTGGCTTCCCCACACTAATCAGAACGCTGGGATTCACTTGCTCTTTTGAAAAGTTAATCTTAACTCCAAAATAACTACACATCAATTTTATGACTGCTGTTTTCCCATAACCTCATAGTGGAGACTAGCCAAATTGATAAAACTTAATCATTACAGTATTTATTCTCTTGCATTCTAAAATACTGTATCTATCTAATTTTCCAAGCAATCAAACTCAGATCAACTATTAAATCAAATATTTTTTTCTATAGTATAAAGTCTGCAAGCCCCATGTCTTTGGCATAGATCTTCTTACTATTCTTTATTTACTCAATCTATGACTTCTTATGTTGTGAAAAACAAGTATGAGACTCAAGATATAAAACGAAATACCATGCTTTGTTTGTTAAAACATTAAGCATTATTAAATTTTATTTATATTTATACTGACCTTAAAAGGCTCATATATGTAGGTAAACACATGTACATCTACTGTATGTGTGTATGTGTATGTTGGTTCTTTGATTCTGGAGATCTTTCAGACAGTTCAGATACATACAAAACCATTTTGAACAGTAATTAAATAATTGTGTAAATTAAAGCCAGGAAAGTGACCACAAACACCATGTGCTACCTATAAATACCAGTCATTGGTTGAGTTCTGGACACAAAGGCTGATGAGACAGTGTTCACTAGGAATGAATAAGGAGGTAGGGATTTCACTGAGTGGTTCTTCATTCATTGTACATTTTCAACACATGCAACTTTTTATTTTTCTTTGAAAGTAAGTGTTTGGGCAAAATAAGGACACAGCTTTATCTTTCACTGAAGACCTATTGCCTTGAGTTGACTGGTGTAAATGCTATAAGAACATTTACATATAGTACGTTATAGAGAAAAAAAGGAATGATATTACCAATTGAAAGAAAGAAGGCTTTATAAAATTACTGCCCGAGGACATAATTATACTGAAAGCAATTATATACTGACTTTTGTTTAAGTGTTTTGAATTTTGTACACTCCATTCTACAAAATGATATGAAAGTACCCATGGACTAATGGTGGAAAAATTGCCTTTGTAATGTGATGGTGGAGTAAATTTTAACAGTTGACTGATTGACAAATGATTTTTCAGGTTCCTTTCCTTGATGGTGGTAGAGAAGAATTTTGCTAGCTGTTTCTCATAGCCAGAGATTTCATATTTTTATGTTGGAGCTGGAATGGAGATTTGCTTAGTTTGCATATTCTGTTCAGGTTAGATTTTGTCTGTGGGGAGTTATTTCACACAGTTTTGCATATCCTCAATGGATCACAGCCTGCAAGACACACACAAAAAAATGTTTTTCATGTCAGCATAGGACGAAATTCCATATGATGTCTGGATCCTAAGTCTCAGAAAATATAAATGTTATTTTATATAGGGATTTGCATGTTTGATTATAAAGCAACTGAGAAACTGCAATTAAAGTTGCCTTCTGGCCTACATACACACACACACACACACACACACACAGTGGAAGGGGTGTCAGGGGTTAGCAGACTGGTATAGATTGTGAAAAGAAGGATTAAAAGTGTCACTCCCTGGTAGATATCACTCACAATGACGAGATGTCTATCTGGAGTTCTCATTTCACAGTGTAGATGTGCACAAGTGCATGGAATTTCAAAAACTAAGGAGCAGGAAGATGGGCTAAAAGAAATAGATTAAATGTGTGTGTGGTTCTCTCAATTTCATCAATTTAAGTGACAAAATCTTGAGATTTCTATATTGCATGAACTTAAATATACACCCCCTCAGGAAGCATCCCCCCCTTTTTTTTTATTTGAACATTTCATATGCTTATACAATGTTTTTGTCATATTCATAATGACCACCACCCTCCAACTTTTCCTAGTGACCCTCATTCAGTTACACTTCAAACAGCACATCCTCTTTTTATTGTTATTAGTAACAACTTTTATCTAATTATTTCTATTCGTTTGTGCATGAATGTGGAGCCATACAGTGCAGCATGGTCAACCTAACAGGGACCACATCTCCAACGAATAGTGAATCTTCTTCTCTTAGAAACCATCAACTACCAATATCTTTTCCACTAAGGGTTGGGCTTCAGGGTTCTCTCTCTCTTTGTTGCTTGGATTTTGACCGACTTAATCCTGTGCAGACCATGAAGGAATACCTGCAAGCATTCTATGTGCCAAATCCATGCCATTTCCAGAATTTGGGTCTTCACAGCCCCATCCCACCCCATTCTCCAGCTCTTCTGAGATGCTTCCAGCTCCTTGGATGAGGAGACGTGAATATAAATAATGCAAAAACAGCTGAGCACTCATAGTTATTTATACTTGCCACTATGTTCATTTAGATGTCTCTGCAGTGACGCCACCCACTGCAAAAAGAAGCTTCTCTTACCAAAGTTGAGAACAGTAGAGACATGTGGGCATGAATATAAATATTTAGAAGACAGTTTGGCATCATGATAATTTTGCAGAACAATAACAATAAGTGTCCCAACCCATTCTGAGCCTATGGCATCCCTAGGCCAGACTGACAGTACTAGGTACACAATTCCTCTTGTAGAATAGGCTTCATGTTTAATGACAAAATCATCAGCTACCCATGGACTATCAAGCCATCATTATACCAATGAGTAACCTTGCTATGATAGATGGTATCAGAGGATATAGGGTAAGACTACTGAAAATCGTTTTTCTTACCAATCTGTGTGTATGCAACTGTGGTACTATGTAAGGTAAGAGTGTCCTGGGTACTATGAGGTTGATTTCTTTGGGCCATTGATTACAAAATGAGCAAGAGAACCTAACTATCTGCTGTGGTTTGCCCCCACGAATAATGCCAAGTCTGTGTTGTTTTGGGTGTGTCTAGGGACTCACTAGCCAGTACCTCGGAGGGAGATGTCCCCTGAGTGGCACTCAGATTTTGACTAGATTTACTCACATCATAGATCACACTCTGCCCCCATCCCTGTCATCTGTATCCAGCACCATCTCTAATAAACTAGTCCTTCTCTCTGTCGGAAATAAACACCAGTCAATTCATACTGTGAGCCAAAGAATTATTATTGCTGCTTTAGTTTTTTTTATTACATATGCTTTGGAAACCTAAATAATTTATGCATTTCCTAGTCTCCTTTAGGCAACAATTACGGCTAGTGTGCTAGTGCTAACTGTTGCTGTATCTCCCAGGAATTTTGCATTTTATTTTCCCATGAGAGCTGTTAAGCTTGATTTAAAAATCCAGAAAGAACATAAGAAGGAGTGTTTTAATTCATCTCTCTAATCCTTTGTACTTCTGTTTCCTTTCATTTTTTTTCCCTGCACCTTTCTTTGTTATGCTACTAGTAGAGAAAACCATAATATCCCAAGCTTTCTCATTCTGTGATTGAGCAAATCATGCATCTGTACTGAGGTTCATTTCAATCTTCAAGAGTGAACAGAAGATGGAGTGATGGGCCATTGAGCACCCTTCCATCTACCAAGATAACAATTTCATTTTAATTGTGAAACTGCCAGTCTCTAGTAAGGTACAAAATGAATCAACATGCAGTTTATTTAATGCAGTTTCTTCTTTCCTCTACCAGAGCAAAAATAGAAGAGCAGATGGGCACAAATTCAGCAAAGTTTAATGTCTTGGCAAGTTAAGACATAAAATAAGTTAGGAGGGAGGGAGTTAAGCACCTATCAACAAAGAAATAAAATACAAAAAAATATTGTTTTAGATAATAAAACGTTATAATTTATACATTATGCGTCTTTTATTTTTTAATATGATTATGTTTAGGTACTTTTATTTTTATTGTCAATTGATAAATTATATGTTTGTATGGGGTTCAGTGATAACAGATACACAGTTATATAATCCAATCAGAGGCATTAACACATTTAAACATTTCAGTATTTATCATTTATTTGTGGTGAGAAGATCTAGAGGCTCGTTGAATTTTGGATTTCTGTTATTCTTTTGATTTAGTTACTTTGTGTGGAGGGAGATGTAGGATTGCCACAACAAATGCACGGAGGTCGTAGGAAATCTTTGGGAAATTACTGCCCTCCTTCTAAAATGTGAATCTTGGGATAAAACTCAGATCAAACTCAGCAGACACCTTTGCCTGTTGAACCATCTCACTCTCTCCTTAAACTCTTTTAAATTTAAAATAGAAGTTACGCTGTGTGGTTGGGCGCATGCCTTTAATTCCATCACTTAGAAGGCAGAGGCAGGCAGATCTGTGTGAGTTCAAGGTCAGCCTTATATATAGAGTGAGTTCAAAGTACACAGAGAAACTCTGACTCAAAAAACCATATATAATGCTGTATAAAAAATACCAGAATTTACCTCTAAGTTATATTTCTTCTAATGTGCCCCCTTCCTCTATTCCCTATATCCATATTCACCTAACCACTATCATTTTATTACTTCTGCTGAGTTTGAATTTGTAGGTTATCATGTAAATAATATAGTATTTGTCTCTATGGGGGTGCCTATACTATTTCACATAACATATATTCTCCAGTGCTTGTTCATGTTTAACAAATCATAGTATGTCTTTCCAAGGCTCAGTATTACTCGACAATATTTATGTATCACAGTTTTTTAATACTTTCAGCCCTTGATACAGGTTGTTTCCCTCTCTTATAATTTGTAAGAATTAAGCATAGAAATGGAAATATTTCTACAGAAAACTGATGCCCATACCTCTGAGCATATGCCCAGTACTGGGTTCACTGGATCACACAATAGTTCCATTCATAATTTTTTTTATAGTTTCTTGAGACAGGGTTTCTCTGTGTAGTTCTGGCTGTCCTGTCACTAGCTCTGTAGACCAGGCTGGCTATGAACTTACGGAGATCCCCCGGGTCTCTGCCTCCTGAGTGCTAGAATTAAAAGCGTGTACCACCACAGCCTGGCTTATTCTTAATTTTTAAAGGAAACTCTAGAGCAATGGTTCTCAACCTTCCTAATGTTGTGACTTTTTAATACAGTTCCTCATGATGTGCTGATCCCAACCATAGAATTATTTCATTGCTACATCATACCTGTAATTTTGGTAGTGTTATGAATCATAATGTGCATACCTGATATGGGATCCCTGTAAAAGGGTCACTGGGCCCACAGGCTGAGAAGCTCTGATCTATATTCTGTTGTTGCCCTGTGTCACAGAGAGCCTACTATTTTGAATTTGTGGGTTACTCTCCTTCAAGTGCTCCAACAGTTCATATATGAGTTGGCTGTTGGGGTGGGCCAACTCATAGCCCTGGTTCTGGGCCTGCGTGGTAGCTGGTAGGTCAGTTTGCTAGCTTTTCCTTAGTTTCACTACCTAGCACTACTTCAGCACTACCTTGGCTTGCTCACCCAATGCACTCTAGAGCAAGGAGTGGGACCCTCAGATCCGGGTCCCTCTCACTCATATCATCAGGGCCAACAACAGAATATCCAAGAGGAGCCCCAGTGAGAGGCCATTATAGGTGGCTCAGCGGAAACCAGAGGCCTGGAGCCACATCAACGACTGTGGCAATGAACACTTGCAGGGTAGAAGTAGTGACTAAAGGGTAAACTGTGTATCTCAAGCAGACCACACTACAGCTCCAGGACAAGATTCTTCTTCCCCTCCCGTTTCCTTCTTTGTTTTTCTTTTGTTTTGTTTCTTTTGCTTATTTGTTTGTTTGGTTGGCTTTTGGTTTTTCTTTTAAATTTGGTTTTGTTTTTGTGGGGGTGGGGTGTTGCAAGGGCACATGCAAGGGGACAGGTAGGTAAGTGAGATTGAGATACACGATGTGAAATCCACAAAGAATCAATACTTTTTTTTTTTTACAAAAAGAGAATTTCTTCCCTTTTCTCCAAACCCTCAACACTAGTCAGCTTTCATGTTTTATACAATAGCCAGTCTATCAGGTATAGACAATATCTCATTGAGATTTTTAACTTTCATTTCTCCAAATCACATAGACATTAAACATCTGCAAGCCTTTCGAGAGATATCAATGCTTGTTTTTACAGAAATGTCTATTTTGCTATAGCCATTTGTTCTTATAGACCAAGTTAAAAATAAAATTTATGAAAGCATGATTAATTTAATGAGACTAATTTTATAGAAGCATAAATTCTCTAAAAATACATTTAAATGCGATTTTAGTATCGCCAACCCTGTTTCTCTTCAATGACTCCTAAATGCCAAATAACTCCTTCAGTCCCTCATTTCAAGAGGCACAATACTATGTGCTTTGGACTCGGATCTCTACATATTTCAGAATTTAATAACAAATTTGGCGCTGAGAAGGGAAATCTGGTGGAAAATGTGCTCCCTTAGAAAATAGGGCTGAATCATAGTATTCCTTGCTGAAATTTGTTCTGTATCCCAGAACAACTAAAGAATGAGAAATTTATATGCAAATATAGAGCACAGACAGAGGGAGGAAGAATAGCCTGTGGGGTTTGGGGGAATGTGACTAGTCAGGGCTGAATCCATATTATCCTTTTTAAACTATACTTTCTCATATTAAGCATATATTATTGACAGAACTGGCCCAATACATAGAGAGCATGGATGACTGCCTAATAGTGATTAACTATTTAACTTATACAAGGTAATATGGCTACATGCATATTCTACCAAGGACAGACTTCTCAGAGCAAGGACATATAGAATATTGGTCAGCAAAGAAAAAGTTAGCTTCAAGCCTGGGTTGCTCATACCCTAGCTGTAATCCCTTTTCTTAGGTGTCCAAGGGCCAGAGAAATTTGAGTTCAAAGTAACGGTGAGCTAATATTCAGTTGACCAGGCTGATCAATTTAGTGAATCTCTTCCCACTCCCCAAATAAAATAAAATTAAAATTAAAGGAAGAGAAAGGGGAGTTGAAGAGATAGCCCAGTCAGTAAATTGTCTCTCTTGCAAATATCAAGACCTAAGTTCAGACCCAGAACACATGTCATAACTGTGTGTGGTGACGGGCTTGTAATTCCACTACCGAGGAAGAAGGGCCAGCAGATTGCCAGGCTCCCTGGCCAGCCAGTCTAGCATACAAGCAGTAAGCACCAGGTCAGCGATAGACCCTGTCTCAAAAACCAAGATGGACAGCTCTCAAGGGACTATAACTGAGGTTGACTTTTGGCCTGCATATATCCACAAATGCATGCATACCCACAAGTATGTGTTCACACACACATGCACAGACAGGGACAGATAGACAGATACACACACACACACACACACACTAACCAACCCATTAAAAACATGGTTAGAATATTATAATTTATATACAAATATAAGCCATATAAACCTTAATGATTTTTCTTCAAAGAGTTCACAGGATATTAGGATAGTCTCCCCTGTTTATTACATCAGGACTATATGCTAAAATATCTTATTAAGCAGATACACTTTGCATTGCTTAGTAATAAATATGAACAATTCAAGTCCATGGCAATCTATAAATTATTCTTGAAGGGTTATCAAGATAAGAAAATTAGTTTAGATCATAACATTTTTCATAGTTCTAGGTGAAGGAAAGAAATAAAAAATTAAAGATTATGACTTTTATGAGCATAAGGTCTAAAAACTTTTCATGTGATTAAAAACAGAGGTCGTTGTGACATTTTGAGACTCTACCAGTCATATGCTGTGGCACCAATCTAAATCATAAAGCGTTCTGTTATTCAGCTTTCCTGTGCTGAAAAATCAATGTGCGCAAGAGACTAATTTGAAGGGGGAAGCGTGAGGCTTGGGAGATGACCCTGTCCCTAAAGCTTTCCCTCAGAAGGTAAGAACATTTGATTTCGGATCCTCAGCATTGCTGTAAAACTCTGGGTGTGGCAGTAATGCTTGTAATCACAGTGCTGGGGAGGGAGAAGAAAAAATCAAAAGGTCAACCTCACTACACAACCAGAGAGCTCTAGTTTCCAAGTTAGATCCTTTCTCAAAAAATAAGGAGAATTGATGAAAAAAACCTGATGTTGACCTCTGGCCTCCACAATGCTCTACGCATGTATGTGCATTCTTCCACACACTCACATGAATACATACATTCAAAAATGATTACACACACACCCACACACACACACCACTCACAGGGGTTTAATTTGGATCACATATCCAAAGTCACTTGGTCCTATCGCTTTGAACCTGTTAGATCACATTGCATGATGTCAGGATGGTCATTTCATGGCATCCAGGAAAGAAGCTTGAGGTATCAGTTTTAGAGGCATGCACCCAGTAATGCAACCTTCTCTCAATTTGTTGCACCTCTTAAAGTTTCCACTACCTCTTAACTCCACAGGCTTTCAATGAAGCCTTTATTATGTACTCTCTGTGGGACACTCACCAAAACAAAAAAGGCTAAATGAAGTACAAGCAAGTAATTGTGCTCATGTTTTGACTTTGAAAATAAATAGTAGAAGATGAAAAACATTCCTTGATATTAGGTCTTAGACTGACGGATTTATTTGTTTATAATGAGCCATAAAATGGGACAGAGTATTAGATTTCAGTCTATTTTATATATGAAAATTATGCTGAAAAGATCATTTTTGCAATTTAGGCTACTATTTTAGAAAGTGAAGGGCCGGGCGGTGGTGGCGCATGCCTTTAATCCCAGCACTCTGGAGGCAGAGGCAGGCGGATCTCTGTGAGTTCGAGACCAGCCTGGTCTACAAGAACTAGTTCCAGGACAGGCTCCAAAGCCACAGAGAAACCCTGTCTCGAAAAACCAAAAAAAAAAAAAAAAAAAAAAGAAAGTGAAGAGGCATACTAAATATGACCATTTCATTTGGCTAAAGAGTCCCCCGCCCCCCAACAAAGACTTCACCTTATGGCATTTACTTAGACTTATATACAAAAAGGAGTACTACTGACAATCTTTCAAAGTAAAGGTTTTGATACTAACAGATTTGTAAATTTATTGCACAGTATGTTATTCAAACACATTCTTCTCAAGGTTCCTTAGCTGACCTTGCTTCTAGCTCAAAGAAATGTGTTCTGTTTTTATGGGTCAAGCATTATTTGAATTACAATAAAGCATCACCAGTTTGCCTTGTAACCCCATAATTTCATTTGCAAAATGGTACCATGATATTTGTCTGTGAAAAGATATTTGTAAAGATTATCATAGTTCAGCCCTATCACAATAAATTATTAAAGCCTGGTACCTTAAATGATGCACTTTTCTTTTCTATAATTCTGAATGTTGGGAGAGCAAGAACAAGAGCCAGCATGATTGTGCTCTAACTGCATTTGTTCTTAATTAGTTCTGTGATAGCTCTACTTTCGAGAAGAGTCTCATTAAGAAGCATGACTTCTACTATAGATATATAAAAAAAATATCTTTCTATAGTTACACACCCAAAATCTGATCATGGAAGTTGGTAACTTACAGTTTCCAAAACATCCTGAGAAATCTTAGGTCACTGAAGCATGAGATTTTTAATGCATAAAGTATAAAAGAGTTTGCATGGGGTATGATTTGTTTTATAGTGGACATTGAACCTACTGACTCTTTTAATTCTTTTATATGTTGGTATCCAGTTACACCAGCACCATTTCTTGAATATACTTTATTTTTTCCATTTTGTAGATTTTGCATCTTTGTCAAAATCAGGTGTGTGGATTGATATCTCGGTCTTCAATTTGATTCCATTGGTCCTCCTGTCTGTTTTTATGCCAATACCAGGCTGTTTTCAGTACTGTAACTCTAGTAGAGTTTGAAGTCAGAAATTGTGATGCCTCCAGAAGTTCCGTTATTGTACAGGATTGTTTTAATATCCTGGGTTTTTTTGCTTTTCCACACGAAGTTGAGTACCATTCTTTCGAGGTCTGTGAAGAATTATGCTGGGATTTTGATGGGCATTGCATTGAATCTGTAGATTGCTTTTGCTAAGATTGCCATTTTTACTATGTTAATTCTACTACCCAAGAGCATAGGAAATCTTTCAGTTTTCTGGTGTCTTCTTCGATTTCTCTCTTCAAAGATTTAAAGTTCTTGTCAGACAGGTCTCCCACTTGTTTGATTAAAGTTACTCCAATATCTTTTATGTTGTTTGTGGCTATTGTGAAGGGTGATGCTTCTCTGACTTCTTTCTCAGCCCACTTATCATTTATTTGGAAAACTTAAAAGGAATTGACAATTTTCTGGATAAATATCACTTACAAAATTAAATCAAAACCAGATAAGCAAATTAAATAGACCTATAACTGCTAGTTGTATTTAGACCACATTTTAGGAAGTAATCTCCTGTTGCCAGTGCTTTCTCTTTTATGAAGTTCAGTGTGGATGGATATTTGTTGAGGTCTTTGATCCATTTGAACTTGAGTTTTCCATTTTTGCAGAGTACGAGTTTTCAAAGTATAACCTGACAATTATCTAGATTTCCTCTGTGTCTGTTGTTATATCCCCCTTTTCATTTCTGATTTTGTTAATTTGGGTATTCTCTCTCTGCCTTTTGGTTACTTTGGATAAAGATTTGCTAATTTTGTTGATTTATTTTTTTGAGGAAACAAATCTTTGTATCATTGATGCTCTATATTGTTTTCTTTGTTTTTATTTTGTTGATTTCAGCTCTCAATTTGATTATTTGCTACCATCTAATCCTCCTAGATGAGTTTGCTTTTTTTTCTTTTTCCATTATTGTTCTAGAGTTTTCAGGTGTTCTGTTAATTCACTAGTGTGGGATTTTTTTCACAGCTTCTTTATGTAGGCTAAAAATTTAGTGATATGATTCTGTACATTGGTTTTTAGACTTTTTCATAAAGGTTTTCCCTAGATCAAATATGTCTAACAGTAGTCACATGAGTAAAGTATTTAATGCAAATCTAAATAAAGAGCATTGCCTTTATTTAGATTTGATTTAGCCCATATTGCCTACCCAGTAGGTAAGCAAGAATAGCTGTTTTCTATTGAATTGTGCTGCAGTAATATATACATATATATGTATATATATACTATATATAGTATTATACTTATATAAATATATACTATATATAACATTATACTTAGGCTCTGATACAAACACATGGATCTATTCATTATAGGAATGGAAAAAAATCATCAAACTGAACAGTTGCTCTAGTTCTGGGTGCCCTTGTGATCAGATTAGTTTTAGGGTAAGACTAGCCCAACTCCTAAATTAAGCAAATATAAATTAGTCAGCATTAACATAAGGAGTAAAAGCATTTTTCTTGACCCCTGTGTAGAGAATTACTTCATTTCTGTCTTCCATATACTACCTCCTCTTTTCTCAAATTGCTTTCTTTACCTGCTTCCTATTCTAAGGAACACAAAGTGTCTGTGACAGGTGACAAAACACTGGTTTAGGGCCTTCTTTTTCCAGACACTCTCATACATAGTACAGTTCTTCAACGTATACTTTAAAATTAATATTTCCCTTTTACTAAGGTGTTTGACATTTAAATGGTACTTCATGTTTTGACTTCTTGCTTAGGAACTACTTACACTTATTTAAAATTGTGACTATTTCACTCTGAGCGAGTTGTTTTGGCCATTTATATGTCCCAGGTGTTTCTTTATAGATGAGAGGAGCATGAACTCTTCTTGTGGGAAGAGGCATTTAGGGTCAGCACTAGAAGTGATACCCAGCTGGACTGATTCATTAAGTAGATGGCACATCTGATGAAATTACATGCACCTCTTCTATTTGCAGGGTCTCCAGGCCTCCACAGTGTGGTAGCAATGGAGCCACTGCAGCATATAGTTTATAGACATAATAGTTTCTCATATCTTTCCCCACTGTGATTCTCTGAATTAACTTCTGTAACTTAACACAGACAAGAATGAGATCAAGTAGAGAAGCATGATGTTTGCAAGGCATTGCTGCTGCCGAGGAACTGGTTTTCACAATGGCATATTTTCATAAGAAAATCATCACAAAATCAGTCTTTCTCAACTTAATATATGGCATTGTCATCGTAATATCTAGTAGGCCTCCTTACCTTTCCATTTTTCTGCTTGAGCCTATTTGCAGGCATATTAATAGAATGTTATTAATAGAAATACATAAAAGGTTAAAATGCCTTAGAAAGTGCACTTTATTTCTGCAATATGTGGAATTACCTCAACCTCATGACAGAGTCAGGACATATATTTGTCTAAAAAGTTCCCTGGGGCTCCTGTTGTTGTTACTCTACCAAAGATGGAAATTAAGTTTATTTGGCTGATGTTATTTGTCATGATGCAAAAGAAATTTTATCTGCTACCCTTATTTTATAGGTGCTCCCAAACTGGATTTTTATTGCTGTGTATCAGCAAGTGTTTAACTAGGTGATGAAGGCAGGTCTGTAATTTCTAATACTATCACCTGTCTCATCTTCTGAGATTAGAAACAATAAATACACTAAGCAAGCCCTACACTTGTTTTTCTAAAATTACAGGACTGCAATCTGTTGCATACATTGTTCTATACTTATTTGATAAGATTCTTACAAAGTAGTATAGCAAACCAGGATATGAAGCTCTGACTGTGATCAAGTTATAATAATAGGTTTAATGTGTTGTCTTAATATCACACCCATCTCTCAATGTCATCTCTCAAATGTTACATCAATTATACCCTATAATTTTAGCTCTCAAATCAGACTTCAGAAATCAAATAATTTGAAGACTGAATAACCTTCTCATTTAATTGCATGACACAGTTCTGCTTATACATGAGGTTCATTTGTTAAACAGTAAAGATACTATGTTAAATGCACCGATCACGTTAAATTTACTTATGTAAAAAAAGAAGAAATATTATTTTGAATAAACTATCACTGAACCAATTACATAAGGCAGCTTCCAGACAGGAGTGAACAACTATTGGTAAATCACAAAAACTGGGACTCTTGGCATGGGTCAGAAATAGGGTGCTTAATGAGCATCGTGTACTCCATTAGAGACAGGGTAAGACCTGTGTACTTAAGAGAGATTGGGGGAGTCTGAAATTATCTACCTATCCATAATTAGACATTTGGGATTTTGTTATTTTGGCTATTATGTGCAATGCTGCAACAAATGTATAGATAAATGATTTTAGATCTTACTTCCAGTTTTTATGTTGCATAAAAGAAGTACAAAGTAGGACTTTTGGCTTATATGGTAGTTTGTTTTATGATTAGGGATTTGAGGATTCTCCCATGTTCTTGTCCAGACAAATTACCCTAATTTCCATTCCTTCTAGTGAAACACAGTTCTTATTTTCCCAAACCCCTTGCTCAAACATTTCATTTTTTTCTGTAGTTTAAAAACATTTAATTATGGTTTAACACAGTAGTCTTAAATAAGCAATGCGTTTCTGAACGAGTGGATGCTATTTTCTCTTCTGCAGTTCATTTATCTTTATGTCAATGAGGCAGTGCTTTTCTTTAATTGCAGCATTCACAGGTGCTAGGCACTGGAATTACCTAAGTTGCTTAAGGAAGGCAGATTCCCGGACTACATTCCAAACCTGTTGAATGTGAAACTTACCGCATGAGGCCATGAAAGTCTACAGCTGACATTTCAGGTGATGCACGTATCAGTGAAGAACAGAGCATCCCACTAGACCGCAAATCCTTTAAAGTTGGAATTTACGTCGTTTGCCTTTAGGCAGATTTCCACATTGCTCTCTACATACCATTACTCTTTTTATCACTGACCTGGAGAGTCATACTTACAACTCTGGAGTCAAGTCTTGATTTATTTCCCTACAGATGTGCTTCAAGAGTGTGACGGATATGTCCAATGTATCAGGACATCAATTTTGCCCTAAATTTAAAGTTCTTTTCTGGTTCCCAGTCTGTTGGGGATCATCCTGAGAACGTTTAACAATTACCTTAGTTTGTTAAATATAAATTATCCCAAGACCCACAAACAAATTCTCAGGATGCTGTAAGACAGTCCTTTTACTGAAGATTGGTTTTTGTTGTGCAGAATTTAGAAACAAAAGCTTCTTCAATCAGCCTTTACTTGGCAAGTGTGTAAGCTGAGCACCCAGTGCACACAGGGTTATGGTTGAGGGCGCACTTCTCTCTTCCATGACTCACTAAATAATGTAGCTCCCAGGGCTGACTATGACAGATTTGGTGTCTTGTAACTGCTATCTGCCGACGTATGTCCATCATGCTTGATGTCCATTAGTTAGATGGCATCAGTGGGTTAAAGAACTGGTAAATTTGTGTTTTCCTCTAATGGATACGTGACTGTGGTACCCGAGTCACTGGACTGAAAGTTAACAGAGAAGGACATGGCGGTAAGATAAGCTTATTACAAATATTGCTCCATAAATTCTTTTAATGATTTGTCATAGCAAGGAGCCTTAGCCAGTTCCCTTGATAAATGCGAACGAGGAGATAAAAGAAAGTAAAGTAAACAGATGCTCCGTTCCTGAGTCTTTTCCTTCATGGGTATGAATTATGCATGTGTCTTATTAGAGCTAGCGAAGAAGGTGTCGGTAGAGGAAAAAGCCTTAAACATCTGTCTCGCTGAACTTAGACGAGCCAGAAAAACAGGTTGAATTTGCAATATTGGTTTTAAATATTTAATTTATTTGTTAATATTGAGACTGTCTTTGAAACTTTTACTCATTTCTCTCTCATTCATAGCAGGCAAATGTTAGGCAACTATCTGCCAAAAGTTCACAAAAATTTTCTCTCTCAAATGATCAGCTAATTTTTTTGAACAATGTTTTTAGGGGATGTCTTTAGAATTATTTTTGAAAATAAAACTGATAATACTTATTAATCACAATTAAATTACTGAATACTTGGTAACCGAAAATGCAAAGCAAACAACAACAACCACCACACAATAACTTACACTAATATAACAAGCTTAATATTTGAGTCCTTAGCTTTGTTGGAAGGTGTTAAGTTGATTTATTTCCATAACTCTTGCTTGTTTTATGCTTTTGCGAGGCCAGAGCTTCTGTTGGCAGAGAGTGTGGCTCAATGACAGCATAAACATTGTAGCTTCTTAGAAACCCTTTGTTTTGTAGTTTGAAACTGTAGCCTGCAAACACTGAAGCGCCTCACAGTGTTTCTTCGAAGCTGTCTCTGTTTAGGACCATCAGTTCGCATTTGAACAGGTGGCTATAACTAGATCGCAACAACAGTTTCCTGCTGCAGATACTTAGTCAAAGTTACCAAGGTAAAAGGGTCTGCAAATTGAGAGCCCTCATTCTAGTACGATGTTATTAATTCTCAAGTTGTTAGATCTTTTATTTGGTTAAAAAAAATGTTTCCTGATTGCAGTAGGCATTAAGATTTCTATTTTTTTTTAAGATCGCTAAATTAGATATCTGAAAACTATAACTAGAGTAACATTTAAAGGGCTTCTTGAGAGATACTCTGATCTATGTGTGTTGGGAAAGATGGGTGTTCACTGAAACCACAGGGAGGAATGAGGATAAAAAGAGGCATTTCTGGTTCTTTAATGAAAAATAAAAATAAATTAATTCATAATTGAAATGATTCTACAGGCAGACGAGGCATACAATCCAGACACTGCAGCATGCTCTTTTTCTAAGTCAACTTTCAGTTATTACAGAGAGTGAAGCAGAGTTTGACAGTCTCCCAAGGCACTCTCCTTGCCTGCCTCAGAGGGAGGCTTCCTGTGAATTCCAGCCAAGGCTGGTCTCCTGGGTGCCCACTGCAGTCACTTCCCAAGTTCCTGAAGCTGGTATATACATTTTTTTTTCACTGATATAAGCTCAGGTAACTCGGCCACAGAGTGCCACATTTTCAGAGCAGCAACACTTGCATCACGTGCCATCAGCCGCAGGTTTCATTTCATAGAAGCAATGTGAATAAATGCATTCATTTATCGCTGGAGGGGAAGGAAGCAGCCCATGCTGGTTCCAGAGAGTTTGCTAGTACTGTAACTTAAAACAGACAGACGTGACCACAGTAAACTGACTCTCCGGCTTAGGTTACATTTGGTGGTCATTCTCTGCTTAGTGAAAAATGAGAATATTGGAATTTGATGCTATAAATATTAGAGTAACTGGGGGGAAGAGGAACAAGGACTCTCAATCATTAAGCCATCTCTCCGTCCTCAGGATTTTGCTCTTCTTGACATTAACCATGCTGTTTAAAACTTCACGCACTATGGTTTTGAAATAGTCATGCACTTCTGAGATTTTAAAATATGTTGAAGTTTCTAAATACCTATGCTTTCAACTTTGAAACTCACTATTAATGGAAAAGTGAAAAAGAAGCCTGTTCTTAAACACACAATATGAATCATGACTTGGAAGAAGCCATAATAAATCAACTGTATGAAACATCTACAAAGCTTGTGTAGAATTTGACTTCAGGAAGTTTACTTGGTAATTTTTCTTTATTCAAAAAAATTTGCATTGTTTTCTATCCAAAATGTTAAGATGACAAACAAAATCATTATTGTCCTTGTTTCTTGCAATGGGTCTCAAGACCATCAGAATTATTTTGGTTAGAAATAAGCTAAGCCCTAAAACTGAGCCAGGAAATAATCCTTACAATTGCATATATTATAAGGTGTAGACTATCAAGAAGAATCCAGTCTTTAATTCACTGACAATGTGCTTACAGACTGGGCTACTCTTATTTAAAAAATTTCCCTCTGCAGACCTGCTATAGTTTCTCATAAGACAATCAATCACTTGGCAGTGACATGACATGCAGTATTTGAAATCCTAATGTGAATGCCAGCTCACATGTATTTTACAAATCTTGGCAGATTATATCTCTGTACATCAATGTGACCCATCACTGTCATTTCTGTGCTGCTCAAGGCCTATGTTCCAAAACACTGTTCTTAAAAGCTATATCAGGTGCTTATTAAAACAGCATTTAATTAGGTATCTAAAAGATCTATTGGATTTGAATTAACTACAGGAGAACTCTTATTCTAAACCTTGAGTCTAGCATAAGAAAAAATGTTTATATATTGTTGATGATTTGTGTAAAAATCTAAATGTGTAGCAATAGAGTATTTATCGATTTACTAAATATTTACTGAGCCTCAGCTTCATTCTAGGCAGTATGTTAGAAGTCAAGGATAAACTTCTGGACAGAAGCTGACATGATCCCTACATTCAGGACCTTGATGTTAGGAAACTAATAAAATAGCCACCTAAACAAGTGTTAAAGTATAATTGTCATTATCTGTTCAATGAAGACTACAGTGTAATAGAGATTAAACAGTGACCTAAGATAGCACTGAGAAACCAGGGATGCTTCTCTAAATGGGTTATAATTTGAACTAAAAACAGAAACATATGTAACAAATTCCAGAAGATCAAGTGATAAAAGAATCACACTATTTGATGAAATCCAATATCCTCTTCTGGCTTCCAAGAATACCAGGTACTTTGTGCACATGCTTACATGCAGACAAGCAGTTACACACATAAAATAAATAAACTTCTTTAAAAAAAAAAGAAAAGCAGAAATAAAGGTGGGAAAGAAGAAAGCATAGGATTAATTTACTTAGAGTCAAAACATTGTGCATTATGATCCTCTGAAGAACACATACAATTAGAACATTAGTTTTGTTAATCCATGAATATCCCTAATTTCACTCAACACTGGTCGACTTTGATTGATCCTCAGGCTCAATGACTCAATTTATTAAGGTATAACTAGGTAAAGACAATTGATGAAGACAATTTAAATCCATAATAGTGACCCCCTAGTTCTTCTTGATCACTGCTGATGTGTCTGACTAGATAAAAATTACATTCCTCTATTTGATTCTAAGATAGTAAGCTTCCATAGGGCATATTTATTCCCTCTTTGCCTGTGTTAACACCCCTCTTCATGGTCTCCACTATCCTGCTTCATTCTTAAGCATTTCTGTCTGTAGAACTCCCTTTCTCTTCTTCCATATTGCCTATATTTTGATACCTCCATGCATTAAGACTTCCTCACCCATTGTCCACTTTCTACTTCCATGGTTTCTATAGAAACTCCAAAGTAAATGCATACAGATGCAGATTAAAATGTAGGATCCATGTTGAAGGAAAACCTGCAACATTTATCTGTGCCAGGCTACCCCAGTCAGTATATTTTCTCTAGTTTCAATTACTTACCTTGAATTATAAAATTTCACTTTTATACAGCTGCATCATCCCTTTATTTTATAATGGACATAAGAGCTGCAGCCAGGGAGAAGTGCTATGAACTGCCACCTTCTGGAGGATGCAGAGCCATTGCAATCATGGCCTCTCATAACCAAGGAGGTCTGCACTCAACCTGCACAAATATGTGCCAATTAATAGTCAGACATGGATGGATGGAGAAGGTGATCAATGGACCCCAGGCCTCACTGCTGAACTACTTGTTAATGATAAATTCAGGAAGGGGAGAGCAATGGTCGTCAAACATACACTCACTAGAAGTTCTACAATTCTCCCATGGATAGCGCCTATTCAGTTGGCTCACAGTTGGCCTTGGTTAAACAAAACAAGTTATAAATTCAATCAAAGATATGAGTCTGTAAGAGGGATGGTGAGGAGGAACTTGGCAGAGATAAAAGGAGGATAAGAGATAGCACAGGTAAGTCATCAGAATCTTTTATATACATGTGTGACTTTGTCAAGGAAAGTAATGGTTAAAACATATTCTGCCCTCTATGTCTTCTCTGAACTGATGAATATGAGAAAAGAAAAGAAAAAAGAAAAAAATTTAGACTCCCGCTCAGTGTCGTGGGAAGTGGGGAAAGTAAGTTGCACATTTTGCAAAGCACTTGCCCATGGCTAAGATGCTTTTTCTATTCTAGGTTGCCCTTTTCTTAATTTGTGTTGGCTTTTGTCAGTGCAAAGAATAGTCTTTTCATGTGCAAAATGTTCCTGATGCTCTTGTATTAAGGCTTCTACCTTATTGATGCTTCTAACAACCAGTGGTAGATGGATAAAAGAAAATACAAAACTGTCCCTCAGTTTTGTGGGGGCCTAGGCACCATGCCTTCTCTCAATATTAAACATTTTAAACTTGATTCGCATAGAATTCCCGGGTCTTTAGGTATGTGCACTGGGAGGGATTGGGAGGTGCAGGTGTCTTCAAGCTTGATCCAGAACTAGATATCAAATAAGTTTAAATCATTGGGACCCATTTGCTATAGAAGGAAATGGGTCTCTGCTCAAGCTTACAAGTTTGTTATCTTCTTGGAGTGTTGACTTATTTTGTGTTGTTTTCTTTTCAGCTTTCTTTTCCTAACTGTGCAAGTATGGATTCAAAATAATTATTATATTAAATGACAAGATATGTTTATTTCTACCAGCTGGGACACTGTCTCAAAAAGGAAATAACCACATGTAAATAAATTGCTTTGTATCTCTTGTTTATTTACACGCAAGACACAGAATTACAGATCTTCTTGGTATAAGTCTTGCCATTTGATGGTTAGTTTCTAAAACAGATTTTCAGGTCTTGTGTGGTGCCTCTGTTTCATTCAGACATTCAGTAGTGACTAACAGAAGCATATTAATTAGTAATACTTTTTGTAGCCAAAAATTCCAATATGTTTTAGTCTAAGAATCTGTCTCTTTAAAAATCTCTTCTCTTTTTCCAAGCATTGAAGGCGAGAGGGCTCATAAGCACTGTAAATATTTTAGTAATTAAAATAATGTTTTACCAAAAAATAGAGTTAGATTTAATAATGACAGAAATTAGTAATTCTGTTGAGGACTATAATATACATTAAGACAGTTTGCTGGAAGTGGGGGTTAATTACTATATATAAAGTAATACCCATTCTAGGGCTACCAAGTGGTGTGTCATGTACATATTTCATAAAATTCAAATTATGCATGGCCATATCTTTGAATGTTTATTACTTTGTTGTAATGAAAACATGTAGAATCATTTATTCTTAATATTCAGTACATCATAATTATCTATGGTAATGTACTATGTACTAAAGCTCAATAAGAGATGATCAATCATGATGCTGACTGGGCAGAAACTGAGTGTAGAGCTGTGTTCACCACAGGTTGAAGAGAGTAGGAGCAAGGGAGGGCTAGGAGAAGGCTGACCAAATAGAGATGAGTCACATCACTTTATTTTTAAAGGCATTCGTTTCTCATATCCATTTTTTCAAGGTCACAATGTTGCTGAAGCCCATCTTGGAAATGGGCATCTGTCTGCTGTATGTTCAAACTATATCGTGGTGCCAGGGTCACCATTAAATCTACTCAGTACCTCACAAACTTTATTACATATGGGGAAAAGCAAAACATAAACTATTATCAGGCTTTTTACATAGTAAGAAGATATATTACTTAATGAAAACAAAGTTTGTTTCTTTTATATGCATGTATTAATCTAATATGTACATTAGTGTCATAGATGAAGTATTTTTCCCAAATGAGACCAACATCCGAAGAAACACATGGGCACTAAATTAGATGACATTTGCGATATTTCCAAAACTTACTTTAAATGGTATTGTATACCACATTGCTGACAATTTTACAAGAAAATGCAACATCATTCAAGAGCAACATTTATTTTTTAAAGCTTCAAGTTTGCAATGCAGAATCTGGGTGGGCAGCAGAGCTATTTATATTTAAGTGACAAACTTCACGGTAGCTGGTAAGGCTCGCTGACCATGATTGATCTCCTTCCACATGTGTGTGAGAGCCTGTGTGTTTTATAGTAAGAATATGTTTTGTTTTCCATTTGAAGTTTCTTCTGTTCACCATAAAACTCTGAAACAAAGTCCTGTTTAAATGAACTTCACCATGAGACACTTAAATATTACGAAAGTAGCAATAAACCCCAGTGGTATCAGGAGCAGTTGCTAAAATTATATAGATAAATTTTTCAGATTTAGACTTGGTCATTGAGGACCTGAGCAAATTATTCAGCCCAAACATACAACACACTAATAATAGTTGCACCTAATTCATCTGTGATAATTTGGGGAACAAGATGGGTACACATACAAAGCAATTATCGTAGTGTTTGCCTTACAGCCAAGGATTAATAATGATAAGCTATTAGTCTGTTACTTCTGAAGTAATAGGTTTACAAAAACCAATAATTCAAAAGAAATATTATACTGTTACACATGGGAAATGGCCCCATTCTGCTTCATTGCCTCTTTCATAAATGACCCTTTGCCTCAGAATTTATTCAACAATGAACTTACAAGGCTTATTTTGCATGAAAGGAAGAGGAAAGAAATCGTGTCTTCCTAGTTGTATTTTTGTCTCTTTACAGTCACTTGGTTGTGTCTATGCTAACTATTCCTCTCAATCTTTGTGAATTTAGCTTACTGTCATGGCATTGTGCCATCAAGTCAAGTACCTACCTTCAGTGATGTGTTTGAATACAACTGATGTCTGGGCACATTTATAATGAAAGAACTTTTGCCATTTTAGGACCACCTGGAGTCATCTGCTTTCCCCATTCAGAAGGGGTCATTGAATCTCCTGAGGCAGAAGTGGGAATCCAGTGACTGCCAGAGAAGTGAGAGCTACCCTGGAGGTAGTGGGTGCCGGCTCTTCCAGCTTAAGGAAAGCAGCTTGCTTGAACCTGAAGGAGATGGGCTCTCTGCACTTGACCCTCCAGAGCCACCGAGTCTGTCCTGCAGCACAGGGGAAGAAGTATTGAGTGGGGAGCCTGAAGACCAAGTTCCTGAGGACCAGAGTGACAATCTCAGAGCCTCTGGCCAGCCAGAAATTCTCAAGGAGGATTCCCTGGCTGGCCGGCGCAGGATTGAACGCTTTTCCATTGCTCTTGATGAGCTGAGAAGTATTTTTGAGGCCCCTAAGAGTGGAATTTGCCCAGCTGGACCAGTTGAATATCTGCAAAAGGTAAGAAGCCATTGATTTCAGAATTGCAGTCAGCAAATCTACAGACTTGCCTAGGTTGGCATTTAGTACTAAATATATAGTGCATTTTGTTTTTCCCATCACCTGTACCCTAACCAGCTGTCTGGGTGACATCATAGAGGAACTTTGAAGCTTGACATCTTCTATCATTGACTTCTCTATAGTCTGTGTCAATGGGGACTTGACTCTTCCACTTCTCCAAAATCAATTCTGATCACATTCTCTTGTCTTGGTGGGTCTTTGTGTGTGTGTGCCTGGTTTGCACAAGTCAGTTATAAGGTCTTTGGTAGAAAGGAAAATTTATAATCATTAATTGTGTTTCCAACCATGGCACCAAACTTAGGATGAACTGTGAGGGAAAGTTTGAATTTTTTTTTCTTTTCATTTTGAAGGTTTGTTAAAGCTTGGTATGTGGAAAGCAAACTGGCACTAACTTAGCAGAAGACAAAATTTGTCATGTTTCTAAGCATGGAAGTCACATATGCAGAAGGAAGCTCAAAGCAGGGCTTGAGAGCTGGAATTTAAAAAGCAGGTTGATTGCAAAAAGAACAAGGGTAGGGGGCAGAATGCTGGGAATTACATTGTGTTGAGGTAAGCCATGCCAAGAAGAGAAATGTGGAGTGACTCTTGGTCTATCAAGTAGGCAAAGACTCCTATGTAGCAGTCACCAGATGAAAGCATGCGTTCAGACTTTCCCAAGCCAGGTGTCATATCCTGTATACATGAAAATATTTCCCCTCTGAGAATGGTGGTTACTGGTGAGAATTGCCGGCATCTATTCTTTACTGATGTAGATAGATGTGAGCTTATTTTTACTGAAGGACATTTCCCCAGGGTCATGTCTATGTCTGCAGATGTCTGCCATTTTTCTGAATAACAAACTTAGAACATGCCAAGGGAACAATTTATGGCAAACTGTTGTGGAGTCCGGTAAGACTTATCAGTAATGGTGTGAGATGAAATGAAAGAAAGCTTTGAAACTACCATGGCCTCGGTTCCCTTCCGAAAACCTGATTAGCTTCTGAAACAGAACACCTGACCCTATAAACATGAATGTTTTAATCTACTACTTCACTTTTTATCATAGAAATTATGCATAATATTCTCACGTTACTACATACTGAGTTTGAATTTTGTATGGTACTTGATGATCCTTCACTGCTGACTATTGTCATTTACGCTGCCGTATGAAATGAGTCTATGAGATAAAGGGGTCTTTAATCAAAGGCAGAAAACAGGATTAGCAGTATTGAGAACAATGACCACATTTTCTATTTCCATCGTCAAATAAAATAACTCTCATTTGTGCCTAAATTACTGAAAAAATATTACACATCTTAGGGCCTATACAGAAAGCAAATTACAAAAGAATTTAATTAATAATAAGCATGTGATATTCGCGTCCCATCTGGAAGCAAAGTTCATGCTTGGCCTTTGATGTTTTAACTTAAGGATATTTGTCATGATGTTATGACCCTACTCTTGTTTATGTATAATTAGTTTCCATAAAGGACATTATAAAAATGAGTTCCCTGTTAGAATAATTGTTGCTGTTATCTATTCTTAATTTTTCTTTTAATTTTGTGTGTATGTGTGTGTGTGCACGCATGGTTATGTGTGTAGAGATGTGCATGTCTATACTCGTGTATGGAGATGAGATGTTTAGCTTCGCTGTTATTCCTCAGGAGTTGTCTGCCTTGTCTTTTAAGATGGGATTTCTCACAGGTCTGGAGCTCACTAATTAGGGCAGTCATCATGGGATCTGCGGGGTTCCGCCTCTGAATTACAAGCAGGCACACACAGATTCCTGTGCTCCTGTGGCAAGCACTTTACTGCACTGATTCTCAACCTGCGGTTCATGTCCCCTTTGGAGGGTCGCGTATCAGATATTCTGTGTAGTAAGTCCACAAGGAATAAACAGTAAATGTACAGCTGACAGATCTGTTGGACTATCCACCGGAAGTGTATACGGTCACTCCACTAGGAGTTTTTGCAAAGCTACGGGGACATTTGCCCTTTAGATAAGTCATTGTCAGTTCGTAGAAATCTTGTGAAATCATGGCATACCTCCCTTCTATAGTATCCCAGCAGTGTGCAAACCTGACTTTTCCTATAGGGCAACCGGATACCTCCCTGCACACCATGAAGCCACGGTGTGAAAAGGATTCAGTCAAGCCTTTGTTCTTATAACCAAAATGTACATAATAGTCCCTCACAGACTTTCTTTATTGACAGTGGTCACTGGTAAGTAAGGAGCCTCATACTGGAGGTATGTCTGCTTTAACAGCTGACTCAGGAAGGTGTGATCTACTGGTCTGCTCTGACTTAACAGGCTACTAATATTCTATGTATACCTTTACCTTGGTTTCAAATAACCTAACATCATAGCCCAGGAAATTAGCTGTTTATACAGGAAAAAAGCCTGGGTTGCTAAAACTAGCTTCAGAGAGATACATTCTCACCTGGGCATCCTGCTGGAGTCAAAAACAAGGTCCCTCTGGGGACTTTGAGACTCCTTTTAATCCAACCAGGTAGATGCTAGTGCAAATCACACATGTGGGTTACTATGGCTACCAAGGCTGTGTTCCCAGATTCAGGGGAACTTCACAGCCATGTCACCTCTGAGACATAAGGTGCCTCCTTGCCAGATCCACCGGTTTTTGTGACTGTCAAAATGCATGCTTGACAGTATTGTTACTCCCTATGGGATTGCTAACTTGTCTATATAAACTGAAAGCTTTAGGAAGATCACCCTCTTTTTGACCCTTATGCTTTATGTCTTCCCCTTTGCCCTTACCATTACCCCTTATGCCTAATACCCTTACCTTTAACCTCTTATGCCCCATGCTTATTTTTCTTCTCCCTGCTTTCATCTTCCATGTAGAAGTAAAGAAACACGCAGGAAAAAATGTGCCTGAGTCAGTAAGTTCTACCCCTCAGATCCCATTTCCAAGCCAGTTTTCGCTTGTCGTAGAAGTCCTGTTCTGAACCCGGAGAGAGTGCTGAGGCTGGTACTCAGTAGTTCCCAATAATCCTGCACTTCAGATCTTTATGTTAGGATTCATAACAGTAGAAAAAGTACATTTACGAAGTAGGGGCTCACCACAACAAGAACAACTGTTTTGAATGTTCCCAGCATTAGGAAGGCTGAGAGCCACTAGTATACTCAATGAATTGTCTCCAGATCCCTGTCCTAGTTTTCCTATTGGGACTTACAATAGCCCTCTGTGCTTCTTAAATATCAAATGACTAGTTGAGTTAATGGTAAAAAACGATAGGTCGTTACATTTCTGGGGTTGTGTTGAAAGTAGAGGCTCTCTCCATACTGTGTTAACATGTTGAACTCTGTTTTAAAATTTTTCTTTTTTCTTTTTAAAGTTTATTCATTTATTTTACATCCTGGCCACAGTTTCCTCTACCTTCCTTCCATTGCTCCCTCCTCTCCCGCTCAGTCCCTTCCTCTTCTGTTTCTGTTCAGAAAGGGGAAGGCCTCCCATGGGAGCATGGCATAGCAAGTTGTGGTAGGACTAAGCTCTCCCCCCTTATATCGAGACTAGGCAAGGCAAGCCATTATGAGGAATAGGATCCAGAAGGTGATCAAAGCGTTGGGAGCAGCCCCTGCTTCCGCTGCTTGGAGTCCCACAAGTAGATCAAGCTACACAACTGTCACGCTTTTGTAGAGGGCCTAGGTCAATTCCAGGCAGGCTCCCTGGCTGTTGGTTCAGATTCCGTGAGCTCCTATGAGCACAGGTTAGTTGTTTCTTTGGTTGTCTTTGTGATGTCTTTGAACCCACCCCACCCCCCTTGGTTTGTACAATCCTTCCTACCTCTCTTCAGCAGGATTTCTCAAGCTCAGCCCAATGGTTGATTCTGGGTCTTTGTATCAGTTTCTGTCAGTTCTTGGATGAGGGATTTCTAATGGCAATTTGGGTAGTCACCAATCTTTGATTATAGTAGAATATCATTGGGCATAATTATGTTGACATTTTTTTCTTCAATAGTTTTTAGCTCTATCCTAGGTCTTTGGGCCAGCCAGCCTCTAGGCCCTGGCCCTCCAAGCAGTGTCGGGGTCAGTCGCACTCTCATGGTATGGGTCTGAGGCTAGACCAGTCATTGGATAGACAACCCCACAATCTCCACACAACCCTTAACACACATACACACACACCTTGTGGGTCTGAGACTAGACTATTCCTTGGTTAGAAACTCCCACAATCTCCACACAACTCCTAACACCAACCCCTGTGAGTCTGAGGCTAGACTAGTCCTTGGTTAGACACTCCTACAATTCCCATACAACCCTTAACGCCACCCCCCTTCCCTGTACATCCCAGACAGTAAGTCAAAGGTTGTGTGGCTGAGCTGACATCCCCAATCCCTCCCCTGGAAGTCCCACCCAGTCACAGGAGATGGCAGATTATGCATCCACCATTACTAGGAATTTTAGCTGACAATATACAGCAACCCGACAGCCAGCAGCAAACTAAATGGAGAGAAATTCAAAGCAATTCCACCAAAATCAGGAACAGGTCAAGGCTGTCCACTCTCTCCATATCTGTTCAACATAGTACTTTAAGTTCTCTTTTTAATTAATGATTTTTATTGAGCTCTACATTTTTCTCTGCTCCCCTCCCTGCCTCTCTCTTCCCCCCTTCAACCCTCCCCAAAGGTCCTCATGCTCCCAATTTACTCAGGAGATCTTGTCTTTTTCTACTTCCCATGTAGATTAGATCTATGTATGTCTTTCTTAGGGTCCTCATTGTTCTCTAAGTTCTCTGGGATTGTGATTTGTTGGCTGGTTTTCTTTGCTTTATGTTTAAAAAAACACCTATGAGTGAGTACATGTGATAATTGTCTTTCTGTGTCTGGGTTACCTCACTCAAAATGATGTTTTCTAGCTCCATCCATATTCCTGCAAAATTCAAGATGTCGTTTTTTCTGTTGTTGTTGTTTTTTGTTTATTTTTCTGCTGTGTACTACTCCATTGTGTAAATATACCACATTTTTCTTATTCATTCTTTGGTCAAGAGCATTTAGGTTGTTTCCAGATTTTGGCTATGACAGACAATGCAGCTGTGAACATAGTTGAGCACATGTCCTTGTGGCACGATTGAGCATCCTTTGGATATATATCCAAAAGTGGTATTACTGGGTCTTGAGGAAGGTTGTTTCCTAATTTTCTGAAGTTATAGTTAGAATAATAAAAAAACAAAACAAAACAAAAATTCTGTATTACACAATATCCTTATGGTCATGATCCTTTTCATTTTTACTTTGGTAAGGTTATTTAGTTGGTTGACAACTAATTGAATATAACAGTGCTATTTATTTTCTCTTAATAAACTCAAAAAACAACAACTTAGTAAAAAAGTGGCTAAATACATACAAGTTTTACATAAATATTATCTGTTTTAATCTTAATGAATCATAGGTTCTTTAAAATAGAAAAATGAAGCATTAATAATATGGTCTCCTTAAAATATTAGAGCACTACTATTCAGCATGGTATATGGCTTGCCACCTAGTATTCAAAAAACAATTATAGCAAAAATGAAATACAAAAAGATCATTATTTGTCTTGAAAATTGTGATTTATTTAGTACATCTCATATGATATGTTTAAACTTCTCTAGGGTACCATCTCATATTCTGTATTTCTCTATGTTTATAATGCATTAATTGTGCATTTACAAATCTTTAATCCACAGCACACACATGTTTTAAAGTCATTACATAAGGAATAGCTCAGATGTAAGCAAAATTTTCTTTCTGAACAGATTCCACTGCTTCTATAACAATGTGGTATGGAAGGAAAATGATAAGTCAATTAAGAATTAAATCGCTCTTCATCAGTGAAACATTTTGATGTGTTGTTAGGCTTTTGAGCACAATTGTAGTCCAACTGAATTTGAAATTAGATATTTCACCCTTTGCATATTAATAACACACATGCAAAATACGCTTTGTTTCTGTATGTCCTCTCTCCTTCTTGTCAACACTTTATATTATTAGGTGTCATTATAAAGTAATGAGATAATTTTTATTTGCATAAATCATGCAACATTTCTAGCTACTTTGTAACTCTGACGCATATTTACAGAGAGTCTTAGAATATTGATGATGTGGTGAAAGTTCTTTAATATTTATGACTTTTAATGTGAGGGCTAAAAGTAATTTCAAATATAGAAAATTGTTTACAACTAGCAAATTATTTCAGCAATAAGAAATGATCAATTGCATTCTAACATTGTTACAAAAGGAAACACTCCTGCTATAGGCACTTGGTTTGGGATAACCAAGGATCTGTTGCAGTATAAAGAAAATCTACAGAATTTTGAATGTCAAAATGGTATATATACACATATATGCAAAAGTAACACACATGGTATATATGTTATGTAAATATTCTTTCTAAAACTTTTTCACCTAATATGAGACTATGTCTTACTTATTTAAATATCCATTTGAGTAAAGTTTGGTTTAGAAAATAATTTCTCAGTAAGAAAATAAAGAACTAGGAGCAGCTTGATATTATCTTCACTGTTCACATTATTTTTTATAAAAGTGGAAGCTCATTAAATAGAGATACTTATGTTTTAAAACTTTCCTTGTGTTGCAGAACCTTACTTTAAAACAATTTATCCTAATATAAAACAAGAGAAAATTAGCAAGGAATTCTCAAATGATTTTATTTGTTGCTATATTAACAATTTTCAGATGCGTACAACCTTAACCCAGAATTTATAAAATACACCACTAATGAAACACAAACTGACCTTAAACCTGAATACTTTATATGTATGGAACAGACTATATCTTACGGATACAGATTCAATAAGCCTCATCACGAATGAGTAGTATGGAATGTAAACTTAAGGGATTATAAATCTTAGGAAAGATAGTATATCTTTCATTTTTATATGAGTTTTAGTGTGGAATTAAGAAAAGAAGGAAGGAAGGAAGAAAGGAAGGAAAGAAGGAAGAAAGGAAGGAAAGAAGGAAGAAAGGAAGGAAAGACAAGAAGGAAGGAAGAAAGGAAGGAAGTAAAGACAGGAAAGACAAGAAGGAAGGAAGAAAGGAAGGAAGGAAGTAAAGACAGGAAAGAAGGAAGGAAGGAAGGAAGGAAGGAAGGAAGGAAGGAAGGAAGGAAGGAAGGAAGGAAGACAGAATTAGAAAAAAAGAATGGGGGTTGACAAAATGGCTCGGTGGGTAGAATAGCTTGCCACAAAGTGTGATGATTTGAATTGGATTCTTATAACCTTCATGGTTATCAGCAACTTGTTCTTTTATCTCCACAAGTATGCTATGGTACATATGACTCACCTCCCACACAGTAATAATTAATTAATTAATTATTGAATGGTTCAATATGTTATGAGTTAACACACTTAGAAGCAGGACCACATTAAAAAACGATCCATTTCACAACTATCTGTGGATGTGACTGGTCTTATTCCTCACTTAGATTTATGTAATATTCTAATGGGAGCTTGTAGGCTAGATAGGATAATTGCCTCCCAAGAACATGTATATCCTAATCCTGATATAATACTGATATGATATAGGGATCTTGAGAAACTAAGATCTTCCCACATAATTCTGGATTAATAATTTGTTTACACACACACACACACACGAAAGATTCTAAAAAGAAGGAAGAGAAGACTTGATGTTAGAAAATTGTGGCCAGAGGATCACATTGGCTCCCCAAGAAACAGCACAGAAAACAACTCTAACCTGGACTTTGAAGATAGAGTACAATCCTGTGGATACAAGGAGTTTACATAATAAACTTGATGGAGAATTAATTATAGGAAGTTTGTAATGATAAAAGGGATATAAAAGGTTTTACAAATGAAAATTTAAAAACAGAAAAGCATGTCGGATATATTTGTCTCATTTCATATTTCTTCTATAGGTTATGCATAACATGGTGGAAATACATATGCTTTTAAAATGCAGTTCACTCACCTCAGACTCACTATTTCTCAATTGGAGCAAATTTTAGTCTTATCTGGAGAAGAACGGGAAGTGGACTTCTTTCCTTTTCCTTCAAAGGCGCCATTTGCTGTTCATAGAATTGAAAGGATGAAGCCCCTAACACTGTTCCCTGAGAGATCTGCAGCCTTCTCTTTGTTTCCATGGGTAATGAATATTTTTGTGATATAATTATTCAATCTTGACTTTGTTCCATCAGAGTCTCCTGGGCCCCCAATGGTAAACAATATGATTATTGCATTATGTGGCTTAATGCCTCTCTGTGTTTTCAATGAACAGCTTTAATTGTTCCTTAAAACCATTCACATGAAGAATTGAGATGAGTATGCCTAATATTTAACGGTGGCTGTCTCTATCATTTATCTGGTCCCTGAGATTTACATGTGCTGTTGCCTTAAAATATATTGGCTGAATCTATTGTACAGTTGAAGGCATGGGGGAAAACAAGACTCCAAGCTAGTAAGACTATGAAATTATATGCACATCAATTCTTATATGGCATGTATTCCAGTGAACAAAAATTTCAAAAAGAAAGGTAGAAAGCTCTTGAGAGATGATGCTCAAGGTTGTCTGCTGGCCTCCCCATGCACATGAATCTATATTCACATATACGCCACATGTGTACACCTAGAGAGGAGGGAGTAGAAAGGGAGGAAGGGAATGAGGTAGCGAGAGAGAAAGGAGAGAAGAGAAAATTTTGTCTTCCCTCCGTTTAGGACAAAAGTCCTTGAATAGCCAGCTTCTTTAATGGTGTTAGTTACTCTGGTCTCCTTTGTTGTCAAGCAAACCTCAGAGTTGGTGCAACTTTTTGATATAGTCAGTCTCTCCTTTGCTAGCCTCAGACTGAGTTGTTCATCTGCACATAGACATCTGTAATCTTTAGTCATTATTAAAACAAAAGATGTTTAGCATGGAGTGCAGTACAAGTGCTGACATTTCAGAATAGATGAGACCCCAAGTAACAAGTACAGCAACACATCCTTGAGGCCAAGCCACTTTCAGGAGGGCTCTTCATTTCAGCACATCCAGTAATCAGAATATTTTGTATGGGAAGTAGATAGTTAACACAGTTTTCTATTGGGAAAGTTACTTCTTTTCATACTTAATGTGTAGTGGTGGGTGAGTCAATGAGTTCCAAACACCTGAAAGAAATTCAAGATCCATTAATGCTTCTCATCTGCAACAACCACTGAATATGATGATTTATGGTGCTTTATAGTGTACTAACTTCTTTGTGTCAGTGTAAGTCACTTATTAGATATCGTCAGAAGAGTTGCCCTAGAGCATGGTTATGCATCATAATGGGTGCAATGTAGTTTCTTCCTCACATTTACAAAAACATCAAGAACACACTTTGAAATTAAATCCTCTGATTTTAACTTTGACTGTCCTCATTTTATTCAAGATGAAGAGAATATAAAATGCTTCTCTTTCTGTTAATAATGATTTAGTTATTTAGATTTTTTTTCTTTTTTTTCTTTATTTTGGAGTTTAGGAGTATTTTAAGTGCAATTCACTTTTTATTCATTCATTTAAAATTATACCCTCTTCCTCCCACAAAATCTCTTCTTCCTAAGTCACTTTCCTACTTTTATTACTTTCCTTTTTGATGAAATTCTTATATGAAAAAAATTGCAGGATATTTCAAGAAGAGCCAAACAAGTATATTTTCTGTTTTACAACTATCAGTGAGCCCACCACTACCACAGACTGGAAACAAAGATTTATGTTTAATGTAAAATCACGAGGCTGTAGGCCTCAGATGCTAATGTCTCTGCAGTATTGCTGAATAGATGCTTGGTGTGGGAAGTCTTTTTGTATATGTGTTGCTTTTATTGGTTAATGAGTAAAGAAGCTGCTTTAAGCCAGTGACTTAACAGAAGATAGCCAGGCTGGAAGTAACATATATAGAGAGAGTAGGTGGAATCAAGGAAATGCCATGGAGCCACCAGAGGGGAAAGATGCAAGCTGCCACCTGGAACCTTGCTGATAGGCCACGAACCTTGTAGTAAAATCTAAAATAGTAGAAATAGGTTAACCAAAGATATAAGAGCTAGCTAGCAATACACTTAAGTGATTGGCCAATAGGTGTAATTAATACAGTTTCTGTGTGGTTATTTTTGTTCTGGGCAGCCAGGAACAAACAAGTGGCCTCCGCCTACAGATTGGCATCCAACATGGGGCACAGGCCAAGACAACTTCTCTATTCAGTAACCAATAAAAACAACACATATACAGACTTAGAGGCTGGTCATTACATGCTTGCTGATGTGTGCATTAAATCTACCCTTTCATTTGAAGCTATCACATTTTTTTATGTAGGACTTAAAAGTTTGAGCTCATCTCAGAATGCATTATTTGGTTCTGACAATGGATGACCCCAGACTCCTAGAAGAGATACTCGGCTCCCAACATGCTTTATAATTAACAATGACAACTAAACATTGGTGGAAGGCATTGTATTCAAACCTTCATGGGCATTTCTCTCATTCAGAACTCGCAGAAATCTTAGCAGATAAGAATTATCTTGCAACATTAGAAAGATGTCTCAGTAGATGAGGTCACTGATTGTACAGGTCTGTCTAGATCACTGGAATTCACATAACAATGGAAGGTAAGAACCAAATTCTGAGTCAGTTGTCCTATGTCTTCTATAGGCAAAAGTGGAGTGCGTGACTCACAACCACCTTTCTGATCATGAACATATAAATCAATAATAATAAATTAAGAGAATTATCATTATTTTCCTTGTGAATGCAGGGTAGTGAATTTAAATGACTTACAAAAGGCACACACTGTAGCCTTAGTGTGTATACATTAGTATAGCTAATAGAGCATGGATTTGAATTCATACTTACATAAACCTACAGAATCCAGACCACAAAACAGTTAACATAATTGTTGGATAATCTCAAAATTCTTGCTGTTCATTTTCATGCATGAATTCACACCTATTTCTGCTATGAATCAACCTTATTCAGTCCTAGAAATAAAAGCAATTCTTAAATGTTGAGGGACCTTTAAAGCACAGCTGCATCCTCCCTACTAAGGTGTGTGGGTCTCTTCCTTTCTTAACACCTTTCAGATGTGCTTCTTACAATCATTGATATTTCATAGGGTTTTAAAATTAATTTTTAATTAAAATATAATAACATCAATTTCCCTTTTCTCCCTCCAAACCTTCCTGTGTCCCTCGCACCACAACCCTGCAAACTTCACATCTTCCCATTAGTCCTTGTTCTTTATTATTATTACCTGTATGTGTGGACACAAGTGGTATATAAAGTAATGGCATCATTTTATTTGTTGTAAAATATAGAATGAATGTCACAAATATTCAGGTTAAACAAAATAGTTGTTATATTACATGATATTGACAAGTTAATAAGAACACTGATTCATATAGCTTTTTAGTTACCATAATGATGCTATAAGTTAATCCATGTCACTGCACCACTACACTTATGAAGAAATAGAAGTATAGCAAGTTCTTCTTGAAGTTCCAGCCCCTTTGAGAAAGAGGACACAAATGGAGAAAGAGTCTAACCTCACAGGGTGAGGCTGGAAGTGCTACTCTTTAATGCTGAGAGAGCTATTTTTTATATTTATTTAATTTGTAGAAAGAATTAAAAATAGATGGATTTTCCAGTCTAATGAAAAGGTAATTTTATGTAGAAAATTCCTACTTACAGGGAACTTTATAAAGACATAAAGGCTGGAGACACTGGCTGCATTGCTAGGGAGGAATGTTAGTCTATGTCATTCCTTTTTGAGGAACAGGATTTGTAGTTATGGAGAGTGACAAAGTAGAACTGAAAATCAAGTTCCATTAGTAATGGACCAAAACATTCAAGCATTTTCAAAGGGGGAGACTAGAGACTTTCTATAATATATATTTTGAATGTGAACACTCCCACTGTTAGTAGTTCCGTAAGAACACCATGTTACATGACCATAGCATGTATGCTGTGGACATAGATCAGACCTACACAGGCTCCCCAGTTATCAGTTCAGTCTCTATGAGCCTCTATAAGCTCTTGTTAGTTGATTCTGTGGGTCATTTCCTTGTCTTACACCTGTTAGAATGGCTGAGATAAAAAATACTAATGATAGCTCATGCCGGCGAGGAAGTGGAGAAGGGGAACACTCCTCCATTGCTGGTGGGAGTGTAGATTTGCACAGCCACTTTAAAGGTCAATGTGGCATTTTCTCAGAAAATTGACACTCTACCTCAAGACCCAGCTATAACACTGCTGAGAATAATCCCAAAAGACACTCCACCCTATCACAAAGATGTTTGCTCAACTATGTTCATTGCAGTTTTATTCATAATAGTCAGAAACAACCTAGATATCCCTCAACTGAGACCCAAATTGGAGCAATGGTCTGAGCTCTTAAGGTCCAAATGAGGAGCAGAAGGAGGGAGAACATGACCAAGGAAATCAGGACCACGAGGCGTGCACCCACCCACTGTGACAGTGGAACTGATCTATTGGGAGCTCTTCAAGGCCAGCTGGACTGGGACTGAATAAGCATGGGTTGAAACTGGACTCTCTGAACATGGCGGACAATGAAGGCTGATGAGAAGCCAAGGACAATGGCACTAGGTTTCGATCCTAATACATGAACTGGCTTTGTGGGAGCTTAGCCTGTTTGGATGCTCACCTTCCTGGGCCTGGATGGAAGTGGGAGGACCTTGGTCTTCCTGTAGGGCAGGGAATTTGGACTGCTCTTCAGTATCGAGAGGGAGGGGGAATGGACTGGGGGGAGGAGAAGAGGAGTGGGGGTGGGGGAGGGGAGTGGGGGGAGGGGGCAATGTGTGGGAGGAGGGGAGGGAAATGGGAAACGGGGAGCAGTTGGAAATTTTAATTAAAAAAGAATAAAAAAAAAAGAAAAAGAAAATGTGGTACATGTACACAATGGAATATTATTTAACTGTTAGAAAAATAACATCATTAAATTTGCTGGCCAATTAATGGCACTAGAAAAATATCATCCTGAGTAAGTTAACCCAGACATAGAAAAACAAATACATTATGTGCTCACTTATAATTAGCTGTAAAGGATAATTATGCTAACAACAGAAGACCTGGAGAGGCTATTTAACAAGGAGGGCTTAATAAAGGACTCATGGATCTCCCAGGGAAGGGGTAATAGACTAGATTTCAACGGCGTACTAGGGTCAGATTTTGATGGGAACAGGAGGGATCCGGTGAAGGTGAAGGGAGAGTACCCGGAGAAAGAAGTGGAATTGGGGTACATTTCAGGGGTAAGGTAGAAACCTAGTGCATTCTTCATATCTGTATTTATCTTTTGCCTTCCATTCAGCATCTACCCTTATCATCTCCTGCCGCATTATTATAAAGCTTCTCTAGTACCCTGGTTCCACAGAGTAAACCCTAGAGTTTTATGCTAGCTCCTGTAATTTCCACAGAAGTGGACTTGGAGGCCTAATCTCATAAGTTTACAATCTGTTTTACATGGCAGTATAATCAATCCTGGTTCCCTAGTCACATCTAATAACTTTTCTAATTTCAATTCTAATTAATTAATATGAAATAAATGTAACTCATTTTTCTTAGTCACTCTAGTGATACTTCAAGTTCTGCATAACTAGTTGCATTGCTAGAAACTAGCTTTATGTATCTATAACAACTTTTCTACATCACAAGTGTATCCCCCCAGATATACACAATGGACTTGGCATTTTAACAGTCCCTACACATGCACCTAACTTCTTCCTTTCACCTTTTCCTCATATTACAGAAGCTTAGAATATTCTTGGCTTACATTACTCTACATTCCTGCCTTCCTACCTTGGAATGATGTCCCAGATAGTTTATGTACTTGTATTTTGAGCTTCAATATTCTCAGAAGCTCTCTCTGCAATGATGCCAGAGGACAGGAGAACAGAATACCACGAATATGCCTGCAGAGATCTGTGTATCACAAATGCTAAGTACATCATTGGTTCTATAATCAATTAGTAGAGGCCCAGAGGATGGCTTTGAAATGATTGACTGCTTTTTCTCCTTTAAATGTTTTTGAGTGCATATTTCTCCTTACCTTCTATACAGTCTCTATAGGCAGCTATCCAGTGATCCTATTTTATGTCTTCTAAGGCTTTTAGGCAAGTTCTTTGATTTTCTTCTATTCATAACAACCTTCAGCCTGGTAGCCCCTTTTATATAATTAACATTGTTGATTTTAAAGCTTTAGGGAGACTCTGCAAGGACAGAGTTTTATATGCCTTCTCCTCTCAACTCTTGCCTCTGCCACTGTCCCACATCAGCACTGTGCACTTGATACTGCGAGGAGTCATTAGCAATGGTTATGATTCACTAAAGCTCACAGTTTGTATGAGAATTGACTGTATTCTATCAGTCTTGAAAAATGTCTAATGAATGTGTTCAGTACACATAATCAAGCAGTATATTTTCAACATCAAAGCAGTAAAATCCTTCACAGTTCACCTGCTCAGCCCACTTTGACTCTGAGCCTCAGAAATCACTTTTTACCATGTCCGCACTTGTGTCTTTTTCAGAATTTGACATCATATTATATAGAGACATTTCATATTTTTTGTTTGTTTAGCGATACCGACATCTTTGCTTTGTAGCTCATTGCTTTTTATCACTAAGTTATGTTCCTTTGTAGAAATAAATGCAGTTTATTCATTAACATACTGAGAAACTTCTTTCTAAGTTATTTTAGTAATGAAAGGATCTACTCTGAACATTTCTGTTAAACGTGTGCTATGGATGTATATTTTTAATTAGTTTGGCTTGTAACTGTTGTGGACAGGGATTTTCAATTCATCAAAGAGCATGGTTGCGGATTTTACTGTACAAGTATGTTTACTTTTGTAATAAAATGTCAAACTGTTCTCCAAAGCAAGGGAGAAAACCTAAAGACATTGTGTTTCTTCCAGCAATGAGTAGAGCTCCTTTGTTCTGTATCCAGAACAGCATCTTCTGTTCTTGGACTTCTGAAGCTTTGCCACTCTAGTACTATATATTTAGAGAAAGTGTAATGTTGATTCTTCATTTTTACATTTATTAAATTGCTTCTGTGACCTAAAATTAATTTGAAAACACATTAACTTTTAATTGACACTTCTAATTCATTGATATAATTTTGTTCCCTTTCCTTATGACAACATAGTCCTTTGTTTTTATTTTGCCTTTTTAATTTAAGTTTTAATTGCAAAGTCATATTTAAGCATGAAACTCTGGGATTGCAATTCAGTGTCAGAGCACTCTATTAGCATAGAAAGACCCAGAGTTTGATTCCTACTACCTCAAATAAAAATAGTAATAAGCTATTACTTATATTATATTTTTATCATCTGCATGGCAAGCCTGTGAAAAACTGCCTGATTTACACAACTTTACCCTGAATAATTATTAATTGCTAAATACATTACATAATTAAATTACTAAATTAATAAAGGTAAGTTTTTTGCTTCAGATACACTTATAGCCCTGCAAAAATATTCACCTTAATGAAAAGACAGAAGTCACAAGTTGTCTTGTTCTTTCTCCCATGATTTTTCCCAGAGCACTAAGCCTGTGTGCCATTGGGAGAAAGCCTCTTGGTAAGATGAGCTCAAGTCTCTTGGCATTCTCACTTCAGTCCTTACTGTAGCAGAAATTCTAATTTGTCTTAATAATAAAAACCCAGAGTCAGGTATTAGTGGAGGAAATCTGAAAGATCAGAGAAGCAGAGCAGCCAGCTACCAGTTCGTAGATATAGCTCTTACTTCTACAAACCCCCTCAGACCAAATGGGGTACCTGTCTCTACAAGTCCTCAGATGGAATGCCTTGAGCTCATGTCTCCCCCAACCTTATATTCCTCTCTCTGTTAAGCCATATCCTTTCCTGTCTCCATCTTTCTAGTGTTGGGTTTTAAAGTGTGTAATTTACAAGTGCTGGGGCTAAAGGTGTGCACCACCACTGCCTGGCCTCAATGGCTAACTAGTGGCTCGCCGCACACTTTGATCCTCAGACACGCTTTATTTGTTATAGCGCAAACAAGATATCACCCCTCCCCACACATCACTGTCATTAGTTTTTGAGGTCATAATTCCTCAGTCTGTACTGCATCTAGGTGTCATCTTCTGCTCATCTGCCACATAATCAGATGTCGTTAGTCCCTCGCAAATGGTCAGAGCAGACTTAGTGTCCTTCCCTATGGCTGTGTTCCAAGTTCTGTGGATTGGACGACCTGTCTTGTTACTCTTCGTGCCTGACAGATGACACTTCTGAAATGGTGCAGGAAGTATATGTGAGGAATTAATACACCTTTTATTGACCCTTCTTTTAAAGGCTGACGCCTGATGTTACTCTGACACCAAACTGTCTGCCAGCCTCCCAAAGGACATACTGTCTCCTCCATGCATATTTATCCCATTTTCCACAGTGAATTATTAAACTGTGACCTGAATATACAGCTAGTTTCAGAAATAGCTTTCATCTTGTTACATAAACCCTTGGTGGAGTCTACCTCATGAATTGCAGACCAGCACATAATGCAAAGGTTACCACCAGATCAGGAAGCCCCTGTATGATGTTCTGATATTTTCCCCTGTTTGATCTGCTTTTAGAAGTCTCAAAATTACCATACAATAATCAATTATTGTCTACGGTTTTTAAAGGAGAAATTGTTTTAAGCATAAAGAAAAGTGTGAAAATATATTCTACATCTCCCTGAAGCACTGCATCAAAGTGAAATGGGGACTAGATAAAGATTCCCAGGTACTGAAATCCTTTTTATGTTGGTTCCTCTTAGGAAGCTGAGGGACTTTTTTCTAGCAAAAACTTTACTGATGCTAATGTTCAAATTCTTCTCATGTAAAATATATCAAAAACCTGCCTTAAAAAGGAGAAAGCAAACCCAGAGAATGTAGGATTTAGAGTAAGTAATAAATATATACTGCCCGCCCCGCATATACACACAGCATTAAAATTAAGTCAATTTTTCCTCTCTCTCCTTTTCTTTCCTCTTATCTATCCTTCTCTGTCTGTCTGTCTGTCTGTCTGTCTGTCTGTCTCTCCTCCCTCTCCTTCTTCCCTTTTTCCCTAAAGAGAGTAAGTTTTTTATATCCTACACAGCCAATTATTTGTGTTGGATACATCATGTTTTATTTCTTGTTCTTCATAAGTAATAAAAAAGAGGCTCTTACCATCAAAGATATTCAGAATCTTAGTTTCTCCATTGGTAAAGTTGTTTTCATTTTATGCATATAAACAATCTTATCATGGTAGAGACTGAAAGAGATGAGAAAAAGGAAACACACGGTAATGAGAAGCTTAGATGCCACCAAGAGTCACTTAGGACCTAAAGCTCCAGGGTAGGTACTTTGAGGAGAAGCAATCTGTAATAAATGGCTTTCTACAGTGGAAGGTAAAGCACATGTTTTCCCTTGACTTTCCAATGGAGTTACTTGGCATAAATAGTCAAGACGGTTGCCATGATGCTAAGGAGGCCTCAATAAGAGATTACTGACAAGTTGAGCTCCGTTCACTTTTACTTATTCATGATAATAAAAATCTATACATTTTCCCACATACATCATTTCATTCCACAATGAACGTAGCTAATAAATCCCCTTCAGGGTAGAATAACACTGTCTTCTTTTCCTTTGGAGTATCATCAGATACTTTCATTCAGGTTGAACAGTCCAAGTAAAGGCCAATTCTGGATTCACAATATGCGATGCCTCTGTGTTCAGAGTGAATTTGTAGTCAGAAGATGCATTGCAGGCTTCGAATACTGACTTCTAACCAGCAGATGATTTTCAAAATAAATCATCATTCAAAATAATGAACAACCAGTTTTCATATAGAAATAAAGGTTGAAGGAGGAAAGTCAGATGTCACCAAATCAAACTCAAGCTGGAATCTGCCTTCCCTCTCACACAGGCGGCAGTAGCCTGTGTTCCTTTTAGAGTGTACCCTGCTTCAAGGAGTTCCTACTTCCACAAAGCTCTCCTGACACACCAATAAATAACTCTTTCTTAGGTTCATCTTTACGTGAAACAGAATGTACCCCTTGAGAACATTCACATTTTTAGTAAAACTGTGGCTTTTCAAACAACATGATATAATTCTCTATTTGCTGCCTCGGAAATGACAGGCTATGAGTAACCTTGAGTATGCAGGACAGAGTTCAGCAGTGGGAGGTGAGGTAAGAATACTCCTGAGTGATGTAGAAAGGGTTGGGGCCAATCCTATGTACGACAAGGACATGACACAGCCCATCAGGCACAGAATAAGAGAAGATACATACACCTCCCCAAAACAAAACTTGACACTAATTAAAGAGGCAGCACTAACACATCAGCCAATACATTACAGACTCTTTTTTGAAGCTATTTCAAAACTGCTGTTTGCTTATCTGTTTATGGAAAAATGAGAACTATGTTACAAGGCTTATGTAGACTTTTCAGCTATATATAGAGACAGATGCCACTGCTGAGCTTTTTCTAAGTTTTGTAAAAGATGGGTTAGGAAGACAGACCATTTGACAACTATAGGCTCCATTATACATGGAAAAACACCTTTCTAGTGAACAAGTTGTCCTGTTTATAGACAGGTGACAAAGGCGTCATACGATTTTTGACTTCTAGAAATATTTTTCTCTACGTATAAATTCCATCACAAGCGCATATGCATTAATTCCTTGAGTAGGGTGTGGTGGCTATGCATGCACTCAGCATCTTAGTCCCAAGGCAATTGACTGTTTTATCAGTCAAAGCAAAGTAGAAACTAGAGTGCAACAGGGAGAGGTTCCTCAAGAACAAACCAGACCATGACTTTTTTCAACCCCCACCCTTTCCGACACAGAGAACCCTGCTTCTCAGTGCTTAGCTCTACAACACACTGGGCTCAGTAGCACTCTTTCATCTTAATCTTGATGTATGGTATGCTTCTAAGAGTAATGGGAGAATAAAGATACCTTTAATCTTAAAAGATATCATTAAATTCAAACATTGCAGAAGATTTCATACAGCTAGCCCTTAAAATGTTTGATCTCACTCAGAAAGTAAATCTGGTTTGAATATTAAGAATGTGGTTATAACTGCCACAGAGCGAGCCCTTTCTCTCCTGTCCCATAACCTTCAATCCCATGCTACATAGTACTAGACCTGTTTAGCAACATGCATTTTTTTCTAACTCAAAAAGTAGTACAGGCTTTTCTTTCATTCATAATAGGTAGTAACTGTATTTATCAAAAATTTGATCAGTCATGAAGCTGGACAGCTGTCAACTACATTCAGCAATATACTGTGAAGCCTGTAAGGAAGTCTCAAGACTAGGATTTAATATTCAATATAGAATTTCATAAAGTTTTCAAATTACATTCAAAAATATTTTTTTTGAAACGGGGTCTTACTGTGTAGGCTAGAATGCTCTTAAAGTCATCGCGTTTCTCTTGCCTCAGCTGGGATTACAGGTATGAGCCCATTATCTGACTTCAGATCACAAAGTCTTTAAGCTTCTATACTCTCAGAAGTATTGAAAGGCCACTCAGAGATTCTATTTTTCCAATTTCTAGATGCGGTACTGGAAATCATAATTAAAATCACCATACTTATTTTACTTTTTAGTGTATGGAACAATCTTAATTAATTAATTTCTATTTTTTATTAATTTATTTTGCCCACAGACCACAGCCTCCCCTTCCTCCTCTCCTCTCTCTCCCTCCTATTTCCTCCCCTATGCCCTCCTCCTTCACAATCTATCCTTCCTCTATAATGACTCAGAAAGGGCAGGCCTCCCATGGGCTTCAGCAAAGCATGGCATATCAAGCTGCCATAAGACCAAGTACCTCTCCCAGCATTCAGGCTGGGAATGAAGTTCAGCATGAGAAATAGGCTCCCAAGAGCCAGTCAAAGCACTGGGGATAGCCCCTTCTCCCATCACTGGAAGTTACAAATATAGAGCAAGTTACACAACTATCACGTAGATGCAGAGGGCCTAGGTCAGTCCCATGAAGGCTTCCTGATTATTGGTTCAGACCCTGTGAGTTCCCATGAACCTGATTAGTGGTTTCTGTGGGATTTCCTGACCCTGCTGGCTCCTACAATCCCTATCCTCTCTTCTCATCAGAACTCCCGGAGCTCATCTGGATGTTTGGCATGGGTCTCTGAATCTGTTTCCATCAGTCACTGGATGAAGGCTCTCCAATGACAACTGGGATAGCCACAAATCCTATTATAGGAAATGGCCAGTTGAGGTCATGCATCCACTGCTGCCAGGAGTCTTAACTGGGGCCATTCTTGTAGACTCATGGAAGTTTCCCTTGCATTAGGCTTCTACCGACTCTGTATAGCACCCCTTTGTGGTCAGCTCTCACAGCATTGTTATTCTCTGCCTATCCCCCAACCACATCCCACAGATTCCCATGCCCAACTGCATCCAGTCCAACTAGGAGACCTCCTCTATTTCCCTTTCCAGGGGAGATTCATGCTGTCCCCCTTGAGCTCTCCTTCTTACCTAGCCTCTCTGGGTCTGTGGATTGCAGCATGTCTATCTTTTACTTTACAGTTAATATACACTTACAAGTGAATACATACCGTGTTTGTCTTTCTGGGTCTGGGTTACCTCACTCAGAATGATTCTTTTTCCTAATTCCATGCATTTGCCTTCAAATTTCCTGTTGGCATTATTTTAGCAGCTGATTAATACTCCGTTATATATATGTAACACATTTTGTTTATCCATTCTTTGGTAGAGAGACATCTAGGTTGTTGCCAGGTTCTTCCTATTACGAATAAGGCTTCTACGAACATAACTGAGGTAGTATCTTTGTGGTATGATTGAGAGTTTTTAGGGTCCAACAGTTAGTATGCTGGGTCTTGAGATAAATCGATTTCGAATTTTCTAAGAAACTGCCATATGGATTTCCATAGTAGTTGTACCAGTTTTCACTCCAATCAGCAGTGAAGGAGTGTTCCCCTTACTCCTGGTTATAGTGATTTGTCACAGCTATAGGAAGCAAAGTTTTAAAAATAGTTTCCCAAGGTATTCCTTAGGCCATTTATTTTTGAAATTGTCTGTTCTCCTACCTCATATTAAAACAAATCACCTCAAATTTTCTTACTTTATAGAATGTTTTTCTGCTATTATTGTGTTGATGATAAATAATCAATTATTATTAAAATATGGAGAACCACTAATCTATCTATTCCCACCTAAACTGTAGAAAAATGACTGCTTCAGTTTCAAAGAGATACAGTCCAGTCTCCTGAAACTTGTCATTGTTGCTGCTTGAAATAAAAATTCTCCTGCTTCCTGAGGCTTTGGGGAACTAGAGACCACACACAGGAATCTATAACAAATATGCAAATATTATATTCAGCCTCACAGAAGAGGCTAGTCTCCCTCAGTTGCAAATCTTTGTCTTTCAGGTTTCTGTCCATTAGCATCACATCTGACAGACTAGATTCAGGTGTTCATTTGGCATCTTCCAACTGTTCATGCTGTGCTCAGAATCTCTCTCTGACATGAGTTATCTTTAATATTTACTTTCTCCCAAAGATACACAATCTCATTGTCTAAGAGGAAACACATGGATAAACTTCAGGAGAGAGGAAATGCCAGCCCTGAATGTTCTCTCTCATCCCTAAAATGTAGCTCATGCATCTTCAGTTTGGTAAAGCAACAGCTACCCATGCCCCAGCAGACAAAGTGTGCCAATCATAACGTACCCAGCCACAGCTCAAAGTCCTAAGACCATTGCTGTTTGCAACAGTCTGCGCTCAGTTGTCGCTCATAATTGGAGAAATTAGAAATGTTAGAGAAGACAGGCTGAAAAGATGATGCCAAGGTAAGGATGCTTCTACCAAACGTGGCAACTGCTTTAATCCCCAGCAACCATTTGTTACAAGGAGAAAACTGACTCCTACAAATTTTCCTCTGACATTCACACATACCATGACAAGCTTACACATGCGCACACACACACAAATAAAGAAAGAGATGGATCAAATTGTTAAAATAAATCAATAAAAGAAAAGGCTAAAACTATCCATCTACTGACCTTTAAAAATAAAACTGATGAAAAGAGTTAATACTATTTTTTCTTTGACTTCAGTCTGTTAGTATTATCACTTATATTAAGGTTAAACGAAGCAGTTGTTATGCCTTATAATAAAGAAGACACCATTCTTGCATATTGACTAAATCTTGTGAATTGCCTGACAGATGTATTTAACATAAAGGTCCTAAAGTAAAACTGTCAGTCCTCAAACCAGAGTGAGATTATAAAGAATGAGAAACATGTCTATAGAAGGGTGTGTGAAGCTGTCAAAGTGATCTACAGGAGTCCACTGTATACACTCACTAGCCAGGGAATACCACCGAGCAAGACTTTAAATTAAATAACCAAGGGAAGTCTTAATATCAGACATTGAATACTCAGTATGAAAAGCTTATAAGGTTTCCATTGAGCCATTTAATTCCACTTCTAAGTTTACATTTCACTCTTCTAGATTTCAAATTCTTCAAATCTCTACAGTTTCTGGATGACTGATGATACACACAAGGATACTATTTTTTTTTCAATTACTAAGTATATTCTGAGAATTGCCTTCCAAAAGATACCAAATTTACATTGCTTTTTGTATATAACATAATTTCAGTTTCTCATCTTATGAGATGCCTCAAGCAGTATAATCAGTTTAATCTCTTGCTGCAACCAACTGTCTTTAAAGCCATGTTCCAATATTCAAACTAAAATATTTGGAAATAAGTCTGTTCCCACTAACCCATACCCATGGGAAAGGACTATGTTAAATTCATCCTGGTATCCCTCTGTTGATCAGTGTGCCAAGCACAGGAGAAGCATGCGGCAGACTATCTGCACCATGCTGAGAATGCCTGGAGGGTATCACTTTGAGGACATGTTCTTATCTCATCATATTTGCTAAGGAAAGCAGCAATTCACTGTAACAGAAAGCAGAGGAAGCATTAGAATTCTTACAACTGGGCAGAACTGTATCTTTGTAAACACTCTATTGCTTTTCTCAAAGGTAAACCAATCAGCAGCCCAACCAGACTTTGCCAAAGAAGTCTGTTAACTTCAAACATCTGTGATTTCCACCAACACCTGTTGAATCAGAAATGGGTCAGTTAAAAATTCTGAATTGCAGAAAGATGTCTAGCTAGTTTTGATGCTCACATTGGCAGCACAGACTTGGACTGACCCTGTAGCTGGAACACAGACCTTTCCATTTGAGCACTCGCTCTTGAAAGATGTGAGTTCTGATTCTTAGTAAGAATCTTCATAACTTCTTCCCAATAAACTCGCCTTCCCCGCTTACCACCCTTAAAGCCACATTGACAACAATTAATAACAGCAAAGCTCATTGCAGGGAATTAAGTTTGCTCTCCTACAGCTCTTCTACACCTCTGGGAGACTTAATTTGCTCTTCTGGCTTGAGTTGATGGATGCACACTGCTGGAACTTGCAATGTTACTGAGAATTTTGATAGCATTGTATTATCGTGTCATTGGATTACAGTGATTAGGAAAACTTGGCATGTCATTGAAAAGCATTTTTGGTTATTTAGTTCTTCAATAACAAGGACTTTTGTTCTTTTTCCTTCTTGTTTTATTCTACAGTTGATAGTTTTAAACTGTAATTCACCATATATGTATATCTTATTTAATTTTTTCTATTTTCTTGTTACTTTTCCAAAAACTATAAAAGACATTTTGGAAATAGACTTCTTGCTCCTTCTGTATTTAATTCCTTAAGACAATATACATTATCAGTTACAATAAAAAATAAATTTATTCTTTGGACTTGAATTAATGTTTCTCATGCTGGTATTAGGAATCACACACATGGATGATAATGATGAATAAATAGACAGATAAAATATAAAAACAGTGTGAACCTCATAGAAGAGAAAGTGGGAAGTACACTTGAACACATTGGCACAGGAGACCACTTCTTAAATATAACCCCAGTAGCACTGACACTGAGAGAATCAATTAATAAATGGGACCTCCTGAAACTGAAAAGTTTCTGTAAAACAAAGGGCATGGTCAACCGCCTAAAGAACTGGAAAAGATCTTCACCATCCCCACATCAGACAGAGGACTGATCTCAAAAATATACATAGAACTCGAGAAATTGGACGCAAAAAGAACAAATAATTCAATAAAAAATGGAGTACAGTCCTAAACAGAGAACTCTCAACAGAGGAATCTAAAATGGCTGAAAGACACTTAAGGAAATGCTCAACATCCTTAGCCATCAGGAAAATATAAATCAAAACTCTGAGATTCCATCTTATATCTGTCAGAATGGCCAAGATCAAAAACACTGGTGACAATTTATGCTGGAGAGGTTGTGGGGTAAAGGGAACACTTCTCCCTTGCTGGTGTGAGTACAAACTGGTCCAGCCCCTTTGAATGTCAGTATGGCGATTTCTCAGAAAACTAGGAAACAACCTTCCTCAAGACCCAGCAATACCACTTTTGGGTTATATTCAAAGGATGCTCAATCATATCATAAGGACATGTGCTTAACTATATTCATAGCTGCATTGTTTGTCATAGCCAGAACCTGGAATCAACCTAAATGCCCCTCAACCGAAGAATGGATAAGAAAAATGTGGTACATTTATACTATGGAGTACTACACAGCAGAGAAAAATAATGACATCTGAAATTTGCAGACAAATGGATGGATCTAGAAAAGATCATATCCAGTGAGGTAACTCAAACCCAGAAAAACTAATATCATATGTGCTCCCTCATAAGTGCTTTTAGACATAAAGCAGAGAAAACCAGTCTACAGGGGGCTGGAGAGATGGCTCAGTGGTTAAGAGCATTGCCTGCTCTTCCAAAGGTCCTGAGTTCAATTCCCAGCAACCACATGGTGGCTCACAACCATCTGTAAAGAGGTCTGGCGCCCTCTTCTGGTCTTCAGACAAACACATAGACTGAATATTGTATACATAATAAATAAATATTAAAAAAAAAAGAAAACCAGTCTACAGTTCACAATCCCAGAGAACCTAGACAACAATGAGGACCCTAAGAGAGATATACATAGATCTAATCTACATGGGAAGTACAAAAACACAAGATTTCCTGAGTAAATTGGGACATGGGCACCTTGAGAAAGGGTTGAAGGGGAGAGTAGAGGCAGGGAGGGGAGCAGAGCAAAATGTAGAGCTCACTAAAAATCAATAATAAAAAGAGACAAAAAAATTATAAAAACAGACACACACACACATAGTGGTTTTCAGACACAAGTCAAAATATTTAGAGTCTGACATCATTGTTGAAATTTGAAAACCCCAAGGGATGAGAATACACAGTGAGGACTTACAGTTACTGGCATGGATTGCCCTTAAAATTCTGTTTCTTTAAAACTTTGTTTTGAAATTGTTGTACTGATCCTATACTTTTGTACATCTTCATTGGGAAGTTTTTAGATCTGAATGGTATTTAACAGTATGAGTGAGAAGTCAGTTGTTTTTAAACAAAGACCACTCATTTAATCTTAAATATTGTACAATGGCACCTCATAGAATCTTGTGAAATAGATGTCAGAAATCAGGGCAAACTCACTACAGTCATTCTGTGTCTCTCTGTGTCTCTGTCTCTGTGTGCCTCTCTGTCTCTCTGTGTCTCTCTGTGTCTCTCCATGTCTCTCTGTCTCTCTCTCTCTTACACACACACACACACACACACACACATCATTTTTATCAGACTGTTGGCATATTAGGATTAGGTTAATCAACATCTTCTTTCTTATGACCATTCTTGTTCGTTAACAAGCTTTCTTAATCAAAGTTTTGAAAGTGCATTCCCTTTGTGACAGACAGTCCACATTCTGTTGCATACACTACCGCTACAGGCAGAACTCTATTCGGGACATCTTAAATTTCCATTTGTACTATGTATTTCAGTAGCTTCATATAAAACACATAATAGATGATAAAAATGAAAAAAAAGTCAAGATGAAAATTAACTTTGTGTGCTTGTGTAGCTTTTGGGACAGAGCAGTCTTGCGATAGAAGCAAAGGAAAGGTGGTATATGCACCAGTATGTGCTTTATTTCCTAAGTCCAGTTAACATAATTCCCTGATGATATCAGTGATACACTTTAAGCTCTAAACATCAGTTTCCTTTTGAACTGAGGAGTACAGAAACTGCCCGTGGAGCTCTTCTGCTTCTCTTCTGTCATTTCTCCCTCTTCTCATCCACTCCTGATCTTAAAATCAGCCGGCATTGTTTCAGAACAGTACTGATAAAAAGAGCTAGACAGCAATGAATTAGCCTTGTTCGTTTATGTTGATGGTTGTTGATTTTCATTGTACTGTTACCTAAGTTCTCACAACTCCAATTCTTTGGTTTCTCGGCACAGAAAATAGGTTAAATGATTGCTAATTCTAAAGTGGGTTGAGCAGCATCAGAGTAAAATGCAATGTGTCTTTATCAGAACAGATAAATCATAGCATGATGTCAGAAACTCAGTGAAGAATACCGCAATTTTAGGAACTCTCTGGAGACTAACGAGGAAGACATTGGAAAAATGAAAATGGAAACAGTATAAGCCAAATGGGATTGAACATGAACGTAAAAGACTAATTCTAAGTCTTGAACCAGTAAAGCGGTGACATAGGAGACAGGCTCTTGGATTGAATTGCTTAATTTACATACAAGTTTCAAGTGAACAGCTCAGATGACTTTTACATATTTATACACCAATCCTCCCATTAGAGAAGAAATTAAACCCAACATTTACCTTGACAGCTTCTCCCATGGCTTTCCTTCTACTCAATCACACACTCCTCAGAGGGGCAGCCTCCCTGGCTTCCCAAAACAATAGATTCATTTTTCTGCGACTATAAGTTCACATACATGGAGAATTGCAGTGCATATACTTCCATATCTGGATATTTTCCTCTGTATATTTTTGGAACGTTCACCAAAACTTCTCAATGGATAGCATGAGCCTGTATGTTTCTGAGACTGAGCAGAACACAGTTTTGTAAGTTTTGTCTCTGTTTTCTTGTTGCTGCTGCATTGCACTGTTTTTATTTTTTCCTACTTTACTCAACAGTTTCAAATAACCTACCACAATGATTTATACACAGACTTTGGTGAATACATATATTCACCAAATAATATCCTCCTTGTCTTCAAAAGTGATTTATTTTAATGAAGTTTTATTTATAAAACATACATAAATGTTCAGTATAAGGAATATTCACCAGCTGTAATGTGACAAAAATGTCTCTACACCTTTTCTAGGAACTTAATTAAATTCATTTTGAAATAGCTTCTATTTGTATTAAGAGATATAACTCTAGATTCTCCCCTACAACACCAGCATTTGACAAGACCAACCCTGTCCTATCATGGACTAACTGTCATGGCACACTTGTGTGAGGTACCTTCTACATATGGACCTCTTTCTACATCAGCCATTTTATGGCTTTGGCCTATTTTTTTCACTTGTGACAAATATTAATCTATATTCATAATGTTATCTTGTAATAAATACTGCAATCTGGTGAATTTCTCTTCTTTTTAAAGATTTGATTTTAAATTATAAGGTTAGTTAATACACACACACACACATACACACACCACACAAATACCTTCTGGAAATTTAATTGAGGTGAATTAAACTGTATTGCAACTTAGAACTGGCAGAAATACATTATATCTTTTAATTGAAAAGATCTCTGGTTATATTGGTATTTAAATTTTTCCTTTAAGAGCATTTCATATTTATAATATAGACATCTAACATATAGTTTGCTAAAATTATTCATAGTTCTCTTATCTTTAAGGTTATTTAAGATGGTACACTGTAACTGTCTTGTCTATTTGAATCCTGCCTTAAATATGTAAGACCACTTCATAAATATAAAAATATTTACTTTTTAAACACCACAAATAAACAATTTAACTGAAATGCCTCAAATTCATAACTTTTTGTGTAAGACCTAAGCTGACCTCCAACAATCTTGCCTTCAAAGCTGCAAGGCTTTCAGTGAGGTTGAGACCAGCCTGCAATGATTGGAATAGTGTAGAAGTGGAATCTGCTAGTCCCGTGATCATGTTATTCTGTACGTGAAACTATATTGTGAAAATCTTTCTCCTGCTTGCTTTAAAGAAGTATGTTACCACAAATTAAACCATCATATGAAGAAAACCATGTAGCAAGAAACTGTAAATAATATCAGAGAGCTCAGCATGGCCTTCAGCAAGAACCTAAACCTTGAGTCCCTTGCTGCAAGACAATGAATTATACCTACAGCATAAAAGGGCTTCAAAATCAATTTCTTTCACATCTATGCCTATGATGGAATCCTAGTAACAACTTGGTGGGATCCTGAAGTATAAAACCTAGACTTCTGTCCTATAAAACTAGAGAATAGGAAATTTGGAATTCTATAAAGTCGTGTTTTTAACAATTACCTAGAAAAGTAAAATGAACTCTCAAAGCTCACAAAGAAACTATTTTTGTAATGACTTTTTTATTGACTCTTTTGGAGTTTCACATCACAAACCCCAATCCCGTTCACCTTCTGGGCCCCCCTGTTCTCCCCTCATCCCTGCCATGCCCCCCTACACACAATGAAAGAAACCAAAGTAAGCAATCAAGCAAACAAAAGCAAAAGTCAAAACAAAACAACAACAACAAAAAAACCCAACAAACAAAAATCCCACAACGAAAATGGTATAAAGTCTACAACATCAGAAAAATCTCTTTCTTCTCATTCTTTCCTGCTTCTCCAACACCTCTTTGTTCATCCTGGTGGCATTGGAGGCTTCATTGTGCCATATAGCATACCTGTTTGTCCTATCAGTTTTACTGCCAAATATTTATTGCAGTGAGTCACTGGTCTGGTTCAAGGTCTCTGGTTTCTGGTACAGCATCTTCACTGAATCCTAACTAGAACTCCTCTGAGATATCCTATGGCTTCTACGAGTCATGGAAATCCTGCGGGTACCCTTTCAGAGGACCAGTTTCTTCACCAGCTCCAGCTGGTCCTAGATGGTGCAGATGCTAGGGTGGGTCAACCCAAGGCCCAGCTGTAGGCCTGGATAGTGGCCAAGTTGGTCAACCCAGACCCCTGGAGCCGCCTACTTGGGGCGAGTGGGTGGAGTCATTTCTCTCACATGCATAACTCCCAGGATCAGTACACCCCGGCCTGTGGTGAGGGGTGGGTGACATCTCTCCAGGGGCCAGCTCTCTTGCTGTGGTGGCCAGCTTTCCCAGGACCAGCGAAGGACGTCGACAAATCAACATGGTTCCCTGATTCCATCTTGCATTCTTCCTAGATTGAGAGTCATGTCGGGAGTCCGTGGCCTTATCCCTAAGAAAATATTAAGAATATTTATTCCTTTATAATGTTTCTGGCTTTGTCACTTACAGTTGTATTCTTCCTCTTAAAAATCATGATTAATGTGAAGATACATAGACAGTATTTGTCAAATGCAGGATAATAAAGAAGCATCTTCCAAGCCGATGTATGCTTAGAGACATTTTAAAGGAAGTATTAAGTAGTGTATCATTCTTCCTGAGAAAGCCCGTGGATTAGAGTTGATTAAATGGGTGACCCTGAAACTATGATCATGATAATCAATGCTTAACATTATAAAACATTTAGAAGTCTGTTAAAAATAGTAACAATAAATGTTCTTTAAGGAATTAAGTTTGTGGGGTAATGAAATAACATCTAAATAATGCTACAAGAAAAAATGCATAGTATGGTCTCATATCTAAAATATATTTTTCCTTTGTAAAATAAGCTACACAAAGCAAAGCAATAGAATGCATAAAACTGTCAAATTGTACTTGCTATTTGTGTCTGATTCTCAATGTTTTGATATTATAAATTTTATATCTTTATAGCTCTCTTAGATATACACATGACAATTTTATATGTGTCTCTTGAATCCTACGATGAGTCTTGTGACGAAAAGAAATGAACAGGGCTGAAGACAGAGCTCAGCAGTTAGAAACACATCGTGTTCTTGCAGAGGGGGATTTCTCAATTTTTTTCAAGACAAAGACTACAAAACAGAAGAAATCAAAGTCATCTGAAAACACGAGATCGTTGGCAGCAGTCGGTGGCCCAAAGACATGCACTTAGTGCAAGAACCAGTCCTCCAACTGGCCTCCAAATGAGAGACGGAACGCTATGTTCTTTCCACAAAACATTGTAAAATTCAACCACAAGCGTCAACATCCATTTATTATTTAAAGACCATTATGATTATGCATATTTCATAGACTATTACTGATAAATGGCTCCTACGAGAAGGCAGAAAGTGCTTAAATGATCATTTTCAAACTATAATCTTTTCATCAAACAGCTCTGTTTTGTACACATTTATATTAGACAAGAAATATCATTGTTGGTATATTTAACTGCAAAACAAAAGCAGAGGGACTGTGTTGAATTTTAAGCTTTACAACATCAATCAAATTGCTAGTATAAGTGTTAAGAGTAATTAACAACATCAAAATATTACCATTTACACTTTAATTCTCAAATGGCATCTCTTGTTAATAATAAAAAACATGGAAATATAGACGAATTATCTAGAATTATATTTCAGGAATGGTGAATAGTATTAAACACTGCTCTCACTAAATTTGGCTTGACTACCATTAAACTCAAATAAATGTATATCAAATAGGATAATTACTACCTCCATTGGCATATTTCTTTAAGAAACTTTAATTTCTTTGCTGTTCAGACTAAAAACTCTTTGTCTTCAGTATTCACTTGAGGAGATAATTAAAAGCAACACAAACCTATTGTGAAGCTTGATTGTGGCATTGATAATAATATACAGAGAGATTTATATTGATTTATAGAAAAGATAAGATGATGCAGATTTAACTTTTTATGTATAATGGAATGGGATTAATGACTATAAAAGATCAACAGAGAAATTAGAATGCAAGAGACTGGTAAGAGAATTTCACTAAATGGATGTGTTGTCTGTCTTGTTCTGAGACCTGCTTTGTAGCTGATCTGAAAATTCAGCTGCCTCGGTAAGCCCATGGAACATCATCTGATGATTGATATTCGTGTCATTTTGCCTTCATATGCCATAGGAAACCTTTCTACTGTAGTCCGTGTCAGTGTGTGTGGAATGCCACACACCTGTGCTTGTCACATTATAATAACAGACCGGTGAGCGAAATGACTGGCCTCGGTCAGGCCATTCTGAATTTTGTTTGTTTAATAAGGAAGGAACTCAAACATTTAAAAAATTTTTCATTTGATTCTCTCCATTTTGCCCTTGTCTCCATTGGTGCAGGAGGGTTCATTCCATTGGTGGAATCTTCAGCCTTAGCATTTTGTTCAGGACTCTTTCTCTCTAGAGCACAGACTCCTTCTTCACAGTGCATTTGATTTCTTGTCCAGTTTGATTACCCCCAATTTAAAAGTACTTCTCAGCAAACATCCTGACACAATAAAGTTCCTGTTACATATAATTAGTTGAAATGGCAAGCAATGAGAAGTAAGATATGAATGCTGGCACTCTCTTGCTTTCACCCTCTGAAATAAAAAACAGAAAAAATGGCTTTCCGCAATGCGGGTTGAACTTCAACTTACAGATCATTTATATATACTGTGTAGGTACACAAAACTTTCAAAGAATAAAAAATATTTATTTTTAATTAACTATATATTTTATTTTTGTTGATTTTTTACTTGACTTCACACGTGTTGGTTGTGATGTGTTAGTGCTTTCATTTTACTTCAAAATGAAGTTGACTACTAATGATTATTTTATTCAAATATGTTTTTTAAATCATGCTTAGTCCATTAACTTTTATTATCGAAAGAAAAATTCATTATTTTGGATTCATTGGGTCAGATCTTCAAAGAAAATTACTGTGCTTCTTGTCCAGAGATTGCATATTAGAAGTCTACTTGGGACGATGATGCAGGAATCAGAAAGAGCTTTATGTCGTGTAGAGTGGATAACACCACTGCCGTCTGTATATTGGTGTAGTACTATGTTGCTCTTCTTCCAAAAACCTCGCTTTTGAGAGAATAGTGGGAATTAATATCCATGTGTTAGGAAGAGAGAATAGAGAAGTGTCCTTAATAAACATAGTTACATCCATTTCAAGTTGTAGGATCAAAACTCAAATGTAAGAAAAATATGATATATTTTTCCTTTAACTGAGACAAATAATTTTGACATTTAGGCATATGATTGAATGTCTTCTACATATGCTTCTGAGTTCCTTGTAAGCTTTAAAACATTTTATCTCCACAAGATTGAAGACGGACGCTTAAAGGAAATCCCACACTAGCTCAGAATTGGGTATAATAAAGGGTTACTTATTTGGGGTTATACTCACAGATTACAGTCATCTGCACAAACAGGGAACAGGAACCGAATCATAGCAATGGAAGAGAGCCTGGATGTGTGCTTTACATCAGTATATATAGTATAAGAGGCCACGCCCAAGTAGTCGGATAACTTAAAGGCTACTGCATGTAGGAATTCATGCGGCACCTCCCCTTTTGTTTAAGTAAGAAAGTTCTAAGCCTAAAACAAAATTATATACAATAAGAACAAGTATAAGGTATAAAAATTAAAATTACACCCAATATAAATAATTAAGTAAGAAACATGTGATAAATGTTTCAATAATTATCCTATCCTAGTGAGTTTAAGTCTTGTATAATAAATAACTCGGCCAAGTCGTAAGAGGAAAGTAACTACAACTATCTAGTCTTCAACACCATTGAAGAGCCGAAAAGGGAAATAATATTACTTGAGTAAGCAGGAAGTGCAATCAAGCAACTTTCAAAATGTGCAACAAGTAATAGAAACAACTGGTTACCTGGGCAATCACCCGAAGTCTCGTTTGCAATGTTGGAGAAACCTACTTTGACTAAGGCCTAGGAAACTGACTAACCATTTTCAGAGGCAGGAAATTTTTCAAAACCATCTTACCCTGTCTTGGCAAGATTTGACAATCTTTTTTCTTGTATCCTGCTTGTCCTGTCTGGATACCATGCATTTGTCAGTGGTTGATGTATGGGCAGTTCCTTGCCCAAAGGCCAGTTTTGCCAAGAACAAAACAAGCTTCAAGTTGAGTGTCTTTGGTGTTCAACATTCTTTCAGGAATAGATTGGTGTTTCTAGGAGCAATCATGTCTCAGGTCAACAGAACCCCAAGTTATTTAAATGCCATATTATACAGCTCCTTGAAGTGATTGAAGATTACCTATGTATGTGGAATACAATTTCTATGTATCTAAAGAATCTGATTAGTCTATCTATAAGTATGACAAACTAAGTGATTATTGACCTGTAATTTTTAATACCTATATAACTTAAAGTCTAAGACTTTATATTAGAATATTAAACAATCTTTAAAGAACTGTGCAACAATCAAGGACAATGATCTCAAAATTTAAACAATGTATTGTTATCTTGATTAAAGGTAGAAATGTGTATTGCAATATGATAAATATATACAAAATGTCTTAAGCAGAGATAGAAGCATGCATGTGTGCAATATGACAAAATAAATTTGCCTAGATATACAAATATTAGATGAAAATAGGAACATATTTAATATACTTTATGTTTGTATCAATATAAGAATATCAATGTAAATTGCCTATAAATAATAGCTCACAAGTATTCATTCTATTATTCACTATTATTATTAGTGTGAATAAGCTCACATTAATCTATTATCCCATCCATTATCTTTCCTTCAAAGAGATCCCTGAGCTTATAATTCCCCCAATCTCCAACCCTATAACAATTATAATTAACCCCTAAATGATGTCCCTAACCCTGAGGACAAACTTTGTTGGGAGAGGGGGCATCATCTTCTAGAATTACTTCCAGCTGTCATGGGGGCGATGTTCTTTCTCTGGGATACTTTGAAAGCAAAATGATGGCTAAATTTCAAGATTACTGTCTGGTAGAATTACAAATAGTCTCTGAGTATTTGGTAGAATTTTTTTGAGTTTCCTAGTTGGAGTTCTGGCCAGAACGTTGTAAAAAAAAAAAAGTGCACTATTTTAATTAACCAAGTTGGAACCATCTTGAGCAGCTGGTAAAACAGGTCTTATAGTAGTGCAATCAGCATCATGACATCATAACAACCAGGTGGAGTCGTTGTTGTGGGGCCCCATCTTCCTGGTAACTTCAAAGATGACTGCAGAAAAACTTATTTTTCATTGTAGAAAATTTAAACATTATTTATAAAGACATATATTCAATGAAAGGCACCAAAGGAAAAAAAATAGGTATAAAGAAAAGTAAAATATTTTCTAATTTTTTTCTTTTTTCTGTCCCATACCAGACAGCTCTTGACATGAGACAGAAACTCTGAATTTTTCTTTTGACAATATGTTAGGATTTAGAGAAGGACAGAGCCATTGCCCAACTCTAAAGTCAGCTTTAATTTCTATGTGAATCATGACTATAATTTTATTTAGTATTTAGAGATTCTTACCCTCAGATGACATGTCTTCAGAAGTCATAATTCTCCTTGCTTGGTGATCCTATCCAGATAATTATCTTTTTCTCTTTAATCATCTAGATGTCCAGGCTCTCTTAAGTTTTTGAAGATGAGTATTTTTCTGCAAAGACAAGAATAGAAGACTGCCCCAACCCTTACGAGGTTTCCTTACCACATGATTGGTTGTCACCTCTCTGGATGAGCCATCACAGAGGCCTTCTTATTATTTTAATTTGTATCTGTTAATCAGAGCTGGTTGTGGTGGCACACACCTGGAATCCCAGAGGTGGAGTTGTGAGCCCGGTGAGCTGCAGATTAGCCCAGGCTACAGAGCAAGAATTTGCCTCAGAATGAAACAAACAGTAAATTCATAACTATGTGGAACACAGCAGCAGCACCAAGATTTGACCTCGGGCAGCTTTACTGTAGAGCTTGTGCAGTGAATCTATAGACTAGAGTAACTCAGGGTGCCTAAGTCATCCTGGAGCCCAGTGGAGACTTAAGCCAAAGAACTCATGACATGACTTTCAGTTCATGGTGTGATCTCTGTTTCTCTTGGATCTGGCCACATCATTTCCTTTTTATGTTGGCCTTTCAATCTAACAAGGAAGCCATCATCTCTCAGTCAGAGGTTATTGACCTTAGGAAGTATATTATAGTTCATATATCTAAGCCATATGGTCATTTCCATAACATCAGGGTAGAACATGTTACTGTATGAAACAGGGCTGAGAATTGCTGGGCAGACAGGACAAAGAAAAAGCATATTCTAATTCTACTGCCTGCTTTCTCAGGAATGATGCCATTTGGTGAGACACCAGAAGACTGTGCATATTTTGAGGATATTTAGAATATGGGAATATGGAGAGTAATTACTGTTATTATAAGATTCTTTATGAATAAACAAAAGTTGAAGAGTTCTCATTTATAGGTGCTTTGGCAAAAGTCATAAAACTAATCAACAGCTAAGTGGCACCATTTATTTTGAGGTGATACAGAACAGGGTGACAAATTACCCTCCCATATGCTGACACCGTTCGTTCCGTCCCTTCCCTGCAGATGTCTCATCTCCTGAGAGCTGTTACTGGAACAGCACAATTCAAATGGTCCTTAGGTTCCAGGAGCAGATTGCTGAGAGTCGGTCCTCTTCAAACTGAGCCTATTAAAATTGTCTGCGCTTGAACTGAGACTGGCTCTCTGGGCCCTGCGGAGAATCCCGCTTTTATACAGATCTAACTAGAAAGCAGCTTACATTTTATTGTTTTGGGTTTCTTCGTCTGGTTTTCCATGTCTCAGATGTTTTGTGGGTTTTAGAAAAGTCCACAGATCTTAAATCAGGCTTCCTGAATAACTAATTGTTAAAATCATCCTTCAGTGGAATCTGAGTATTTCTAGAATCATTTTTCTGTGTTTGAGAGATAGAAAGAGAGACAGACAGTCAGACAGACAGACACAAAGAGACAGGGAGAGAATGAATAAGACTAAATCATGATATTTGGTGCCCTGCTCTAGTACTCCCTACTGAATATAATTTGAAACTCTGGAGGGAAAATATTACTCTCAGAGCTATTCATTATTTAAAGCTCACAGAAGCTGAATTGGCTCACAAACATTAGAAGGGGCAAGATCCCCATAGAATCTGAGAACACTGACCTTCAGTATTTAATAATAATAATATAATATATTAATATAATAATAATTATTATAACAATTAGTAGTAATATTTAAAGAAAATGTCAAAAGTCAGCATCACATAAGTAATTATTATAACAATTAGTAGTAATATTTAAAGAAAATGTCAAAAGTCAGCATCACATAAGCAAGACGTTTCAGATTCTTGCCGGATTACTGCCTCATTTTGAATAGGGCTGTAGAATCAGCTTTCTAAAGTCCTTCTTCGGATATATATACAAAGCATCTCTACATCTTCTATGTGAAAACTTTTTCCTTTTATCCCAGACTTATGCAGTATTTAATAAACAAAGTTGTAAAACCAGAAAATACTTTAGACAGTATTGTCAACGAAATTTGTTTTTTGTTTCAACTAAATTTTTGGTGATTTTATATATGAGAATTGTATTTACCATTTTAACCCTTACCTGCTTTCCTATAAGTCCTCTGAAATCCACCTTGCTCCCTGTTAGAATTATGACCTTTTCTTCAAATATCAGTATATACCATAGCATAGACATTTGTAATATATAATTATAAATTCATTACAGCCCACTGAATTCATTTTGTATTGCTCTTCTATGAATTTGTATAAGGCTGACTAACATGGACCTATTCGGGGACTTGTCCCTGGAGAAGATCCATTCTCCCAGCAGGAATTAATGGCTTGCATATAGCTCTTCATTCAGGGCTAGAGCCTTGAGAGATGCTATCCATCTACACTGGCAGGTCAGCTGTTATTGCCACTGTGTAGGTCTTGTTTAGGCAGCCATATTTTTGAGATTTCATCGGTGCAACGTGTTTGTCATTTGTATTAGACATTACCTCACAGAAACATCCCAAGTCCTCAGGCTCTTCCTGTGTCTTCGTCTTCTGCTGTGTTTCCTGAGCTTCAGGAAACTGTGCTGTAGATATTGGGCACATTCTAGTCTCTTTGATATGAATTCCTTTATCAGTTCTACTTGTTTGCTCTTCTGCATGTGCCCCAAAACAGAATCTTAACCAAAAAAAAAAAAAAAAAAAAAAAGGAAAGCCAATGTTCTTGACTTCTCAGCGGTTCTCTTGTCCGCTATGTTCAGTGAGTCCGGTATTATCCCATTATCCCATGCTTTTTCAGACCCAGTCCAGCTGGCTTTGGTGAGTTCCCGAAAGAACATCCCCATTGTCTCAGTATATGGGTGCACCCCTCATGGCCCTAAGTTCCTTGCTCGTGCTCTCTCTCCTTCTGCTCCTGATTTGGACCTTGAAGTCAAGAACAATGGCACTGGGTTTCGATCCTACTGCACATACTGGCTTTGAAGGAGCCTAGGCTGTTTGGATGTTCACCATAATAGACCTGGAAGGAGGTGGGAGGTCCTTGGACTCCCCACAGGGCAGGGAACCCTGACTGCTCTTAGGGCTGATGAGAGAGGGGGAGTTGATTGGGGGAGGGGGAGGGAAATGGGAGGCGGTGGCGGGGAAGAGACAGAAATCTTTAATAAATAAATAAATTAATAAAAAGGAAAAAAAAGGAAAGCCAAATTTTTACTTAAATGTTATTTCTATAATATAGCTTTGGCGATGAGTTAGGTTACTTTTTGTTAACTTAAGGGAGAAGGATTTTTTCTACTTGTAGTTCCACAGAATCTGATTCCATGATGGTGGAAAAGGCAGGGCAGAAGGAGGAGGAGGCAGGATAATCACATTTTATCTGTACATGAGAAGCAGTGCAGAACAGAGAACACGAAGTGAGCATGGCTATAAACACTCAAATCCCACCCTCGGTGATGGACTACCTCCAGCAAGATTCTACTTCTTACAGGTTCCACAACATCTCCCAACACTTCCGTCTCCTGGAAACAAGTATTCAGAGATGTGAATCTATGAGGCATGTATCATTCCAACCACAGCAGGCATTTCTATTCATTTTGTATATGTCTCTGTTATGTTGAGTTTATTTTCAATCTCTCTTTGTCATTTCCATTTACATATATTCAAGTGTGGTGTTCAAAATTCTGCTGTGAATAAAATTGCTGGTGGGAAGGCAAAGTGATGTGATTTTACAACAGAATTAATATAATCTTGCCCCTATGGTACACTACTCAAGACTCCTGTTCTTTACCGAAAGAAATTAAAAAAAGCTCTGTTTGCACCAAATTCTGCATTCCTATATTCATATTATATTTACTTACAGCTGCAAATTTCAAAAACATTGAAGTTGTAGCTTCATCAGGTGAATGATAGCTCTGCACAGGCAAACAACAGACTACATCAATTTTGAGGGAAAAAAAAATGAGATGTCAACCGCAAAAGATTTGTCGACTTAAATTCATCACTAAGCGAAATGATGTCATATGAAAGCCTACATGTTACATATTCCACCAATGACTCTTATAGAAGCAAAAACTATAGAAACAGATAAAAGAGCACTGACCACCATTAAAAGGGAAAGAAGGGATACATACGATTAGCAGAGAGGACTTCTGATGATATTTTTGAAACTATTGTGTCTGATGTGACAATGATGGATTTATGGCATTTCTAATTTGTCAAAAACAACAGAATGTGCAATGCCTAGAGCAAATCTCACTATAAGCTATGGGCTTTGTGTGATTAGGGGGATGACTTGTCTGGGTTCATCAGCTGTGACAAGCCTGATACTCAAAGGGGAATACTGGTAGTAGGGATTCATTGCATGTACAGGGGTGGGAACATGTCAAAACTCTATCTTCCTCTCGATCATTCTGAAAACCTTAAACTGCTCTGAAAACGGTGCAATAGGAAGTGCTGTTGTGGCTTCAGAACATTACTACATCTTCTGCCTGGTGTTTTGTGAATCTTTTGCATTTGGTTAAATTTGCATGGAGTTGCATTTGTGTCAGACAAACCAGCAGTGGCTTTGATTAATTTAGTATCAAATCAAATTTGATAGCATAGCCTTGATACTAAAACCAGGTCATTAATAAACACTACATAGAGCTGGCCTCAAAGCCAATACCCAAACATGATGTACCATTCATTTTCTAACTTTAGATTGTAAAACCTAAAGATAAAAAAGGAAAGGAAACAGAAAAGAATACTGAAGAGAATATGCCAAATCCATTTCAGGTGCCTCATGAACATTATTGCTTATAAATCATCCCATAATTCTATGAATCAGTAGCAATTGCCTTCATTTTACAGATAGTGCAAGCAATGCTGGTGTAGCTTCATATTTCTACATTCTATTGAGCCAGGAAAAAGTTGTTTAAAAAAAAATTAAGAAGTACTCATTTGACTTCATGTCATTCATTTAATTATTAAGGTCACCAATAAATAATAGAATTCAAAATGTTAGAACTATTTTTTGACTGATCTATGTCCCTCAGGTAACTTTGTTTGTTATTTATTTATTTATTTATTTATTTATTTATTTATTTATTTATAATGCACCCATTTGCAGAGTAGGCATATAAGACACCTTGGTCAATGTTAGTGAAGCAGAATCACATCCTGCCAGAGAGACAGTGAGACTCCAACACGAGATAATTATCATGAACTTTGGCTTATGAGGTGTTTTGACAGTCAATAGATCTTGCTTTAGCAAATCACCAAAGCTCACAGATTCATAAAGCTCTTTCACACAGCCACAAGGTTGGGCTACAGCAGCTTTGAGGCTCGGGTTTTTAGTGTGAGAACATCATTTCTCTCTAGACACGCTCTCATTCTCTTGTTTTTATTTCTCCCCCTCTCTATTGCCTTGTGTTCCAGTGGTGGTATGCTTTATGAATCATGTTCCCTTTGTTTAAATTCATGAGAATGGTATTCATGGCAGACAACCCAGCAGTGACTCTGATTAATTCAATATCAAAACAAATCAGATACCATATTTATGATGCTTAAGACTAGGTCATTAATCAAACACTACATCGGGTTGGTCTTAGAGCCAACCGTTAACATAATGTATCATTGCTTGAAGTTAATACACAGATGTTAGCCATTCGGACAGGTGTAAGATGATATCTCAGATTTGCATTTTTCTGCTGACTAAATATTGAGCATTTCCTTAGGTGTCTTGCAGCCGTTTGAGATTCATATGCTATGCTGGAGAGGATGTGGGGTAAGGGAAATACTCCTCCATTACTGGTGAAGGTGAAATTTTGTACAGCTGCTTTGGAAATCAGTATGGCAATTTCTCAGAAAACTAGGTGTTGCGGTCCCCCTCAGCCAGCAAGAAGGACACAACACCGGAGCTCTTCCTGCTGCAGTTTATTCAGGACTTTATTCACAGCAATCTCTCTCTCTCTCTCTCTCTCTCTCTCTCTCTCTCTCTCTCTCTCTCTCTCTCTCTCTCTGGGCAAACCTCTCCCAGCCCTTAAAAAGGCACAGGCCGCCAACCCCGGATTGCCACCTGGGCACTGTCCGTAGGTCCACGTATATGCAAGCAGCTGACGATCATTGCGTGATAATAGCATAAGTCAGGCCTTAGCCATAAGGAGTTGATTATTATAGAGAGCCATACTTAAGTCTAAATAGGAGGAGAAAAGACAAGATCTTCTGAGTAAATTGGAAGCATGGGGGTCAAGGTAGAGGGAGAAAGGGGAGGAAGAGAGGGGAGTGAAGGAAATTGTATGGCACAATAAAAACAATAAAATTTTAATAGTAATAAACAATTTTTAAGAATACAGAAAGACAAGAACAGGGAAGAAAAGATACACAGATGCTATACATTGTGGTTATAATTATAGTACTTGAATAGTTTACTAGTCTTTAAAGTATAAAATTGTCTTCCTATGAAGTGTGATTAAGATAATGTAACTAACTCAATATCAAATCCTGCTTTTTTTCCCTTCCCTTCTCTTTTCAACAGTGTTGTCTTTTAGTGAGTGGAAACTAAACATCAAACTGCATATGTGATAATAAAGACTAAGTCATGAGGAGCAAATGGTAGTTAATTGCATACAACAGTTCTACAGACAACAATGCATGGCAACACCTAAAATTCTCAATAAAATATTTCACACTGAATAACTTAAATTAGGAGGGCAAATCAAATTGTAAATGTAATACAAACAGTGCTCTTGATTGGAATATCTATCTGCCTGTAGTGCTTGTTTGTGTAGCCACTAAAGTACCCGCCCTGGTTGTTTTGCTGTTTGAAAGATTGTCCTAGAATCTCAAGTACTTGTTGTCACTGAGGGAAAAACTAATTTGCTCTCCATTATAGTATCTGTCTTCGCATTCACACGCTTAATTGTGTTGAAGTCTTGGGAGTAGTTTCTGACTTTTATGCAAGGGGAAATCAGAGTAGAGCTGTTACTTTTGACAGCCCACAGATAAAAACCTGATAGAAAATAGTTTGGAAAGCTGAATTAAATCCAGACCATAAAAGCCTTAATTAGTAGGAGCATAATTATGGAGAGCTATTGTAGAATAAAATCTAAATTGTATTCAAATACTTTTCAACTGACATGAAGATGAAGGGGAAATGCAGGTTTTACACTGCAATCAATTTCTTTAAATTACTGCCCGGCACTGAATTTCATAATTTATAATGGAATGCTGGAATAAAAGCTTATTTTTGTTTGTTTCCTTGCTTGGAGTGATTTGGTAGGACAGTTTTCAGCATAGTTAAAGCAGTCTAACAAATTGTTAAAGGCAGCATGTCACTGATTATTGAAAAGAGCAAAGCGTGTGAAGATCTCTTTCATGCCGTTGAGTCTTTCTCAATAAGTAAGTCAATGTCACACTCGTCCAGATCACAGTGCCTTACTCTGTGTCGTCAGTGGTACCAACATGCTAGACCAGTTGTGAACACAAGTCTAGATTTCTTACCTAGTTTGTTCCAGAATCCTCTCCACAGTGACATGAACAGAGACATAACAATAAAACTAATGGGCAACGGGAGATAACAAGAGCATTTAATTATTTTCACTATACACCAGTACAATCATTTATAATGTTAGAATGCTCTTGATTTTGAAAGAAAAGTATTCATTTCCCAAGGCCCCTCTTTGTGCATAGTGTGGTTCCCGTGTTTCTAGATTCTCTAAAGCAAGAATGCCCACACACATCAGTGTCAAAAGGAACAATGAGACAACTGCCACCCTCTATGCTCACCATGTTTAATTTTCTTTAAAAATAAAGTGAATCGTGTTTTTAAATAAACAAAACACCCAGGAAACATATGGTTACAATAGTGGCTCCAGCTTGACAATCCCTGCACAGACCTAGAGGGCTGATGTTTAGGCTTTTTCAGACCCAGCTGCAGGAATGCTGTTCTACCACAAACTCCAGGCATGTTGGACCAGTTGTACTCAGATAAGAACGTGTTTCGGAGAGCAAAGATTTGAGTTAGAAGAAGTGTATGTGGAAGAGGGATACTTTCATCTGGAGAAGAAACTGTTCCATATACAAATAAAAATGGAAATCATTGTGTCTTCATGCCACCTGAAACTTACTTTCAGTATTTATGAGACAATATGCCCCTTAAGCTATTTTTTTAAAAAAAAAATTCTCAGTCAAATTTTATTGATTTGAGATACAGTAAAAGAAGCCTTTATTGTAGGGTAACAGATGAGATTTTTTTTTATTAGATTTTTTTTTTAAAAAAACACCAATCCAAGTTCCCACTCCCTCCCCTCCCCTCATTCCCTCCACCCACCCTCCCATCCCACCCCCTCCAATCCTAAGCAAGGGTAAGGCACTTTGCTTTGTGGAAGGTCCAAGGCCCTCCCTACTACATCTAGGCCTAGCAAGGTATACATCCAAAGAAAATAGGATCCCAAAATGTCAGTATATGCAGTAGAGACAAATCCCAGTGCCACTGCCCATGGCCCCGCAGTCTGCCCCAGCCATGCAACATTCAGAGGGACTAGCTTGGTCCTGTGCTTATTCCTTCCCAGTTCAGCTGGAACTGGTGAGCTCCCATTAGTTCAGGTAAACTGTTTCAGTGGATGAACCCTTTATGGTCTTGATCTCTTTGCTCATATTCTCATTCCTTCTACTCTTCAGCTGGAACTTGGGAGCTCAGTCCAGTTCTCCGATGTGGGTCTTTGCCTCTGTTTCCATGTGTTGTTGGATGAAGATTCTATGGTGGTATTTAAGATATTCATCAGTCTGACTACAGGTCAAGGCCAGTTTGGGCCCCCTCTCCTCTATTTAGGAGAGGAGAGCTTAGGCTTATTTAAGAACTACCATGCAGAAATATGAAAAAACTATCTGAGAACTCTGAAATTATGACAAACACGTCTAGAATCACACAAATTTCACACTTTACATTTAGTAGATTTTTTTACCCTTGTCAACTCCAACCCTTTTTGGACTGATGGTGGCATCCCATGGGAACAGTGGCGGGACAAGCCTGCTGAAGATTTAGTGTCTTTTCATGGCTTTAATCAGCCAGGCTATTTAAAATGTGGGCGAACATTTATGCTTGCACTTATTCTGCTTTTGCGTCTTCAGACAATCATTGTTCTAAATGGCTCATTGAGATAAAAATTTAATTTTAGACAATAACTTGGCTTCAATACATAGATAATGCACTCTCAGCTTCGTTTATCTCCAGCGTAGACAATTAAAACAAGTGATAAAGTCCTCACTTTCATCCTAGCCTTTGCAGTTTTATTACACAAATATGTCCCAAGCCAAATTCTATTTGAAAAAATGTATAAGTATTCCCATAGATGAAGCTTTATTAAACTACTGTTGCTAGCAAATAGATGTGTCAAGTAACATACAACCATAAAGGAAATAAAAAGATGTTTTTGCTCAAAAATACCTTACTCCTTCTAAGACTCGCTAGAGAACCTCTAACTACTGAGTACATTATGACAGAAACAAACATAAACACATTGTTGTTATTTCAGACTGTAAGAATTTATAGAACAACAATAAATTCACAATGTGTGGTAGTTTCAATGATGCAATCTGCCAGATAGTCAAACTTTCCTTGGTAACCCCAGCTAAGGAGAAAGAACAACAGTCCTGGTGAGACAAACATAGGATCAGCAGAGAACAGTTGAATAGGAAAAATCAACAGCAGGGACTAAGTTGAACTAAAGTCTAGGGGACAATCTCTTGCTGCACACATAGAGTGGTCAGAAGACAGACAAGTATAGTGATTGCCATCACAATGCTGGGTGTCTAAACCTGTTTGGAGTTCAGGTGAGGGAGTCGTATCCTTTTTTGATTTGGAATATCTGATAAGTTCGTGAACATGCTTGGCTTCCCTAATATGACTTTAAAACTCCCACATGACCTTACAGTCTCAGTTAACTATAATCAACTTCTAGGGTATACCTTTTGTACTCCTGGGAATAAGACATATATCGTCTATGCTATGTGGATAATGTTGGACAGATAGTGCCATTCATTCAACTACCCAGGTCTAGAGTCACCCTCTTTGGTCAAAATGGAGAATGGAAGATACTTGTAAAAGTGGAATCTGAGAGTCAGGAACAATGTGAGAAACCATCATTATGTTTTACAAAATAGAATGTAATTTAGAGAAAGTGCAGGGGTGACCCAACCTTAACACAAAGCATACAGTACTATTTCTGCATTGTAATGCAAATTCCAGCCATTTTAGAGGCTCTAGAAAATGAAATACACTGTGTACTTCAAACCACCAAGAGCAGAGTGCAGGCGAATGCAACTGCCTTTTCCAAAGTGTTCAACATTGAAGAGAAACACAGTCTTATTGGCAACTCCCTGGATAATATCTGGGAGTTCATACCCATGATATACCACCATCCAGCTCAAAATAATCTTAATAGTTAAGCACATCTGCATGGGAATTAAGGGTTAAGTAACAGATCCCCAAAGCGAATGGTTTAGACAGATTAGCTGCTTGGTTTTCTTCTAGGGAAAACAGTAAGTCCAAGTCAGCGAATTAGCACTCCCCTCTCACTCGAATGTCATCTCTTGATACAAGAAATATATCACTTAAAGCAGCAAGGATAAGAGACATTTTATTCTTTAGTCAAATATGGTTAATGCGGATGTGGAAACCGAGATTTAGCTCACCACAAATCCATGTTTCAGTATGTCTGCTATTTCATAAGATTTTTATAATAACTGAGCAGATAAAGTCATCAATCAATATTTCAAATATATTGATACATCAGGTAGGTGAGTTAGTTATCAGAGGCAGGGCTTCTAGAAAGGTTTTTAGAAGGCAGCTTGGCACTACAACTATTCAACTAAGCATTAGTGGTGGATTCCATCATAGGGTCTAAGTCCTCCTCACAGCAATGAGTTTTGACCAGGTTTACATTGCCAGGTGTTCTCTCTTTAGGAGGAGCCCTTCTATTTTTCAATGAGCAGTTGTCTGCCCCCATGATACCTGTGCTACTGTTGCACTAATGTGCATCAATGATGAGTGTTGCACTAACACATGCAGCCGTGATGTGTTGAGGAATGAAGATAGAGGAACCTCCCCTTGTATTAGTTTGACCAAGAGTGAGCACAGATGTGAATTCTCCACTTTTCCTGTCTTCTCTCTGACTGTACTTTGTGGTTGCTAGTATGCCTGATCTCTGTTGGTTAGATGTGTGTGATTTGTTCTGTGTGTTTTTGCCTGTGTCTGATGTCTGTGTATGTGTGTATGTGTGGTGTGTGTGAGCATGGTGTGTGTGTTTGATGTCCGCCATGCCTGTCCTTAACAAAGCGTTTGTTCTGTATTTTCTGAACAATACCAAAATTACAATGTTTTATTGCAAGGGATGTTTTATTGCAGACCTTCGCCTGTGTTTTAGAAGGGAAGAAGTTACTAGACTCATCTGACCCAGAATAGCAAACAAAACAGCTGACCCTATCATTTTATATCTACATGTGGTATATATAAATATATACCAACATTTGTGCTAGATATTTGGTTTGTTTGAAGTTGCTTCAAATCTGCTTTCGTCAAAAGATTACCACAACACATGCATACACAAACACATTACTCTGCGGGGGAGGTGTGTGGAAAAGTCCATAACTTAAAGCAAAGTTAAGCATTAGATTATTAGTTCAAGCTGATTGTGTAGGAAATCCACAGCATGATAAGGTTGCTAACATGGTTCTCTTAAAGGAAGGTTAAAAAAACACAGTAGGAAAGCAGATTAAGTAAGTACATAGTGTTAAGTCATATTCTTAACTGGGCTGTGAGGTGCAGGAAAAATGTAGTCTCCTTGGGGTCAAGTGACATTTTCAGAAAAATGTATTATCTCAAGTGGAGACATGTTGTCTGTCAGGTTGATATTGTAGTTTTAGTGGTTCACAGCTGAATAGGACTGTTGAAGACTTTTCTTCTCTAGAAGCTTGTGTGGCGCCTTTCAGAACAATATAATTTAGCCAACAGGGAAGAAAGGATCCACTTCAGTTCTAGCTGATTTCTCTGTGTCTTGTAATCAAGGTGTATAGTATTTCAGCAAAAGGGCATGTCAGTTAGTTCTAACAAAGAGGAATGGCAAGAACCTGCATTTCTTTGAAACCTCTATGGCCTTTACAACCAACAGCTTGCAAAGGGTACATGTAAAAACTCATAAATGGAGGATATATGTTCATTTGCAGTTATGATTCAATAAGTAGGTGAACCAACTGATTTCATATAATGATTACCTTTGTGTTTATGAATGTGCCCGATAGTGCATAAAATGTATATTTTATACATGCAATTTAACTGTACATAGTTTTCTGGAACAGAGCTTGAATATAAAATATGACCCTTAAATGCAATCAAAGTGCTGCATGTTACACTTATGAAAAGAAATGTTTCTTATTCCCATATTCATCAGGTGACTCTATCAAGAGACATTTTTTAAATCAAGCCATGTAGATAATAGAATAGTATAAATGATTTGAGGTCTCTTCTGGGGATACTTTTTGTCTAGTTGATTTTCTCATCAAATCATTGACTTTATTACCCAAGCCCCTGTAAGACGCTACTACACTGTAAAACTGTGTACCCACTCAACAACTGATTTCCCTTTGAAACTCTGTTGACAACTGCCTGTCTTATATTATATCGTCTTCTCAATGTGATTGCTAGCTACTCACTGTGTGTTGATGTGTAAGTAGAATTACAAACTAATGAAGAGATATTTTCAGAATCCACAAAGACTGGAGAGTTCAGAACTGAAGAGTCGTTTATCGGGGGGAATAGTAGAGATTTCTCGATTTTTTTTTTTGATTGCAGTAATGAATATCAACTTATTGCCTCGCATTCCTGTATAAATGTCTCAGTACATATGGCTTTCTGACTATGAATCAGTAGGTGGTTAGACACATTCCAGAGAATTGTAAGGGATGGTCATTAAATGATTAGGAAATTATATAAATTAGATACAGATGCAACAAACACCAAACTGATTAACCTGAGAGATAACAGGTAAATCAAGTGGAGGAGATGAAGGGTGGATTTGTTTTTGTTTCCACAAATGAACAAAAGCACACTGGAGATGTAGAGTAATAGACTCAGCCAAGTATTGGTGATGCTGGCCTGGAACTGTATTGTTTCTAGTCTGGCTGTAGACAGACCTACAACTCCAATGTGTGATCATAGGTACATGAATAAACCTCACTGCCATTGAGGTTTTCCATTTATAAAAATAAGTAAAATAGAAAATTGATAATATGATTAATAACAGTGCCAGTCTCATAGTGATGTATTTGTGGTTTAGGACAAAGTCAAGAAATTGAAAGAGTTCATTATTACTGTGTTGTATGAGGAGCCGCTGCATCCTGCCGTCTGGCTAGTTTAAACCCCGAAATTACCACACAGAAATTGTATCAGTTAAATTACTGCCTGGCTCATTATATCTAGCCTCTTCTTTGCAAACTCTCACTTTCTGATCTAACCCATTTCTACCAATCTGTGTAACACCATGAGGTCGCGGCTTACTGGGAAAAATTCTAACCAGCGTCAGTCTCAGGCAGGAGCTTCATGGCATCTGCCACACTGCCTTCTTCCTCCCAGAATTCAGTTCTGTCTTCTGTCTTCACACCTATCTAAGTTCCCCCCTATCAAAAGGCCAAGGCAGTTTCTTTATTCAACCAATGAAAGCAACACAAATACAGAAGAATCTCCCACACCATTACTGTATGGTTTTGGAAGGTTTTGTTTATAATGATCTATTATATGTTAGTTGTAAGCTGTCTTTCTATGAGGAGTTTATTTTATTAAGCTATATATTTTTTCTGCTCCCCTCCCTTCCTCTTCCTTCCCTTCTACCCTCTCCCATGACTCCCACACTCCCAATTTACTCAGGAGATCTTGTCTTTTTTTCTCCTTCCTATGTAGATCGATGTATGTCTCTCTTAGGGTCCTCTTTGTTGTTTAGGTTCTCTGGGGTTGTGGAAAAAGGTTGGTTTTTCTTTGCTTTATGTCTAGAAGCCATTTAACAGTGAATACATATTATATTTTTCTTTCTGGGTCTGGATTACTTCACTCAATATGTTTTTTTATAACTCCATCTATTTGCCAGCAAATTTCAAGATGTCATTATTTTTTACCACTATGTAGTACTACATTGTGTAAATTATGAAACAATCTACCTCAGTACATAGCAATACCACTGTTGGGCATACCTAAAGGATGCCCAATCATACCACAAAAACATGTGTTCAATTATGTTCATAGCAGCATTATTTGTAATAACAAGAATCTGAAAACAACCTAGATGTCCCTCAACTGAAGAGGAGTTTTTTTATACTATGTTTTTCTCCTTTAGTGTATCCAGTTTTGTCCATGTATCTTACAGTTTAAATAACGCACCTTTCACTCATTCTATTCCCATGGAATGTCAGTGGTAAAGGAATTAAGATGTTCCAAAGACATCTTTTTTTTCACAGATGGAGAACTCCATCTCAAGCTTTTCTGCCTTCTGCAGTGACTACTTCATATCCCTTAATACTTAGGTAGGAATATGTCTATTTCTCATAATATTTTAAAATAGAAATATTCATAAAGACAGCTGAGAGTTTCAGTGGTGATTGTCATCTTGACTCAGGAGGGCATCAATTTGTGTGTTTATTGGTAGCACCAGTATTATTCTCTCACTTGCATCTTTAACATATATCACCAACAATTTAAAACTTAATGATTGTGTATGTCCCTGGTCCAAAATAAATAAATAAATAATCAGTGCTCTTTAAAAAAAATTGTCTTGAAACGTTATACCTGGAGAGGACTGACAAAATAGGAAATACAGATACCTTTCATGAACTACTACAGTAATTTATTTTTGTGCATTTGGAATGCAAAGCTTTTCTATAAAGCTATGCAGATAGGAGCCAAGTAGAACTATGTGATTATATTTTTAATCCCATTTACTATAAATGCTTCTCATAAGATTTGTACTTAAAGTATGTGTCCTGCTTTAGAAATGCAAAGGAAAGAGAGTATGATAAAACAGTTCCTCAATTTTGGATGGGAAACTGAGAAAGTAGCACACAGGAAAGCTCTGGAGAAAATCTGGCTGGCTTCATTTAAAACTCAACTTATCATAATTACACAGGTTTAGGGATACATAAATCCCCATGTCCACTCTGAAATTGCATTGTAGCAGGGCTCGGCACCCTCATATTCATTTTTTATAGCTGGACTTTGACATCTTTGTTGTACTTTTGGTAGCTGGACTATGAATTCATGCATGAAAGGGAACAAGTCTCCCAGTTTAAAAAGCTTTTATTTAAGAGGGTACAATTCCAACAGCTATTTCTGTATTTCCAAGCAAGGTCTATTAAATACAAAGCTGATTCGGTGCAACTGATAAACAATGCCACTTTAAGGAAATGAAGATGAATTGTATCTGAGGTTTAGAAAAGGGGAAAATATAATTTATCAAATTAAAAATAATTTGAAATCACAATTATAATAGTGCATTATTAGTTTTGCTCTGGTATTCTCTGTTGCTCAACTATAATATGAAAATTTCCAAAGTAACGAATATTACTATTTGAAAAATGCCTAGCAATAAAGTCGATTTTGTTCTGTATAGTATCCACTAATTGTAAATACAATAAGAGTGAGGTTGCTTTTAAACTAAAGCAATCACAATGTTGGAGGTTTGAGCACTTGCTAGAGAGGAGATATCTTAATTGAACAGTGAAAAATGAGACAAAAAATAAGTGGAAAATAAAATACCAACAACAATATCCTTTTATATAAAGCCCATAGAGTAAGGAGAAGAACAAAAGAAGGAGAGTAAGGTCAAAGGTGTGAACCTGCTAATTTAGTTAGGGCGGTTGTCGATATAAAACAAAAAACAAATGAATTGTTCAACCAGCTAGATCCAAAACCTCATAATGAAATCAGATAGGATCCATGTATGAGCCACTTGCTTTGATGATTATTTCACAAGGGAACTTGCCAAATGTAAGGAAACCTGGGAAGGAATGACTCTCCTTCCTTTCACACTGAAATAATTATTGAAAGGAAAATTATTAAGGAATATGCTTCAAATATCCTCTCAATCCCAGATTTCCAGACATCTTTTTCTTAGTAAAGTTAACATGGAAATCATAGCTTCTGTGGGTATTTGATTCACACATACCAGTCAGAACGTTGAAATCGAGATGATTATCTCAATAGAAGTAGACACAGCATAATTAATAGTTGCAAAATACTTCTAGTGAAAGTCAAGCCCAGAGCTTTTATCAGAGAAGGCAGAATTGGGTTTATTCTGAGCCTCCTACTTGGATGCTCTTATTGTTCCATTGACACCCTTCTGACCTTTATCTTGTTCGGACTTGTATTAAATGCATCGGCAGAGCCCTAACTTGTGCCCTCAGAGGCCCATTACCGCCATTAGAGAGCTCAGTTTAAGTACCATCATTGCATCAGATTGCTCTACTTGCCTAATTAGCATAGCATGAATATGAAGAGCGCCGCTAATACAAAGTGCCACTGCACACTCTGGTACCCCGGATCTGTGTGTGTCGCAGATTTGCTGGCAAACTTGCAGTTAAGAGAATTCTTTGCAGACATCAGAGTTAACCCTTGCTTCTGGGTGAAGAGAGCAGAGCCATTAACAAGGAGAGTTGAGCCATTTTGTACTAATTGCCATTTAGAACTTGTTCTTCCACGGACAGATACTGACCTCCTCAGCATCAATAGGGTCTACGCCAAAGAACATTTAAGCATGCTTCATCTACATTCATCAGAATGTCATCAACATACACTTTCAGACTGCTTAATGGGGATGTTATAGTTGATGCCAGTGATTCCAGGCTGTGGAGTTATCTACACTCTGAATATGTGTTATAAGCTACTTTTGAGTTATCAGAAACAGATTCAAAACTGAGAGTTTTTTTGTTTATTGTTTTATCTGTATGTTTGTTTTGCTACTCCAGATAATTTAATACCAATTTTCTGACTGTGACAATACAAAAGAATTTTTATCAAATATTTCTTTTTCCCCCAATTTTGTCAGAAGTAACTATGGGTCATTCACTGTCAAAGAGCTAGGTAAGGAACTGCATATAAGATCAAGAAATTTCTTTACTTGATGTGTGTGGGAGAGCATCTTTCATCCCATCTTCTTAAATGTTTTATCTGTTTCTCCCCTAAATCATAGCTTTAATTTTAATTTTTCCAAGATATTCACTATCTTCATTTCTTCACTTTCTTAGATTTCAAAAAAAAAAACTTTTTAGGTATAAAATTTTGGAATGAGTAAAATATATGTACAATATTCCAGAGAGTCTTACAACTGAAGGAAGATAGCATCATACACCTGAGAAGCTGTAGGGTTAAAGACAATTTGCAACCAGAGCAATCTAAAAGACAAGGGGGTGTTAGTTTCTTCTTTCTGGCTTCTCATAATAAACTCTGTTAGGACCTTGGATAGAATAATATTTGCTTAGAATCTCTGTCACATCCTAGTCCCAATAACTAAAAAGTACAAACAGCATGAATTGGCTTTGTAGATAATTGTATATTTTTTAGAGGACTCAAGGGTAAGTTTTTGGAAGACATAGATCTTGTGTTTCTAAATGTTTCTAATGTATTCTCAAAGAGCCTTGTGTAGAGAGAGGTGCGAATCTTTTGTACAGCACTATGGAAGATGGGAGGATGATCAAGTCCAAACCCATCCGTGACTTCATGGGGACTTCTAAGACATTCTGGAGTCTTTGAGACATTGTCTAAAGCAAGAAAAAGTTTTCCAAGTATTTAAAACTGGGATGCAAAATTTATCTTGGTCTAAACTATTACACAAACAATGCAGAAACTCTATATGTCAACTGGTAAAGTCCATATAGGCATCCTACTGAATGGGAGAAGATCTTCACCAACCCCACATCAGACAAAGGTCTGATCTCCAAAATATATAAAGAACTCAAGAAATTAGACATCAAAATTCCAAATAATCCAATTTAAAAATGGGGTACAGAACTAAACAGAAAATTCTCTACAGAAGAATCTCAAATGGCAGAAAGACATTTAAGGAAATGTTCAATATCCTTAGTCATTAGGGGAATGCAAATCAAAACGACTATGAGATGCCATCCTACACCAGTCAGAATGGCTATGATAAAAAACACCAATGAGGGTCAGGAGGTGGTGGTGCACGCCTTTAATCCCAGCACTCTGGAGGCTGAGGCAGGTGGATCTCTGTGAGTTCAAGGCCAGCCTCAAGCTGAACTACAAGAGCTAGTTCCAGGAAAGGCTCCAAAGCTACAGAAAAAAAGCCCTGTCTCTAAAAAAGGGAGACACTCTACCATTGCTGGTGGGAATAAATCTTGTACAACCACTCTGGAAATCAGCATGGCAGTATCTCAGAAAATTGGGAATCAACCTACCTGAAGACCTAGCAATACCATTCTTGGGCATATACTCAAAAGATGCTCAATCATACTACAAAGTCATTTGTTCAACTATGTTCATAACAGTGTTATCTATAATAGCCAGAATCTGGAAGAAACCTTGATGCCCCTCAACCAAAGAATGGATAAAGAAAATGTGGCACATTTACACATTAGAATACTACTCGGTGGTAAAAAAAAAAACAATGACATCTTGAATTTTGCAAACAAATAGATGGAACTAGGAAAAAAACACCCTGAGTGAGGTAACCCAGGCCTAGAAAGATGAACATGGTATGTACTCACTCAAGTGTGCATACTAGCTGTAAAGCAAAGGATAACAAGTCTATAGTTTGTGATGCTATAGAAGCTAAATAACAAGGTTAACCCTAAGAGAAACATATATAGATCCCTCTGGGAAGGAGAAATAAACAAGATCTCCTGACTCAATTGGGAGCATGGGGGTCAGGGGAATAGGGAGGGCAAAAGGGGAGGAGGAGTGGAGGTTAGGGAAGAGGAGAACTTGAGGAAATGAGATAGTCTAGATAGGAAAGGACAGAGATGTAGCACAAGGAAAGAGATATCTTGATTGAGGGATCTATTATGAGGCTAGCAAGAAACCTGGTACTAGGGAAATTCCCAAGAATCTACAAGGATGATCCCAGCTAAGACCCTAAACAATAGTGGAGAGGGTACCCGAATTGGCCTTGCCCTATGGTCAGATTAATGACTATCTTAAATGTCATCATAGATCCTTCATACAGCAACTGATGGAGACAGGGGCAGAGACCTGCATTGGAGCACTGGGCTGAATTCACAAAGTCCAGTTGAAGAGTGAGAGAAGGGAGAATATGAGCAAAGAGGTCAAGACCATGATGGGGACACCCACTGAAACAGCTTACCTTAGCTAATGGGAGCTCACCAACTCCAGTTGGACAGGGAAGGAACAAGCTAGGATCAAGCTAGACCCTCTGAATGTGGCTGACAGTTGTATGACTGGGGCAGACTGTGGGGTCATTGGCAGTGGTACCAGGGTTTGTCCCTGCTGCTTGTACTGGCTTTTTGGAACCCATTCTCTTTGGATGAATACCTTGCTCAGCCTTGATATAGTGGGGAGGGCTCTGGTCCTTTATTGGAGCAATGTGTCTTACCCTCTCTGGGGAGCATATGGGGATATAAGGGTGGAAGTAGAGGGAATTGGAGGAGGTGAGGGAGTGGGAACTGGGATTGGTATGTAAAATTAAAAAGAATGGCTTGTTTTCTTTATTTAAAAAATAAAATTAGGAGTTCTTTGAAAGAAATAAAGATGAAAACAAATATTTTGCTGAAGTTTATTAATGTAAAATTGATGATACAATATCAGTCATTCAGGATATGGGAGCTTCTAACTTTCCAAATTCTCTTTTCATTAAATTCTGTTACAAATCACTCAAACAATTTGTCATGAAAATTGAAATATTGACTGGTTTCTAGATAGGGTTACAAATAGTAACAACACCCAAACTCCCACCTTAGAACAAATTACCTCTTATTTTTGCCATATGTTAGTATCCAAATACAAAGCCAATCACTCAACAAAAAAAGAGAGAAAAGACAAATGCAGTACAATCTGTAATATAATTGTTATTCGTCATATTTCCATAACAACAGTCAATATCTGAAATATCTACCCTTCACTTTGGCAGTCCTCCCTCCATTCATTCTCTCATTTTCGCTGACAGAGATTCAGGCAGGTAGGTGCCACCTACCACTCTTAAGGAGTTGCATGTGCTGGTAAAAGAGACTAAACAAGCAAGTGGGATCATTTGGAATGGAATGTGGTGCTAATGAAGGCAATAGAGGGTGTTAACGAAAAGATTGGTTGGAAGAGAAAATGTTTCACAAGGGACTGTAAGTGATAGGGGTGTGTAAAGAGGGATGTTTAGACAGGGACATCACTGAACCATCTGAAAAAAGAATTTGAATAAGAGGAATCCATACAGAATAATTAGAAAGACATTTATTGGGGATAGAGCAAGGGGGTACATCTGGGGGGCTGCAAGTTGCATAGTAACAGTCTCAGGACTGGCACACCTCCGGGCTGAGGGAACCTGTCCTGAGCTGATTCATCCAGCTGCAGCTACGGAAAGCTTGCTGTACCTGGGGGCCATCAGGAGACAGTTCTATGGTTACTGCATTTCACCGTTATTAGTAAAACACACCCAGAGCCTGCCAACTAACTTCTGATTGGTTTCTTACCACCTGGAAAATACCTGGTGGTTTCTCCCCAGTAATTAGAGCAAGGTCTGGGGCTCAACACATTCTGCTGAGTCTGGGGCCTACATCTTTCTGGGTTTTTTCTGCTGTCTGTCACAGATGCCAAAATGGGGGACTGGGTAAGGGTCTGGGCCTTTCATCAGAAATATGCAAGAAATTATCACAAAAGATAGAAATGCCATTAATATGCAAATTCTCCAGCTCAAGGAAAAACGTAGCTTTAAGATATTGGTAATCCTCCTTGGTTAGGAAACCAAATTTTCTCAAATTATAGAAAGTTATTCAAAGCAATTATGATTTATATTTTTACTTGCTGGATAGAATTTTAATTTTTACCATTTTGTTCTATATAAACTTCTTATAAAGCACATCACTAAGCTGTTGTTTGAGTATCTTTAATTAAACTATAATGCTCATATGGTTCCTGAGGTACGTGTGTGTGTGTGTGTGTGTGTGTGTGTGTGTGTGTAAGAGAGAGAGAGAGACCTTAGTGTGTGATGTGTGCATGCGACTGTACAAGTACATGCACATTTAAACATGCATGCAGATGTTACAAAGATCTTCAGTGTCTTCTCCCACTCTCTGCTTTATTAACTTTAGAGTCAGCTGGAAACTCCAGATCTCTCTTCATTTTGGCTAGATCAGCTAGCCTATGAGTTCTAAGGACGATCTAAATACTTCATGTGAAAATCATAACTCACAAATGGTATGTTGTTATGCATTGTCAATTGATTTCTTCATCTTATTTGACTTGACAAAGTAGTCTAGGCTCCTCCGAAAGCATAGAGGCTACACTGAAGCCAGAGACCAGGTAAGAAATATACGTTCTGTTCATACACAGCCTTGTATAAATATATGCTTTTCTGAGAAGCATTTTGTATGTGCTTATTGATAGAGTATGTCTATCAATCTTGAAACATTTTATTTCTAAAAGAAATAATTTTACTACATAAATCATATTGCACATAACTAGGTAGCATTAAAAGGCACAGAATTTCGTTTATATGATTGTAAAGATGACAGTGCTGATCTTAGGTTGTTAGATCTACACTAGGAAGATACAGATTAGGTCATAAACTGTTAACTTTCTGTGTAAGTTATTGCATATCTCATGAAAATCAAAGATTTGGGGGGAAGTCTTAATGAAGATATTCCATGCTACAGCTATGAAAGTCAAAAGAAATTCTAAGGAAATGGTCATAGAATATTTAAGGAAGGAAGTAGTTGATCTTAATCTCCTGCACTGACTTTTTCTTCTGGAAAGTACTAATTTAGGGCCTCACATATACTATGCAAGTGCTTGACCTCTGAGATATACACACCGCTTCAAATTACTTTTACAGAAAATAAGCATAAAAAATTACATCCATTTTTTCCCATAATGTTTCTATACGGTGAATGCTCATTGCTTTCAAGAATATACACAAACCGTAGTAAACTCTTAACTTTAAAGATGGCTTGATGCTACCATTCCCTGTTTGTATTAACTAGCACATTAGCATGTGAAAATATATTAATCAAGAGAAACAAAGCATTCTTTGTTTTATAACATCATACTGATTATTTGTAATTTTTTTTACCCCAAAGGAGATTGCATGATAAAGGGGATTTATTTGTTCACACAGAGAGCTCTAGGAACAAGGCCAATGTCATGTGGAGTTCGACCATAACAGTGGCTGCATTTCTGTGCAGTGTATCTCCGTGTGTTCACATTGTCCTTAGACTTCATGGTCTCTGAAGTTCCGGAGGCTCTTTTATTCCTTATTTACAACCAGAGAGTGTAGAGAACCACTGAGTCGAAGTTGGAGGAAACTTTAATGGGAACAAATGAAGTGGATGTCATCCCCTGCAGCAATCATATCAGTATGATGATGGAGTCCATTCCATCCAGCATTAAGACCATGACACATTAAATAGGATTTTAAAGGGGTTTGGAGAGAAACAACCATAGCTACATTAAGTAAATATTCTCATTTTGCTAATATTCATCAATTATAAAATTTCCATATACCAATGTATAAAAATAGTGCATAATAAAATTGGTCTTTAAATTTGACAAGCAAGAACTTATTACTATGAAATGTGAGAATCCCTTAAAATTAGTTAAAAATCCTGCTGGGTTTTATAATGCCTTCTGTAGTATGAGAGAAATAAATCTTATTACATTAGAAAAGGAGCCCCCTTTCAATCACTTGTTCCTTTAAAGCAGTTCGAATCTTAAAGCTTTAAATATAAATTTTCTAAAAATATTTTAAAGCAGCCCAAATGGGAAGCAATTTCATGCTTGCTTTTTCAAGAATCTATTCAAAGAAGCTCATTAAAACCATTCATTTAAATAATCTCGTGTATGCTCATTATACTATGTCCTTTGGGAGGAAAAATAAAGTATGAAGGGCTGCCAGAAAGCCAATGAAGGGAACAAATGCTAAATGTAAAAGGTTAGGCCTTCATGGAAAGAGAGTTGGATATCATCAGCTATCTCGTGCCCTGAAAACCTCTGGCCAGACATATTTATACATGCTTAAGACAGCAAATTAAAAGAAGAAAAAGCTGAAAAATAAATTTAAGCTGTAATAATTAATGACAAGTAATCATTAGCGTGGGAACATTTTAGCTTTTAGCTTTTGGTTCCGTGTGAACGGGTCGAGCGCAGTGCACGCACACAGTGCAAACCATCAGTCTGCACACACTTAAACCACAAGAGGATGCTTGTGGAAAACGGCAGTGACCGTCTGCATTTTACTTAGAATCTTCATCAAGGTAGACATACTTAATGCTCATTGTGTTCTCTTACTTTTGAATACTGTTATGATTATAAGTTTCTGTGAAACAGGGTGGTGGTGCAGCACGCCTTTAGTCCCAGCACTCGGGAGGCAGATATAGAAGTGGCATAATTTTATCTTGCTCCTGAGTGTGTCCTAGATGACAAGGCTGTAGGCCAGATTTCATCTAGTTATTTTCTCGCAGTTGAGTTTGTTTTGTTATTGTACTCCCCCCCCCCCCCTTTAAAGCCTCTGTGGCATGGCATGAATGGGATTATGATGGAGTGATAGACTGATCATCTCAAGTTTAATTTCTTCTTTTTCAAATGCCATCACGATAGCTCATAACTCTAATTCCTAATGTTCTTTACTCAAGAACTTGGTTCATTCCCAGTGAGAGCATCCGAGAGACCCACAGAAGACTAGAGAAAATGTAAAGTCATTGAGATCTTAAACAGGCAGCAATCTAAAGAAAATGTCAGCTATCTGAAATAAACATGGTGGTCCTAATAAAATATCAGTAATGCATTCATTCCGTAGTGTGGAAATGTTATTCAAAAGTTCCTATTTATGAATACAATATTATATAATACTAAAATAATGTAATGTCTTGATAAGGAAAGCGTGTATATATAAACATATATATATATTTCAAATACCTTAATGAATTACTTTCATTTTCTCATTAGTTCATATATATGTGAATTAAATATACAGTAAGAAGTCAATCTGAGTTTTAGGTCTGTGTTACATCCTTTAAAGTAAATTGTGGGACCTGGAGGTGTCGCTCAGCAGTAGAGAACTTGAATAGCATGCCTGAGACCTCAGGTTCAATACCTAGTTCTAGAAGAAGTCTGTAACAGGTGAAATAATTGTGGGGCAAGGTGAGAGTTAGGAAAAAGCTTGAGTAGCCGAATGAACCAGAAACTAATGGAAACAATGAGAAGAAAATCTATTGGGAGTATTTTTTCTATCTCACTCCTTTTTAAGTATTAATCTAGACCTCTGAGTGTTTCATACAATAGGAATTTTACTTTAATATTTTTCCAATTTAATTAATTTTCTTTTTCTTGTACTATATGAGACACTGAAACCAAGACAGAATGATTTTGGCTTATTGATGTCGAAACTTTTTATTGTGCCTGATTCACTGGAGAATTCACTAAATTTTTGATGATTAAATTAAAAATTATATAAAAATTCCAGTCATGTAGGAGATAATTTAAAGAAATAAAAATTGGATGTTTAAGCTCATGGCTGGGTTCCTCAGATACTAATAAGGAGAGTTTTTTTTAAATTCAAATATTTTGGTCCATTAGAGCAAAACATGGTTTAATTACTTTTGGTATTTCCACTCCCTGCTCGCTCACATTCTTCTACAACCTTGCAATTTACGAGCCTGTAAGTGAAAAAATTACTTCCTAAGTATAATTAGTTTTTTTAATGTACAACATTATTCTGATATCATGACATTTTTCATGGTAGACATTTTTCATTGACTTATTTGAAATAATTCTACAAAATGAAATATTGTCCTGTAAAATCAAGTTCATGATTATATTATAAAATAAAAGTTTTTGTATTTATTCAGGAAATTATTTTTAATAATCAAAATCTTGTAGAAGAGGGGAACAAAATAGCATCCATATTATTGTAAGACCAGTTGACATCCTGGGCTAAAGTACTACTTATCAGAAACTTAGTACCTGTATACCACTTCTGTATGTGTATATTGGTAAAAATATTCAAAGAAAACTGGATGTGGGCTCAAAGACACACACTGTAAAATTTACATTTCTGTATGTTTGAATAAGTACCTTTATAAGAGGCAGAAACGAGAGCACATTCTCTCTCTCTCTCTCTGTTTGTGTGTGTGTGTGTGTGTGTGTGTGTGTGTATATCTTTGTGTTTGTATATGTGTATATTGGAGGCAAACCAGAACTATGGTCATAACCAAACACTGAATTTATCTGCACTTTGATTTTGCACTTCTTACAAAGCTGTGGAAAATAGTTAAGTTATGCATAAAACATATAGTTTATATATATATATATATATATGCTGAAAATAGTTTGTTTATGCATACAAAGTGGTATTCAATTGTAATAGCACAGAGTGAACTGGACAACTGTTGTATTAAGAGCGGCGGGCTAAGTTCCTGGCACCCGGCCGCCCGCACGGCTAGCTTTATACCCGAAATAATTACATGGAAACTGTATTCTTTTAAACACTGCCTGGCCCATTAGTTCCAGCCTCTTATTGGCTAGCTCTTACATATTGATCTAACCCATTTCTAATATTCTGTGTAGCACCACGAACTGACTTACCAGGAAAGATCTTAACCTGTGTCTGTCTGGAGTGGGAGAATCATGGCGACTGACTGACTCGGCTTCTTTCTCCCAGCATTCTGTTCTGTCTACTCCGCCCACCTCCTTGGCCTATCAAATGGGCCAAGGCAGTTTCTTTATTAATTAACCAATGAAAGCAACAGATTAGAAAGAAATCACTCCCACATCAGACAACTTGTTTGCACTTCCTTCTTCTTGTCCCTGAACTTTGGGTAGGGTAGGGTGATCTTACGCACATGAATGATCAGCAGCTCGGATGCCATGGGAAAGTAGACATGATGTATACATCAGCTTAAACAGCATCTCTACCTACACGATGCATTATCAGCTTAAATAGCATCTCTCCCTATTACTACACCACATTTCCAAACTAGAAAAGATTCTGGAAGGAAGTGTTGAGAGTGGATTCTGGGCTAATGCAATCTAGTGTCTGCTAAAGCATCATAAATAATCTACTCATCAAATAACCTAACAAAATCTGAAACGTTCTTAAAAGCTCTGCTAGTTTTAGAGATTTTTAAGTCACTCTCAGTATGATATTTGTAGGCAAAACTATACTGTGTCAGAATGTCAAATGGTTAGACATGCCTTCTAAAGAGGTTAGAGAGGAGAATCAGAAATTAATATGACCCTAAATGAAGTTATTCATATTTAAATATTAAGCCATTTAAGCAAACCTTAAAATTTTATATGGTGGGATTTATAAAGGAATTATTTCTAAATACATAATTATCTATTCAATTTAGATACTTATCTATTAAATTTAGTAGAAATGTGAATATTCACAGGAATAAAATTATATTTACTAATCTGATAATTTCCATAAAATGGTATAATATTAATTTTAAAATGATCGTTATGTGAATAAATATTGTAAGTCAGGCTGTGGTGGCACATGCCTTTAATCTCAGCACTCAGGAGGCAGAGGCAGGCGGATCTTTTTTAATTCAAGACAAATCTGGTCTACAAGAACGAGTTCCAGGACAAGCTCCAAAGCTACAGAGAAACCCCGTCTTGAAAAACCAAAAAAAGAAAAAAAGAAAAGAAAAATATTGCAAATATTAGTACCCCATCAAATAAAAAGTAGTATTTTAAAATCTAAAAGAAATCAAAGTATACTAGGTAAAAGCATGTCATATATAAAACATATAATGAAATAAAAAACTAGGAAAACAGATGGAACACTTTAAAAAATTACAAACTAAAAATACATAAATCCAAACATTATCAACAGCACCAAGTGTATAGGAAGACTGAACTTACCAATCAAATACAGAAAATAAGACTAGACAAGTGAAAAAAGCAAGTTTCAACTGCAAAATGAATTATACTTTATAATTAAAAATTGTAAGCATTGAAATTGAAATTGAAGATTCCCAGTACAGCATGAGACACAAGGAAACTGGTGTAATTACAGAGACAGATGGAGTAAGCTTCAGGAAAGTGCTTTCACAAAATTTCAAGTCATCAATAGGTTAATACAGAAAAAGCATTAAAAAAATATGGTTATCTATTTACCTTGTTAAATGGCTTCAAGATATCTGAATTAGAAAGAGGTAAAATTACATGAAAAGGCAAACTCACAACAATGGGAAATTTCATTTTTTTTCCTAAGAAATTTATGGAAAGGCTAGAAAGAAAGTAAATCAATGGAAACTACAAGATCAAATAACTGCTCAGAAATCAAACCAATTCAGTGCTCCAGAGTGAAATACATCAAACAAGTACAGAATGAGCATTCATTGCAGCTGCATGCGGTGTGGTATACTCTGCAGTGGGTCATAAAATCTTAAATGTAAAATCCGGCGGACTATGTTCTGTTACTTCAGCTGTTGTCGAGATGTTCTTTCTTGGCCATGCCCAGGCTGTATTGTCTGGTTTTGGATGTCTATTTCTCTCTCTGAGTTTGCAAAATTCTTGGCTGTATATTTATTGAACGCCTTATCTAGAACATTAACTTTATCTCAGATCCTTTTTCTAGCCCTGATTTCTAAACTTTTGCAATTTGAATGCATCCCAGATTTCTGGGATGGTTTTTTGTTCTTGTTGTCGTTTGGTTTGCTTTGTGCATATGTGTTTCTTGTTTTGTTTTGTTGAGATTATACTACATTTACAACATTTCTTGCTTTCAATTCCTCCCTCATAACACTCCCATATATACTTGCTTGCTTTCAAATTCATGGCCATTTTTTTCATTTGTTATTAGATGCATATATGTACACACACACTCACATATCCTTAAAATACAACCTTTTCAAACTGTATAATGTTATGTGTATGAATGCTTTTAGGGCTGTGCATTTCATATTGGAAAACCATTTGGTGTGCTCTGCCCTGGGGAAGACTATTCTACAACTATCAAGATTACTGAAATACCTGTAGTTCTTTGTGAAGGGCTAAAGCATCCTGAGCTTTTCTATCCAGTTTGGCAATCATTGCTGCCCTTGCTCAGCTCACATTTGGGCAGCCATGTTGATGATATTTTATGGGTGTAGCTTCTGACACTGCTAGGCACATAGTTTCATTGACCCTCCTTGAACTCTTATAATATTTCTGACCCGCTTCCTAAATGTTCCCTGAACCTTAGGTGTGAGAATGGAATGTAGATCCACCTATTGGAACTGAGCTGTGTAACTCTGCATTTTGATCGACTGTGGCTTTCTGTAGAGGTCTCTGAAGTTTCCTTGGTGAAGGGAAGATTTATCTTTGACTATTTCTTTCTCTTTTTTTTTTTTTTTTTTTTTGGTTTTTCAAGACAGGGTTTCTCTGTAGCTTTGGTGCCTGTCCCGGAACTAGCTCTTGTAGACCAGGCTGACCTCGAACTCCCAGAGATCCGCCCACCTCTGCCTCCTGAGTGCTGTGACTATTTCTTTATGTGTACCAATGTACATCGTTGTTGCTACCTTGTCTTCTATCCCTAAAGTTAACTCTTCCAGCTGGTCTTATTTGCCTGTAGTGTTTCAGTGGCATTTCAGTTTCATTTATCAATTCTTTAATTTTCAAATTTTCTGTTTGGTTATTTTTGGGGGGGTGAATCCATTTTCTGACATCATCCTCCCTGATCTGGAACTTTCCCCTCCAACTTATTGATTTTTTTCATCCATTTTGGTAACTTTTTTTGTCTTTATTTTGTACTGATCTCATGATTTGTCCCCCCGCCCCCAGGTCCTGAACTAAATTCCTCATATGTTTATTTGAGTTTTCTATTTGGTAACTGATATTTTCAAAAGTAAAACTCTGTGCCACCCACCCCCAAGGTAGTGAAAGTTGTCTCATCATCTCTGTGTTTTATGGCTGTGCTTTGTTATTCTGTTAGAGTTTACATAGCTTCTGGCTGTAGTTTTTCTATTTTCCCCCTATTTTTGTTTTATTGTTTCATTTTATGTGAGTCTTCCTCGTGGGTTGTCTTTGCATAAATTTTTGATGAGGGTAAAGTCAGCCACAGTGACAGCTATGATGTTTTGACAGAACAATCTGTGAGCCACAAAACAAGGTACTTGTGCATTTGAATGTGTGTGCCAGATGGTTACACAAAGGCGCTGGGTTTGTGGTTGGGCAAAATGTAGTCCATAGTTTATTTGAGGAGGTTTTAGTGCAGGAAGAATAAAGGAACTAAGAGAAAAGAGTGAGGGAAGGGGTGAGATTAGATAAAGCAAAAGAAGTGAAAAGGTCTGTTAGAAGTATAAAAATAGTAGAGAAAATTTTGCATAATGAGTTTGGAGAACACAAGAAGTATAAAAGTCATTTATAGCTATCCACATATCTAATAAATAATGTACATTAGACTACATTGATGTAGGATTCCCCACTGTATGTTGTGAATACCATTGGTTAATAAAGAAGCTGCTTGGGCCTATAGCAGTGCAGCACAGAGCAAGGTGGGAATTCCAAGGAGATAAAGGAGGAGAGAGTATGTGGAGTCAAGGAGAAGCTATGTAGCCACTGCAGGAGACAGATGCCAGATGCTGGATGGAACCTTACCAGTAGGCCACAACTATGTAGTAATAAACAGATTAATATAAATGGGTTAATTTAAGATATAAGAGCTAGCCAATAAGAAGGGTGAACTAATAGGTCAAGCATTATTTTAATAATACAGTTTCTGTATGATTATTTTGGGTCTGGGAGGGCCAGAAATGAATGAGCAGACTCCGCCTATACTACATACTATAAATATCTTACTTAAAAATAAAATAATTTTAAAATAATGGTAGGTGTACCCATATAGTTAAAACTAAGCTAAGTTTTTCAAGACTAAAATAATCAAAACACACATGAGCAGCAAAATAAAAGGCAAATCATGATGTTGTCTCTCATCATCATCGGGAGGACCCAATCCCAGCATTTATCTAGCTCTGTCCATCATATTGTGTTACTAACCTGCTGTGACCTGTTTAACTCCCAGAATGAGAATGTCAGGACCCTAACAACATTTTTGCTGCAATCCCCACTCTCTTTTTGCTTGGTTTATGCTGGTCTCATTAGGATGCTGTACTAAACCCATGCCTGAAGTCCACACTTCTACTACACACTTCTCAAGGCCCAATGGGTCCTTTTATTTCTCTTTCCGTGGAACATTAGCTTTACAGGGAACTCCTCATCTCACCGATTGCACTTCTGCAATATTGACTCTTCTATCCTGGAAATTTTTCTCATGTAAATTGTAGGAAACATTTGGAGAAAACACTGTACCAGTCTTACACAAGTGTCCAAGAAAACTGAGAAAGAGAGAACAATTAATTTTAGAAATCTATGATAGTAACTTGTTTTAAATAGCTTCATTTGCATACATATGATAAAAAATTAGAACAACTGACTACATATTATGTTTTAATAAAATTTGACTTTTCAGTTAATTTTTTGTGATTTCTTTCTTCTTGCTTAAACCAATCCTACTCCAGGTAGTCACTTATAAGTTTACCCTGCAACTATATGTTTGAGAGATCTAGAGGACTGTAAATATACACATGGATATATGATTGTAAACAATAAATTCATTTTTGTTTTTCTGGTATAGTTATTTTGAGATATATCCATGTTTTGTGTAGCTTTTAAACAAGAATTTCCACTCCTATGTATTCCAGTAGGAATCCATTAACAAAATAAATAAATTGTGGCATATTTATGTAATTGGTACAACAATGAAAATAATAAAGTCTTGATAAATCATATAACTCTTATTTATAAAAATAATTAAGTTTTTAAGAGATTTAGTTATTATTTTACAAAGTCTAAAAAACATGAGTGAAGGCAATAAATTGTCAAGAGGTAAGAGTGAATTTTATTAAAATGGAAAAACACCAGGTCATAATTGGTGGTTTATCAAAGATTATTTATTTATTAAAACTTCAGGAATTATGTGCTTAAAAACTACATGTTTAGTTATTACTCGGAAATATATTTCCATAATTTTAGTGAGAGTTTTTAGTGATCCCAAGAGAGACATTGTTCAGACTGTCACTAACTTATTTGGAAGGTTAGGAAAAAAAGATTATTTTTATTTTTTTTTCCTGCTTTTGCTAACACCTAGTAATTATACAAATTTATGAGACACACCATAAAGATTAAAAACATTTGTATCTTGTGAGTTCATCAAGTCTTGGTGACTAGTAACTCAGTGACTTCTATCCTTAGAAGAGAAGCATTCTCACATCTGAAGGAAACTCTATTAACTACATAAGCTCAGTAATTTTCAATTAATCCTTTCAAAATTAGGAGAACCAGAATAAACTATTTGGTGATAATACTCCCTCAGATAGTACAGGCAGTGGGTATGTTACTTTCTCTACTAAGTAACATTTTGATTTTCCTTAATCAAAGTAGAAAGAAGTCAATTTTTTAACGTTACATTCCAATCTAGCCTATACTTTGAAATCGCCACTTGGTAATGATGACAAAATTGCTGAATATAATGGATTTTTTTCCAGACCAGGAACACAACCTTCCACCCAGGTGCTTGACTCATCCAAGTGCCTGTATCCCACTGAAGCCAGATGTGCAGTAATAAGAGGTTTTAGTACATAAAACAAGCCACATCCTCTTCCTGGTCTCCTCTGACTCTTTCTGTTATATTGAAAGACAGTGTATTCTTCTGTCTAAGCCAACTGCTCTACATATTTGACCCTACTCCCATACTGACGTTCTGTTATCAGTTTAAATATTGTCTATAAATCTTGCATCACCAGTGTCATAATTATTTTGCTGCTGTTTTCTTGCCATTCTGGAGAAGTAAAATGATAGTTTTATTGTCTTTTGTGGGTTTTATTCTCTTTAGTTGTTATTTTCTGATGCGTTTCTGATGGAGGTGGGTCTTGTATTAATCTGTTAATTTCATTGGTTAAATAATAAAGAAACTGCCTTGGCCCCTTTAATAGGACAGAAAATTAGGTAGGCGGAGTAGACAGAACAGGATGCTGGGAGAAAGAAGCCGAGTAAGGAGTCGCCATGATTCGCCCACCAGACACAGACGCAGGTTAAGATCTTCCCTGGTAAGCCAGCTCATGGGCTACACAGAATATTAGAAATGGGTTAGATCAATATGTAAGAGCTAGCCAATAAGAGGTTGGAACTAATGGGCCAGGCAGTGATTAAAAGAATACAGTTTCCGTGTAATTATTTCGGGGCATAAGGTAGCCATGCGGGCGGCTGGGTGCCGGGGACGCAGCCCCGCCGCTCTTATTACAACACGTTTCAAGATGCAACTATGAATTATCAGTATGCACAAAGTAAATATTGCATTACTTCCCTCTTAACCTGTGATATTCCAACTTCCTGGTGCACAAACCTCATTTCGCTGATGTCTTATGATAGTAAAATCCCATACATGGTCTCTTATGACTTGTGCCTTGTTGTCTTACTTTTTCCTTCAGCATACACCAAACTCCACTTTGCCAGGTTATTGTTTGCCTTGTATGACATTCAGAAAATGAGTGATGCAGGATAACGACACCCATAAAGCAATTCTGGATCCTAGACTTCTTTCTCGAGATTTGAGTATCCATATGCTCTCTTCTCCATCACCTTAACATGTGTTGAGCCTTTCTTCTGGTGGAAATGAATTCACAGTGCTCACTAATACCACACTATTTTTTCTTAATGTTGAAACGCATGTTAGAAAACCATAGTTTGTTAAAAATAATGAGCATATGTTTTAATATTTTAAATACATTTTCCAGTACCCAATAAACCAAAAAAAAAAAAACAAAAAAAAAAAACTGTGTCCTTTGCTATTACTCCTGCTGGTGCTATACACATTTTATTCATTCACCTTGGTCTTCTTGCTAGTTCAATATTTTTGAAACTGTTTATTTAAAAAAAATTGCAACAATACATCTAATCATCTATATGTGTGTGTGTGTGTGTGTGTGTGTGTGTATTTGTCCTAATTAGAGTTATCTTTGCTAAAAATGAAGTTTTTGTCAGTTTTTCAATTTTGGAAATTTCCACACTACTATTAAAAAGTAGCTTTCCCACTTTCAAAATTATCTTTTTCTAGAACATTTGAGTTATACATAATTTAGAGAGATATTTTAGAACTAGTTTCTAGAAACTAGTTTCTCTTAGCATAGTTTTAGCACAGTTTATAATCAAACATTGAAAAGGTAGTTGAGCATTGGCTCATCAAGTGAAGAATTTTGTCCTTTAAATGATTAGACTGGAGCTCTTACCCTACTATCCACATAAATGATAGATGGGCACGGAGACACATCTGTAATTCACAAGGAGAAAATAAGATCCAGGAGCAATCTGACTAGCTAATCTAGAAGTCTGGGTTCATGTGAGAGAAATTTCTTCAATACACATGGTGAAGAACAATCAAGGAAAATGCTATCAACCTCTGGCTTCTGAAGATGTGCACACATATATACAGGCATACCTGCATGTACACACTTACATGACCAAACAAATTCACATATACGCATAACACACCAAGAGAAATTGTAGTTTAGAGAACATCATTATATAGTCACTACATAAATTCTACAATTAATATTTTACTATATTTGAGTATGTCTCCCCAACCTTTACTCATTTACCAGTAAAGGTATAATTAACTCATTTCATAATATTTTTGACAAATTGTAACTCACAATGAATAACAACAAGAAAGTCTAAATTTTAAACAACAGAAACATAAAGATGAAACAGGATTGAGAGGGTATTACATTTATATAGACAGCAAGAGAGACTGCTCACTGAAAGATGGCTGCTGGGATAAAGGTGGGAAACCCTGGAATCTTTACATACTCACAGACAGTTTTCAGGCCATTTTATAGGGATAGCCAGCCTCAGATCACAGACATGGTATAATAAACAAGGAGTATCTTACCTTTACTTTAATTATTTTAACTGATACATTTTCTCTGTGATTCTTTTGGGGCTAAGCTAACCAGGCAGCTGGGACAAACACGTGGGCTTTCTCCTTGTAACATCAATAGACCAAGATCCATACCAATGCAAAATATTCATATCTTTAGCATATCCCCCTTTAAACGTAAAGAAACATTTACAAACAATCATTTAGGGAATTTAGGCATTGTTGTCTAGACTACTTTCTGCTGATTGGGGATGCTGTTAATCAGGTCTGTCATGGGGTATCCTGTATGGTAGGTCCACCTCAGTCAGCAGTCCTGAAGCTATCATGGATATTGGACCATCTGGGCCAGTGTTTCAGGGGATCTTGTTTTATCAAACCACATTAGTCTGGAAGGAATACCCAGGTTCTCATCTTTTGTGGAAACAAAAGGAGAACCTCTTTTCCAAAACAGCATATCCTTAGAACCAAATTTTGAGGTCAACCTTCAAAATATATGTTGGTTTAGCTTAGCAGACTATACAAAGAAATGACTCTCTGTACTTATTCACAGTCAAAAAATTTAAAGAAAACAAAATAATACACATAATCCATACTCTGTGTATTTTCCATCTTTTCATGGGTTATTTTTCTTTATTACTTTTTCATCAATCTGTTTCAAGTATTAAAATTAACTTTTCAAGTATTAAAATGAACCACAATTTCTTTTATATTGATACGATGTAATCAGCAGATACTTAACATCCTCCAACTTGATTTCTTCTCTTCAAGATTGCTTTGAATATTGCTGTTTCATGGGATCTACAATCCTTTCAGGTTTATCTTATCAATTATTGCAGCAAAGACTGGTCAAGTGGGAACAGGCTTATGGTAAATGAATATCTTTCCTGAGAACCAACAATATTGATTCTTCCATACCAGAATGGTGGTGCTGTTAAAATTATTTCAGCTTTTCTTCAGCAAAAAGAACCGAATTACATTTGACTCTTTCCAACACTTTTAAAAATGCGAGGAATTCTGTGATTTACTAAAGTAATGGCTCACTTAAATGTTATCAGGTTAACATAGTCTCGCTTACCTTTAAAGCTCCAGAGAGCTTAAATGAAATCCTAAGTTTAAAAATAAATAAATTTTCTAATTTTACTTAGTAATACGTTCTAAGGGTATGTTCTCACTTTTAGCCTTTTTATATACATAAAAACAAATATTCACATGCACTCCAAGATCAAATAGTTCATAAACATGTATGTTCTGAAAACATATTTTATTCTAGATATTATGCTAAAATATTTTAATGCATTCTTCAGCGTCAGTTATAAAAGTTGCACTTGAAAAGTTCACATTATAGTAAGGAAGATATATTAGTGAAAATCTGTGTTAAATGAAGCAAAATGTGCTTTTAATGATGATAAAGTTGCTGGTGCCAAAGATGCTTGTAAAATCTTTGAGAAAATAATGTTGTACGAGTTGGATTTTTATCACACAAACAGAAATCCTGACGTCTGGGTTAATGAATAGACAAAGGACACTTGATCCATATGCTTATAAACTGGTGGGATATTACTGACTTTGTCAAAAAGAATCAAAATTCAGTTTTTAAAGTCACTTCCAACTGCTGTGTTGAACGTCTTGGGCCATAAGCCAGGTGCTCTCATGTAATCCTAGTCATTCTAACTTACTGATGGTTTCACTGAATGTGATAATTGCCTCTGTGTTCTGTAATCTCCAGAGCTCTTATTGCCAAATGTGCTAAATAATTACTTCTTTTTTAATCCTTTAAAAAAGTTGGTCACTAATAATATTGATTTGAGTAATAATAACCACAGGAATCAACTCTTTTTCCACTTTTGTCATCATCAAAAATGGATATCAAGTGGAATAGTTAGCAATGAAAGCCTCTACAGCCACAGCTAATTAGTAACAGAGCTCAGAGAGATAAGAAAATCATCAGGTTACAAGAACTTCCAAGCATGTGCATAGCTCGAATGTGTCACTTATCTTGCCTCACTACCATTGCCAACACATGATATTTAGGGTATTACTTTAAAAAAAAAAATCCCACCATTGTAAGAATGTCTTTACTTAAATGTCTCCTGGAGCATTGACTTGGTTGATCTGAGTACATTGTGATGTTGGGAATTTCTTATGTCTTGGCTCTAAAAACAAAACATCTAATACTTTCAATATTTAGAGCCCAACAGAAGGAATGTTTATACTTCCAAATCAAATGTTCCAGTCATTTGTGAAGAGAAGACTGGCAGAGCAAGGAACAAAATTAAGAACAAGTTTAAAAAATTAGAAAGTCACCCTTCTTCTTTCCATGCCAGTGGGAAGAAAGGGCTGGCAGAGGAAAAAACAGCCTGGGGAAAAGTCAACTTGACGGGATCGTGAATCACCTAGGAGACAAGCCATAGGACACCCAGGACACAAAGGAATTCCATAAAGCATTATCTAGATTAGGTTAGTTTCTGAGAGATTACCTAGATTAGGATAATAGAAGTGGGAAGAACTGCACTCTATGGGCAGCACCATTGCATAGAATGAGTCCTACACTGAATAAAAAGGGAAGAGAAATCTAAGCAGCAGCATCTATTACTTTCTGTTTCCTGATGTAGATACTCTATGACCAGTCAGCCTCCTGCTCCTGCTGCATGGCTTCCCTACCATGATGCAATGTATTCTCTTAGACTGTGAACTAGAACCTTTCTTTCTTTACATTAATTATTTCATGTACTTTATTTTGTCAAAGCAACAAGAACAACTTATACAAGCTAATCAGGCAATGACAAAGTATTGTTGAATATTTTTAAGAATAAAGTTTCATTTTCCTATCTTTCAGTAGATTTGGTTCTTTTATAATGTTGTGTGGAATCCCTACCTTCTCATCCACCCGAATCCACAACTTTTTTTCCCTTTCTCATTAGAAGAGAGTCAACTAAAAGCAAACAAAAACAAGACAAGACAAACAAACAATTAAAAAAGGAACCAAACAAAAATCACAGGAAACACATGCATATATACATATTGAAGAAACACACATATGCACACATTGTTTAACATCAGGGAAATGCAAATCAAAACTACTTTGAGATATTATCTTACACCAGTAAGAATAGTCAAGATCAGCAAAACAAATAACAGCCCATACTGATGAGGATATGGGAAAGGGAAACATTAATCCACTGAGCATTCATTCATTGCTGGTGGAGTGCAAACTTGTACAGCCTCTATGAAAAGCAGTGCACAGTTCCTCAGGAAGCTTGAGACTGACCTGCCTCAAGCAAGATCCTGTAGCACCACTCTTGGGTAGACATACACAATGGTTGCTTTATCCTGTTACAGAGATACTTGCACAACCATATTCACTATTAATCTATTCAAAATAGCCAGATATTATAAACAACTTGTATGTCCATCAAGGGATGAGCTGATCAGAAAAGTTTAGTACATTTACCTAATAAACTAATACCAAGATGTAAAAAAATCAAAAAATTCATAGTAAATAGATGGAACTAGAAAAAAATTTTTCGGAGTGTGGTAACCTAGACCTCAAAAGGGAGATATGGCATACATGTGTGTTTGTGTGTGTCTTTTAAATCTTCTATAAGCCAGTTATAATCATAATAACCAGAGAGGTTAGGTAGAGAGCAAGGGACTGAGACAGAAAGAAAGGATCTCTTCAGGAATATGGAATAGAGCATCCAGTTAGGAATGACTAGGGTATATGGAGAGGTGCTGGAATGGGAGGATTAAATGGGAAAGGATGGAGGATGGCAAAGGAAGAGTTATGGGGAGAAACAGCTAAAACTAGGGGCCATTTGAAGATTCTTATGGAAACCTACTATGCTAGAAGTTTCTTAAAATATACACATGTATGAAAGAAATGTAAGTGGAATCATCAAATTAGGGTGAGAGAAATCCCCACCTTGAAATTTCTCTGCACCAAATGAAACTTCCAGTGCCAGAAATGGGTTACACTTAATTGAATTATTGGCCAAAGGGGGCTATGGAAACCCCCACTGTATTTTATGATTTCCAGTTTCCTTAATTCCTCCTTGTCCTTTGCCCAACAACACATTTTAAGAATGTACTCTAAGTTACTGGAGGTCAACTAGAAAAATGCTGGCCCAAATCAAAGAAGGTTTGATGACCAGTGGTGATGCGTATTTAAAGAACTGTGGTCAGTAAAAACTTATCTATGAAATTTGTCATATCTCCTATGGAATTCATGATGACATTAGTTCTTCTATTGCTATTAACGTTAAAGAAACTGAGAAAAAGTCCTTCTGGGTCTTCTATAAAATTAAAAATAGATTTCAATTTCTTCATCTCTTATAAAATGGAGATAAAAGGAACCATAAAAACAATTACCATAGTGCAATTTTGTTATAAAACTGATTTTCAAATATAATTTTCATAGTAGGCACTGAATACTGCTGACCTTTTACGCTGTTAATGAAATTTGAAGGAGACTGGGAATGTAGGAAAATTCCCTGTACTCAGCTGTTTCCTTGGGGAATCATGTGACCTCTTGTTCCAAATTGTCTAGAATCATTTTGGTCTCAAAGCTGTGCTTACACAGTTCCCAGTTCTCTCTCCCTTTATTTTTACCTCACTTAAACTTCCTTTTATCTTCTTAGATTTATGCCTTTATTAATAATGCTTGATAGTTCCCTCCCTCTCCTTCTCTCTCATATGCCACTTGTATGCCTATTGAATAATATGACTGAGGCCAATCATAGCACTTTGTAATTGCTACTTGATGTATTGAGTTCCCAGATAAGTACTAACTAACCTCTTTTAAGTAAAGAGCTGAATTTTATTCTTTCAATTCCCCTAGTCCTTTTTAAGACTTTCTAATGCACACAGACATATAGTAATTATTTGTCAGCAAAGAATAAATTGACCAGGGAAAAGAAAGTAGCTTCAAACCTGAAATTTACAAACCAAACTTGTTTATAACATTTGCAAATGTAAGAAAACTTGTATGATATCTAATTGAGTATATTTCATACTTTAGAGTTCTATATGTACAATATCATGCAAAATATTGTAGTTATCCTAAACTAAAATGATGAATTTATGTTTTCAATTTGCTACTCTTCTTCATCGCTATCCCAACTAATAGGAAAGCTTAGTTGTGCTTATGTAAACTTGGTCACATACATGTGTAGATTCATCTTACAAACTTGGAGAATTACTGCATCTGTTCTGCTGTACTCTATCTCTAGTTCAGGATTAATCTTTCTTCATCCATTTCCATAATTATGAAACTGCTTCAAAACCTGACCATTATTTGTCCACATATCGTGATGCTTGAACAAAGGGATCTGAATTTAAAAATATAATTGAAATGATTCGTTCAGAATTTGACAAAGGAAAGAATGAAGTTGTTTTGTTTTGTAAAGAAAAGATAACTACTCTTGCCCTAACTCATGGCCAGCTCTATATCTTTTATGAGTGTAGAGAGAAGTTTCTTTCCCACCCATTCTCACAGCAATCCAATCCCAAAGAAACACACAGAGGCTTATAATCATTGAAAACCTTTTGGCCTATTAGCTCAGGCTTATTATAAACTATCTCTTACAACTTAAGTTAACCCATAATTCTTGTCTATGTTTAGCTATGTGGCTTAGTACCTTTTCTCAATAAAGTATTCTCATCTTGCTTCTTTTGTATCTGGCTGCTGACTGTCTCTTCCTTTCCTCTTCTCAGAATTCTCCTAGCTTGGTTCCCCGCCTATACTTTCTACATGGCTACCGGTCAGTCAGCATTTTATTAAACTAATACAAGTGACAAATCTTTATAGCTTACAAGAGCATTATCCCACAACAAACATTTTATTAAACCAATACAAGTGACAAATCTTTACAGTGTACAAGAGCATTATTCCACAGCAGATGATGATCAAAATGCATTTATCATTAATGTATTTCAAAATGTAAAAGTTAGGTTCATGAGGTTTCAGGAGATCTCTTTTTCTAGAATACTTTTCAGAATTTAACACATTTCTGAAATTGTTTCAGTTAGTTGTCAGCCAAATTAAAATATAGTCAAATAAAGCAATACTATTAGCAACTATAGCGTAAATAAAAGAAATTAATGGAATTAATATCATTTTATCATTGAAATTTATCATAAGATGATAAATTAGCTCCAAGATTTATGATGAGCATTAGTTAAGAGTAAAATGGCAAATGTTTTTCATCAATTTAATCATTTTATTGGAAATCAAAGCGATTAAAGCACACAAGTTTAAAGACAATATCAACCCCAGTTTTAAACACATGTAATCTATGTCCTAAAGGAGATATTATACCTTCTTTTTAACAATCTAAGAAAATGCTTTCCATACTGAATCTCAGATACATGGGCAAATAATCCTTCAGAAACCATACAAGCAGTAGCTGTGCATGGTATGTTATGAGTGTTTAGAATCTTAGGACATGGAGCACAGATTACAGTGAGACTGAGTATAGCCTGGTGCACAAAGTAACTTCCAGGCTAGCACATGTCAATATAGAGACTTGCATATTACATATAGAAACACAGGTACAGAGACCAAGAAGTAACAGGAGGGAAAAACAAATGCACAAGCACACAGAGAGAAACACAGAGAGATCAAAACAAAGGTTTATAAATATAATTTAAGTAACAAAACTAAAATGTATTTTTTAAAGTTGACCAGTGTTTTATTTAAAGGTAATTATGTTTCAAAACTAAGTAATTATATATAATACATATTTTATTATAATGATGGCACTAATTTGAAAGAGTAATAAAAAACTCACAAGACAAGTTATGCCAATAACTGAAGTTATTACTGAACTATTATGATTCTATACATGTAGTTCTAACACAATCAAGTGAAAATATGAGAACATGAGACATCAGTGAAGAAACATGATCCCCCATTATCTTTTATGCCTGAAACACTCTGAACCAATATAGACTTAGCTGTTTTATGTTCATTTCTTACTTCCAACATTCGGATTTATTGTTGTTTTGATGGCCCCAACTTATGGTAAGTCTGTTTCTTTCTGTAGTTAGTCATTTTTATAGAGAACTCATGTTACTTGAGGCATTTTGATTAGAAGTATTTTCCTTCAAAACATGCCTTTTTCTTTTCTTTCTTTTTTTTTTTTTTTGTACATTTAAAGAAGATTGCTCTGGTGTGAAGTCTCTGCATTTATTACTGCTATTCCCTGATTAGATGATTGCAAAGCACTTAGTAGCACAAGTCTGTGCCTGTGACTGCATGGAAAGCCTTTCGTTAGAAATTCTCAATGTATAGGTGTAATTCACTGAAAATACCATTCTTCACACAAAGGAACAATAAATAAGTGTGTGTGTGTGTGCGTGTGCGTGCACGCACATGTGTGCACGCGCATGTATGCACACACAATATATATCTTGAGGACTGGAATGTCAATTGACTGTGTTCATATTCCAACAAAAAACAATATAAGAAATTAGACTTTATTGTTGTCATTGTTGATACTATTCATTGTATGAGCATGCATTGGGAAGGGAAAATTTCTTCAAACAGCATCACTGAGTAAAATCATAACTGACTTACTAAAATGAGTCTTTTCTGATTTATTCTAACAGCTCCCCCATTTATTATTTTTTAATTTGAATATTATTACCATTTTTAAATTTACAAGTACTGTAAAAGTTTCTGAAATGGAAAAATTGCTAGTCACTTTATGCTCGATTTTAAGCCCTGAATTTTTTGCCTCTTTTTTAAAAACTTAATTGAAATTTATTTACACTATTTCTCTCTTCCTCTTACCTCCTATTCTTTCTATATTAATCATTGTTATAAGCACATACATAAGTATCAACATATAAATAGACCTGTGGAGTCCCTTCGGTGTTGCATGTGTGTCTATGTTTCTAAGGCTGGCCTCTTGGCATGGTATTACCAGTCAAGGGGGTCATCCCTAGAGAAGACTAATTCTCCCTTTTTCAACAATGTCATTAATTATCTGTAGCTCTTCGTCTGATGGTAGAGCCCCTTCAATGTCCCCTTCAATGCCCCCATCTACATCAGAAAGTCAATTGAAATTGTTCATGTCTTCTTTAGGCAGCAATGTCACAAAGGTTTCATGGGTATTTCTACCCCATCATTGTCAGAAGACACTGTCCCACACAGATGTCCTGTTCTTCTTGCTTTCACAAACTCTTCTTGTCCCTTTTTGTGAAGTCTCCCAAATCTTGGGTACAGAAACTGTATTATAGATGTTTTATTTGTGTCTCTGCACCTCAGGGTCAGTTGTCAGTAGCACTCTGCCTCGTGACTAGTTGTGACCTACCTTTTCTAATGATCTCCTTCTACAACAAAGAAGCTTCTTTGACAATGGGTGAGACTTCCCCTTACTTGTGGGTATGAACATGAGTATTTAGAATGCAGGTAAGAGTTATTATACTGGCTTAAGAAAGTAGTAGCATGGTGATAGCAGACTCTCCTCTAAGATGCATGGCCTTGCTAGCCATGTAAGTATATATATAGTACTGTGTGTAGTTTCCATCATATTAGTTGAATTTTGAGTACAATAACTAACAGCAAAGAAGTCATCTCCAATAAATAAGTAGGCTCTACACAAGTTCCCCTACAGAGTGTACATGTTAATTTAGTCTTGAATGATCTACTGAAAATACAGTTTCAGAATTTATAATTTACTTAAAGAGCAGCTCTGCCTCTATCTAACATACTACTTTAAGCTGCCAATCATTTATAGAAGCTTTGGCTTAAAATAATTTTAACTCTAAAATCATCCATGAAATCACAGAGCAGCCAACAAACTACCTAAGGGATAATTATCCTGTTAGCTATCTTCACACTTCCTAGCACCACTAAGCAAGGCTCAGAAGCATTTCAGATATTTCTCATTTCTCATGTGATTTCTGTATGAGATACTGATCATTTTCTACAAATTTATGCACATGCTATTTTGTTAGTGACCTCTGGAAGAAACTATTTTAGAAAAAAATGTTGTGTAGAGAGCTGAAAAGAAATTTTCTATTAACTTCAATCACTTTAGAGTAACATATATTCAATTTATACTAACATAAAATAGAATATTTAATAGTATGGCAGTAAGCAAATGTACTAGATTATTAATTCCCATTTGAATGTGTGGTTACAAAAGCACAACACTGATATTAGTATACAAATTACTTTGCCCAGTAACTTCCTGCCATAATGATAAAAAATCCAAATTATAGAAAGATAAAATTATTTCCTAGGGACTATTAGCAAATATATTAGAGAAAAATGACTGATGAAATTGGAAGTGTTGCTTTTGGTATCTTTACTAATTTATTATATCTTCTCTGGAAGAGAAAAGTAATTTCAAACTCTTTTTTCTTGAGTAAGATGCTCACATAATATTAATTTATTAAGGTGGATTATAAGACAGATAATATGTTCTGCTTGCTTTTAAGAAATCTAAATAACCATTCTATAGGGTTTCCCAAGTTCCTACTTTTAAAATTGCATCTTTAAATTCTTTTGATTTCTAAACATCCTTTAAGTAAGCAATTAGATAAGGGTTTGTTGGCTTGATAATTTGAATTATGCCCAATGCTATTTGAGGGACACAGGTTCTTCTGAGAAGAGAATCATAGATCTCTTTCTGTATAGTCCTGTCTGGGGATGTCCAGGTCCCAAGATGAATTCAGCAGTGATGCAAACCCTGGTTATGAAGAGGGACTTCCCTCCATCTACCTCTTTTTTATCTAGAGTTACCTTTTGTCTAAGCAAGCTGGCTTACAGCTGGTCTTTCTCTTTATCAGTTTTCCCAATGATAGGTGGTCTCCCTCACATTGTTCAATTTCCACTAACAACTTATACAATTCATGACATTGGTTATGAGTGTAAATATGCATCACCTTCCAATAATCAGCCAAAAGAAGAAGAAAGAAAAGAAAAATAAAAACAGAGGTATGAAGCATATGACTTGTTTTCTTATTTCACTTTGGCTGCCACTGTAGGGAAATTCTGCCCTATCCAGTTGCTACTCTACAAGGCTAAGAAATATGAAAGCCCTAACCCAACTTGCAACTTAGAACCTGTCCACCCAAGTGCAGCCTAGATCCACCTTACAGATAAGTAAGAAACAAATAATTATTGTTTAATTCACTAATGTCTATTGTAAGTTTCATCCAACGTTTTTCTCACATTTAACACATTCATAGTGTTGTTTTAGTGTGGTTTAGGATTTGTAGGTTTAAATATAATTTATATAGAAATTCATTTCCTAAGCCGGGCGATGGTGGCGCACGCCTTTAATCCCAGCATTCGGGAGGCAGAGGCAGGCGGATTTCTGTGAGTTCGAGACCAGCCTGGTCTACAGAGCTAGTTCCAGGACAGGCTCCAAAACCACAGAGAAACCCTGTCTCGAAAAAACCATAAAAAAAAAAAAGAAATTCATTTCCATTTTTTCAAAGTTTAATATTAGAAAAAGTTTATGCTCAATCCTTTTAGGCGTAATTCTCGTGGTATTAAATATTAGTGGTACGTTGTGGTACCAGTCCAAATATTAAAATTCTCACGTCTTACTCAAAAACATAAATACTTAAAAATAATCTATCAAAATGATTCATTGAGTAAAGGAGCCTGCTGTCAAAGCTGATAACCTGAGTTCACCCCTCAGACTCACATGGTATATGGAAGGAACCAACTCTGGAAAATAATTTCAAGCACGTGCACACACACACATACATACACACACATGCAAAAGCTTTTAAAAATGTCATAAATAAAATGGTTCTCAAAATTCCAGAGAAGTTCTGATTTCTCTAACTAATGTTTATTTTGATATTTTATTTACATTTATACAATTAATTCTTTAAGAGAAAAATTATTTTAAAAAGGTAGGTATCTTCAGTTTTGTATGTAGTCTAAACAGGGTGTTTCTGTGAGAATGTATAAGTAACTCCAACACAAATGCCAAAGACTCAACACAAGGATCTTTTCCTTCTTAAATAATAGCCCACATATCAATAACACACATCAGGGTAGTTTCTAGAAGACCACATCACTGATTTTTAAAATATCCACCTAGTGCTGGAAGCAGTAATAACCATTAATAAGTTGTTTCGTGGCTTCGAATTAATTATGTTGCCAATGTATAATATTTCTGTTTCCTTACGATTTCATATATACAAATAATATTAAACTGTGAGCATAAAAGTATTGCTTACAAAATACCAATGCAGCAAAATTAGCATACTAGAAATAATACCATTACCTAGGGATTGCTTATTAATTACATCATAAAATAGTTCTCCTCTTGCGAATATCCTGTGCTGTTTGACAATTTTTGAAATGAAGATAAAATAGCCTCTAAAACGTTCATAATACATATTTTTAGATATTCCCATGCTTCATGGCTTTATGATGTCTACGGTCATTCCGTCTCCCTAAGATGGTACAATTCGCCAAAAAATGAGCATAGATAAACCAATATCGTAAGGATTAGAGGCTGACTGTTCTCAGTGTTCTTAGATGTTACCTCAGCTAATCGTATTTCTTTACTACCTTATGTTAATCAATCACATGATAAAAATATATCATTATTCCAATGAGATAAGTTGAAATATTTAATATGGACCTTAAATAAATGTTATTTGGAAAATTGTCACCATATTTGCTCATTAAGGAGAATATACTTTTTGCAAAATTACATGATTCTATAAGAGTAAAACAAACAATTCTAACATAATTGTGTACATGTTCAGGTCTTATGTCAGATTGAATTTGGCAAAAATTGGAATTTTTATATGGTAGCATCATTAGATTTAAGTTATATAAAGTATCCAGATTGTCTTAGTTAAGATTTTTATTGCTATGAAGAGACACCATGACCACAGCAAGTTTTATAAGGAAAACATTTAATTGAGGGCACTCGCTCACAGTTTCACAGGTTTAGCTCATTATAATCATGACAAGAAGCATGGCAGCATGAAGGCAGACATGATGCTGGAGTAGTTGAGAGTCCTACATCTTTCAGGCAACAGGAAGTCAACTGTGTCGCTTGGCATTGTCCTCAGCATTAAAAACCTCAAAGATCACCCCACAGTCACACAAGGCCATACCCACTCCAACAAAGTCACACCTCCTAATAATGCCACTCCCTATGAGTTTATGGTGGCCAATTACACTCAAACTGCCACACAGAGGTAAAAGCAAGTGAAGAGGACCATTCAGACAACTGATCAGTCGATCCAAATAAATCCTGTAAGAATTTCTTTTCAACCATCCATCATTAGGACAAATCAATTGAGTTGGGCACAATAATTGGTACTGATTGTCAACATTCCGGCATTTATCATTCTGTTTTCTCTTTGATTTGAATATGTTGAAAACAATAGTGCTGTGTCACCAAGGATTAAAGACAACAATTACACAAATGCTTAAATATCAGTAAATATTGAAACATTGTATGTTTAGACACTTTTATTATCTCATGGCAAAACTGAGATTTTCTTCTCCATTTCCAAAGGAAATTGCCTTTTCTTTAATTAAATTGTATTGTATTTTGCTATTATTCTTTTATTTATTAGTTCCTGGCTTTGTTGTTTGTATTTCTTATCTCACAGTTTAAAGTTTTTCGGGTAAGTATATTGATCCGGACATTAGGTCTAAATCTTGCACATAATAATTTTAAATAAATGTTTATTAAATGGATAAAATATTAGCTAATTGATGGAACTGTGTCAGTGAAAAGAAAGATAGTGATATTTTCTTTATCTAATAAGTGAGACTTTAAATAGTCAAATGCAGTTAGTGTGATATCCATGCATCTTGGGGCATATCCCATATTTATTGATGTTTGATTGCCAAATGCTCACAGTTTATTAAATCTGTAGTTTGTGGAATTTGAAAAGACAAGTTGCTAATGAATTTGTATATGTCTCAAATCATTATTTCTTATATTCCTCCTACTGAATAATTCATAAAAAACAAACAGCTTTGAAGCAGAAGTATCAAGAGAGAGGAAAGTATGTCTATATTACAAAGACAAACAGCAAAGATGTAATTTGATTAAAATGTGGTACTTATTAATTATAAGTGTTCATTATGCTTCATGCATTCTTACCACAACCATTTGTGTAAAGTTGGCATAAAGAAAGAAATTATGAAAGAAGAGAATGTCACTTGTAGAATTTTCACAGTTAATATAGATGATAAAAAAATATGAACAGAAAAGCACGATGGCAAACATACAAAGGAACAACGAGTAAAAAGAAAAATAATAAAAATAAGTATGGGATTGGGGAAGCTTTGTGGAGAGGTGACATGCGACTTTGTTACTGTATACAGCACAGTGTACCAGAAAATCGCCTGTGTGTGGAGAGAGGCATTGATTGGTGTCCCAGACACAGCAGAAATGAAAATTTCTAAGAAGATTGAGTTTGGAAGAAGTAGGGAAGGAGATCTAATCAGCAGAGTTGAATGTAGGTTGTTATTAATGTGTGAGAGAACAATTGGATTGCCTGTACCTACACAAAATCACATAGAAATAACATTGGAATTAAAATTTGATTCCAACCTTAAAGCAATGGAAAACTATTAGAGGATTTTAGGTGATAAAAAATTAAATGCAATTTATGATCATACCAATAACTCCACTTGAAGCTACAAATTAGAGTAAATATGAAGATATGCTTAAACATACATTTTGTCTATGCAAATGAGTTATGTTTCAAAAGAACTTTCATCTGTAATAAAACGAATGGAATCAGTCACAACAGAATTATAAAACTCATGTCCCTAGGAGAGCACACAGCAAGGCTGACAGCAGATTTTAAAATATGATGTTCAAAGATTTCTAATTACTGCCCGAAAACACATTAAATATCATTCAATCTCCCCATACCACAAGTTATCCATTGACAAAAAAAAAAGTCTGTGGGATAGTTTAGCAATGCATAGTAAATGTAAGAAGTGTGTCTTGTCTTATGATGTTTACAAACATATATGCAATATAATTTAAGCACATTTGCACCCACTTCTTTCTCTACTCTCCCAGTGTCCTCAGTTCACTCCCCCAATATGCTTCTACATTTGTGCCTTCATTTTTCAAGGAAAACTCTTGACTCTGAAAACAATAGAAAACATGGTCCTTCTGACTCTGGCTTATCTCATTGAGCGTGGTACTCCCTGTGCCACTGACTTTCCTGAAGATGATATTACAGTATCATTCAAGCAAGAAGGCTGTGTCTTGATGAGTAAATCTCATTATACCCTTTTGCCTAATGATGGGTACCTAGGCAGAGTCTACAACTTAGCCATTGTGAGTAGTGCCTCAACTAACAAGGTTGTCTTAGTGTTTTTATTGGTGTGTAGAGACACCATGGCCACAGCAACTCTTCCAGAGGAAAACATTTAATATGATGTCTTATATTTACAGAGGTTCTGTCCATTATCATCGTGGTGAGGCATGGCAGCATGCACACAGACATGGTGCTAGAGAGGTAGCTGAGGGTTCTACGTCTTACAAAGGTAACAGGAAGTGTAATGAGACACCGGAAGTGACCCAAAGTCCTCCTCCACAGTGACATACTTCCTTCAACAAGGTCGTCAGTTCTCCAAGAAAACCATAAGTCCTAATAGTGCTATTCCCTATGAGTTTATGGAGGCCAATTACATTCAAACCTACCACAAAGGATGCTCGGTTATGTCAATAAATATATACCTTTGTTCTTACACCATAAAGGAAAATCATTTTGTCTACAAGGCATTTTTTTATTAACATGCTTGTTACATATCAGCCATATATTTTAGCTGTACTTATTCTTATGATTCTGTTATCCGTCTTTCACATGTGAGATATGCAGATGCAAAATCTAAGGCCAAGAGAAATTTAGTACTTTCCCCAAATTCATTATAATAGTAAGGGGTAGAAACACTTGACTTCAAAAACAAATTTATAATAATAACAAATAATTTTAGTATGTTTTAATATTGAATCTACTGTGTATATAGACAGGTAGGAAATTTAGTATTGCACAATGCTAGGCCAGAACTTCATTTGAACACATAATTGTTAAAAGAACTTACCATTTTCCACCTCTGAGACCGGTGAGGTTGGTGTCAAAAAAAAAAAAAAGTATGGGGTGGTGGGTGACGAAAGGTCATAAAAAGGCCCTAGCAACTAGAAATACTGATGAGTATCAGCAACACTGTACAAATCATTGACTCAGTGAAGAATTCTACGTTCTCACTGGAGAGAGCTGTACAAGATAAGGTAGACAACAAAGGGGTGCATATAGGATGCCAGGTAGGTCTGCTGCGCTCCCAGATCAAGATGTGAGCCCGGGCGGTGGTGGCGCACGCCTTTAATCCCAGCACTCGGGAGGCAGAGGCAGGCGGATCTCTGTGAGTTCGAGACCAGCCTGGTCTACAAGAGCTAGTTCCAGGACAGGCTCCAAAACCACAGAGAAACCCTGTCTCGAAAAACCAAAAAAAAAAAAAACCAAAAAAAAAAAAAAAACAAGATGTGAAATGTATTCTCACAGAAGGGGAGCCTCTATAGAAGGCTTCAATGATGGCCCCATGAAAAATCTCCATCGCTGTCTGCTCCATATGCCAGCAGCCAACACGCTTCCTAAGTGAAATGAGATAATATTGTTATCCAACATTGATTGGATTACAGCAAAGCAGACAGATGATATGCATATATTTTATGCCTATGTGTGTGTGTGTGTATATATATATATATATACACAGAGAGAGAGAGACTCTTATAATAAGAATAAGAAAGTTAATAAAAACAAAACCAATAACTATTTCTTGCCTACAATGTAGCAGAGAAAGTTTTGTTTTCAGAACTGTTGTTTTGGTACATTTGAAAATGTGATGTTAAAACAAATTTCAGAGGTTTTGTAATTTTTCTAATTATGTACCATGGTAAGGAAGAAGGCTATCAACAACATTTATATCAACCAAAAATAAAACAAAAAAAAAGGCATCCTCCTTCTCTAACTTTCTTCAGAAGCTACCATAACCAAGGGCTCAGGAGCTGTCTTTAATTTCCTTGCAGTAATGATCTCTACAGGTGAGAAAAGGTATCAATACTTCTGGTTGAAACCTCTAGGTAGTGATTTATTATTATTATTATTATTATTATTATTATTATTATTATTTTGTTTTTTTGAGACAAGGTTTCTTTGTAGCTTTGGAGCCTATCCTGGAACTAGTTCTTTTAGACCAGGTTGGCCTCGAACTCACAAAGATCCACTTGCCTCTGCCTCCCAAGTGTTGGAATTAAAGGCGTGTGCCACCACCGTCCTGCTAAAACTGAATGTAGACCTCAGAATGTGTCAGAGCACACTCCCACCATGTACAGATAAAGGAGATGAGACATAAAGAGATTAAAGTCGTCAGGGGACTGATAGATGTGGAAAATTTGAGAATTATTTAAAGCCTCTGAAAATTATTTAGAATAAGTGAAAAACTTTGAAACAATTAAGAGTTTAAATTTGTCCAACATATACTACTAAAAGCTGAGGAACAATTGACATGGTGAATACCTGAGGCTCCCAAGCAACCGTTATCAATTGCTAGGAGATCAGCGTACAGAATAATTTCCCTCACATAAGAGAAAATGATCAAATATCTGAAAAATACTAGGCAACTTCCCTTGTGCAAAAAACAGCCTGTCCCGTGTGATCACATGCACCTGCAGTTCCCACTACTCAGAGGACCAGGGAAAGAATATTGTGAGTTCAAAGCCATCTTGGTTTGAAATAGAGAGGTCCTGTCTCACAGAACAACAGTGGAGAAAAATATATATTTTGATGAAATATCTAGCCATTTACTTGAATGTCTACCTCCTGAGCCGTATCTGGAATCAGATTAGCTTTTAAAAATACATCTGGTTCAGACTAGATACATGCTGACCGGAGCTAATACTGCTGAGCCTTGTCTGCTCTGATCTCATCACACTGACATTTCAGAAGTATTTATGTAGTATTATATAATGCACCATCTTTAATAATGTGAAATTCCTTACAGTAAGCACTGTGATGATTTTTATTTATCACTGTCTTCAAGAATTTATTATTGTATATGTCATGTTTTACATTCTCAATATTATTCCTGTGTCAATACAGGAAAAGAAAGACACCCGTTGTTGAAACGAGAGCTGTAAAATATTTTGGGGAGCTCTGTGTAAGGTAGGAATCAGTAAAAATAATCTTGAAAACCTTTCCGCTTCTGCTTTACATACATGGTAAATACATGGTAAGTCATGTTGAAGATCTTTTTTTTTTTTTTTTTTTTTTTTTTTGGTTTTTTCGAGACAGGGTTTCTCTGTAGCTTTGGAGCCTGTCCTGGAACTCCCTTTGTAGACCAGGCTGGCCTCGAACTCACAGAGATCCGCCTGCCTCTGCCTCCCGATTGCTGGGATTAAAGGCGTGCTCCACCACTGCCCGGCATGTTTGAAGATCTTCAGGAATTTTTTCACTATTATAAATGAGTCGGTGGGTGACAAAGAAACCCATATGTTATGAAAGAAAGAATACAGTTTGCAAAGGCTCCAAACTCTTTGGAAATGCAGAGGACAGAGTCTAATATTAACTGGACAAGAAAGAAACTATATGCAAAGAAACGTAAAGCCATTATAAAGAGGGCAGACTGCCCTTGCCGCTGGTTGCTGATGAGGATTGATCTGTGGAAATAGAATGTGCTTGTATCATTTACATTGTTAAGCTGTAAAACATCACAACACCATGAGAACTTTCAGCTGGATGGTGGGCAAGGGGGTCCCTACAGAGGCAGAAAGTGACCACATGGTGTGCAGTCAGCAGCCAGAACACAGTCCACAAAAGCCACGGGCTGCAAAGGAGACCAAACATTACAGCTAACAGCCATTGGCTTTTCTGTTGGTGGCAGGAGAAAAAGTCCTTAGGGTGAACTGAAAACACCATTAAAATTCTAGCACAGCTGGATATACCATTTCACTTCTGGTGTTTGCTTGTCTTCTTTAAGGAATAACATCTTATAAAATTTAAAGTTGCTTCTCACAGTCATATCAGGTCATTCCTGCTCATTCTTATAGCTCTAAAGTCGTTCACATCTCACTTCAATAAAAGCAGAAAGGATAAGAAAGTCTATAGGAGAACTACGAAGAAGACACACTGGTCTGTAGATTTAATTTATTCAGACGTCAAAGGCCAGAGGAAAGGGAGTTGAAACCATTGTGTAATGAACAACAATGGTTTCATATAAAAACATCATCTTACTCATCTAATTACTTAATCATTTTTTGTTTTTTAAAAACTACTGAGGATAGCTGTATGTTACCAAAGCTGCCAACTAATGACATGTGAAAAGACCGATTTCAAGGCAAATTTACAATATGCCAGGGAACGGCAGTCATGATTGTGTAGAAAATATAACTATTTTTCCTAAAATAAATTTGTATTGGGTTTGAATTATCAGTTATAAAAAGCAAATACATTGCAAAAATGAGGCACAACGTACTATGAAAGTAAAATTTCAAATCATTGAAAATATAGTCCACATGATAACCCTTAGAACCGAAGCGGGATTATACAGTGTATAATCACAGACTCAGACTATTCCAGAAGACTAAATAAACAATGACTGGTCATGCTGAAAATTATTATTCCAACCTAGAATTTTTAATACATAACTAACATTGGATAGCATTGTTATAACAATGTAGGATATGAATCATAACATGTAGGATTTAGATTGAATTATTAATAGGAAAGGGGATATAGGTGTTTGATGGGGACAAACTTATGAATATATAGTATGCTTTTAAGATAAAATCTACTAAAATTTTTAAAAATGTAACAGTACATATATTCATGACCTTTAGTAAAAGTGCAAGAGAAGTAATTAGATTTGTTGTTGTTGTTGTTGTTTTTTTTCCCCTAGACAAAATTTCTCTGTAGAAAAAGTCCTGGTTGTCCTGGAACTCACTTTGTAGATAGTGAGTTTGAGGCTGACCTCAAATTCATAGAGATCCATCTGCCTCTGCCTCCTGAGTGCTGAGACTAAAGGCGTACGCCACCACCCAAAACACATTTTTAATAAAATACATTAATTTTTCAAACAAAAAAATCCAGTAGTGTGTAAAGTCTCAGTAGTAAGATGTAGAATTCCTTGAGTGCGCACAGGAGTGGTATGGATAAGTCATATGGTACTTATACTCTTCAGTATTTAGGTTTTGTTTGTAAATCCCCAGACTAATTTCCAAAGTGACTACACAAGTTTACACAGAAGGAGAGGTTTCCATTAAGAGAAAGAAATTACACTACAATTGATTAAATAAATCATACAAAATCATAGCATGCTGTTGTTTAAAAAAAATTATGAGGATAAAAATAGAAAAGGAGGAGAAAATGATTCAATTAAGTCAGCGTTTGTCTCTGTTCAAAGGATGATTCAAATTAACTAGTTACAAAATTAATTTGCAAAACCAAGAAGTCTTCAGTTTTAAATGTTTAAAAGTATATATATGAATATATATTGTTTATCATTATATATAATGAAATGTGGTTATATATATCCTAATTTAGTAAATATTGCTGATTTTTTTTTTCTCATACTCTAGTTTCCCTTTTTTCTGTCCTTGAAGCTTCTAGTCAGCACTGACGATTCTCGTAGACATGCCATCTGTATCGTCACTGGAATCATATGTGACTTCATTTTTCCGTGTTTGTCCTTTAACTGCTTTTCTTTTGACAGTTCAGAACAGGAAATCACACTCAACAACATCTTGTGTCTTAGAATGCAACTGCATGTAAACTAGCCTGTCAGTCTGGCTCTGCTTAGGCTGTCCTCATTAGCAGTCCCTCTACCACAGGCAGCTGCAAATATCCAGCATCCCATTATTTCCAATTCATCAACTGGATCTTCCATGAAGATTAAAAATTAGAGCACTAGTAGTAAAACTTCTTGTCAGTTGTTCTTTCTTGGTGGTAAAATTGACATCAAGACATCAATTAAAGTTTGATACTTATCAGCCAACTTGCTTCTCAGCTAATTCTCTGGAAACTATCTCTCCAGTTAAAATGCCCCATAAGACTGCATCTTATTTCTAATCCAGTACTTTTTTCTTTTTTCTTTATCTCTGTTTGTGTGTGTATGTGTGTGTGTGTGTGAGAGAGAGAGAATTTATCACTACACTTCAGTTTCTAAACACATAGAAATACATGCAAATACACAACATGAAAAATGTTAGTCAATGCTCTTCACAAGCATTTTTATTTTTTCTTGGATATATTATACCAATGCATCTACAACCCTGAAGTAAGTATAATTTTTCAACATAAAGCAAATAATAAAAGACAATATTTTATTTTGGAAATGTTCTATTTTTTACAGTTTCATTAGGTTATAATTCTTAAGTGTGGAGTAGAAAATATTTGAATATCATTCTTAATTTTTAGATCATATATTTGTAGATCATGTAACATACTAGCCAAGAGACTGAAACAAAGACATGTATAAGTTCAGTGCTTTGAACTGAATCACCTGCAGTTCAGTTATGGATGCTCTTTGTAGCTGATTGCTACCATGAAGTAGCTGAAGCCTTGTTTTTCAGGTGCCAAAGCCTTTTAGAAATGTTTGTATGATTTTGTTTGTAGTGATTTTAATTTTAGTTTTTAAAATGCCAATTTCTTAATTTCAATCTATTTTCTAAACTTTTATTTAAATTTCACATATTGGTGGGGTACCATGTTATCTCATTGTAAATGTGCATTTTATAATGTATAAACATATCTACTAGAATATTTAAGAGTGTATTGTATAATGTGTAGACACATCTACTAGAACATCTAGGTTCCTTTACAATGGAAATACTACAAACTCTCTTCTAGTTTTTTCAAATGGGAAGTCTGTTATTATTCTCTATTGTCACCTTACTAAAAATGGAAATAGTGATTTTATCACCTTTCCTACCGAGTATAAACTTTAAGAACTGTAAGAATTATCTAGAGATCTATAGTGAAGACATGGCTGTCATGTCTTAGCCTACAACATAGTTCAGTTATAGTTCAACCAAGCTTAGAGGAAGCCTTCGGGTAACACCTGCCATTAAAAGACTCTGTAAATCTTCAAAAATGAAAGTATTCTTTACCCAAGTTATGATTATTCATTGTCTACAAGTAAGACAAAGAAAGTATGACTTTGATCTGAATATGTGCTTGATTACATTAGGGTCCAGGGTGGGCTGTCAGTCAACTGTATGCTTGGCAGGAGGAAGATCTAAAGGAACTCTAATGTCTACCACAGTGCATGCCTTAGAAAACACAACAGATTTCAATATATGCTTCTGTTATTAGCTCATCAATTTCTCCTCCACTGTTTCCATGCAACTTCATGAAAATGTGAAATAAATAAATCAAACTGTAGCCTGATTCCCAGTGTGAATCTCGCAACCATAACTAGTACCACTCGTCCTGCTTCATAAACTGTTTGAAACACCTAAACCTGCACAGCTCTTGCTGGATTCTATGGTTGTGTGTCCCAAATTTTGCTTCTGAGGGTCTGAGCCAAGAGACTCTAAGTGGATCACATGAGCTCTCCTTATATTTCTGCCTGTCTGTGTTGTGTTTAAGAGTTTCACTAGCTCCTTTTGACTCATTAGTTAACTCCTTTGCCACAGCAGCTATTCTTGGTTAGTTCTAGATTTAAAAACCATTCTATGGTCTAGGACCATTGCTATTCTGCAATATAATAATACATCACTGTCTGGGAACCTTATTCCTAAACATGAAGATCTGAAATGTATAAAGAAGAAAAGAAATAATAGGTGTTTTTATCATTAGGAACTACATTGAGGGAGGCTGTCCTTTCTTCATCTTCGATTCCAGAAACCATTAAGAAACCCTGAGTCATAAAAAAAGTACTTTAATCTGAATGAATTCTTAATTACTATTCATACATTTTTCCATGTTTGCAAAATTCACCTGTAGAAATACCCAAAAGTTCATATAAGTCTTAGCACTTCTATCTTCCTTGCTGCTCCTAGTATAGACCATTAAGCAGTGTTTAAATCATTCTACTGCTTTCATAACCCAAAGTACCAAAGTCCAAATTCCTTCAAACAAACGCATGGTGTGGAATATCATAGCAATATCCCATTCCCTGATACCAACTTCAGGTTGTCTGGGAAACAGGCCAACGAATTAGTCATAAAAGAGACATATGTATAACATAATTAAAACATACACTAGAAGAAGAAAAAAGTAAAAGATACCATTTGCTTTATGATAAAAAGTTTGAAATATGAAGAAGATAAAGGGACAAGAAAGATCTGAAAGAAAGATGCACAGACATCAGCACATCTGCACAAGGGTCTGCTAGGTCAACTATTTATCTAGAAAACAGGAGCCGGGAGAGTCCTGCGTCTTTCAGTAACAAATCATAGTCAGTATTCCTGGGCATTCAGGTGGGGCTTGGGCCGGGCGGTAGTGGCGCACGCCTTTAATCCCAGCACTCGGGAGGCAGAGGCAGGCGGATCTCTGTGAGTTCGAGGCCAGCCTGGTCTACAAGAGCTAGTTCCAGGACAGGCTCCAAAACCACAGAGAAACCCTGTCTCGAAAAACCAAAAAAAAAAAAAAAAAAAAAAAAAAAAAAAAAAAGTCAGGTGGGGCTTGGGAGAGGCAGAGAAAAGTGTGGCCTTCATGTCAGCACAGAGGCAAGTCCTCAAGGGTGATTGTTGAGGATGTCAGTCAGCATCTCATACAAGGATATCTGAGAAGTACGTTTTCTTTTGGCCAGCAGAGACTTAAAGACCCATTCCCATTATGCTCTGACATTTACCAATAATTTAAAATTTACCTTAGTGTTTATTTCCACTGAGAACGATCTCTTCCTGCTTTCCTTTCTCTTTCCTGTATTCTTACAATACTCAAGCTTTAATCTGTCTCCCAGGATCACAATGTACACAACTGCCTGCTTGCTTTGATCTTTTATGTGAGTATCTGGAGGACAGGGTAATTTTTTTTTATTTTTAAAATTCAAGTTCTTACTGTATAGTTCTAAAGGCACAGTGAATACTAAATTAAGTGTTTACTAAATGAATAAATTTATGTCTAAGAGATCAAAGTAGGTCTGCTTAGGACGTGCTTTGCACTGAAAGACCTGCTTTGCACTTAGGTCTGCTTAGGCACTGTGTAAATAATTGCACACACTCATTTAGCTTGGTAGAGTGAAGACCTTCAGTCTGGAAATTTAAGTTGGCTTTGTACTTCTGTTAACTGCCAATGTGGTTGGAAGATTTTTTTACTGCTGATTAAAACAATATTAATCTTAAGAATTCCATATAGTCTTATTTTTATTAATAAGACATTTGGTAATAAATCATAAATGAGTTATATATACCCAGAGCTGTGAATTCCTGAGGTTATTACTTTCCTTATTTGAAAAAAAATCACTTTTACAAATGCAATGAAATGTAGATACATTTACAGCAGTGATTTGTATTCCCATCTAAATGCTTCATTTGAATTAAGATGATGCATTAAAAGCTTATGTTTTTGTTTTCCAGCTCTCCATAAACTTGTATTATGGCTCACAAATGTAGTATTATCTTTAAGGAAATGAATGTTATTTTCAATCATTCTTTCAGGCATAATCAAGACCATAATAAGACACTGTGCAATTATCAACTTCTTCCCATTTAAGTTAGAACATTCGTCCTATCCAAAGGGCTTCATTGAACTTTTTGTGGAGTCAAAACTGAAAGAGTAAAGAGAAATCTGGGATGAAAAAAATTATCCCAACTATCTTTATTTTTTGGACTGGAGTTCATAAATGGATTTTGTAATTATTTACCTAATACAAAGTAATATGTTTGCATAGCATTTGAATTCTCAAATAATAAATGAACAGAAATAATAATCCACTAAAAAGTGAATAATCCATTAAAAAGCACTGTTTTCTTACTCAACCAATTTAGGCTTCAGATTACTTTTTAAAACTTTAAGATGAACTTGAGTATGTATATGCATGTACATAGTATGGTATATGCCTATGTAATAAAAAATGTATCATACATGAAAGAATGTTTTATTATGTTTTTATGTTGATAACTTTTCTGGGTTTAATTTTTATTTTAAAGCAAACTTCTCTAAATTACATACAAATCCCAATTCCCACTCCCTCACCTCCTCCCACTTCCTCCACTTTCCACCAACCCTATCCCCTATCTACTCCTCAGAGAAGGTAAGGCTTCCCATGGGGAATCAACAAAATCTGACACATCACTTTGAAGCAGGACCATCACCCCTAACCCAGCATCCCCCACAATATCTAGGCTGAGAAAGGTATCCCCTCAAAAAGAATGAGCTTTAAAAAGTCAGTTCAAGCACTAAAGGTAGTCCTGGTCCCACTGCCTGTGGCCCCCACAGACTATCTCAGGCACACAAATGTCACCCACATTCAGAGGGCCTTATTTGGTCCTATGCAGGTTCCCCCACTGTTAGTCTGGAGTCAGTGAGCTCCCATTAGCTTAGGTCAGCTGTATGATCTTTAACCATTTGGCTCATATTATCACTCGTCTCTCTCTTCGACTGGACTCTGGGAGCCCAGCCCAGTGCTTAGCTGTGGATCTCTGCATCTGCTTCCATCAGTAGCTGGAAGAAGATTCTATGGTGACAATTAAGGTTGTCATCAATCTGATTATAGTTTCTTAAATATAAGAATCAGTTTATTGAGAAAAGTACTGCTCCCCTATCTTAAAAGAGATGATCCAAGTTTTTATCTCAGCTCAAGATTTATCTTAAGAATCCTTTCAAACATCTGAATAAAGACATTTTTTTGTCCCTGATGGATTCCTATCTTATTTCCTAGTTGTTTTCATCTACATGTGATTTGTTTATCCTGGCAACAGCCTTCTCTGCTCAAACAAGCAATATTTATTACATATTCCTTCACTTTTCTTTTTCAATAAAGGTTTATTTTAAACTTTAATTGTACTAATTTTTCATGAGAATCAACCAATTTTTGTGATCGTCTTCAGAATATGACTCTTGAATCCATCTGGCTACGGTGAACCATGGCGCTGGGTCTCTCTCAGTCTTCTGGCTTTTGTTCCAAGTTGCTTCTCTGCTGTGGGGACAAAACAGTGGTCAAAAGAATGGGAAGGAACGGGTTTATCTCATCCTACAGTTTATAGCTTACAGCTCACAGTCTATCACTGGAAAAAGCCAAGACAAGAACTCAAATATAGAAATTAACTAGATTTGGGAAATAATCAGGCTAGCTAAAGGATAAAACAATTATATTTTTATTTATTATAAGGGGATAACTCACAAAACAGGAACGAGAAGTCCAAGCTCAGCTGTGCCCTGCAGAAATCACACAGAGAGAGCGCAGCTGGGTCTTGTGCCTGTTTTTCTCTCCCAGTCCCAGAAAGCCACACCTTAACTTGCATCCACCTCTTAAAGATAATTGGCTAACAAGATTTCCCCATCACTCAAGCAGGAATGTGGTACAAAGATCATAATAGACCACAGAGGGCAACTGTTTAAAGTCTTGCTTTCTCTGACTTACTCATCATCTTTTCTTATACATGCCAGGCTTAGGGATTTTTCTGCCTATAGTGGGCTGGGTACTCCTACAGTAGCGATTAAGAAAATGTCCCTCAGCTGTGTCCATAAGTCAATCTGATAGGACAGTTTCTCAGTTGAGGTTCTCTCTTCCCAGATGATTCTAGTTTCTGTCAAGTTGACAAGCACTGAGCACATAACGCTTTACTTAAATATTTTCCCATGCATTCTTTATTTCTATGTTGATCCCTTCAATACCTACAAGGATTACAATTCCTTTGAAAATATTAATTTCTATGATTTATTTATGCAAACATTACCCCACTTATAAGTACTGAGCTTTTTACTCTGAAGGTCTATTCAGAGAAAATTTAGTTTGGGAATTTTTTTCTTTCCATTATTGAGTCAAAACATAATTATTAGTCAAAAATTTCCCTTATTGATTTCCTGCATTTTTCCATTACATACACAATAGGTTTATAATAACGAATACTCTTCGCTATTGTTTTTAAAATAAAAAGGTCTTCTTGTATTTGTTCTGATATCAAGAAGTGATATTAATAATCCCTTGGTGATTTTTAGGTCATTGTTAGTGTTATCATCCTCATTGATCTTAATGTATTACCCTTCACCACTCTGCTTGTGAAATTCCCATGATTAAAGCAATAATGAAGATTCGAGAATTGTGTATTCAGTTATAACTAGACATAAAACTAACATGGGACCATTTAATGAACTCCAGAGAAATTGCTAAAACTAAAACATATCAACTCTACATATCTAAACAATTGTTTGTAACTAGACAATGAATGAACTCAAAACCATGTTGTTTTCCTAACAACACTTGCTTTTTTACATAAAATATTAGTTCTTTCTACCAGTTTTCTGTAATTTTTCTCCAAATACTACTTGATGTGATATTTAATTAACCCTGACAATTTAATTTAGAAGACACGCACAAGTGCAAAGCTGCCAAAACTATAGAAAAACTGCCTATCAAAGACAATTTTTTTTTAGATTTATTTGTAATTTAAGTGTACATGTGAGCCTGTGAGAACAAATGTGCTCCCCTTGCATACAAGGGCCTGCAGGGGTCAGCAGAGGGCATCAGATGCCCTGGAGCTTGTGTTACAGATATTCATGTGCTGCCATACAGGTCCTGGGAACCAAACAGGGTTCTCTTCAAGACCATCAAGAACTCTTAAACACTAACCTATCTCTCCCACCCTAAATACACATTTCTCATCAGTAGTTAATTTAATTTTGAAAATACAATGTTTCTTAGAGATATTGAGGGGGAAAAATTGGTTTTTCTCAATGACTCTACTTTCCTTGTTCATTAAGTCCTCTAATTTTCTAATGGTGAACTTGTTTACTGATCTGCTTCCTTATCCACTTAACAATGTTTATCATATGCCCTACACTCTACTAGACACTGCTATGAACATACACACTGAAAGACGTTGAACCTCAGATCACAGCATTATGAAAACCTAATTAAGTAAATAAGTAATTAGTTTTATGAGCAAAATGAAGAAACCATTGTCTCACCTGTCATCTAATGAGTAGTTAAGCAAGAGTAAATGTTCCCGCAGAGTGAAACATAACATAAAAACGTCATAATTAGAAAAGAAATGGAACATGCATTACTTCTTAACATGACATGTTCATCCTCCCCAAATAGCAACAGGTTTTAGTCAACAAGTTAATTAAAACCACTAATTAGTTTGACCAAGTTCATAAATATAATTAATCTACAAGAACCAGTAACATTTCCCTACATTAGCAATAAATAATATGAACACATATAAATATTCTCATGATAAAAAGAAATCCATCAATGATTCAGTGACTAGCTGCATTGAGATTATATTAAATAAGGGTTTTATGGGGGGGGAATTTAAAATTATAAATATAAATAATAAACAATGTGAATAAATGTCCAGGCAGGCTGAACTCTGAAATGTTGCAAATGCCTTACCACTGAATGTATAAGTGCAGTACTGTCTAAGTAAAAATAAAAAATTTTATTTACAGTTATGAGGGACAATAAAATTACTCATAGATATAGAAGATTAAAAGACCACACGTATTCTAACTATTCTATTTTAAAGAATGAGCTCTCACTTCCAGACACTAATATTAGCATAAAATGCTGGCTGTCGCTGTCACCAAGAGTGCATCAATCTTTTATTGCTTGTGTCGTTTATCACTAGTCAAGTGTTTGTCAAGCTTTGACAAAAAGGTGCCGACCTAGCCCGAATAGTCTCAGTACCTCAGAGCCCAGTAAGGGCATACAAATAAAAGTTTGAAATACATCATGATAGGAAATGGATTTGCTTTTCTGGTTTTTGTTTGTTTATGTGTTTGGTTAGTTAGTTGTTTTTCATTTTGTGTTGTGGTTTAATTTAGCAGTTTTAAGTTTAGCCTTACTTTCCTTTTCCTAGATAATTAAAACAAAACCATTTCCTAGAATTTTTCATAAAAAGATGGCATATAGTCCCAGTATGATATGACTGCACATGCTGAAGTCAGTAAGACATTAAATTACCTTTCATAAATTACAAATGTAGCAGCTGTATAGTTATGATTAAATGTTAGTTCTAGCAAATAAATTGATTTCTTATAATTATAAATACCAAATACTTTTGAATGCTCTCTTTTTACAGTTAAAAACTCCATTACTTACTGATACTTTTATTTTTTCATGGTACAAATGCAGCATAAATTATGAGGCCATAGTAAAAATAATGATAAATATCCAAAAACTACTATTTATAAAAGAAAACATAATTTATCGGAGCAACTTTTGCATCAGTAACACTTGCAGGTATTAAATATATAGATATTATGTTCTAATATTTATAAATTATTATTATAACATGTTAACTTATGCATTTAATACAGCAAGAAAATGTTATTTTCTAAGCCTATAAAAATTATTTTATATTTTATATTTTTGAAGTACAATTGAATATCTATGAAAAACTTACTTGCTTTCTTTTCGGAACTCCTCTACATTTTCCAACTTTAGTGTACCAGCTAGAATCAACAGTAGAATATATCACACATGTACTGATAGACACATCCTTAGCACATTCCTAGTCTGTGAAATGATTTCATAATTTTACCATTAACTATTATATCTGCTGTAGACTTTTCAAGTGCACTCAATTTACCTATATTTTTGCCATTGAGTTTTATTGTTAAATTTTTCATAATATATGGAGATTGAATTCTTCTTTTCTATTGATTTTTTATTGAACTCTACATTTTTCTCTGCTCCCCTCCCTGCCTCTCCCTTCCCCTCTTCAAACCTCCCCCAAGGTCCCCATGCTCCCAATTTACTCAGGATATCTTGTCGTTTTCTACTTCCCATGTGGATTAGATCTATGCAAGTCTCTCTTGGTGTCCTCATTGTTGTCTTAGTTCTCTGGGATTGTGGTTTTTAGGCTGATTTTCTTTGCTTTATGTTTAAAAACCACCTATGAGTGAGTACATGTGATAATTGTCTTTCTGTGTCTGGGTTACCTCACTCAAAATAATGTTTTATAGCTCCATCCACTTTTTTGCAAAATTCAAGATGTCATCATTTTTTTCTTCTGTGTAGTATTCCATTGTGTAAATGTACCACATTTTCCTTATCCATTTTTTGGTCAAGATTCCATCTTACACGTGTAAGAATGGCCAAGATCAAAAGGACTGATGACAACTTATGCTGGAGAGGTTGTGGGGGAAAAGGGAACCCTCCTGCATTGCTGGTGGGAATGCAAGCTGGTACAACCCCTTTGGATGTCAGTGTGGCGATTTCTCAGAAAATTAGGAAACAACCTTCCTCAAGATCCAGTAATACCACTTTTGGGTATATATCCAAAGGATGCTCAATTGTGTTCAACTATGTTCATAGCAGCATTGTTTGTCATAGCCAGATCCTTGAAACAACCAAAATGAGATTGAGTTCTTAAATTGTATAATATAATAATGCGTTGTATTTTAAACTTATCACCTTCATTGAATGGATTCTAGCATAAAAATTTTGGCAAATTTTAAAGAATTTACGATTACCAGATTTTAGCATGAATATGTACCTCCAGCCGCTATATTGATAAAATACTCAACATATTATTATTTTCACAAAACAATTATCAGTTTGCTTACATACATTCATAAGTCCCCTGTCTCTGGCAACATTCATTTCTCTGCTTTGATGTCAACTTATTTACAAACACAGAGAATTCGGAAGAGAATTGAAAGAATATGTAGCATTCACTTTCATTAGTGTAGAACAATCTCCCTTTTTGTTGAATTTTTTGTTGGCAAGAATGTTCTTTCTGTACATTAAAGAGTCTACTGTTTGGTGGTCATTTATTATTGCTGTAGGTCAACTTCAAGGTTTCTGGCCAACTTTTACAAGTAATTTGCCTCCATATCTCTAAACTAATTTAAAGTTTACACTGGTTTTTCAATCTTGTTACTGAGTAGTGTTTTGTCTTCTCTCACACAGAAAGAGAGAGAGGGGTACTAACCAGTATATTCTATATACAGTACTAATATTATTCATGAGAGAATTTCTGCTTAATACATTTTTTGTAGCAGTTTTCTTGAATGTTTAACTAAAACAGTTGCTTTAAATTTTGATATCATGATTGCATCATTCCAGCAACTTCTTTGTCTATTTTATTTAAGTTTTCATTTCCTGGTATTTTGTATTCCTATAACATTTTGTGCAATATTGTGCAGGCTATTGGAGAATTCATAGAGTTTCTGGGGGATGCTGTTTCCCTTCTAAGACTCATTTTTTTCTTCTACAGGAAAAAGGAAAGTTGCTTACCCTGATGCAATGTTCTGGTGTCTGAGTCTTAAACTCTGATTTACGCCCCCCACCCTAGTACGATTAACACTATAGGACTTCAGCAGAAGTTTTTGCCAGTTTCTGGCTGCCTTCTTAATAATCTCACTTATTAAAAAAAAAAAAAAAAAAAACTTGGAAAGAAAAAAATCATTATCAGTACTAAATACAGAATGCTATTCTTAGTTGTGTTTACTACCCTCACCCCACCCTCACAATCTTGGCACGAAATTCTGGCCCATGGTGCTTCTGATTCCTTTTTTTTTTTTCTCTAAAGCACTATAATGTGGATGAAAGCCCCACTGGTCTTCCAGCATGTTGGCTGCTGTCCAACTTCCTGACTTATTATCAAAAACTAACACTAAGTGAATGCCGGTGGCCAGTAAGTGTGTGAAATTTTAAACTCACTCCAATGAGATAAGTTCTCTCTCTGTCTCTGTCTCTCTCCCCCTCTCTCTTTTCTGTCTATACACACACGCACACATTACTTATGTTTCTGGCTGTTTGGAATACATGTAAGCACAATCTTTTATCACTACTACTTTTACTATTGCTGTTATTATTGCATGTTAATTATATAAATTAATGAAATTAACTATATTTCAACATCTCATTCTTGAATAATGCTCTGACCATGTCCATCCATCTTTTTTATCACCAATATTTTTCTCATATGAGTTAGAACATGCAATGTGTGTCTGTGTGTCACACCTAGCTTTTAACCAAGATTTGCTAATTGTTCTCTGCATTAGCAGAGGTCTGCTAATGGATTCCAACATCACATTCACAGAATGAAGCAGCAACAACATTGAAATGTATCTTTACTTTTAAATTTTGTCCATATTCATTTTAGCAGATGAAAGCCAACATCATATTTAGCTGATGAAAATATTATCTATCTTTCACTTCCACATTAAAAAATAAAGAACAAGATATAATAGCTTTTAGATCGTCCTTGGGTTTACTTTATATGTTGCATAGATTCTAATTTTTAGAAAATGAAAATAATTTAGCTTATTTTTCTTTATCTAAAATATGTTGAGACTCCTTCACAGATCCTAGTTTACAACCTTCGTGTCCACTGAAAATGTTAGCACAAGGAATAACTTTTCTCACTCACAGTTTTGTTTTTTGTTTCACTCATAAGTGGTTTTTAAACATAAAGCAACGAAAACCAGCCTACAATTCACAATCCCAGAGAACCTAGACAACAATGAGGACCCTAAGTGAGGCATACATGAATCTAATCCATATGAGAAGTAGAAAAAGACAGGAACTCTTGAGTAAATTGGGAGTGTGAGGATCATAGGAGAGGGTAGAAGGGGAGGAGAGAGAGAGGGAGAGGAGCAGAGAAAAATGTATAGCTCAATAAAATCAATAAAAAAAATAAAAGAAGAAAAAAATGTTTGATTTCTTTTGCTTGCCGCTCTGGCTTTTGTACTGGGGAATGTTTCTGCCAGTGATATTTTTTTCAAAGTTCTAGTGATTTCTAAGGAAGAGAGGCAACCAGTGGGCAAATGAGAAATGGCAGCATAAAATTCTGCAAACGAAGTAATGGAAACTTTTGAGGACACTGTGCCCCGCTGGTAACCTCTGAAGAGCGTGGTGGTCAGCTTTGCTTCAGCTTAGACTGTTTACAAAATGATAGATTTAAGATTCCACATGCCCTCAGGCTTCAATTTGGGAGAAGCTATCTCAGAAATGAGTTTTAAATGCTGGCTGAGTTGTCACAGATTATGGCTATATGTAATGACTTCAACGCTTGACATTTTAAGGCATCTAAGATTTCTGTATGAAACCGTACATAACTTGTTTTGGTAGGCAGTTGCCTGTTTATTTGAAATTTTACTTTCTTATAAGTTGTCTATATAATTACCAAAGTGTAACTACCACAGGCCCTTTACAATTGCTGTTCAAAAAAAAAAAAAAAAACTATCATTCAGTTGCTGCTTGGTTTTTGCAGCTTAAAATGATAAGCATGTGAAATCTGTGAAAACAGAGACTTTCATTAACATGCATTAGTGGATTCAAGACAATGTACATACAATTCCTTATCTCCACCACTTATCTATGTCATTATCCAAGCAAAACCAAAGCGGTGGTCACACTCAAAGTAGGAAAAGGAATTGTTTTCCAAGAAATTTACCACATCTCAAGCATACTAGATGCTACATGGCGTTTCAGAACAGAACTACTGAAATGTTGAATATACAAGACCCAGTAATGTAAATTAAGGAAGCGCAGACTAGAAAAAGAGGAGACCCTGGATTGTTTGCTGTAGACCATATTGCTAGAATTAAGAATAGAAAGTAGCAGGTCTGAAATCTAGGGGATAATCCAGTTAGCTGCAGAAACAGAAGGCTTGGTGGGAGGGTGAAGCTACAGTGTTGTTCGTAGGATTCACTCCCCCTGTATGATTACCTGCTCACACCTTAGCCTCCTTCATATTTCACCACAAACCATCTTATCGGCTGGTGTGAGAACTGTATGAAGGCTTTATAGCCCATCCTAGCCAGGAAACACGGCGGCGTTTAAATCTGCCAGACACGTGTGCGATTTTATATTGCCAGTGTTCTCAATTAGCATGCCATTAAGTTTGGGCCATCTATTTGAACTCCTGGAAATTCTTTATTTATGAATACCGTGGATTGTAAACTTGCATTGTGCATGAGGCTTTTAACAGTCACTTGTATATAGCAGACATTAAATAAATGATTTCCAATAAATAAGTAGACAGTTAAAAAGTTAAACACATTATTTGATAGTGTTTCATGTGCAAATGTGTGAGTTCTACTTTCTCCTTTCATCTTGATTTGTTTGTACAACATTTAATTCATCCATGGTAAAGGAAAACCTTAAGACAATATAATAAAATGGCATCTTTTTGACTAAATCAAGATGATAAATGTTATTAGATTTGATCTCTATTTACCTGCCTTGTTAAAATAGTCTATTATGTAAAAAACATATACATAGCCAACATGGTCTATTTGAGGAACTCGGTCAGGCCTCTCTGAGGATATTTTAAGTAATAACCCTCTGAAGGATATCAAATTGTATGGCTCTTCTCTAACTGATTTGCATTTAGGAAGCAGATGATGATACAGGATGAAAATAGGCTGTTGAGTTATAATCTACCTTGAAAAGCTGCGATAAAGGCAGGCTTTTCATGATCTGATTGTCTTTTGAGTGTTTTGGAAGACTTGAAGTTATCATTTTCTTACTAAGAAATTGAAAGTAGAGTGATGCCCATAAGTAAAGGATATAGAACACGATGTTATACAAAACAGAAACTTTCTCTTCAAGAACGTCATGTTCTGGTAAGAAAAACATTGCTAAATTAGAGCCAGTTTAGTATCATGGTGAATACCCAAGATGACTTTTAACAAAATGCTCTTATTATTTTTAAATAAGAAGACTGAAGCCTAAAGGAACCAAATGCTTTTAACATACAAGAAAACCACAACACTTAGAATATATTTTATATTGCATGGCACTTGCTGTGTGAACAATCTATTGGAGTGAATTTGAAGTAGTAGACATCTAATATTTGAACCCAAGCTAACCCATTTAAATTTTATTAGTTTTTAACGATTTATTTGTCAGATTCTCTAAGAAAACAGCACAGATGTGGTGTGAGAAGTCAAGGCTGTTGCGCCATTAATTCATTGTGTTCTGTTAGTATTACGTTGAATGCCTGATTCCACTGAAAGGTTCAAAAGTATTCATGTGGATTGGTTAGGATTCACAATTTTCTAAATTGAAATAACAATTTAATCATCATTTTTCTTAAATCTACTAAATATATTCATTTGAATCTCTTATATAAAGGTTATCCATTCATTCATGAATATTAGGCCCCGATAGGAAATTAGATAATTGAGATAGACACAAAAAAGTAACATGCGCCACTGTAAAATAGAATAAATATTCTAACAAAAAGCCATTCTTAAATTACTTTGTTGTTCTAGAGAAAGTTACAATAGGGTGTGGCCTGATTTCCAGACAGTCTATAACCTAATAGTTCACAGTTCAAAGGGGGAGGAACCTTAAGCCAGGTGTGGTAGTGCATGCTGTGTAACTGTGTAAGCCCAGAACTCTGCAAGGTTAAGACAGCTCATCTTCAGCTGCATAGTGATTTTAAGTTCAGTCTGTGATATATATATATATATATATATATATATATATATATATATATATATGAGACTGCCCCCAAAACAAAATAAGCAAACCTTCATAATTTCATGATTACATAACTGAATGTCTATTTATTCATATAGGTATGCTCTGAATTTGATATATAGCTTAATCTTTTTCACTTGACAAAATATGGCATTCATAAATATGTTCAAATATTATAAATGAGATGTTTCACTACTTCATTAGACATTTGGAGTTTTTATTGACATTTTTATTTTAGATCTAATTTTTATGGCCAAGTAAATTATTTTATTTCAATATTACCATCTGGCACAGTTCTAACTATGACATAACTATCGAACAAAAATGAGACGATGACACTATGTATTAGAAAACCAACTACAAAGCTCCACTTTTACATATGATTTCTCCCTTTGTTGCAAGCTATACTGAAAATAACAAATTTTGTGGCAAGTGGGTCATTCTATTTGAAACATCGATCATTTATCATGCTTTGCTCAAGCCATTTTGTATAGTTCTAGGGTCATTAAACATTTAATTTCCTCCTTTCAATTGCTGCCCTTTGACATTTTACCTTCTTCCTGAGTCTCATAACATCAATCAGCAAGAGCTCATTATTTAAGGTGTGTTTGTGATGATCACAGTTTTGAAGAACAAAATGTTCTTGTAGGGAAACATTTCATTTAAGTTAAAAGTCACTAGAAATTGTGACATTTGCATGGCTTCTTAAACTTGTACTTCACCTAAGTAATCTATGTTAGAACAAAAGAATTGTACTGATATTTTTTTCTTAAGAACTTTTATAAATATATTTGGATTACAATTGCAGCATTTTATGCAAAGTTCAAAGTCTAAAATTCAATAAGCATTTGATCAAATGACCAGGACACTATTTTGAATTGACTACCTTCATAACTATACAAGCATAGTTTAATAGTAATTTTAATTGTAAAATACAAAATGTGTAGAAACTAAGTTTTCTGTCAATGTAATACAATTAATATTTTACACTGACTGCAACCCATACTTAGAATGCTCTGGTCATTGAAGACCTAATCTTTGATAGGAAGCAATTAGCATCTATGCTTAACATTTTATCAAGTTCTTATTAGATAATTGAACTGATGCCATCGTGATTAATGTGTGTTCTGAGGTCAAATGGGATCAAGGCCAGATTTTATCCAAACTTTGATTTGCTTTGCCACACTTGAAATAATCTCTATTGGCAAGATAATGCATATAATTTTCTAGAATACACAATTCTCTCTCTCTCTCTCTCTCTCTCATCTCTTCCATCCCCCCTTTCTTTCTCTGTCTCTTTTTCAATTTTTTTCTATTTCAAAATTATAGGTCTTCAAAGATGATAGTATTTGAACTTATTTCTTCATCAAATTTATCAATTTGAATTATTATGACTCATATTCAGTAATTACTTTGATTTTTATGAAAAATCACCTCAAACTTAGTTCTTTTAAAAACAGATTTTATTAAACTTACACTTTCTTACAATTAGAGGTTTTATTACAGCAGCTATGTGATTTTTTTCTGATGTCTGAGTTCAGCTGTACTCACTGATGCATCTTCAGTCCTTGAAGGGGGCTAATGATGGTAAAATATAAAACTCTTTGACACTTCAGGTCATTTCTAGATTTATGTTCTTTTTATCATACTGCAAGGTTTTTATTAAATTTAGAGTATCTATTCATATCTTAACTATGCTACAGAAAATCCTATGTCCCTGTGAGAATTATAAAAATGAAATAATAATTAAAACTAAAAGGAACAAACAAACAGTAGAGGTGAGTAGATGAAAACAGAAGCTGGAGTTCAAGAGCACCAGACCAGAATGATCACATGACTTCCCTCAAAGCTCAACTGTCTGTCTATACATCAAACACTAATAATTTATATGCTAACTAAATTATGAAAACATCACTTTATAAGTAGGTATTTTTCATCAAATATTTTGCATAAATTGTTTAATTTATTAAAGTGATGTAATTAATCTTCTGAGGTATTCGTGAGCAAAACAAGAAAATTAGGGTAGTATTTGCCAGACGTAAAATGATATTATATCGTTATAGTGAGCAAAGCACCCTGTCGCCAAAGATATAAGCCCAACCTTCTTCTGACATCTTACTGTTCCATATGTTCATGCATTAAACTATGTGTGGACTAGTCAAAGGAAAGCCAGTGTATAAGCCAATGAATGGGACCGATGATAGATATAAGATCTATCTAGATCCCTGCATCCATAGCCAACTGATTTTTCACAACAATCTGAAAATAGGCATTGGGGAAAATAAATCTTGTTCAATACATTGTTCTAGAAAAATTGAAATCCTCACATTGAAGAGGAAATGAAATATAAAATAAATTCAAAATATATTTTAAAATCTCCATAAATGACTGAGTCTAAACTTCTATGCTCATTTCCATAATATTAATTTGACCAGACATGAGCATGGAAGGTTTTCAGCTCTTAGTGTCTTCCTTAATTTATTTCTTCAGAGATTTAAAGTTTTCATTGTGGAAGTTTTTCACCTCCCTCGAGAGGTTTATTCTGAGGTTGTTGTTGAGGTTGTTGTTTCAGGGGCTATTAGGAATGGGATTATTTCCCTGATTTCTGTCTTAGCATAGTTGTTTGTTACATTAAAAAATTAATGAGTTTTCTAAGTTAATTTTGTATCCTACCACATTATTTAAAATATTGCTTACTTCTAGAAGTTTTTTGGTGGAGTCTTTGGGATTTCATGCCCAATGGCACATGGTTCACAAGCAGAAATAATGGATTTACCCATATACCCACAGATGAGGGTAGCTCTCAACAGTCATCAGAGTGATTTCTTATGGTCGTGGACAGTGGTTTACAAGCAACTCACAGCTATTCAAAGTGAAGAAAGTAAGTGATCTGGAGAATGCTCAGCCCCAAATGTAACATCCATGCTACCCTCTCCACCTAAACCCAAAGAAAATAATTGAATGGGGAGTTGAATGATTGTAAGAGCCAAAGACTGAGGGATTTTTTAAATATTTTATTCTGGACATGGCAGAGCTGAGAAATTCTTACAGAATAGGTAAATAAAATAAAACTTAGAGAAACACAGGCTATGTCTTAAGATCTTATAGGCAATGACTTTCTGAATGAAACTCTAAAAACTGATGAAAATACCAACAAATAATAAATAAAATCTTATAAAATTAAAAGACTCTGTCCAGCATTGGAAAAAAATAAGAGTGAAGAGAAAATATACACAAAGAAGAAAAGCTGTGTTAGATACGTGGAAAAGCAGCACATGTATTTAAATAGATGCATTTATCAATAATCAAGAAAAGGCAAATCAAAGTTACATATTGCATCTCACACCAGTTAACAAATGCAGGAAAATATGTTAGACAAAACAAAGCATTCTACACTATCTGTGAGAAAATTTGTCAGTCCATGTCCTATAAAAGTCAATCAATATGCAGGTTCTTTAATATATTAAAGAGTGTAATATATATTTATTATATATTAATATAAATTAAAGAATGCAATACATATAATATATCAATGCAAATATATTAATATAATTTTAAGAATTTAATATATAATCTATATTAATAGAAATTTAAGATTTTAATACATAACATATTAAAGAATTTAATATAATTCATATTAAAGAATTTAATATGTAATGTATATTAAAGAATATCCATAATGATTTTCACATAAGATGGACTCACACATACACACACACATATAGATATGTGTGTGTGTTTATATATATATGTTAGTGATGTTAATGATATATTCCTCAACATTCATCAAAGCTATGCTACCTCTAGGTTAATATCTGAAAGAATGAAAGGCTTCAGAACAGTTCACAATAGCCAGCTTATGGAATCATTATTGGTGCTCATCAAAGGATGACTAGATAAGGAAAATGTAAAACATATACACAATAAGGAATTATCTCATCACAGGGAAAAACAAAAATCACATTGTTTAGAGGAAAATTAATGGCGCTGGAGTAACTCAGTCTCAGAAAAAGTAGAGCATGTTTTCTCTCATATGTAGAATGTAGACTTGATACAGAAAACAGATGGAGGTAGAAAGCAAAACAATGCGGGAAGAGGAAGGGAGTAGACGACCTAGAGCAGGGGAGGGCAACAAGAGGTTCTGTTGGATCAAAGTATAACATACACAAGTATAGAGATGTCAGAATGAATTCTATTACAGCTACCTTGTAAACAAGGCACACTGATACAAAGATTTTAAGCTGCAGGTATAAATGTCAAAGAGCACAACTTGTATTTGTTGTGTTCAAATGTGTAGGCAGAGTTTTCTGTGTCTCACCAGTCAGCTCTGTCCTGCCAACCAGCTCCCAAATAACCACGCAGAGACTTATTATTAATTATAAATGCTCAGTCAATAACTCTTACTTCTTAAATTAACCCATATTTCTTATCTACTCTCTACCACGTGGTGTTACCTTTTTACAGCACAGCATGTTCATCGCCTGCTTCCTCTGCACTGGCTGATGACTCTACCATTCTTCTTACCCATGCTGTCTTTTTTTTTCCCCCACAAATCCCACCTAATCTCTACCTGCCTAGCTATTGGCCATTGAGCTCTTTATTAAACCAATGAGAATGAGGACAACAAATCTTCCCAGTATACAAACAGAATGGGGTCCATAGCACAGATGTGATGTAAATAGCCTGTTCTCGTCAATCATTGCAGAATAAACTTCCCTTGACAAAGAAGAGGAATGGACAAGGTTTATTGCGCAGACATTACAAGCCAGCAGGAACCTTACCAGCTCAGCAATGAGAGGAGTTACCTTGCCTTTCTAGAGCGCATTATTTCAAGGCAAAAACCAGAACAGTTATATTAACAGGGTGTGTGCTAGCAGGTGATCTTATCTACAATGGTTGGAACGTTAAGAATTTCCTTTGGATGGTCTGTTCCTGGGTGGTGTCTGGGTAATCTCAGTTTGTGGTCTTTCTTGAAACAAGGTATTGCCTTAGGGAAAACTACTGAAACTCAGGCCTCTGATGAGCTTGTCCTACAATATGAAATTCATTAACACATTTGCCAATTAAAATAATATACAATTTTATAATCTTGCTATAAATTGTGAGCTCTTTTTTTGAAAATATATCAGGACTTTTCTTTTAACTTTGTTAGCTTATTGATCTTCACATTTCATAAGTAAATTTATTTTAACATGTATATGATAGAGGATTAGACCAGCTCTCCTTACAAAGAACACAGCCTTTGGTCTTAACTGGAAGTATTTCAAAAGGAAAATTACAGCTGAGGTGGCCGTGACTGAAGAAGTTGAGAACAGACTTTATTGATGGGCTTAGACTTGAAAGACACTGGGGAAAAATAAAAGAAGACAATCTTCTCATTTCCTGGTAGGACCCTGAAGTTATAAAATCAATGTCCAAACATAAATGTGAAATTACTTTTTTATGGATATATTTCGGCTGGTTGATTTAAGCAGTGATTTGTTCGTCTCTATGTGTTTCACTCAGTACACTAAAAGTCTCGATGTACATCTCTACACACCAGAAGTCCCTCTCCTTAAATTGATGGTATAAAGTTTAAGACCCCGTTCTAATAAATACTGCGCACTCCCAGTTAATGTAAACTCTGGGTGCTCTGCTTTCCTTCTGCGTGTCCTTGTGAATGGTTATCAGTTAGCTCTCTATTCCAAATCAGCTTTAGTCATTCACTGAAGCTTGCAGAGTATTAGTTTTCTTTTTTTGTCACTAAACAAGAATAATAACAAAAATCTCTTGTTGATATTTATATTTGCCTTTTTAAGATAGATAGGTAATAAGGTCTGAAGAGTTCTTTGGAGCCAAGAGGGTTAGATGCCCCCTCCCACATACCTGGGTTGTTGGGTGTTTTTGTTTTTGTTTTTTTTTGTTTTGGGGGTTTTTTATTTGTAATTTATAAGGAAAGGTAGCTTTGGTTGCATAACTGAGGGTAAGTTGAATATACCTGGGAGTCATCAGACCTGCGAAAATAAATGGATGGAGACATGCTCCCCATTGTCCTGGACTAGTATGTGTGTGCCTACGATTGGAGGAATGGCAAACAAAAATTAATATGATTTTCTTGGAAGCTTGTTTAGTCTTAAGCAGTTAAACCTTTGTGTCTTCCCATCTATAAAGCGATGATGATAATAATACTGACTCATAGAGTGTACTCAAATTCAAATGAGGAATTATTTGAATTACTAATAAATATTAACAGGAACACCATCATCACTATCATTGTCATCCCCCAGGGGAGACTTAGCCAAGCTACTCTGTTTTGAGATCCAAGATACCAAGGTGTGCCAGGAAGGAATTGGGTAGGAGACTTCTGTCCTCTCCCTGGGAAACCATGCAAGGATTTCACCCACTATTTGGGTGAGATGTCACGTGCTTATTATCTCGGTCCCTAGGAGGCAGAGGCAGGAAGATTGTCACAAGTTTGAGAGTCCTGTGTTATACACAGTGCATTCTGGAATAATAGTGGCTACATAGCAAAGCCCTGTCTCAAACACAAAGCCAAAAGAAATTTTAAAAAATTCACTACATGGATTTTATAAGCATAGGAATGAATGAACGGAACCAGAATAGAAAAATAGCATGGTCGTTCTTTGTTCGTCACAAAATAATAGGTCAGAAATGTCTGGGTTGCTTATGAGCCTTAGAACAAGTGTATCCAGCACTCAGAAAACAGTGGCTGTAATTATTAGCAGTGAGTCTATTATGTGCTCACTGGCAATCCCCAAAAACTGACAAAGATGCGAACTCCGCAAAGCACTTCCATCATTTGCAACAGCAGTTTCCTTGGCAGGCTGACAGTTTACAATCACTTGGGCTTAAAATAATGATACAGTGTTGTTCTTGTGGCTGTTTAATGAAAATAAAGACAACCGCAAATCCTGTAGGATTTTCTGCTCCATCAGAAGCAAAGAAACAAGTAAAAGCGCATTGGACACACAGGATTCTCTTATTTTATCTCTCTGTTCGGAGCTTAACATCTCACCATCTTGACAGATGTGTGGGATTTAAATGGGCAGAGTACTTCATGTTCTGGAAGAAAGTGGAAACAAAAGTCAGTCGCCTAAGAGGAAAGGTGAAGAAGACTAGCTCTGGTCAACTGTCCCTGTGGTTTTCCCAATCATGGGAGCTTATGGACTCTAGACTGATAGCTGGGGAACCTGCATGGGACCTAACTAAGCCCTCTGAATGTGGGCGACCGTTATGTGCCTTGAGCAGCCCCTAGCAGTGGGACCAGGATTAACCTTTGGTGCGTGAACTGGCTTTTGAGAGCCCATTCCTTATGGAGGAATACCTTGCTCAAGTATGCGACAGTGGGGAGGTTCTTGGTTTTGCCTCAGTTAAGTATGCCAGACTTTGTTAACTCCCCAAGGGATGACCTATGTTCTCTGAAGAGTGGATGGGGGAGTAGGATAGAGGCGAAGATGGGGTGCAGGAGGAGAGGGAGGAGAAACTGAGACTGGTATGTGTAATGGTAAAAATAAAATGGCACTGTTCCCTGAGTGGCCCGTGGGCCACGAGGGGCAGCAAGTTCTAGGCAGGGAGCCACATGCTGTGTGAGAGACCAAGAGCAGCAAGTCCCACAATGACCACAGCCCCTGTGGTGAGAGACAGATGGATAGGCATGCTGTGCAGAGTGAGGTTGGATATTTATTTAGTGGGTTATGGAGGGGAAAGGGGGGAAGGGAAGAAGGGAGAAGAGCAGAGAGAATGAGAGAAAGAAAAAGAGAGAGAAAGAGAACCAGAGGGTGGGGAGGAGAGGAGGCACAGCAGCAGCTACCTCTTTGGGAGAGAAATGGAAGGAGAAAGCCCAGACTGGAAGCAGAAGGAGGATCTGCTTGCCTCCATCTTAGATGGGGGGCGGGGGGCAGTGTGTCTCTTAAAGTGGCAGGACAGATCATTACAGTATACAAAAAAAAAAAAAGAGGTAAAGTGAAAAAGAGCTCACAGAAATCCTGCAGTTCAATTTGTCTACCTCTAATGCTGGGAAGAACACAAGGTGTGTGTGCAGGTGGTTAAAGTACATTATGAACTTGAATGACAATGGCTTTTAAAACCCATTACTATATAAAATAAGCAACTCATTAATAACTAAAAGAGGAAAGGATCTATTACTACAAAATTTCACTATATACAGATGGTCACTAAGAATATTTTGAAAAGATATACTCCGGTAAGTTTGAAAATCTAGAAAAAAAGTGAATAAAATTCTAGACACATATGACCAACCAAACTTCAGCTATCATTGTGCTAAGTGCAATAAACAGGACTTGGGAGGCAGTCTATGTTTTCTCATGTATTTCTGAAATAGTCTTCCTGGGTATCCATCTTTTGCCTAAAACTCATCATCACAAGAAAATAAAAAGTTATCAGGGAGGAGGAATGTTGCTGAGGAAAGACTGCATGGTGAAAAGAGAGAGCGATGGGAGGAAACATGATGACAATAAATTTTAAGCTAGTATCAAAAGACAATAGCAAAGCACAGTATTTTATATAATTAATAAATAAACATTGCATCCATTGATTCACATTTTTCTTTAATTGATTTCTATTTGTTTCTACATTATTTTTAACTTCCTTATTTAAAATTAGCTTTACACTTTTTCTTGGTAGATAGATCCAAAAGTCAACTGGAGACTGGTTTTACTTTTCTAATGTAAACATTGATTAATGTGAATTTTCTTCAAGATCTGCCTAAAGCTACTAGTATGGTGCTATATGTAATCTTCAGCTTTCAAAATATTTTTCTTGTGTTGTTTTGTTGCTCAAAAATTATAGTTTAGTTGCTTAATAGATAAAAATTTAGAAATCTTTTTATTACTAATTTCTAATTTGTTTAATTATGTTAGGATACTACATTTCATATAATTTACTGAGATATGTCTTGTGGCTCACAATATGATCTGCTTGATATGAGACTATTGGTGTATTTAAACATGCTGGTTTGGGAAACAGAGAGCTGCAGATCTCAGATTGAACAAACAAGTCAGTATTGTTTGAGTGTTTTGCATGACTGTAGATTTCCCTTGAACTAATCTGGTTTACATGATCATAGATTTTCCTTCTATCAACCCAATTCATGATGAAAAGTGAAGAAGATAATCGCCATTATTTCATCATCATTTATTCCCTGTTGTAATAAGAGCGGCGGGCTAAGTTCCTGGCACTCCGTCGCCCGCACGGCTAGCTTTATACCCGAAATAATTACACAGAAACTGTATTCTTTTAAACACTGTTTGGCCCAATAGTTTTAACCTCTTATTGGCTAGCTTTTACATATTGATCTAACCCATTTCTAATATTCTGTTTAGCACCACGAGCTGGCTTACCAGGACAGATCTTAACCTGTGTCTGTCTGGAGTTGGGAGAATCATGGGGACTGCCTGACTTGGCTTCTTTCTCCCAGCATTCTGTTCTGTTTACTCCACCCACCTAAGGCTTGGCCTATCAAATGGACCTAGGCAGTTTCTTTATTAATTAACCAATGAAAGCAACAGATTAGAAAGAAATCACTCCCACATCAATTCCCTGGCAAGGCTTAAGCAGGCATGGGCAGCCCGTTAATGGCGGTTCTGCAGTTGTTCCTATCCTGGGCAGTCCTAGATACCTGTGTTGTTGTCATACCAATGGTTCCATAGTCTTCCTTTATGCTGTCTATCCAGTATTTGGGGGCCTTCTTCTTCACCTTATCCCATGCACGCCTCCAAGCAGTGCTATTTTGGGGTATCTGCCACCGTTTATTCTCATAACATGGCCAAAGTATCTCTAGTGCTGTTGCCTTATCCTGTAGTTTACTTGCTTCTGTAGATGGAGATGTTTCTTAATGTCATCATTGTGCAGCCTTCATGTGATGACTAGAATCCTCCTGAGACATGTCATCTCAAACGCATTCAGCCACTGTTCTGAGGAGCATTTCATTGATCAGGCTTAGAAGTTGTAAAGAATGCAGCTCAAGACAAATATTTCATATACTTGTAATTTTGTTATTATCATTATCTCTTGCTGGCCAAACCTTTCCTAGTGCCTGAAATGCAATTCTCAATGTTCCTATCCACCTCTCGCCATCTGGAATAGTTATGGAAGAATGTAATACCTAACTGTAATTGCAAGAAAGTCACTGCCTTCCTTTTACTCAGCCCTCTTGTATTTTGCATATGTAAGAATTGCTTGGTCACCCCAACCCACAGATATGTGACAGTTGTGGAGCTTTCTCTTCTTGTAGGACTAACAATGGGAGCAGGAGCAGACTCTGACTCTTTAACTAGCTTTTGGGATCCTATTTCTCATACTGGGTCGCCTTGTGCAGCCTTAATACAGAGTAGGTGCTTAGTCTTACTACAATTTCATAAGCCATGTTTTGTTGATATTCATGGGAGGCCTGCCCTTTTCTTAATAGAAATAGAGGAGAAGTGGATGAGGGGAGGGCTATTGCAGAGGGGAGGTAAGGGAAAGGGATTGAGAGGACAGGAGGGAGAAGAAATTCCAGGCACGATGTAAAATTTATTAAAAAAGAATTGCTTTCTCTTTTTAACCACTGAAAATCTTCTTTATTTTACAGCTGTTCACAACTCATATTAATGTAGATGTTTCAAATACTTTTTAGTATGTTTTCGAGAGTTATGATTTTCTAGTAGTCCATTTTTTAATCTCGGTTATCTATATTTCAAGAGGTTTTTCAATAGAAGATCTACAGATTTTGGCTTATTTTTTAATTAAAAGATTTATTTTACTTGTAATTATGTCTAAATGTGTGTATGTCTGTGTGTGGGCATGTATACCTAATTGCAGAGGCCTATCATCAGATGATGGTATCAGATGCCTTCTGCAATAGGTACATATCCAGTTACAGTTTTTGTCAAAAATCTTTCCAATGCAGTATTTTTGTGTTTGTATCAGAGCAGGGAATTCAAAAAGGCTTTTATTTATTTTTTTAAAATTTTGAAAGACATTTGCCAAAATAGGATTAGGTATTCATTTTTCTTTTATATATATTGAAGACATAGCATCACTGCCTAGTGTAGGCACAGTTTCTATTATTTTCTGATATTTCATTTATTAACTGAATTTCTCTAGAAACTTAGTCTGTTGAGGACTGGCCTCAAGAAAAATAATTCTTACCAGGGTAGAGGTGTGGGAATTGAAGACAAAAACCACAAGACAGTATCGGGAGGGAGTTTCAGGGATTATTCAGATCCTTAAATAACCCGAGTTTATTGTTCCACAGCTTTATACCCATTGTAAACTGGGGAATAAGGTAGCAAAGACTTCATTAACATTTTACAGCAACGTTAACTCACACAATCACTCTGAGACTACCCATTATCAGTATTTTGTTGTCTAGGTAGCAAGATGACCCAGTGGATTTGTGTTAAATCTTTTGTGTATAATGAAAGGGTTATCGGGTGGGGAAGAGTTAGAGCACATTGTGGGGAAATCTGGCATGATTCTAATGAATCTTTAGATTTGGCTAAATTACATCAAGAGATTTTGGAATTGAAAAGATGTTAAATTGGATTTTGATGCATTAAAAGCTGTTGAAGATATTTTGAAAGAGTTTAAAAAGACTGTTCCATCATGGTCAGCATTTACTTCACTTCTTAGTAGTATTGCAGTTGTTGGAGCTTGGGTTCTTTGGGGCATAATTTGTTTACCTATAGTTTTCAAGCTAATTATGAATTCACTGTGGAAAATAGACTCGGAACTTCACAGAGTAAAACTCTGCACACTTCCCCAAAAACTTGACATGAGAGACTTGCAGTCAGAGATGGGTGAGTTTTCTTTGACTCTTTTCAACCTAAAACAGGAGATAGATCTCTAAGATCTATTTTCCCATGATGGGTAAGACTAGAGTGTGGTAAGGAACCCTCAAGGCAGATGCAGTCTTCTGAGGAGCTCTGAGAAGGTCCTTAAAATGTAATTTAAAAGGGGGAAGTGTGGGAGCCCACGTGTGACTCAGTTTCCATCTGGAGTCATTTCTGACTTAAAAGAAGTCATTTGAGTTCAAGTTTGTCTGCTCTACTTTTTCCTATAACCTTGAGGGCTATGAGAGACTTCTGATTTAGCCAGCAAGAAAAGAACACTCTAGTAGACAGTATACGACTGACGACAAACCTCAGTAACATCAAGATAGAAAGTAAGGCTGCTTCTGAGCAGCAAGCATAAGCTGGAGAGGGGGCTGCTCACTCAAGGTCAGGAATGGTCTTGTGGCTAGATATTGTTTGACCATCTGTGCTGTGCTTTGTTCTGTTTTTGTATATAAGCAAGTTCTGAAATAAACTCTCGGCTGTTTGGCTGCTTTGGCATGACCAGACAGACCTCCAGATTCTATCCTGTCTTCTGTATCTTTTGACTTTTCTTTGGCCTCAAGGATCCCCTATCCAGGAACCCTAGCTGACCTTGGAGAAGTGGATTTCTAGAAGGAGCCAGCCTGGAGGAAGCACAACTAGCAGCTCTTTTCTGCCCTCACACCTTCCCACATTCTTTCAATATTCCTGGCCACTATGAGGGAATTGGCATTATTCGTCCACACTCTGCAGTGATGTTATGCCAATTAGAATCCCCCATCTCAGAGCAAGCTGACCATGGACTAGAACTCTGAATCCATGGTGGGCCCAAAAGAAAATGTCTTTCTTTAACATTGGCTTAGATATTCGTCACAGTAATGAAGTCTGTTAACATAATGAGTAGGCAAGGGTAAAAAGCATGCAGTACTACACTGCATGCAGTATTGCTAATAAATTTTAAAGGAAATCTTGATATGTGTGACAATACAGATGAACCTGAAGAATATTACCTTAAATGTCAATTGTAGAAATAAATCTTTTACCCATTTTCATTCCGCTTCTATACTGCTGGTTCCCTGGAATTTGATTAAGACACACTTGAATGTAGTTTAAGTACTTATTCCACTTGGTGTCACCTGAGTCTGAGTCTGTAGTTATCACGAGTTTGAACGCTCCTCATCCATTTCATGCTGCAGTGTTCTTTGTTTCTCTTGTCTTTACATGCTTTCACTAAGTCTTCAATTCCATGTATTTTTTGCTACTTAATGATAGTGAGTTCCTGATAGACTATATAATTATGTTCCTATCTCTTTTTTCTGATTTATTTTCAAGACTTTCTATTAATTCTTCTAAGTTCACAGATTTTTCACTGTTTAAGCAATATTTAATCTGTTTAACCCCAACCAAGCTAGTTCTTATTTTATATACTATCATTTCTATCTCTATATTTTTCTTTTTGTGCTGGCTATGGTGTTCACACCTATCCTAACATTTGTGAAGTTGAGGCAGGGAAATTTTGAGTCTTCAGCTAGTCTGGACTATATTGCAAGACTCAGAAAGAAAGAAAGAAAGAAAGAAAGAAAGAAAGAAAGAGAGAGAGAGAGAGAGAGAGAGAGAGAGAGAGAGAGAGAAAGAAAGAAAGAAAGAAAGAAAGAAAGAAGGAATTTTTCATTTGTATTCCATAGTTCTGTTGTACCCACGCTTTCTTCTACTATCTTAAGTGTGCATGTGCCTGTGTGTATGTGTGTATGTATGTATGTGTGTCTTTACAAAACCACTAAAACATCTGTAGAAGATCATTCTTTAGGAACTTTTTTACCCTATGCTTTAATTATACTTGCTACAGATTATAGTTTATTTAAAGATTTGTAAGCTCTTTCTGTAAATCTCTGGAATTCTATAATGATGCACTTTGCTCTTCAGAAGTTCTTTAAAAAGTCCAGCTACTAGTTCTTAGAGCTTGCTCTGTTCATCTTATTCATTCACTTTCTCTGCCACTTATCACGTAAGCCAGGTTACTACTTTAGTCTTAGACATTTTATGCACTACTTCCTTGCTTATATTGTTTACTTTTATAGTGTTGGGGATTCAACCCAGGACCTCTTGGGTGTCATGAAAGGCTCTACCACTAGTCTGTTTCAAATCGTAATATGTAGCTTTTAATTTGCAATAATGCAACTCATTAATTCTCTCTATGTTGCCTAAAGTACTTAAAAGATATCTTAATAGGTATCTATATCTAGAATCTCTCTAGTTTTCTACTTTAACCATTGCTCTCTATGCAGCACTTAAAATCAAAGACATAATGCAGCCCCAAGATCTTTTCTAAATCCAGTAGTCCATTGTTTGTTTTATCAAAATTCCAGAAGTTCGGCTGTGCTTTCCGGGGACTTTCTGGATAGACCTTTAATCTCCTGCTCATTGCCCATTGCATCTCTGATATTTGGAAAAATTCCTGAGTAGAATATTAACTCTCGATGTGGAGTCTGTGACTCCTCTCTCTCTCTCTCTCTCTCTCTCTCTCTCTCTCTCTCTCTCTCTCTCTCTCTCTCCATTTTTATGCAGATTCCCAGGATATCCTCCAGAATAATCTTACAAATGCCATTTCTCATCATGATTAATTCCCATTCATCATTTGGTTTCTCCATATGTCGTTACTTGTGCAGTTCTTCCCTTGCATCAAGCAGATGACCTCCATATTTTATTTCGCTTTCTTGAGTTTCCTAGTGAGTGACTACTGCTGCCAATGATCCACCCCACTCCACTGAAAGCACAATCCATTAAGATGGTTCAACCTTTAAAGAAAATTTCATCAGTGCAGACTCCGACAATATGACCTCACCCTATAGTCTATGCAGACCTTAAATATGAGCCAGAGTGAACTGAGAATCCATCTTAACCTACAGAATGTTCCAAATATCCTCTCGGGGTCTCGCCTGAGGCTTCTTCCTTTATAGTTCTCTGCTTAAACAAGTGAGACCTGAAAACACGTCTCTTCTACCATGTGCTCCTTGGTATTAGGGACTGGGTTTTGCTTGGATTTAAATTCCCCATACCTCATATCTCAGGGCTATACAAATAGCAAACCTCAATAAATATTTGATGATCTCAGTTGAATAGCTTATACTTAGTGTTTTGGTACCCTTTGCCCTTTCTGTCTGTGACCTCCTAATCCAGGAAGTTCAGTTCCAGATAAGTCTTTTATTAGTTAGATTATTTTCCAAGCAAAAGCATTGATTTCTGAGCTCTCCAATCTTTGGGTTAGCCACACAGGACAAAAAAATCCCACGTCTAAATGAATTTTAGTCAGCAAGTAAGCTATTGAAATAGAAATCTTTATCTTTCACATATTTACAATTTAACCACTGACTTTAGTTTAGAATATAGCATTCAGGTATTTTGTTCTTTAAAATGACTATGGGACCCCCAAGTAGCTGTTTTTTATCAATCAGTAGAAATAGACTTTTTATTTTTTTGTTAATTTGTTCTTTTGTTTCCTAAGTTTTATTATAGAAATAGATAATACTTCTTCTAGTAGAAAATCTGCTCTTAATATTCACATTAGGTGCAGGCAAAGTCATTTAATGCAAACCATGACTGGTAGAATTTTCCATTGAATAACAACTTCATCATGATGCACTCTTGCCAAATTGATTAAAAATACTAAAGAAATAACATATGCTAGCAACAAATTTGCTTCCTGAATGCTTATGATGTTGATGTCATTGTACTAAATATTTGTACAAATTGTATTTTATTGAATGTTCGCAGTAACATCATGAGTCAGCACTCTTTTTTGCGGGGTTTCAAGACAGGGTTTCTCTGTGTAACTTTGGAGCCTGTCCTGGAACTCACTCTGTAGAGAAGTCTGGCCTCAAACTGATAGAGATCCCTTGCCTCTGCCTCCGGAGTACTGGGATTAAAGGCATGTGACACCACTGCCCGGCTAGATAGGCACTCTTACCATCCTAAGTTTATGCAGTAGTCTGCCTAACAAACATCTAGCAAATTTGAGGATGAATTCTTCAGCAGATTTTATTGGAACTGGGAAGTCTATGGTCTATGTGCTTCATACTAAGTTAGTCTAAGTTAGTCTTTAGTTGTCTGATTAAAACATGGAATCAACAAAAATTACTTTATAGGAAAAAAATTAAATTGAATCAAAATTATATATATATATATATATATATATATGGTGTCTTTGAACTATATTGATTTATAAAACATAAATTACCATTGTGTGAAAACTCACATGGAAACATATTACTAAGAAAGTGAATCATTATATCATAATAAACCAGAATCCTGAAGTCAAACAACTCATTTTCTGCCTTATACTAAATCTCCCTCTCCATCTCCCTGTCCCTGTCTCTGTCCCTCTCCCCTCTCCCTCCCTTTACTCCCTACCCTATGTGAAGCATGAAAGTAGAGGGGGAACCATGAGAGAGATGACACTGGAATACATATGACATGAAAGCAGTAAAAGAACTATCTTAGAGAGAGAATAAAAAATCTGCAAGAGAGGTGCTGGGAAGATGAGGAGGCAGTGGGCAAATGAGGTGAACAAGAACATACATATACAAAGAGGACATAATGAAACTCATTATTTCATATGCTAAAATATTTAAAATATTTTTAAAAGAAAGAAGAGTGGGTTGATTAGCAAATTAAGACATTTTCTTGAAATCAATTCCAGCAGAAAAAAAATGATAATCATTAAGAAGAAATATGATGAAAATAATGTAAGGATTTTAAGAGAAATCTAAAGTACACACACTGCTATGTTCTCCACATATCCAAGCCACTGTCCCGGGCTCTAATGTGAGTAGAATGTTTCAAAATGTCCACTTGTCCAAGATGGACAATGTGTGATGGGAGAGCAAATGGAAAGGAAATTTGGCTTTACGTTAAGACTTCAGTTTTGGGAGGGGATGATGACCTTGAATAATATGAACCTCACCTCCCCAACCCCACTGATCAACATAAGGCAGTCAACAAAAATGTCAGAAATATGGAAAAGGGTAGAGTTTTGTTTGCCTCACTTGTTCTAGGATCTAGCAACAACCCCTGAAAATGGCACATTTGGATTGGAAATGGGTATTAAAAAATGGGATCTCTCCTAAGACAATAAAAAACATGGAAGCATATTACTAAGCCATTATCAATCGAAATGAAATACAGAGTAGAAAAAAATTAATAACAAGGAGGGAGAGCTCCCAAAGGTTAACGCCATGAAACTGACAAGAAGCTTTGCTTATATGAGTGTGACATTAATCTTAGACATGATTAGGATGATCTGCCACATGCTCCCATAGAAGACTGTGTTGAAAATCAGTATTATTTTCTTATTGATGAAGACACAATGCACTTTGGCTAAAAGACATAACAGAAACCAACGTCAAGCTGAACAGGAAATTTTCTCTCAGCTGGCTATCTTTCAAAGTTCTGGAAGATTCCATAAAGGATTGCTAGAGGAGGCAATACCAATGATCTTATCTGGGACTAAAACCTGCATGCTGTAATACTGACATACTGGGCAAGCTAAGCTCACTAGTGAAATAGGAGCAAATGTTGTAGAGTAACTGACCACTTTCTGATTAGTTTTGGAGCCTGTTCCACATGAAGTCTTAAGGAATCTGAAAGGATTTAAGAACCAGGGGATGAGAAGGGATGAGACGAGTACTACAAAGTTCTGTTTTCTGAACGTGACATGGTCAACAGTCATGAATTTACAGCAGCTGTGGTCCCTTGAATAGGGCTGGCACGTGATCAAGTCAGCCAAAATTGCAGCACAGTACGGAGGTCTATTGGCACATGACAGTTTTTCAAATGACAGAAATCATTCTCTTTTGAGGATGTGGCCACTGATAGTTTTTATTCTCCAGTGGGTGGCCCCACACCCATCCATGAATGGGAAACAGTAAGTGGATTTACTGGGTTATATATCTTTATATTGTGATTGTTTAACACAATATAATTATGAGTTAGGTATTTGTAAACTATGTAATATATTATATCATATGAATCTATTAAATACGTATGTATATCATGTTTTCAGTGTGATAGCTTTGAATATATGTGTGAGTATATACGTATGTATAAATTTTTCCATGCAGATAAAATGAATTTTTCTTCTCAAAATGCTTTATTCAGAAATATTTTATAAGGAAATATAAGTAGAAAACAGTGCTTCTTCACTGTATGGTTTATATAATGTAATAAAATAAAAATATGTAAGAAAATACAGAGAATTAAATTAATAACTGAGCAACCCCTTTATGGATTGTCTTTCCTTCATTTTCTGCTTGTCTGAATGTACTTCTTGGCATTACAGGATTGTCTTCAGCCATGGGCATGACCAGATCTCTTCGTTGCAGGATTCTCCATATCTCATGGCTATTGTGATAGCAAATATTACATTCCTTTATATGATATGACCTGTGCTCCAATAGCAATCAAATAAGCATATGTCATTCTCTATTTTTAGCCTGAGAAATGCACTGCACACTCAGTAAGTCCCGTTAAGCTGTACGATCTCTCAAGACAAATCTTCCTTCTCTGAGCCTAATAATAGGCTGCATTCGTTCAGATTCCCAATCAGCATTTACAGTGTATTATTGTTTATACGAAAATGTTTGAGTTCAGATTAAAATTTCCCTTCAAAAAAAAATTTCCCTTCATATAAAAGAAACATTTATGTTTCCTTTGGGAAACTGAATGAAAACTCCATCTGTAAGCCATTTAACCTAAGTATACAAAGGGTCACATATTTTGCATATAGAATATGTGTAATACATCATAGAATTCTTCAAGCTTAAACTGTATGAAACATCCTGCATGTTCCAATTTATTCTCTTGGATAATAAAAGCAAGAAAAGAGTAAAATAAAAAATCTCATACAAACATAATGCACTTAGCAAGCTAAAACAATTATTTTGACATGAATCTAAGATAATTATAGTGATTTATTGTAAACACCTTTCAAATAAACATTAATTTAAAGAATCCAAATTGAAGTTATCATTTTTATGTAGTTTCTCATTTTCTTTGAGTTGTCCAATTAGCCTTTATATTTGACCTTCAGTCTTCAAGGTTTTTCTGTCTTATATTTCTCTAGCAAGGGATATAAAAATGTCCTAGCATAATCATTTCAACAGAACTTTAAAATAATTTCGCATCTTTACTTTCAATTCTGGGTTTATATGGGATATGGTATAAGAAAGTGCAGGCCTGTGGAGGGTAAAAGAGGACGTTGGATATCATGGAGCTAGCATTACAAGATATTGTAAGCCACCAGAAGTGAGTGCTGGAAAATGAATTTTAGTCCTCTGCACGAACAGTATTTGTTCTTAACTGCTGAATCATTTCCCCAGCCTGATAATTAGTTTTTAATGTGTAAATTTTTATATAAATAATGATTATCTGATTCTTAGTTTACTAGTGAAAATACTATTAAACAAACAACTATTCCCATGTAAAATGTGTGGTCTTGTTTCTAAAAGGAAACGCCTACATACCATGATTCAGATCCATCCCTTTGATTCACTTGCTTGTGTCTGTCACTTGATTTCATTTCAGATTTTGTCATGACTTTGATGTACTGGTAACCACATACCAGTGCTGTCCTGTTTATTATTTAGTGTCTCATCAATATGCCATATCCCCTTACAAGCAAGTGACTCTTTATAACCCTACTAGTATCAGAGGCATCGCTGAGGAACAATAAATTCAATTTAGAAAATAATGCATCAATCAAAATATCTAGAAGCTGATAAACATGAAAAACTTTGATGTATACAGCACCCTAACCAAAGAGGCCACTTTCTTTTTTATATTCCTGACAGTAAACAATGTTCTCATTGTTAACCATGATGAAACATATAATTCTAATGAAAAAATGTCTTTAATTTACTAATAATCCTTTGAATGTCAAAATAAGTTAAAATTTTAAGTATGTACTTCAGTTTATAACTGTTAAAATCCTTTCCTTATTGTGAGTTGGCATTTTACTAATTAGTTAAAGACTGTTGACTTTTCTCAGGGATATATGTGTTAGATGCTACAGGATCTTGTTATACCATTGCACACAGGTACTAGGCAAGAAAACTCTTTAGATAAATCTAAATCAGAATTTTTGCCTGGCTTCATCATTCTCTAGAAATGTGAACATGGGCAAATAATTATTTTCTTTAGAATGACTCCTTACTATTAGCCTGATTTAGCAATGTGTACCTGGTACGGTTTTAAGGGTTACATAAGAATCCATGAGACATTCATCTAAAAGTAGTAACCATGTACCATTTCCAGGATTTATTTATTCTTTTTAATTTTATATTTAACCATTTTCTAAACATTATAAAAATTAGAAAAATCATATTACTTTCATTTATTATACTCAGCATGAATTATATTTCCCTCATAAAATTTGTTGATTCAATATTTTAGGTGGTCATACAATTTTAAGATCAATGTTTTCATACTTTATATTTTATTTCATTGTTTTAAAAAAGTGAATTGGATCAGGATCCCTAAATTTCAGTTTTTAGTATAACATTTACATAGTTTATTCAAGCAATCATTTCAGATGTTTTCTTGGTATGTATAGTGGTGAGACTGAACCCAGTCCTTCACACTTGATAAGCAAATATTCTATCTCTAAACTACATGCTAGTCTACAGACATTTAATCTGAAGACTGTCAAAATCACCAGCTTCAAATGGGTCTTAGATGATTTTGTGTCAGATTCTGTGTCTACCTTAGTGTGTCTACCACATGTGACTATGTCTCTGTGTGCACAGGGGTATGTGCACCCAATATATATCATGCTAGTGTTTTTGTAAAGCTAGTAGATGGTATTGTGGTTTAAATAATAATGGTTCACATAGGTTTATAGATTAGAATATTTTGTTATTAGAAAGTGGAAAAGGTATGGCCTTGTTGCAGTAAGTGTGACCTTGTTGGGGGAAGTGTGTCACTGAGGGTGGGCTTTAGGGTTTCAAATACTCAAGTCAGTCTCTCTCTCTCTCTCTCTCTCTCTCTCTCTCTCTCTCTCTCCCCACATGCATCCATGCTTCCTGTCACACTCATAAGTGACTAACACTCTAAAATTTGAAAGAATAGCAATTAGATGTCTTTGTTTATAAGAGTGTATGTGACCGTGCTGTCTCTTTATAGCAAGAGATTATTATTAAATTATTATTAACTAAGCAGAAGTTGGTACCAGGGACTGAGGTATGCTGTGACAGACCTGACCATACTTCATGTTGGCAGAATGTGAGCTTTACAACTTTGGAAATCAGTTGAACACTTAAGTGAGGCTAAGGGACCATGCTTGTAGGGAACAGACAAGACAGTGGTCCTGAGAACAATGTAGATCAGAAAAGAGTATTAATAAGTGTCCTTGACATAGTTCTTATAATAATTTGTTGAAGAATGTGGCTGCTTTTTGTCCTTTTCCTGAAAGTCTATCTGAGGCCATATTGAAGTGTTTTGTGTTAATGCTGTTGGCAGAAGGGATTTCAAAATAACCTAACATTTAATGTGTCTGGTGGTTATTGGTATCCAGTCTTATGCAGATCTATAATGAAAAGGAACAGACTGAGAAAGGAAAAACACAAAATGCACAGTTTGAAGAGAAAGGGGGTATCAGGAATTGAGATGGAGCTAAGGCCTGTACTCAAGGCAATAAACAGATTAAAGAAAAGCCTAATGCTAAATGGAAAAAAGGAAATGGTGACTTCATATTTTCCAGTTGTAAAATAAAAATTAAAGAAAAGGATATAGGACTCTCAACTTCTCCTCTAGCACCGTGTGTTCCTACCTGCTGTCATTCTACCCTCCATGATGAAAGCTCTCTAAATCTGTGAAACTACAAGCAAGCCACAATTAAATGCTTTCTTTTATAAGGACTGTCTTGGTTATGGTATCTCTGAACAGCAATAGAACAGTAACTAAGACAACAGGACACACTATGATTACTCAGTGATAAAGCATTTTTGTTACTATAACTAGAAGGAAGAAAAAGTGGTTAAAATGTTGAAATGAAGGAGGTAGAAGTACAGAAATAAAAAATGAAAACAAAATGGGAAGAAAGGAGACGAAGAGGAGAGGGAAAGAGTGGGAAAATCAGATAGTGAAGAAGTGAGGAGAAAAAAGGCAGGAGAGAGGCGAAGGGGGAGAAGAAGGGAAAAATGGAGAGAAGGCAAGGCCAAGAAATAATAAAATACCAATTGCCTCCTTACTAAGCCTTTCACATCACATTACAAATTATCAAAAGGTTTGGCAGACCATTTTGCTCATGGGTGACAGTGAGATTTTACATTCTCTGATCATTTTAATAATATAATTTAAATGTGAAAGAAATGATATAAAAGATGCTTAAGAACTCTTTTTTTTTTTTTAACAAAACACTGTTTTTTTGTTGATGGCTGTTGAGTGTTTTCTTCCCCTATTGTGGAGCAGGCAACGTATGTGTACTGGAGTCCTCAGAAGGAAGAGGTAGGCTGTCCTGCCAGGCAGCCTTAAGAGAGAGCATACAGAGAGAGCATGGTGTCATGAGAGTGGCAACAGATTTTTCTAACAGTCCTTGAAAATAGAGGTTCATTACTGTAGCTCCTGTTTTTAAGAAATGTAAATTATCTTAAAACATTAAATGCTCCAGTGACAGGCAAAAGTGAAGGTGACATTTCCAAAGGAACTTAGAGAGGATTTATGTGGCATCAAAGCAATGACTCTCTTAGCGTAACTTCAATCCTTTATTTGAATGCGGGCGCTTAAGAGTCTTTCCTTTCCAGCTGAAGTTAGAAAAAGAGTGACGGAAGTGAATACATTGTCTTAAAACGCATGATGAATTTTCCAGAAAACAATGGTTGTCAATTATATTCAACGCTAAATGAGAAAAATCATAAACTTGCAAGAGGGAAGAAGAAATTAAACACGGGGAGCTAGTTCACCGGAAAGCAAATGCAATCTGGAGAGCGATTTTTAGTTAAGAAAGGCAAGATCATGGTCCTCTGCTTTAATTGCCATCAAAAGCTGTCAAAGTGCCGGTTCTTTGCATCTTAGCGGTACTTTGTTAGACTTGGGGTTAAGAGGTCTGCGCACATGGGTAGCAAGCATAAATGTCAAAATTATTGTTGAAAGGAAAGCTCCGCAGTGCTCATAATCACTGAATATACATCTTTTTGTCAGGAGCACCCGGGAAATGCTTTTCTGTGTCAGATAATAGTCACCATGCTTATTTTCTATCTTTTTTTTTTTTTTTTACCACATTTCTTGGGCGACCTTTGTCAGATTGTTTTTAAAGGCTGGTATTTCAAATCATTTTAATAGAAGTGTGTGCTTCCCTGATATTATGGTAATTATCACTCTTTCTTGTTGTCTATATTAAATGATTTACCCAACAAGCAATTTTCCAGTGGTTATTACCAGACAGCTGTTAGTCCAAACACAGAAGACAGAACAGTTGCAAACAAACGCTGAGCTCACACTACTTAACAGCTGACATTTAAGAGAAGAGGCATAAGATAAATAAAAACATAAGCAGTGCTCTGTAAGGGTCACAAAGAAATACTGCAGAATGCAAAGGGCGCAGGAGCCGCACAGATTAGTGTATGATAGTGACTGTAAGGGCATGGCCCAGAACTGCGGGGCTGCTATCCAAGAACATATCCAAAGACTGTGAAGGGACACCTCACATGGATTTCTGGAGAGAGAGTGGTTCAACCACAGAGAATAGCGAGTACTGAAGTATGGAGGGAGGAACACGCTCAGGGTATCAGAGAACTAGAGCTCCACGGAAGCCCCGGGCTTTGGCACTGGCTTCAGGGTCCCCAGCAGAAAAGCCGCAATGTCTTGGGCATTGATTTTTACCTAGTTGCTAGTTCTTGCTGTTTTCAGCCTAGTTCTTGCTGTGGCAAAGTACTTGACAAAAGCAATTTAAGAGCAGAAAGATTTATTTTGACCCAGCGTTCCAGCCTGGTGGAACACACGGCGGCAAGAGCCAGAGGCAGCTGGTCACAATGCGTCCTCTCTCGGGAAGTATAGAGAGGTAACTGCCGCAGTTCAAGCTAATCTTTTCCTTCTTATTCAGTCTGGGATCCACCCAGTGGAATGACGCTGCCTGCTTTTCTGGTGACACTTTCCACTTCTGTTAATTCAGTCCATAAACTCCCCCACAGAAACTCCCAGAGGTTAGTTTCCAAGGAGATTCTGAAACCATTCAAACTGACAATTAAGATTAGCTATCACAGCTGGCCAGTTCCAAGTGGATTGTAGCTGTTTAAGGACATTGAAAACAATACAATTGTGAGACTATTGTTATCACGTAGGTGAATTAAACTTAAGGCCAGGCCAACTTGGAAACCAGGGAAAAGATAAGTAAGAAAGCTACATTTTAGCTCTTTGTTTACTGTAATCATGGCCTTGCTGATTTAGAGAACTCTAAAGTAAAAAATACAGAACATAAAGGAAGTCACAGTGTGAAGACATTAGACAATGAGCGGGCATCAAGGAGTTTTAGAGCACAGCCTCAGAAAGAAAGTCCCGGCCTTGAAACAGGACATCCGCTCTTTTATGATTTTGTTACTTTATGATTATTAATTTGTCCTTTGTTTAGAATCCCAAGTAAAATAATTTTTTTCTAAACTAGAATTCCAAGAGAACATTTTCATCCTCTGAAGAGCCACTTGTGAAGAGAAATGTGTCATTTCAATCTTCAGAAATGTTTATTTCTTAAGTAATTTACTTAAGGGTTTAACAAACACGGCAATTATACTAATGGCACACTAAAGAAAAAAATATAATTATTAAAATATTAGATATGACAATCTTGATGGTTTGTTTTTGATTGTCTTAATTTTGGGTTTATTAGCATATTGTATGTTTGTGTGTATGTGTGTGTTCGTGTGTTCGTGCGCGCGTGTGTGTTAGCTCAGTGTTCTAACGCTCATAGAGAATGGGAAGAAAGCATCAGTTCCCAGGATAAGAAGAGGGACTCAGATCTCAAGTTTTACAACTAAGGAAACAGACGAGCATGTTGCATTGTGCCATCAGTAAGATATCACCTTCAATTAGGGAAATGATAATTCAAGATTGCCTCAGTGAGAGACCATTTCTCAAAAGACTAAATGGAGAACAGTTGAAAGACGCCAAAGATCCACCTCTGGGTCACACACACACACACATTCCCACACACATGAGTATATATATATATATATATATATATATATATATATATATATATATATATTATGTGTGTGTGTATATATATGTATATACTAAAACAACAAATGAAACAAAATAATTTACAATTTAAAATCAGTGAATTATCTTCACCCAGATTTAGGAAACATGAATGCTTGTATACACATAAATGAAATAAAATAATATAACAATACAAAAAAACTATCACTGAACTGTCTTCACACAGACTTAGAAACTATGGCATGTTCTTTTGCAAACAAAACTTAAAATTGCATAATATGGGTTTTCGTCAGGTAGCTATGTGATCTCTCGAAGTTTATCAAAATTAACTACTTTTTCTGAGACCATCTTCATACCCTGAAGGAGGCAATGAACCATGATGTCCCACCTCTGTCGGCTGCTTTGGCCAGGTTGGTAAACCCAGTGTGGTTCTGTGGCTGGCACAGCCACTTCCCTGACAGGGGCTGTACTGTCTACTAGATGAGTCTGGTCTGCATAGTGTCTAGTTGCTGTCTGAATTCTACTTTGCTCCTCAGGAGTGAGAGTAGAAGCTTGGATGACATAGAAGTCATGCCAGGTGAGGTCGTAGGTATGGGACAGACAACAAAACTCTTTAATATAAACAGAAGGATTAGCAGTAAAGGAACCCGGCCACTTTTCTATCTGAGAGAGATCTGGAAGAGAAAAGGAAACATGGACTTTAAGGATGCCATCTCCTTCTACTTCCCAGAGAGGGCAGAGAAGGGCAGGGTTATGGTGAGATCTGGTATGGGAGGAGACGGGGTAGGATTGGAAGGGGTTAGGCCAGTGTGTAGAGGGGGTCCTAGGGTAGGGAGATGTGGTGGCAGGAGCAGAGGGGAGGTAGGTGTGTAAGGAGAAAGTTGACCTTGAACTTCTGGTTTGGCTGGGGAGGGATTAGGTGGGGGTGGGTAAGGAGGGGTGAGGAGAGGAGAGTGGAGAATGTTGCTCCACAGGAGGGTGTTGATTAGTAAGGGTTCAAGAGAGTGGAAGAGGGGCCAGTGCCTCTGGCTGCATGGTCCAGGAGGAGCTATCAGGGTCCCAATTCCCAGTTGGCAGGAATTCTGGAGGCGCTGTGACCCTAGCTACCAGAACTGGTGCTGCAAGACACTGGCTACTGAGGGAGGGGTGAGAGCACAGTGCCCCCAAACCATGGACGTATGAGATTTCTGTCCATTTATCTCCAAGGCCACAAAAATTTTCTAGGTCCAAGAAGACTTTAAACTCAAGAGTTCCCTCTGGTGGCCATCGCGTCCCATTGTCAAGGTCATATTGAGGCCAAATCTTAGTGTGTAGAATAATTAGCTTCTTGGGACAGATTGTATCAAACAGTCCCAATTTATAAAGAGTTTGTAAGAGGCAGCCCAGGGGTGATAACAGATCTGACTTCGAATTGCAAGCACCCATCTTTAAAAAGTGGCTCAAGTCTATCACAGCGCATCTGTGGGACAACCCCTGAGCGAGAAACAGGGCTCTGAAAATTGAATGGCTGGAGTCCCTGGTCACACAATCTTCACCTCAGCGAAAGCCCAGCTTTGACCGTGTGAGTAAGGCTTTGGGCGCAGGATCATGACTTCAGCAAAAGCCCCAAAATCGACAAAAGTAAACACGAATGAGTCCCCCCAAACCCTAGTAGCATAGGCAAGAGAACAAAAAGGAGAAACCAATCTAGCCTGGAAGCCTACTCTGATCTGGACTCTACAGGTTTTAGCTTGGCGGAGAGCTGGGGGTGGGAATAAGGGTGTTTCCAACACGTGATTTTGAGCCCATGAGAAAAACAGCCCCCCATGGGGCTTCCAAGATGTTAGGAATATTCCTAACTGAACCTCTCCACCTCTGCAAAAATAATCCCAATCAGACCAAATTAAAAGATGTCCAGGTTTAATTGAACTCCTGCACTCTTGGGTGGCCCCGAGGGGAAATGGAAAGCCACTGACAGGACCACTGCAGAGGAAGAGGGAAGACCACGTATTTATTTTCTGGGGAACAGTTTAAATAGCTTGTGGGAGTGGCTTTGACCTTCCTGGGGAGGGGTCAAGGTTTGAGGGGCACAGGGAAAGGCAGTTCCAAAGATGGGGACCGGAGGCTGGGATTACACCCATGCTCCCTTCTGGTCTCCTTAGGTGTCTGTACTCACACACAACCATGAAATGGCACACACATGAATGTAAATACTTTTTGAAAGTAATGTTTTCTGAATTCAATGCCTTTGGGAATTCCTTAGGCTTATGGACAACACTTTTAAGTCAAACAACTATTATCTAACTTACCTCATTTCTTTCTTACACACGATGGGAAAGAGTTTAAGAAAAATTTTGTGGAAATCAGTTATCTAGTTAATGTCATATCCTGACACACTCTTTTCACTCGACCACAGTCTAACTTCAACACTCTATTTTTAAAAAGCAAGTACAATGCTAGAATGTACAAGCATGTACAATTAAGAAAATATTTTTCATTGACTTCTGATTATGCTTAGAGCATGTTATTATTAAAATATTCTTAGAGAAATGTTAATTTCTTTAGAAATTTTAAGTCAGTAATTTTGTCAAGCAAGCTGCACAAAAATCCTAAAGGTTTTACTTGATGAATAAATTATATAATCATGATTTAGGGCTGATAAGACACATGTCATAGCTTTGCCTATGCAGGATTATTGTCCTACGCACACACTCTCCCAGCCAGTACTCCCAAAGACTCCCACACAGAAGCAGGGCATTAAACCATCTAGTCCTTCCTTTAAGAGGAATGCTACCTGTACCACTAAGATTCCAGCACACTCTTCTAGCAATTTCAGTCGTAATCGTTCACCTGGGACTGAGCATCTGTTGCGTTGCCCTGTTCAGCCTTAATACAAAGGTAGGAGCTTAGCCCTACCTCAGTTTGATCTGTCTTGTTGACACCCATGAGAATCCTGTCCCTTTCTGAATAGGAACAGAAGATGAGTGGACGGGAGAGGGCAGAAGGGAGTTGGGGGAGAGGGGGGCTGGGAGAATGGGAGGAGAGGAGGGAGGGGAAACTGTGGTCAGGATATAAAATAATACATTAAAAAATTAATTATTAATAAAAAATCTCCAGAGTAGATGGAGGACACTAAGAAAACAAAGCCTTCTCAACCAACATGATCAAAGATCATATAAACTCACAGAGAATTAAGCAACATTTATAGGGCCTGCACCAGTTATACCAGGTCCTATGCAAATATAGTATGACTTCCAGTTCAGTGTTTTTGTGGATTCCTGAGTGTGTAAATGTGTATGTCTCTGATTCTGGTGCTTTCTCTTATGCTCTTTTCCTTCTGTTTGTTTGTTTTATCCAATTTCAATATAATAGAATTGTATTATATTAATATATTTTATTTTATTATATTTTTAAAAATTCAAATTCATCTTATTCATTTCCTACCTGTATTCTGATTTTAAAGTTATAGCTCAAAATGTGTTGTTCATGTTATACAGTAAGATATTATTCAGTTGTGGAAAAAACAAGTCTATAGGAGACAACATAAATAATTTATAAGATACATTCTCAAATAAAATTAAGATATAAGATGATATGTAAAGTATGATCTCTCATATAAATTGATTGAATGGTACACATAAATCCATAAGTGAATAGAGTCAATGTAAAGAAAATGAAATATTGTTTGTGAATTCTGTTTTTGAAGGAAGATCTGTCAATCATATCACATTTTTATAATACTTGAATGTTATGGTTAAAATCATTACAACCAAGCATCCAAATGTTTCAAGATTTTTCAAAAGAAAATTGTATGGGCTACAGGTACTCATTCATTCATTTGAGAATAGCTTGCTAAATTTCTATAATGTGTCAAAAATTACATTTGCATTTTGCTGGGAAAGAAAGTGTGTGGGGAAGGCAGTGGCAATGAGCTTCCGGGAGACAGCAAAGAAAGAAGGTGCTTTGGATACTTCTGAAAAGAAAGTAGGAGTGCTCATCTGACTGAGATGATTCTCATTGTCTAGTACAAATGAACGGTTTTCATTGGAGAGTTTAATTAGCAGGGGAGGCCATTAATCAGCTGATCCATAGGGAATCTGTTTGAACGTTAATGATGATTATCTGAGACACCAATTCGTAGACAAACTACAGACTTCACAGTCAGGTTTGCCACACTAGGGATGTGGCCAAACTCTACAAAATACAGATTCGGGCATATAGTATCTGATCAGTCAAGCTAAGACAGCTCATTGCAGTAAATAAATAAATAAAATAATAAATAAATAGTAAATAAAATCTTTTGTGATGAGGTTTTAAAATTTTATTCTTTCACTACAGCCACCAAAATGTTCCTTTATTGGAGGCAAACCAGGCACTTTCTATCAAAACATAACGCAAAAATATGCAGATTTTCATTAATATAAGCAACTTAACATAAACATGAACTTTGTAGGCAACCAATTTTAAGAATACAGAAGATTATATTTGAAAATATTTTATGTGAATGCTGAACTTCCTAAGCTGCCTATGTCTTTCTACAGAGTCCTGCTATACATGTGACATGCCAAATGTTTATTCTGCATTGTTTTCAAGTAGAATAAAATGACAGTGTACACTTTCCTTTAGTCTTTATAAAAGAACTATCATTGGAAAAATCAAAGAGCCAGGGCTGGTGTGATAACTCAGTGGGTAAAATGCTTGCCTTGCAAGCAGGCGGGCCTGAGTTCAATCATCAGAACATACGTCAGAAGTACAGGATTATATTTAATGGTGTTTGCTCATAATTCCAGAGCTGAGGAATCAAAGAAGCAGGTCCCTAAGGCTTGTTGGTCAATCTGCTTTAACTCCAGGCCAATGAGATACTTCATCTCAAAACAAATAAGAGATAAATAACATAAATAGCACCTGAAGAACAAAGGCTAAGGCTGTTCTCTTGCCTCTGCAGGCACACGCAGAGATGTGTATAAATGCTCACACACACAAGAGCAACTGCACATACACCCACAGACATACACATGAAACTTGTGAAAAGAGGTTTAGGAACATTAGATCATTGTCAGCTGCACACATTGCTGTACATGGTCATAAGAGACCATGCCACATTTGCTTAGATTCTCTTTCCCTTAGGATACAGCAACTCCTCTGTTAACAGATCTTGAGTTTTGTCACTAGTCAGTATCCAAATGAATCAATTTTTTCTTTTGAAAACTCAGTCTTATCCTTTATCTACTGAGTCACTTTAACAAAATATAATGCCTCTATCATTTCACTGAGATAGAACATGAATTTCTGTAAAAGAAGAGAAACTTTTGGAATTAGGCTACTACTTTCTACATGATTAGCTTTACTATAGTATATTATTTTTTGTGCATAACACAAAGCTTCCTTTATTTCAACAGGTCTTGGGGGAAAATTGCCTTTTTTTTTCAAACCATTAGACAATTAGACAAGAATTTTAAGGAGAAAAGAGTTTGTCACAGATAGAATTTGTCTTTCATGTTTTTGCTTAGGTATGGTTTCATTTTTCTCTGTTGTTGGTCTTCAAATTGAGTTCACTAAATTCTTACAGCGACACCATTCTTTCTTGGCCATACCAACTTTTCCTCTCATTCTAGAGATTTAGAGAGTCACTGCTGCTTCTAGACAATGTACCTTGCTTATGCTGTGTGACCCAACAGCTGGTGCTCTGTGTTATGCCCAAATCAGCAAAGTACCCCTAAAGCCAACAAGGAGATGGAGTCCCGTATGTAGAAGCGGAGAGCCTTTATTTTTTATGCATGTTTGCAAACTTGATCTCTCCACATATCCGACGTATTGGAATAAACGGAGAGCCCCAAGCTCAGTTAGAGATGGGATTTTATAGTAGTAAAGGTAGGGGTGAAAGGGGGTTTCTGAAATTCAGGACCCTTGATTGGCCGACATTTGTCTCGGGATGTCCTGGTGAATGTGTGCTGACAGGTGATCCTATCTACAGCGGTTGGAATGTCAGGCATTTCCTTTGGATGATCTGTTCTTGGGTGGTGCTTGGGTAATTTCAGTTTGTGGTCCTTCCTGCAACCAAGTATTGCTTCAGGGTAAACTACTGAGACTCAGGCCTCTATTAAACTTATCAATGACTGAGTCCTACACTGGCAGATAATAATGGTTGGAAGAAAAGAACTTCCTTTGGGTGATCTGTTACTATGGCCCTGCTAGAGGCTACGGGAAACCTGCAATTAACCAGATGTCACTACAGAGAAGACAAACAGATTAAACATGTATTTCTATCCTTCAGAAGCTTTCAATTATGTGCTGATACCTTAGGAAATATGGAAATCTGAGTGTGAGAAAACACTTGAGCACAATGAACTCAAACACAGGCTGGCAGACCCTCAATGCGATTTGTAAAACTTATATGTATGCTTTTCTTGATAGGAAAAAGAGAAACAGCAAAGTCAATGAGATACCCTTATCACTAGACTTTCTCCCAAAAAGATGTTTTGAAATGCAAATGATGACAAGATCCTGTAGACATAACCATGAAATTCAACAAAAAAACAGTACTTGTGGATCCTTTGCAAAGGGTGGCCCTTAACTTTTCATGACTTTACAGCTTCCTAGGACCACTGCAAGGGCCTAAAGGTGTTTCTTCTAGCTCTTCAGCCTGGTTTTTAAAGTAAAGGCTTTCAGTTGTTCATCTCTGTCAATTTTCGATATTTGATTAAATTCCTGTGTTTTGATAGGTGATCAAATATATTTACTGATTAACAAGATCATGCTTAGTGTCCCAACTTGCTCCAAAAGCTAGAGAATAATTACCATTCAAAGCACGCTATTCCTAAATGAAGAACATTGGGCACTTCTTAATACGGCGCGTGCTACAGCTCAGTGGTTTATTTCTATGCCCGAAATCTTACAGCCTCTCCCTCTCCGTGTGGCAATTGTTGTACATTTGAAGCGCTGATCTAATTGGCCTGGCAGAGCACCCTTTTTCCTTCCGCACCATAAAGATGTTAGATAGGTAATCCATTTAGGGGCTCCCCTTCTGTGCTGCTGTATTTAAAGGAGCTTGTTGCGCTACTCACGAGGATTCATAAAATGTTTGTCTAAGAGGAGAGAAATTGCCGAGTGCTGCTAGAACTTGGGCTTCTCTCGGCGCCTTTGAAAGCCGTTCCCTCTGTCACAGTGGGGCTGGTTTCCATCAGGGCTTTTGTCCATTGACAGACTCACTGTGCAGAACAGACTCTCTCCGGAAAAGCTTTAGAAAAGATAAGGTCTTTTTGCACTTCTTTAGTGCTGCCCCATGAACTTCCTCTCTCTGGGACTTCCTATGGGCCCACATGGTTATTTTTAGTAGAAAGTGCAGTCCTCAAGGAGAGAGGGACTGGAGAAAGCTCCCTGTGCCATCTGTTCCTCCATGGCATTCATTGAGCCTTGTGTTCCCTAGGATCGGTTGATGATAGCATTAGAGGGTAATGCCTTCGTGGAACTTTTACAAACAATTCTAGCTCTGAATGGTAGCACAATGGTAACACCGCTGAGGACTTCAAGGCATCTCTTGGTCATTGTCTGAGTTAATGATTCTAGTTATCACTATAGTGGGCCTGAATTATCACCACTCAATTTATGATAAAGAAACGCAGTTCCCTGAGTTCTATGATATATTCAAGTTCCTGTGACTGTGGCATTAGGGACATGAAGGAAGATAAAAGCGCATCTCGTTTTTGATAATTACAAAAATGTCTTCTATAAAACATGGGCAGGCAGGAGCTTCATAAGACCGTGTTTCTCAAGTTCTTAACAAAGTCTCCGCACGGAATAATTAACTCATGAATATAAATATTCATATCTTAAAAGTTTCATACTTTGTCTGAATATTTAGTTTAGTGTGAGAGGAGAGTCTCCAGTCAGAAATCGAATACTCAGGCCAAGGAATCTGGAAGTGCTCTCTGAACTAGGAAAGTTTCCTTCTCAGTGTTTCACTGATGGCTGCCATTGTGTGCTGAAATGTTCACACCACGTACCTTCACTGGATACATACTCTGCTAATGGCATATTGATTATTCTTGATTTGATATCACGATTTGACAGATAAAGGCATACCAGCCAGTAGAGATGAAATGACTGTTATGTTCACGAAGAGGCAGGGGTGGGATTTCAAGACACCCCAGACTGGCTCCTAGCTGTTAGCTACTTTGCTACCCTGACAGAACCCTCCTTGGTGCATCCATGTCCTAGGAAATTCACAATTCAGTCTGCCTAAGTGTTGTGAGCTCACCATTCCCACAGATATGCATATTTTCACCTTTTTACTTATTTTTATGATAGTCTGAATACAGAAATGTACTTTTTAATTTATTTGTGAAACTCTTGGGAATATAACTGGGTTATCTCATTTTCAAAAGCTTAAGAGAGGTGAAATAAAAAGAAAGAATATAAGGAAAGAGGAAGTTTGCATGTTAGCACCTGATGCAAATGGCACATCGGCTTTCAAATGTGTTAGAGCAGATTAGCTTTAAAAGGTTTGGCCATTAGGGAGTTTTCCCTTCCAGTAATATGGCGAATTGAAACTAGTTAAAAATGTTTTAATAGAAGTTTTCTTTTCATTAGAATTCTTTTAAGACTGGATATGGGCTCTAACTAATATAGATAATCATAAAATACTTTGGGGTCCTTTTTAAGGAAATGAGAGTTGAGTAGGGCAAGCTGCAGAATTTCCTTCTTGATTGTGAAGTTAAGAGGCAGGATTTCTACTCTCTAAAATATTAACTATCTAAGTGTGATGCCATCATGGAAATAAACCTTCTGAGCAGTAAAAGTCCATATCTATCTTTATGCAGGTGATAAAGAAAGGTCATGAAGACATGCGCATCCAGTTACAACTCAAATAGTAATGTGGACTTTTGCACATAGGGACCTCAGTGAACTTAGAAACACAGTTTCTTCAGTTTTACATCCTTCCTTTTAATGTAAGATGGTTGTGTATGTGTTCCTCTTCTAAATAAGATCAGTTAAATGCACAGAAATTAGTAAACATTGCTCTAGACACTAAATCAACTTTTCTTTTTTTGGAAGAATATTAGATAATAATGCATTCATATGTTCTGGATGCTTTACTCTTAAATATTGTGACATACCAATTTGAATATTGGAGACTATCTGAAATGAACTCTAAACCCAGTAGTTTTGTAACTGTATTTTTTTCTTTGCTAGATAGCTTCCTCCTTTCAAGTGAATTATAGTAAACTATTAAACGCTTGAGGCATTGAATAAGATTTGGCTTCCAGATTGTGAATGCATTTTGGAGTGTTTTTAAGAGAGACAGAAATGAAATTCCTGATTCTGTATGGGAAGAGTTGATGGCCAACTATTAGTTAATTGTGGGATTGTTGTCATTCAGGGGAAATTAAGACAGGTGATATTATTGACCCAGATTTCTCTGAAGAGCATAGGTATTAATCATTTCTTCTGTCATATCTGAGGTCCCTATGGCTGAGCTCTTCCAACAAGCAGCTGTTTGCAAAGTAAGGGTCCTCTTTTGAATAAAACATGACTATTAAATGTTTTGTCAATATAATGAGTACCAACAAGGGTAACCCACCAGCCAAAGTATAGAATTTCAAGGTGCAGTCTTTAAGAATGTTTATCCAAATATTCTTTCCTCATTCCTAGATTTTTACAGAGCTCTGACGAGGAAAGGCAGAGACCAGAGCATGCTGTGAGATAATGCTCTTATACACTGTAAGGATTTGTCACTCATATTGGTTTATTAAAATGCTGACTGCCAATAGCCAGGCAGGAAGTATAGGCGGGTGACCAGACTAGGAGAATTCTGGGAAGAGGAAAGGTTCAATTTGCAGTCACCACCCAGACTCAGAGGAAGCAATATGACAATGCCTCACTGATAATAGGTACCAAGCCATGTGGCTAACATAGACAAGAATTATAGCTTAATTTAAGTTGTAAGAGCTAGTTAATAATAAGCCTGAACTAATAGGCCAAACAATTTTTAATTAATATAAGCCTCTGTTTGTTTTGTTGGAACTGACAATGAGACACTCTGCTCCTGGCAGCACCAATCTACTTCAAGCAGAAGATAGGCATCGAAGAGGCACCTTATGGAATTTGATAGCTATTTGGGCAAGAAACTGCTCTTGCCTGGACTATTGTATAAACTGGACACAGAGAACCCACAGAGAGAGGACTACTGAACTTGCCTAAAGGTGAGATGATCTTTCGGGGTTCCTGATTCATGAAGGAGTCTGCGAGACATTCTGCAGGACACAGCAGATAGTGACTGAACTGCCTTTGAAATTTCCTGCTTCATGGAAATGTCTTTGGATACTATTGACCTGTAGGCCGAAGATGGATGCCCCAACGGTACAGAGGAACTTTGGGTGACTGTCCAGGCAGCAAGATGTCTCTGTGACTTCTAGAGTTTTGGAAGTTTCTTACTTCTTGTTTACTTAGGTAATATTATATTCTTCTGGAGACTTTGATGGAGTTGAAGAATGGTTAGTTATAGTTATAGTTTTCCTTAGTTATGATAAATATAAAATAGATGTAAATATTCTAACTGTAATTCTTACTTGATAACTGTTTTGCTATATGTAATTTTGCTATGTTAAGGTTAAAGCCTTCCTTTTTTGTTTAAACAGAAAAAAGGGAAATGATGGAGGAAGGTCATTGGCTAATAAAGAAACTGCCTTGGCCCATTTGATTGGCCAGCCTTTAGGTGGGTGGAGTAAACAGAATAGAATACTGGGAGGAAGAGGAAGTGAGCTCAGATGCAGGGCAGCTCCTCTGAGAGACAGACGCCATGCTTTCCTCTCCAGAGCAGACACGATGAAGCTCCGACCCAGGATGGACGTAGGCTAGAATCTTCCCGGTAAGTACACCTTGGGGTGCTACACACATGAATAGAAATGGGCCAAGCAGTGTTTAAAAGAATACAGTTTGTGTGTCATTATTTTGGGGCATAAGCTAGCCAGGCGACCATGAGCTGGGGCGGCAGGAACACAGCCCACAGCTCCTAGTACAGTTTGTGTATTATTTTGGAGCTTAGCCTTTACGTTTTGATGAAAAGCATTTTCGTGCATCCTGTGCATTCATCCATTCTGGTGGTTTTTCAATGTTCAAATCGTCGTCTTAAACCTGTCCCGATTTAATAAAATTGACTATGGTGCTACACAGTTGTGTTGGAAACGTATTTTGAAATTTTGCCATTTCAATAAAATATCCTACTTCGACATAGACAATATTATGTAGGTATGATGGGATCAGAGAAATAGAGGCTCTTGCCCACAAGCCTGATTATCTCAATTGAACTCGTGAATCTCACAAGGTAGTAAGAGAGAACTGACTCCCAAGAGTTGATCTACACATACTACTCATCATGTTCATAGCAGTACACATGCATACGTGTGCATGCATGTACATGTGTGCATGCACACACACACAAGTAAATACAATAAATAATTACAAAATAGCTATAAAAATTTACCCTAGTAGTTTATCTCTGAATACAAAACTAACATAAGATATATACCATATATAAATCTTCTATCCAGTACATAATATAGTGAAATAAATATGCAGGTCAAAGACAAATCTTCATTTGTGATGGTGGCTATATGAATCTCATAGAGTTAGCACAAAGCAGTAGTGAATGCTAGGGAGTGCTTGGTCTGGTTATTAAGACATACTAGATAAATAAGCCTAATACTTTTAAGGTTACTATACTTTCCTTCAATCGATATTTTTAATAGGCAGTTATAGTCATATTCCCCAAAGTGTAAGTATAATATATTAGTTTGTTAGGGCTGCCAAAACAAAATGCAACCAACTGTAGTAGCTTCAACAACAGAAATTTATTTTCTCACAGTTCTGAAGTCAGGAAATTCAAGATCAGGTATAAGCAGAGATGTTGTTTTGTTGTCTTCCTGTGAAGACAATGAGGGAAGAGTCTTTCCACACATCTCTCCTTGGTTTACAGATGGCTGCTTTTATCCTACCTCCTCACACCACCTCTGTGTGGGTATGTCCTTGATGTCTCTGTGTTTAAGTTGCTTTTTCCTATAATGATGCCTGGATCTTTGTCTAAGGAAACCAGCCAGCCTAGTCACTCTAATAACCTCATTATAACTGAATCACTGGTGTAAAGGCTGTATTTCCATTATAAGCATGTGTGAGTTCTGGGGCAAAGGAACACAATTTAGTCAAACTCAGTCATGGTGTAGTGAATGACCTGGGATATACATCATAGTGCAGAAGGCTGGGAAAACCCAGAGAAAAACATACACAAGACTAACATGGCCAATATTGATTCTATGACATTCAGTAAGGTTGAGAACAATCATTTGGCTCAGTACACAAAATTAGCATATGTTCTTTCTCACAAAGTTGGAAGCTTCGGGGGTGGGAGAGAAGAACAGTATTTAAGAGTACTTACTGCTCTATCAGGGGACCAGAATTCAGATCTAAGGGAGCACACTAGGCATTTCATACTGCTAAATTCTAATGGGTCTGACGCCCTCTTCTGACAGACACACAGACAGAGAGACACACACTCAGAGAGAGGAAGAGAGAGAGAAAAAAAAAGTAACAGTTGTTGTTTTTCCTTTTAGTGTTTAATCTGTTGGAAAGAGCAGGAATAGTGAATTACGCAACTGTTTTATAATACTTTAGAAAATTCATGACTTCTAGTTTATAATTAACTTTGGATCTCTTAATGTTTATCACATGTACCTTGTATGTTTCAGAAAATTTTAGTGCTGAGCTCTGTCTTGAGGAATAATTGCACAGCATTGGCAGTAAAATTCAGGTTAATCATGCATACAGGTTTTGTTTTTCTGTCTTTTCCTTGGTGTTAGATTCGTTTATTTCTATACAATGTGTCTTCTTCATTTTTTTCAAAAACATATCTAGATTCTATTTTCTTCTGTAAGTTCCATATGAGAGTAAAATTCACAAAATATTTCAGCACGTGTATTAGCAGCTAGTGGGTGCTCAGCAGTTAGGAAAAGCAGCGTTAGATTTGATGTGGGCAATACAGGTAAATAAAGTATTCCCTTGGTAAGATGACTGTTCAGGAGGACACAGGATGAGCCCAAACTGGCACGAGTACAAAGCAGAATGACAGAAGATATTAAGGAGGCTGCAGGTTTCAGAACTCAGGCCTATGAATGCTTATGACTGTGCAATCTGCAGAAAGACCCCAGGTGAAAGAATATTGTAGAAACAGCTACACAGGGAGGCATGCACATTCTTTAGAAATACATGCATGGACCCAGGTGGAGAGGAAGAGAATTCAGAGGTGACCCAAGGGGTGAATGTTACCCCTTTGAGCACAGGAAACAGAATGGTCCAGTATGGATAGGTTGGGCCTAAAGGAGGCATGTTCTGGATATAAACTTTATAAAAAGTTCTGTGGCTTCATTCAGATTTGTTAATCTACTTTCTAAGTCTGACTTCTGGATGCATTACTAATAATACAGTCTATCACTAAGTGAAGTTTAGGGCAGGGATTCAAGGCAGGAACGTGGAGTCGGGAACTGAATTAGAAACCATAGAAGACTGTAGCTTACTGGCTTTTTTTTTTCTGGGTTGCTCAGTCTGCATTTTTATATCTAAGAACACTAGCCCCAAAATGATACTGTTCCCATCAATCCATCAATAAAATACCATACTCTGCAGACTTGCCTACAAACCAGTCTTATGGAAGCAGGCATTTTTCTTTTTCTTTTCTTGTTTTGTTTTATTTTGTTTTTCAAGATAAGGTTTCTCTGTAGCTTTGGATCCTGTCCTGAAAATAGCTCTGTAGACCAGGCTGGCCTCGCACTCACAGAGATCTGCCTGCCTCTGCCTTGGCCTCCCAAGTGCTGCAATTAAAGGCATGGGACACCACCACCTGGCATGGAGGCATTTTCTTAATTAAGATTCCTTCTTCTGAGATGACTCTAGTTTGTGTAAAGTTGTCATAAAAACTATCCAGCCCAATGTTAAACAAAATGCATGGTTTATGCCTTGTGTAAAATGCTTGAACCCGTGCTTCATATGTAACGAGCATTGACTGCTTTCTAGTTGTTGTTACGAGTGGTGCCATTCAGATTTTTCAGAGTAATAATGTATACCACTGTCTCTTTCTCTTTTTTTCTACTTTTCAATATTATTTCTTCTGTATGAACAAATTGATACTCCTTGATTGGGCAAATCGGGGGATATTTTCATTATTTTTTTTATCTTCCTTTGCACCTTGCTGTATTTGAAACTGCTTCTTCGGCATTCATGACGTTCCACTTCTCTCTTTCTGCCTCTGGTAGTCGCATGTAGTTGTGCAGGTTCCAAGCTGTTCCAAGGCGCACATCTAGTGAAACAGACCACTCATCAAAATGAAGTTCAGCAGCGTCGTGTGATGGCTTTCCAGCAGAGGGCAGTAACATGATCTGCTCTGACAAAAATCCTTAGCATTCTCTAAGGGATGGCAATGAGGTCTTGAGGAGAAATAAACTCCAGTTGATAGACATCATATGATTACATGGTGGCCAAGTCTTTTTGCAGTTGTTCCTCATTTGTTTTTACCAAATAACCTTCCAAGTGTCTGTAAGGTTCTTTTCTCCATTTATTTGATGTCAGTGGTTTTTGACCTGGAGGTTGTATCCCCTTTGGAGGTCAGACAACTCTTTCACAGGGCTCACCTAAGAGCATCAGAAAACATGGGTATTTATACTATTGTTCACAACAGTAGCAAAGTTACAATTATGAGTTAGCAAAGAAAATAATTTTATGGTTGTGTCCACCACAACATGAAAATTGTATTAAAAAGTTGTGGTGTAGGAAACTTGAGAACCACCACTGTGCATTCTCATTGGGTGATTTAATAGACTCTCACTGTTGTAGCTGTAACTTTCCATTAATCCTGTCGCTCTTCCTTCAGCACCAACTTCTCTGAGTTGCAACTGTTTAGCAACCTCCTGGACATCTTTAAGGGATCTTAGGAAATACTCAAATTCATTGATTTCACTTCTGTACCTCAGAAATGGAACAAAGGTGCCATTTTTAAAGCTGGCTGGCTGTTGTACTTATCAATATTTGTATAGTGAAATTCCGTTTTGTTATAAAGAAGTGTACATTGGGACAGCTTGTGGGGTCCCCTGTGCCTTGCAGCCATGGGAGCATAGAGTGTTGTCCCAGAACTGAGCGTAATGCAAGTTCTCAATCCCTAGGTTCTGTCCTCATCAATTTAATATTTTCAGGTGTTGAGAAGACAACTCAGGATTGACCTCTACCTCCTGGAGTCAGCAAATAGTTCAGAGAAATGGTTCAGCACACTTTTTTTTATTTTATTTTGTAGACCATCAAAGTTAGAACATTTAGACATTAGAGTAGAATTAAAGCTCTATATCTGTATTGTTGCAACTCTGATTGTGGTGCCTAATTTATTGGTTTATTATCTCTTCTTTGCACAACCCTAGTAGGAGATGTTTCTATCTCTCAACTGCAGATTTTAATAAAGCTATTTCATAAGATTCTGCTATCATATCCATTATTGCGTATTTTTGACACAGCTGGCAGGTATGCCCATATGAAGTACAAATCTAACTTGGCAGCTCAATGTAATTTGCTTTCCCGCATTCTTAGTACCTGCTGCATTGAATTCAGGTGTTTCTCATGATTCAGTTTTATTACCTCGTAGGAAGGTTACTCCAAATGAACTTAAGAGCACCTCCTTCTGTGTGTTCTCGACGCCTTCATTTCCTTATTGATGAATCTGTGGTGTAAAACCTTGCTTTGTGTCATCTTCTGCCTCGACACTAAGATCTACATGAGAAATCAACCTGCAGATCAGTCACTTTTGTGTTTGAGATGCCTAGAACATTTCATTAGCTCTACTAATTATGCAACATGTTTGAAATGAATGAAAGATTAGAGCAGAATTGTGTGCTTGAAGAGGTTACACTAAGCTAGGAAAGGCTACTCTTACACAGGAGAGAAAAACCTGAAACATTCCTAGAAAAAAAAATACGGATTTAAAGAGGAGTGCTAGGAATTCAGTGGCAGGAATGAGCAATGGATTTGCTGAAGCCAGGTGAGACAGAAAGAGCAGAACCCAAATGAGAAGCTTCTTCTCTCGTCTCTTATATTTTGGCAATTTTCCTTTGTTTCTGTTATCCTTTTCATGCTGGTATAAAAATTCTTTATGTTTATTTCAATTTTTATTTCTCTAAGGGCAGAACTCAATGAGTCCGGGAGTATACAGGAGCTGCCTCTGTATTTTACATTCAGACAGATCCATATTTTTTTAACAGCCCATGTTTATTTTTATTTTCTTTTGTACTCATAAATACATGCTCATGGGGAAAAATATAAATCAGCAATGTAATTTGTTTTCCTTAGGGAGGTCTGCACAGTGTGTTTACCATTCCTATTGATCCTATAATTCCCAGTTCTTTGGCACATTAGGTTTTTGGTGTTTTTCTCTGTTGCCTTAAAAATATTTAATATTTTGAGATTATAGCAAATTAAAATTATAAATTACATAAACAATGAAAAAAACATTCTATCAGCTTTTAGGTTCCGCTGTTTTCCATTCAAGGAACCTTTCCCGTTAGAAGTAAGAGGGTGTTGGATTTTGAGACTGTCTCATATCAGACCCATCACGGTTCTCAATTTCAACTTCCTATGTGATGTAGTTACAGGCTTCTGCCACAGGAGGCTTCACAGTATCTATGGAAACAACTAATGGAAAAAGAGACCATGAATTTAAAGAGAACGAGAGGTGTGTGTGTGTCTGAAAGGGTTTGGAAGAAGGAAAGAGAAGAGAGAAACAATGCTATTATATTACAATCTTAGAAAGAAGAAGTAAGATTTAATTTTGACAGATTATTAAAGTGAGATTGTCTACCAGTTCCTAATAAACAACTTCCCATAAACTAAAGCCTCCTCCTGGGCTCTCTATCTCATTTGCAAGTTTCCCTTCCATCTTCAGGCCCTGAAACATGATATGTCTTTCAGATGTCACCATTCTTGTATCTTCTGCGTCTATCCGGAGGCCATTCTTCCTCTTGGCCATATGTCAGCTACACTATGATTTAAAATTCCGCAGAGCTGAGGCTCATTCTAATCACACGTACCAGTTTTCACCAACTAATCACCAACTCATCATACTGTGTTCTCTCTCTCTCTCTCTCTCTCTCTCTCTCTCTCTCTCTCTCTCTCTCTCTCTCGTGCAGTAATGTGTATGCAGATGCAGTTCTTCTAGAAACCAGAAGAGTATGTCAGATCCCACCTGGAAGCTGCCCAGTGTAGATGGTGGGAACTAAACCTGGCTCTTTGTGCAGAAGCACACAGCAGTAATGACTTTAAATTGCTAAACCATCTATTCAAGCCCTGTTACCAAATTTTAATTAAGGCTCTATTTTTAAACAGGTATGTTGGCACAGCCCTTATCTGCTTTCCAAGGTTATCTTTTATGCTGGAACATTTATCATAGTCTCTGATACCTAGACTTCCATATTAGAGACTTTTGTCTCTACTCTTAACTATCATTCTTACAGTGATATCTGTATCCCCACAGCAACTGATCTACTCCATGAGCAGTAAACATTCTCATTGCCTTTATTACCAAATTACTTTTCTAAGAGAAACAAACAATGCTTGTTTAAACTCACTAAGAATTCTGCTTTATTAATCCTCTTGTCGGTCTCCCAATCCATCTATCCCAACTCTCCCTCTTTTAGTTTAACTTAAATTCTATGGTGCATCATTTCAATCACTTTTCTTTATCCTAACATGAGGTTCTCTCTCCATGATCACTCCCTCAACTTATCCATATACAGTGCACATTTTCCTTTTGGTATTTCATTTCCCTTATAGAGCTCCTCCTATAAGTTCTATAAGGCTGAACTGAGTTATTCCTTTCTCATTACCTGAATTACAATCATGTACTCCAAGTCATTCGACAGACCCTATTGATCATTTGGCATTCTTAACTTCAAATGGATCTCCAAAGCTTCACACTCATGGACATCCATGTAAGCTCATCTCACACTAACCCACAGAACTAAACTTTTGTCATTCTCTTCAAGTGCTAATTTCACCAAATTTTGCATCTTAACAGGAAAAACTAGCTGAATTCAGATTGCAAAGTACCACCTTCAAACTCTACACATATAACCAATTCTTGTTCACATTGTTTTTTCCTTCTTCTCCTCCAGGGATGGCTTTCTGCTCCCCTTTTTTGTTCTGTTTCTCTCTCACAGTTTGAGTTTTTCGTCTCTCACCCTTTTCAGAGATTTACAGGATCAAATGTTCTTTCTCTATGCAGGCAACTGCCTTCATATCATTAAATTCCTGAGATTGGCTCTCAACATATTTAAATCTTCTTCTAGAAACTAAACAGAGCATTACCGGTATTTCCACAATATCAAAGTGTTTTCTCTATTCCCCATCTCTCAGCCACTCCTTCAACTACCATACTTTTCTTTCCCCAAGAGCGATATTGCTCAATAGTGAACTTCCATTTTACTCACTTTAGAGTCTATAAAGTTCTCATATAATTTGTCTTCTTAACAAGAGCATCATTTTAGTGATTCTTCTGCTTTCTCTACTTCTCTCTCTGCCATAACCTTTGATGTGGGCATTTTTCAAGGCCTGGTTTTGTACTCAATCCTCATCAGACTCTATATCCTTTCTTTAGAGCAAACTCAACCAAATTCATTATTGTCAATAAAAACTGTAAGTCAGGCACTGTGTAAATGATGTGTTCTGTTTAAAACACTCCTGTAAGTGCTGGGGTTCCATCTCCAATTATCCTTTGGACATCTTGGCACCCAACTCATGTTCTGTCTTCTCTCACAAACCAGTCTTCTTATGATATTTTGACATCATTTAGTGCTATCACATCCCATTTTCTTCTATAAACCATTAAATTCGTCTTCATCATGACCACAATGCCATGTCTCAGTAATCTAGCTTGGCTCATGTTTTATCCATTGTAACTTTCAAATTAACCCATTTCTGCCCAGCTCCATCTCCCACTCTATCCAAGATTGTCATCACTCTCCTAGAGTACAGCTAGCCCTCTATACCTTTGGGTTCAGCATCTCAGGATCCAACCAACTACACATTTAAAAATATTTAGAAAAAATATGAATAATGGTATAATAGAAATAAAGTAAATAAAATAGTCTAATTTTTCTATAATAGTTCAAGTAGGAATTATAAGTCATCTAGATGTGAGTTAAAACATGGAGAAGGATGAACATAGACTTCATCCAAAGGTTAAACCATTTCATATGATGTATCTGAGATTCTTCAAATTTGAGTTTCTTGCCGGGCGGTGGTGGCGCACGCCTTTAATCCCAGCACTCGGAAGACAGAGGCAGGTGGATCTCTGTGAGTTCGAGACCAGCCTGGCCTACAAGAGCTAGTTCCAGGACAGGCTCCAAAAACACAGAGAAACCCTGTCTCGAAAAACCAAAAAATAAAATAAAATAAAATAAAAAATTGAGTTTCTTCTGGAAGGTTCTGGAACCAATTCCAAATGAGTACCAAGGGGCAGCTAGCTTCTGGGCCATAGTATATGTCCTAACTAGTCTTCCATGGGTATTTTGAAAATGTTCAATATGGCCTATATTATTCAATGGTAGTTTTCTGTCATCAGTGACTAGTTCCTCATAGGAGATCTGACAATCTTAACTTGCCATGACTGAATAGATGTGGGCAGGTGTTGCTGACATCAAGTGACTAAAAACTGGAAATGCTGCCTAACATCCTAAGCATAGAGAATAGGCCCCTGAAATAATGAATTGCCCCCCCCCAAATGTTAATCGTACCAAGGTTGACAAAATTTCCAGTTACTTTCCACTTGACTAAGACCAGAATAATCAAAATATCTTCCCAGGCCCTTGGTGATCTGTAGGGCATCCAGCCCCATGTTTCCTTTCAGATCCTGCCAGCCACACTTCTATGTACTATGATTTCCCTTATCTTAGGATATTGCACATGTCATATCCATCTGGAATATCTTCATTTAGCCTGAAAAGACTGGCTATATATTATCTCCTCTGGGGAACGATCTGCATGACTTCTTCACTAGGATATCTCTTTTGTATTAGTCTATGGATCTGTAGTAAGCTTATGAGATTTACTATAATTTGACTCTCATCAGGATGAAAACCACAAATGTGGGTAGTATTTCTTTCAATTATTTACCTCAAGTAAAATAAAATTAAAAGGGTAGGTCATTCGACTTGAAATTCAATACTTAGGCCTACAAATGCAAAGGTGCTTGATATTGGACTCAGCATCCAGTGGCAAGCTTGACTCAAAACTCCTCATTGTCTAATGTTTCATTTATTTTTTTTTCTCAGACAAGCATTTATACGCTTATTTAAGCACTGGAGTTTTACTCAAAATAACTCTTGTAGACTTCAGTGCATAAAACAGATTAAAAGGGTTTAGCCCTGACCCCTGCTTTAATTAGAGACAACTCAGTATAATCTCATCTAAAATACTTGTTACCATTTATCATGACCCTGAAGAACATAGATCTGAATGCCAGGGTTTGGTGACTGAGCCTCAGATAAAGGCTCACTTCATTTACATGTGAAATGTCAAGGCATCCCTTAACCTCAGTGTATGACATGCTCCAGACACAACAAATTCTAAATTGGGAATTTCAGTATTGTCTAAATCGTTTGCATCACTGGCTTAAACAATGTCACCAAATCACACTTTTGTATTTCTTCATGAAACTAATTCTAGTCTTTCAAGTAATTAATCTCAGTCCATAGACCATGTTCAACTTTCAATGATTTTTCAAATCATAATTTTTGTCTGATCAAGAATATGCTTTTTGGTGTATTCATTTTCTTTTTGATATGAATGGCATCTGCTTCAACATGATACATCAATACAAACTAGCAACATTTCGATATTTAATAATTCATAAAAACACTAATATTAAAAAACTTCTTTCCCTGGTTTCTTCTGTATATGATTTAATCCAGCTAAAGGTCACGCTAGTGAAGCCTGTGTATCATATATTTTGAGAGTATTTAGTAACTAAATAAATATTGTATAGATGTATGGTTAAAAAACATAGTAACACATTCTTTTTTCAGGTGTATTGATTTTCCTAACCATGGAATTAAAATTTAAAAAAAAGTCTGAGAAATGTTTTAAATTTTTTAGCCATCTCTTCAAATGATTCTTCCAGAACAATTTCTTAAAAACAAAGACAGTTACATTGTTTGAATACCTATTGTTTATAAAATCATCCTCCATTTCAAACTTCTAAAACTTGTACTATTATATTTTCAGTGTATTAAATTACATATTTTTATATTTTAAAAAATTACATAATTTAAAATTATATAATTTCTTAAGCTGGTTTTGTTTATTTCCTACCTTCTATAATATTAATTCAAGCTATTAAGTATTATAGGCTTGTTGTGTAAGCTTATATTAATCTATAAAATATGGAGGGATAGACTGTATGTTTAAATATTTTTGCCTTTTTCTTTGGGGACCTTTTATCACTGCACACTTGATTACTATCTGAAAGAAGCAATTTCATTATCTTTCTGAACTGACAAACTGTACTCACTACATGGTGGCTGAATGTGTTTGTAATTTGGGAGCTCTGTAATTGCTAAGATTATCATTATAGGGCTAGCATGACATTAAAAAACTCATTGCCTTTTGTCTTTAGCATATAATTTTGATATATGGCCCTTTTCTGAAAGCCTCTCATTGACATTTCCCAGACCCAGGGTTGCATATATTAGCATGGATTGTGCTGGATTGTGACCATTATTTTCACTTTATGAGGAGGAGGAAACACACACATAAAAGAAAAACTAATTCAGAAGTGGAACCCAGGGCAGAGAAGTAAACTAAGCGTCAGATGTGTGTTTGCAGTTCTTGGCAAAGTTATCAAAATTTTCCCCAAAGCATATTGGAAAACATCACTCATGCTAAAAAACCACCCTTCCCTCATTCCTGCTTTCTAAATCCTCGAAAACCACATCTGGTCCCCACTGATAGCTTTTAAAATGTGTGCCTTTAATGTCTTCTAACAGGAAGTGGAAATTGGACGAAGCCTGTGTTCACCGTCATTTAGGAGTCACCCTGAGAGTCAGGCGGATGATTCTCTGAAAGATGCAGACCTGAGACATGAAGAAACATCTTTGCACAAGATGTCACCCGAGAATGGTCACAGCCACAGCACCGAAGGTTAGCACAAACATCTTGATATGTCTTCCAATATTTGATTCTGCAAAATGGATGCTTGATAAATGAAATATATAAGTGCTTCAACTAAAATTTATCAAAAATGGTAGAAACATATGAAATAAAAACATAACTCAGGGGTAAGTGTACTATATTCGAATGCTTCCATATCTATTAAAATGTATTTTGAGGTCAACATGTATTTTTAATATAAGGCTTTGAAACTATATATTTCACCATTATCTGGCTTTTCCTTTTGTGAATATAAAAATATGGAATATATAAATATAAAAATCAAATATTCTTTCTCTGTGTGGGTTATAACTGTTAGTGCAAAATAAAACAATAATTAACAATGCCCTGAATGTAGTAGGAGCTGTGGGCCTCTTCCCACAGCCCGGCTCATGGTTGCCTGGCTAGCTTATGCCCCAAAATAATGACACACAAACTGTTTTCTTTTAAACACTGCTTGGCCCATTTCTGTTCATGTATGTAGCACCCCAAGGAGTGCTTACCGGGAAGATTCTAGCCTACGTCCATCCTGGGTCAGAGCTTCATCGCATCTGCCGGGGAGAGGGGAGCATGGCGTCTGCTCCAGAGAGCAGAGCTGTCGAGTCTGAGCTCACTTCCTCTTCCTCCCAGCATTCTATTCTGTTCACTCCACCCACCTAAAGGCTGGCCAATCAAATGGGCCAAGGCAGTTTCTTTATTAGCCAATAACCTTCCTCCATCACCTGAATATTTTTTTAGGTAGCTAGACTAATGAATTAAAGAGAAATGACATTGTAGGAGAAAAACACATAAATTTGGCAAATAATTTACAAATGCTATTCAATATTAGTAGTTCATATGTTAGCAATTGAACTACATATATATATATATATAACCACAGTAATAATTTATTTATAAGTACAGTTGTCATTTTTCAGTTATGATAGACATATTTAGGATTTTTTCACTCGTAAATCCATAAGCTCCACTAATCCTTATTGTGGGTTTTATATTAGCCATTGGCAATCATAATTATTTTTTTTTTTGATGCTGTCAACCTGAAAATGTATGGCAAATAGTGGCATTTTCAGTTCCCGTGAGCTTTGGAGACCACACTACGGAATGTTCCACTTTATAGTTTGGGAAAAGCATGACAGTCTCTGCCTGAAAGTCTGTTTGAAATGTTTTCTGTGGGCCACTCTGTAAGCATCACCTAGAATGCTATTAGAGATGCAGAATTCTTGGGCACACAATAGTCCTACACAATCTTGAGTGATTCTCATCCGCATTAAATCTTAAGAAGCTGTATCTTATGACAGTACAGACTGATCCTTAGGGTAATTTACATATGGTTCAGCCCATTATGCTTCCATTTAGCTTAAGTATGTAATTTAGAGTGGGCAGTGGATGTGGGAAGGGTAAAAGAAAGATTTCTAGTGATGGATGGTTCTTTAAATGCATGCAAATTGCTGCCTCCACCTCTATTCATTTTACGTTCATTTTGGTATACCCAAGTGATATCCTAATTCAATTAAGTATCAACCTTTAAGACTTTCCCCCTTGTATATTTAGCCCGTGATTAAACTTAATCTGCACTAGATTGAATGCAAGTGAAAGACAAGAAAAAACAGATTAGTAAAGGCCCCAAAAGGAAGCTTTTGGGAGGGGGCAGGTTCTGATATGGCTAGCCTATGGAGATACTAGCGTCGGAAGGCAAAACGGATGCTGACTGGCTAAAGTTAGGAGGCCTTTATCTTCACTCATTCCATCTGCTCACCATTGTGTTCTTCAGTTCCCACGCAAAGGTTTTCAATATCTTTTTGATTTTATAACCTTAGAGAAGGCATTCTGCAGGATATTTATTGTTTATTGTCAAGCATTATAAATTTGCTTTTTAGTATATATTTTAATTAGTTCTTCAAGAATTTCATGAAGATGTTTTGATCCCTCTTCCCCAGTTCCTGCCAGACTTACTCACTTTCCTACCATACCCAGCTTGTGTCTTTTTTATTTTGTTTTTGAACCTATAAAATTCAATTTGTGCTGCCCTAGTATTCTTAGATGTGTGGCCTTCCACTAAAGTGTAGTTAACTTCCTAGAGGCTACACTCATAGAAAAAACTGACTCCTCATCCCCTAGAAGCTACCAACTGACAATAGCTACTCATATAGGAGTCATACTTCAGGCATAGGTCCCCCTGCCATACTGAGTTTTGAGGTGATAACAATATTTTTGTGTTAAAATTTATTTCAAATATGCTGAAATATCAAGAACTAAACAATAAAACCCAGAGAAAAATGTAATAAAGATAGACATTGATAATTTTATTTTGATTTTACTTTATTGGTACCACAAAGACCTCAGTCTTATATACTATTATTTTTTAAAGCAAGAAATTTTTTCACTATGAGTTCCTATGAATGCTTCCTTAGTGCTTATAAATCTGACTCTGATGTCATAGTTATAAATTGTTTTAATATTTAACTAGCTTTACACTGATTAACATAGACCAAGACTGACCTAACCTGCACTATCAGAGTGTATTGTCAATACTTCCCTGCTGTAACAAATTGTTTTGTTCCAAGGGCACAAGCATATTTGCCTGGATAGTATGAAAACTGACACCTTTCAGAGTTTGACTATGTGAGTTACTCTAGTGCGGTTGTTTTCAACCTGGGGGCTATGACCCCACTGTAGGTCAAACAACCCTTTTATAGGGGTCACATATAAGATAGCCTTCCTATCAGATATTTACATTTTGATTCATAACAGTATCAAAATTACAGTTGTGGAGAAGGAATGAAATAATTTTTGGTGTGAGGTTGCTACAACATGAGGAAGTGTATTCAAGAGTCACAGCATTATGAAGGTTGAGAACCATTGTTCTGTGTAGTCACAAGCGATTTAAGCATCTAAGTATTTAGGCATAAAATGTCAAGGATAAATCAGTACTTAGCATTCTTTTAAAAACGTTTGTAATTATAACTCTACAATTATACACATATGTGTGTATATTTGCAACAAAAGAGTGATACTGAATGCCTGATAGCTTACAGTTATAAATTTTAGTAAACAAGGTAACTAGTAACTTCATCCCAGAACGATCAATACTTGTAAGATTAATTCCAAACATCCATAAGTCCTGAGAAGCATAAATAGGCCCAAGTTCATCACCCTCAGTTTCTATGCTTAATAATGGACTCCAAGATTCCTAGCAAGTATTTAATTTCCTTCACTATCTATTTAGTTTGTTACACATCCCTCTCTTATGAATGAAGGTGAAGCAAAGCTTGTATGTTGGTGCATCCCATTAACACTTTCTCTGAGACAGACTTTATCAGCTGGTTTTTGTAATGTCTCTCAGAAAATTTGACTTAACAAATTTAAACATAAAAAATATGTAATTTGATGCATTTGGACAATGATATAGATATGGGAAAAAACAATTAGAATGAATTATTTTGATTGTAGTAAATAGCATACTTTTATTTTTATTTGTGAAATTGTAATATAAACATTTCTCCCTTCCCTTTCTTTCTTCAAACCATTTCACATATGCCTCCTGTTTATCCTTTAAAATCATAGCTTCTTTTGTTATTAATTGTTGCTATGTGCAAATATATAATATGGTGAGCAGGCTGTACACATGTGTGTATATATCATATATACGCATATATACCATCTCAGAATGATTTATGTATGTATGTGTGTGTATGTGTGTGTGTGTATAAAACCGACTCAGTATATATAATGTTACTTCTATATATGTTTTAAGGCTAACCATTTGGTACTGGATAACCAACTGGTGTGTTCTTCCCTAGGGAAGGTTATTTCTCCCACTCCCAACATTCTTCAGTTACCTCTAGTTCTTGGTTGAGTCCTTTTGAGTTTTTGTTCTTATATATTTTGGCATGTCCATTGGTGACATCCTTTTGCAGTTCACACTCTGGGCACTGATGTTGGTGAGGCTTTCTGAATGTAATTCCTGTCATTACTAGAAGATGCAATCTCACAGCAAGCTCCCTGGTCCTCTGGATCTTACAACCATCCCATCCCCTCTTCCCTGAGCCTTAAGTGCAGGAGCATTTTGTAAATGCATCTATTGAATAAGACTGTGCTCCACCACTGTTATTGTCTGTGACTTTCTGTCGGAGTCTTTGTCTGTTGGGAAAAGAAGAAAAATAAACATCTTTAACAAAAATTTCTAAAACCCAAAGTTTTATTCAAATGTCAAGCTTTCAAATGACCAAGCACAAATTTATTAGTTGCCTTTCTGTCTCTAACTCGTGAGTATAACCAACAAAAAAATAATGCTATATTGGGTACTATATGATAAATACTATGCTAAGATATTTTTGTTTTTGTTTGACAATTTTATAGATTTATACAATGAATTTAAGTAACTTTTATCCTCTAGTCCATCTTTCATTCCCCTCTGTTTCCCACTGAAACCTTTCTTCGGAAGAAGTCTACCTCCTCCTCCTCCTCTGTCTTCTTTTAATGTATGACCCAGTACCTTCAATTAAAATTTCTACCTGACTGTGGATAGAAAATTACTTACTGAAGGAGAGGGAAATTTTCCATAGCTCAAGGGTTGAATAAAATGTCACTCCTCTGTCAATAATTATTGCTAGCTAGTAGTTTCCAGAAATGGGGGGGGACATCATGGATCCTTCTTCCATCCATTGAGTGCCACTGTTGCTTGGTTTTCCCTGGGCAGATGCTAAAACACATCTCTTATCCCAATTGAATCACCAATGAGAACAAAGCAACAGTTCCCCCCATGTGTATCCTAACGAAACAGTGACAATACTGGGGTTACTTAGAGGAAAGGATGAATGACTCAAAAAACAGCATCACTAAAACCTCACACCAGTATAAACGAAAACTTACAAAGCTATAAACTGGAGCCCCTGTCCAGTTTTCAGGCCTTCCCACCAAAGAACCTCCTTTTTCCCAGCTGTGGTTCACTGCCTATATAAACATAAAGTGATGCCTCATTACTCTTGTAAGTTCTGTGAACTTCCTGAAACTTGTGAGATTCCTTCCCTTAAGAAATCTTAAAAGCTTCCTCCTTTGATCTAGGCAGCAATGTTTTAATTTGGAGGAAATAAATAAACAGCGATACTATAAGTAGAAGTTTCTACACCTGACCTCACGAGATGAGTTATGCTTAAAATATATGGATGAAAATGTTTTATAAAGCGACTTTCAAAAGTGTGTATAAAAATGTATATGGAACATAACGACTTTTGTGCCTAAATTTTGGTCCTATATCTAAGGCGTCTCATTATGTTGTGCAAATGTTTTAAAATCTGGAAGAATATTCCCTAATCCAGAACACTTATAGCCTCAAGTATTCCAACAAGGCTATATAACCTGTATTGTGATAATATAGAAATCTGTGTGTAATATGCTTCTGGTGCTTTCAACTTGCAAGTGAAACAGTACACAGTAAAAATCTTGAAAACTAAAATTTTATCTGTTTGTACATAGGACAAAAATGATTCTAGTTTTATTAAAAGGCCAGTGTTCCCTAGGAGACTGAGAAAAGTATATCACATGGGCCCAGACATTTTAGCCAATTTAGAAAATGTTGAAAAATCACCACCTAAGAGACAAATATTTATCAAATAAAACTCCCTAAATCAAATGATACTCCAGATAGCATGGTTAATTAAATAACCTTCATCAAGCTTGTCTTATCTGGCACTAAATGACAATTGCTTGCTATTTACTTTTATTCTTTAAATGGTAGTTTTAATTCTAATCTTTTAAATCATCAGTGTGAAATGCTGACAGATAAAATATATATCCAAAGTCACTAACTCAGGGTTTTTGTTACAAGCCTTGGGAATTACCTGCTGCGTTTCTCTTTATTCTGCTTCATTACAGCTAAATTCATTTTTACTCTTATAATTACCATTCATCTCTGAATGATTTTGCAAACTGAATATTTTGTTCTTGTTAACTTACTTCCACTTTTTAAATAGTGGGATTCTTCTAGTTTTAATAGTTTTAAGAGATTGAAACAAAGAGGCTTTTATTTAATTTCTTGCTTTTCTTTTAAAATCATACATTTTAGAGTAATGCTGCTCAATAGGAATTTACTAAATATTAAGAGTAGTGTTCTATTTCTTTGTTAGAGGTAACCAGTAGTCAAGCAGCTATGAGGCCTTTGAGAAGGAGATCCTATCCAGATCCCTTTATGAAACCTTCCTAGTTGGGGGCATGCTGTCAACACTTAGAGGTCAGTGTATTTCCAGGAACTAACTATCTTCCCAAAGTAAGTCAGGAAGAGGTAGTTAGGTAGGCCCTCCATATGTGGGACACAGTGGTGAAACTTGACCTTTGTGTGAGGCACCTGGCAATAGGACCAGGATCTATCCTTGGTGCATGAGCTAGTTTATGATGTTTATTCCTATCTTAATGCAGGGGGGAAGGGCTCCATCCTGCTCCAACTTAATGTGCCAGACTTTGTTGACTTCCCATGGAAGCCCTTACCTAATGGGAGGTGTGGGTGCAGTTTAGGATAGGGGGAACAGGAGGGAAATGGGGGGCGGGGGTAAGGAGGAGAACTGTGGATGGAATGTAAAACAAAATTAAAAAATAAATTTTAAAAAGATGCTAGTTACTCATCTCATTTCCTTTACACGAAAATGGACATGAAAATTTTATGCAGGTAAGTAGAAAAAGAACTTGTCAGTGACATGGATAATTAAGTAGCAGCAATCCGTGGATTAAAATGCTGTTTCACGCAGCACTGATAGTCTCTTTCCCTTAGTATTTTCAAATTGTAAAGTCAAGAAAAGAGAACGTTCTCCCAGTTCTACTTGCATTGTACCGAAACTCAAAGGCTTTATCGTGGGAAGCACAATCCACCGTCAGCCTTTTCATTTCTCTGACACACCAATTCAGCAGCTTATGTGTCGTGAATCTGCGACTCTCTGTGGATCAGGAAGGAAACCACTTCCTAAATACTGAAGGTCAAAGCAAATTTAAATGAAACTGAGTAAGTATTAGGATATTGGGAAATTAATAACCACACCTTTATTAAAAAGGCTTCAGATGGAAACTTATAAGCAACTCAGACATGGAATCATAGAGCAGCTTCAGGGGAGATCCCTGACAGCCTTTGTCCAGCTCTGACTGATTCTCTTCTCTCAAAAACACTCAGAGCACAGGATTTGAGACACCATTTCTGTATACAGCGTAGCTGATACAAGACCCACACCATACTTATCTCAGGATATCTTCCTTAACCCCTCATCTTTCATTCCAGATCTTGTAGTTTCCTGTCTCTTAAAATCCACATCAATGTATGTTTCAGTAAGTAAAATATTGTAAGTTGGTCATGCCAAGTAAAGACTGATCTTTCTTGTCAGAAATTCTGTTCCATTGCTTTCCATGGCCAATTTTGTTTATTTTCTTCTTTCCTTTTCTCCTCTTTAGTGGTTCTGAAGAAGGAACCCAGGACCCCAGGCATGCTAGACAGCAGTCTATCAGCTGAGCTATACCCCAGCTCCTCTCAGTGCTTTCGTGAAATGGACGCACCTGCGGTTTTTCACTACTCTGTGATCTTTTCAGTCACTAACAGGCATAGTCAGTGAGAGAATGCACATTTCAGGGTGAAATCATGGACCCAGACAGAAGGGAGAGCTGAGAGCTGCTAAGAAATAGGTAATGAAAGAACTATTCCTGAAATATTCACATGGTAACTACAAGTCAGTGCTTTGGAATGCTGGAAAGATTCCACTGGTTAATAATCAAAACCCAGGAACTCATTCTGAGCATGGTCATACTTAATTTTAAAATATGATGCCATCACAACAGGGGAACACCCATAAATATCCTTTGAGACCATCCATGCCTAAAGTTGGAAAGTGCTAAATACATTTTCAATATTCTGATAGAAGAATATAAAAATTTATATACATTAATAAAAAGAAAATACATTTATTTCAAAGTGATTTGAGCATGCTATTTCTTGTCCACTCATTTACCATTCACTAATAAACATTTTCAGTATCTATTTATGCCAGGTTCTTTGCTAAGTGTTTAGAATTTTAACGACTGAAACTGAAAACGAATAAAAATAAACACCCTTTTATGTAATTTATAATTCAACAGTTGAGCACACACAATGGATAATAGTGATAAGAAAAAAATGAAGCTAGGAGCAAGGGGAAGAGGCATCATTAAAATTAGGATGTGATGATCAACCATAGTGGAAAATGGCATTTCAGCAATAGCTTAAATAAAATATTTTGGTTTTGTTCATTTAAAAACATAGGTGCCTTCACACATTATTAAAGACAAATATACCCAGTGAAATTGGTAGAAAAGTCTGAACATTCCACTCCCTAACATTGGATTAACTTTATTCTTGAGTTCTTTGTAGTTGTTTGAGATTAGTGCAAACACACAGCTATGGGATCGTGATAGCAACCATTATCCCCAGCACAAAGTGTGTGAAACTCTTGGTTTTCAACTCTGCATCTTGAACTACTCTTCAGTTCTGCCACAGGAAGAACCCACTGAAATGGGACAGCAGAGAGGAAGGGCTTCAGACTTCATCAAGTTGACTGAAGACTTGGATGTCACACATGGGAACCACACCAGGATTAGTTATTCTAGGCATGCTTACATGGGAATTTCATTGCGTAATAGTTTTGAAATTAGAATGTCAGCATAAAGGTGAAACTCAAGATGTCTGCATCTTAAAGTGAATTCATGACTCCATGTGGTTACCCAGACTGTCACGGCTCACGTGACTATCAGTGTTCAAAATAACACAACAGGAGAGGTCTAACTGTGTAATCAATATACACAGAGAAGTGCAATGAGGGATAACAATGATGCAAACCTAGCAAGGCTGAGTTTAAGAAAAAAAATATGAAAAACAAAGGAAGTCTAGCAGTGAAGGATAAGGAAATAGATATTTAAAATTGCTACTCTTAAGTAATGAGATTTGAAAGAATAGAAAAATGCAAAGCACAACATGGAAAAATGGAAGAATAATGAAAGAAGTAAATACACGCAATAACACCAAAGGGAGAAGAAATTGGAAAGAATCTGAAAGATCGGGCGAGCCATTCTGCAAAGCTTTAGAAAAGTAGCTAGAATCCAGTTACTAAAGAATTGCGGCCATATGCTGATGATACACACCTGCAACTCCAGGGCTTAGGAGATGTTGACAGGAAGATAAGAAGGCTAGGTCATCCTCCTTCACTGCACAGCGACGTTGAGGCTATCCTAGGCTAGAAAAGAAAGTGGAAAAACAAATGAACTGAAAACAAATATTAGAGACAAATACACTAGCAAACAGCCCTAAACTTAGCAAACATTTATGGAGTGTACTATGAACATTCCTCTTAGTACTGGGGTGGCAAGTATTTGAAGACAGAGACTGTATCCAGGAGTGTTTTATCACTTAAATGAACTTTCAAATGTATAAAAAGAAATAGTAAGCAAAATACACCACAGAGAGCAAAAGGAAGCGCCCTACTATGCCTGGAGTCAGAGACGCTTTAGGAGAATATTGACTGGGGAAGGGTGCACACGTCCTTGAAATGTGAATGAGGGCTAATGAAGAAGAGGAAGAAAGGGTTTGTGAGGAGAAGGGGGGTAGAAAAAAAAGGGGGGTTCTAGATAGAGCCAATAAACTGATGGAGACACATTCAACATGAGGAACTGGGAGAAGTGGACACCCTTCTTTATGTCTCAGTCTTAATGGCTCATTTCAATAAATATTCATGTATCCTAATGAGTGGAAGCCAGGGTAGGCGCTGGATTCTAAGTTTGAGGTGACAGTATTAAAGCTGAGGTTAATTATACTCTGTTTCTAAGTGAAGAATACTGAGCCGAGTGAAATGAGAATAATCTATCTCAGGATTTTCCAAGTTGATCATAATTTACGTTGACATAGTTTGGTAATTTTTTTTTTTTTTTTTTTTTTTTTTTTTTTTTTTTTTGGTTTTTCGAGACAGGGTTTCTCTGTGGCTTTGGAGCCTGTCCTGGAACTAGCTCTGTAGACCAGGCTGACCTCGAACTCACAGAGATCCGCCTGCCTCTGCCTCCCGAGTGCTGGGATTAAAGGCGTGCGCCACCATCGCCCGGCCTAGTTTGGTAATTTTTAAGAATTTGGAGAGGATGCTTTTGACTGTTTTTTTATCATGGTTAAAAGCATTACTAGTATAAAAACAGCCTTCAATCTTAGGTATTTCAGATATGCAGAAAGGGAAAAATGTTACGTGTGTTTGCTAATTAGCAATGTTAGTTGTAAATTCAATTTTAAAAACTTTGAGGTTTTTAAAAGTCTTTTCCAAAGTTAAGCCAGGTAGTTTACTTAAAATGCTCATTTTCTCAGTCAGCTTATTATTAACATTTAATATTCAATATATACTATTTAAAATAAACAAGAAAACAAATCATAGGTCATGAACCTACCTCTTGTGAAGTTCCATTGAGAGAGTGTCATGTGCTTTTAAATCTATAAATATAAGAGAGAGTTAAAATAATGTCCTATGAATAAATTCTGCATGTCATAGCTATGGTTCTTCATTTAGAATCTCTACGATGATGAAAGAGTGTGTGACCACTCAATTAGAAGGGTACAAGGAGTTCTAGGAAGCTTAGTCCTAGGTACTTAGAACATCAGGGACAATAGCACCTCTCCAGATTGCCTGTGACAAAAAGCCATGTCCACAGATTTAACAATGCCTTAAAATTAATATTGTCGAATGGAATAAGGAATTTATTTATTTATTTGTTGTTTATTTGGTCTAATATTTCAGTTCTTAATGTCCTAGATAGTTTCAGACTGATTGCCGGATACATATGCTTTTCTCAGAAACATGACAGGACCACCAGCTTTCATAATTTTCAAGGAATAACTCGACATATATCACTTTCAAATTCATTTTGCATCATTGCTTCACAATGCTAAGAATCATGAATTGCCCCAATAAAAGTATGATGCCCTTTCAGAAGATAATATCACAGTATGTAGTCCATGACTTTACATTGCATTCAATATTGAGAAATATTAAATTTTAACATACCCTCTGAAGTTTACATGAAAGAATTTTAATTAAAATTAGGAAAAAAATAAAAGGTCAGATAACTATGCATTTTATACATTTTAATAATAAATTTTAGAGTTCCAGTGAACATAAATAGATACTATGTTTTAAATTGAAATGTTTTTCCCTTAATTTTTGCTAAGATTTTTGTAATCACTATCCTCATATGTAGCAGCAAGCTATCTTATTTTCATTTATTTTTGATATATTATGATCATGATATTCCATAGAGTGATCTATATGTCTGGGTTGAACACTTCCAAATACCTGTCTTTTTAACAGGAAAACTATGAAAACTAGGGGTGATTGTGTTTTGAGTATTTGAAGGAATTAAAAAAAAAAGCTGAAACTGTCGTTGTCTATTGTCATCCTTAGTCTAAAGTCCTAACTTTTTGTCAATAGTGAAAGTTTAAAAAAAAATAAAAAGGGCATAGAAAATGGAATTAATTAAAATGTAAGTTCAAACCTCCATAACAGAAGGGGAGGGGAGGCGTGGATTTCATGAACACTTGTTTGAGAATTAGGAAAAACATAAAGCTAATACAAATCAAGAATACTGGAGGAGTAAGTGGAGAGAGGATAAGACATGGAATTATCAAAACGGCAAGTTTTTTATTTTAATTTTTTTCTAGAGCTGAAAGACAATGTACATATTAAAATTAAACATTTCAGTGTTCTAATGACTAAGGAAAGCCCACGGGGACACAGGATGAGAAAGGTGCAGAATGCAATGCTTCATTAATTCACTCAGCAATATGTCTTCCCAGAAACTTCCAGATATGGAGGAAAGAGGAGTTCTGACACGAACGTGCCTCAAACTGAAACATCCATGGTAGAAATCATCCCCTATGAATGTCAAAAGAAAACAGGTTCCAAAGTCACCTTAAGAGATCTAGTACAGCCGGGCGGTGGTGGCGCACGCCTTTAATCCCAGCACTCGGGAGGCAGAGGCAGGCGGATCTCTGTGAGTTCGAGGCCAGCCTGGTCTACAAGAGCTAGTTCCAGGACAGGCTCCAAAACCACAGAGAAACCCTGTCTCGAAAAAAAAAAAAAAAGAGAGAGAGAGAGAGAGAGATCTACGTTCAGAGTTTCGTGAGAAATTACACTGGTAGAATGGTAGAAATACACAAGAAATTCAAAATGGAGAAATTGATTTAAATTTTTTTGCAGATTCAATTGCTCATACTCCATCCACATTTTTAGATATTGCTAAGAGACAAAGCAGTGTCCATGCATCTAATACCTCCCTCAGAATTTTCTTGACCTCTACTCTATGCATGGTTTGCATTTTCTTAATTTAATCCGTATGTTTCAACTGTAATAAAGAATAGCTAAGTGTAAAAGCTTCTCCGGGTTCTGTGAGTGCTAGGGAATTGAGTGGCCTGTAGAAAACCTTGAGAATCTCAAATTCAAGGATTCATGCAAGGACTAAAATTTCAAAAGATAACATGAAATGCAGATGACAGGTAATCAGCAAAAATTATTTTTAGATCATTTTGTTCTTTGAGAAAAGAAAGTGATTAAAATTAATTTTGTTTTGTTAACATATTAAAGTTTCTCAATTAATGAATAAAATGTTTAAATAAAATACTTTTTAAAGTACTAGAGAGGAAAAAGAAACAATAAGTAATTCAAAGAAAAGTCAGAAAAGAGTAAACAAAATCCACATAGTAGTAAAGGTATGTATAATATCAAAAACAGATAGTTGAGGCCAGGCGGTGGTGGCGCACGCCTTTAATCCCAGCACTCAGAAGGCAGAGGCAGGCGGATCTCTGTGAGTTCGAGGCCAGCCTGGTCTACAAGAGCTAGTTCCAGGACAGGAACCAAAAAGTTACGGAGAAACCCTGTCTCGAAAATCCAAAAAAACAAACAAACAAAAAAAAGCCAAACAGATAGTTGAAATAAATTTAAATTGATCATATTCTTTATAAATATGTGTCTCTGTTCTTTACCAGAATTACTGTCAAATTGTACTTAAGAAACAGCCTATAACAGATACTTTCAAAATTTGGATTTACTACAAAAGAAGAAAGACTTAATATATAAATATTAATAAAAAACAAACAGTTCTCTAACCAGTCTTAAGACTGTTTGACAAGAGGGAAATCGTGCCTTGTACGGGAAACCTAGCCAATAACGCAGGGTTAGTGAAGCCATGGGTTTTGGAGAAGAACAGACAATGTTAATTTTTGAAATCCTCATAATCCCTAACTACATAATTAATACTGGTCCTTTTACTCACAGATTACTGTAGTTCTTAGCCCTCATCAAGGAAACTTGGATTTGAAACACATAGATACTATTACAGAAAACTTCCACCAATCAAAATGCAGAGTTGTGTTTTCCAGTTCCATTGCATGCATCGACAGCACAGCTCCTATACTTAAGGTTCAGGGATCATCGTGTAAGAAAGAAAAAAAAAATGTAAGAGCCAGAGGATCAGGGAGTTTGCTGTGAAATTGAGTCTCCCATAAATGACTGATGCTATTCCCACAGAGCTGCACCTACATGCCTAAATATGACCTGAACAGGAAAGACACCAATAGATATGTTACCATGGATGGGGGAAAGCACCAGGAACCTCAAAGAGCTACAGGTAACCAAAGAATGCTAAGAACAGACAGAATAGCCTTATATACGAATAATATGTATCTATAATACTTTAAACAGACTAAGAAGTTTACATTTATGTATTTAGAAACACACATACACATATGTTCATAGATCACACACCAAAATAATTAAAGACCAAGAATTTGAAAAAGAGCAAAAAGAGGTAGCATGCATGGGAGGGTTTGGAGGGAGAAAAGGCAAAGAAATGATCTAGTTATATCATAATCTCAAAACTAAAAAAAAAATCTTATTTTAAACAATAAAACATTAAGTTAACATTGCTGTTGTGTTTTCGGGATACAAATAGACAAAAACAGATAAAAACTGAGAGCATAGCAATTTAATAATCAAGAAACTACAGTTTTCAACCGATTTTCAATCTCAAAATGCACAAAACAAAAAAAATAGTGGAATTACAAAAATTGTGTAACAAAATAATTGAAATGTTTTAGATATATGCTTAAAATAATAACTCAAGCAATAGAAGCAAGAATATACAACCCTCGTTAAACAATACATTTTTCTACTCTTTTGATCCTCCAGTTCCGGAAAGTGACATGTCAGGATACCGACTCCCAACTTGAGATGCTGCCAAAACCGTCTGGGAGACTGTTTGTTTACTTCAACTCCTAGTGATGTAGAGTTCTGTGTATTAAATTAAATCTAAAACTTGGCATTTTTCTCAAATCTAAGATGATAGTTTATTGGTTTCAACCAGTTTAAGAACTATTATTCAGGGCTATAAGAAAACTCGCAAGCATTTCAATTAAATTATCTCATACAGAGCATATAGTAATTAAATAAGATAGAAAAATGCTTACTATAAAATATATTTTCAGAGGGCTAAAAACGTCTCTTTCCTGAAAATAACATGGCTCATACTTTCTGAAATTATCCAGCCATTAAGTGCCAAAAATATTGATTAATGTTTGTACAGCTAATTCTTTGTAAAGTAAAAGGTATTTATTAAGAAAGATTTGGAGAGAAAAGGAAAGTACAAACTCAGGGAGGCAGGACGGATAGAAAATGTCTATTTCTCTGTTTATATTAATAGCTAGAATTTTTGATTTCAAAGATAAATGCATGAAATTGATTTAGGATACTAGGCCCTGAATAGAATAAAAAGCTGGTTGAGTCGCAAGCTAGCAAGCTGAAACGTACAATAGGGCTGTGCGCGAATCAGAAGACAGGCTAACCATATGTTATATAAAGTATTTCCTGGAAAAATCAAATAATGTTATCTGTAAGTAATCCTTGAAGCAAAGAGTAGTAGCTCCCAACCAAACCCCATTCAGATTTGCGGACTTGGAGACATACCCAAAACACACCTCCATTCCTGAATTTGCCGTAAATCCTTTAAACTCATGAAAATTGCAAAAATCTCTGGAGGAATACAATAGTATGGTCTCATAACATCCCCAAGATTAGTATTTAAACTTAAAGATAGAAAAATAACTTCTCTTTGATTAAACACAAATTTGTTTCATGTAGTTTTAAAGTTAACTATAAAAACTCAAACCTCTACACTGTAAGAAATAATTGGAAAAACTGCAGAATAATGTTGCACATCATAGAGCATTTATAAGGAACACTAGAAAGGGAAACTCCAAAGTATTAATATAAGAATAAATTATCATAAATGCATTTAAACTTCTGCTCCATAAACAATACGTTATCTAATATTAAAAGACTGGAAAAATAGAAAGAAAAGTTCACAATACTTATAACCACCAGCATATTAATATGTTCCTATCAAGAAAAGAATCAAATATAAAATTAGGCAATGATTAAGAACCAAAGAAAATTGGAAACAGATAAAAATCATATGAAAATGTGAACAGCACTCTTAATAATTAAGGCAATAAACATTATGATAATACTCAGACACAACCTTGCTCATTTGAAGAGCAAAGACAAAAAGAGTTTCATAATGTGTGGCTGTGGACTGTATAAAGAAAGATGTTTGCAGCAGTACAAAAATAGTATAATCTCTTGGGAGATATTAGCTTAATTAACATTCAAAATGTCACTCAGTTCCACATCAACTTTAATCTATTTAAACTAAAAGAAGGACTGCACCTGGAGTGTAGTCATTAATGATGCAAGATATATATTATGCTATTGATTTTTACGAAGAAAGATTAACACAACCTATATGTCTATCATATCTTGGAGTGACTGCATAAATTGGCTTAACCGTTATGATGAAATATTCTATATATTTAATAAGAGTGACAATGTTCATCTGACAAAACACAGAAAATTTCTAAGGTGTTTTAACTTAGTGTGTTCTTTTAACATTTTATAGAAAAAATTAAATGCATCTATCTTACGCAGGTGATTTTTTTTGTGTACCTTCAGCATATCTTATTCCTCCTGGATTTTGTCCATTTCATGAAGACAAACTATAAATACCTACATTTTCACCAGTTATTGGTGTTTTCATTTCCTTACATTGTTTTTTCTGCCACCTCCCAATAAAAGAAAGAAAAAGAAAAAAGTTAAATTGTGTACTCTCCTTTTGTTAGAGTCTTTTTTATAAAAAAGTAGATTTTTTTCTCACACAATATATTCTGATTATATTTTCCCTCTGCTCCACTGTTCCCAGATCTTCCTCCTTTCCCTTCTCCTACAGATGCACTTTCTTTCTGTCTCTCATTAGAAAAGAACATGATAAGATGAAACAAAATTGTTTTAAGTTGGACATGGAAACACAACAGGAGAAAAAGAGGCCAAGAATAAGGCAAGAGTCAAAGACCTACTTATTCTCAAAATCAGGAGTCCCATCTTCTTGTTTTCTGAAAGTATCCATAGCCTTGGGCCTACAGTGGATAGAAGAAATAGATTTATTCGAACCCTGATATCTCATTCATGCTTTGGTTTCCCAAGACATTCATTATGTTATGGTCTTTAAAAGTAAAATGAGAAGTCAAAGCATAATTAATAAGCAATTGATTTATGATCTAGATCGTAGCTGCCTATTACAGTAGGCAAAAGGTGGCCTGTGAGGGAATCCTCCACTACTTTTGTTATCCCCCATATAGCTTTTAAAGTCTTAAAGAAAGTACAAGGTTTTAAACATATTGTTTCTTTTATTGTTAGTTTGTTTTTGTTTTTCAAGACTGGGTTTCATTGTGTCACCTTGACTATCCTTGAACTGGCTCTGTAGACCAGACTGACAAACTCATGGAGATCTGCCTGCCTCTTCCTCTTAAGTTTTAGGATTAAAGACATGTGCCACAACCATCCAGTTAATTTTTATTGTAATGTACTTACATCATTTATCCCTTCCCTTTACTCACTTCGGTCCCTTGTATGCACTTCGTGTCCTCTTTCCGTTGAACTGTTGATACACACATGCATGTATGCGCACACGTGTGCGCACGTGCACACACACACACACAAATACATAACTATAACATGCCCAATCTGACTAATGTTCCTGTTCCTCCTGTATAATGTTACTCCTGTGTATGCTTTCAGAGAATAATATTCTTGTTGGATAATTCCTCTAGCTCTCAACATTTTTTTTTGTTTGTTTCCTGTAGTTCTTTCTCTGGAGTTGAGACCCTGGAAGCTTTCCCCCTTCTGTGTTATTATGTTCCTTGGTGTCATCCTCTGTCAGGTAATATTTAGGCAGCCATTTTTGAGACTTTATGGATATAGCTTTGGAAATTTCTAGGAGACACAATCTCACACCAATCTCTTGTTATAATTTATCCAGCCTCATCCACAATGATGTCTGACCCTTAGATGTGGAAAGTTGTGTTGTAGATGAATCTGTTGGAGCAAAGCTCCACGACTGTGCACTTTGATGGATCCAATGCTTAGATATCTAATAAAGTTGGTGTTATAGCCTAGCAACATTACAGCAACAGAAAATGATGCCAATGTCATCTTCAGGTGCTTTCTCAAACATAACCTAAATTCCTATATCTCATCGGCACTATCTGTGTACCTGAATTTAATAATTCTGACATGTTGCATCCATCATACATACTTAAATAGCATGTTATCTAAATGGAGTATATGATAAAAAACTAAATGAACAATCAAATGGATTCATTTTTCAAAGGGAGAAATTGTAAGATAGTCAAACATAGTTATAACTTGTAGAATATGGTATTTTTCATATATAGACTCAATTTAACAAATAGTTGAACATGAACTGCGAGGAAAGGCAAAAAATTATATGATTTTTATTTGTTTTTTGAAGTTTTCATATTTAAACATTCTTTGAGATATCACAAATTATATAACCTAAAATATTACTAGTAGTGTCAATGATTTGGCTGTAATTTCTTTTTAGAAGATAGTAAGATTAATATTATCTCTTCGGTATGTCGTGAGGAGTAATTGAAATACTGCATAAAAATGACTTGTCACATTGTGGTGAATTCAAAACCATACTGATGTTGATAGAGTTCAAACTGTAGACTTTGCTTTCTTGAAAGTTTATTTTTGGAAAATTTCTTCAAGACATATTTACCTATGTTGAGTAATTTTGTGATGCCTCTCAGATGTGCCCATGTACTGTGAATTTATGAACTATAAGTCTGTTGAGCATAAGGCTTTATAATTCACTTCCAGTACATAATAGACTATCAGTGCACATCCAGTGCCAACCACACACCCATGTGTGTGAGATTGGTCATGGATTATGTTTTTCAGATATCAATTTAAATGATGCACCTGAAAATGATTTTCTCAAATACAAACCATATTTTTATGAGCCCTGGACAGAATAACTGAAAATGACTGGAGCTTAGAAATAAGAATTAATCTGTCAATGTAAAATGATATCAAAACAAAGGATGAGAAAATAGACACCCTGTAGCTAAAGGCTTAGTGGTCATGAACATGATGTTTTCCTTTTCCTTCTCCCAAACATCCAGGCTTATTTTAGGCTCTCAGTGCTTTCTTTCTCCTTATTTGTGTAAAACCACACAAATTTGGCATTTTCCTTTTTTTTTTTTAGCTTTTAATGATTCTTTATGGATTTCACATCATGCATTCTGATCCCATTTATCTCCCCATTTCCTCACATTTGTCCTTTGCCCTTGCCAACCTCCTCCTCAAACAAAACCAAACTTAAAAGAAAAAAAACAAAAACCAAACAAACCAAGAGAGTGGGAGAAGATCTTGTTGTGGAAGTTGTAGCGAAGCCTGTTGGGTCACAGTTTGCCCTTTAATTCTTTCATTTTTTACTTGTAAAATATTGCCTAGAAACATTTAGTATATTGTTTTATTGGCAACAAAAATGTATTGGGTTCACTAAAACCACAGAAGTAAGTGTTGTCAATAATGATACAGAACTCAATAATGATATATACCATCCACATGGTGTTCTTGAAAAAGTTGAATTCACGAGTACTGGGGATTCTTACTTACAAAGTATTAATCTACTCTCTGTGTCCGTTACACTTTCAGGAATTAATTCACATGACCATTTGTTAGTTTGTTTTTCTGTTTGCTGCTCTATTTATCCTGGAGTCCATTAAATGAAGATGTTTTACCTACATGTTCGCATAAATTCATTATTATAGGATATAATTATTATAGGATATAATTTTTTTTTTTTTTTGGTTTTTCGAGACAGGGTTTCTCTGTGGCTCTGGAGCCTGTCCTGGAACTAGCTCTTGTAGACCAGGCTGGTCTCGAACTCACAGAGATCCGCCTGCCTCTGCCTCCCAAGTGCTGGGATTAAAGGCATGCGCCACCACTGCCCGGCCCTATAGGATATAATTTTAATGCTGGTATATTCACTGGGATGTTCCTCCATCTCAAAGTCAAAATCAAATTTATACTTTTATTCTTAATGTGCATTAAGCAAAGTGAAGAAGTTTATGCAAACATTATAACATAAATCAGCACGAATAACACTTTCAAAGTCAGCCATTTTACCCCTCAGAGCACCACATAGATAAACACTACAGAGGGAAGGGAGACACTAAAATAATAGCATTTGATATTTCAAACTCTCTGCTCGTCCTTCCTTCTGCACACAGTATTTGCACAGCACCATCTCTTTAATGTACTTTGAAACGAAGCAATGAAATTTGACAGAGTAACCTAAGATCGCTGTTAACATAATTTTAATAGACAAATACATATGAAATGTATATACATTTGTGAATATGTAATTTCATGTACTTAAAGAAAAAGAGAAACTGTGTCGTTTCACAGTTTGCCTGGGTATCTGCTTGGAATTTTGATAAAGACAGTCCAGAAGACATTATTAAGTGTGGACAAAACCCCATGATAGGTTTTTCTCTTCACTGAAATAAAGTCCATAAATATGAAGCTGCTCATCCCCAGGAAATGCTCTAACAGACCACTCTGCTTATGCTGAAACACGCACAATGTTTGCCTCTAGAATCTACAGGTTGCATTTGAAGGTAACCAAAGAAGAATTGTGTGGCTTCCTTTGTTACAGCGTGTAAAATACCTGTGAAAAATGCAGCTGAAACAGCGAAGTGAAAACACACTAAGGTACTACAGCCTGAAACGACATAATTGTCCCCATATTTTCTTTTATTTTGAGGCAAGGGCATTTTATTGCCACACAAAAAAAGTAAGCTCCATGGCTCCATGTGGTGTTTCTTCAATGACCATTATTTTCTCTGGATTAGATTGCTGCTACAAAGAGCAGACATGTCTCATTGTCATAAAACGGAACCGGTGTTATAAAAACATCTTTTTGTTTTACTTTGTTTTTTTGAGACAGTTTTAATGTGTAACAGCCCTAGCTGTCCTGGAACTAGCTCTTCTAGACCAGGCTGGCATTGAATTCACAGAGATCTGCCTACCTCTGCCTCCTGAGTACTGGGATGAAAGATGTGTGCCACCTTTGTCCAGCTATTAAAACATCTTAAATACCATATTCTGTAGATCTCTGAAATGTTTGAAGATGACCTGTCTATCTAAAACATATTTTGGGTTGACCTTGAAAACATACCTAATGTGACTACAACTTCATTTATACTAGGTGATTAACTAATCTGTATTTCTTTATTATCCTAAACAGTTGGTAATAATAACTTTCAAATGGCCATTAAGATGGGACTTCTCATATCAATTAACCTATTCAAGATTTTGTTCCACACAGGGGATTCTAGTTTCCATCAAGCTGACAATCAATATTGACCATCACATGCAACATACAGTGCACAGGAAAGAGAAACTAAAATAGAACTCTTCCTTCCAAATGCCAGTGTGCCAGGCTAGATTGGAAAGGGTTCAATGGGACCTAGCATGTGTTTTTCTTGTCATTTTTTACTAAGAACATTCTCAAACATATTCTTTCTTTTCTCTAAAGTTCTTTCATTCTTCATTAGAAAATTGATACATAATCTAGTTTAAAGGATAGAAATGATCTGCAATGAAGTTCTCAATGTGAAAACTATTTTTATTTTTTTATATTGAAAAACACATCATTTGAAAATCCCTCAATGTGTGCTCACAGGGTGAGTCAAGAGGATCTACATTTGGCTTATTACTCAAGTGTTTGCAGATGTCTTTGCCCCAGACAGCCCCAGCTTACACTGTGTAGTGGCATAGTTATTAATAGTGTTGATTTCACTCTCTGAAGTCCCCTGGTTTGCATTGTCAAGTACATCATCACCCTCCAAAGATTATGAGATATGTTTTAAAAGAGTCATATATACATAATGACCTTCTCATGCATCCTTAATATCGTGACATACTTTTAGTGTAATTAAAATTTAATAGTTAAGAGTTGTAATTAATCAAATTCAGCCACAATTTATTTTACTAAGAAAAATAAATTTATTATTTATTTTATTATTCCTGCTCAAGAAATATCTAAATGGGGTACTGTGACACCTATACTATTCAAAGCAGATTCCTGGTCCTAATGGCAAGCAAGTATTTTATATATACTGAGTAGTGAATTATTTATTCTAATTATACAGTTGTTAGATGGGCCCCTTTGGTCCCGAGATTACATATATGGTAACTGAAATATAGTTGGCCCAACTTTAAATCAGGCGCCTCCTGTCTGTGGAATGCCCCAGTAGCTTATGTTGATGCCCTGCACTGAGTGCCTAGCTATTGCTGGCATGCACTGAGCCTACATCTTGGCATTTATTAATATGGGAAAGGTTTTGTCCCACTCAAAACTTATTCCCGTGGCACATAATAATGTTTGGAACTTTTAAATTATAGGCTGGATAAATAATGTGAACCTAGGGAGCCAGCAGCATTAAGTTCAATGCTCATTTTCTGCTTACAATTAATTTTTATCTTCAAAAAGGTTATTTAACTTTCCTAATCCTCAGTTTTATAGAAAATAATAAGTGTGAATGTGTTTTCTTTTGAGAGCAAGAGAAAATAAATACAATTAACACAATAAAATCTAAGTCATAACCCCTTTATATGGTCCAATGTTATTCTTAAGGAAAAATTACAGAAATAAGAAGATATATGAATTTTCTTGTGAAGCATCAATGGACTCCTCTTAGAAAGGTTTTAGATTCATAACAAAACTGAAAAAGAATGCATGAAATTTTGTGTTTACCTCTCTGTGCATAGACATCCTCATCATCAATGTCCTCAAACAGAATAGAACATTTATTATAATTTTGATGAACCCACACTGACACACTTTGATCACATAAAGCCTATACATTAATATTGATTCACTGGCATTGGCAGGTGTATAAAAGAACATATTCACTTGTATGGTGTCATTGAGAAAGACACATGTTCATCAGTAAAACTCGAAATAGATTACACTGACAAATCTTATGGATATTCAGTACAATTTAATGAACTTTTCAGGGTTAATAAGGCTCAGTATCACTACTTATAATACCTTTAAATGAAAACTAATATTGTATATGAAAAAAACACATGCTGCTCTTCCTTGAACATACTGTGGTTAGACACTTGCTTATATTTTGGATGTAATAAGCGTTGTGTCAGGAAGATGCTTTCTTCAAGTTGGGAGACAATTTCCTTTATTTGGGTTTGTTGGGAAGCCAGCTGGATACATAGAGGACACCACTTGAGAGAAGTTACAGAAGAGATGAATAGCTGTTGAGCTGCGTAGTTTATATTGACTTAGAATGTGTTAGACGCTGGCAGCAAGAAGCTGAAGGGATCTGAAGAGCAATGCTAGTTGGCTAGTTGACTTCTATCTGTCTCCAGTTAGGCTGACAGGGTGGGCTGAGACAGTAGGATGGTAGCAATAGGTGCTAAACCGAATTATCTCAGGAGCACGTGTGATGACGCCTTTTCCTGTCTAGTCTTCCTTGTGCCATATAATTTAAGACTAATAATATGTTTGTTTGTTTGTTTGTTTATTCTCTCTACAAAGCCTCTCATTCCTTTCTTCCTTATCCTCTGCCACCAAAAAGAAAAATAAATAAATATCCCCCTTTACTTCTAAACATTACAGTACAGTTTTGGTTTATGAGTGAAGACTTGAAAAAAATTACCTATCAAGAGTATGTAAATTAAAAATTTAAAACAAATGTTCTATTTTGGTCCCAGGTTTATTCCTCTGTAATTCCAGCCTTCTGAACCTGAGGTAGAAGGATCCCAAATTCCTTGATAGCCTGTTTCACACAGGGAAAGCCTACCTCCCATACAAAGGAAAAAAAAATAAAGTTTTGCCTCCAAAGGACCCAAGTTAATTATCACTATCCCAACAGAATAAATGGCATTTATTTCCTGTCACTTTATTTTCATATCCTTAACTCTTAAATAAGTAAAGCTATCTTTATATGGAAGCAATTGAAGGCTATAATCGTTGCACCTCTTTCATAATTTATTTCTTATACTATGTTGGGGAGTTCAGACTTTGCTGTGGTAGTGGCTGCAGAAGGCAGCGTGATTGACGGCACATGTGTGAGAGCCACGCATACATTGTCCAGGACACTACTAAGCAACATGCCCTCAAAGACTCACTTCTGAAAAGAGTGGTTGACTCAAGCCCCACCTATACAGAGCTCAGTTCCTAAAAATAGGTGCTAAGTTGCATCCTTTGGACACAGGGCTAAAATAAATTCACCAGTCCCATCTCCTTGCTTCATTGACTTCAGTGGAGCTGGTCTCCACTCTGCTGGTAGCTTTCAGGGGACTGGGAAATTGGCTGTACGTGAAACAGGAAGGAGCCTACTAAGTGAGGTGTTGTGAGTCTATAGAGCATCGCCGCGGAGTTAGGGTGGATTCTGGTACAAAGGTATGTGTAATACAGTCCTGTGTGTGTACCAAGGTTACAACATAGTCTATCACTGAAGTGCAGTGAAATCTAAAAGTCAATTGTCATCATTATAAAGCTGAGCAGTTTGGATTTGTTCTTATAATTGTGTGTAGCATTGTTGGATATGAAATCGAGGACCTCATATGTTAATTTCTTTACAATAAATTACTTTTGTGTTTACTATTAAGGAATAATAAGGCCATAAGGGAAACAAAAAAAAAAGATTTGTCTTTTAAATTAAAAAAGTGAAGAAACATGAATGATATTTCATGGAATCTAATGAGGGAAGTCTGAAATACTTTCAACTGCTTCAGCATGCTCAGAGAAGGGTAGGAAAGTTATTCTTTCCCAGACGTAGTTTGATTTTGTGGGTTTTGCTCTAGCTGTGGGCTTATGTCCTCCTGGAGTCTTACTGGAGTAAAGATTAAAGAATCAGGTTCTTACATGTTTTTCAGAATTAAGAAAAGCACTGCCAGTTGGATCTGCCAGCCCTAATTACGGCAGCTACAAATTCCAATAGAGGAGAGGGAGATTGTGCTTTGAAGGTATCATGCCCTATATCCACTTTCAAATGGATTTTTTTTTCTATCTCCAATTGCCTGTGAACACCTTAATTTGGTCCTGTTGTGCTGTGTTTAGGTGTTAAGAGACTGAAGCGATTTGGAAGTGACTGACATTAGACGAGAATCTCCTAAGACACGGTGCAAAAGCAAGGACGCTTTCAGATTGCATAATGCAGGGTTTAAATTTAGCCAGCTGGTGCTGAACGAACTGAAAGATATTTTATTTTTACCAGAGCTCTATTTGGTTACGGACAAGCAGTGGATTATTCGAAATATTTTAAAATTTTATGGTAAAGTGCCAAAGGACAAGTAAAATGTTTACTTCTACTGTATGCAGAGTTATGGATTTTTTTTATATATATATAAAATGAAAGAACACCTGTTGGGAGTTTTAGACGCTATTCCAAGGGAGTGGAAAAGGTTGGGGCAGAAATTAGAAACTCTACATTGTATGTTTAAATATTGCCGGCTTCTTTGCTTGATATTTGAATGTTTTCCCTTCCTGGTATCAACACATCAGCTAAGAACTAGATCCGTTTTTAAATATCACTCAGTGTCTCAGATGTCTGCAATGTGGCAAACTGCCAGATGCTTGGGGGAAAACGCAGTCTGGAGTTCCAACGGAATGGCGTTTCTTTCATCCAGCACTGGGCATCTTTTAGGTGCAGCTTCCCGCTAGACCCTGAAAAAAAAAAATGAAAGTCGACGTTCTGTAATAATCACGGGATGTTTTGGTTCCGAATATGTTCCTGCAAAAATGTCAGCACAGGCCAGCTGTCACCTCTGATTATAGAGGGCAGGAGTGTTGCCTTTATCCAGGTCTGTTTTGGGGGAGAAAGCCCACCAAGTTCATGGATAATTTACTGTGACGTACAGAAGTGCTGTTTAATCTAGAATTCCGCCTCTCACTCTGAATTTGTTACAACTGAAAAACTTCCATGCAGCAGCCTGTTTTCACTCACTTGAAAACTATTAAACTTAATGGAATAATTTAAGGTCAATAGTTGATGATCACTTCCAAACCTGCTCTCTCTTTCCTCCTTGCCCCCACCCGAGAGAGAGAGAGAGAGAGAGAGAGAGAGAGAGAGAGAGAGAGAGAGAGAGAGAGAGAGAGAGAGAGAGAGAGACTCACCAGTATCTAAAGACGATCAGTAAGGTCCATTAGATACAGCAGGAAGACATGTAATTTATGAGTCAGGATTGACAAAAGGTGCATGACACTGTAGTTCCAAGATGTTTTTATTAACAATCTCTGTAATAGTTGCAATTACCATGTCCTTTTTTCTTTGCATCCCATCCAGTCTTTTAAAAATATTCAAGTTACCCTTTGAAATTCAACTAAGTTATAACTTGCCTTTTCTCATCTCTAAAAGAAACATTGTCTCATTCAAACAATTCTTTTATCTTTTGTAGAATGGTGGGAACCTCACCATTTACAGATCCAGAAAAACCTTTTCTAGATCACAGATCTATTCCATCTAGACATGTGGTTTTTATCTGGTAGCATTAGGTGTTTTGTTGTTCGATTCCAGAGACTCCTCCTCACACATACATTGCATCCTTTCCCAAAACAAGTAATTCTCCTACTCCCTGATTCCAACGGGACATCTTACTGACTCAACACAATTCTGATGCTAGTGTTTCACCTTAGAAAGGTCCCCAGAAGATAGACTGAATCACACAAGATAGCTCTACCTTGGATATCAGCTAGAACCAAGCACTCAGGTTTCAGGTGTTTCTCCTAACAAAGTATTAATTCATGGGTGGCCACAGACCCTACTCAAGTCCGAGAGTGAAAATGGCTCATAGCACTTGGAAGTGTGCTCTGCTTGCTACCAATGTTATTCTAGTATAGCATAGAAGAGATGCTCATTGCAATGAGAAAATGTGAGAGTCCCTTACCCAGCTCTCTCCTAAACCTAATGTATCTCTGGCACAAACAGGTCCACAGAGGTGGTAATAGTGTTAATCAGAAAAGTAGCAAGTCCTGGGAAAAGTTCCACAACCACAAGCAGCAAGCATAGAATGTCTGTGGAAGCTAGAGCAAAGGAAGAATACAAAGCACTATCTCTGGGGGAAGGAATTATGGCTTATTTCTCTGCAGCCCATACGGTGTCAGGTGTTGGAGGAAGCTGTGAGACAGGACAGATGACCAAGAGAAGAATCTACTCTGGAGAGCCTGGATATTACGTAGCTCTGATGGATGGACTCCCTAAGGGTTACCACCTGGGGCTTGGAGTCAGGCTTCTGTTTATTGTTATGATTAAATGTTAATATAAATATTAAATTATCATGTTCAATATGTTTACCTGGTAAATATACTAACTACATATGGGGACGCAGAATAATTTGGAGAGATGGCTCAGCCATTAAAGGTTAGGCTCGCAAACAAAAATATAGAATATACTTTATTTGTATATCTCAGAGCTGTTTAATGATTAACAATTAACTGAGAACTTTCACAATTTTTTTTCTATTATCATTAACACAGAAGTTTACCAGACCCTTAACTTGGGGTTTCTGTGGTAGAACTCAGTTTGCATCCTCTCTCTCCTATGCAGAAGTAGGAGGTGGGCAGAATATACTAATCTTATCCCTTGATCCAGTTTCTGAGCAAGCTGCTGACATCCTAGAGCTAGGTCCCACTCCCTAGCCCACATTCTCGGGTCGGGTCATCTGATAAACAATATTATCACCAAGGATACTCCAATGGATTCGAAGACAACAACCAGGAACAAAGAACAGATCTTTGTTTCAAAATCTTCGGACTCTATTGGAATCTATTTGTATCCGTAAAAGCATAAAATGCAAGAACAATTAGGACATAAAGGTAGCGAAGATTTTATTTACTTTGAATGAGCAAACATAGATTTTTTTATGTTTCTTTTGATATATAAAATGACAGTGACTTCATATTTACTGCCTTTTGACATTTTGGGAACCTCAGTGATGGTAGGGAAAATAGTCTGGAGTAACGGTTCTCAACCTTTGTAACGCCAAGACCCTTTAACAACCCTCATGTTGTGGTGACCCTCAACCATGCCATTATTTTCCTGGTTCCTTCATAACTATAATTTTGTACTGTTTTAATTGTAATGCAATTATTTTCAGAGATAGTGTATTTCCAAAGGAGTCATGACCCACTGGTTTGGAACTACTGGTCTGGGGAGGGGAGCACAATAAGTAACCCAAATTTCTGCTGAAGTAGATGTACCTCTTAAAATATTGCCTAAAATAATAGAAAACTTCTTTGTTGGTAACGCAAAGAACCTCCTGGCTGTTTCAACAACATAAATACTAAACTAGAGAAGCAGAGACCCTGGAATGAGCTACCCAAATAAAGTCTCAAGACAAAACCCTTAGAAACCCACTCCCTTGAGCTCAGCTTCATCTGGGTTAGTGCTCTTTCTTGGAGTGTCCACAGTCCTGCCCTACACATATGGAATCTACTTAGAAGGAAACCCATCTTGATAAATCCTTTGTTTTGCTTTTTTCCCTGTTTTATTTTTTTAAGACATAAACAGCCTTTGTTGATTTTCATGCTGTGCTTCACGTTTCTCCTGAAATTAAAACAAATCTAAAAGGGGACATGATCACATAATCTGCTCCATTCCCTTCCGCTCCAGTTTTACCTCAGTGTTTTTGTTCCTGCTCCCTAAGATGAGAACCTCTCCCTCCCTCACCCCTGCCAGTCTGTCTTTGAGAACTTGTCATTTTTCACTGCTCCTTTCGGATGAGCTGTCAAGTCCATCTTGTCCTTTCATGGTTTTCTAATTCGATGCAGGTTATGTCTGCATTGCCCGGATGTGTCTGGTTGTTGAAAGTAAATAGTTGTCAGAGTGCTTCAGGTATGCATATAAGGTTGAATAAATACAGCACAAGAATTAATTGTGGGGACCTTATACTGTTTCTGTGAGGATCCAATGGTGTCTTTCCTTAAGTTGGAATAAATTGGCTTAGATGTTCCTACATGGTTATTATTAGATTGAAAATAATCATGTCACGAGTCTAATGTGTTTGAAGGCGTGTTTTAATAGTATAGCTCTTCCACTCACAGGCTTGATATGTGTCAGAAGTTCAATAAGGGGAGACTGAATATAAAATAACGTTCAGGTAGCAATTGTTATTCTTGTTTTTAACTTATGAGAACTTAACTGTAATAAAATGGCATGAGGTAGACCTCATGCCATAAGGAATCTGGAATTTGGATAAAGGACCTAATAAATTATAACTCATCAACATCACTATTTGTTTCTTTTTATAAGTCAACACTGAATTAATAAGAATTCAAATGTGAGTTAACTAACTGATATCCCACTTACACAAATAATTAGAAGCACATGAACAATCAACTATATAATTAAGTTTGCCAGGGAAACAATGAAAAGTCTTTTTTGTAAAGTTAAGGTTTCCCTGTTGTAAAACGCTGCTTTGTTTGTCCTGGCTGCCCAAAACTGAAATAATCACACAGAAACTGTATTAATTAAATCACTGCTTGGCCTATTAGCTCTAACTTCTTATTGGCTAACTTTTACATCTTAATTTTACACCTTTCCATTATTTTATATTTTACCACGAGGCTTATGACCTACCAGCAAGGTTCCGGTGTTTCTGTCTCCAGTTGCAGCCCCATGGATTCTTTCTGACTCCACTCTCTTTCTCCTAGCCTTCAGTTTAATTTTCCCCACCTAGCTCTGTTCTACTCTATCTCAGGCCCAAAACATCTTCTTTATTCACCAATGGTATTCACAGCATACAGAGGGGAATCCCACATCACTTCCCAAATGATTTGTCTGTTTGGTATTTTAGACTTTCTGAATGTCTATCCAGTGGTTCTAGTGAAGTGAGTATAGTCACAGAAAAGGAAAGATTATAGTGAGTTCCTTCATATTATAAAGATTCTCAGCTACAGCGTCAAACATTTCCTAGTTGCATTGCCTCTGCTTCTGCTGCACATAGGCATTCCCTGCATACTACAGAGGGCAGAAGGCAGAAGGCAGGTGTTTCTCTGTTGGGAAAAGTCCAGAAGGAGTCTCTACTGGAACAAAAATGGCAGCACAGTGGATGGCAAAGGGAAGCCACCAGCAGTAGCCAGCATGCGGACATTTCTCTGCTCTGCACCTTCCCAAGGTGCTCAGAAAAGAGGCAGGACCCTGTGACTGCCATGACTTCTTTAACAGGCAACATCCGCTGTGTCCTGCAGGAATGCAAAACATTTATTTTTAGGGGTGGAGTTGTCTGAGAGCATGTCCACTTTCAGCCACTGACTCATTCTGGAGCAGAAATAATTTCAAGATACATCATCTCGCTGTCATACAGAGCTGGACAACAGCAAGGCTTTGGCTTTAAACTTTCAGAAAAGAGAAATTTGGAAGGCATGTTTCCATATCTAATATACTTCCTTTATTTTTCAAACAAACAAACAAACAAACATATTAAAATCCTAATCCATCTCTGGCAAATTTTAACTCAAAACTATTATTTCTAGCTCCCCATACTTCTAGAGATAAACAATAAATTATCTCTTAAAATTCCATCCTTACCCTTTTTATATCTTTTTCACCCCAGTTTAACTGATCACAGCTTCTTAACGCTGCCTTTTTGCTCAGTTTAAGTTTAGTTACCTTTACACGTGCATTTGTGTTTTTGTATTTTGTTCATATTCTTTTCATAGTAGAACCTATGCTTCCATGTTTTTCTCTATTTTTTCAGATTCTTGATCAAAAATCATTTGGCTGTTCAATGACCTATGGGTAGTCCTCAAATAACAATCAGTATCTATGGTATTATAATGATACATCATGTTGTTTTGTTTAAAAATTAGGGAGTCCAACATACTTTTGTGTAAATATGGTATTGCTATAGCTTAATATTAAATGTTAATAATAGCAAGACAATTTTTAAAGAATTATTATTCTAAGTGTATATATTGAAAAGGAGTTCCAGTATTGGTATATATAATGGCATTTATGAATACAGTTTTTGCATTTTTATCACTTAAAGTTAGAAAATGTTCGTAAAAATGTTCTCTCTCTCTCTCTCTCTCTCTCTCTCTCTCTCTCTCTCTCTCTCCTGTCTGTCTCTACCAACCTCCCACCATTCATTTCTAAAATATATATTTATGAAAGACCCATAAAATATGTCCCTTGATTCTAGAACTCTAAACATCCTTGAAGTGTGTGAAGTTCCTTCAGTTGACCTGAGTCACACATACATTGCCTCCAAGAGTCACATGAAATCCAGATCACATTGCTCTAGAGACTAGAAATGCTAATGGGTTTCCCCTAATAGGTCAAACATAAACAGTAGCACCAGCTCCTTGGTTTTCAGTTCTGGTTCCTACACTGATCAACTGTTGATATTGAGCAAATGAACAATATACTCATTACCTAATTTGAAAATTAGATGTTCGCAGATTTTCTTACAGTATTGGTGAGGATGGATCCACCCATATTTGTGAAGTGACCACATTCATTCCTGGCACATGGTAACAGAATTTGGCATTTCATACCATGATTAGTATTTAATAGTAACATTATTGTAACATAGTCATCATTGCCAGTATGTTCCCAGGAAGCAAGATAAAAATATCAAAGTTGTAGGTTTCTCTGTATGCTTAATCTTCAGCATAGCAATGATCCAGAAACCTGTTTAAGAAGAAATTGTCTGCTTGATTGAATAAGTTGTTCTGTTGTTAAGGCAATCCTCACTTTTCACAGATACACTCTTCAGTTTAAATTAAATTTCTGTGCTTGCTGGAGTTGTAGAAAGCTATTAAGTGCCCTCTTTCTATTATAATTATCCTAACACTTTAAATGGATAACTGCTTTGTTATTCTCAGTGGCAGCATCAGGTTACTTCAAGTAGCTAAATTGCACCCACCTCAGCCCCTGTGGCTCCAGCCTTCCGTCTGGAAGAACCAATGTCTTAGCCATTGTTCTATTGTTGTGAAGGGAAACCAAGACCATGGCAAATCTTATAAAGGAAAACATTTTATAGGAACTTGCTTATTGTTTCCGTGGTTTAGTCCGTTATCGTGGTGGGGAGTATGCATGCAGGAGAAGTTACTGAGAATTCTTTATCTGGATCCATAGGCAGCAAGAAGAGACTCTGGACTTGGTTTCAGCTTTTAAACATCTAAATTCCCACCCGCAGTGAAACACTTCCTTCAAAAAGGCCACACCTCCTAATCCTTTCAAATAATGCTACTTCCTGGAGACCAAGCATTCAAATCTATGAGCCTATGGGGACCAGTCTCATTCAAACTACCACAACAACACATAGCCACGTTGGATCTTGTCAATATTTTGACCGAGTTGTTGCACTCAAAACACAAATTTTGAATCTTATTACATCTTTCATTCCTCAAACACAATGGTAACTGATCATGACCCTCAGGCAACTCTATGCATCCTCAGCCTGAAGTCACATTATGCCTCCTCTTGCCTTGCTCACCTCTTTTTCTCTGTATTAAGTCCATTCACAGTTACTGAAAGATGGAAAAAGACTTCTCACTCAGGAAAGGAGAACCTAATAGGTCTGGGAACCAGATTTTGGGAATCTTTGGGAATCTGTAGGAGACTAGGCAAAACAGAATCCAGTCAACCATTTAAGAGAAAGCAAAAGATAATGAGCTCATGAAACAAAGCAATGAGGCAAGAAAATCATGAAGAGTAAAAGAAATCACATGAGCAGAAATAAATGGGATTCCAGCTGTGGCTACTCACAGCTGTGCTGCTAACATATAGAAGGCAAGAACATGGTCAAAGGTTCAAGGCCTGTCAGGATTGCAAAAAGAATTCCAGGCCAGCCTATGTATAGAGTAAGATGAGATAGAGGGTTCCTGGGAAAATTAGATAGGGAGAGTAAGGACTGGATATGATCATAGACACATTTGGTACACATACGGAAATTTTCAAGTAAAATCAAGGAAAATTTAAGAAACAACCATAACTTAAGAAGTAGGAGGATAAGATGTGGCAGGGCACTCAGATCATGTCCTAACGGCATGTGCTTCTTGATGAAGGTCAAGATCACTGTAGAAGTCTTGGAAGTTCGCTACTTCTGATATTTGGAGGAGTTGTGAATATTCAAAGCAGCCATGTTAGACATAGTGTCTACCCACCCAGCCTGGGCCTGCTGTCAGCTGTCACATCTGACATCCATTCACAGATATTTTTTGTGTGTCTGTATATGTGGTGTGTCTGTGTGTATGTGTGTTTAGATATTGGTCTGAGCATTTTATTTATGTCCAGTCTAATCCTCTCAACAACTACATGCCCACATCTGAAATTTTATAAAATTGGTGTGTAAGAATGTTTTGAATTTCTCCTTCTATGATCCTTTTCCTTTGGCAGCTGAGTGTTAATATTGGTGCAGTTTATCACATAGTCCTCAAACCGTGCACTGCTAGTGAGTGTGACTTAGGGTTTTGTGCCAAATTGTTTCTCCTTGGCAAGCATTCAGTTCACAAGTGTCCAAGGACACCCCCAAACCCAAAATTCAGAGATCAAAGGAAACACTGCTTATGAGTACATGATCCTCCAAAGATAGATGGGTAAAGTTTTATGTGAATGTGCAATGCATATATATACTAGTGTTGTATGTTTTATGTGAGTGTGCTCATGCACACTTGTACTGGTATTGTATCTCCTGTCTGTACTCCACTCACTGAGAGTGGTGATGAATACATGACTGGGTTTGGAACACTTAATTAGCAACAATTTTCTAATAGTATTTTGTGGGTATCAAATAACAACAACAAAAAAAATCTGTCAAAAACCAAATTTGTCAGGAAGACCTTTTATATTTGGCAAATTCAGAGAAATTGCTCCATTTTATATCCTATCTTAATAAGTGCAAAATTGTGAACCTAACTTACTTTCTATCCTAACTTGTATAGCCAACTCAAAATTATCTTTTAGATCTGGAAACATTTCCTTAGACAAACAATTTAAGCTTTTATATTTCTCAACCTTATAAACTTAGTGTCTCTTATATAAGTTTGTTTTCTTAATTTTATAATATTGAAAACTATAACTATCTCATTTGCAACTTCATCAGAGACCTGAGAAGGAGAGACTATTAAACTACTTTTACTCTTTAGACTGTTTCTAATGCTGTAGCATTAGGAATCTAACATCACAGATTTCTGTTGAAATTACATATTGAAGTAGGATGCAAAGGGTATTTAGGTCATGGTAAGAGTGACAGGGGAGACTTATCCAGAACAGGATCAATTCAAAGTTGATACACTGGAGTTATTTATTGTAGATTTATCTGCAATGATACCTAGTGACAAAGGATATATCAGTTTTCCTGCAGTGGAGTGTCACTGGGTATATCAACCGCACTCTAGGTAGCTTTCATGTCAAGGATAACAGGACAACACAAATGATCTCAGTGATATATTTGTCAACTTTTATTTTTGTTTTGCTTAATTTGGGTGTGTGTGTGTGTGTCTGTGTGTTATTGCTCTTTTATCTACTTACTTTGTTTTTCATTTTTGTGTTTTTGTGAAGGTTTGTTTATGATTCTATTTTAATTTTGTTTATATTCTTTATTCTTTTTAAAAGAAAGAGAGAAAGAATCTAAAGTTGGGTGGGCAGGGAAGTGAGTAGGATCTGGAAAGAGTTGGATGAGGAGAAAATGTGATCAAAATATACTGTATAAAATGTTTAATTAAAAATAAAATGAATTATTACAGCTTTAATTTATAAGCACCTTAGCTTTATTTTTTTAAATATATTGTTTTTACTGTACACATCATCGTCTCTTTCCCCAGATGGGGACAATAATCAGAATGCAATATTGACAATGCACACAGCAGAACAGGATGCCAATTGCCAATTATTTTATTATTACAACCTATACCTTTTAAGAAAAGTAATATCTCACAAGGGATTCTTTATATTTCTGCTTGCCATTGTAGTTCTAACATCCTATCCAATAGGAGCTAATATAATAGTCATATTGTTTCGGATGCTTTCAAGGCTTTGTGTGGAATTTTCCTCAACACATTAGTACTTTTAAAAAGTGAAATGATTTCCAGAAATAAATAGGTTTAACTGGCAATGGCGCATTAGTTAAGTGTGTGTATATGTGTGCGTGTGAGCACACAGGCTTGTGTTGCTTCTTTACTTGATTTCTACCTTTACTAAATAGTGTTCAACAGAGAAATTAAACACAATCAGTATGGGCTTCCTGCTTTTATTAAGTCTACCAGTCATTTATTTAAAAAGAAAAAATTATCAAAGCTCACTGCAGTTTGTGGACTTGACAGAGAAAATATTTTAAGTTAAAACTTCCAATCACTAACAAGTTAGCTCAAATTAAGGGGCTGGATTTCTCTAAGACAAAATTGGATTTGTTCAAGTACATTTTACTTTTAAAGGAAATGTGTTATTAGTTGAAGAACAGTCACCATAGCATGGCTAAGTTAATGAGATTTATAATTTGGTGAGCTGGACTTTCATTATGGTTCAACAGAATAAATTCCAGTTTTTAGTGTTAAGAGAATGGTGAAAATTAAGGGAGAGTAAAGAATTGGGGAATTCCTGAAAACGGAGGAGGGTTTTGCTGAGTCAGTATGCTCTTAGCATAGAAATTGCTCCACTAGACAGTAAATAACTAGTTTGCTAATTTCTGCATACATTCTGATGACTTTAATCTAAGCTTGCCAGGAAGATATTTGCCAAAGCTGCAAATCATTAAGGTCTCCTCTAGTATATTCCAAATGCTTGGTGTTTGGTCTTTGAACACATTGTTGGTTAGTCGTGTCAATTTGATTAGACTAGAAACACTCAGTTTTGTAAAAACGATTCTGAATTCTATCACAAAGCTTCCTGAGACACATAGATCACAAAGGGTCTGATCTAGCAGATGGATCAATCCCTTGATGGAGTTTTATTTTCAGAATGGACGAAAAGTGGGGGGTAGAGCCTCCTTAGGGGAAATAGGTCACTGGAAATATCACTGAGGACTGTGTCTTGCCATTTTCTCTGCTTCCTGACATTGATAGGAGCTATTTAGTTCTACCGAGTCTTTCCCAACATGATAGACTGATACTCTGAAAGTACAAGCAGAGTAAACAGTGCTTCTTAATAAGCGATGCTCTACTTGGGCGTTGGTCACAAAACTGTAATCAGTACAAATGCTGATAGCACTCTTGACACACACAGACACACACAAAAACAGATCAAATGATCTATAGAACTTGCTCAAACCCAAATGCATGATTGTTTTAGGAAAAGACACATTTTTTGTGTGTGGTTCATCCATCTACAAATGATATGTCTATGCCCAAAATGTTAAAGACTCTAGTGGTATATATTTTAATCTATTTATGAGACATGATATTTTCTTTTAAGCATAAGTACATTTTCCCATGATCTCTTTAGGCTGAAATGTGCATATTGGCCTCCTGTTTCTTAATACTCAATTTCTGGTCTAGAGAAATAGAAAGAAAAGAAAATCCTTCTCAGAAGACAGACACAGGAACACCCAAGACAGAGGATTAGGGAGATGAGACTCAGAAAAATGTAGGAGGGTCCGAATGAAGCAGCAGTATGTGTAATATTTCAAAAACAAAGTAGGGAAGAAGTTTACATTTAAAGGCAGAAACTCAGTAAGAAGTGGAAAATGTAGAATGATATGAATACTAAGATTGTTCTAGAACAAAGACCTTAGGAAGAACAAGATAAAAATCTATTTAAGTTGAAGAAATCCATAAATAGAAACAGTCTGTACCCAAACTAATCAAATACAGCAACATCTTTTTTACCTTTTTTTTTTACAAAGTAACATTTTGAAGTGCGTGATTATTTAGGTAGCAACACAAACAATATGAGGAATCATATAGAAGAATGGCAGTGTCTTCTATGTCTCTTTAGTGAATAGCCAGAGGGCAACAGGGACTGGAAGAGTTTACTTACTCTTGATCATGGGCCTTTGGAAATTAAAGCACACAAACAACTCTGTAGAGTTATTGGAGTGATTTTTTTTTATAGGTTGTAAACCATGTGGAGCAGGAGGGAACATGAGAAGTCATGTGGAGAAAAGCATGGGCCATCCTTGAAGTGTAATATCTTAGGATAGCTCTGTGCACCGTCTGTTTTCATATGACTCTTGGTGGTGCAACCTTGGCTCATTGTCTAGTAGTAATACACCAACAAAACTGACTTTTGAAATCATATACATTTTATGAAATAATTTTTCTATTTTCATATTCTTGTCTTCAGCAGTATAGTCATATACGTAGTATGATTCCTTGCTATTATGCTATGGAGTTGCTTTGCTAACTCCAAATTACCCAATATTACATGTCTTGTGTCCTCCTTGACTTGGGCATCATGATGTAAAGAATAATGTTCCTTAAGGTAATGGAAACATGAGGTTTAGATAAATCAGAACCATGGCCTACCTTTGCCACATGCTAATTTTGCTGGTTATAACTTTCCTTATTTCTCACAGTAGATCTACGTACCCATACACCATCTATGAATCTATGAATCAGGCCTTCTTCCAGGATATATAATAATACTTGGTGGTTGGAAAACATAAAAATCATTTATTTTACTCTAAGAAAGGTACTACGTGAAATGCTTTAATTTTATAAGATTACATAAAGTCTCCATAGGCAACTGTCTAGGTCCCATTATATAGGTAAGAAACAGGAGGTTTTAAGACATTTAACAATTGATTTAAAATCAAACATTAATTGCAAGAGGAAGAATGAAAATCGTAAATTACAAGTCCAAAGCAGATTATTAGTCTCCTTGAACTCTGTCTTTCCAAAGTAGGAGGTCCAGCAAAGACTGAGTGAGTCAGATTCATACAACTTTTTCCTAGAGTGTGTTACATGCCAATGCTACAGGAGAGAAATGGGAAGAACTCCAAAAGGAATCAAATAAATGTTTTAGAGAAGCAAAATCCAGCACATATCCCAGGTTTCAGGATCAAGATCTTTCTGACTCAACTTTTCTAACCTGGAATTTAATGTGTTACTTCATGTCTGAGTTAGAAGTATAATTTCTAAATTTTAAGACCTGTTATCTAAGTGGGGAAAAATGGAAGGGAAATTGTGTTGTCGTTAAACTAGTTGTGATATTTTAATTCCTTCATCATATTGGACTGTATTCATTTTAACCTCTTTATATGCAGATAAGTTTGGTTTGGGGTGTTGGTAAAGATGCGCAGTATGTATCCCAAATTCCTAATGGTAACTCATATAATGATGACTGAGCATGACACCTTGGCATGACTGGCCATTTAGGATTTTTTTGTTTGATTCAGAAACCAGCAATAGAATGGCACAGTTAGCTTTATTTCTAGCTTTAGAAATAAGGTCAGACAAGCGCTTCTTAAGATACCATATTTCTTAAGAATTTCCTTAGTATTTTCTTTCCAAGAAAAATATGACTGAATATAATGATGATAATTTGTCTCCATGGCACTGACTGACAAACAGTTGAGTGTCCTGCAAGGACAGGGTATCAGTTCCCCTCAGTGATGGGGAAGGGCAGATTTAAACCAAGGGAAAAGAGGAGCACCATCCTACCCTTCATCTGGGGAGCAGAATAGATCACTAGAAAATGAAAGTCATGATCCCTGCTCTACATTTTCTTCCTCTTTCAGTGAAGTCCATTTCTTTCCCTATTCTCTTAGTTCTATACCTAACTTTTCATTAGTGTTATCTCTGTAACAACCAAAGCAATGTAGTTGAACATTCTACTGTGATTTTCACTTCTAAATGCAAGCTTATAAGAATGAAAAAGGAGCCACTTAGAGCGGTAGAAACCCAATGTACTGTTTTCTCTTTCATCGGCCTTAGATTAGACTGAAATCAATATCTAGAAAGGATAAATATGTAGATACTTGGGAAGGAGGAAGGATTCATATCCTTAATTAAAAATTTTAGTTGGAAATGTAAACATCATATTTTAGTAAAACCATCTTTACATAAGAACATTGCAGAAAGAAACAAGTGTATATGCAGAAACTCAAGTAAGTTCAGCAGCCACTGTGCATGGGATTCTATTATTGTACGCACATGTGTATGTGTGTGTGTGAGTGCATGTTCATGTGTGTGCATATATGTATGATAGTCTACATGCATGTGAGCAGCAGAGGTCAACATCAGGTGGTTTATTGTTGTTTGTTTTATTTGGGGAATTGTATTTCAAGGAACACAGAGCTGACTAATTTGCTTAGCCTATTGGCCAGCCAGCTGTAGGGATCCACCTGTCTGCCCTTTCAATGTTAAGATTACAGATGCATATACCCAGCTTTTCAAAAATACTTTGACTTATTCTTGAGAATTTTACACATGTACAGTTGTGTTCAAATCCATCTCCCACTCCCTTCCCTCAAACTCATACTAGAACGTTTCTCCATTTCTTCTGCTCAACTGTCTTCCAGATAGTAAAGCCACTGAGTCCATTAGCACTGTCAGTATAAGCATGGGTATGTTTAGGACCATTCACTGGAATATGAGCAACATAAAAGGGTCACATTCCATCTCTCCCTTAGAAAGCCATTAACTACTTATACCTCCAAGGTTGTGGGTGGAGCTTCATGGGGCCCTTCTTTATTCTTGCTAGAATTTTGGCTGCTTGGATCTTGTACAGGTCTTTTGCATTCAACCACATTCACTCTTGTTTCATGTGTGCAATGGCCTTGTCAATCCCGGAAATCACCGCTTCAAGGTTCTCCACAACCTTTGGCCCTTACAGTATTTTATGTGTGTTTGAATGATTTAAACTTGGGCACTCGTGTTTGCACGACAGACACTTTACCGCTGCTATGATTCCCCAGACCTCGATTTTATCTTTTGTTCATTACTTCATCAGGAAAAACAGGAATAAAATCCCTACCAAACACGAGAATCAATGTACAATGCGAGGAAAGTGATGAGCACATAATAGCACTCATTGACTGACAGCTTATTATGGGTAAGAGGTCGGATAGCTCTAGAGAAGAAAAACGGCCAACAGGAAGCTTATGCTGAAAAATAGAAACCATCTACAAGCATTTATTGGTTTGACTTACTTGACCGTTTCATTGAAACTTAAATCATTTTGTTCAATTATCGATTTTCTTAAGCAGGCCAATTCTCTAAGTTAAGCAATTAATTAAAAATGTGTAATAGCAGTGTGATTAAATTCTCAAATATACCCAAGCTGGCGATATTTTCTTTCTAATGATTATCAAATTTCCTCTTAAATTCCGTTCATTCATATTTGCTCTTCTACCAGAAGTCATTCCCACAGTGTGATAGGATCTTGAAAGAGCATATGGAAAATCTATAAAGCAAGTTATCATTAGAATACAAATTAAATGGACATTTGACCCAAATGTGCTTTCTCTCTCTCTCTCTCTCTCTCTCTCTCTCTCTCTCTCTCTCTCTCCCTTTATGTCTAGTGTGTGTGTGTCTGTGCGTGTGTGTGTGTGTTCTTACTTGGACAGCAATCTATGTGTGTATAATGATTATGTTGGTTGGTTTCTGTTATAGTTAAGGTTTATATTGCTGTGATAATCACCTTGACCAAAAGCAACTTGGGGAGAAAAAGATTTGGTTTCATCTCACAGTTCATAGTCCACCATCCAGGGAAATCAGGGCATTAATCTGGAGGCAGGAGCTGATGCAGAGGCCATGGAGGAACACTACTTTTTAGGTTGCTTCCCAAGGCCTTCTCAGTCTGCTTTCTTATAACCCCAGGACCACATATCCAGGGGTGATATCATCTGTAGTAGACTGGGGCCTCTCATATCATTTACTAATTAAGAAAATATTATAGGATTTCCCACAGGCTAATATCATGGGGTGTTTTCTTAATCGAAGTTCTCTCTTCCTAAATCAATCTAGGCTCTGTCAAGTTGACATAAGTCAGTGCAATTTCCCAATGCTTTAGTCACAAATGACCATGCACATCAGGAAAAGTTGCTTTACCACAGTTACAGGAATCCAGTGTCCCAAAGGAGATTTACTATACAGAAATCAAGATGCTCTCTAGGCTAAGCTCCTCCAAGGATCTCCATGATCTGTTTCCTGCTTTTTCTAGCTTTCAGAAGCCAGATCTTGCCTACATTGCTTTTACCTCAAAGCCAGCAGTACGTAGAATCTCTCCTTCCCTCCCTCTTTACTTCCCTTCCTCCATTCCTCCCTCCTCTCTCTCACTACTCCCCTTCTTCCCTTCTATCCTTACTCTGCTATTCTCCTGTATCTCTCTTTCACATATGAAGTTCTTTGGGATAGCAATTTGCCCATAAGGAGAATCCAGGGAAATTCTCCCATATCAAGATGCACAGTATCTGCAAAAATTACCTCGTTCATTACAGGTGGTGACTGCTTGTTTGTCCTGGCTGCCCAGCTAGCTTAGACCTGAAATATCACAGAGAAACTGTATTAATTAAATCACTGCTTGGACCATTAGCTCTAGCTTCTTATTAGCTAACTCTGACATCTTAATTCAACCCATTGCTATTAATCTATATATCATCACAAGGTTGTGGCCTACCAGCAAAGTTTTAGCACATCTATCTCAGGCAGCTCCATGATGGCTCCCTGACTCTGCCTTCCTCCTCCCATGCTATAGGCCAAGCCAGTTTTCTTTATTCATTAACCAATAAAATTAACACATAGACGAAAGGACCCACACACACCACATTTTCATATAAGTTAATGTATCATAAGCTCTAGGGTCTGGAATATCTTTAGGACAACTCATATTTTGTTTAACTTAGGCTGAGTCTTCTCTTCTTCCTGTCTTGGGTAACTTCAGTTATAGGCTGTCTTATGGTATCTAGTAAGCAAGACTACTTGGAGAAGACCTGATAAGGAGGCAAGAGCCAAATCTCTGCCTTTCGTTGAAGAGAATAAATAATTAAAATAAATAAATAAATAAATAAATATTAAAATAAATAAATAAATAAATAAATAAAAATTGTGAATGAATAAAGTTCGATACAAATGCATGAAGGGTTGGAATTAGGGACAGTTGCAAGCACATATGCAAAATCATGATGTATTGGGTGGAGGTAAGATAACAGGGTGATGAGCTGAAGAAACTGCCTGTCCCCATACTGGAATGTAGTTTTCGTGCTGCTGCGGCATCCGTTGGTGCTCATTTTACTCCTCTGCTTTCCCTCATTGTGGTTAAGAGCTGGGATTTATTCAAGCCTGGGCTAGACACTTGCTTTTACATTTTATTATCTATTTCCTGGTTTTGTAATATTCAAATAAGGGTAAGAATATGAAATTTTAAATTGATTACATATTTGACATGACAGGAGTACGATGAATGCTTACAGAGATGAATTTTCTTATTAGCTGAGAGATATGCAAATATTAAAATTATAGAAAACTGCATTCCTGCTAATGGAATGCTATGTTGTGGCTAATGGTATCGTATTCTGCACACAAATCCAAACTTGGTTATAGGTCATCTATTTAGATTTGATAGAATTTAGCTCAGCACTTTCTCCACTCAATTCTAAATCAATTTCCCAAGTACTAAAAAGTTGACTTCTTTATAATACATCCAGAATAAAATATCAGGAAACTGCTGTATCACTGAAATGGGAGTTGACTTTCTTCCTTTCTTTCTTTCGTTTGTTTGTTTGGTATTTTGAGATGGGGTTTCTCTCTGTATGTCGGGCTGTCTTGGAATTAGCTCTGTAGACCAGACTGGCCTCAAACTAACAGAGATCCACCTGCTTCTGCCTCTGTGAGTGCTGGGATTAAAGGCGTGTGCCACCACCACCTGGCAGGAGTTGCCTTGCTGATTGTGGTAGCTAAGACTCCCTTGACCTCACAGACATCCATGGAATCCATCATCACATTATTGTTTGTTTCTTGGAACTTTTAAGTTGATGCCAGAGAAATTTCATGGAAAAATAGTTCAAATCACTTTCTTTCTTTTTTGGTTTTTCAAGACAGGGTTTCTCTGTGGCTTTGGAGCCTGTCCTGGAACTAGCTCTGTAGACCAGGCTGGTCTCGAACTCAGAGAGATCCACCTGCCTCTGCCTCCTGAGTGCCAAATCACTTTCTTTTTAAACAGTTCAACTTGCTTTTGAACCTTGCAGCCTCTTTTGAGTCATAATTATGACTGTAGTAGCCATCTGGGAGTCTGTTCAATGTTTTATTGTGTCTGTGATGTGAATCAGTCCACATCAGAAGGACCTTGTATCAGTCAGTGCTCTCTAGAGGAGCAGAACCGATAGAATAAAGTTATGTGTTCAAAGTGGAATGACTTACACTATACTATAATCCATTAAGGGCTGTCTCCTTTGTGAAAGGCAAACAATCGGAAAATTTTCGAGTCTGGATGTCTCACTTGGCCTTGAGTTTATGTTAGAATCCCAAAAAGGTAGGCTCTAATAGCAGAGAAGGAACACCTTAGCAACAGCACAAATGAACATGGCAGCGAGACTGAAGGCAAGTAGGCAGAAAAGCAAATTCTTCCTTTGTGTCTTTTTATGGGCTACCACCAGAGTGCACAACACAACGTTAAGGTGGGTCATCCTACCTCACATGATCCAATCAAGAAAAATCCCTCAACACGGGTGCAACTATTTGGGTTTTTCTTGAGTCCAGATAGGTCAAATTCACAACAACGATTAACTATCAAAAAAATCTTTTTGAATTTTCCTTCAAGTACTAACTAGGGATGCTTATAGTTGGCTCGTTTCTGGACCCATGTCCTTCGTGACAGAGAACTGAGAATTGTGATGAAGCCAGGGAACTAGACACAGAGGGCCCAGGTGCTCCTCCCACTCTACAGCTCACCAGTCATGTGACAAGGAATAAGTTTTATAAGCCTCCGTATCTCTGCTCTTTTTGCCTGAAAAACAAACAAACAAAAAAATAAGTAAGACAATCCTTCCATCATGGCATGACCAAGAGTATTACATAAGATTGTCTGACTTCACACAGGTCCACTCTTGTTGTTCACTGGCAAATCATCTCTAATTCTTTCTCCATAGTTCATTGACTTGTTGGTTGACTTGTTGGTGCTCTGTATTGAAGTTGAATGCTTAAACCCACTCCTTATTCTCCATCTCTAGTTTTCTTTTCTCCTAAAAACTTAGCCTAAAATATTTTGGCCTTGAACTTTTGTGCTTCCATTTCCAGTTTTCTTCCTGAATGACTTTATATAAGTGATATTGAGATAATTTATACACCAGACCATTCTACTGAAATCATTTTAGACACTACCCATGGTCTTCTAAAGACTTTTATCACTTTAAAAAATATTTAACACTTCACCCCAGACTGTTCTTCATTTAGCACATGTAGTGTTTGCAATGTCACCATCTAATTTTTCCAGCACATTTTTTTGGCATTGCTGTTGTTTCATCCTTTCTGCCTCTCTTTCTCTTTCCCTCTCTCTCTCATGCTCGTGCGCACATACATAGCACAGCAGGTGTTTCAGATGCTTTAACCAAAAAGCCCCGCCCCTGCACATCACATATATGCTTCCTGCAAGCTCTCACCTCAGCTTGAATAAGCACACTACCATTTGGCACTGTAAATGTTTGTTTTTATCTAAGAAGGTGAACAAACACTGGAGGATAATGAGACACCCTATGTTCTTTGTAGATGTACTAAAGTAAGCCTTAATAATTACATTGTTAAAAACATTTACTTGTAAGTTACTCTGATGAAATGAAAAGGGATAATAATAGGAACCCATTCCTAAATATCTCTTTTATTTTCTTATTGTTGATGTTATCTTGTGTTTCTGTACAGTGATATTGAGCACATGGAGATCCACATAGAATGGTCCTCTATCTTATTCATTATAATTTGTTTCCCTGGGGATTTTGCCTGTCAAGAATATAGCTTAGAAAACTTTTCTTTATTGATATTTAATATATTTTGTTCAACATTTTCTTTCTAAATGACTAGATTTATTGCCCATTTCTTCTGAGTCTATTATTAATCCCTGTCTTTCAATATAAAGTTTAATCTGTTTTCAATCAATGCCTAATACAATTGGTCTTATCAATCTATCTTCACATGGAAGAACTACCTAAGAGTCTTTTCTAGTTTTTGATTGGTTGCTATTGTTTTATGGTTAATATGGATACTTTTACTCTTTTCTTTATGGTTATCATTTTAGACTCACATAGACTCTGGGTTACCTAACTACATTTTGATTAACCAGTATCTGGTTATATACTTCCTCACAATGTTAAGTGTATAAAAGGGATATCAAATAGTGTTTGAATATTGTTCTTTCATCATAGAACCTCTTCATATGTCTAAATAATTTCTGATTGTATCTTAAAATTGAAATGTTCATAAATTTTTACCAATAAGTCGGTATGATATGGTATTTGATTGAAGTAACATCTGAGTTATGGTAACTATTTTCATTTACATTGAAATTTCATTTTCAACAATATATTTTTCTATTATATCTTACAATGTGATGTGTACGACTTCGATTTTCTCTGTTCTCTGTGTCTGCCATCTGCCTCCATGTTGTTGCTTGTATATCACTAGCTTTCAATCTGTGGCCTCCTGTAGTACCTTAATGTGTCAGCTGTTTATCTCTAATCTTGTCTTTTGATTTCACCTTGATCTTTGCTGAGAATTTGGCTTGGCTGATATTGATTGTATACAATAATGGGTGTCATTGTGACATTTCAATACATTATGAAGTTTCACATAGTCCATGTTTAGTAGGCAAAAGGGAAAAAAGCGTGATTCACATTCATTTAAGTTGTATGTAAATAAATAAGTTTTAAAGTGTCTAATGTCTAATGTTTGTATTTCAACCCATAGAATCTATTTTTTTAATTATCCAGTCATCCTTTCAATAAGACTTTTTCCAGAGCTACAGTCTGAAAATGTGCCTCTCATATTTCAAAAGCAATGAGAAATATTTACATTTAGAAAACACGCTGACAGAAGATCTGGCTTAATAAATGAGATAGTGACAAATCACTTGTCCCTATGAACCCAGCCACATTGGGCATTTTATGTGCAGACATTTTTACGGTCCTGGCAGCATTTAGTAGTAGCACACTGACACTGGATTTATGTATCAGTATGCTGGCCTTTATTTCACATTGCTACTGTATAAAGATATTCGGGCTAAATTTACAACATTTAATATTTTCAGATAATTGATGAGGCATGCCCATCACTTTTAATTTTTTCTGTTAATATGTAACTTGTATAAACCATTTCTAAATTGGAAACTTTCTAAATGGGTAGTTCATACTAGGATAGTTCATACTAAATGTGCGAATGACCCTTTTCTTATTCTTATTGATGGGAGTCGGTGAATATTGTTAAGTACTCTTTCTTTGAGAACATACTTGTGAAAGGAGGAGAATGCAGGTTATAAAAATCTCATTGCCTGCCCCTTGTTATAGTTAGTGTTTAGCCAGTGAGATTCATTATTGTATATCCTCTGAGAAACACAGACTGGTATAGCCACAATCTTCTTTGATTGATTGCGCAGACGTGAATAGTTGGTCAAGAATTCTCAGAACATACATATAGCACCAGTGTTCTTTGAAAACTGCCTCAAACATTAACTCCCTGTAAAAAGAGAAACTCAGAAAAGTATAATGAATTTCTGTCGTGTGGGAAAAATTGTAAATTGATTGATTTTTTTTAAAGTTGTAGAAGAAAAGTATGTGTATAACCTCTAGTTGTATGATGTTTTGGGAGGTAATAAACAAGAATAGACATAATAGCTTGGATTTTATGTATTATAGAATGAGTTATATCTCAAAAATGATCATACACACCTTTTTTTAAAGACAAATTGAACACTTAAAGAAAGGCATTTTGCATTTGGTATCTGAAACTTGTCTTTGTGACAGATTGTATTTTTTAATATTTAATTTTCTTTCAAAGTAATTCTCTGTACGTTATTTCTTTTTACGTGGTTCATCATGCTACACAAAGAATTAATGTTTTAATGAATTGGCAATTGCATTTGTATAAGCAATGAAAGAAACTGCGTACTTAGAGTGTGATGGATTCTAAACATAGTAATGCCCTTAGCATAGGAAACAACAAGGGACCCAACCTCCTTTTGTGGATAGAACTTAACTTATCTGCACAATGAATTACCTCTAAGGCACATAGACAGAAAACTTCTAAGACGGTCATTTGTGATGCTAATACTTATGAGGCTTCCGAAGAGGGTATGTCTAAATGTTTGGAATTTTGTCTTCTTCACGAGACACATCTAGCTTGTTCTCTTGTCCTATATACAGCAAATACAAATATGATAAAATAATCAAAGAGTTGTACCCTCTTTGTTCCAGAAGCTATAAGTCCTTAGAGTAAGAAGTATTGGAGTACATACTTAAGGGGTAAAACACACTCACGCATTCAGACACACACATGCACATTCACATGCATGCACGCACGCACACACACAAACATATATACACACACACACCATCTTAGAGTGAATAGTAAACCACAGAGTCCTCATGCCCCTTTCACTGAAAGGTAATACTGCGGTGCATGCTGTCTTATGGCTAAGGATGTGCTTAGATTGGCTCAGAGTCCCTAAGATCCTCTTGCTTCCAGTTACTATCATCTGTAGACTTGCAGTCAGTCTTTTGGTCTGGTACCAGGTGTGCAGCTAAACTCTTCTGTGCCTGGTAGATGATTTAATGGAAAAAATACCAAACTCTTTGACATGGGTGACAGCTGCTTCTAATGATATTATTTGCTCTTTCTTATGTGGCATCTCCCTTTGCAAATAAAAGTCAGAATCTACAGTCTTCTGTAGATTTTGGCTACATATACCTTCTTCAGTATTGAGGCATAAGAAATGATACGAAGAACAATTTTTCACTTGCTGAATATTTATTCCAACTGTACTCAAACCTGCACCTTAGGAAGTATGTGATGCTGGGGAGGTTTTGTGTTGTTGTTACTTTAACTACTATTTACTTCTTTTTCCGCCCACGGAAACCTTAGGAAAAGGATCTACCCACAAAGTTGTTAGAGACGCCAATGAGATGTTTATACAATATTTAACATAAATTTGGCATACAATGCTTGGAGAATGTTAATTATTTAGATTATGTCTCTATTAATAAATCATCATTTATCATCATCCTAACTTCAGAAAGGAGGGATGGGCAATAATAGCTCTATGAGAATATTCTCCTGTATGGGCATTTTCTAGCTTTCCCCGGAAGCTTGGAGAAACCCTGAAAATGTTGCGTTGCTTTGCAGACCAAGTACCTTAGAAGCCCTCGCTGGTCATAACTTGATGCTGTTTTCTTCTCAAGTTGACGCCTGTCTGAAAATGCTACATTTGTTTTCAGTGACCTTCAACCTTACGAAGCCCGGAGAAGCCAGTACTGCTGGGAGTGAGGGCGAGTCAGAGCTCCTCGAGGCGCTCTCTCTGAAGGAGCGGATGGCAAGATACCAGGCAGCTGTCTCCAGGGGTGACGCCCGCAGCTTCTCTGCTAACGTAAGCAACTCTGCAGAACTTTGCGTGAGGTGATATGCATGCTGTCTGTACATACTTCTCCTTTACTTTTGAAAAACACTAAGAGGACTACGCATTAAGATATTTCTTACAGAAGAGCCAAAGAATAAAACATAAATAAATAACGTGAATCGAACTCTGGCCTGATGAAGTGCAGGTGTACCTTTTGATGGTTGAATGAACCTGAACTATTCTCTTGACCCCTCCCCGAGCTCCAGTTTCCTACAGTGAGGAATGGGAATAGCTGTCTATCACACAGGGTGTTGGGGAAGAACCGGGGAGATAATTTATGTGGAAGCCAAGAGGCACTGCATAAATGTGTTATTATTGTCATCATTACCACTTAACCTATAGCTATTCTCCTCAGGAAGGTTGAGAATTAATTCCAAATTTTAATAATGTGGGCTGATATGCTGCCCTCCTCCGTCTTGTGTATCATTCATTGAAATTCTCTTGCAGTGTAATTTCTTTTGCTTTTCTCTGTATGCAATGAATCCATTAGGAGAGGCTTAATCAACATCGAAATGAGAGAGATTATCAATGCAGGCTCTTTACTAAACCAATTATGATTATGGGAAACTCTGAGATTCAGAAAGACCACCAATTTTAGAGCCAACCCATAATAAAGTGATGTTCAAAAGAATTGGTTGGATTCTGTATTCTGTGCCCTTCAGCTTACTGAAATATGAGGACATTCTTTTATAATTATAATCCCCAAATTAGCCATGAAGTATGTGTATGAGAGGGGGAGACATTGAGTGAGACAGAAAGAGAGAGGTTCCCAAAGGTAGGATTTAAAAATAGCTACTCAACATTTACAAATTATTTAGAGACAAGGCTGACTGTGCCAAATTCATTAACAGCCCTGAAATTGCAGATGACATTTAAGTTTCTCCGTAGTCATTAAAATACATTTTAGATACTGCATAGATTTGGAATGGGTGTGTAGAAGTGACTTAAGTAACTTCCATAACCCACAGTATCAGCTCAACACATCACTTTCTGTTGGTCTGCTAGTCTTCCTAGTGACCACCCCCTGCTGGATTGTTTAAGAACATCACTACACAGTAGTCTAAATTACAAGGGAAGCAGTAAACATCAAAATGTATAAAATCCTAGAAAAAAACTGGAAGCTATCAGATAGTTTCTAAGATGAGAAAATGCCTCATTAAATACTTGCTATTTAGTAAACAATGGTTTTACTTAGGGAGATTTAGATCTTTTTTTCTTAATTGGATAATATGTTATAAAACAGGTTAGTATCATGGTATGAACTACAGTTCCATGGTGCTAAAAAAACACTAAAAATGGGGACACAGCCGATTTGCAATGCAAAAGAAATTCTAATTATTAACAATGGCCCTATAAAGATGTTAACTGTTTAGCCACTGACTCATCTTCCTCTAGCCTTAACATTTTGTGATTTATTGACTTCTGCTACAATTATTCTACCTCCCCTCACCCATTATCTAGCTGTTAGGAATAACAACATTGCCCTAGTATACTCGTATGAGGTGATGTATTTACTACTGCTCACTGTTCCTTGTTGTCCCTGCAAAGGGGCAAAATATGAAATGCTATGAAGAAAAATATCCTTTGACCTTAAAAAAAAAGAAAAGAACAACTCTTTATGATGAGAAACTCTTTCTTGTTGAAAGCCTCCCTATCAAGGATTTAGTGAAAAGAAAGTGTATTTCAATCATTTTCATGTTTGGTTACTGTTTTTGACCACTGTTCTATGAACCAGAATCACTTCTGATAGTGATCAGAAATGAGGTGGAAATACCAAGCCCTGCCTGCAAGTCAGCTCTCACTGGAAGCTGAAAGGACTTCTCCCCTAATTCATGGGTAGTGAAGAATTAGCTGCTGGTGGGTCTGATTAACTGCCCATGGACTATACTCTCTTGTTTCTGGAGGTTATTGAGTACCTAACTAAAATGGACATGGGTAAATTAAATAATTCTGTTCAATAATAGATATGGAAATTTTCTACATAAAGGAATATAATAATTGATTTTATTTCTGCCCAAATTGTAGTCCAAAACTTTAGTGAAAATTATGTGCAAATGATTATACAATTATGAATTTAAATTCCTAGATCCATGAGGTCAATGCTCTCTTAATTATATTTAATGTTCTATTTTCATACAAGAGATTGTTTCGTCCCTTAAACGTCAATGGATCTCAAATATTATGATAAAGAAAATATTACAATGAAGAAGAACATTTATAGGCTCAAAAAGGTTTGTAAATAGAGACAAAGTAGAATAAAGGTCTTGTATGTCAGTGCCATCAAATGCTTAATCACTTAGCCCGATAAGGTTACTCATGACTCTCTTTCTACACAGTTGACACCAACTTTGTAGGTGAAAAATCTAGAATTCACAGATTCAGGCCAAACCAAGTCCCATGAGCTCGCACAGCTAACAGTGACCAACTGTTTACCATTGTGTTAGCTGCCAGCTGGCATTGGCAGCTCAAGGGGCACACCATGCCCATGGAACAGCAGCAGTCTGCAGACAGCCCTCATAGAGAGAATGACGTGATGTGTACAGAGCAACAAATCAAATGCCAGGTTCTCCAGGACAGCTTTATTCTCTTTATCTTATTAGCACACACCATAAATCTGTAAAAAAAAAAAAAAAAAAAAAAAAGACTTATTTCCCTGTCTGGTGTATGAAATAGAAGCTTCAGGAACTTTAGCTTAGGTTTTTATAAAATCTGGGATTACAATCACTGTTTGTCCATCTTCCCAAATTATGCTGTTTCCCTTTAGTCCTAGTACCCCAAAACTATTATTTTTCATTGATGAGGCCTTACATCTTAAGTTGGCCACTGTGTAATATATTTACCTAGGATTAAGTATTGAGAATTTAAATTAATTCATAATTATTGGCGTACCCATTACATTCCCACTTTTATTTCAAAGGCCAAATCTCAGTTATGAGGTATTAAAAGTAATACAGATGAGTTGGGGCATTCAGAGCAGGGCACTAAACAAAGTGAGACCACTGGAATGATTCTTTAGGTAGCTATCACTCCAGATAGGAACCAAACCTATAAATCCTGCAGTCTCACTCAGGTAGTTCTTCCTCTACATGAATAGTTAGTTCCAGGTAACCTTAGCACCATTGTTATCCTCCTTTGGGGAGATCTATCTGACTTGGTTTGACAAACAGCTACAGTGTGTCATACTAATAACAATAAAGCAGGAGTAGTAATATTCGCAAGGTTATGAAAACTCAGCAGCTCTTTGCACTTGTGTATGTGTTGGCTCCCAAAGTAGATGTCAAAGGAAAGGGATGGGTATAGCCGTATTTTAATTCACACTGTAGGTAAGAAGCAAGCTGAGATCCGATGCTTCTTTGAATACCCAGTTTTTGACATAAATACTAAAACTAAAATAATTAATTTATGTTTGATTTTGAATTGCTTATACTTTTTAAATAATAAGGTTCTTGATAATAATTAAACTTATATTTTAATTGCAATACAATCTATTTAAGGAGGTCACTTTCAAAATCTTGGTAGATGGGTTTAAAAGAACTATTGTGGCCTAAACTCACATTTCTGTTTCTTTACTCTCTTATATTGCAAAACTGATCTCCTACTTTCTCCCGATCTTAACATGGAATACATAGATGGATACAATCATTTCCCTTCCCATTGAGCAATTCTGAAATGACCAAGAAAGTATGAAGCCAGAGAAAAGTTGTTATGGTAATACAACTTCTCCAGGGTTTGACAGGAACTCATAGAACTCTGCACGAGTTCAGACTCCAGCACTTCCACATCAGTGCCTGAGATAGATGGATTTCTCACAGCCTTTCAAGAGTTTTAGGTAAAGATGCCAGGACCCTGGATATTCAGAGTAAGCAGGATATGAAGCTATCTGTCAGGACTACTGTGGTTTATACAGTCCTAGGCTCCCGGGGTTATTTATGTCAGCACTGGACCATACCCCAGGAATCCTGCTGTAGTTGAAAATGTCACTGAATCCCATCCCTCTCTCATGTAGAACCAGAAGCTTCCCAGGCAAAGGGCTTATGTGGGGTCAGGTTGCCTGTCACTTGGCATCCCATCTAGGCTTGAGTGCCTGCTGGGCTATGGAAGTTGTTGATTCATCAAAACGAAAGCCCTAGGCTCTTATGCACTTTCCTGTGACTCCTATAATCTGACAGGGCTCCTTGGTATCCTACAAGTTGTTTCTCTGGCTATGGACAGAGATCAGTTTTCTCATCTAAAAATATGCCCTCTATTCAAACCCTCTATTTATGATACTTGTTTCTGACAGGCCAGTGCTCAAAGCCAAACTGAGATGTGCCAGTTCTAGTGAAAAGTAGCTGGTTTTTTGTCTATTCATTGAAGCTATGATTGAGACCGACAGGTGTGATCGGATTTAATGCCTTCACTTAATGTCCTGCATTAAAGAACATAAGCTGTTTCACATCTCTAAATCTTAGGTTCTTCAGATTAAAATGTAGATAATTGGTGACCATAGCTCATAACAGGAGTGAACTGAGGGAAATATAATGTATGCAAAACTCACTTAGCACTCTACCTCTGGAAGCTTCAGTTTTTACTGATAGTTTTAACTCACTTACATAAGGCACTTTATTTCGTTCATCCAAGATAACTGAAATAAAACTTAGTGTTATTAAAAATTTTTAATAATCATTCTTGATAATGTGTCTGTTGCCTGTACAGATGTTTGAGATTTTAATGACAGCTTTACTTTGAGTTACAGTTGATTTAATTATTCTCATACCCACAAGTCATCTAGTATATTATTAGAGGAACACAGTGTTCCACCTAATATAGACATAAAACTTCATCTGAAACAGGGTAATATTACTCAGTGTTTTGAAGATGCATTGTATAAAACTGGTAGATGGCAAAACAACTGAACAATTTAGTTTCAAAGGAAGGCTGTCACAATCAGTTTACATTAATATCTCTTTTGGGTTACACCCATCAATAATTGTCATCTGTAATGCAAAAATAGCCTGAGTATACCGTCCACACGGATGAAACACTGAAGTGTCGTCCTCTTAAATCACTGTAGGTCATGGAAGAATCTGAAGTATGCACAGTGCCAGGTGGCTTAGCCAAGATGAAGAAACAATTTGAGAAGGATGAAATGACTTCAACCAGGAATGACTTTTCTGAGTATCAATACCACCACCAGAGCAGATCTGAGCAGGTACAGCCGCTGTGCGAGATGGGTAATTCATTTAGGGGTGAATTTGCTCTCACCAGTGTAGAAACACTCCTTCTCTGGTGGTAGAATTATCTCCATTTCTCATTTTAAAGTGATCATTTAGAAAATCATCTAAGCGTATTGATGTGTTGGTTTACTCAGCTGAAACATTTTGCCATGTGAGCCATGCTGGAATATTCTCTTTCAGTGTTTCTATGTTTCAAACATAAGTGAAAGTTAAATCGTATAACTTAGTCAACAAGTAAACAGAAATGCTGAGAGCAATGTTGGCATTGAGCTTCTGCTTCTAGGTTGTGATTCATGATAAACTATCTTTTAGTCGTTTGCATAGTTGAAATATGAAGCATTATTCAGTGTTCAGTGTTTGTTGTGGGAGTTCTATTTTGTTTTCTTAAAAAAAATCATGAAACATCAAGCAGTAGAATCCAGATGTTACAGAAAACCACATAATATGACTTTTGTTTTATAAAACTTTTTCTGTTTCACGACTTCAGAATCATATATATCATCAAATATTTTCACGAGATATAATGATTTTTAAATGTAAAAACCCATCAGACAGTTCAGCATGCAGAAAATTCACAACCTCTGTGTAAATAGCTGTACTTTGAGCCTGTGTTTTCCATGAGAAAGGAAGTAACTGGATTGTGAAATTTTGCAATAGCAAATAAAGTGGGTGTGTTTTGTTTTAAAAAAAAACCTCAGAGGAAATGCAGAGCTAAATAAATTTTATAAATATGAAACAGTCAGGTGCTGTGTGTGGCAAGGAAGTAGTTTTTGTTGTTGTTGTTGTTGTTGTTTTTGTTTTGGGTTTTTTTTTTTTTTTTTTTTGGTTTTTCGAGACAGGGTTTCTCTGTGGTTTTGGAGCCTGTCCTGGAACTAGCTCTTGTAGACCAGGCTGATCTCGAACTCACAGAGATCCGCCTGTCTCTGCCTCCCGAGTGCTGGGATTAAAGGCATGTGCCACCACCGCCTGGCTTGGAAGTAGTTAAGGAATCAGGCGCAATGATTAAAAGTTTAATACCTGAACAATAGTTATCTTGTTCTAGTTTTGTCTGGAGAGTGGAAAGGTGTAATACAGTTAGCTAAATACACCTACTGCGGTAATTCTAATGATGCATACGGACATATAATGCAAGCAAGAGAGCAAGACAAGGCCTATCTATGATCTCATATATAGCTGCTGGAACAGAAGAAAACAAGTGAGTCAAGTGTCTTTGGGAAGTTTAACTGAAATTTGTCAAAAATATAAAATATAACTATGTTAATAACTTAAGTAACCAATTCCTCACAAAAGCAAGAATATGTTTGTAGACACAATTCCATTAGGAAAACTGTGTTACAGGTTGTCAGAACATTCGTAAATCAGAGTTCAGTTCGAGCTCTGAGACTCGCCTGTTGAATGGTATAGGCCTAGAGCATCCTTCTTGGGTATACACTTTTGCAGTTATTTAAGTCCTTCCTACGATGCTTAGAAGGGCCTAGTTTAGTACTCTGTATACTTCACTCTGAAATTTGCAGTAGCTTTTAAGCAAGTAACTCCATGTTTTCATTTCATCTAATTATGAATATTATATTCATTATCTACATGACTGTGAAGTTGTACTCACATCTGGAAGCATAAAATAAATCCATGGTCCACCCAAATCTCATTTGCGAAGGAGTAGTGGATTTAGGCTCCTTTGGTTTATCAGAGTTGACTTGTACAATTCTTTAATCATTAAATTTGGAGAAAAGTTTGGACAAGAGATGATATATTAGGAGCTGGAAGATTGGCAAAGCAAGACCTCTTTGTAGTAGTCAGGGGCACAGATACTAGAGTCAGAGCAGGGATCAAGTGTCTACACCTTTAGTTATCTGTGTGACACATAGCAAGGTTCTTAACTTCTCGGTGCCTTAAGATTATTATGGAACCTAGCTCCTGGGTTTATCTACAAAAAATACGTTAATATTTATAAGGATTGAAGCAATGCCTAGGGCTTGCGGTGTAAGGTGACTCAGTGACGAAGAGTAAATGCTGCTCTTATGTTCACACCGTGACTCACAGTCGCCTCTTTTCCAGCTCCTAGAGATCCATCAGCCTCTTTCAGCTTCCACCGACACTGTTTGTTCACACGTGTAAACAGACCCACAAACAAGCACACACACATAGAATAAATAAATAAATAAATAAACAGCAGCCTTCAGCATCCTGCCTCTGAATGGAGGACATGCATTCATCACAAAACAAAGGAACAAATTGCTGTGATTGGCTTAAGTACCTGCTCCTTATTTACCAAGTAGAAGTTCTCACCCTCTGTCTATCAATACAAAGTACATCCTGTGAAAGCCAAACTAAAGGAGACACAAGAGCACGGTGGGCTTCTTGTGAGTTTCATAAAGACATGCTTCGTGACTGTAAAACATGGAAGTCCATGAAAGTAGCAAAACAACACAGAGAATATCTGCACCCAGAGCTGCCATCATCTGTTTAAGCTTCAGTTTCTCTATCTATCTTCAGATAGGGGAATAATATCTGACAATCCCCTGAGGATAAATACATCCAAATTACAAAAACGTACTTTATATTATATAGCAATCACAGGTAAAATTAAACTAGTCAGCGGCATTCATCAAATGCCTCTTGAATATAGAATCCTGTGAGAAAATGAAATAAGCCACCTTTACCTTTAAAAAAAGAAAAGACTGTAATTTAAATCTTGATTAGAAATCTGAGATAAATGTCAAATTTGATTCTAGAGGAGAAAGGGAAAACTGTCTCACATATCCACTTAGACTTTTGAAACAATCTAAATGCACCCTAAAAATGTGTACTTTCCTCACTAGAGACGAAGGACAACATGCATGCCACGAGATGGGTGGTTAATTCTGTCCTTACATAAGCTATCATCAGCTCAGATAACATTTGCAATCCTCTGGCTTATTGATAGCATTTGAGATCTATCTTCCTGCTCAGTCCTCCTTGGGCCAAATATATTTAATTTGATGACATGCAGTAACTAATATTAATTTGGAAACCAATTTAATTAGGATGAATAGAAAGAACATTTGTCTTGGGTTTCTGACAATATTTAATGTCACTGTTAGTAATGTTTTCATTAGTTGTAATAATTAAGTCCAATCTGCCCCTTTCCTTTTTAATGCATTGAAGCCATTGTTTTCAAGGTAATTGGCTATTTGGTAACAGTGTGTCTTGAAGATCAGCAATTGGAGGAAAGCAAGCTTGAAAACTGAGCTACCTGTGAAATGAGAAGTCCCTTATACTCGTTTATACTTGCTGGAAAGAAAATGCTTAGTTGTTTTCCCTGTGCCAGAACACCAGACAGAAAGCCCATACAAAGGGTCTTATTTTGACTCACAGTTTCAGGGGATTTAGTCTCTTAAGGCAGAGAAGGCAAGTAGATTGCTGCTCCTCATTGTGGAAGATCAGGAAGCAGACAGTTCAGAACTGGAACCAGAATTAAACATGAGCAATAAGCTGCCCTCTAAGACCCTCAGCAGCCTTGGTCTGCTAGCTACATACCACAGGCAACAGACCAGAGATTTCAAGCTCTCCCAAAACAGCACCACCTGCTAGGAATGAAGAGTTCAAACCATTGAGTCTGTGTGTTACCTTCAACCAAAACAGGGGAACCAAGACATAGGAACATTCATTGTTGTTATGGTGGTTGAACAAGATGTTGCCTCATCTCATATGTGGACTAGCTGTGTTATATGGTTCTGTTTATCAGCAGCATCACTGCTGCTCAGGGAAGTCAGTCATGGGAAAATATTAGAGAAAGGATTCAGCCTATGTCCCAGGGAGAAGAAGGATTAGCAGTGGGACAAATTTGGCTTTTTAAAAGAATAGAGTTGGGACTAGATGGTAGAGTATGCTTATAATCCCAAAACTCAGAAAATTATAGCAGGAAGATCATAAGTTTGGGGCTAGCCAAGTCTACTAGGCAAGTTGCCAGCCTGGGCTACTTAACGAGACTGTTACTTAAAAAATAAATACATACATACATACATACATACATACACAAATAAATAAATAATCTTGATTGGGTTGTCCTGCTGATTAGTACTAGTTTTTAACAGCACTCATATAGACTTTGCCTTTCAATAAAACATTTTTGACTCTAGCAGGAATAATTGACCTCTGTCTCTGTCTGGAGATATTGAGCACTCAGAATACTTCCTGTTTCTTATTTATATCAGATTTATATAATCAAACTTTAACTTTTTTCACTTTAGGACTGAGTTTTCAGCATTCTATACAAGAAAAAGTAATTGATCCTTCTTGATAAAAGGCACATATCACTTAAAGGGATACTTTTAATTTTAATGTTTTAGATTTATTTCTTTGAGTATTTTGCTTGTGTGTGTGTGTGCGCGCGCCCTTCTCAAGCTCAGCGTTCTCCTTCCATTTTTTAAAGTGGATTTTCTCATCTTTCTCTTTCCGCCGTCTTTGTGCACCACCGAGGAGGCCTCTAATAGTGGCGGCCCAGAAGCCTCTTCCTTTTGGGAGTTGCTTGGTTTCTTGCTGTTTCTTGCTTCATTCTGTGGCTTCAGTGGGAAGGGACAGGTTGGGATCCACACATTTTCGACGTGCTCAGTGCTGTGGAGCACCCAGGAAATGGCCTGTCTTTGTAACTGCTGCCCTGGACCTCAGCAAAAGCTAAAAGTATGTGCCCTTCTTCCTACTGCCATCTCAGACATGCTGGAAAAAGCATACTTTCCCACACATCTGCTGTTGCACAAATGCAAATGTAAACAGTCATACCCTGGAAAACTACATGGCTTTGGAAGGATCCCTGTACAATTTTAGGTCTACAGAAAACATTTCTGACAGTTTGTGACAGATGAGAAATGACATCTGAGTGTTTTCAATTCTACAAAGGTGACCCACAATAATTTCTAAGCAAACTAAATATATTTTTATCAGGTGAATGTGCACATTGCAGAGTTACTCATGCTTTAAAATTACCTTTAATTTATGCCACATACATCATTTCTCAAGGTCATATATTGACAGTACCAACTCTGCCCTGACCCAGGTCACCATCAAAACTAAAGCTGATGGCCAAGAATGTCTTGTATTGTATTTTAATTGTGTATACTATTTTAAATAATGGAAAATAATAGCACTCAGAATAAAGCAGTCTGGAGTAATATTATGCCCCTGGCTCCCAAGCCAGACAACTTGGGTTATAATCCCTGAGTCAGCCACCTGTTCTATTCTATATTGTGCTGTTAAACATAATACCACAAACTAGTTCATTTATAATGATGCAAAAAGTAGAGACTCATATTTCGGGGTGCTGGTATCTAGCATCAAGGTTATGGAACCCAGTAAGGTTTTTCTTGCCACATCTTAACAGTCAGACAACAAGAGGAGGAGAGAAAGGAATAGAGAGAGATAGGGAAAGGATGGGGAGGGGGTACAGGGAGACCCAAATTACCGGACCCGTTCGTATATGTTAGGCATTTTACTGAGGATAATAATTCCTCACTTAGAAAGGTTGTTTTTAAAATCTTTATGTATGCGGAAGGACTTGAAGATTCCTTTACAACTTAACATTCTTGTAGTTCTTTGTTTAGCTGTAGGTAGCACCCGTTTCTCAGGAGCTGCAGAAATAATTGGAAATTATCTTAAAACGAGCATACCTGTATGTGCTCTGGGCATGTGTTGTTCTGGAATCGTCAGAAACACTGCTGAGTGCACATTTTAAAATTTAGAATAGTAGGCAGCTCTTCCTCTGAGGAAAAGTGCTTAGCCTCATCTAAGAAATAGAAAAGATGATGTGTCAAGCCTCTCAGAACACAGAGGAGAGGAGAAAGAAGAAAGCCCTTTTGTGCAGGCATGGCATGTCTCCGGGATGCCACAATGAATGGAGTTTGGTTTTTAAGTAGAAGCAATTGAAAAGGCTAGCATTGGCTTTTGGAGACCCCTTTGTTCATGGTATTGTGGAAAGATGTATGAGAAAAAGATGATTTAGTTAGTATATGAATTGAACCAGGAAGAAAAGGAAAAGCTATACTACTTGAAGAAATGAAGAAAAGAGGGTGGATTGAAGAGGTTGGTTTGCCATTTCTATGCATACTGAAATTACTGCCCTGCGTGTTATGACTTCTCAGCACATTTTACTTGTTGGGTGGAAAGGGAAAAACGTAACTTGTGGTATAATATGGTTTGTAGTTGGAACAACCAACAGAAGTACTGCCACATAAATAGGGACCATATACTGGCTGCCAAAACCCAGTTAATATTTTTCTTAGTAACAAACTATATTAAAAAGAGCATATTTGTGATTCTAGATGGTGCATTAGAATTTTAAAATACATTAACTAGTATGATATAATTTAAGGGTATGTTAAAGTATTAAACTAAACTAGTACAACAAAAATCCAAAGAAATGAATAAATTCATTAGTTCATCAAACTGGTGTTCTACTAATTGATTAAAACTTGGATTTAATGAATTCATTATTTCCATCTACAGTAAAAAAAAAATATTCGCCATGTTATATAACCTGTGCACTTAATGTCCCTTGGATACCACTCTTCAATATTTTTATATCAGTAATAATATTTTGTGAATGACACAGCACTTTAATTATAAGTGTAAAGTTTTATTAACTAAGTATGTAAAGGTGTCTGTAGACTTTTAGATCTTCACATGGCTAAGCCAATATGTAACCTTTCCCTGGGATGCAAGGTGCGCTCATAAAATAGGGTAAGACAGACTTCCGTGATCTACTCAAATCAGCCACGTTGCTCTGTAGACACGTGTGTTAATTTGCAACCTCTGCTGTCCTCAAGGGTAGCCGATGGTAATTGCTACCAGCCTGCTGAGGCTTGGTCACGGTCCCCTCGTAATTTACCTTTCAGCTTTGTGAGGTGAAACCTGTTGGTATATGAGTAATCCTGCTGGAGCACGGAGAGGCTGTCCCCTCCCTCCTCCCAGGAACACGGCAGCACGTTCTTGTACCTCATTATTAAGGGAATCTCATCTCCCCCGGCGCCGTGCTGAACATTGGCCTGAGTCTTTTATGGAAGCTCCATCTTCCTGGTAAAATAGTGCCATCTGTATGAACACCCACTCAGTGTCGGTTCCTCTACTGTTTAAAAAGGGAAGGGGGGGAGGGATAAAGGAATGGATCTTGGTGACTTCAAGGGGTTTAGAAATGTTAATATATGGAGGGTACAGTGGACGGGACAAATAGGCTTAAGAAAAACTGCGCTGCAAAAGTAAAATAAAAAATCTTGAAACACTTGTTTTTTCTTTTTGAAATTTATTCATTGTTTCAAATAGAATTCGTAGGAGCGAGTGCTCGCCCCAATTATTGGAGTCTTACTGCTTCAGAACCACTGCTTCGTAATGTTATTGTAGGTCTGCTGTTCCTGCAGACCGGTTTGTGCTTACAGAACATGGTTTCAGTTTCATTTACAGAAGTCAGGCGTTCTTACACTTATTTCTTTTGCTCTTTTAAAGTTAAATGACTCAGAATCGTTTTACCAAGAAAATAGGGAGACAGACATTTTCACAATGCCTAAAGACAAAAGATCATAACAGAATGGCCTTGCTACATTTCACTATATGATTTCAAAAGTGTTTCCAATTGATAATTATATGAAATACTTAATGGAATTTTATGTATCTTATGAGAGCTAATGGACATTTAGGAAAAGTTAAAATGGTATTATACTATTTCTTCTATCAGAAAACTCAGACTAGCTTCGAAATATGGGTTAACGTTTTATCTAACTGTACTGAAAATAGTTCTCAAGTATATAAATTATGTTTCCTAATATACTAGCTAAATTTGCTGTGTTTTTGGTTATTTTAATGGAATAGCAAGCTACACTATTTTCAGTTCTTGCATTTGCCTATGTTGTAAGAAGCAAGGGAAACATACCAACAAAAGAAAACATTCATATTACAGAATCATTGTTTGTAGAACTTACTGAAATCTGCAAAATGTGTTTTTTTCACATGGTTACTTTTATAAAAAAAATAGGTGTTTGTTGTACTTGAGTTCAGAGGATATTATTAGCTGCTTCTGATAAACTTCTTCATCTATAGCTCTCAAAATAAACCCTTCCTCGTGGATCTTTGAAAACGATTGGATTGAGTCAAGCTTGTCTTTTCTTTGGATGTTTAGTTATTAATTTGCATAATTACAAAGAAGTTATCATGCTAGAAACGAGCTGGGAGAACACAAGGCCTGAGCAAAGGAAGAGGCTCTCAGCAGTTCTGTCCTTAGAACAATGCTGTTGCAGAAATGTGCTTGGAAAAATTTTCATTTCCCTAGTTTCTTCATAAATCTCAGCATTTCGGAACAGAAGGTTTAATTAACTGTATCTTTTGAAGGACTTTTCTTGGATTTTCTTTTATCTTTCTCTCCTGAGCAATCTACCTAAAGTCAAGAACAAGTTGTCCATCTTGTTAGTAACAATGAGTACATGTTCCGCCTTATTGACTGAGTAGGTTATAAAATACACCAGCCACTCAATCAATACAAACAAAAAAGAAGTTAAGTCCACTTGGCATGTCTTGCCCTGGGGTAAATATCAGTGTCCTGTAGAGATCTGAGTGCATCCTGATGTGGCGACCAAAACATATTGCTTTTCCTCAGCATATGAATTGCAATACAAAATTGTAGCATTTCAAAGCATTCAGAAAAAACAGTACAGGTCTCACTGAGGCATCCTTACAGTTTGACATTCTGTTTATGAGTCTTTTATCATAGGAATTAAATGTTATTATTTAAAAACTATACAAAGCATCTAAGTCTTAATTTTCTTATTTAATTATCAACTAAGATTTTTCCCCCCTCTGTAGTCTTTTTCTCTTTTTTGGTTACTATTCCACAGGAATAGCTATAAACCTACTATTTCTCCACTAGAGGAAAGAGGTGCTCATGATGCTTGATTTTTCTTTGGTTTCTGGGCTTGCACAAACTTAAGCAATAGAAGATCAACAGCACCTGAGGGCACAAGCTGGCGTCAGCTGAAATTCAGAGTGAGTTTAAGCTAAGGGATAACTCATGCAAGAGAGAACTGTGTATGTGTAAATACGGCAAAGAACGGCGTAAGCTTGATGCTGGAGGCACAAACAAAATGGAAACTATTAATGAAAAATAATATGTTAAACATTTGTCAACTTATTCTCAAGCCACCAAGGACCTCTGAAATTTTAACAGAGACTTAAGATAAATAGATATGCTTTCTAGAAAGACTTTTATGCCTGTAAATGATTGATATAAGTGATGTTAAGGTTTGAAAGGGATAGGATAGGTTGAAGTATTAAAACAGTTCAGATTCTGCGGGGTTAAATAGGTCTGAAGAGAGAGCTCTCGCTGAAAAGGCACTTACAAAGATTTAGCTAGTTTGTGCCTAAGTAAGTTAAGGGCTACTAAGAGCAAGGCTTAGATTCTTCCATCTTGTTTTTTTTTTTAATTAATATAGGGAAAACTCTTGCCTCTGGCTGTCTTTTTCTTGGAATATTTTGATGTTTTTGAAATTTTTAATAGATAATTTTACCATTTTTACAGTTTTGGCCACTTTCTCTTTGCTGAACTATTATTGATAACCCTAGTTTCCCTTTGATTGTAAGGTGTTTCAGTTTATGTGGAACTGAAATATTATATATGTATATATCTTAACATATTTCTACATAAAATCTCTAGAGAGAATCTTTTATTTATTGTAAGTTGAATGTTTATAGTAAGCTGCTTTTTCCATTTGACAAATAAATATTGTTATTTATGTAACTAATGTGCGTTGATGGCCCAGCTGAGAGTACATATTTGATATGCTGCTTTTAGGAATCTTCATCCCTTTTAGATTCAGGCTTGATGGTTCTATAAATAAAATGCTTAAAGAAAAGGACAGTTGGTGTCTCAGCACCTCTTAAACTCAGCAATGAGTGTTCAGAATCTAACCTGAGAAAGACAACCCTATTTTCCACTTTTAAACTAAGCATCTTTTATTTAAAATTACTGTTGATATCATATTTATATAGAACCAAATCCAATTTAATGAAAGAGTTAAAATTAATTGGATGACAGTCATTTCCAGGATTCTTGAAATAAGCTTACTCACAAACACACATTTCTATGTATTTAGCATTTTGTCTAAAGCTGAAACATTTTATACCATAAATATAAATACATATATTTGCATATATATAGACAAATCAAATATCTATAGAGAAGTAAGACTGATCAAGATATATAGATTATAGATAGTTAAATATTGATGATAGATGATCAATAGATAAATAGATTGAGAGATAGATAGATAAATAGATACATAGATAGATAGATAGATAGATAGATAGATAGATAGATAGATAGATAGATGATTGATAATAGATAGACAGATAGATAATAGATAGATGCATAGCCCCTTATGATATCAGAGTTTTGCTGCAGGTTCTCATAATTTTAAGCATGATTATTTTCATTCTAGCATAGAGAAGTCTAAGTTCATAATAACAGTGAGTCAGCATTAAAAGACTCGTTTTTTTTCTTCTCCGGTAGCCTTAGAATGAATATGCATTTTGTTGCATATTTTGTTTAATAGCAACATGGAATGGAAAACCTGAAGTTAAGTATGTTTTAGTGATTTGCCAAAGATTACAATGTATCTAGGACGGGGCAAGTTAATATTGACTCCTCATTCTTAGCTATTAGCTGATCTATCTGAGGAAAGAGCAGCATGTTTTTCTCACTCAGCCTGGTTTCTAGGTGGATGGAATTTCAGCGACCAATTTCATGAATCATTTTGTGTGAACTTGTGTGTAGTGTTCTGACTTGAATTCTTTATGATATTTTATTTGTGTAATTCGAGTTCTGCCTGCGCATAGCAATTATATATCCTTTTCCCTAATCCGAAAATCTAGACAACAAAAATTAGGAGAGAGTCAAATTTGAAATTCAAATTATACCTATTTGCAAAATGGAAGGCAGAATAAATGACAGACACATGATCTTAGAATATTTTAAGCAAGATTTTGTGCTAAGTTACGGCAGCCAGGGGACAGTAAAAATTGATGCACCGATGCTCACACGTCAAACTGGTGTGGCAATTACAGTTCTACTTAGCAATGGCACATAAATGCCGAAGCTGCAATCTACAACTATAAATAAAATTGATGTGCACTTGGATTGCTTCTGTTGCTCCATCTCCTATAAGAAAATGCATTTGGAAGTGATAAGTGCTGGGTAGTTTCTTCTTGAATGTGTACATGCTAACTATAATTTTTTTCCTCTGGAAAGTGATAAATTTCAAGTCACATGTCAGAAATGCATTTTTCCTACTTTTTATCACATATATATTGCCTTTGTCTTTCATACAACAGAAAATGTTGTCACTTTATTCTTTCAAAATAACCATTGGTGGCATGTACCAGAAGTTGATGTTTCTTTGGGTACCAAAATGAAGGCATAGCTTAGATGTCAGTTTGACAAATATGGGAAAATAATAAAGATATTGACTTGACAGCACATGCCCCATCCAAGAAGAATGTCAACTACTTTATGTTGGCCAGATGTTATTATGTTGAAATATGAACCAGTTATTATCAGATATTCATCTTTAAAAGGAGGAAGAAGCATTAACATTTGTAATCTGAACTAATCCAAAATGTTAAAAATCACTATGTAGGACAAATAAAATATGTTAGGAGGCCAGTACTGGCATAAGGCTTACAGACCCAGCTTGATATTATGGACGTGATCACGATGCCCCTCAGCTAAGACCATGGTGTGGGTCTGCTTCTCAGTGCCCTTTGCTCTTTCACTATCCAGCTGGCACTAAGAACATTCCAGAAGCTCTCCCTGCTTATCTAGAGATGAAAGCTCTGTCGCTCAGCAAAAGAGCTACCATTTGTCCCCTGTGTTTTCCCCACATGCTGTCTTTGGTGGCTCTTCTCATTCTGTCCTGCACACAGCTTCTAGTACCATTAGGTAAGCGCTAAGTAAGGCATCTCGTTGCATGGAATCCTGATTCTTTGAACTTACAGGAAGCAACATGGATCGCCTATTTTCTACACTCCTCCTTAAAGAATAAAGGTTTTTTTTCCTTCTCTTTGTTCTGCATCTCAGCATCTACAGCACACCTGGCAAGTGAATTTAGATAGAATCAATGTATTAATAGGATTGTGCCATTTTTCTTCCACTTTGATTCCTTCATGTGAACTTGTTTTTAATGGAAATTATGTGAAACAAACATATACCTAATATCACTTGAAGTACATAGGTCCTTAACTATGGGTTGGAAACTATTCTCTTTAGGAAAATATATTCACATGTCTACTTTATTTTAATAAAACAATATGCCAATTAGTTTTAAAGTATAAACCCCAGATTTTCTATTATATTTTGTAGATTTCTGGTGCAACTTTTTCTTAATCATCCTTCCCAGAAAACTATAATGGAATCAGATTATCTAACATATTCCTAAACCAGCAACATCTGTTGCTTTGCTTATCAGATGTCTAGCCTTGCATGCCAAATACCCTTATGGGAATGGGAAGTCAAATTGCACACCCTATATGTGTGATGTAATTTATAAGAGGTATAGTCAAGAACAAGATGCCATGAAATAATTTTATACTTTAAGAAATCAGAAACTGATGCTTTAAAATTATTTGACTCATTGTAAAAAACAAAACAATACAAAACAAAAAACCTTAATGCTTCCTATTCTGTTCACTTAAGAAGAGCAATATACCTATATACTCACTAGATTATTCTTTTTTCTTGTGTGCATTAGTGTTTTGCCACAGGTTTCGGATCCCCTGGAACTGGAGTTACAAACAGTTGTGAACTGCCATGTGGGTGTTGGGAGTTCAACCCAGGTCCTCTGGAAGAGCAGCCAGCACTCTTAAGAGCTGAGCCTTAGGCTGGGCCATGGTGGCACACACCTTTAATCCCAGCACTCACACTCGGGAGACAGAGGCAGGCAGATAGCTGTGTGTTTGAGCCCTGCCTGGTCTACAGAGAGAGTGCCAGGAACTGGTTCCAAAGCCACACAGAGAAAACCTGTCTTGAAAAAAATAAAAGAGCTGAACCATATCTCCAGCCCCTGATCATTCTATTTTTAAATGATTTTTTATTGAGCTCTACATTTTGATTATTCTTACTACTAATAAATAATTTTAAGTATCAGATCTCAAAAATAGTATTACTAACTTAGACATAAATACAAGTGTGAGATTTCAATGTTGTGTAATTCCAAACACATGCATTCTTGTGAAGCCAGCTGAACAGACCCCCATTTCCTCTCTTGTTCCAAGTTCATATTATTTTATTCATGGTATGCCTGAATCTTTAAGTCAGTTTCATAAACTTTTAAACTTTTATTTTATTGTTTAAATCATTTTCCATTTTACTGAAAAACAGACTATTTTTCCTACAGTATATCCTGATTATAGTTTCTTCTCCCTCCACGTCTCCCAGTTCCACCCTACCTCCCCTTCCCTCTGGATCCACAGCCTTATGTCTCTCATTAGAAAGCAACAGCCTTCTAAGAGATAACAAAATAAAAGAGAACAAAATAAAACAAAACAAAAAAAAAAAAACAAACCCATCAAATAGAATTTGGATCAAACAAGCCAACGAAAGGAAAAGAACCCAAGAGAAAGCACAAGAATCAGAGACCCCCTCATGCACATATTCAATTTAATATTTATTTAATATTTAAAATGTTAAACTGAAAACTCCAGTATATACACAGAGGACCTGGTGCAGACCCGTGCGGGCCCTGTAAGTGCTGACTCAGTCTTTGTGAGTTCGTACGAGCTTTGCTCCTTTAACATAGAGGGCCTTGTTCTCTGTGTGTCCTCCCTTCCCTCTGACTCTCACACACACTTTTTCTGCTTCCTCTTCTGTCCTGTTCCCTGAGCCCTGAGGGGAGGAATTTAGTGGGCAAATCCCATTTAGAGCTGTGTGTTCCGAGGTCTTTCTCAAATGTTCCAAGGTCTCTGTCTCTGTCTCTCTCTCTCTCTTTCTCTCTCTCTCCTCTCTCTGTGCTGTGTGTGTGTGTGTGTGTGTGTGTGTGTGTAGTATAGCAGAATATCATTAGGAGTCATTTTATTACTGTTTTTTGTTTCTTTGTTTTTTGTTTTGTTTTTTTTAATATTGATACTATTCGGTTTTACCCTAGATTTCTGGGCCGTTTAGTCTCTGGTTCTTGATCATACACACAATGTCTGATATAGATTCGATCTTGGAGTGGGCCTTAAGTCAAATCAGATGTTGGTTGGTTACTCCCACAAGCTTTGTGCCACCATTGCCCTAGCATATTTTGCAGGAAGAAAAGCATTGCAGATCAAAGGCTTGGTAGCTGGTTTGGTGTTTCTGTTTCTCTTTTGGTAACCTGCAGTGTACCTTTCTGTATCAAGACACTAGAACCTAAGAGTGAAGGTTCTCTGCTCACTCTCTCCATGTTCAATGAGTTGTGTTGGTTTTTGTCAATAGATTTTTGCTCTCAGTTTGCTATATTTACAATATTTTGTTTTGACAGTCAAACACGAGGAGGAAGCCCATGCTGTCTCTGCTCCTACTGATCCTCCTTTTCCTTCCCCCTTTCTTCCTCTTTTCTGAATTATCTGTCACTGAAATTACATTAATAAAATAATTCATTTTTCAGAATTTTATAAAGAAATGGTCAGTCTGTTTATCTGTCATTTTCAGGAAGCAATCCACAGCAGTCAAGAGATGAGAAAGAATGAACAAGAATTCTATAAAGCACATGGAACCGATGTCTTCAAAACAGAAATGGTAATTGCTTAGTAACAAAAAAAAAATTTTAAATGATCTCCAGGACTGTGTAGAATTTTTTGACTTTTCTGTAAACATATGCTTTTACTGTGTGTACTTAGGATAAATATACAGCAGTGTGTCTAACCCTACTTTCCCGTTAGAACTATTTTGAAAAATGAAACAAGCCACCTAAAAATATGCCTGCAGTTAGGTGTTGTTCACATATGTTCTGTTATAACTTGAGTACACATTAAAACAAACAATAGAAATAGTAGCTGGTCTCTCTTAACATGTACCAAATTCTCAGAAGAAAAATACGGCAAAATAAAGATTATTTTCAGTACTCAAATCACTGACTTCTTAAAAACAATTACTCTTTTTAAAATTGTCTTTTGAAACAGATGTCACATCTTGAAAAGCACACTGAGGAAGTAAACCAAGCTTCACAGCTCCGTCAGTATGTTCAAGAAACAGGTAACCGTCTGGCACAATTGGGCACACTTGACCTTTGCCCTTTCTGTGTATGTGGGTTTGGAGGACTTTCAGAAGCCAGTCCTCCCCACCAAGGAAGTTTAGTAGCTGTGAGTCATGCTCCCAAAGGGGGCAAGATTGCATTTCTGCATATAATTAGATTTTCCCCTTGTTAGTACATGTAACATATTTTAAAATAGCTCATTGCCCATCAGACCTATAATAAATTCATTCTAAACTCCAGAAAGGTAATAAGCTAACCACTACTGAATTTTTTTTTTATACCTTGGAACCTAGAATAAAATTCATTGCCTATGAAGCAGCCTGACAATAAAATTAAGGAAATAATAGGTCAATTCTCAACCCACAGACATGAGGTTAGGTTATGTGGAAATTGGTAGATGTTTGCAGACGATGAGATGCAGCTGTCCACTCATACAGAGAGCAAATGACTTTCATCTGGTAAGATGAAAGGAAAGATTGCACCCCTGCTGTGGCCTAACAGTATTTGTTTTTTGCTACATAAGAAATGCAGCATTCTTCTTGACAGGCTCAGTGACCCATGTTCATGTTTGTAATTCTGGCCTTTAGGAGGCTTAAACAATAGGACTGCTGCAGGTTCAAGGCTAACACTGACTACATAATGAGATGTAGCCTACAGAGCAAAAATTTTTATCAAAATATACAAACAAACAAACAAACAAGAAAAATGGCCTACCTTTTTTCCTTTAAAATGCATTACTTTTCCTGCATCTAGAATTTAAAACACAGTTGTAGAAATTTTGAAAATATTCCTATCCAGAGATAACCACTCCAAATAATTTTAAAGTTTTTTTTTATTTATGTGTATTATGTGGTGTGTATGTGAGAGAGACAGAGACAACAGAGAAACAGAGAGAAAGAGAGCGAAACACCCGGAGGCCAGAGGACCGCATCAGATCCACTACAGTTGGAATTCCAAGTTGTAATGATCTACCCAACATGGTGCTGAGAACTAAACTTTGGTCCCCTGCAAGAGCAGCAAGCTCTTCTAACTGCTGTACCACCTCGCCTGCTTCACATCCAAATTTTCTTTTCTGTGCTTCTTCCTTAATACTTCTTGCTTCACTTCAAAATCAATGGATGAAATAATGCCATGTGCATAAATTTGTCCTTTGAGTCTAGTTCGCTAATTTCCATTGTAAGGTGTTTAATGCAGCATGGTGTTTTCATCTCAAATACCATTGTACTCATTGTGAATTATCCCCGGTATCTATGTGTTTCCGTAGTCATTGATACAGCCGAGGATGAAGAGATGCCTAAGGTTTCCACAAAGATTTTGAAAGAGCAATTTGAGAAGTCTGCTCAGGAAAAGTTTCTCTACTCTGACAGAGAAACCACAACTCCATCCAGGTGCATAAAGGTATGATAGACTCTCTATACAGGAGCACATTAAGGGTTAAAAATGCTTAAATATACTTGAAGTTTTGTGGTGCTTTCATAACAAAATAATCGGAACTAGCATTTATTGTGTCTCAAAAGGAGGATATTCATCTATGAGGTAGAGTGAGAAGTCCCACCCACTGGAGAATATGAATGAAGAAAGTCATATAGATTTTAAAGTTTATAAACTAATATCAAGTAAAGTAACTAAGTCAATTTTAATTGCCAAATAGTTACATATTTTATTTTAAATGATAAAAAACCAAAAAACTAACAAAGTACCTCAAGACCTTTTCTGCCTCCATAAATTAAACTACACATCAATTGAAAGGGGCAAATTAAGTGTATGTAAACCAGGCATAGTGTCATATTCCTCTAATCCCAGAATTTGAGAGGCAGAGGCAGGTAGATCTCTGTGAATTCCAGGCTCGCCAAGGCTATAAAAGAGACCCTGTGTGTGTGTGTGTGTATAATGTGTGAGTATGTGTAAATGCTCAAATGCTGAGTCAATGATACCTTGATGGAAGAACATTATTATTAAAAACAGAATGATATTTACTAACCCATATTGAGTATTCTCCCAAGTAGGTTTAAGCACAGTTCATACCTGTTTTCCAAGGAAGGCATCACAGCGGAATCCTGTTTGTGGACAGGTGAAGGGTAGGGCCCAGGAAATCTCCGTACTACAGTCATCGTTATAAGCCTTGATTTTCTCTCCTTTAAAGATTGAAAATGACAGTGAAGAATCCTTAAAGCCATCATCAGCTGTGGGTACCTCTTCTTCTTACACTTCAAGCAGCCAGAGGAAGGAAACCTCAACCTCAAGTTATAGCAATCACAGTGTCACTTCAACATCCCTGGCACAAGTTAATGGCCCTCCTTCAGGGAAGATGGAAGAATTTCCTCCTCCCCCACCTGACGTACTTCAGACACCAATGGATAGGACAGCATTTTCCCAGTCCCCTGAATTCCCCAGCCCCCCTAGAGGACTACCAATCCCCAAAGATTTATATACCAAACAAAGAAATTTGTATGAATTAAACCGTTTATATAGACATATCCATCCCGAGTTAAGGAAAAACTTAGAAAAGGATTACATCAGTGAGGTTTCTGAAATTGTTTCTAGCCAGATAAACTCAGGAAACTCCATTTCGGCAGATGTGCAACAAGCTCGGTATATTTTTGAAAATACAAATGACAGTTCTCAGAGAGATCCGAACCAAGAAAACCTGGAATGGGATGAAATTCTGAAAGGAGAGGTGCAGTCCATGCGATGGATTTTTGAGAATCAACCATTAGATTCTATCAAAAATGGCTCTACAGACGAAGGGTCCACTTTCAAGGGTGCTGCTGACCAAGAACTCATTGCTGGGGGTGATGTGAAATACACAACTTGGATGTTTGAGACTCAGCCAATAGATGCCCTAGGGGTTCCTTCTACTGGCACTGAAGGAAACACAGAGAAAATTCCTGAGCTAGCTAGAGGAGATGTTTGCACAGCAAGGTGGATGTTTGAAACAAGGTCTTTAGACTCGATGAACAAAATGCACCAAAGTCAAGAAGAAACAGCACATACTGCTATAAACGACATAACTGGAGGAGACGTTACGACTGTGAGGTACATGTTTGAAACTCAAAACCTGGATCAGCTTGGACAGCTTCACTCTGTGGATGAAGTTCACTTATTACAACTCCGATCCGAGCTCAAAGAAATTAAAGGAAATGTTAAGAGGAGCATAAAGTGTTTTGAAACTCAACCACTCTATGTCATCAGAGATGGTTCAGGCCAAATGCTAGAAATTAAAACTGTGCAGAGAGAAGACATTGAAAGGGGGGACGTGAGAACAGCACGTTGGATGTTTGAAACACAGCCTTTGGACGCAATTAACAAAGATATCACAGAAATTAAAGTTGTTCGAGGAATATCCATGGAAGAAAATGTCAAAGGTGGGGTGAGTAGAGCAAAGTGGTTATTTGAAACTCAACCCCTGGAGAAAATCAAAGAAGAGTCAGATGAGGTTGTCATCAACAAAGAAGCCATCATAGGTACAGATGTCTCTAAGAAGTGCTGGATGTTTGAAACACAGCCGTTAGACATTCTAAAAGAAGTCCCTGATGCAGATACTACATCACCTGAAGACAGAATAGGAGGTGACGTAAAAACCACCAAGCATCTATTTGAAACGTTTCCAATAGAAGCTTTAAAAGACAGTCCTGATGTAGGAAAGCTTCAAAAAATTACTGCCTCTGAAGAAGAAAAAGGAGACGTTAAGCACCAAAAATGGGTTTTTGAAACTCAACCTTTAGAAGACATTAGAGAAGGTAAGAAGGAGTACACGAGAACAGTGAGGCTAGAAGCAGTTGATAGAGGTCAGGTAAAGAACTACACGCATATCTTTGAGGCCAATAATTTAACTAAGGTTGATGCATCACATAAAAATGAGGTGGAAGGAGTCACCAAAGGCACTGTGGAGTTGAATAAATCTCTCTTCGAGACAACCCCACTGTATGCTATTCAAGACCGTCTTGGAAAATACCATCAAGTAAAGACAGTTCAGCAGGAAGAAATCCTCACAGGAAACGTAAGAAGCTGTAGGTGGCTTTTTGAAACAAGGCCCATTGACCAATTTGATGAAAGTCTTCATAAATTTCAGATAATTAGAGGAATATCTGCTCAAGAAATCCAAGCAGGGAGTGTGAAAGCTGCTGGATGGTTGTTTGAAACTCAGCCTCTTGATTCATTTAAATATTTTAGTAATGAGGAGGAAACAGAAAGCAAAATTGAACAAACTACAAATGTTGTTAAAGGAGATGTCAAAACCTGTAAATGGCTCTTTGAGACCCAGCCAATGGAGTCTCTTTATGAAAAGGTTTCCTTGGCGACAAACACCGAAAATATTCATAAGGGTGATGTTAGAACCTGTACCTGGCTTTTTGAAACGCAGCCACTTGATACTATAAAAGATGACTCAGAAGCGACAATCAAACTACAAACTGTAAAGCAGGATGAGATACAAGGTGGGGATGTTCGGACAGCATGTTTTCGCTTTGAGACAGAAAACCTGGACAACATACAGGGGAAGGAAGGGAAAGAAAACAAGCCTGTGGAGGTGGATATACAAGCTGGTGATGTCTCTGGAATGAAGTATAAGTTTGAGCACCAATCCTTAGATTCTATCAGTTGCAGTTCAGAGGATGTTTTGAATAAGATCAAAACCCTAAAAACTGAAGACATTCAGAAAGGCAATGTGTTAAATTGTAGGTGGCTATTTGAAAACATACCCATTGATACGATAAAAGACAATCAAGAGGGTGATGGATTGGTTAAGACAGTGACAGACATACAAGGAGGAAATGTGAGGAAGGGGTGCTTCATTTTTGAGACGTTTTCTTTGGATGAGATTAAAGAAGAATCCGATGGTGTACGCACCAGGGAAACGAATAATGAAGAAGTCATCAAAGGTGATGTGAAGAGCTACAGAATGCTCTTTGAAACACAGCCGCTCTATGCAATTCGAGATCAAGAAGGGTTTTACCATGAAGTGACTACTGTTAAAAAAGAAGAAGTAATTCATGGAGATGTACGAGGAACGAGGTGGCTCTTTGAAACAAAACCATTAGACTCAATTAATGAATCGGAAGATGTGTATGTTATTAAATCTGTCACCCAGGAAGACATTCAGAAGGGGGACGTGAGTTCTGTCAGATACAAATTTGAAACTCAACCACTGGATCGGATCTCAGACGAATCACATGCTATTGTGCACACTGCGGATTCGATTCAAGGAGGTGACGTGAAGACGAGCAAACAATTCTTTGAGTCTCACAGTGGCGACAAGAAGAAATACATAAGAACAGTGAGTGTCAACGAAGTGCAAAAGGGCAACGTTAAGACTTCTACTTGGCTCTTTGAAACTCGCAGCATAGATGAACTGGGAGCAGGGTCTGGATATGACACCATCAAGACTGTTACCCAGGAAGAGGTGCGGAAAGGTGACGTTAAGAATGCAGTGTGGCTCTTTGAAAATCAAGCATTGGATTCTATTAAGGAAATAGACGAAAGTGATGCAAAAATGACCAAAGAAGAAATTCCTCCATCAGATGTCAAGACAACTACATGGCTCTTTGAAACAAAACCTATTCATGAATTTAATGAAACAAGAGTAGAAAAGGTAGAAATTATTGGCAAAAGCATCAAAGAAACTTTGGAAGACCTCTACTCTCAGAGAGTTATTGAAGCTCCTGGAATTATCATTGAAGCTGATGAAGTTGGCGATGTCCGAATGGCAAAATACAAGCTCATGAACCAAACAACCCCTGAGATACAGAAAGAAGCTGTTATCAGGGCTGATCTCAGAAGCATAATGTTAAATTTACTTTCCCAAAGGGACTGTACAAAGAAAGAGATATTTGTCAGTGAAGAGGAGAAGGGAAATGTCAATTTGACTAAAACTCAATTATTAAACAGATCAACTGAATTTCATACTGAAAAGGAAGAGATAGTGAGAGGGGATGTTAAACAAGCAATAAAAAAGCTGCTCTCGGAGGAAAAATACACAAAGAAAGGCATCTTGATTCAAGAAGATGAAAAGGGAGATATCAACATGACTATCTACTGTCTTCTTCATGAAAATGCCAGGGACAAGACTGAACGTGAAGACATGATAGGAGGTGATGTGAGAGGCGCCATTCATAACCTGCTATCTTCGCCATCAAATGGTAAAATACCTGCAAGAACAAAAGTCAACGCTTCAGAGAGGGGAAACGTTCAGTTCTTCACAACATGCATAGAAACCGGAGCTTTAGATTACCTCAAACAACTTCAAGCAGGGACGAATGAAACACTCACAGCCACGGAACAAGAGGGAGAGGGAGCCATAATCAGGGGTGATGTGGAGGGCACAAAACTGTTACTAAAGGAAAGGCAATCTCTGGTTGAACGTACCGTTCATGAAACTGACATCATCCCAGGAGAAGTGCACAATACAGTTAACGTCCTCATGGCTGGGTCTCAGGGTTCATCTTTCAAGACACAGAAAGAAGAGAATATAAAAGGTGATTTGAACTCAACCCTAAACTCTCTCAGCCAGGCCAAGAATCAGAAAACAGTGTCGAAAGCAGAGGAAATTGTAAACTGTGACAGGCTTACCACACTAGAGTCACTTAAGGAGTCAAGCCACAGACAGAAAGAATCTAAACAATCTGGTGGCATCTCTGGTGATCTTGAGCAAGCTATTGCGTGCCTTGAGAAGGCTACAAATACAAGGACTGAAATACTGAAAAAAGAGATGATACTAGATGACCTTGAAACATCATTAAGGTCTTTGAAAGAAGCACAGCAGGGTTTCAAAAAGGTGGATAGAGCAGGGCTAATCAAAGAAGATGCACTAGCTGGAACAGTGGGATTCGCAGAACAACAAAAAGTAGAGATTCGACCAGCTACTGTCCAGAGAGACAAAAAAAGTCTTCTCCAACCAATGCCAGGACCGTTTGAGCCAGCAACCAGGCAGCAAGCAGGACCAGGCCCTCTCCATGAAACCATGCAGCAATCGTTCAACCAGCCTTTAACAGAAGAAAGATCTGAGGTTCATCTTCCCAGAGCCCCGAAGGGCACTGTCAAGATTGTTGTTGATCGGGAACAAAACAATGATGCTCTAGAGAAAAACCTTAGGAAGATGTCTAATCCAGAGCACAAAGCTGTGAGAAATGCCTTAGACATGGGTGACAGAACTGGCATCTGGACTGAGAGCAAAGAATATCTGTGTGGTGGCAACAATATGAGCAAACAGTTAACTACAACCATGGCAATGAAGGAAAATGTAAAAACCAAGGAATCAGAGAATGTGAGGGCGTCGAAGGATGCTATCCTTAACTTCTCCCAGTCTGTAGACAAAATGTTTAGAAAGCAGCAGACTCAAACGAGTGAAGTAGGGAATGATTACCAGAAGTCTCAGTCCTGGGATTCTTATGGGAAGAGTCAAAATAAAAGGAAAAATGTAAATATATCACCAGGGGCACAAAGTTATACGCCAGATCCCACCCAACATCCCACCAACAAGACAGCTGAAGAGATGCATGGGGCAACCAGGGACTCTCGGGAGCAAGCCTTGCTAAGTCAGGAAACATGGTATTCTAATAAAGATATGAAGAAAAATGATAGGAGCCTTCAACCTTTACCTGTAGGTAAGGATGTCCATGGACTAACAGGAATGAGAGTCTCTGGGAAAGGCCACAAAACATTTCAGGCAACTGACAAAAACCAGAAAATTGATGTTCGTCTAGAAAGCCAGGACTTTCTAATGAAGACAAATACTTCCAAAGAGTTGAAAATGGCAATGGAGAGGTCCCTTAATCCAATCCACCTTCACCCTGAGTGTCATGTAAAAGAAAATGAGGACTCGCTTCCACCTCCATCTCCTCCTCCTCCACCTTCCAATGCATCATCCGAAATTGAATTTCCTCTTCCCCCTCCACCACCTTCAATGTTGTTGCCTGAAAAGAATGAGCTTCTTCCCTCTTCATCCACAGAGAAGACAAGGACTGAATTTGAAAACTTCCCAAGTCTCCCTCTTCCTCCACCACCAGTAGATGAGAAATCAGAAGAACGTCTGTCAGCATCCCTACCTCCTCCACCTCCTCCAACACAGCTTCTGCTCCCCTCTGCCCTAGAAAATCGCAGTGAACCACTCTGGCAGCAGCATTCCCAAACTGAATCCTCAGGCTCTCAGCAGATTCACTCTCAGCCTAAAACCCTAACAGGAAAAACGCCACCTCCTACACTCCCCAAACCCAAACTTCCCAAGAGAATTAAAGATAAGATCAGTCAGCAGTACCCAAATGGCGAATTGGGAAAATCTGTGTCAGATATGGAAATGAAAACCATCCTCCCGAAGGATCAGGAAAGATCAGGGGTGGCAGTAAACAGTGAGCATACTGAGACAAAGCAGGAGGTATTCAGAGAAAGCCTTGGTGAAAGAAAACAGCTGTCAATCCACTCAGCAAACTCTCTATCTCAGACAGTTCCAGAAGTCTCAGCTCCCAGGGGTAAACAGACAGCACCCCTAGTTAAATCCCACTCACTTCCATCGGGTTCAGAGCAACAAAGCCCAAAGCCTTACATGAGAAAATTTAAGACACCTTTAATGATTGCTGAAGAAAAATACAGACAACAAAGGGAAGAGCTTGAGAAACAGAGACAGGAGAATTCTTACCATAGCACTGTCAAAACAGAAACCTACCATCAAAACATATCAGAGAAGGAGAAAGAAACAGCGTCACAAAAAGCAGCTGAGAAAGTCCCCATACCCAGGAAGGATTTGGACTTGACTAAGAACAGGGCTGTGCTTGCAGGTGTGAGCTCTGACAGCCAACTCTCCACAGCCTCTGCATTGGCAGTTGCTACTGAGAGACTCCAGCATGTTCTAGCAGCTTCAGAAGATAAGTGTACCATGAGAAAGGAAGGTATACAAAGCTCAAAGGACATGCAACAATCAAAATCAGCTTGTGAAATTAGCCAGAATTATAAGGAACATAAGACACAACAAACACTTATGGAAACATTGCCCTTTCCCGAAAGCAAATCAAATTTCCCAAGTATCAAAGTGAAAACTATCAAGCTCCCAACACTAGATCATACATCAACTGAAATAGATCTCAGTTCTGGAAGTCACATAAAGCAATCTGAAGTTGACGCCCAAACCATCACTAAACAAATGAATCAGGAAATCAAGAAAACCCAAACAAAGACACGGTGTGATGATAAGCAATCTGTGCCTGAAAAATCTTTTCCGTTACCTAAAACGGAGAAAACGGTGACAATACAAATGCCTGAAGACTCTTCAGGGAAAAATCACAAGAGTAAACTCAAAACACCTCCCAAGAAGCAGAGCAGATTTGGGGAGCTTGACAGAGGAAATGTCCTAGGGCGTGAAGGAAGTCGTCAGGACTCATACATGAGCAGTTCCAAAGAGGACAGATTAACAGACCGAAAGCAAGAGCATCTGCAGGACCAGAGAGTACCGAGGGTAGTCCAAAAGAAGATTTTTGATGCATGTCTAGACACACGGACTCAGAATTTTCAGCAAACACAAATACAAACATCTGGGAGTACAGTTGAACACAAAAAACTGCCTGATGTGACAGAGAAAAAATGTCTTAGAGACCAGGACATTCAACAGACCCATGTCACTCTTAACACTGAGGGTTCAAAGCAAGAGATAATACAGCACGAGTCTCCATTTTCCTCTGTGAAAGAATCCCAGCAGAATGATGGGAAAGGTGCCATAAATATATTGGAATTCTTGAGAAAACGTGAAGAACTACAGCAGATTTTGTCTAGAGTAAAACAGTTCGAAGCAGAGTCAGATAAAAGTGGCCTTCAAACATTTCAGACACTGTTAAATATCGTTCCGGTATGGCTGATAAGTGAAGAAAAAAGAAACTATGGAGTTCGTGTTGCCATGGAGAATAATTTAGAAAAAGCCAAAGAAGAAATAACACATATTAAAACTCAAGCAAAGGATATGCTTGCGCACTGTGAACATGTAATTCAAACAGTCATGATGGCCTCCCAAACAGGAAAGCAGAGAGATAAGCCTACCCATCTTAATGAAATGTCATTGAAAGTGTCTAATGTCAATGCCAGCTTGAATAAATGCACTGAGCAGCAAGAAAATAAAACTGGAGAAGAAAAATTACCACAGCACCAAGTAACAATGACTCCTGATCAAGAAAATAAAGTTGGAGAAAAAAAATCATCACACTGCCAAGTAGCAATGACCCGTGGCCCTGCTGAGACACATCAGGAGCCTAAGGGAGATTATAAGGCTGCTCCTCCCTCTCTGAAAACTCGTCCACCATCACCAACATTCATTACAATAGAGTCCACTGCCCGCCGAGCAGAAACCTCCACCAAGAGTGAGCTTTCTCAGTCCCCTAAAAAGAACAGTTGTACTGAACCTCCACCCAGAAGACGCACAGAGCAAACATCTAGACTTCCCAGAACAGGCACCTCCCCATCCCCACCAAGGGGCCGCTCTGAACAACTCGTTAGACTCAAAGACACCACGGCCAGGTTAGCCAGAGGTAGCATCCCATGCTCACCAGGGACCCCAGTTCCGATGGTAGAGAAGAGATCAGAAGTGATCGTGTCTCCAGCCACACTCCGCAGGCAAATTAAGATAGAAAGTCATGCCAGGGACTCTCCACCAGCCGTCACGATACCTGTAAATGTGAACCACGTCGTGAGTGGTTCCTTCCGAGAATCTGTAGCAGCTCAAGAGGAAAGGAGAGAAACAGAGAAAAAGGAGACGTATGTTCATAAAGATGAAATGAATTCAATCGACAACACAATGCCAGAAATGGAAAGCTATGATGCAGTCGAAATCATCCGCAAGGTGCAAGGGCCTCGCCTATCAGAACACACAGAGAGATTTGAAGCCGCTACCAATCAAACGGTTCAAATGGCTGAACGTTTTCTGAATGGCCATGAAAATGAAATGCACAGATGGTTTAGGGAATTTGAGAATGACCCAGTTTTTGGAGCAAAGACGGATAGAAGAGCTTATGCAAACGGTGAAATAAACCGCAACATGAAACAAGAAAGTCACACATTTTGTAAGGAGGAGTTTGGATTAGCATCTTCTGGAAATGCTAACTTTCCAGGCTTTTCCTACAGACATCCTAGAGAGTACCAAGAAACAGTTTCTACAATGCAGCCCAGGGTTTACTCTGAAGCAAGGTCTCTCAGTGAGCACTTCTTAGACATAGATGCATTTGACAGTCAGATCATTGGGTCAAAGGTAGCAACCTCATCGACACATAGCTCGGATGCAGGCAGGTCTGGCTTTGACATCAGGCATGCTCCACCAACCTATGAAGACGTGATTGCTGGCCACATCCTAGACCTTGCGGATTCACCTCCAAGTCATAGAAGAGATTTTCAGAAGACGTGGCAGGAGAGCGAAAGGATTTTTGAGCACTTGGGCTATGAAACCTCCAATGCACGTGCAACTGAAATGAGCCGGGCCTTCCAGGAGGAATCTGCCTTCATACGTGGTAAATGAGATTGAAGAGTATGAAAGAAGATTAACACATTTGAAAACATGTGTGCCAATGTCAAATAATATTTGCAATTAAACAGTGTGTGGAAATAACCCAGTAACAAGCTAGGACTAATGGCAAACCCTGCGGGCTTATGATTCTTTGCTATCCTTGCTCTCTACTTCCTTACTTAACAATAACATTTAAAATGACTAACCTGCAGAATGCATTACGGAAACCTGTTCTTCAAACTCAAGTTAAATAGGAGTTTGAAGAAAGCATCAGACGTAACAACTGCTGGGGTGGTTTTAGCAGTGGTGGAACTATTTGTTTGCTATAAAACAAGCTCGTTATTTGAATTTAATAATAAGATTTACTTCATTCAATAGTTTATGGTGGTGCCAGATCAAAACCTTTGACATATTTTAACTGTGTACTTAAATAGCCTCAACACACCTTAATAAAAGCCTCAGACAGAACTCACAGTATGCATGCATGCTGTATTTTTATCAGCATGTTAAAGATATAGATGTAACGTTAGACATTTTATATATTTAGCTATTGTAATTAAATTGAGGTGATAACATACCCATATCCCAATGTTTTCTGTAACGGATATTTTCATCTTTATGAACATTAAGCCCAAATGACAATTCCATTGACCTAATTCATAGACAAGGATAAGTAATACGTCTTAAGACTTGATTATGTTTGTAAGATGAGAGATTTAAATCATAAGCACATCATATTTTTAATATCACAAGATAGCTTACTCAATTATACATTCCACGCTTTTTACAGTTAATGAGGCTTCATGATAAAAGGATAGGACACAATGAATCGGCCACATTAATGCGGTCTATTCTTTTAGACAGCTTCAAAGAAACGGCAAACTTAAAAATAAAAACCCGTTGAAATTAATAATTACGCCTCTCATATTTACAACATGTGTGTCTAGTTTATCAAATTAATATGGTTTCTTAATGTGCTTGCTTCTGGCATAATTAAGCAAAGCTGTCTAATTAATTTCAAATGCTCAGTTTTTGCTAAGACAGTTCAAAACCGTAGAAAACACAAAGAAGCTGGCATGAAACATAGAAATATGTCCCTACTCAAGTGAAAGAGTGAAAGGAGTCCTCTCAATCACGGAGAGGCAGAGCGTAAGCACAAACGTGGTTTTTGTATGAAGGGCCTTGACATAATTGCATTCATAGGTGACAAATACAAAAGGTTGGTTATTGTCGGAAGAGTATAGTGAAAATCAAAACCAATATTTAATTGATGTGTCTGTGTCCAGTGTAAGCCACTAGAGGACCCTGATTAGTGATGTAACTAATGACCATTATTTATAAAGACTACCCTTCACATGGGAGCAGTGGGGAGCAGCTGTAGGTACTAAATGTGATGGTCAGCAGTAAAAAAAAAAAAAAAAAAAAAAACCAGAAAGGGTAGGTGTAAGGATCCTAAAGTCTGTAAAGTCTAAAGTCAGTTAGGAAAAGAGGAGAGGTCCCTCCTTGACGTTACATGTATGGGAGAGTATTATTACAAGGAAGTAAACAGCTGGCGTCATGAAGTAAACCTGATATTATTGAGATAATATTTAATCAAATACTATAGAATGTCTTGACTCATAACAATCTGTATGTACTTTAGAATGATTGATCCATAATACGGTTTTAGAAATAAAAGTTCCATATTAAACTTTATGTGTATGGAAAGTCTAGTTGCTTCAAATGATAAATTTTCTTAAAGTTCCCCATGACTGAGTTTACTGTATATATTTAATGTATTCATGTAAGTAAGCATAATACACATTTTTGTGTTTATTAAATAATAGGCCAATTTCCACAAGGTATAATGGTAGAGGCATTAAATCTTTGTACCAGATCCTCAACATTCCGTGCTATTGCACACTGTCCAGAGAGCAAATCATAAAGACAATTACCAGGGATTTTTCACTTTATCTGCATGTCCAGTTTATCTATTATTTGTTTTCCTATGTTATTGCAATTGTGATGGAAAATAGAAACATATAAGCCTTTATAAATTTTTACTTTTAGAAACTGCTGGTCCAAGACAAGGAAATCTGCGTAATCTGTCAAAAGACGGTTTATCCAATGGAATGCCTCGTAGCAGACAAGCAGAATTTTCATAAATCTTGTTTCAGATGCCATCATTGCAGCAGTAAACTGAGGTAACAATGTCGTGTTGAGTGTGCCACATGGGCTGAAGAACCTAGGAGCCTATGTACAATACCTAGTCTCTAGAGAGAAGTAGAATTCTCCAGATCTCATAGCTGCCCTTAGTGGCCACACAGCGGGCTGTGACCCTATTCTACTGTGCATTGCCCAGGCTGATTCTCAACACTTCCCTTTCACAAGCTACCTTTCTAGTTGTGGAAATGGGGTGGGTAAGAGAGTGTCCTGACTACCTGTGAAGTCAGGATTTTTAAGTTGGTGATGTGCCTGAATGCATTAGCTCTAGATTAGAAGCTGGTAAACTCTTTCTGTAAAGGGCAGATAGCAAATATTGTAATTGGCAGGCCATTCTGTTCCCATCAAGACTCATGTTTCCTTGGATCCCAAGAATGACTGGCTAGAGAGAGAAGGTGGGTGTGGCTGTGAATAGGCTTGGATACATTCCGGGGAAACTTTGTATCCCAGAACAGGGGATGGTGCAGAGCTTGTCCGTTTGAGCTAAGGTGTGTAAGTTAAGAAATGGAATTGGGAATAATGTTAGTGACAGGTCAGGCAAAAGCTGTTTATTTCTGAAGCAAAGGCCGCATGCTAATCAACACAGTGGCATGAGTTTTCCTTTTCCACCTCTCAAAGGAGATGCATCTAAATGAACGTGACATTTTGTAAGGCCGTAGTTTGAAATGCTGAAATGGAATTTATTTTGCTGTATCTAATGTGCACCTCTCAGACTATCACTTTCCTGACTCTAATTGGCAGTGTCAAATATTCCTCGGTGCAACATTATTTTCCCTTGGTTTCCATGACAATATGACATAATGATTCCCCTCGATTTCCAGGGTGCTCCTTCTCAGGCACCTGTGTGGGTGACTCTTTTTCCTGACCATCAGCGAGATGCTGGAGCTCTTCAGAAGCCCACAAGTTTGGATATAGTCTTCTCATTGTTTCTGTTTCCTTCTGGTGAATGAGTCAGTCGCACACGACCGTGTAACTTCCATGTGGGGGTGACTCTGAATTGTGCACTGCTGGGCCAGATTGCACCTTTGCTCATTAAATACTTATTTCCAATGATCAAGGCCTCTGTAAGCACAACCACATCAGAAGGACTCTCTTACCCTTCTCGTTGTTTCCATGCATTCTCTGAGTGTAGCTCCCATCCCTCGTGTCCCAGTAAGTGACACGAACATTCACGGCGGCCCAGTCATGAAGCTGTCTTTCAATGATTCTTTCACTCCATTTCAGCCATACCCACTTTTTCAATTACAGAATTCAAAATTTTCCCCTTAAGCTGTGCATTTTTTACCATCCCCATAGCTCAACCTTCATTCCCACATGTATTGTTTCTCACTTGGGCAAACGCCACACCCATTGTAGCAGTGTGGTCTTCCTGTGTTCACATCTCTTAGCAGTACCACTATCAACAATCCATTCTAAGACTGTATTCTACAGTGTTGTAAAATGATCTTTCTGAAACACAGATATGAAGCAACTTCTCTGCTTAAAGTGTAGGCTAGCTTCCCCAGTCCATTAAAAATATCTATCATTAAAATATTAATCCACCTGCGGTTCAAATGTAGCCCTTATTTCTCCCCAGTTCTTCAAGCATCCCAGTCCTTCCCAGGTACAGGTTATGCTCCATGCAGAATTACCTCTTTCTATTCCTAATAAAAGATATTTTTTTTCTCTCTCACACTTCCAGCTAATGTCAGATGCCATCCCTACTCCTTCTAGGAGTTTTTAAACACACATCTTCCGGATCTCTACCAGTTCAATGTCCACTCATTCTTCAGACCTCAACCAAGACTATCTCATTCATGAAACTTTTTGTTATTTTTCCTTTCTGACCTGCACAGAGAGGCCAGACATCCTTCTCAATCATTCTTCAAAGCATCCCCTGCACTTTCCCACTGTCAACCTGAGCTACTATAATCGTTATTGACATTAACTGTGGTAATGTTTGCTTTCCCAACATCTCTCTATATAAAATGATGAGTTAAAATTACATATTCAAATACTGATACTTTTAAGGGATGGATCAAAAATACAAAGAAAGATGAAGGAGCAAAATGCATGATACAATAAATCATTACAGTATGATCACTTTGTAACCAAATGCAAGGTATAGTAAATCATTACAGCCTGAACACTTTGTACCCACTGACCAAATTAAAGAGCTGTGCTGGAAGAGCCTTTTTTGGGGGGATAGGGGAATGGTTTTTCAAGACAGGGTTTCTCTGTAGTTTTGGAGCCTGTCCTGGAACTAGCTCTTGTAGACCAGGTTGGCCTCAAACTCACAAAGATCCGCCTGCCTCTGCCTCCCTAGTGCTGGGATTAAACGTGTGTGCCACCACCGCCTGGCTGGAAGAGCCTTTTATGTATCTTATTTTAAACACTCATTCTAATGATCATGTATTTTCATTTAATTCTTGCTGCTCTTGTATATTTTTATAGTGCTGTATCTTATTTTTATATTTTGTTGTGTTTTGTAAATTCTTTTTTAATCGTTAAGCCTCCCCTGCATCCCTTTCTGCTTTACCGTCTATTTTGCTGAGAGCACAGAATATTTGTCCTGAAGAATGTTCTAGTCTCAAGTTGCTGGTTGCACACTCACCAAGTAGTTCAGAACTCTGCTTGTCCTGGATACTTCCAAACTGTCAGATAGGTGTACACTATTCCTGGCCATGTGACCATTTTTTAGGGGAAAGAGTGGAGTCCTCATAAACTTACTAATCACGACTGGGAAGGAATAGTTGATTGACCTCAATAAAATACATTGACTGGGGTTCACCTTTCTTTTCCCCGGTTAGAGGAATCTCTTCTCTTTCCATTGTCTGCTGAGTGAGTACCTTTTCCATGACCTAAGTAAACTTTAAGGACTTCATCATTACTTGATAAATTCAGGGTGTCTTTCTATTCCCTGTGCAAGTCCTGGTCCCATCATTTCTGCAAGTCTTCCTTACTCTAGCAACATGTGCTACTTCAAGTCAACCCACTTGGTGCCCATTCTACACTTTCAAATTTTGTTTCTAAGCCATTTGGGGGGCATGAACTAATGGATAGTTACATATACTGTACACTATAAATTCAATGATAATTCCAATCAAATTCCAAACTTATCTATGTAGCTGCTTCCCTTCTGTGTCTGTATGTCATTTTCTCTATCCCTCAATCATAAAGAAGATGACAACTAAGCTACTTTGAGGCTGAAATATTACAATAACTTCAAGATGTCTTTGAGCAACCTAATGATACCCTATCAGAAAATAAAATGTAAAAAGTGTGGTTGGGATACCTCTTAATATCAGAGCATCTGTGTAGCGATTGCATGGGCCTAGATCCAATGTCAAGTAGTATAAAAATTATAACAGATTTAGAATATCTCATATTCATTCATCTTAATAACAGCCTTGGATTGGAACTGAGGCTCTAGCTGAGGGGATAGCTTGTGAAACACAAACAAGGCCCCAGGTTTAAACCAGAGCGCTGCATCAGACAAGAACAGTAGTGCAAGCCTATGATTCCAACATTAGCTTCAAAGTCATCCACAGCTGTGTAGTGTGAACACAGTGTGCCCTTAATGCCAGGTCCAGACCTGGCACCCTCTTCTGGCCTCCTCCTGTACCAGGTACTCAAGTAATGAACAAACATACATACAACAGTCAAATGACACAAAAAGCTTAAAATTATCTAATAACAAAACTAATGATAGTAGCAATCAATGAACCAAAATTTCATAAAATTTATATTTGATTCAACTTACCCACCCATTTCCAAATAAGTTACTGTATTATCCATGCCAGATCCTTTAGACACTGCATTGTACCCTGTTCCCCTCTCTGCCCCCTTAACCTTTCATTTCATCTTCCAAGTATCATGGCATTAGTGTCTAGTGCTGAGGTTCTTCTTTAGATATTCTGCTTATTAAAGCTTATTTTCTACAAGACTCTTTAGAACTTGAATTTGTGGAGGCAGTATTCCTTAAATTCTACTATGCTGGTAATATTTATTCTGTGTTCTTCATGTACGCCATCACAGCTGACAACACGAAGAATTCCTTTTCTCTGTACTTTTTATTAAAAGTTTGGTAGTTTCAGCATAACAGTTCTTGGCACAGGTCATTCTAGATCTGGTCTATATCTAGTGTCAGAAGTCACTGAGTTGGCACAGGTTTAGGCCCATTGGTCTAATGGATGGACTGTACCTGAGAACACCTACTATATCCTTGGTGATACACAGCACGAAATTCTGAATACTGAAAGGCACAAATCACAGTCGGGATTGGTGATAATTCGCCTAACTGGAATTTTAATTAACAGGGCCGTGCCTCTGGGTAGTAAGGGGGTTCCTGAATTTCTGACTCATTACTAAAATAATTCTGCAATTCCCTATAAATGTATAGTAAGTATACAGGACCCTCAATAGTATTTCTTTTCTTTTGGCAGTTTGGGAAATTACGCATCACTTCATGGACAAATATACTGCAAGCCCCACTTTCAACAACTTTTTAAGTCTAAAGGAAATTATGATGAAGGTTTTGGACACAAACAGCATAAAGATCGATGGAATTGCAAAATCCAAAGCAGCTTAGTTGATTTAATTCCCACTGAAGAACCCAGTGTGTGTGAAAACCCTGCAGCAGATACCCTCTTGTCTGGGGATCTTACTAAACATGCAGAGGTTTTTAACAGCGAGTGGCAAAACGATGATTTGAGAAAATGGGGGGAGAGAGGAAAATTAAAAATTGTTTGGCCTCCTTGCCAGGAGATGCCTAAGAAAAGCTCTCCCCGTGAGGAAGAACTCAAAGTGAGTAAGCCTAAATGGCCACCTCACGTGACAATCCCTGTTTCTTCAGAATTTAAAAGGGAGTCGCCGACAGAGCACGTGAAAAGCATGGAGAATCAAGGGGAAGAGCCAGAGAGCTTCCCTGTCCTACAACTGTGTCAGCACCACGCGTGTCAGAAAGAGGACATTGCGGTAGTCCAAGAAATAAAAGTGTATGAAGCAAGAAAAGAGGAGAAAGAGGGAAAGAGAAATGCGCAAGATAAGCTGGATGAAGCTGAGGGTGTAGCAAACAAAAGAAAAAGCGGGATGGATCTTTACGACAGTCACCTGTATGTGCAGAGCGACGCAAAGGAGAAAAACGGACATGCTAATGAACCTGATGGCGCAGAAGCTTTACAAGTTACAAACCCTGGTGCTGATGTGGGGCCAGAGATCCACAGACAGAACTTCAATAACAACAACAATAACAATTCGGTAGCTGTCCCCTCTCTGAAGAATGGCAGGCAGGAGAAACCTATTTTAGAACGTCCTTATCTAGTGCCGTCGGCCAGTGAAGCAAACAGCTACTATGCAAGTGAATATCAAATCAAAAAGTTAAAACAGACATCTAGGATCTCAGAGTTACTTGGTATCTTTGAATCCGAAAAGCCGTCCTCCAAGAAGGTCCTATCCATGGCTCTGGAGAAAAGAGCTGACAGAGTGACTGCAGGCAGTCCTGAACAGTTCGCTCCGGAGCCAGGCTTCCGGCAGGGCTTATCAGTTAAAGAGGAAAGCCGTGCAGCCTCTCCTGATATCAACCTCTTACCCATGAAAGGAAACCATGAAAATAACAAAAACGTACACCTTTTCTTTTCTAACACCGTGAAAGTCTCTTCTTTTTCCAAGAATCATCACACCCTTGGGTGTGATTTCATAGATTCTGTTGATCAACTTAAAAGTACGTCACGCTTGTATTTAAGAGAACTTGGAAACGATGTCAGATCCTGGCATGGGGAAACTACAGGAGCAGCTTGGAGTGATGGGAGAGCGGGTTTTGATGCTGCAAGCCAAGGGTGTGCAGCTAAGCCTGTGGTTCCCAGAGTGCAGTGCCAGGCTGAGCATCTGACCGTGGAAGAGCTGATTAAAAGGGACAGGTGCTACAGTACCAGTGATGCTGACTGAGACTTCTCTGGCCACTTGCGGTTCTTACTCAAGCACAGAGAGATGTTCTCAGATAAGATCTCAGGATCATAACTCACTTAGGATTGCAAGGATAATGTCTCATAATTTCATCTTTCACATCACATTGTTTCCTGTATCGCACTCCATAATTCTTCTCCACTATTCATTTGAGTCAGGCTTGGATCTGAACGGCATGCTGAGGTGAAACAAGGTAGCCATGGTTTCTTCTCAAATGGCCCATGCGCTACTTGTTTCTATACTGTATAGTGTGCGTGAGGGTCTGTACTGCTGGCGGTTGTTGCCATTCTTACACCTTCTCCATAATTTCAGATGAAATAAAATTGAATCACCTGAGATACAAACTCCTATAAACCTGTGTTTTCTTTCTGTGCTGTATATTGCTGTACCAACCATTATGGTTTCCAACATTTGAGAAATACGTACGAGGAGGGGAATGGTCACTCATGCCTTTATTACCAGCACTCAGGAGGTAGAGGCAGGCATAGCTCTGTAGATAAAGCACTCAACGAGCAAAAATGAGGACTGGAATTCAGATTTCCAAGCACCTAAAGAATGTCAGGAGCTGCAGCAGTAAACTTCTCATCAAGGAGGCCTAAACGTAAGGGAATGACGATGACTCCCAGACATGTCCATATGGGGATGGGAAAGTTAATGAGGCCTCCATCATACACAGAGCTATGGACAACAGCTTCCTTAGGGAAGAGCACAAGAATTGGTTACCCATACCAAGTAGTCAGACCTAGAAACTGTCATATAAACTATGTCTGTAATACTGTATTTAGGAATACATACATACATACATACAAACACACACATATACAATTTTTGGAGGAGCACATATCTCACCCTTGTCTTCCTACTTCAAAACATAATGTTAAAAAGATAAATCAAACCTACAGTAACAGAAAATAAAAAAAAATTTCCATTGGTCTATTGTTTAAAGATATAATTATAGAGGTTGTTCTAATAATTACCTAAAATATCATAGAATATACCTATAAAGATTCAGAGAAAGTTTTGAATTTTCCTCCAAAATAATGTGGACTGCATACTCAGAAATCAAATAAGCTGAAAATTTTTAGGAAAATTATGTAATGAAATTCTACACATTTGTATATTATTGCTTCCTCTATGGCTATGTTATTATAAAGATGTAAGTCTACAACTTCTCAGGCTTTTAAAAGTCATATTTCATGAGTTTTTTCCTGTTACACAAACATCCTTTTGAAAATTTGGCTTCTAAATTATCTGCTGATTTTGCCTTTCCTCAAATACATCTGATGATTCTGAGAAAAAAATAGCACGAATATAAATGAATGGCTTCGCAGAAATTTGGAACGTACATGTATGAAACAGACCTTATCCCATATTCTCCCACATAAACACAACCTTCGATTTTCTGTAAATATGAAACCAAAAGGCGGTCTTGGAAATAATAACTTTTTTTGGAAACTGTAACAAACTCCCTCTTGCAAGTAATTTCTCAGCCACTCTCTGAGACAGACATATAGAGCACTAGTTCCGTAAGGCCTCCACGGCAAAGTGCCATAGATTGGGGATTGCATTCTTTTAAAGCAGAATTAAAGTTTATTTTGAAAATTATTAATCTTAGAAATGGACAAAAAGAAATACTCTCAGAAAGAAAGTAAGGCGTACTTTACAAGATTGGCATGGGCTTCTTAAAACTTTCTAAGACTGAGGATTTTTAACTAACAAAATCTTACTTGCTCACGGTTTTGTAGAGGGTAAGATCGAGGTCTGGGTAGAGACACGGAGATAGCTCTCCTCTAGGACTTTGTCCATCACTTGTTGGTACCTGCCTACCTCACTGTGGTTCCTACGTTATCTTCTCTCCGTATATTTACACCACAGAGGACGTTTGTTCTTTTCATGAAACATCAAGTCTCCTTAGGCTAGGAACCACCTATCTTACTTCATGTAGCCTTTACTAAACCTTTAAAGTCTCATTTCCAAATACAGTCACTCTGGGTGTTAGGTTAGGCCTCCAACAAATCAATTTTATGAGGCTATAATTTAAATCATAATACACATTTCTATTCAATTTGATAAAATACTACGAAATTCTGCCAAGTACATGGTAAACTATGGGGCAAGCACAAAAATTTAAATTAAATTATTTTACTTTTCATTGTTCTTCATAAATTCTTAATAATACAGCATTATTTCTATAATCATTTATGCTAAGATACCACAAACATTTCTAAGAAGAAATAATTCATAAAAACTCATGACTTTATATTTTGAAATATAGATACTTAACAACAGTGATCCTTATAAAAACAGAGTTCACTATTTACAAAAGTCCTCTTATGGGACTTCCCCCAATTTATCTTGGTAGCAGAGGAGTTTTTCTGTGCTTATATTAAAGTCTAACATTAAAATAGACTAATATCTACATCCCTGAAACTGTTATCTCTTCTGTTTATTTTTCACATAAATGCTGTGATGGCTAAAGTTGTATTTTAAGATTAAATTACTCTGATATAGAGATCCATAAGACTAAAGTCTCAAACCTGTAAGCCCCACTTGCCCAAGGACAGATCATTTCCTGGAATGCTGAGGAGTGCTGTTCATGTAAGATAATAAGCCATGTGATTTCACTTCTATAAATAAACATGGTGGCATCAATTTCAGAGAATGTGCTTGATCACATGTAGGGGGAGGTATGTAGGCAAGAATTACATACATCAGGATGCCTGCTAGCCCCTGACTGGACGAACATGAGAAATACAGAGCCTTGAAGGGTCTGTCTTTATAAGCCCCTGTTTAATGTAATTCAGGGTCGTGCTCTAAGAATCCCAGGTATGGGTCTGGCCAGTATCCATGGTCCTGGTATTTAAGAAAGCTTCCTTCAAATTTGGCTCAAAAATTGTGGTAATAGTCTTATTCTTGTCCAGTGAGATTAACAATACCAAAACATTTTTAGAAAAACACTCCTAAATTTGAAATGACACCCTACTATTATTGTTTGTTATGCTGTCTTTCCTGAATTATACACAGGAATTTCCAAAAATTCAAATAGTTTAAACAAGTCAAATACAGTTTTATTACTAATGAGATCATCTTTATTTTGACGAAACCTTTCAGCTAAATATCAAGCTTAGTAACTAGACAAAAAGATTCAGAGACTTTTCCCATTGTTACAGGGAGTATATTATTTTGTTTTGACTGTCAAAATAAAATACCACAGACTGAATGACTGAAACAAAATAAATGCATTCGATTCTGAAGGCTTGAAATGGGCAAGATCAAGTTGTCTAAAGAAGTGGTCTCTATTAGGGCCTCATTCTTCAAGTCTTTGCTTGGTTTCACCTTGTATGTATCTGTGTCAAACTTTGTTGCCCATGGTCAGGGTAGAGTCAGGTATTTCCAGACTCTTGCCTCTTGCCCAAAGAAAACAATGACTCATGAAGATTTACCAAAGTAGAGAGATGACTTTATTAAAAGCAGAGCAGAGGTACAAGCTAAAGAGTAATAACTGTCAAGAGTGGTATGAGTAGGTAATCTCTAGGGTCCTAAGCTACAGCCTGTGGTCTTATTTTTACGGAGTATGAAAGAAGGAGATGGAGTAACTCTTGAGGGAGGAAGCAACAGTATGGAATGATCTGCTCTTTGGAGCAGATCAGAAAGCCAAGCCTCTAACTCAGAGACATCCTTTTTGATGGAAAATGTAAAGAGTAGTAAAAGTGAAGTTTTCCTTTCTTGTGTTACCAGGAAAATGAGAGATGAGGTCAAAGCAAGCTAGAACAGGGCCTCTAAGGTTACTAATGCCTGTCAACCTACCTAAAACACTATGGGTTAAAACTTAATCATATGACTTTTCTTTTCTCTCTCTCTCTCTCTCTCTCTCTCTCTCTCTCTCTCTCTCTCTCTCTCTCTCTCTCTCTCTCTCTCTCTCTCTCTCTCCCTCTCTGTGTGTGTATGTGTAGAGAGAGAGAGAGCCCATTTAGTGTTGCTCATACTTCCATGTGTTTGGAGCAGACCACTTGGGACAGAATAACCTATAGGGGGCGCAAAGCTGAAGAAAACTGATTCTCACTCTGTCAGCAGCTGTTGATCTGATCACCTGAAACTCTTCATCTAGACAGGGCTTTGTAAAAGTTCCTTTAGCTTTTTAACTTTCATTGCCATGAATTGGGGAGGGGTCATGGGAAGAGTGGGAATAGGAGAGAGAGGGCTAGAAACAATAAAATATATAGTACTTATGTGTGAAATTCTTTTAAAAGGTAAGTCACAAAAAATATTACAAGTGAATCTCAGAGTGACACATTTGTGTCCCGTAACTGATAGCTTTTTAATATGTAACCATTAGCATTATGAAATAATTTTTCAATAATTATTACTTTAGGATTTTAATCACAGAATTATGTAAAGCAGAGTTGTTCTTTGAAATTAGTTTTTCTGGCAACACAATTCTCTTATCAAGGTAGGCTCAGGAAAAATAGACCAATGGCTATGTAGAGGAGACTACGCAGGCAGATTTGGAGAGTGAGGAGCTTCACGTTATTTATTCATGACATGGCCTCCCAATGACTCTTGTAAAAAGTGTTCCATCTCCTGGAAAATTGTGCTGAATTGTCTTTTGCAGCTTTCAGACAATCAATCCTTGTGACAGATTTGGGTTCCAGGCAGCACATTCTCTGGGTTGGGACAATGGTTTCTTCACAATGCAGTGAAACCGAAGAATGCAAACAG